>NC_030833.1:29138929-30388929 GCF_001704415.2 Capra hircus
TGGGTAATTTCGATTCAGAAGCATTCCCCTCCCTCAGCAAAGAGGTGTTTATGTTAGTAAAGCGTAGTGCACCCCTCTTCTTTAGGTCTGCCTGCAGTAGCCAGTTAATGTTAAGTTGGTAATCTGCAGTGCACACTCATTAAAAGAAGTAAATGTCTTCCCAGCACTAATCTGTTTTCCTTTTTTTTCTTCCTACAGCGTTTGCTGCCAATTGATGGGGCAAATGACCTCTTTTTTCAACCACCCCCACTGACTCCTACCTCCAAAGTTTATACTATCAGACCATATTTTCCTAAAGATGAGGTAATTTTCTACCTGCCAACTTGGAGTGTGGTTATGGTGAACACTTAATACTTTCTTTTGAACTCCCTGATTAAAAAAATCATTTTTGTGTCTTAAAATACAAACTTTAGATGGAGAAAGTTAACTGAAACATTAAACACGGGTAGTTTAAGGAAGAGCCTAAGGAGTTTAGACCCAACATCTTGGGCTTAGTTTTTTAATTATTTATTTGTTTGGCTACTCTGGGTCTTAGTTGTGGTGTGTGGTATCTTTAGTTGTAGCATGTGGGATCTAGTTCCCTGGCCAGGAATCGAACCCGGGCCCCCTGCATTGGGAGGGTGAAGTGTTAGCCACTGGACCGCCAGGGAAGTCCTGTGCTTAGTTTTTATCAGATGAAATGTATTCAGAGTTGGAATCCTGAACAATATCTGTGTGGTGATATGTTCTAGCCTGATGTTCTCCATACATTTTCTGCAGTTTGTAAAGTGCTTCCAGGCTGTTGATAATTAGCTACAGAAGAAGGCAAGCTTGCTTAAAGAAAATCACTTTTTAAATATTTTGGATGTATAGAAAGCTGAGAGAGAGCCTCATAGTTTGATGAATTTTGAATCCACTATTTAGTGCCTAAAACTATCCCCTGCAAGGCAGTTCTCACTGTTTACTACAACTGTGCTGTTTTCTACTGATTTTACAAATATGACTCAATAAATAAATATTTAACAAAGCAGAGGTGATGTTTATGACAAGTCAAACATTTTGTTATTCCCTCTTCTAGAAGTCCTTTATGACTTATGAGTCATATTGTCAGATTCTGTTGCCATTTTTCTTGATGTGTTGCTTAATTAGATTGTATTTTCAGGCTTCCGTGTACAAGATTTGCAGAGAAATGTATGACGATGGAGTTGGTTTACCTTTTCAAAGTCAGCCTGACCTTATTGGAGACAAGTATGTGATGCAGTGTTTGTTGGATTTGGGAGTAGACATTTCAAAGGCAGGATTACCTGGTTGTGGGGAGATGAAGACTAGAAATACAGATACAGTTTTTTAGAAGTCCTACTTTAGTTGTAATAAAATCTGAGTTATTAATATGTATAAATTTCCAATTTTTATTTATGTCAAATGTAGTTTCCACACATTGTCAATTGAGTGTATTGGGCTTTATTATATCACTGATTTCTGAAGTTTTATGTTAGTAACTTAACTCATTCTGGTTTTCTTTCTTCTGAGCAGGTTAGTAGGAGGGCTGCTTTCCCTTAGCCTGGATTACTGTTTTGTCCTAGAAGATGAAGATGGCATATGTGGTTATGCCCTGGGCACTGTAGATGTGACCCCCTTCATTAAAAAATGTAAAATTTCCTGGATTCCCTTCATGCAGGAGAAGTATACCAAACCAAATGGTGATAAAGAACTCTCTGAGGCTGAGGTAATACACAGATTTAGAATTAAACAGTGGTAATTTTTTAAGAAAGTAAAGTGCTTATTAAAATAAAAAAGCAAGCAGATATATATTAAAATCCCAGTGCTTTCTAAATTTCTTACAGAGAAGAATTCTTAGGGCTTATTCTTACTAGCATGGCATTTTCCACTGTTCCCAACATCTTTTGATTTGGAGCTGTTGTATTACTTACTCAAGTGAAAGCACAGTGTTGACTTTGAAAGAACCTTCTTTTTTCCCTTTCTGTTTTGCAGCACCAAATTTGTATGTTATAGTTTCTTCTTTGGGTACTCAGGGCAAGTTTAGTAATTAAAAATCTCATTTGCGTGCTGATGAAGCTAACTTGCTCTCTCAGTAATGCATTTCACATGGTAATGTGAGTGAAAGTTGCTCACTCGACTCTTTGTGACCCCATGGACTATACAGTCCATGGAATTCTCTAGGCCAGAATACTGGAGTGGGTAGCCTTTCCCTTCTCCAGGGGATCTTTCCAACCCAGGGATGGAACCCAGGTCTCCTGCATTGCAGGCAGATTCTTTACCAGCTGAGCCACCAGGGAAGCCCAAGAATACTGGCGTGAGTAGCCTATCCCTTCTCCAGCGGGTCTTCCTGACCCAGGAATCGAAGTGAGGTCTCCTGCATTGCAGGCAGATTCTTTACAACTAAGCTATCAAGGAAGCCCTCACATGGTAATAGGAATGACAATAAAAAGTTTCTTCTGGAGGATAATCTTTACTTACACTCAATAAATAACTATCAGAGAATATACTTGGGCTTCTATTTATGACATAGTCTTTTCTTCTGTATCGCTTCTCCCCCTTTTCTGAAATTCTCTACCCCTCTTCCCCACACCAGTGCACTCAAACTCTATTACTGTTTTTTACCTTTTGGTTCTAGCTAGATGGCAGTGTAATAAGAGGCTGGTTTGGAGTAGGCTTCTTTACTTAGAATACATCGGCATGACTGCAGCATGCTGGTGATTGAGCTGTTGATGTGTTGCTTTTCCATATCCAACAGTTCTCAGCTTAGGAACATATGGAGAATAACCAGTGTGTCTGTTACAAACTTTTTTTGTAAAAATTGTAAACTATACATAAAATTTACTATTTTAACCATATTCTAGGGTATAGTTCAGTCATGTTAAGTACATTCACATTTTTGTGCAAGCAGTACAGACTTTAAAAACATTGTTTTATTTTGAATTATTTAGTTTTTATTTTGAATAATTTTAGATGTACAGAAGTTACAAAGATAGTAGAGTTTAGATATACCCTTCACCCACTTTCTACATTTGTCCTTGTCTAAGAAACCAACTTCGGTGCATTATTGTAAACTCTTCACCTTACTTACAGTTTTTCCATTAATGTCCTTAATCTGTTCAGGATCCAATCCAGTATACTACATTACATTTAGACAAACTTAAAAAATGAAAACATGTCAGCCAGAATTATAAGCTAATTGATTTTGCATGTGGTAATTTTCCCATTACCACAAGAGTTACTATTGAATATTGCTTTCCTTTTCCTGTTTCTGAGTTCTGTAATTGGAATATGTAGATTCATAATGAGTAGCTACTGAAAGTCAAGAGATTCATCCTAATTTTTACAGAAAATAATGTTGAGTTTCCATGAAGAGCAGGAAGTACTGCCAGAAACTTTCCTTGCCAATTTCCCTTCTCTGATAAAGATGGATATTCACAAAAAAGTAACTGATCCAAGTGTAGCCAAAAGCATGATGGCTTGCCTTCTCTCTTCACTGAAAGCCAATGGTGAGTAGATATTGTGGAGTTGCTGGTATTTGGGCTAGGTGAGGGCAGGACTCTTAATTTTAGGATACAAAAAGAAGTAAATTTACATTCCCTTCTCCACCACTTAACGGTTTTGCTTCTGAATTAGTGCTGCAAGAACTGTATGTGTATTAACCATTGAAAAATGCTGCTCTTTTTGCTCTTTTATACTATGAATGCCTGTATTAAGCCCCAATTAAATGAGAAGTGAACACATGAATTTATGTTTATTTTGCCAGGAGATTTATAAATGATAGTTGAAAATTAAATGAACCTTGGGAAGACTTCATATAGGAATGCAGAATCGCTAATACTTTCTCTTCTTTGAGTTTGTTAACTTAAATCTTCAAAAATACTTTGCCATATATTCAGTTCAGTCCAGAAACTTAGTCCAACTCTTTGCAACCCCATGGACTGCAGCATGCCAGGCTTCCCTGTCCGTTACCAACTCTTGGGGCTTGATCAAATTCATGTCCATCTAATCCAACAGCCTTTAAAAACTTCTTAGCCTTTGGGCAAGACAAAAATGAACATAGAGAAGCTGAGCACTCATTAGAGAATTGTTGAATGAGAATGCGCTTTGTTGCGTCTTTGTATCATTTGATTCATTGGTGTCCCCTTTGTGGGATAATTGAAACAACTCTGAGGACAGTATAATTCTCAGAAGTGTTGTGCTTGGAACTGAATCGTACAGGTGTGAGCTATGTCTTAATATAAAAAACACATTCTGGTTGTGTTGACTTGTGGCATGGGTTGGAATAGGCTCTGCTCTGTGGGTCCTTCAAAGGTACTTTGTATGTGTGTGTATGTATAATATTCACATATTCATGTATACATATTATAAGTATACGTTCAGCAGGGCTATTGTTTGCCTTGAGGTTTGTCCCATCCAAGCTGGTGCCAGGCCCAACCCTACTTAGCTTCCGAGATAAGACAGAATTGGGCAAGTTCAGGGTGGTATGGCTGTAGACACTTTGAGGGTTTTGGACAACTTCTTTGCTAAAAGATACTCTTTCTGGGGAAGAGTTTTATTTGCTGTTCAAAAAAAATTTTTTTTGACGTAATTTGACAAGGATTGTCTGTATTTAAAGTACGGTTTGATGCCTTGAAATACATTGTGAAATAAGCACCATATTCAAGCCAGTTAACATACCCATTACTTTAAGATAGTTGTTGCAATATTGATGAATATTAATATCCATTGACTTTATATAAATTTTAAAAATTATGTGAGACTTAGGGACTGGTATAGATAATCTCCCACTGTGATCTATTTGAAATATATAAAGATTAATCACAAGTTCATAATTCTACTAATTCAGTAACATTTATATTGTGAATGTTTTGTTTTTTTCCCCTAGGGTCCCGAGGAGCTTTCTGTGAAGTGAGACCTGATGATAAAAGAATTTTGGAATTTTACAGCAAGTTGGGCTGTTTTGAAATTGCAAAAATGGAAGGATTTCCAAAGGATGTGGTTATACTTGGTCGGAGCCTGTGACATTTGTTGGCACTATGAACTGTCGGAAAGTCTTAACTTCACCTGGTGGGTAGTGGTTGGGGTCTTCATACAGCTCAGCCTCTGGAGCCGCAATGAATCAGCCAATTCTGATTGGAAACAAAGAGGACTGTGTAAAACTCACTCGTCAAACTTAGAGACTACTTACTCACTGGTTGGAAGAAGATAATACTGCTGCGAATCCTGTAGGAAAGAGATTTGGGCCTCCTTGTTGGGTTTTGTGTTAGGTGCCAGGACCTCTTCCGTGGGCTTATAGGGAGGGGGTCTTCAATAAATGTAGTCAGCACTGTTTTCTGCATCCAGTGTGGTTGCATTTCTCACCTAAGAGTAATCAATCATTTGTCATCCTCCTTGGCTTATTGACTGAAATGTATCTCATGCTTTAGAGACAAAGATGAGAAAGATTTGGGTTCAGAGGCTTCAGGGTGGAGAGTCCAAGGGATGGTTATGGCATAGTTTAAGCTGAGGAAAGGATTTCAGTTTGGGCGGTTTTTCTGCTTTTTGTAAAGCCTTGGCCGGTTGTCTCCTAGTGACCATTGGTTCAGGCAAGTTGTGATTTGTAGGGACAGATGTGCAGTTGTTTGTGGCAAAAGCCTAAAAGTGATACACTTGTAAGAAAAATTTTTGTATATAAACTAGCTGTAACCTGACTATCCTTTGTTTTTGTAATTTTCCTTTTAATGAAAGGGTGCGGTTCAGGATGGCACTTTGAATAATTAATGTAAATCAGTGGATTTTCTTTACTTTTGTCTTCGGTTTTGTTTTTAAAAGAAGTTTTATTCTTTTCAAAGTGCCTCCCACCTAGGGCTAGGCCATGACCACTTTGGGTACAAGAGCCTGACTTCATAGGATTCACAGTCTGTTGCAAAGTGCAGTCATTTCTGGAAATTAACCTCAATGCAGGTCAGCATGTGAAATGTTAGTTTTGACATCTGGCAACTAGGGTTTGGGGGCTGATCCCATTTGCCCACAGGTCAGTTGTCCTTTAATTTTACTACTGGTTTTATTAAATCAGTCTTTAGTTCTTGCATGTTTGTATCTAATTTTTAAAAGAATGAGTATACTTTAACCAATGACTTACGGTTACCCTTTTCTTTTTCCTTTAACCGCAGGTTCTGAAAGCTTCAAGTATTTTAATTTAGATTTGGTGTTTTTAAGGGTTCTGAGCAAATGCTCTTTCATTGAATTTTGCTCTGCAGTATTCATTTTCTTTTTTATCATGGCTTGCTGGCTTCTCTGTAACAATGTTTTGTTACCTTGCTTCCCAGCAGTTTTGTATCAGCAGTTTAAGTTTGAGCTAAGAGGGAAGAAGGTCAAGAAGAAAATTTAAAACATTTTCTTTCATAGGTTTCCATCAGTGTGGCCTTTGAAAAAAGTCTTTTAAGGGATTGTACCTAGTGACTTTCAACCGAAGCCTGTGAGTGTGCACTGAATGGGTGAGATGAATGAAGGAGGGTTACATCCAGGGCTAGAAACCTGCAGCTGGTAGCAGGATAAGGAAGGTAACGTACAGCTGGAACCAAGTTTGCATTTTCAAAGGCTGAGATGAAGGAAGGGTCTCTACCGGCTTAATGTCACTCGGTTTTTTTTCTCTTTTAAGTACATTTTGTACACTAGTGGACAGTTCTAGCATTTTATCTGGTAGATTCCATGGTCATCCTCCAGTGGAATCAGGATTTTCAGCAAGTTTGCAGCTTTATCTTTGCTTTTAGTAATCAATTTGGCTGGTATTCTGGTCACAGAGCTAACTATGAAACAGATGTCCAGGCCTCTAGGATCGTAAAATGCTGTGCTGTCTGTCTTCTAATGGTTATGGCTATTTATTATGGTTGGGATGATATTTCATTGATTGTTTAGATCACAGCTCAGTTCCTGTAGAAAATGAACTGTAAGACTATCTGAAGACCATACAAGAGGCAAAATAAAACTTGAAGTGAATTTGTGTGGTCGTGTACTGTGTAAACCTCCTTGTTTCTGCCTCCTGCCTTTTTTCTCCCACTCTGGCATTCCCAAGCAAGTATTCCTCATCTCCAAAGCTGTTTCAGCCTAGGGACTGAGTCTTAAAGGCAGTTTTCTCCCACTTCTATCTCTAGTAAAAGATTGCCTTCCATATTTTCCTCAAGGCAAGGCAAGATAAAAATAGACTCGTTTTGGCCTGGCCATCTTCTTGGCACAGTTATAACCTGGGGGTAAATGAAGGCAGCTAGTTCAGGTGAGTTCATGCCACCTAATAGAATAAGGAAAATTGCCTGATTCTTTGGTCAAAAGGTGAAAGTTGAAGGCAGATCCCAAATTATGAGACAGGACTCTAAGGCGTCAGTGTTAGGCTGGACTAGCCTGCCTCTTAACAGGAGCAGCAAATTAGCCCCACGCTTTAGCTATCTCCTCTGCTAGCAAGCGCCAGCATCTGAAGTTCAGTGTAGGTATACAACCATGTGGATAGTGAGCCGCAGGGTCCTTAGAGCAGGAAGCATATCCGGAAGTGGACAGTGGTTTGGGTACTAAGTAACAGGAGCTCAAAGTCTTCCTTCATGCTCCGTTCCTTTGGAGGGACGGTATATCTGAGTGTATAGAAAAAAGATGCACTATATCTCGTCTTTGCTGGGAGAATTGGGAAGGTTGCATTTTCATGTATTTAATGAAAGCTTAGCTTGGGGTGGGTGAGGTGATCACTTGGAGTGCAGGACTAGAGGAAATGGAGGCAGGAGACACTCTAAGAAAGTCTTGGTCGTTGAAGTGAGCAAGGATGTTAACAATGCCAAGCTGATGCTTTGCACTCTGCAAAGATGTGCAAAGCAGACGCGACATAATGCGAGACTTCTTCAGAAGATGGTTGGATGGCATCACCGACGTGATGGACAGCAGTCTGAGTAGGCTCCGGGAGTTGGTGATGGACAGGGAAGCCTGGCTTGTTACAGTCCATGGGGTCGCGAAGAGTCGGACACGACTGAACTGAAGGAGATAGGGCGATGAAGCCCTGGACCCAGAGTGCCTCGCCAGCGTCTCCTTTAAGAGGCGGGGCTGGAGCCGCGGCGAGTCCCAGGCTTTGTACGTGTCGGAGGCGGAGCCGCAGAAGGCCCTAGCAGCATGGCAGCTGGCGGAGCGGCCGCTTTGACCTTTTTGGATCAGGAGAGCCGAGTCCGAGCTGGGGGGGTCGGTAGTCTGCAAGTCCCGGCCCCGGTCACTATGGACAGTTTCTTCTTCGGTATTGAAGAAAGGAGAGGCTGAGGGTGGTGCTGGGGCAGAAGCAGGGCTGAGGAACGGGAATGCAGGCGCGTGCACGACGTGGGTGGGGGCGGAGGGGGCCTCGCACGCGGCAGCCGGAGTTGAAGGGGAGAGCCAGGCCCCTGCCCTAGTTGTACCGGGTGGGCCCGGGCCGAGCGCTCCAGTTGTTCCTGACACGTGGGCGTGTGAATGGCCGGTTAGTCATGGCTGCAGGTGAACGGGATTTGGTGAAATGCCCTCCCCCACCACTCTGTACACTGACGCATACTCACAGTTAACCTCTTCCAGGCTGTGAGCTCTCAGGCCACACCCGCTCTTTCACCTTCAAGGTAGAGGAAGAGGATGACGCGGAGCATGTGCTGGCTTTGACCATGGTAAGGGGCGGGGTAGGGGGAGTGGAGGTTAAATTGGCTGACCTAAAGAGGCTCTACTCGCTTGTCTATCCTTCTCCGCTCTACTGGGAGTCATCTACTCTGCTTAATCCCCACATCGGGCTCCCCTGGCCAGGCGGTCCAGGGACCTCGGAGGCTGGGCAGGTTGTAGGGTAGATGCTTCCACTTGTGGTGTCCACCCTTACTGGGGAGACTCCGAGGCCCTGTGTACCTTCCCAGCTCTGCCTCACCGAGGGGGCCAAAGATGAGTGTAATGTGGTGGAAGTCGTGGCTCGGAACCATGACCACCAGGAGATCGCAGTCCCTGTGGCCAACCTCAAGTTGTCCTGCCAACCCATGGTGAGTTCCCTGGCCATACCTTGGGAGGCTGGGAGGTAGGAATTGAGGACTTAGGACTTCTCACAAGGTGGGGTGGGCTAGGAGTGGGCCAGGCCTTCATCCTTGTCTTCCTCCCAGCTCAGTTTGGATGACTTCCAGCTCCAACCACCTGTAACCTTCCGCTTGAAGTCAGGTTCTGGCCCTGTGCGCATCACTGGGCGGCACCAGATTGGTGAGAATTTTCTCCTTTGCTTCCAGTAGACTTTCCATCTGGACTCCTACCCCACCCCAGCCATATCTCCCAGTGCAATTCCCATACAGACCCTGGATGCAGTGCCCTCTGCTTTACTACTCTAGCTGTTCTTCACGGAACCTACCCCAGCTTATCCAGCTCCGCTAATGTGGACTCCTGTGAAAGTGAAAGTCACTCAGTCCTGTCCGAGTCTTTGTGACCCCATGGACTGTAGCCCACCAGGCTCTTCTGTCCATAGAATTCTTCAGGCAGGAATACTGAAGTGGGTTGCCATTTCCTTCTCCAGGGGATCTTCCCGACCCAGGGATCAAACCCAGGTCTCCTGCATCGCAGGCAGACTCTTTACTGGCTGAGCCACCAGGGAAGCCCTTTGACTCTTTGTTATCTAGTTCAGTGTCTGAGGTTTTTCCCACCTAGGCAATAAGCTTTGGGAGGTCAGAGTCCCTGCAAGCCTAGAACCACAGGGCATTAATAAACGACGTGTATGAAGTATGAAGGGAGTCTGGCTTTAACTTCTCTTCCTCCCTTGACTGCTTGTGTACCAGTTACTATAAGCAATGATCTTTCTGGGGAAGAGAGTGAAGAAGACGGGAGTGAGGAGGAGGAAGCTGAGTTGTGTCCTATCCTTCCTGCCAAGAAGCTGGGGCGCAGGCTCTAACCCTCCCTGGTGAGTTGGAGGGGCCTGAGAGGGGGCAGGAGGAACATGTTTGGACCTTGATGCTGACCCCTTGTTTGCTCTCTTCAGGTCAGCTAGCTGCCTGCCACATACACCAGGTTCCTGGACAAGTTTCAAGAACTTTGTATCTCTCCATTGACGAGGGTTGGGGTGGGGGTGGGGGTCTTGGTCTGGTGTAAGGAGAACGGGGGTCCCATTCTCCAAAGGACCCTGGTGTTCTAATCCTGTACCTCACCCCAAGCTTCCCTTCTCTCCAGGAGTGGGAGGAACTCTGAACTTCTATCCTGACCTTCTCTCCCCACTTGCCTATGAGGTTGGAGGTTAGCATCTGAAGCTCAGTACTACACATTTTTAATGTTTTTTACATTTTTGGATAAAGGTTGAAATAAAATGTGGATGAGGGTTTTTTTTGTAACTCATTTGTGTGGCTTCTTTCCCTCCTGGGGTGGCATTCCCCTAGGGACCACCAGGTGGCACTGTGGCAGCACAGAGGGTGGCCCTGGACCTGGGGAAGGGTGAGGAAATGTGGGATCCTGCTACTCCCAGAGCGCTGGGACTAGCCCAGCTCTGGGCCCCAGCTGCCTTCCTAGATGAGGACCTCCCAACACCAAGCCCCTTCCCAGTCCCTTGGTGGGGGAGGGCCATCCCAGGAGGTTATCAACATCTAAACAAGGGGTCTGGGCCTCTGTCACCACTCAGGCTGATGGGCAGGGGGGCAGATAAGGGGGCTTAAGCGGCCTGAGGAATGTGCATCCCTGGCCCCATGAAGGGGGCTCAGGCCCCAAGAGGACCTGTGAGGGGTAAGGTAGAGGCCAGTCTTTGCTCCTCCTACCAGTCATGCAGGCCATCTCTGAGCCAGCCTGGACCCTTAGAAACCTGATTCCAGGGGCCAGATGGAGGGGGCTGGCCAGATTGGGTGACAGGGAAACCAGAATCCGGGTGGCCTGGCATATGGGGGCAGAGAGGAGCCCCTGGGATTCAGCCTTCTGGGCTAAAGGGTTCCAGCCCCCTAGCCCTCCACCTGGTCTGGGGGGTGGGGGGCGTGGGTGGTTCTCTGGTGCCTGCAATCAGGTGGTTCTAGGTATTGGCTGCTGCTGTACCAGCAAGAGAAAGGGATGTACCTGGTGTGAGCATGAGTGTGTATATGACCAAGTCTGAGGTCAGTAGTTCAGCAGCTGTGTTGATGGGGCAGGGGGTCTCAGTGCCCTACAAACAAACAAACAAAAGGTTACCTCCTGAGACAGCTTGGGGCCAGACATGCTGAGGAGGGACACAGAAGAGTGCCTGGTGGGGCCAGGCCCACTCCCTCCCACACTGGCTTCTGGGCAAATGAGTGAACAAGTGGGAGGGGTGCCTGGATAACCAGAAGAGGTTGGCATTGGAGCAGGTGTTTGGAAAGAGTGTTTCCACAACACAGAAAAGCACTCCCTTTTCAGCGCATCTCCAAAGGAGGTCCCCTTCTCCCTGTGGTGAGGAGCAAACAGGTCCAGTGTTTAACCTCCCTTTTTCCTAGTTGAGGATAAAGGAAGATGATCCCTCTCTGCGTCGCAGTGATCAGGGTCTCAGGCCTCTCTTTTTGCTGCAGGCCTTTCCTAAAGTGCTTCCGCCAGGAACACTGGGATGGAGAGGGCAGCCAGAATGGGACCATTCACCAACCACAGGCAAGGGGTCGGGAGATAGAGAAGAAGGTGGAGTTAGCGCCCTCTGGTGGGCGAGGTTGAAACCGCTTGTGGCAGTGCAGCTTCCCGCGCCGCCTCTGTAGCGGCTCTAGGCGGGCGCCGCGGTGCAAGGGCCTACATGCCCCACCAGTGGCCTGAGCGACTAAGGCAGACTTCATTCGTTTGTTCGTTCATTCATTCACTGGGAGGGTTCCTGTTAGAACCCTTCCCTTCCTCCTCTCGTCTATCGCCTCCAGCCTCCAAGTCCTCGGCACGTGTTCGGTTGAAGGCACGGTAGCCTGGCTGAGTGTAGGAAAAAGTCGGGGAATCCTTCCCAGCCGACACTTCTACCCCCTGCAAGTGGCCCCGCCCCAATATTTACCCCCTTCGACGCCGCTGATCGCTCATTGTGAGCCTTTCTAGTGTCTTGTCGGGTCTGCCCGCGGCCTTGGCCGGCGCCAAGCGTGCTCCAACCCGCGGTGGGGGCCCAATCCACATCCGTCTCGTCCTGGAGTTTCTCGACCCGACAGGGCGCCCGCGGACTGAGCCGGGAATTGTTTTTTCTCCCTCCCCTCCCTCGCCTCTCCTCGATCCCCCTTTCTGCCCTCTTAGTGCACAGTAGGAGCGTTGCCCATTCATTTAGGTCTCTGAGCGCTGAGGGCTTACGCCGGGGTTTGCAGACTGCTGGAGGAGGGGCAAGACTGTATTTGGGGGGCGAAGAGGGACGACCAGACGGGGCCTAAAGTGCTTAACCCAGTCTCTGCGATTTACATTTGAACAGTCGGCGGAGGGTCTGCGGCGCTTTGAACGCCTGGCGCAGGCTGCGCGTGTTGGAGCGAAGGCGGCCCCCGCCGGTTGGTGTGGATTTGAGGGGCCCAAGGTGGGCCAGGGGAGGTGAGTAGGGGGCGACCGATGCGTTTGGAAAGAGGCTGAACCTGTGTGTTTGGGCCCTTGGAACGGTGTATTTGCAGAGAGGGGCTATTTGTGTTGGCGAGAGGTGTGTGTTTGTGTTTGCAGGAGGCGAGTGCTCTGTGTGTGTGTATTTGTGTTTGAGGAGTGTGGGGACGGCCAGGAAAGGTGGCCGGGCTGTCACTCAGCGATCAGGTTGACAGGCGCTCCCTCATCAGGGCCAGGGAGCTCTGATTGCAGATTTGAGGAAACAAAATAGCAATTGTAATTACGGGGCTTTGATAAGATAAAGGAAGGAGCAAGCCGGCCGGGAGGCGAGTAAAAGCAAGGGAGGAGAGAACAGCCTGCTGGGGCCCCGATGGAGTATTTACATCTGTCATTCACGGGGGTGTGTCCTCGCCGTACCCGGCGCCTGATGCGGGGGTGTCCCTATTGACACCCCCTCCCCCATCTAGAGACAGGGACTTTTGGGGATATGAGAAGAATCTCCTCAAGTGGACGAAGACCCAGCTGGGGGAAGTTCTCAAAATGTAGAGGAATTCTGGTCTGTATAGGCCCCCGGGGTAGAGGTTAGGTAGGGTGTGGGACTCAAACCCTGATTGATGGTCCACACGTTTAGGCCCGGGGTGGCCCATCTCTGGGGGAGAGTGAGGAGGGTGGATTAAGATCATTGAGGTTCAGCCCAACATCTTCAGAACCTTCTGGGGGCTCCAAACCAGGGTTGGACTCTGGTCTGAGCCAGGTGCTATAGTCTCCACCCCCCACTCTGGGGAAAGGCAGGTGCCCAGAGTGACTCAGGTTGTGACTCCAGGACTACACACGCTAAGGATGGGCTGGATGATGCCCTGACCCCTGCTTGGGTCCTGCTCCTTGCTGTTCCCATCAGACTGTTTTCAGAGGGCTGGTCCCTGGTGAGAAGACCCTTTTCATCCTCTGCCTCTCATCTCTCCACTTATTTATTAATGCATACAAATAATAAACATATTCAAGGGCCTCCTATGTGCAGGGCATGAGGTTGAGATGGTAAATATTTTGCCTGCTTGAATTAGTGTACCTGGGAATGTAGACACCCAACAACTTCTTGATAGAGGAGCTCAAATGAAGGAGAAATGCTGGTCTAGGCTGTGGGTACTGGAGCCCACTTCACTTGTCTTCCCCCAGTGCCCAACTCCCAGTGGGGTTGAGAGGAGATGGTGCAGACAGCCTTTAGCAAATATAAGTGCTCAATAAATGGTGGTGTTTATGATTCTTATCTGTTGGGAGGGTGGTGAAGGCAAGTAAGTCTCCCTGGGGAGGCCCCACCTGCACTGAGGTCTAAATGTTCAGTCAGTTTCCCCATTATTCATTCATTAAATACAGAATTGCAGAACCCTGCCCTGCTCTCCTGAGCTAGTAAGATACGGTCCTTGCCTGGAGGTCTGGGTGGGAAAGAGCCACTTGAGGGAACAGACTCAAGTGAGTAACAGGTGAGCTCAGGGAGTCTGCTTCTCTGGGGAGGGATGAGATCTTGGGACAAGTCTTCTGATTCTGTTTCCCCACCTAGACCTTGCTCAGTATTAGCACTATGGCTGGGAGTGGGAAAGGCAGGCCACAGAGAAAGGGGAAGAACTTGGCTGTGCTGCCTCTGGTCTCATGGTTTCCTGAGGCCACCCCAGCCCCCTCCAGCCCAATCCCCAAGGACATGGGGGCTGGCAGTAGGGCAGGGGAGGTCTTGGGCAAGGGCAGCAGCTGGGCAAAGCATCAGTGGCTCCACCTGCTCCCTAGAATTTTCCGTCTCAGGGCATCTCTGCCCATCCAAGCTGCTCTCAAAGAAGCACCACACCTCGCGGGTTCCTGAAGCCCCTGGAGGAGGCAATGGGCAGCTGGGAAAGGCTTAGACAACTCACTACCTTCTTTGATACTTCCCCCTCCCCCAGGGTTGACAAAGCACCAGTCCAGGTTTAGCACACAGTAGGTGTGTAAATACCTGTTCAGTGCACAAATAATGGGAGTCTGAGCGAAAAAGACTAGGCAACCTGGATCTAAGCCTCTTTCCTGGAAAAGCAGCTGAGGTTATTTTTGCGCCCACTGCCTGCCGCTTTGGGGAGGGCATGGTGGTGGCAGTGACTGGGGTTTTCCCTACGGGTGGGCTCTCTCCTTTTTGGGTGTGTAGTCAGGCTTCAGTCTAGCGTGTTGGGGGCGGGAGGGACAGGAGCAGGGGTGATGGTGATAATGAGGGCAGGAAGCAGGAAAGGAGATGCTTCTCGATCTCAGGGCCTTCTTGGTGACTGAGCGATGCAGGAGAGACCGGCAAAGCAGGGTACTCAGCAGAAAGATGGAGGTGGTTGTCGGCTCCCGGTCTCACAGGCAGGCACTGCCAGAGGAAAGCGCACAAGCGTTCACCCCCAGTGTTAGAGGCTACTTGCAGGCGGCAGCCCCAGACAGACAAAGCACACAGTAGGTGGCTCAGAGAACCGCTGTCTAGCTTGAGGCTTAAGCGGACCGGGTCCCACGGTGGAGACCGGGCGCCTTCCCACTCGGGCGCCCGCGGGGTCCAGGAAGCCCCAGCAGAGGGTCTCGGGACTCCACGGGGTGGGCGGCCCGATGCGCCCCCCATCCCCGCGCGCCTGGACCCCAAGAACGCGCAAGGGGACAAGTCCGGGATGCGGAGAGGGGCCCAGACAGGCCGCCCTTGCCCCTTGCAGCGGGTCCCCAGACCCCTCCCCTCACCCAGACCCCCAATCCCGACCCTCCGACCGCCCCGCCCCGGTCCGCCCCGCCCCCGCCCCGGGCTGCGTCCGGGCCCCCGCTCCCAGCCGGGGGCTGCGGGCTCCGGCCGGCCGCCCCGCGCTCCCCCCTCGCGCCCGGTGCGGCGCCCCCCGCCCCCACCCCTCCCCCTCCCTTCCCACTTACCCACCCCCCCTGCCGGCCCGTTACCCTCCCTCCCGCTCCGGCTCCTCAGCAGCCAGCGGCCAACGGCTCCGGCTGCGGCGCAGAGGCACTCGGCGCGGCGCGGCGAGCTCGACATTCCCTGGGACCCGCGGAGCCGCGTCCCGATCGCCCCGGCTCCCGGCCTCGAGCCACCCTCGAGCCCCCCTCCGCCGCCGCCGCCGCCCTCGGCTCGTCGGTCCGCTGCCTCCCGCGAGCCGGCGAGATCCCGCCGGGGCTGTGCGTGCTCCCCGGCCGCGCGCCATGGGCAGCCCCCGCTCGGCGCTGAGCTGCCTGTGAGTACCGCCGCCCCGCGCCCCCGGCCGCGCGCCCGCCGGCCCGCCCGCCACTCACCCGGCGCCCCTCTCTCCCCGCCCGCTTTTGTCTCCCACAGGCTGTTGCACTTGCTGGTTCTCTGCCTCCAAGCCCAGGTAAGGCGCACTGCGCCGGGGCGGCGGGGCACGCCGGGGGGCGAGGTCGGGCAGGCGGGGGCAAGAGGATCGACCCCGCGGCCGCGCGGCGGGCTGGAAGGGCTGGGAAGCATCTTAGAACTGCAACCCCTAACTATCCCGAGGAGGGGTTAAGGACCAGAGAGGTAGCGCCGGCCTCAGGTCACACAGCCTGTGAGCCGCGCGAGGCTAGAACCCGAGGTTTCGGAGTCCGGCGCTGTCTCCCACGCCTCCCAGCCCGGTGGGGGTGGTTGGGGAACTCAGCGGCAGCCACTCCCGGCCGCGCCGAGGAAGGGGGCATTCGGGGCAGGGGGCGTTCGATGTCAGAGGTCCGGTGACGGCCTCAGGGACCCTCTCCGCGGCTCTCTGGAGAGACTTGCGGCGGGTCTGGCCCAAAGACCAGGTGCCCGGGTCTTCTGCGGTCTCCACATTTGCTCCGTGAATTTGTCTTTATAAATGTCAGGGGTCGGGCCGCACTGCCTCCCGACTTAAAAGCGCCCTGCTCTTCTAGGAAGGCCCGGGCGGGGGGCCTGCGTTGGGCAGGGAGCTCGCTTCCCTGTTCCGAGCTGGCCGGGAGTCCCAGGGTGTTTCCCAACAGGTGGGTCCAGATCCTTCCCCATCCCGGGCGCATCCATGCTAGACTGGGTCTGTCCGACTTTCCTGGGTAGGGTGGGGGTGGTCCGAACTGGCATGTTGGGGGGACCCCAGCCCCTGCCGGCTGCCTGGGGCAGTGGAGGGAGGTGCCGGGTGATGGGGGCCACTCGGGCCCCTGGGCAGGGTAGCATTATAATGGCGTGTTGTGTATTTTTCAATTTCCTAAAGGTAACTGTTCAGTCCTCACCTAATTTTACACAGCATGTGAGGGAGCAGAGCCTGGTGACAGATCAGCTCAGCCGCCGTCTCATCCGGACCTACCAACTCTACAGCCGCACCAGCGGGAAGCACGTGCAGGTCCTGGCCAACAAGCGCATCAACGCCATGGCAGAAGACGGGGACCCCTTCGGTAAGGAGCTGCACTGCGCTGGGGTTAAGGTAGCCTGCGGAGCAGGCCCCTCCTCCCCAGGCTGGCCTGCTGTGACGGGACCCAGCAGTCGCATCTGCGTGCTGAGCTGAGGCCTGCAGGCTCCCCAGCTCAGAAGGGAAGGAGTTAAGCCGACAAACATCTTGGGGGTCAGCTGGAGAAGAGAGGGCTGGGGAAGGGACCCTGGGGAGTACTTGGCCCATAGGTGCCCTTTCCCTGCCCAGCAGATGAATGAATCCAGGAATCTCCCTTTCCACCTCCCCCTCTCATACCCCTCCCCACTGCAGGTGGAGGCAGAGGGTTCAGGGGGAGGGGGCCCAGGTTTAAGGGAAGCTCTTGAAAGAGGATATGTCACCAGGGCCCACAAAAGGAGAGTGGAAAAGAGAAGGGAGAGAAATCCCCTCAACTCTCCCAGGTTGGGGGGAGCGGTGTACTGCGAACCTTAAATACTTTGATCAGGAGGGTCAATTACACATGGGGACTAGGCTAGGAAAGGGGCCTTCCCCACTTCACTTGTCCAGGAACCCAGGCGGTCGGTCAGAGCGGGGCTCCTGGCTCCCGGTGGGGTGGTGAGTACAGGGAGCTACTGTGGGGTGGAAAGGCTGAGGACTGATTGATTTCTAAAACATTCAATATTCCTGCCTTGAAACAAGGCCAATTTCCAGAGTCCTGGATGTACCAAGAGAAAAGCAAGTCCTCTGGGCGGCTGGTGTTGTTTTTAGAGAGCGATTATTGTGAGTTTAAAAACTTTTAAATAATGACCAAGTTAAACAAGCATGAAAGGAGAGGGGAAGACTCTATTAAAATGTAATAAAAAGGTGAAGCATTTTAAGAGCTAAGAAGAAAAATGAAGAATGATATAAAACAGAAAAAGAACGAGCCTTTTTTTCAGATGTGGAGTTTGAAAGGAGTTGCAAGTCTGTAAATGTTAAAAAAGAGGTTCAAGATTGTTCTCTATGAATCTCTGGAGAGACCCCCGCGTCTGGCAGAGCGATTAAAACTCTTCTTACTTTCACCTTTTTTAACATTTCCTGAATACTTTCTCCTCTTCTCGAGCCAGTTTGGGGGATCGAGTATGTCTCGCTGCATTTTTTCTGCATCGACGTAGCTGACTTCCCTTCAAAGCTGGAGAAGGAGACATAATTTTCCTGGGATAAATCTGTCACTGGGGTGGAAGAATAGGTTTGAAAATGTTAAGCTTTCCAAAAGCCCGGTCGGGAAAGCCGCTGTAAACTGCCGCCCCAGCTCCCCAGCTCCATCCAGGAAGGAGAGTGGGGGCCTTCTGCAGTGGGGGTGGGGGTGGGGGTGGGGGGGGTGGGGGTGGGGGTGGCCTGCCCGGTGGCCGAGCTCCCCTGCTGGGCTGGCAGGGCCAGCCTGCCGCCCCTTTGTCCCTTCAAACTGGCTGCTCGTTGCCCTTCTCAGCTTCCAAGGAAAGGGAATGAATGCCTGGCCCCTCCTGGGTTTGCTCCATTGGAGCAAATGGTCCAGCATCCTCGGGGTTTGGGGAGCGAAGAAGACGCTAAGCTGGTCATGGGGGGATTCATCTTCAGACATCAGAGGTCTGATGCCCACTTCTCTTCTTACAGTTATAGGAGGCTTCCCAGGTTCCCTGGTCCCTGCCTGGTGGGCAGGAGCAGGAGCTGGAGGGCCCAAGAGCAGAGGCTTAGGGTGTATAGCCAGGACAGGTAGAATCTGGGGGAGAATGGCAGAGAAGTCCCAGGGGCTTCCTTATGGGTCCCAGGAAGGGACAGAGGGCTCCATTCATGTCTGCCTTGTTTGGCAGACCCCCCTCTTCTCCAGTTGATGTCCTTCTTGGCCCTTAAAAAATAGCTGCTCCTTGCCCTGAAAAGCAGAACAGGAAAGGGATGGGCAGACTGGCTGGATCCAAGAGGAACTGGGTGGGAGAGGAGGTGGCAGCTGCATTTCCCTGGCTGACTTGGAGCCAGACTGGGGGCTTGGCTACTGGGTCCCAGCTCTATGCTTCTGCAAAGGGAGGCAGGCAGTCACAGGCTGGGCTTTGAGGGCTGCCTTGCTGACCTGTGCCCATCACCTCCCATTAGTTTCAGGGTCAGAGAAGGTGCCACCTTGTCAGAATAAGCTGGGAGGTAGCCCTGGGAGTCCCTAGACTTCTTTCTCAAGGAGGGAGAAGGCTAAAGGAGGGAGGGCAGGAGACCCAGCCCCTTTGGTACCATCCCAAACAGCTAAGTTGGTCCCCATTCTCAAAGGGAGGAGTTGTACAGAGTGGGCAGGGGCCAGGGCTTCTGTGGGCTGTCTAAGGGAAGGGGTAAGAAGGCACAGGATTCAGCGCCCTGTCTCCTGGCTCTTGAGTGAGAATCAAGCACACATGATTTTCTCTTCTCCTCCGCTACAGAAAATGTTTGGTCACTGGGGTAAGAAGCCCAGTGCTGCTAGAAGGGGTGCAAGAGAAAAGACTATTGAATTACGGATTTCTGAACACTGGGGCTGGGGTCTGGAGTGACTGGGAAGTATGGCAAAGAGAGAGTATCCTTCTAGCTGGTGTCTGAGTTTCTAGGAAAGCAGCCGGCCATGGGCTGTGTGTGGAGGGGGAGCTGCCCTCATCCCTGTCACCTTCTCAGCAGAGCCGGGGTGGAGGGCGGGAGATATGGGGTGGGGTGGAGTGGGTTGAGGTGGAGGGTGTCGCCGGGGATGGCCAAGGCTGTGGGTTGGAACCCGAGGTATCAAGAAGCAAGAGAGAGTGCTTTTATGTTTGACCTCAGGAGTGGAGGTCACCACTGCACCTGGATGTTTGTAATAACCTGTGAGGCACGTGCATATAATATTTTGAGTTGGAAGAATCCTCATAGATCTTTTGATTGGTAGTGGAATTCTAGTCAAATTAAATTTTACTTGAAGCCTCGACACAAAAGTCATTACTGTCTGGTTATAGAAGAGGGTCTTCAGTTTGATGGCTCTAAGACCCCTCTGCATAAACCAGTTCAGACACCATGATCTCATCCATTCTCCCTCTGTAAACCCAGGCGAGGGGCCTGAAGCCCAGAAAGGGGACTTGACCTTTCCAGGGTTGCACAGCATATTAGTGTCTGGAGCCCACAGCCTGGTCATCTGGCCCTTGGATCATCTGCTTCTGGGATGGGCCAGCTGGGGTAGGGACATGGAGCATTGGAGGTCAGGAAGCTGCCAATAACCACTCCCACCCAACCCCAACCTTTCCTAACAGCAAAGCTTATCGTGGAGACAGACACCTTCGGGAGCAGGGTTCGAGTTCGAGGAGCTGAGACGGGCCTCTACATTTGCATGAACAAGAAGGGGAAATTGATTGCCAAGGTGAGGTCCTAGAAAGAAGGGAAAGACTGGCTGGGGCCTGGGGAGCAGGCTGGGCTGGCTGAACTCCTCCAGGATCCCAACAAGGTGGGCAGAGAGGCAAAGGGCCACCTTGGGGTTACCTAATGATTGTGGGGGGGCGGGGCGTGGAGGAGGTGAGGGAGGAGGTAACTGAGAGATGAAAAGCTATAAAGGCAAAGAAGGAAGAAGGAAGGCTAGGGAAGGGGCTGGGGAGGGGGTGTCGGTAAATTCCATATATCTTTTTAACAAATCGCCAAATTGCTTTGCTATTATGTCCAATTACATGGTACCAGCATTTGGAATGTTCAGTAAGCCGAGGGCCCAGCCCCTCAGCCGAGCTCTGAAATGGCCCCATTAGTCACGGCTCCTCTCCAGCCTCGAGCTCCCTGCTTCCCTGGCTTCTGGGGCCTGGGGCTCCGCATCTCCTCACCAGCCTTCCCTCCCGCATAGGGTGGTGGCCCTGGGGCTGCAGGTTAGCATCCTGAGATGGCTGAGGGGGCCAGCTGGGGAAACGGGTGCTAGCAGTTTGGGCCAGACTGGTGGGCAGGAGGCCAGGGTGGGCAGGGGCTGGGCCCCAGCACAGAGGGGCAGAGAGGGGGCCCAGCCCCTCTGTAGACAGCCATGTGTCACTGCTACCCAGGAGGACAGGAAGTTGCCGGGTGGGCTGTGAGTTGTGAGGGATTAGAGAGCGGGTGCCCACCCTGCCATCTGCTAGGGTGCCCACCTGCTGTCTGGGGCCGCCTGCCCTCTGCCTAGGATGGGAAGGGGCTCCGAACAGAGCCGGGTGACACCGTGTCCGCCCCCCACCCTGCAGAGCAACGGCAAAGGCAAGGATTGCGTGTTCACGGAGATCGTGCTGGAGAACAATTACACGGCCCTGCAGAACGCCAAGTATGAGGGCTGGTACATGGCCTTCACGCGCAAGGGCCGACCCCGCAAGGGCTCCAAGACCCGGCAGCACCAGCGCGAAGTCCACTTCATGAAGCGGCTGCCCCGCGGCCACCACACCACCGAGCAGAGCCTGCGCTTCGAGTTCCTCAACTACCCGCCCTTCACGCGCAGCCTGCGCGGCAGCCAGAGGACTTGGGCCCCCGAGCCCCGATAGGCCCTGCCGGCCCCTCCCCGCCGCTCCCCGCCCAGGTTTCCTCTTTGCAGGACGAGGTCTGCGCTACTGAAGGCTGGGGAGGAGCCTGGAGAGCCCCGGGCTCTAGTTGTGGATAATTGTTTGCTGTTGGGTTTTTTTTCTGTTGTTGTTGTTTTTTAAAAGAAAAGAGAGGCTCTATTTTTGTATTCCACTCAGCTGTAGTGTCTGACTTCTTCACTCTCACCTCGGCTGGTGAGTGGCCTAGACTGGGATTCCGTCGGGGGGTTTCCTGAGCGTGGGGGGCCTTTTCTCATCCCGCAGAGGCACTCCTGGGACCCCAGCAGCTGCAGGGCAAGACTGCTAGACCGTCGGGCTCTGCTGCACTGGGGGCAGAGAGGGAAGAGACTGGAACTTGAGGTCGGGTCTTTCAAGGGCAGGTGTCAGTGGAGGATGGTTGTATACTAGCTGCTATTAAATGACTGAAATATTTATTTAATTGAATTCAAAACGTGTATTGGAGTGTGGGTCCTGCCGGGGTCAGCCCCCTCCCCCTGCACTGCCCCAGGTGGCAAGTGGCTGAGACCTGTAGCGAATCAGGCAACAGCTCTGACTGGATCTTCGCTTCCACCTAAGGATCCACACCTGTTACTGGAGGGGTTTTCCTGGGAGAACAGAAACAGGGAAAAGGGCAAGAAGAGGCTCTTAACTGGTCTTAGGGCCTCTTGGTCATGGACTCTTAATCGGAGTTGATGGTAACACTTCCCCAGGCCATCTCTGGGTCAGAAATGATGACTCTGCTAGGACTGCAGCTAATCATGGATTCAGTGAGTCCTTTATAAAGCACCTTTCTGTGTGCCTTGGTGTGTGGGGAAGTCAGGTCAGAGATGCCTGCTCTAGTTCTGAGTATCAGACTCCAGAGATGCAAGAAAAGAGCAACTGCCAGGGTCCAAGGTGGGGGTATGTTGTGTGGGGTGGGTGGGGTGGGACACCACGAAGCTGGCGTTGTCATTTGCAGCCTGAAACAAAGTGTTCACTCTGGGATATTTAGTTAGAAAGCTGTGAAGGTGCTGAGCAGAAGGTGCTGAGTTCAGATGTTGCAAAAGAGCCCAGGAGACCGAGGTCCAGGGAGAGGCTGCCAACCTTGGAGAGACCAGGCCTAAAGGGAGATGAACTGATTGTGGGGGAAGGGACACTACAAACCTAGAGCAGAACTCTAGTTGGAGCAGGACTCTAGTTGGAGCAGAACTCTAGTTGGAGCAGAACTCGAACTCTGGGCAGGAGGAGAAGCAGCAGGTGGTATGTCAGGACTAGCCTGTGAGGAAGGAAGAGCAGGTCGTGCCATGGCAGGGGTAGAGCAGGTCATTCACGGCATGGGTAAGAGAACTGGCCTGTGCGGGTGGGGGGTGGGTTCTCAGAGGTGCACCAGTGAGATTGGCATCCCACCACCCTGAGCAGAGCCCAAGCCCAGAGGCAGCAGATCTCCTGAGGTCAGATCTGGCCCAGCCATCATAACTGAGGCCTCTCATTCTGGCTACTTATGCTGCCCTCTTTATTGGACCAGTCCAGAAACCTCTTTCCTCTGGGTCTCGGTTCTTTGGTGCCTTTGGTTGGAGGGCAACCCAAGGCTTCCTGACCATGTGGGTCTCTCAGAGTTGCAGCTGCAAGTTCCAGGCTCAGACCATCCAGGTGGATCAGGAATCCCAGGGCTCATTGGGAAGCCTTGGGATAGGCTGGGGTACCATGGGCCTCTTCAGACCTGCTGTGGGGGTGCAGGGTTCTGGATAGAGTATGTTTCTCTCAATGCACAGGTACCAGGGGTGTGGGACCTCTCTTCTAGCTCCCCCAGCTCTTAGTGCCTCCCCTTCTGCTCCATCCCCTCCCCTCCCCCTTTAATTAATTCTGGGTGAGCAGCCTGGCTTTATTGTGCAAGGAGCTGGGGTCTCACTGTGGGAAAAGTCACACCTTCTGAGCAGCTTCTGATGCCATGCAAATGAAGAGACCGTCCAGGAAACGCTTTCATCTGTACGGCCGCCTGTCCAGCCCCTAGCCCAGTAATTGCCCACATCTCATTTGTTTGAGAGCAATTCCTGGGGGAAACCACAGGGTGGGAGGGAGTCCAGGGGGTGGATGGAATGCCAGGCTCTCCCTGCCTGTGATCCTGGGACCAGGCTGGGCCAAGGTGGTCACCAGCTAGGCCAAAGCTACCCTGAAGCCCCCTGGCTAGGGATGCCTGAGTGCTCCGGGGCTGTGGGGTGGAACTGTGCCATGGTTGTGACGAGGGAGAAGTGGGCTGTCCAGAGAGCTGGGCCTGACTCCTGGAGAAGGGAGAGATGACTGGTGGAGGAGTAGACGTGGACAGCAAGGTGGTGACCTGATCCTCGAGGTGGCCTGGGGCTTTGGGAAGGGGTTGACTCCCAGCAGGACCCCTGACAAGGGACCCTGGGGAGCTGATGCCAGAGCAATGGGGCAGAGATGGGCCAGAGCACCCACCACCTTGTTTATCTTTGCATTGCTGCCTCCACAGAACCCTCACTAATAGGGTTTTACAGCCCACTCAAGCTGCAACTGGCCAAGAATCAATCATTACCGGCACTTAGTGGTTTGATAGTTAACAGCCTGAACTGAAGCCAAACTGGTTGTTAACTGTGATAACAACTGATTTCAAGGGGTTATTGCCGGCCCAATATGCTCAGCCCATTTATTTCAGGGAAAACAAGCAGGGAGCTGTTGCAAGGCCCAGAAAAGGGAGGAGGAATGGGCTTTTCCACAGCCAAAAGGCCTGATGCTCTGTCTTGGAGTGGGTGCTGGCTGTGAGAGCCCTGGGGCCTGCCCGAGGCATGCTTGGAGGCCTGCCCACCAGAATTCACTGAGGGCCTATGCGTGGGTCTGGGTGATCCCCTCAGGTCTTCCTTCTTCCCGGCTTTCACCTCACCCTGACTTCCCATGTCCCCTTTCCTCCTTTTCTTACAGCAGTGATTCTCATGAGGCCCTCACATGGACAGCTCTCCATGAGGAGGAGCGCAGGCCTGGTGGCCAGGCCTCTTCTTGTCCCCACTCAGCAGGCAGGGCTGGACCTCTTTACCCATTCCTTCCTACCTGCGGCTTCCAGAGTCCAAGCTAGAAGTTTGCCTTTCATTTCAAATCCAGTGTTGACTCCACCCAAGCCTTGACTAGAAAGGATATGTGAGAGGCCTCTCCTCTCACTCTGCCAGGTCCTGTCCATCCCCACCTGCTACACTCAGCTGAATGGCCACTGGTGAGGCTATGGCCAAGCATCCTTCTAGAAAGCTGCTGCAGCAAAGGACCCCAGGAGTTCTCCACCTTCTACATATAGACAACCTGAGGCCCAGAAGTCACAGAGCCAGTGTGAAAACTAGTATGAAAAAGTCAGGTTTAACTTCCAGACCCAGGCTGCCTCTTGAGGACTGCAGGTCTTTCTGTAATTCATTTATTCCAGTCACTATTCACTGAGTGCCTATTACGTGCCAGGCTCTGTTCTAGGTAGAATGGACAAAGCTGGAAATAAGAGACAAACCTCTGTTATTATGGAGCTCATAGTCTAGTAGGAGGGTAAAGAGTGGAGTGAGAACAAACAGTATATAGTTTATCAGACCCTGACAACCACTACAAAGAAAAACAGAGGGGATGCGTGTGGAAGGCGGGGCAGGGTCATGGCAATGTTAAGTAGGGTGGTCAGAGAAGACCTCGCTCAAAACCTAGTGCTTAGGCAGACACCTGATGGCGCTCAGACCTGCGCCTATCTGGGGGCGGAGCCATCCAGGTGGAGGGACCCGCAAGCACAAGCTTCGAGCATTAGGGGGAGAGGAAGGAGGCCAGTGCGGCAGGAGCAGAGTGAAGGCAGGATCCAGGTACATCATGTGCAGTGTGAGTGTAGTGGGGCAGGGGGATGACGGAAGCTGAGCTGAGATGTACAAGAGGTAATGGTGAAGGCAGGTCACGTAGGGCCCTTGAAAAGACTTTAACCCACATGAGACAGCAAACCACTGGTGGGGTTTTGAGCACTAGCAGGACATGATCTGAATTTTTAAGAACACTTTTTATTCAGGTATAGTTTCTTTGCCATGTTGTATTAATTTCTCCTGTACCGCAAAAGGAATCAGCTATGTGTGTGTGTTAGCTGGTCAATCTTGTCCGACTCTGCGCCACCTCCACAGACTATAGCCCACCGGGCTCCTCTGCCCATGAAATTCTCCAGGCAAGAATACTGGGGTGGATAGCCATTTCCTTCTCCAGGGCATCTTCCCAACCCAGGGACTGAACCTGGGTCCCCTGCATTGCAGGCAGAATCTTGACCATCTGAACTACCAGGGAAGCCCCTATGCATATACATATATACCCTCTTTTTCATATTTCCTTCCCATTTAAGTCACAGAGCATTGAGTAGGGTTCCCTGTGCTTACACAATAGGTTCTCATTAGTTATCCATCTTATACATAGAATTAATAGGGTATGTGTATTGACCCCAAGCTCCCAATTCATCCTACCCCACCCCATTCTCCCTTGGTATCCATATGCTTGTTCTCACCGTCTGTGTCTCTGTTTCTGCCTTGTAAATAAGAGACATGATCTGAATTAAGTTTTATTAGTAACAAGATTACTTTGGCTGCTGTGTTGAGTATAGGTGGTAGGGGGGTAAGGGATATTAGTTATGAAGTTTTTGCAGTAATCTTGGCGAGAGATGATAGGGGATTGGAGGTGCTGAGAAGAGGCTGGAATTTGGGACTTTTTTTTTTTTGCAAGTAGAGAAGTGCTGATGAATGTGGTTTGTGAGAGAAAAAGAGGAGTCTAGGGGTTTCCAAAGTTTCTAACCTGAGTGACTGAAAGGATGGAGAGGTCCTTTATTAGATGGAGGCGATTCTAGAAGGGGATCGTTTTGAGAGAAGAGGAGTTTAGTTTTGGATATGTTAAGTCTGAGCTGACTAGATAAATATTCAAGTGGAGGTGTTGAGTAGGCAGTTGTATGTGAGTCTGGAATTCAAGGGAGAGGTCTCATGTGAAGATATAAAGTTGGGAGTATTCAACACACAATTTTTGAAGCCAGGGGATGGAATGGATTTCCCAGGGAGTGAGCATAGCTAGGGAAGAGGAGAAAGCCAAGTCTGAGCTGCGGTATCCTCCAAACATTTAGAGGTCAGTGTGAAGGGGAGAATCAGCAAATATTGTGGCCTGTGAGGTAGGTTGAAGGAAAACCAAAAGGGTGTGTGTCCTGATGATATAGAAAAAGCACAACAGTTTCTAAGCCCAAAGCTTTAAGTGGGGTTTGGATAGAGTTTTGTTGTCGTCCACTCTCTCACTTTCTTCCTATCCCTGACAAGTCACGGGGCCAGGAGAAAGTGGCCAACTAACAAGAGGGTGTTGGTTTCACCCTCTTGTCAAGAGTCAAGGGGGTCTCCTTGACTCTTCTTTTGGCCTCCCACTGCCTCTCATCCCACTGCCGTTACCTCCAAAACACATCTTAGATCTAGCCCATCTACTCTTCTGCTTATCCACTGCCACCTCCCTGCTCTAAGTCATCATCAGCTCTTGTCTGGCTTACGGCAACAGCCCCTAAATGCTCTCCTTGGTTCCTCTCATCTCCCCTCACAATCTTTTCTGTGCTCAGTAACCAGCCTTTCCAAAACACAAATCTGATCATGTTGCTTCTTCCATATCAAGAATTGAATTTAGACTCCTTTCCATGGCCTTCGTGGTCTCCACGCTCTGGCCCCGGTCTGTCTATCTAGCTGAATGATTTAACCTTTCTCCCTCTCACCCATTGCATCCGGGTCACACCTCCCCCTAGATTCTCAAACCAGCCAGGCTCCCATCTGCTTCAGAGCCTTTGACTGCTGTTCTCTCTGCTTGGAATACTTTTCCTCTAGGTTACTGGAGGGTTTACTGCTCATTATATAGGTCTCTGCTGTCCTTCTCCGCTTTCTCTCCTTTATTACACTTATTACTATCTGACATTCTCTTGTGTTTTATTTATTTACTCTCTTTTGGTCAGCCTATTCCTCCCAAGAAACCAGGGACTTTGACTCAGTTCATGATGAATACCTACTGCCTAGAACAATGCCTGGCACATTGTAGGTATTCACTTAACATTGGTTGAGGCAATCAACTAATAAAGTAAGAGTAGATGTGGAGGCTGTTGAATGGAGAAGGTGGGTTGGGGGTTCTCTGCATCTGGGACTTGGGTCAGGATTTAGGAAATGCCTGAAGGTCAGGGAGACTTGAGGATGGTCCTGGGATGGGTGACCCTCTGATCCCATCTGGACATCATAGTCTTACTAAAGAGGGTCCAAGGCTTCCAGTACAAGCTCACCCCCGTTTTCTCAAGCTGAAATGAGTATCTCCAGAACCTGACAAACGAGCATCTAAGCAGGTCTGTTGGGATGGATGTCTCAGAACCTCCTCAGATTCTGCTTCCTTTCCTGCTGTTGGGTTTCTATAGCAACCAGAGGATTTAAAAGGAGAGAGTGAAGGGGAATTAAGAGCCAGAGAGAGCAGAGGAGAGAGGAGGAGTAAGTGGTAGCAAGACAGATGGGGAGCTGGCAAGAACTCCGAAGGATCCCCAAGTCCCATGTTACTGTGGGAGATTGTGCCGATAAGGTCCCTTTGGTTGCCCTCCTTCCCCATCTGGATCTCTTGCTGACCCTCAAGAACTAACTGTCCATCTGGGAAGGCCCTACAGCTGACCCTCATGTATGCCCCTCTTCTCCTGGTTGGCAGATGCTAGAGGAAACCATGCAGATGACAGATGTTAGTGAAGCAAGTTGGGGTCACTGGTTGGATTTTTGGATCTGCGTTCCTTTCCCCTCCCTTAGGTATGCTCGGGGGAGGACATGGGGGCAGGAGAGTCAGGGCATGATCCTATGCCAAGTGAGGTCCCAAGCTTTGGCACTTGGGGATTAAGGCCAGGTCTCCCATCATGAAGAATCAGATGGGCTCTAGCTTGGGCCTGGCAGAGGATGCTCAAACAAGAGGTCAGCCTGGAAGAAGCCTGCACAGAACTCAGCACTGTCTGAGGCTCCTCCTACCTTAAGTGCAGAGGACCAGAAAACACCTGGGCCTGGAGCCTGGGTGCGGTGGAATGGTGAGCCCTCGAGGAGCTGGGGCACTGGGCCCTGAGACCCAAGCCAACTGCCTGGAGACCCCGCCAGTGACTTTCAAGGGCAGGACTAGCCAGGGCCAACACCAAATTCCAGCTGCCCCTTTGTCTGCCCACAGACACACAGCTGCCAAACAGCCAGGCTCAAAACTCTACCTTCTTGGACTCTTCCCTGTTTCCAGCCACCGACATTTAATCATTCCAATTGGACAGACATGAACATGACCAACTTTCACCAGATCCTTCTTCACAGAGAAATCCCCATCCCATCATAACCTGCACTGGGCCATTTCACCCCCTCCCACCTTCTCTCCCTGCCTAGCTGCTCCCTGGGTTTTCTGTATTATTCCTCTCTTCTGCCTGCCTCCTGCAGCCTTCAGCAATGAAGAGTAAGCTCATAAAACATTCACCGTGGGTAATACACCATGTAGGATCTGCCTGATCGAAGTTCTGATAGGATAGCCGGGTCAGTAGGATGCTGGGCTTCTGAGAGTTGGGGCAGACTTCTCTGCCTTGGGCTCAAGTTCCAGTCACTTCCATTAATCCAGGCTCAGTCCTCCCTGGTGGGGTGAGGGATCCTGGGCCGAGTAGAAGAGGGGTTTCCTAAGAGGGAGTAACTTCTAGGGGTACTCCTGAGCTAGTCATGACTTGTAGGTGGAGCTCTGGATAAAAGCTGAAGACAAGGTGAGCCATGACCAAAAGGCTAAAAGTTTGTGCTTAGGGAGGAGGGTCAGGGCCTAAGCAGTCAGTGTCTGGATGGTTATTATTGCCCCCCGGGAGCCTGGGAAGATGGGAATGTGCACAGGTGTGTGAGGGTGGCGGGGTTCTGGTGTGATGGTGGGCCCTTTCCAGGAGCCCACCCAGGAAGCAGGCCTCCAGGTGGGGGCAGTTTCATCAAAAGCAAACAGAGAGAAAGGGAAGGGAGCCTTCTCTTACTCCCCCCAACACTCCTGGAGTTTGCACTGACCACTAACACTAATAAGGCACCTGCAGCCCCACCCCACAAGCCTCAGCAAAGTCGGAGAAGGAATTTGGAGAAATGGCACTGGAACCAGCCAGAAATCAGCTGTGGTTTTGGAGTCAGATGGAGATAAGTTAAATCCTGGCCTTGTTGCTCCCTGACTGAATGAACCTCTCTAGGCCTCAGTTTCCCCACTTGTAAAATGGGAAACAGGCTCCACCCTCTAGAGTTGTCACTTGGAGTGTGTAAGAGGTCCTGAAGAGTGTCCTGATACATAGTGGCTGCTGTGGGGACAGGCTCTGGAGGAGGGCCCATTGGGCTAAGGTCCTAGGAGCCCAGATGTGCACCACGATGTCATCCAAGCAGCACCCTGAGGAGCTGGGGGGAGGAGGCAGAATCTACAAGGGTAGCCATGAAGGTGGGTGAGATGAAGGGTGCGGCCTTCAAGCACGTACACGTGGCTTCTCTCTCCCTTCCACTCACCCAGCAGGTGCGCCAGGCAAAAGCCCGGGCTGGGAGACCGGGACAAGTGAGGGCGTAGACACGCTGGTGTCCTGCAAGGTGGGGTGTGCTTCCTGCCCTGCTTCTCTGACCGACCTGGCCTCCCTCTCCCAAGCCCCAAGGCAGCAAGCTGGAGAGAGAGTCAAGTCTGAGTTGTCTGGAGTTAGGAAGAATTCAAAGAGAAGCGTACGGAAAACCCAGAGCGCCAACAATCAAGGCTCCTTATCTTGGCTCCGGCCTCTTTCCCTCCCCAGGGCCTCACATGGATACAGGGCCAGTCCACTGGACAATTCCTCTGTGCCAGGTGTTAAAGCAAGAGTTGGGAGGCACCGGTGAGTAAGTGAGGTGGACCCCTGACTCCCAAAGTTTCCCTTCCAGAGCCAACAGCTGCTATTGGACAGGCAGCCCCAGTGAGGTGTGGGAAAGGCTGAGATAGAGAACAATGGGGGTTGGGCGAGGAAAGGGGTTCTGGGAGGAGGGCTGATGGTTCGGGGCTGAGGCCATGCTAGCTTGAGATTCTGATGGAGCTCAGCTTGACTCCTCTCAGCCCCAACTCTGTCCCATGCAGACCGACTGTTGAGTCACTGGAGCTCAGAGAAGGACAGGGCACGCCCCCCACCTCCGCCTCAGGCAGCCCCCGGTGTTGGGGCCCACAGACAAGTAAGCCTGGGGTTGCCATATCGTGGGCTGCAGGGGGTCAGCACTGAGCCGTGAAAGGCCTACAGAGAAGATGGGAGCTGAGAACGAGTGTCTGTGGTATCCTCAGGGAAACCCCTCTTTCCTGAACCTTAATTTCTTCATCTAGAAGGTAAAGATTTGACCTAGATTATTTGTTTTCAAAAATCCTTTAGTGGCAGAACCTTATTTCCTGAGGAAAACCTGTATAGAGGCATATTCATAAAATGGGTGTAAACGATACCTGCTTTGGTCAGCTCAGGGGCTGGGACCCCCTCAGATTCCCCCTCCATGCCTGACATCCCCAGTGGGGCAGGTGGTGAGGGAAACGGGGGCCCTGAGCCCAGCAGGGTCCTCTGCGGCCTTCAGGGGAAGATGGTGGCAAGGACCCTCCAGAGAGAAAGGGCTGGGTGGGCTCAGGCCACCCCCTCAGCCCTGCTCCCTCCTCAGAGCACCTGGACAAGCGGGCCTGTTCCCACAGCCTCTCAGAGAGGCTCCTGTCTCTTCCTGCACTGACCACTCACACCCAGGGATTATCCCAACCAGAAACTTCCATTTGGAACAAAGCTCCCAGGAATGAAACCCGAGCTGCCACAGAGAGGCTCCCAGGCTAACCGGGAAGCGGCCGGGAAAGGGAGGGAAAACTTGCAAAGCACGGGGAGCCTCAGGGAGGCCGTGAAACCTGAAGACGGACGGCCAGCCAGCGGACTGGTGCTGGGGAGCTGCCACCACCGGCTGCAGAACCAGAGGTCAGCGGAGCCGAGTGGGAAAACGAGGGGGAAGGGCACCCCCAGGCTTTCCAGGGGAGAGTAATTGGTGCACCTGTGGCCAGGGCCAATATCCCCTGTGAGGCCCTCAGGGCTGGTCTGCAGTTCCTCAAGCGGCCCCCTTCCCTCCCCACCTCCCTGCCCCCTCCCAGCTGCTTCCACTTACTCTAGAGGGCTGCTGGGCCGGTCAGTGGCGGGCTTGCCAGCAAACCCAAGGGGCGGGAGGGAGGAGTAATAACCACAGTGACCATTTACTGAGCATCCATCAGGTGCCAGGGTGCTGCAGGTGTTACTTCTCAGCCTCACGATAGCCCTGTAAGATCAGTACAACCATTGCCATTTTACCATCAGGGAAACCAAGGCTGAGACGAATTAAGCAATTGGCCTCAAGTGAAAGAGCTAGTTAGTGGTTAACCTAGGATCTGCCCGGGACTTTTGGACTCTGAGGTGCTTAAGTGCTTTCTGCCACACCAGGTTCTGAAGTCTTAAAATCTCTTGTTCAAGCTCAAGAACCCTAGTGAATTTCAAAATAAACTCTTTCTTCCCCCTGAAGCCACTGTGTATGATAGCACAAATGCAATGAGAGGTCATATCTTCAGTTTGGATCCTGGTGACCTTGTGAAAGTGATTTCGCTGCTCTGGGCTCAGTCTCCTCATTTGTAAGACAGGATTCATAGCAGTGCTTACTTACAGGTGGAGGGCCAAAAGGGTTACCCAGCTAAGGCGCTTGGAGCAGCGCTGGCACAGAGGAGACATTCAGTAAAAGGCTGCTCTTGTTGTTAGGAGGGTTCCTCCCCAACTCTGTCTGGAAGCCCAGAGTCCTGAGGAAGAAGCCCTCAGTGGGCTGAGGAAGAAGGCTTCATATGTAGGTTAGAAGGCACCTCAGGGGGGCCAGGGACTTGGCATGTTCTGGAAGCCAACAGGAGGTCTTTTCTCCCACCTTCAGAGCAGCTTCAGGCTGTCCAGTGACTGTGCCACCAAGTCCCTTGCAAAGGCAAGGCTCTCGGCTGAGCTACCAGACTGCCCTGGTGTGGCTCTGAAGGCTGACAGTGAATCCCAACCCAGCAGGATGTTTCGTTCCGGAGGAGCCTTGAAGTCCATTTGGCCTATGAAAGAGGCAAAGGTAAGGTGGTGGGGCAGGGTTCTGGGGACTGGGGTGTTGTCGGGTACTGCCAAGTGGCAGGTAGCTTTGGGCTCTGAGCAGGAGTCATTTTGCTGTGCTGAAGGCCAGAAGCTTGGTCAGAGGCTGTGGGCTTGCCATTCAGCTGCAGCCCCCCTAACTCAGACTTCCAAGATGACTGTCCTCTAGGGTCGACACCAAGGACTGGTTCTGCCCTGAGGTTAGAGAGACCCTGATGATCCCTGCTTGTTTCCCCAACATCTGGGCATCTGAGGGTTTGGCTTCTGGCTGTCATTAGTGATTGGGGCTTGGGCTAAGATACTGTGTTCAAGGACAAACTTGAAGTCAACTTTTGTGATGCCTGTGTTTGAGCCTGTGTAGTCAGCAAAGGAGGCAACTGAGAGTGGGTGGTGGACTGGGCTGGAGGGCACCTCCCAACCTGGGGACTGGCTTCAGGTGGGAAGTGGGCCTTAGAAAGGATTATTCCCACTCCCTGGGACCAAGACCTGGGCTCCACTCCACCGCTCATCCACAGGGAAAGCAATGATTTTGTTCCTGTTCCTGAGGAGTTCATGGTCTGGTAGGAGAAGCTACATACACACAATAGTCAGATATCAAACAGGCAATTATAAATGGGTGTGTTTTTCAATTTTATTCCAACTGTTCAGTGCAGATGAGTCAAGATAGCATCATTACCTTTTAAAGAGAAGAAAATCAAGGCATATGTATCATATCCATATTGTTACTGAGCCCACATTCATAAATGTTTTAAGATAATATATTCGTAATGTTTAAGACCACAGTACGTTTGTGGGTGTATGTGTGTGTAGTATGTTCACGTAAATATTCTTTCAGTTCAGTTCAGTTGCTCAGTCGTGTCTGACTCTTTGTGACCCCATGAATCAGAGTACGCCAGGCCTCCCTGTCCATCACCAACTCTTGGAGTTTACTCAAACTCACGTCCATCAAGTCAGTGATGCCATGCAGGCATCTCATCTTCTGTCGTCCCCTTCTCCTCCTGCCCCCAATCCCCTCCACCATCAGAGTCTTTTCCAATGAGTCAACTCCTCGCATGAGGTGGCCAAAGTACTGGAGTTTCACCTTTAGCATCAGTCCTTCCAATGAACACCCAGGACTGATCTCCTTTAGAATGGACTGGTTGGATCTCCTTGCAGTCCAAGGGACTCTCAAGAGTCTTCTCCAACACCACAGTTCAAAAGCATCACTTCTTCGGCACTCAGTTTTCTTCACAGTCCAACTCTCACATCCATACATGACCACTGGAAAAACCATAGCCTTGACTAGATGGACCTTTGTTGGCAAAGTAATGTCTCTGCTTTTGAATATGCTGTCTAGGTTGGTCATAACTTTTCTTCCAAGGAGTAAGCGTCTTTCAATTTCATGGCTGCAGTCACCATCTGCAGTGATTTTGGAACCCCCAAAAAATAAAGTTTGACACTGTTTCCACTGTTTCCCCATCTATTTGCCATGAAGTGATGGGACCAGATGCCATGATCTTAGTTTTCTGAATGATGAGCTCTAAGCCAACTTTTTCACTCTCCTCTTTCACTTTCCTCAAGAGGCTTTTTAGTCCCTCTTCACTTTCTGCCATAAGGGTGGTGTTATCTGCATATCTGAGGTTATTGATATTTCTCCTGGCAATCTTGATTCCAGCTTGTGCTTCCAGCCCAGTGTTTCTCATGATGTACTCTGCACATAAGTTAAATAAGCAGGGTGATAATATACAGCCTTGAAGTACTCCTTTTCCTATTCGGAACCAGTCTGTTGTTCCATGTCCAGTTCTAACTGTTGCTTCCTGACCTACATATAGGTTTCTCAAGAGGCAGGTCAGGTGGTCTGGTATTCCCATTTCTTTCAGAGTTTTCCACAGTTTATTGTGATCCACACAGTCAAAGGCTTTGGCACAGTCAATAAAGCAGAAATAGATGTTTTTCTGGAACTCTCTTGCTTTTTCGATGATCCAGCAGATGTTGGCAATTTGATCTCTGGTTCCTCTGCCTTTTCTAAAACCAGCTTGAACATCTGGAAGTTTACGGTTCACATATTGCTGAAGCCTGGCTTGGAGAATTTTGAGCATTACTTTACTAGTGTGTGAGATGAGTGCAATTGTGCAGTAGTTTGAGCATTCTTTGGCATTGCCTTTCTTTGGGATTGGAATGAAAACTGACCTTTTCCAGTCCTGTGGCCACTGCTGAGTTTTCCAAATTTGCTGGCATATTGAGTGCAGCACTTTCACACCATCATCTTCCAGGATTTGAAATAGCTCCACTGGAATTCCATCACCTCCACTAGCTTTGTTCATAGTGATACTTTCTAAGGCCCACTTGACTTCACATTCCAGGATGTCTGGCTCAAGGTGAGCGATCACACCATCATGATTATCTGGGTCGTGAAGCTCTTTTTTGTACAGTCCTTCTGCGTCTTCTTGCCACCTCTTCTTACTATCTTCACTTCTGTTTTAGTGAGAGCTTAACATTTCACGCACCGTGTTTAGATACTTTATTTGAATTATTCGTTCTATTGATCTTCTAATGACTTGCTGTGTTAGGTATCGATATTCCAAATTTACAGAGAAGGAACTTAGAGTTGAGCAAGGTTAAATAATGTCCCCAAGCCACACAGCTTCTCAGTGGCTGACCCAGGATTTGTAGCCAGATCTGTTGACTCTAGTCTTTCCAATCTGCAAAGCACACCAATGACTAACAATGGAGAGCAGAATGTAATGGAAAAAGTGACCTAAGACAGGTTCCAACATGGTTGTTAGGGAATTTCTGGGGTGGAAGAATTGAAGGTTGAAGGCAAAAGGCACTAAAGAATTGAGTCTTGCTTGCCTAAGGTCATACAGCTGATTAACCGGGAGTCTGAGGTAAAACTCAGAAGTCTTAATTCTAAGATCAATACCAGTTTTGAATACTACTGACAATAAGAACTTTGAGAGGCATTCACCTCAACCCTATTTTGTTAACGATAAAATTCGAAAGTCTTTGAAAGTCCGTCAGAACCTGTGTGATATGTACATGAACCAAAAGTATACGCAAAAAGTGGGGAAGAAACCCACTCCTCCTTCTCTTGGAAGCCAGAGCAGCAGCAGGCCAGAACCCTCTACCCTGTCCCCTCATTCTGCAATCTTCCTACTACAAGGCAGCCAAAGCAAAAATTTCTAAACAAAGCCAAAAATTGTCTCAAGTCACCTGCATGCTCAAAATCTCCTGTTTCCACTTGCCCGCAGTATAAAATTCAAGCCTGACTACAACTTTCCAAACTTCTCTCTTTCCACTTTTGTGGGAGAGTCCAGCTACACATATATTTTGACCATTTCCCAAGTACTCCATGCTTGCCATGCATTCGTCTTCTTGCATGCTGTTTTCTCTGCCTAAATGAACTGCTGTGTGCCTTTCAAAGCCTGAAATTGCCTCCTCCCTGTAGTATCTCCCAGGCAATTCTTTGTGGACTTGCACATTATATTCTGTTGATAACACTGAGCTATAACTACCTATTGATAACTATAATTCCTTAATTAGTCTTGGAATATAGTAGGCACTTCATAAATTTTGGTAAATACATGAATGAAGTCCAACCTGGGTGCCTTAGTGTTTGACCTTGCCATTATGGGTCAGATAATAGGTCTGTAAACATGAGGAGACTTGACCAACAATCTCGAGTTTTGAACTCTAAAGATTTAGAAGTAATTTTAGAAAAGAAAATAGTAATGATAACTAAGTGCTTACTATATACCAGGGACTGTTTAAATAAGCCCTTTACATACCTCACCTCAGGGCTTCCCTGATGGCTCAGCGGTAAAGAATCCACCTGTAATGGGGGAGACGCAGGAGACACAGGTTCGAACCCTGGGTCAGGAAGATCCCCTGGAGTAGGAAATGGCAACCCACTCCAGTCTTCTTGCTTGTAAAACCCCATGGATGGAGGAGCCTGGTGTGCTACAGCCCATAGGGTCACAAAGAGTCGGACATGACATAGTGGCTGAGCACGCTCACATGCCTCACCGCATTTCATCCTCACGACACTACTCTGCAGTAAGGGTTATCCCCAGGAAGATTTTATTCCCTAAATAAGTTACCTCCATTCTCCAACTGGAGAAACTGAGGTTCAGAGAAGGAAGGAACACCTTCCTTCACTTTAAGCCCAGACTTGTTTGGCTTTAAAACCCAAGTACTTAACTTCCCAGGTTTTCGGCCTCCACCTCCTCCGAGTGTGAACCTTTCTTCTGTGTTAGGTGGGAACAAATCCCATTGCTCCTTCTGCCTAGTTAGACGCACCATTGGCTTGTGGGTTCTAAGCAGTATGGCACAGGGCCTAGGGTTACACATGCAGGCTATGAGTGATCAGAAGTTCCAGCTTGGTATTTGTGCTGAGACCTTGACATGCACCCTGGTGGGGGGGTTGCTAATCACTTACTGAGGACCACCCTGACACCCCTGGATTGGCCTAGGTTGAAAGCTAAAGCAAAAACATAGAAAAACAAAACAAAAAACTGACTTAGGATTGACTGGGGTTTCCCTCTCCTGGTTAAAGGCAATTTGTTAGGAAAATAAAACCCCTCGCTGGAAGCTCAGAAGGACTTCACTTTCAGGACTCAACCTGGGTTCTAGCCTGGCTTTTGTTATTAAGCAGCTGTGTGACCTTGGTCAAGAGGCTTAACCTTATAAGCCTTTGTGAGTGGGCAGAAAAGTGGGCAAGAACACAATGCACTTAGGAAGGAAAGATCCAGATGACATCCCAAGAATGGGAGTCTGAGTTGGAGTTTGGAGTTTGGGTCAACCCCAGGAAAGAGGCTCCAGAGCTGTGAATGATAGTGACCCAGTGTGCTGCTGGGGGCCAAGGCCCACCCTGGGGTAGGAACCAAGGAGATGGGGGGATGTGGGAAAGGAAACCTAAGGCAGAAAAGGCTGCTTTCCTCATGTGGGGTGCCACATGCAGGCCCATCCCCAGTGCCTCTGGGGAGCCGAGTGGTGGGCATCTAGACACCCCCCTTCGGGAAGAGTTAACCCTCCCCTTCTTTGGGCCTCCCTGTACCCAATACATTCTTCTATCTCGTAAGTGGTTCTACTTCCTTTCACTTTAATGTCAGCCTTCTCAAGAAAGTGAACTCTTGGAAGCAGGGAAACTTAAATTTTTCATCTCTGTTCCTGGGCCACTTTACTGACTGCCTGACTCAGGAGGTACCATCTAACCGTCTGATGAATGGATGGATGAGAGGATAAATCTTGGGTGAGATATCACAGTAGAGAAAACCTTTAAAGCTTATTATGAACGAGGAGGGTCATTCAAGAAGAAACAGAATCTCAGATGGCCTGGGGAATTTAGAAGCAGAAAAGCTGAGAAGGAAAACACCAATTCACATGGTCCGTGGGTGCTTGGTGGCCAGAGAATCCTGGTCTGGGTAGACTCTAGGCCACTTTTAAATCCCTCAGGGAAGACATAAAGGCAAGTGGCACCCAGGGATCAGGTTGATTATCTCTAGATGGACTGATAATATATCCTGGCTTATGCAATATATCCTAGAGTGGTTATTAATATCTCACAATGTCTTGACAGTGGTTTGGATGACAAACTTTCTCTTTTAGGTGGAGATATAATTTCTGTTCCTTTCCCCCATCTTTTCTCTTTAGTTGAGATATAATTCACATACCACAAAATCTATCCCTTTAAAGCATACAATTTAGTTTTTTTGTGTGTTATTGACAAAGTTGTGCAATTATAACCGCTATCTTTTTCCATGGTTTTTAGTATTGACAAAGTTGTGCAATTATTACTATCTAATTCCAGAGCTTTTTCATCACTCTAGGAAGAAATCTCATACGCATCAGCTGTTCATTCACTTCCTCCTCCCAACCCCTGGAAAGTGCTAACTTACTTTCTGTTCCTAGAGGTTTACCTATTCTTAACATTTCATATATTTGGACTCATGCAATATGTGACCTTTTGTGTCAGCCTTTTTTCACTTAGCGTAATGTTTTCAAGGTTCATCTATGTTGGGACAAGAATTAGTACTTTGGAAAGCAAATAATTTGGTCACTGCACTCATAGATGTTAATACTGTAGCTATTGCATTGTGGGTATTGCCCTGGAGCCAAAGAGGAATTGAGATGGAGGAACCAGACTCAGATTTTCTTACTGGAAACGCCATTCTGTGCGCTCCAGGCACAGAAACACTGATGGGGGATAAAGCCGAGAAGGAGCTTCATTTAGGATTCTAGATTCTTGAGCTGGCATTTTTATTGGTTTTGGGCTCCTTGACTCCCTGATAGTAGTTAGAAAGAACTGGTGACAATCTCATCTATTACCAGCTTCTTGGAGAAAAGCACAACTTTATTAAAAAATTAACCGCAGGCTGTAGGTTTGAGTATTTCCTCAGCCACTGGCTTTGCTTGAGTCCCTCCGTGTCTCATCTCTATACAATGAACACAGTGATAATAAGGAAAATCCCAAAGGGATTAGGTTTTAAGATGTTTCACAGAATCTTTCAGTGTTCTCTAAGCTGTTCTGCAGACATGTAAGGCTAAGATCCACACACTAGGGCAGCCTGGACCTTTTGAAAGATTCATAGCCCACAGTTATGTAGTTTTGAGCATTACCAGTTGGGTAGTTTGTGTGCTAAGCAGTTCGGCCAGGATAGTCTGGGTATGAAAGTGAAAGTCGCTCAGTTGTGTCTCTTTGTGACCCCATGGACTATACAGTCCATGGAATTCTCCAGGCTAGATTACTGGAGTGGGTAGTCTTTCCCTTTTCCAGGGGATCTTCCCAACCCAGGGATTGAACCCAGGTCTCCTGCATTGCAGGCAGATTCTTTACCAACTGAGCCACAAGGGAAGCCAGTTTGGGTATACCTCACATTGTATTAGCGGCATGGCGTTAATAATGAGAAAATGTGATGGTTGTTTCTGCAGATACACGTCTACTTGTCTCATTTTCTGTGATGTGTTGAGTTCTCAGGGCCAATTTTTATATAGTTTCATCTCTTGTACAATACCCAACCCAAGGCCTTACACATACAGGGGCCCCATGTGTACTGGAGGGAAGGAAAGGGAAGACCAAGCAAGTACTACTTGCTAGTGTGTGGAAGTATTTCATCTTTAGGGGACTAATTAGCAACCTGCCAAAGACTTGGAGGCCCCACCACAGGCAATCAAACACAGTCCTGGGGTGCCACCAGACTCTATACCAGGAGGCCCAGCGCAAAGCAGCTGGGCCTGTGAGTTGGCAGACCTGGGGAGGCCATCCTCAGGGGAAAACTGAGGAGGGCAGGGCATGCTAGCCAGGCCTGCTGCGCTGAAAGCGGCAGACGGGTAATTTCCAAATGACCATTTCAAAGGAAGGTTGAATTTCTCCCAGATAAGAGGGAGAGCAGAGAGCATGCCTATATCTCTAACCCCCTGAGCTCACGGCCGTGATAACAGCTGTGGGGTTGGAAACCTAATGCTGATGAAAGAGTTAAAGGGTGGCCCGGGCAGCTATCGGTGACAGTGCTAGGAATTGAGCGCACTCCTGGAGCGCGGCTGGGGACTGGTGTGACTCCATGAATAGAGGCCACTCTCAGGGAGTTTTTCCTGGAACAGAATGGGGTCAGGGAGCCGCTTGGGGAACAATGGTTGCCACCGACTAGCTGAATTTCTTACAATCACACACCATACCCCCTGATCAAATAGCTCCTTTGTCCGCCTGATATAAAAACATGTCATACAATGATGATTTGGAAGAATGACACGGGTTTGCCTTTCACAGAGATCAGAAGGGCTTGTTGTGCAGCAGGGGGAAAAACATCAGAGTCAAGGAAAACCTGGAGAATAAAAGGAGCAAATGGAAACAGACAGCAACAATAAGAAAGGGCTGGGTGGCTCGAAAGGCAGACAAGGGCTTGGTTACCAGCAGGGAGACAGGGCAGCTGGGCAGCTCCAAGGAAGGGAGAGCTTGCTGGCTGCCTGGTAACCAGATTCACAGCGCCCCCTTGAAACTCTTGAGAAACTCAAGGAATTAAAGAAATGTTCAGAGGAAGAGATGGTCCAGGGTGCTTGGTGTGCACAGGGCTGTGTATAGAGTGGAGGGAACACCTGAGCTATCAACGTACTCACACTGTTATTTTATCTTACAGATGGGGAAACTAAGATCTGGGGAAGTATGGGGGCTTAGTCATTTACTCAGATTGTCTAGATTCGGGTCTTGTTTTACAGCTGGTTTTCTTATTTTCTTGACTTTGAAGATGGAAATACAGGAATTTCTCAAGCATTCTCTGTTCAGAGAGTAGAAGAGATGAACCGGGACTCTTGTCTTAACCAGTGATTCATTATATAATGGGACTCATGCAAGCAGTGTGTTTCTGAGTGCCTCCATTTCCCTGTCTATAAAGAGAAGGTACTCTCAAGTCAGCCAGCCAGCCCTTAGTTCAGCCATCCTTTGTTAAATATCTCTGGGCATCCCACCCTGGATGAGGGCACTAGAGAGAGGAGGAAGGGAGAACCTCAACGAAAGATAAGCCACAGTCACCCGACCTAGTTAGGCAAACTCTATCCAGGTAGACTGTGTGGACACCAAGCCCTGCTTCCCAGCTGAGACCTGTAATTGAGGTGGGCAGGTTTCCTGTCTGTTTTAGGTAGGTCACACCGAGACTTTGTTGTTCAAAGCGAGAAGGCTCATATAGTGAGATTCCTGCAACTCCCAGCCATCAAGTAGGTTTACAAAGAAAATGACAATTGTCAGTGTCACTAATTAACATTCATTTTAGTGCAGCAACTGTAAATGGATCTCAGGCCTTTATATTAGATTTCCTTAGAACTTTGTGGGGTTAAAAAGCAAAGACTATTTTGTGTTAATCTATTCTCTTTCATTCCCAGATCCTGAAATCCTTTACCAGCAGATAGCCAGCTCTCAATGCTTGCCCTGTGGGGAATGTGGCAGGTGCCACTCTCCCTGTTCCCCAGCTGGGAGGCTTGGGTCACAGAAAGGTTCAAACCCCTGCAGTGGGGGACAGAAACCAAGGCTGTCACCTTCTCATTCACTGCTCTGTCTAAACAAGGCACTGGAAAGTAAAACTAGAGGTTAAGCCAACAGTGCACCTGGTATACCTCTGTTTATAGAAAAGCAGGAATGCTTTTATATTTTTTTATTTTTATTTTTTAAATGTAAATTTATTTATTTTAATTGGAGGTTAATTACTTTACAATATTGTATTGGTTTTGCCATACATCAACATGAATCCGCCACAGGTATACACGTGTTCCCCATCCTGAGCCCCCCTCCCGCCTCCCTCCCCATACCATCCCTCTGAGTCATCCCAGTGCACCAGCCCCAAGCATCCAGTATCATGCATCGAACCTGGACTGGCTATTCATTTTATATATGATATTATACATGTTTCAATGCCATTCTCCCAAATCATCCCACCCTCGCCCTCTCCCACAGAGTCCAAAAGACTGTTCTATACATCTGTGTCTCTTTTGCTGTCTCACATGCAGGGTTAATGTTACCATCTTTCTAAATTCCATATATATGCGTTAGTATACTGTATTGGTGTTTTTCTTTCTGGGTTGCTTCACTCTGTATAATAGGCTCCATTTTCATCCACGTCATTAGAACTGATTCAAATGTATTTTTTTAAATGCCTGAGTAATACTGCATTGTGTATATGTACCACAGCTTTCTTATCCATTCATCTGCTGATGGACATCTAGGTTGCTTCCATGTCCTGGCTATTATAAACAGTGCTGCGATGAACACTGGGGTACACGTGTCTCTTTCAATTCTGGTTTCCTTGGTGTGTATGCCCAGCAGTGGGGTTGCTGGGTCATAAGGCAGTTCTATTTCCAGTTTTTTAAGGAATCTCCACACTGTTTTCCATAGTGGCTATACTAGTTTGCATTTTTGTTTAAGTAGCTAATACACATCTATAGTTCTTCAAAAGGTATAAAAGAGTAGGAAGTAAGTCTCCCCCCAACCTCTGTCTCTACTCACACCATCACCTGTCCTGGAGACCAGTTACTGAGCTCTGAAGAGTTTTTCTATGCATTTATAAATATAGTGGAATTGATCTGTCAATGCAGGTTAGATGTAAGAGACGTGGGTTCAGTCCCAGGGTTAGGAAGATTCCCTGGAAGAGGGTATGGTAACCCCTTCAGTACTCTTGCCTGGAGAATCCCAGAGACACAGGAGCCTGGCAGGAGTCCATAGTGTAGCAAAGAGTCAGACACAACGGAAGCAATTTAGCACAGCACACAAATATATATGCAAAATATTTTTCCCTTTCTTATGTTTGATATGTAAACTATTCTGCATACACAGGCATGTTAAAACGAATGTGAAATTCACAGAAACTTGGGGTTGGAAGGACTATACAAACTCACAGTTTGTCACCAGGTCCTGGAGAAACTGCCTAGCAATCTCAAAGTGAGCTGCTGGGTTTCTGTGCTCAGAGAAATCTGTACATAGTGCCAGAGGCAGGTGTATGAGTTCCTCTGTGCTTCTTAAAGAGAACTCCATTAAAATGTGGCTAGCTCTGGTCCCACAGTGATTTTTCCACATTAAAAGAAAAAAAAGGAAATTTAGAGTTAAAAAAATAGGAGCTCAGGCATATCCCACTGCAGAGATTCCTCCTTCACATAGCACTGAGAGCCCTTTGATGTGGCCTGTCATATACAGGTGTTAGAATTAATATTCTGAGTGCTTATTTTATGTTAGGCTCCTAAAAAGTGATACACACTTTTAATACATTGTTTTGTTTAATCCTCATCACTTTATTAACTCTGCTGTACCTCTGAGGCTTAACTAATAAATGGCAGAGCTAGGAAGACTTGACCTTAAGTCCATACTCTCTACCTTCCTGCTTATTCCCCTGATAGACTTACCTCTGTCTGGTACCTGAAGAGTCAGATCCAAGCTCCCCAGCCTGAATCTGAATCTCCTCCAGCATCTGTACAATTTCTTTCATAGGTTTATCTTTTCTCACTCCTTGTCATGCACTACATGGTTGAGTCATACCAGATCCCTCGTGTTACTGGTCCTTGCATTCTTCCAGGCCCTGCACAGGCTGTTCCCTCCACATGGAATCTTTTTCTCTCCTCTCTGCCTGGCAAACGGCCAATGTGATTTTTCTAAAACTCAGTCTGACTGTTACTTCATTGTGTAAAACCTCTCTGTGTTTCCTCACCACCTAATGTGATCAAGACCAAGTTTCTCAACTTCAAACGGGATCTGCATGTTCTGGGTCCTACTGACCTCTGGGCTCACCTCTCCCACTTTCATCGCCTATTTAATGCTTCACATCCGTGATCTACTTACAGTTCCCTCAGTATTTTGCACACTGTTGGCTCCAGGCCTTTGCACATGCTGTTCCTTTTTCTTGGAACACTTTTCCTACCTTCTCCTTGGTCCTATGTGGCCTTTGGATCATTGCTTGGGTCACACCTCCTCAGATGTCCTTACCCTTTCCCTTCCAGGGTATCTGTTTATATATATATATATATATATATATTTTTTTTTTTTCCTCAATGCTATGAGTTCCTCAAGGTCAAAGTCCAAATTAATTTGGACCTGGTTCCCCAGAGCCTCACATAGGACCTGATGCCCAGACTGTCTCAAGAAATGAGTGATGAGTGAAAGAGCTGATGCGTGTGTAGATGGATGAGCTAGAATGCAGAGTCCCTGCACAGGGTTTTGGTACTCAAGCTGACCTTAGACCCATCCTTTTTTGCCAGCTCTAGCCTAATAGTCTTGTAGTGGCTCCCATTATTGGGAACCTCTTCACTGCAGTGTGACCTTATTTACGTGAGTTTACCTCTTGGAGACTAAGTTTCCTCAAAAGTAATATGAGAAAGTAAGAGTACATGATCCCTGCTGTCCCTTCCAGATCAAATGTTATGTTAATCCATGCTGTTTGCAAAGGAGAAGGAATTTTCCAGGCACCGTGTGCTTGTATGTGGGGAGAGCACCGATGGTGATGGTGCTTGCAAGAGATTTTCAGAGACTTCAGCTTAACTCAGAAGTGGGTAAATGATGGCTCATGGGCCACATGCCTCTCACTGCCTGTTTCTGTATGGCCCACAAGCTAAGAGTGGCTTTTTCATTTTTAAATGAAAAAATCAAAATAAGAATCATATTTCATGACATGTGAAAGTTACATGAAATTCATATTTGAGCATTCATAAGTAAAGTTATGTTGGGATGCAACCAGGCTTATTTGCTTACACATTGTCTGTATCTGCTTTTACACTTCAATGGTAGCATTGAGTAGTTGTGACAGAGACTGTATGGCCCTCAAGAACTAAAATACTTACCATCTGGCCTCTTACAGAAAACATTTGCCAACCCTTGTTCTGACTCAAACCCTCAATGGCTTCCCACTACCTATAACAGTGCTGTCTGTTGTAATGTGAGCCACATATGTAATTTGAAATTTTCTAGTAGCCATGTTAAAAAGTAAAATAAGGTTAATAATGTATTTTATTTAACCCAATACATCAAAATATTATTTCAATGTGTAATCAATTTACAATTATTAAAGTGGTTTTACATTCTTTTGTTCATACTAAGTCTTTAAAATCTGGTGTGCATTTTATACTTACTGCATATCTCAGTTTGCAGTGCCACATTTTAAGCCTCATATGGCCAGTGGCGACTCTAGTGGACAGCTCAGGGCTCTAAGACCAAGTGTGAACTCTTTGACATGAAGTTCCAGGTCCTTTGTTATTGGGCCTCAGCTTTATTCCTAACTGCTTCCTTAAATGCCAGCCAGACTGATCCATACTATGCCCCCTACACGAGATATAAAATACTTCCACCTCTACTTCCTTGCTCTCTCCTTTTTTCTTCTTTTCTTTCTTTTTCTTTATGGTAACAGCTTTATTCAGATATAATTCACATTCCATACAATCCATCCATTGAAAGTGTACAATTCAATGGTTTTTAATATGTTAAAATTAAATGGAGCTATGCACCATCACCGCAATCAATTATGGAACATTTTCATCACCCCCAAAAGAAATTCCATACCCTTTAACAATCACCTTCATTCCTCACAGCCTCCCCCAGCTGTAGGCAACCACCAGTATATTTTTTTGTCTCTGCGCATTTGCCTATGCTTAACATTTCATAGAGATGGAATCATACAGTGTATGGTCTTTTGTCCCTAGCTTCTTTCTCTTAGCATAACTTTGCAAGATTCATCCATGTTGTAGCATGCAACGATACTTTCATTCCTTTTTTTTTTTAATTTATTTTTTGGCTGTGCTGGGTCTTCGTTGCTGCACACAGGCTTTCTCTAGTTGCAATGAGTTGGGGCTACTCTTCATTGTGGTGTGCAGGCTTCTCATTGCGGTGGTTTCTCTTGTTGTGGAGCACAAGCTCTAGGCTCTTGGGCTTCGCTGGTTGTGGCTCATGGCTTAGTTGTTCCAAGGCATGTGGGATCTTCCTGGATCAGAGATCAAACCTATGCATTGGCAGGCAGATGCTTAACCACTGGACCACCAGGGAAGCCCTCTTTCATTCCCTTTTGTTACTTATATTCTATTGCTTTTTCCTTTTGGGAATGCCTACCTCCTCCAATAACTTTTCTTTTAGAGACTGAAGCCCAGGGCCTCAGCAAAAACCAAGAAGAAAAAGAAAAATCTGCTCTTCTGAGTTTACAATTTTAAGATCAATTGTAGGATCTATCTAGATCTTTACAGAAAAAAAGAAAATCCTTTATAAGTAACTATATATATATATATATATATATATATATTTTTTAGATCAACCACCACCTCCCGCCTCCATAACTTGTTTCCCATGAAGGGAAAAGAACTTCAACTCAAACTGCTAATAACTCTAGAAGACTGTGTTGGGCACATACACATACTTGTCGCATCAATAAACTGAACATGGTAACCCTGCCTCGGCTAAGAGACACCCACAATAGAGGCCATGAGGAGTCTGCCCTCAGTTCCAGTTTCCCTCCAACAGACACTTGGCTGAGCTGACTAGTCTGCTGACAGCTCCATAATCAATGATCCCCACATTCCATACTTTCACAGCAAGGGGAAAAAAAAAACAAAACCACAAACACCTACTAAACTCCAGCCCTTTTCCTTCAGCTCCTAGGCTTATACTCCAGGTGATTCTGACTCCTCCAAGACCCTACCCCAATCCCTCTCCCCCTTCCTCTGGCTCAACCTTCCGTTCCACTATGGCTGCATCCTGCCTCCTCTCCTGGTTCCTATCGTCCTTTCCTATCATCCCCCCTTCCCTCTCCCCTTTCCTCTCGCCCCATCCTTTTTCAGTCTCTTCCCTTTCTTATCCTCTCCCTGTCCTCTTCTATTTCCGTGTCTTGGGTGCTCCCTTCTTCCCTCATCTCCTCGCACTGCCATTGCTCTCCCCTTGTCTCCTCTCTCAGTGCACCTCTTGTACAGGTGTGGAGCTGGGGAGGCCCTTAGGCTCATCTCATGGGAGACAGCCAGGCATCTGGGAGTCAGATCTGAGGTGGAAAGTTGGCTGCATCAATGAATAACTGTGGAATGATGAGCAAATTACTCAACCTCCCTCGTAGGATTAAAGGTATGTAAAGTAGCATTCAGTGAGTTCTCAGTCACCATGCCTTATCCTTTTCAAGCCCACACTGGAGAAGACAGGAGACCCTTCCCCACAGGTTCCCCAGAACCACCAATCCCCTCTGTAATCTTTCCTTCATACCTGCTCATCTTGCCCCACCCACACCTCAAACGCCATCGCTCTCATTCCGGAGGCCACCTGATGCTGTCTCCCCGCCTTTGCAGTCCCTCCATCCTTTCTACAGTTCTGCTGCTCCTCTCCCTGCTCCGCCACTTTTGCAACTCTTTTCTGGGCTTCTCCTCAGGGAAGAGCCTTACTGTGCAGGTACTGGGGCTTCTGTGTGACTTTAAGTCATACATATCCTCAGGGCCTGGGGTGGTCTCAAGTGGCAGAAAGACCCAGCTCACCTGAGTGCCTTCTGATGGGCTGATTCTTTCAGATGGGGTTTCCGTGGTTCCACTGAGCCTAGTGGAGTTTCCCAGGTGGAGCTAGTGGGAAGGAACCCGCCTGCCAATGCTGGAGATGTAAAGACAGCCAAAGGTTTGACCTCTGGGTCGGGAATAGGGCAGAGGAGCCTGGGGCATAGGGTCGAAAAGAGTCAGACACGACTGAAGCAACTTAGCACGCACATACACACTACGCCTAGTTGGCAAATGTCACAGTCACATGTCTAGTCCTTTGAGCCTCAGGACTAGTTCTTTCTGATGTGGCCGGGCTCAGCTTGAGTTTTAAAATTTCTCTTCTTCTTCCTCCTCTTTGTTAAGTTCTCCATGTTATCCTAGTTGTGAGAACCTGCTAAAGAAAGTTTTGAAAGTACATAAAAGTGAAAACAGGCAATTTCTTCCAAAATTGTGTTGCCCCTCTCTGACCATATGGTCTAGGTGAGAATGTGAGCTGCACATTGTGTTGTTTTTAAAATACTGGAATGCTGCTCTAATGACAATAGAAGTAGTGATAATAGGTGAATCAACATTTTCTATGTGCACTATTCTAAATGCTCTTTATGTTTAGCATTGGTATTATCATTATTTCCAATAACAACTGAGAGACACTGGCCTTACAAAGGTTGAGTCATCTGCCCTAGACCATGCTATTGGTAAATACGTGGTAGAGCCAGGACTTGAATCTGAATTTGACTCCAGAGCTCCTGTACAGCCTCTCCTCTCTACTGGGTGTTCTTTACGTGCAGTGTCTGTGTTCCCTCTGACTTGGCGAGACTAGCTCTCCTGTCATCTCATGGCCTCTATACAGCATCCTCCATTGGTGGATCTTTGCGTGTGTTCTAAGTCGCTCAGTTGTGTTCGACTCTTTGCAACCCTATGGACTCTAGCCAAGCAGGCTCCTCTGTCCATGGGATTCTCCCAGTGAGAATACTGGAGTGGATTGCCATGCCCTCCTGCAGGGGATCTTCCCAACCTAGGGATCAAACCCGTGCCTCTTATGTCTCCTGCATTGGCAGGTGGGTTCTTTACTGCTAGCATCACCTGGGAAGCCTTGGTGGACCTTTAGGAGACAGGAAACCAGTGAAGCCTGGGTTAACTCTTTGGGAAAAGTCCTGTCAGGCCTGACTGAGAGCCAGTCATCCTCACCTGTTTCTAGGGATGCTAAGGGCTGGACCACAAAGGGGCCGACCCTGAGGATGCAGTGTTCCTTCCGGAAATTAATAATTCTGCAGCCACAGCTGCAAGTATTCAATAATAATAACCACAACTATCTATAGGGCTTGGGCTAGAAGTCAGGCCATCTTTAGACAATATTTTTTAAAGCCATTTTATTTTGGCTGCTCTCGGTCTTTGTTGCAGTGTGAGGGGCTCTTTGTTGTGGTGCTGTCTTCTCTCTTGTTGCAGTGTGGTTGAGGGTGTGGGTTCCCGAGGGTGTGGGCTTTCTAGATGCGGGCTTAGTGGCCCCACAGCAAGTGGGATCTTAGATCCCCAACCAGAGATGGAACCCACCTCCCCTGCATTGGAAGGTGGATTGTTAACCACTGGACCACCTGGGAAGTCCCTATAGACACTTTCAATGAGCCCCCACAATAACTCTACAAGGTGGGTGAAATGATTCGCCCAAAGTAAGTGTTAGGGTTCAAACCTAGGCTTATCTGGTGCTGGACTATTTCCATCTTGCCCTTCTGTTTTCTGTAACAAGGTTAAACATTCATTAAGAGAGAGCCTGTGTCGCGTGCCAGGAGCTCTGCTGGAATTCTTCCATATATTATTATCTCTTTGAATCTGCACAGTAATACCTTCAGAGAGATATGATAAATATTCCACTTTTACAGATGAAGAAGCTGAGGTTCAGAAAAGTTGAACCCAAGCTCAAAGTTGTACTCAAGATTTCATGGCCAGTAAGGAGAAGAAACAATATTCACCCTCCCGTTGCTTGACTCCTGAGCTTATGGCTTGTTTGCAACCCGGGATTAGGGGGCAGAGTTTTTATCTGGATTGAGGGTTTGAGCTAAAGCTGGTTCAGCCTGACCAGGCCCTTGTTTAGGGAACAGGTAAGGGCTGAGATCTGCCTGAAATTTCTTCAGGACCCCAGGTTCTTTCTCTGACACCCTGTATGGGGTAAATCAGAGAGGAAGCTGGCTGCTATTTCTCTTTCTGTGAGGGGGTCACAAGAAATCTCTGTGATGTTTTCATGGTTGTCCGTTAGTCCCCACATCCTTTGCAACTAGTCCCTGCTGAGCTTTTGGCTCTCTTGATTTTGTTTAAAAGAAAAATAGCCCATGCCTCAGACTCACAGACTGGAAAGAACTTTGAAGGAGATCTACTCATACAACTTTCCATTTGATGCCTCTCCACACCCCAGATTCTTCCTCTCTCAGGATTTCATGAGGTCTTGGATAGGAGAGGGAAAATAGTGAAGGTGGAAGCATAAGAACTGGAATACTTTATGGTTCTGAACACTGTAGATGAGCAGTTGTCAAAGTATGCTCTGGGACCCTGTGGGTCCTCCAGATCCTTTCAGGGGTCTGCAAGGTCAAAATTATTTTCACAATAATACTGTTATTTGCTTTTTTCACTCTTATTCTCTCACCAGTATATGGTGGAATTTTCCAGAATTATGTGATATTGCAACAGATGAAATATAAAAGCAAATATGAGATTTATATCTTCTATGACGCCAGAAATTAGATTTACAAAAATGCAAAGCAATTCTACTCCTTTCACTGATTTTTTGGAAAATATTTATATGTAATGAGTTTATTTATTTAAAACATGAATTAACTATCTATAGAACTTCTCAGTTTCAATTTCTAATATGGCAAATATTGATAGCTATAACCCACACAAACAAAAGCTCTTTGGGGTCCTCAATACTTCTCAAGAATGAACAGGGTCCTGAGATCAAAAAGTTTGAGAACTGAGGTTTGGAACATCACTAGCATCACACAGACATTATCTTAGGTCTAATTGTGAGTGGAGCAAAAGGTTTCTAGACTCACAATCCTGACAACTGGCATTTCTTGTTAGAAGAGCCAGTAATAGCTAGGTCCTCTTACCCCAACAGGACCCAGAGACGACAGCATAAAAGTCTGGACCAGGGTCAGGCTCAGTTCGGTCCAGTCACTCAGTCGTGTCTGACTCTTTACACGGACTGCAGCATGCCAGGCCTCCCTGTCCATCACCATCTCCCGGAGCTTACTCAAACTCATGTCCATCGAGTCAGTGATGCCACCCAACATCTCATCCTCTGTCATCCCCGTCTCCTTCCACCTTCAATCTTCCCCGGTATCAGGGTATTTTCAAATGAGTCAGTTCTTCGCATCATGTGGCCAAAGCATTGGAGCTTCAGCATCAGTCCTTCCAATGAATAGTCAGGACTGATTTCCTTTAGGATGGACTGGTTGGATCTCCTTGCTGTCCAAAGGACTCTCAAGAGTCTTCTCCAACACCACAGTTCAAAAGCATCAATTCTTTGGTGCTTAGCTTTCTTTATAGTCCAACTCTCACATCCATACATCACTACTGGAAAAACCATAGCTTTGACTAGACGGACCTTTATTGGCAAAGTAGTGTCTCTGCTTTTTAATATGTTGTCTAGGTTGGTCATAATTTTTCTTCCAAGGAGTAAGCGTCTTTTAATTTCATGGCTGCAGTCATCATCTGCAGTGATTTTGGAGCCCAAGAAAATAAAGTCTGTCACTGTTTCTGTTGTTTCTCCATCTATTTGCCATGAAGTGATGGGACTGGATGCCATCATCTTAGTTTTCTGAATGGTGAGTTTTAAGCCAACTTTTTCATTGAACAGTATGAAGAGAGTTAGGCTAGGCCCTATCAGTTCAGTTCAGTTCAATCGCTCAGTTGTGTCCGACTCTTTGCGACCCCATGAACCACAGCACGCCAAGCCTCCCTGTCCATCACCAACTCCCGGAGTTCACTCAGACTCGCGTCCATCGAGTCAGTGATGCCATCCAGCCATCTCATCTTCTGTCGTCCCCTTCTCCTCCTGCCCCCAATCCCTCCCAGCATCAGAGTCTTTTCCAATGAGTCAACTCTTCGCATGAGGTGGCCAAAGTGCTGGAGTTTCAGCTTTAGCATCATTCCTTCCAAAGAAATCCCAGGGCTGATCTCCTTCAGAACGGACTGGTTGGATCTCCTTGCAGTCCAAGGGACTCTCAAGAATCTTCTCCAACACCATAGTTCAGAGGCATCAATTCTTCGGCACCCAGCTTTCTTCACAGTCCAAATCTCACATCCATACATGACTACTGGAAAAACCATAGCCTTGACTAGACGGACCTTAGTCAGCAAAGTAATGTCTCTGCTATTTAATATGCTATCTAGGTTGGTCATAACTTTTCTTCCAAGGAGTAAGCGTCTTTTAATTTCATGGCTGCAGTCACCATCTGTAGTGCTTTTGGAGCCCCCCAAAATAAAGTCTGACACTGTTTCCACTGTTTCCCTATCTATTTCCCATGAGGTGATGGGACAGGATGCCATGACTATATCAAAGAGTAAATACATTTGTGGAAATGACTTAAGAAATGAGATTTTTGGTGATATTTTTTCTTCAATTTCATTGAAGTACACTAAACTGCACATATTTAAAGTGTAGAATTTGGTCAGTTTTGATATATGTGTACATCTGTGAAAATATCACCACAATCAAGATTACAAAGATTTCCATCACTCCCGAAGTTAGTTTATGCCCCTTTGTAATTCATCCTTCCCTCCACCCCATCCCCAGACAACTGCTAATGTGCTTTCTCACTCTATAGATTAGTTTGTATTTTCTGTAATTTTATACGCATGGAATCACACAGTAAATACTTTTCTTTTGGCCTGGGTCTTTTACTCTGCATTGATGATTTTGGGGATGAGATTTGAACTCTAGTTCTGCCACTTATTAACTCCATTGAGTTTGGGGAAATTACTTAAACTTTTCTTCACAGAGGAAACAATAAATATTCCTATCTTGCATAGTTGTGAAGATAAAATAAGTCAATATAAGTAAATAAAACACTTAGTTCAGTTCCTGGTACTTACTGGGTAGTTGATAAATAGCAGTTATTTTTGAACATATGTCTGGGGTAGGAATTAAGGAGGGTAACTAGCACAGCATGGGGATGGGGGAGAATCTTGTTTATACTAACTTGATTCATAGCTCAGGGGTAACTATTTGTTAAATGTTTCTCACTTGCGCACCCCAAACCTCCACACGTGCCAAGTTAACCAGCAAATTTTCCTTTAGCAAGGGCTGGGAACATGGAAATTTGTAGCTTTGAAAGTCCTGCCAGTTTGGAGTCACCCTGTTGGGAAAAAAAAAGTCCCACTAGGCTGCTTTGAAATGGAAAAGGAGTATTCCTTCTTCTTCATTGATTCCAGGTCCAACTGGCCTGATTTCCTCAAACTTGGGATGAAAACCCCTTGTCTGGAGATGGAGGTGGCCTTCAGAAGGTACTTGGCCAGAGGAAGTGGGGGATTAAGGTTTCTGCGTGACTCATTGCAGCTGAGCCTGAGTTGGGACAGAAGGGGTTGAGCTGAGGAGTTTCTCCAAGGATCCAAATGGGTTCCATTGCTTCTTGGCCTTTTAAGCGCCATAATCATGTTGTGCTTGCTACCGGCAACTGAAGCTTCTTGTATCCTCATGCTACTGAGGATAACTGCTCTTTCCTAAGCCTGAAGACATAGTCTGAGAGAGGGGAAAAAAAAAAAAAAAAAAAAACACAAAAAGGACAAGAGAGAAGAGAGGAGGGAGGGTGAGAGCAGGCTGAATTGATGGACGTCTGTTCAGGTCTAGCTGGAAAACACAATGAAGTGGAAAGGCTTCTTGGCTGGTGTGCTTTTCTTCATTTTCTTCCCCCAGGGTTTGAAGTGGGAGGAGGGATGGGAAGAAAGAAAGGAAGAGGTGAAGGATTGTCAAGGCCTGAGCAGAAGCGGCGCGCCACCCTCAGAATTGGGGAGGGAAAAGTAACCTGGTGATTCTGGAATCCTCTCGGGGCACCCACTTACTGGTCAATCCTTTCCTTCCAAAAGAGACTGTGACTCAGGGCAATGCTGCCAGTAGGCAATTTTGAATGATGGAAAGTTAAAGTATCAGAAGCCAGCCCAACCCTGCCCTAGAAAAAACACCATATAATTCCAGTTGGGGGTGAGATGGGTGTTGATGTTGGTATTTTTCCAGTTTAGAGTATCTGCAAACTTTTATTGCGTTCTTACTTTGTGCCAATTCCTATCCTGAAGTACTTTGTAGGAGTTGTCTCAATCCTTCCAACAGCTTTGTGAGGTGAGGGTGTATTATTATCCCCATTTTACAGATAAACAGAAACTTACAAAGGTGAAATAAAGAACCTAAGGTCATATAATTAGTAAGCAGCAGAACCAGGCTTCCTTATCAGGTCTGTTTGAACTCTGAGCCTGCATTCTTGAGCACCTCACTGTGCAATATGTTCAGATATTGTCTCTTAAACAGCTCACAGTTTACTATTTTTCTGGGAGAAGGAGGCTTGGAACTGGGAAGATGGTACCTGGAGAGTTATGTGTGAAGTTAGCTACAGTACAAAGTTTGAAATAAATGCTTCAGCAGGGCAAAGAAGAGAATACTTATTTCCATAGGCCTGGGATGATGAAATTAAAGAAATCCTTTTACTTGAAAAAAAACTGAAGTATAGTTGATTTACCATATGGTATTACTATAGTTTTGGATGTTCAATATAGTGACTCAGTATTTTTGTAGATTATACTCCATTTTAAGTCATCATAAAATATTGGCTATATTCCTTGTGCTGTACAATATATCCTTGTAGCTAATTTATTTTATACATAGTAGTTGGTACCTGTTAATCCCCTACTCCTATCTTGGTCTTCCCTACTTCCCTCACTCCGCTGGTAGACATTGGTTTCTTCTCTATAGCTGTAAGTCTCTTTCTATTTTGTCATATTCATTTGTCTTATTTTTTAGAGTCCACATTTAAGTGATAACATATAGCATTTGTCTTTGTCTGACTTATTTCACTAAGCATAATACCCTCCAGGTCCATCCATATCATTGCAAATGGCAAAATTAAAATTTTTATGACCAAGTAATAGTCCATTTTAATATATATCACATCTCTCTTTATCTGATGATAGGCACTTAGGTTATTTCCACGTCTTGGCTAATGTAAATAATGCTGCTATTTCAAATAATTTATTTTCAAATCAGGGTTTTTGTTTTCTACTTTTTTAAAATGTGTGACTTTTTAAAAGGTTAGAAGCTCAAGCAGCAGCGCTAACTGCCTGGCATCATCTAGGACTGTGACCTTGGTTAAATTACCTGCCCTTTCTGAGATTTGAGTTCGTCATCTGTAAAATGAAGGTACATTCCTTCATTCAACAAATGTTTACCAAGAGCTATTTTGTGTCAGGCATTGTCCCAGGCAACAGAGATGTATTGGTGAGCAAGACAGACAAGCACCCTGCACTCACAGAGCTTCCATTCCTGTGGGGATAATAATTGTACCTGCTTCTCTGATCTGCTTGACCAAGTCTGTTTCCATAGGACCATGGACCTAACCTTTATAACACTTAGCAGTTGTTATAGTTTTTTCTTTGACCAAAGTCTAAACTCATTGAGGGCAGGCACAATGTCTGATTTCTTACTTTATTTTGTTTTTAGCTCATCAGCCACTGGTTCATATTAGGCTTTCATTAAATACTTGTTGAATGAATAAATAAAATGAGATTAGGCGTATAAAGGACCTGGCATAGTGAGACTCAGTGAAACATTATCTTCTATTATGACTTGACATTTATGCTTCTCATTTTGAAAAATGACATAAGCTACATCTATACCTACCTGCCTTTGACATCTAGTTCTGTGTAAAGGTCTCTGCTGTTTGCCCACTTAACTGTCGTTGCCCTTTGTCCTTGTTGGCAGACCCCAGATTTTTTGATTGTTCACCCTTCCTCTACCCGTAGATCTGTAAGTGGCACACCTGGGATTTGAATCTAAGCAGTAGGTTTCATGGTATGAGCTTTTAACCTTTAAAAAAAATCACATATTGGTAAATATTTGCATATCATAAAACTGACAAGGAGTTAATATCCAAAAAATATAACTTCTACAAGTCAACAACAGGAAAACCAACAACCCAGTTAAAAACTGGGCAAAAGGGTTTAACTTTCTCTAAAGAAGGTAAACAAATGGCTAACAGGCACATGAAAGATATTCAACATCACTAGTTATTAGTGAAAAGTAAATCAAAGCCATGATTGGAATCTTATCTCAAACCCATTAAGATGGATATAACCCAGAAAATAACAAGTATTGGTGTGTATGTGGAGCAGCTGGAACGCTTATACACTGTTAGCAAGAATTTAAAATGGTACAGCCCCTGGGACTTCCCTGGTGGTCCAATCGTTAAGACTCCAAGTTCCTATTGTAGGGGGTCCAGGTTTGACCCTTGGTCAGGGAACTATACCCCATATGCTGCAACTAAAGGTCCTATGTGCCACAAGTAAGACTCGGCACACACACACAAAATAATATCTATAACTTGAAATAGTTTAGCCAATAAAACTATTTTTTTTTAATGATGCAGCTATTATGGAAAATAGTGCGGTGGCTCCTTAAAAAAGAGACAGTATTTGATCCAGCATTTCCACTTTTGGGTATATACTCAAAAGAATTGAAAATAGGGTCCTGAAGAGGTATTTATACACCCATGTTTGTAGCAGCATTATTTGCAATAGCTAAAAGGTGGAATCAACCTGTGTCCTTTAATGAATGCTTGTTCATTTGCTAAGTCATGTCTGACTCTTTGCAACTCCATGGACTGCAACATGCTAAGCTTCCCTGTCCTTCACTATCTCCTGGAGTTTGCTCAAACTCATGTCCATTGACTTGGTGATGCCATCCAACCATCTCATCTTCTGTCACTCCCTTCTCCTCCTGCCCTCAATCTTTCCCAGCATCAGGGTCTTTTCTAATGAGTTGGCTCTTTGTATCAGGCCTTTGATAATGGTTAAATAAATACAGTGGAATATCATCCAGCCTTTAAAAGGAAAGAAACTCTGATAAATGCTACAAGATGCATGAACCTGAAGACATGCTAAGTGAAATAAACCAGATACAAAAGGATAAATATTGTATGATCCCACTTCTATGAGGTATCTAGAGTAGTCAGAGACACAAAGACAGACAGTAGACTGATGATTGCTAGGGGTTGGGGGTAGTTATTGATGAATAGATACAGAGGGAGGGAAAACCAGGATGAGCAGCTTGGAGCTGGGCATGGCGGCCCAAGAGTGAATATCCTGTGGGGCTGACCTGCAGTGTCAGCAGCATGAGGGTCCCATAGCCCACCATGCAGAGATGAGTTCAGCCGAGGAGGCTGGAGGCCCATCAGGAAAGGCTCTGGTGAGTGCCTGAAGAAGAGCCCTTGGCTGGGCCAGCAGCTGCCCTTGATTGTGGTGGAGTCCATCAAAGTGGGTGCTGTGGAGAGTGGGGAGCTGTGTTGGTCCCTCTCAAAAAAATAGGTGCAGAGTTTCTGTTTTGTAAAATGAAAAGAATTCTGTAGATGGATGGTGGTGATGGTATCATATCAATGTGAATGCACTTGAAGCCTTTGAACTGTATATTTGAAAATGGTTAAGATGATAAATTTTATGTTATGTGTATTTCAATTTTTAAAAAGTTAATGATCTTTTTTTTCAGTTAAGGTTATCTATTAGTATGAGGATTATATTTCAACATAATTGATGTATATATGTGTATACATGTATGATACTTATATATGTATATAAAGCCATATATTAAAAATGAAAGTAAAAGAACTTTCTTAACTTCAGTATCTCAGGCCTGCAGGCCCACCAGGTCTTCAAGTCATGGCAATCCCATTGGTGTTACTGGTGATGTGAGTACAGGTGGAGATGAGATTCCAGCCGATGGGATATGAGGATAAGTCCACTGGGGGTAATTCTGAGATGAATTTCCTGATTGAAAAAAGACATTGGGAAGATAAGGCCTGTCTTCTTCTGTTTCTTCTGTCTTCTTCCTATCTTGTCCACCTGAGATGCCTAGAACTATAGCAACAATCTTGGAATCATGAACGGTGCTAATGGAGACAGTTGTGACACACTGAGGATGTCAGAATTAAAAACTGCTTCATCCAAGATGGTGACTCGATGACATCATTTAATTCTAAATTAAACAACCCTGGGACCCTATTTTCTCCAGACTTACCATATGATAATATAAATGTTCTTTATTGTTCAAGCCATTTTGAGTTGAGTTTTCTATAACTGGTGGTTACAGGTGTCCTAGCCGAAGAATTGATGCTTTTGAACTGTGGTGTTGGAGAAGATTCTTGAGAGTCCCTTGGACTGCAAGGAGATCCAACCAGTCCATTCTGAAGGAGATCAACCCTGGGATTTCTTTGGAAGGACTGATGCTAAAGCTGAAACTCCAGCACTTTGGCTACCTCATGCGAAGAGTTGACTCATTGGAAAAGACTTTGATGCTGGGAGGGATTGGGGGCAGGAGGAAAAGGGGATGCTGGATGGCATCACTGACTCAATGGACACGAGTCTGAGTGAACTCCAGGAGTTGGTGATGGACAGGGAGGCTTGGCGTGCTGCGATTCATGGGGTCGCAAAGAGTCGAACACGACTAAACTGAACAGATGCAGAATATCATAAAATCAGGCTTAGGGTTTTCTGGTCCTTGTATTGCTTTTCTTTTGTGCAACCTTCCCTGAGTCAGAATAAATCTCACTTTCCTTTCCCAAGGAAGAACTGTTCCTTTGACAGTAAAAAGTCTTTGGTGCGAGGCTGGGAGTCTGTGGCAGATGTGGAGCTGTACCACCCAGACCTCCCTTCAAGGAGGGACTTGCCATGGCTGTCTTTTGGAGCCAAGTCCGCACTCTTCACGGACCTGGCTAGTGACTGAGGGTAACGGGAGTGTGAGGCCTGGCCACTTCCACTCAGTGGAGGGCTCCTCTGCCCAGCGGTCTTTCCTCCAGAGCCTTTTCCTGCCCACTGCTGCTCTTCTCTCTTCTCCTTTCACAGACACCACTGCCCCCCATCCCAAGCGGCTCCCACACCTCACTTGGGGTCTGCTTCTCAGAGGACCCAGCTGGCACAGAGTAGAAGATCACGAATGACTCCTTTTGAGGGGCTTGTCCAGCCTGGTCTGAAAATAGGAGACCTACTTTCTCCTCTTTGTCATTCTATCTTTCTAAACATATTCCTAATATCTCGAACACAGATCACTAGACACTCAATTATTTAGCAATGAAGTGCCTGTTAATGCCAGCTCAGCTTTGTACTGGAGGCCTTGAGTTCCTTATCTCAGGCAAGATAATCCTCAGGGAAATCCCAAGAGATGGGTACAGGTATCCTTATTTAACAGATGAGGAAACCGAGTGCTAAAATGTTAGGTGATGTTGTGAGGGTCACATTGTCAGAATGTGGCCGATCTCATTTTATTCAGATCTGGTTGTTAGCCCCTCAGAGAGCCCTGCTTTCCTACCTAAAGCACCTTCTCTACCTCCATCGTTCTCCATGACTCTGCCCCACTTTACGGCTCTCTGAAATCACTGCTGTATTTAGTGTCTCTCTGTCTCTGAAAGGGAATCTTTCCACGGCAGCAGTCCCGTCTTATTTACTGCTGTAACCCCAGAATCTAGAACCATATCTGACATTAAGCACTATTCAACTAGTCACTGAGTGGATTAATAAAGGAAACTAAGCTCAATGTATTTATTTATATATATATATATATATATTTACTGTGAGATAATGAATGTTTGTTGTTTTAAGCCACTAAGTCATGGAGTAATTTGCTAAGGCAGTGAGAGAGAAAAACATTGTGCAGGTATTATATATTAAACATTTTAAATCAAGCCATTTCTGCCAGTTAATGGGAGAGTGCCTAAATTTGGAGTTGAAAGAGTTCCCCGGTGAACCAAGCCCCTGGGATTGCAGTCAGGGTAACCAAGCCCCAGCGTGAGCTTGTCCCAGTGGGCAGGTTTCAGAGCAAGGCTTAATGCTGTGTGCGTTCACACACCAAAGCTATTTTCACACAGAAAGTCTAAGTCATGCTGTGGATTTCCTCGAGGGCCATCCTGAAAGGCTAAGCTGTTCGAGACTCAGATGGAAGGAGGCGGCACCACCAGATACCAGGGGAGGGGTCATTTTCATTCATCGTTTTTCTCAAACTTGCCATCGAAGTAGGGTACCCAGTACAGAATCAGCCCCCGTAAGTAGCCCACACAGGCCCCTTGGTGCCTGCTTTGGGAATCCAGTTTTGGGCCAGCTGTCAGTAGTGGGGGCCCAGAGGCCTGCTCAGCATCACAGAGCTGCCATACCAGCTCAGGGTGACCTGCAACCTGGTGGCTGCCTGCTGAAACTAAACTCATATATATATATATGTGTGTGTGTGTGTGTGTGTGTATTTTTAATTAATTTACTTAGGCTGTGTCGGGTCTTAGTTGCAGCTGGCAGGATCTTTCATTGCAGCACGAGGCTTAGCTGCCTCATGGCATGTGGGATCTTAGTTCTGCAACCAGGGATCGAACCCACATCCCCTACATTGGCAGGTGGATTCTTAACCACTGGACCACCAGGGAAGTCCCTCAACTCGTCTTTAAGGCATGTTTATAATCACTGTTTTAAACAATAGGCCACCACATTTGAATAACACTCCGCAGTTTACAAAGTGTTCCCATGGTCATCTCACGGGGTCTTCATAGAAACTGTTGAGGCAGAGCTGACATTGTTCTACCTTCAGGTTCTTCTCACACTTACTGGGCCTTCTGTCTGGAATGCTACCCCCACCCCCACCCCCATTCTTTGCCTCCATCCCTCTCTGTCCCCTTCTGTCACTTCCCTAGGAAGGCTGGCTCTGATCCTACAGCCCAGGTTAGGAACCTGGTGTTACACACATTCTTCATACAGTGGTAGTTAAACAGTTATGTAATTATTTTATGACTGGCTTCCCTGCTAGCTGAGGCTTGAGGTGGACATGGCCTTGTCGTCCCTAGATAGGTCATATGCCACTGTGCCTGATACACTGTGGTGCCCATTATACATATATGTGTGTGTGTATATGAATATGACTGTCTAGATATGTATATGTATTAAGTGAATGATTTTCATTCATTAGATGAAGAAATCAAAACCCATGGTCTAAGCCACTGTGGGAAGCTCTTTTGTTTGTTACCCACAGTAAGAAATTTTTATTCATCATGACTCCAGGAAACATGCATTCCCACACATGTACAATGGAGCTTAACCTATTGTGGACTAAACACTGATATTTTCTATTCTATTCAGCTTGACTTCATTAAAAAATATTTAGTTCTAGTCTATTTCATTGATTTCATGACTGACTAATGTCAGTCCAAAGAACCTTGGACTGCTGGACTTGCTCAAGGTCACCTAACTAGTATAGAGGAGGGGGGATCTGAAGAATAATCCAGTATTTCCCACCTATGACTCTTAAGTGGTTTTCTTGCGCTAAGGCAAAACTATCACAAAAGTCTTGTGTCAATTTTGATAACCAGAGAACAGATTTGTCCTTCTGATTGTTAGTTGCGGTTTAGGCAACCCTGGTCTCACTATCTGCAGGCATTTCAGTTTGGTTTGTCCAGGCACTTTGGCTCTCTGCAGTGCAGCTGTCCACAAGTTTCTTCCTAGAAGCTCCAAAGGGAGAGATTTAGCCCTAATGGGTGGCACACCCAGACTTGCTGGAATTCTCATCCAAATCACACCAAACATGAACATATGGACAGAGGCACATGGCATATTAAATGATTTACTGGGGTCAAAGATCAAGTCAATGGCAGACATCCTCAGGGTCTGTGAGGCTAAGACACAGGGAAGCCCCTGCTAGGCAGGGCCATCAGCCTGGACCTGGTCAGCCGTCAGCCAGTTAATCTACAACGGCACCTTCTTTTCCTACCAGAGGGAGGTTTGACTTGAACTCCTGGGAGACCTGCCTTCTTGGAAGCTAGATTTCTCCGCTTCGGAGTCTAATTTAGCTGGTGTTGGACTCAGAAAGCCTAGAGAAAGCTGAAACTTGTTTATTTGTTCTTTTATTCCTGGATTTATAATTTGACCTAATATACTGTACGTCTGTACATGTGTTGATCTCAAAAAATGTTTGAGCTTGCCTGCTTCTCAGGCCATGTTGGCAGGCAGCTGTTAAAGCCATCAGTGATGTTTGCTTCCAGTTACAAAAGAAAACATTCTCTATTTGGGGCTATGTTGTTGTTTTTTTTCTTTCCTGATTTAAAAGGGGGAAATATGTTTCCCAGTAGAGATGTAAGGCTGCCCCCACCCCCTTCTAGGGCTCAGAATGACTAAGAAACCTTTTCGGCACACCTGGTTCATCATCTTTCTAATATTCATACTCTTTTTCTCTCCCTGAGGAAATATTCTTAAGGGATTTGGTTTAAAATTATTTGAGCAACTGGGCAGGTTTCTATCCCTTCCCTGGGGATACCAGTTTATAGCTCAACATCTCCCTCAAACACTGGTGTGTTTCTAGCTCAGAATGAGCCAGGTTGTGTCCCATTATCAGGTGTACTGATGAAATAACTGCTGATGGGACCAAGAAAACACAAGTAATTCTAACCTCTGCCCAGAACCTTTGAAGGAATGCATAAAACCCTGACCTTGCTTTGGTGCTTCAGAGAGACCATCTGGGGAAAACTTCATTTCCCAAAATATATATGAAATTGAGAGTTCCACTGGCTGGGAAGTAGGAAAAACCATATGGCAAATGTGGGGTTCACATATGCAAATATTTGTTTCAGAGAAAACTAAACATGGTAAGTACACTGTTGAAGGACTGACCTGTACCCTGGGGAAGAGCATGGGAGGAGCTGGAGGCAGAGAAGACTGAGGGATGGAGAAGCCAGACTTCAGCTGGGAAACAGGACGCAAGGCAGGATGACTTGCTGGAGGGTTGGAGGTGCCTTTGGAAGTGCTGGACCAAAGTTCAGTAGCCAGCTGGAGGCAAGAGAGGCAGGGAGACTTGAAAATGAGGAATGGGGACCTGTGGGGAAGATGTGGCTGCCTAAATGAAAGCGGCTTGGAGGGGAAAAAAACGACTTGACAAATAGTACCTCAGAGGAATCCAGGGATGGTTAGGATCCCTCAAAGGACAGCTTTGACTCAAAATTGAAGATGAGATCTGGGCTGCTACTTGAAAGGTCTCTATAACCCCAGGATTTCTGACTAAAGGACGCAGTCAAGTTGAAATTGCTAAGCCACCAATTTAATGTGCTAATCACCGGAACCAAGTGACTCTAAGAAACAGGACTTTTATTTATTTATTTTTGGTTGTGCTGGCTCTTCACTGCTGCTCGGGCTGCTCCCTAGTTGCCGTGAGCAGGGGCTGCTCTGCCATGGTGGGGCGCAGCCTTCTCCTTGTGGGCGTTTCTCTTGTTGGGAAGCGTGGGCTTAGGGCGCTTGGTCTTCAGTAGCTGCAGCTGCAGGCTCAGTAACTGTGGTGCCCAGGCTTAGTTGCCCCACAGTGTGTGGGTTCTTTCCAGATCAGGGATCAAACCTATGTCTCCTGCGTTGACAGGCAGAGTCTTTACTACTGAGCCTCAGGGAAGCCCTGAAACAAAACTTTTGAATAGTATCTTTGGAAAAATTTCAGATTCCAATTGTCCATTCCTGGCATTTAGGAAAGCAATTGATATTTTATACTGACTTTCTGAAATGGAATCTCACTCCATTTATTTAGATCTTCTTTTATTTCTTTGATCAGTGTTCTGTGGCTTTCTATAGATCCTGTACATGTTTTGATAGATTGTATACCTAAGTATTTATAATTTTTTTGGTGCTATTGTAAGTGATAGTTAAAAAAAAATTCAAATCCCAATTGTTCATTGCTGGTTTCTAGCAAAGTATAAGAAATTACACTTTTACCTTAATTGCTGCTTTGAGCTTGTATCCAAACCCACTCTGAGGGAAAGCTGGGGCAGGATGGGTCAGTAATCACAGCTGTCCCCTTCCCCATCTGTCCCTCCTTCCTCCTCTGTAAATATTTGTTGAACTCATTTGACTGAGTTGATGTTATGCTAAAGAACATCTAGGGAGGGGTGGGTACTGTTGAGAAATAAGGGGAAATGTGTAAGTCTTAAGGCTAAGATCTTTGGAGGAGAGATCTTTGAGGTCTTGGTGTTTGATACAGAATGATGGGTGTGGGAGAATTAGAGGTAGCAGCCTCATGAAAAGGGAGAGAGGGCTTTACCAGACAATGTGGATAAAGATGTAGGCATATTATGTCTGATGGTACATATAACACTCTACTAGAATAGTATGTGAATTGAGATCAAACTCCTGTTTTTGGCTCAGAGAAATTAGATATAACTAAGTCATTGCTGTGTTAATGTTAATGCTCCTGTTGGTTTCAGAAAACAGCAAGATTACAAGCACAAACTGCCTCTGTGTGACTTGGGGTTCATTGCTGACTTGATGTTTGTCGGTTGTAATAAAGTGTGGCTTTCAGTGGAAACAGTGTTGAGAAAAAGAAGATTCTAGCAAGGGATAAATTAGGAATTTGAGATTAACAGATACAAACTACTATATATAAAATAGATAAACAAAAAAGTCCTATATAGCTCAGGGAACTATATTTAATATCTTTTAATAACCTATAATGAAAAAGAATATGAAAAATCATATATATATATATATGTCTCCCGCATTGTAGACAGATGCTTTACTGTCTGAGCCACCAGGGAAGTCATATATATATATATATATATATATACACACACACACAGGTGTGTGTGTGTGTATAACTGAATCACTTTGCTGTACACCAGAAACTGACATAACATTGTAAATCAACTTCAGTTAAAAAAAAATTTAAGTGAGAAGATTCTGTCCCCTATCTTTTTATCCCCCAGTGCCTAGCAAGGTACCTGGGAAGTAGTTCACAATACATGTATATTGAACAAATCCGGAAGCAACTGGCAAATTTAATGCCCAAGTGCCCAAGGCAGGAGCAAGGCAGAGATGAGCAACTGCTATCAACATAATTGACAGACACAGTCCAATCAAGATTCATGCGGCTTCCAGGGATTTTTGCAATAAGTAGTCCAACACTCTGGATGGAAAGCTGTTGCTGACCTAGTGATGGGGTATTTTGAAGACATGTCTCTGCTTTGGATTACAGGTGGCCGGGGACTCACACTTTCCCTAAGTCTGCAGAATGTCTACTGAGCTGTCAGGGAATGAAACGTGTAGCTAGGGAGATATGCTGGTGTGCTGGCGGACCATAAAGTGATAGGATGACCCTTACAATCTTTTCTAGTCAAGATCACCTGTGATTCCCTTGACCAGAAGCTCTTGAACCTTGAGGGGTGGGGCAGGGGGGAACTAAGAGGCAGCAAGTGCAGTGGGGGAACCACTTCTAAGAGGGCTGCTCTGAGTTGCAAGTACTTGCTGTATGAGGGAAGAGATATCCTCCCACCAAAGCCCCAGTTTTCAGTCTGAGTCCCAGGGAAATAATTTATACAAAGTTTTCACCTGGGACATTTCCCTGAGAACTGGCATATCATGCACATGTCTTTCGTGCCTCTGCAAACACAAAGTAAATTTCTCTAGGTGGTTACTCTGCCCAAGAACACAACCATTTTCTTTTCAGGCAAGGACCTAAAATTCAACAGTAATACTACTTCAGAGAGAGACAAATGTCCATTAACAGTTAAAGAGATAGGACTGAAAAAGGTCGGTTTTCATTCTAATGCCAAAGAAAGTGAAAGTGAAGTCGCTCAGTCGTGTCCGACTCTTTGCAACCCCTTGGACCACCAGGCTCCTCCGTCCATGGGATTTTCCAGGCAAGAATACTGGAGTGGGATACCAAAGAAGGGCAACGTGAAAGAAAGTTCAAACTGCTGCACAATTGCACTTGTTTCACATGCTAGCAAGCTCAAAATCCTCCAGGCTAGGCTTCAACAGTACGTGAACCGAGAACTTCCAGATGTTCAAGCTGGATTTAGAAAAGGCGGAGGAACAGAGATCAAATTGCCAACATCCACTGGATCACAGATTAGGCTAAAGCCTTTGACTGTATGGATCACAACAAACTGTGGAAAATTCTTCAAGAGATGGGGATACCAGGCCACCTGACCTGCCTCCTGAGAAATCTGTATGCAGGACGAGAAGCAATAGTTAGAACTGAACATTGAACAACGACTGTTTCAAAACTGGGAAAGAAGTATGTCAAGGTTGTATATTGTTGCCCTGCTTATTTAACTTATATGCAGGGTACATCGTGCAAAATGCCAGGCTGGATGAATCACAAGCTGAAATCAAGATTGCCAGGGGAAATATCAAAAACCTCAATAAGCAGATGATACCACCCTTATGGCAGAAAGCAAAGAGGAACTGAAGAGCCTCTTGAGGAAAGTGAAAGAAGAGTGAAAAAGCTGGCTTAAAACTTAACATTCAAAAAACGAAGATCATAGCACATAGTTTCAGTTTGGATGGAAAGGAAGCTTTCCTGCTAGGGCACTAAGGGTAGAGAGAGGGCTGGGTAAACCAGAATACTGAGTGCAAGGCAAAGGGGTTTGTTTGACCACAAAGCCTAGGGTGGCAAAGTATGTGAGCAAGCAAGCCACATAATCTAGTATTTATCCAGGATTTCCAAGTTCAAGGCTCTGTGGAGGCATAGGCTATACCAACTAATAATTAGGCAGTTCAGAAGGGAGAAAGCTACCCCCTTGTCATTAGTCCTGAATGATTCCTCCTCTTGAACTTATTTTCTTGATTGTTATTCTTCAGCAATTTCCACCTTCAAATTTCAATAATGAGCAAGGTGAAAGAGATCCTGATTGGTTCTGGATCCAGTAGTGAACTACAGTGATGAAAGTGCTCACACACAGACTATTATAGCACCGTGAGTACCACTGAATCAAGCCTTCCGTAAGAGCCTTCTACATGCTTTTCCTAAGCTGAAGGTTTCAGTGTAGGTCAATGGTGAAAGGTGAATTGCTAGAGAGCTAACAGACAATGCCCACTCCTTCCTTACACTGTGTGAGGGAATTTCTCAACTGATTAAGTAGAAGTTTGCTTGGGCTCTTAAGTGTGTAGCTGCCATAGCAATTCCTTCTCTCCTCCAATCCCTTTTTTTTAAGCAAATTTTAAAATGAATGCTCATCTTCAAGGCTTCAACAAATGTATACGCCCTAAGGCCACATTTTCACTGTTAGGAATTTATCAGCAAACTCAAGAATGTGAGTATGGCGTGCTCTTTATAATGCCAAAACATTGGAAACACCTGTTTTCACTACTGAGGAATTGGTTGAGTAAATCGTGGTGCATCTTACTCAGTGGAATGCTATGCAGCCATTAAAATGATATTGTTGAAGAATATTTAATGGCATAGAAAATGTCAACCTCCCGTGGCACATCAGCATTCTTAGGTAGAATTGATATAATTTGATCCCTTAGATAGGCAACCACACTGGCTCTGTCCCCACCTGATCTTCAACTCTTAACCTTACACTTGGGATGCTGGAGATGTTGGAATTAATGACCAAATCAGCAAATTCCAGCATCTTCTACTTAGTGCCGAGTCATCTTTAACCAAAGGTGCAACTGCGTGTAAAATAAGTTCTTGAATTTGTTAAAATGAGTTACAACACAAAGGCTCTCCAGTTTAAAAAAATTAAAAAAGAGAAGGGAAGAAACTCCCCTTCTTCCGGCTCCCCTCAAGTCTCTAATCTCATCTATGAAAAAGAACTGTACTTTACTGTCCACAAAACAGTCTGTTTTCAAAGCGAGAGAATTGTTCCGTGAGGACAGCCATCAGTAACTGCAGTTCACGAATTCCTGCTTGTTTATAGAAAGCAGGGGCTAAGGATAGACACTTTGAAACCACCTGTGAAAGAATTAAAGACCAAGGGGGGCAAAACCCCCATCACAAACAGAATCTCACTGATCAAGTGTGAAAGAAAAGGAAGAAAGAAAAAGCCAAGTAGATCTTTGCAGGCAACCACTAGATGGACATAGAATTCAAAAACATTCTTTAGTGAGATCAAGGATAACAGGCTTTGAAGCCTGGAGGGCTGGCGAGTCTCAGGACCAGCCTGGCCATGGCAATCCCCACACTGAAGCATCCACAGTCTTGCACTTGCTGGAGTGAAGCATTTAAATTGGAACAATGTCAAATTTCACAGCTATCTTATGGCCAGTGACCTTACGGGACCCCAAAGGAAAGACAGATAAAAAAATGATTGTTCTCAACAAGTTCTTGAAAGCGAAGAAGTCACATAGGCAACCTCGAGAAACAACTTCAAAATGAAAATGTCCACAAACTGTTGCATGCAGGGTGGCAGGCAAACAGTGCTTATTTATTTATTCACCTATTGATTCTTTTTACTGAGGACTCAACAGTGTGTTCTGACTCTTTACAGAATACACACAAAGATAAACTCCATCACCACAGGTCATTTGTTTATGAGGGTGATATTATTGTGAGAGAGGAAGAGGTCACAACTATTTTGAATTATTTAATCAATTTGAAACAGGTTTTATTGTTATAGATACATAGTATCAGACCAAAAAAGCCCTTATACATTAGGCGTGTCTTTTAGACCAGAATTTCAGTGACACTTCTCATGCCCTGACTATGTGTAAGTGAATCATCTTAATTTTTTAAAGAGAAAATTTAAAATAAATAAACATTACACATGTGGTGAAAATTCCCTCTCATCATGGCCCTCCAAATCTCCCACCTTCCTTCCCAGAGGCAGCTATTACCGTGAGTTTGAGGTGTATAATTCTGTTCCAATTTTTTACCTTCACCTGAATATATATGGTCCCTAAAGAATTATGATACTGTTTTGTTTGTAAATTTTTTGGTAAATAGTATCATACTATATATATTGCTCTGAATTTATTTTGCTAGTACACTCAACTTTATGTTTTTTCTACCTATCCAGGTAATTGTTTTATTCCTTTTTTAGACTTAATTTTTTTTAAGTCTTTATTGAATTTGTTACAAATATTGCTTCTGTTTTACGTTTTGTTTTTTTGGCCAGGAGGCATGTGGGACCTTAGGTCCCCAACCAGACATTGAACCCATACCCCCCTGCATCGGAAGGTGAAGTCAACCACTAGGCCACCAGGGAAGTCCCTGGACTTAAATGTTTTAGAGGAAGAAACCAAGAAGGAAGAAAACGTTTATTCATATAGAACAGTTACATGTACCTATATGTTTCTGCCTGACTCTGACTGGGACACTAAAGTCAGGAAGACGTCTTGGAAGAAGGGAGGCCTACATACAGCTTTTGAAAGAGAGGGGGGGAGGTGGGGAAAACAAGTGGCAAAGAATGTCATAGTACATTTCAGAGAGACCCCTTAAAATAATATCCTAAACTAGGAATTGTTGAGGTTTGCTGTGTGATCTTTCTTTCACTATTTAGAATATGGGTTCTATGGCTTTTTTTTTTCTTTCTATTTTTACATTTTGGTTAGGTGAAAGTTTCAACTGTGAAAGCTCTGTTCAAAAAGGAACGTAATAGTAATCAAGATTTACTAAAACCAAACAACTTCAGAAATTCAATAAAACCCTAGCATTTAAGTCCAACAGGTGACACACAAACCAATTACAAATGAAAGAATGTTTGGTCAATGGGGTTGCTGGTGTGTGCTGAATAAAATACATTCAAAATGTCTTTGCAGTGTGAGATAAAGATGTGGAGGTCACAAGTAAGTGCCACTTGTGTTAGTAGTTTTAATTTTACCTTGTCAGCGCCCCATGTACAAAACTTGAGAAAGCGAGACTTTGATTTGTTCAGTTTCCTTAAGGAGGGGCCACAGAATCCTTGAAGCATGATTTGAAAAAGATGGATAAGATATTCCACCCAAAATTCAACATCACCTTTAATCTTGCCCTCTCCTCCTCTAATCCCTAGGTAATGTTTTGTGCTTCTTTTGCAGGAAAGCAATTTTGTTAATCACTTTAGCACCAATTCTTGCATCCCTGGCAATACTCAGAACTGCTTCCATCCAAGTCTTTGATGTGGGAAAGAAACACACACACTCTTTCGCATGTAATCTGAAAACAATTCACCTCTTGCCAATGAATGCACAGCACTCCACTTTAATAGAGAGCAAGTTCTGTGGAGGTTTCTAATCCTTTCTGCCAAAGAAGAGAAGAGAGAGAATCACTCAGGTAGCCCAACCTCATTCAGAAGTTAAAATCACTTGGAATGTTTTGTGGTGTGTTTGGGGCTTTTTAAAAATATCACTTGCTGAAGATTACTGCTCTCAGGGGAAATCAAAACAACTCAAGATCAAAAAAAATAAATAAAAAATAAAAAAATAAAGGTTCCTCAGCCCCAACTCAAACAGGATATTCTTCTCAACTCAGATAACTCTTGATCTAAGTGTATTACAAGAAACCTGCTTTAATCCCTCAAAGCAATGGTGTTATAGATAAGTAGCAGTAACATAGGTGGCTTAAATTCCAGAAGTGTACAAAAGACTTGGTTGGAAACAAAACTAAAAAAGAAAGAAAGCTCAATTCTGCATTGCTGTGACTTGAAGAGGGAAATTTAGGGCAGTAAAAATGCAAAGAATGACCCCTAAAAAAGAAATAGCTATAAAAGTCTAGATTTGTCTTAATGGTCTTATGTGTTGCTTACAGTATGTGTCTGAATTTGTGTGTGTTAGGGGTATGTTTGTGTAAGCATTTTAAGACAGGGAAATTGTTTTACTGATTTCTGGATCTGATGGGGTTCATTTGAAAAATCTCTCTATATATTTTACTATGATAGTACCACATTCTGAAGCTTTGTTTCACAAAGGACTTTTAATAATTTAACCAATTTTAAGTTTAATTTAAAAATTTTAAAAATTCCAGCATTTTCTCTGTTTAGTCCTTTTTCCTAATGTGTCCCTGCTTACTTAAATGCAGTGAGTATTCTTTTTCCTTCCATCAGTAATTGTCATATTTTCACAATCTGGGTATTAATTTTGATCTACCTTCTGACATCCTAATTAACATATTTCCTCCTTGGAAGCAAACACTGGTACTAGGTTAACATCCTAGTTAACATCTCCCCCACCCTAACTCCTTCACTGTAGCTTTCTGAGGCAAGGTAGAGGTAATTTTTTTTCATTATTTCTGAAATATGCTAGAAAATGTATAATCACTTTGCTGTATACCAGAAACACAACACTGTAAATCAACTATACTTCAATTTTTAAAAATCTAATTTCTCAAGATCTCCATCTCTCATCAGTTCAGCTTAGTTACTCAGTCGTGTCCGACTTTTTGCAACCTCATGAATCACAGCACGCCAGGCCTCCCTGTCCATCACCAACTCCCGGAGTTCACCCAAACTCATGTGCATTGAGTCAGTGATGCCATCCAGCCATCTCATCCTCGGTCGTCCCCTTCTCCTCCTGCCCCCAATCCCTCCCAGCATCAGAGTCTGTTCCAATGAGTTAACTCTTCGCATGAGGTGGCCAAAGTACTGGAGTTTCAGCTTTAGCATCATTCCTTCCAAGGTACACCCAGGACTGATCTCCTTCAGAATGCACTGGTTGGATCTCCTTGCAGTCCAGGGGACTCTCAAGAGTCTTCTCCAGCACCACAGTTCAAAAGCATCAATTCTTTGGAACTCAGTTTATAGTCCAACTCTCACATCCATACATGACCATTGGAAAAACCATAGCCTTGACTAGACGGACCTTTGTTGGCAAAGCAATGTCTCTGCTTTTGAGTATGCTATCTAGGTTGGTCATAACTTTCCTTCCAAGGAGTAAGTGTCTTTTAATTTCATGGCTGCAATCACCATCTGCAGTGATTTTGAGCCCAAAAAGATAAAGTCTGACACTGTTTACACTGTTTCCCCATCTATTTCCCATGAAGTGATGGGACCAGGTGCCATGATCTTCATTTTCTGAATGTTGAGCTTTAAGCCAACTTTTTCACTCTCCTCTTTCACTTTCATCATACCACTCAACAGAAGAATCACTATGATCAGACCCACAGCTTCCCTAGCTTTTTAAAAAGATAATATTTATTATTCAATAGGCAATCCATACAGTTAATAGTCTAAAAATTCAAAAGGTATGAAATAGTGTATAGTAAAAAGAAACCCTATCCTGTATCCAACCGGTTCTCCTCCTTGGAAGCCAACGCTGGTGCAAGGTTTTGTGTCCTTGTCCAGAGAGCACTAGCACGCAAAAAGTCAAAGCAGGCCAGTGCAGTTTCCCACCCAGCCCTCAATGGCAACATATTGTATACACTCCTGCATTTCGTTTTTCATTTAATGTTTACCAGCTACCCTTCTGCATCTGATCTTCCTCATTCTTTTTCACAGCTGTTTGTTTACTGTTCTATTCTATGGGTGTTCCGTAATGTATTTAAACAGTTTGAAATACATTTGTTCCAAACATTTCTATTCTCTGTCAATGGCTTGTTTCCTCTCAGGTTGCTTCTGTGATTCAACCGTGGGCACTGCTGAATAAGTAACATGGATTTTAATTAACTGTATCATGGAAGGCTCTTGAAAAATGTTAATTTTTGAAAATCTTTAAAACTTAAAAAAAATTATCTAAAGAAATATGAGTTTATAGTTTTAAGAAATCTGGACTTATGGGAGTTGTGTGATACCAAGACTGTTATTTCCTCTCGTTCTCGTCATGGATCACACCTGCTTCAACATTTAAAATTCCTTTGTTCCTTGATTTTCCTATGAGGGTTAATATAGGATACTGAATTGGGAATTTCCTACTACTGATATTAACTTTAATTTTCTTAACCTACAAAATGTTAAATATTGCTTTATATACCTTTAATTGAGTACCAGTTCAACAGTCTCATATATGACTAAGGACTCAAATCAAGGAAACTGTAATGCAGTTGACCTTAACTCTTGGGAGAGCTAGGGAAGCTGTGGGTCTGATCACAGTGATTCTTCTCCTTCTGTTGAGTGGTATGAGAGATAGAGATCTTGAGAAATTACAAATTTTTAAAATTGAAGCATAGTTGATTTACAGTGTTGTGTTGGTTTCTGGTATACAGCAAAGTGATTCATGTATATATATATATATATATGAAATATTCTTTTCCATTATAGTTTATTACAGGATACTGAACATAGCTCCCTGTGCTATACGGTAGAACCTTGTTGTTTATCCTTGTTGTATATGGTAGTTTGTATTTGCTAATCCCAAACTCCCGATTTATCACTCTCTCCCCCTTTCCTCTTTGGTAACCATGTTTGTTTTCTATGCATGTGAGTCTGTTTTTGCTTTGTAAATGTTCTTTTGCATCATTTTTTTAGATTCCATATACAAATGATGTGTGTGTTAAGTCGCTTAGTTGTGTCTGACTCTGCAATCCCATGGACTGGAGCCTACCAGGCTCCTCTGTCCATGGGATTCTCTAGGTAAGTATCCTGGAGTAGGATGCCGTTTCCTTCTCCAGAGGATCTTCCCAACCCAGGGGTTGAACCCATGTCTCCTGCATTGCAGTCAGGCTCTTTACCATCAGAACCACCAGGGAAGCCCAGTAAAAATGATATGATATTTGTCTTCTCTGTCTTACTTTGCTTAATATGATAATCTCTACCTCCATCCATATTGCTACAAATGATGTTACTTCCTTCTTTTTGATGGCTGAGTAGTATTCCATTGCATGTATATATCACATCTTCTTTACCCATTCATCTGTCAGTGGACATTTAAGTTGCTTCCATGTCTAAATAGTGCTGCTGTGAACATTAGGGTGCATGTATCTTTTCAAATTAAGAGCTTTCTCCAGCTATATGTCCAGGAGTGGGTCAGCTGGATCATATGGCCACTCTTATTTTTAGTTTTTTAAGGAAGCTCCATGCTGTTTTTTGTAATGGCTGCACCAATCTACATTCCCAACAATGTAGGAGGGTTCCCTTTTTCCCACACCCTCCCCAGGATTTGTTATTTATAGACTTTTTTGTGGGGCCATACCATGCAACTTGAGGGATCTTAGTTCCCTGACCAGGGACTGAAACTGGGCCCTTGGCAGTGAAAGCACAGAGTCCTAACTATTGGACCACCAGGGAGCTCCCTATTTGTAAATTTAAAAAGTATTTTATTGACTTGGCTGTGCTGGGTCTTAGTTGTGGCATCTTTAGTTGAGCAACTAAAGTGCACCGTTTAGGTGCACTCTTAGTTTCAGCATGTGAAATCTAGTTCCCTAACCAGGGATCGAACATGGGCCCCTGCATCGGGAGCAAGGATTCTTGGTCACTGGACCACCAGGGAAGTCCCTGTAAACTTTTAAAAAACAGATGTATTTATTTTTCGGCAATAGTGGGTTTTCGTTGTTGCATGGAAGATTTCTGTAGTTGTGGTGAGTGGGCTACTCTTCCTAGTGGTGGCTTCTCTTGTTGGGGAGCATGGGCTGTAGGCACACGGGCTCAGTAGCTGCGGCACAGGGGTTTAGTTGCTCTGTAGCATATGGAATCTTTCTGGACCAGGGATTGAACTGGTGTCCCTTGAACTTCAAGGTGGATTCTCAACCACTGGACCACCAGAAAAGCCCCCTGTAAACTTTTAATGATGACCATTCTGACCAGTGTGAGGTGGTACCTCATTGTAATTTTGATTTGCATTAAGAGATGATAAATGAAGGATACTGGGTTATGCCACACATCCACTGAGATTGGTCATGCTTGAGGAAGCCATAAGCACCTGGGCAAAATTTCCTTTCCACTTCCTGTTCGCTCCCACAGCCCCTGGAGGCCCAGGCCCTGGCCCAGTGGGGATCTGAACTCCTCACCTCATCTTGCCAAGGCTGGCATCTGTGCAACTATTGTTTGGTTCTGCTGTCAGACTGACTTCAATTTCAGCTTTTTCATCTGTCCATTTTACTCCTAATTTATGAGCTTCTAGCACATATGTGAAGTTAAATTTCTCTTTCCGCCTTTTTTTTTGTAATGGGGAAGCTCTTCTAGCGGAAAGCCTGTTATCTATTGTGAAGGAGAGCTGGTGTTGACTTGAGGCAACAGAGTTGGTGGTCCAGTGGCCTTTGTCTTGTGTTAGAAGCAAGTGGTCTTGCTAAGCTCCATGTGTTTGGAAACTTCTCTGACTGGAGCTTGTGTTGTTAGAGGAGGAACTCAAGTTGTACTCCTTTTTCAGGTCAATCTGCTGAACCTGGGAAGATCCCCAGGGGCTATGGACTTCTTCCTGCTTTTCTCTCCATGGTAGGTTTTAAATATAGGGGATTTTTCTCACTCATCTTTCCATTTGAAAGATGCCATAAGAAAGGGGAAAACAGCTGCCACGAGAAAGGGCAAAAAGCAATTATATAGAGTATATAATTCTTTAAAAGTAGTGACATAGGTTCTCAAAAGATAACACTTAAATATGGGCCTAAAAGTCATCGTTCTCCTCACATAGTATGTGTATGTATATATAAGCGTATATGTGCATGTGTGTGTGTATACACACATACACACATTTTTAAAAACTAAAGTAAAAATCCCCCAAATTAAATAAGACCAATATTTATTCCATTCACATCCAAACTTTTGTTTGTATTTAACAGCTGAACACAACCCACCATCTGTTCAAAATAATGTAACTGAATGCTATTTCAGAAAAGTTGTCTTTTGTGTTTTTCACATTTTTAACAGGACCCCAAACCTAGGACAAGATAGATAAATTATATCCTGTGGTTTTAGTCATTGTAATGATTGCCTCAAATGAAAAAAATTTACCTAAAGGTTAGGCATTCTTAAATGGTAATAATTATAGAAACAGAAACAAGAAGGGTATATTTGACCTTCTACTTTCTTCCAGAAGAGCTGAAGATGCTTAAGAAACATTTTTTCCCTAGAACTTATCATGTTCTTCTTGAAAAAGAACTCATATTTATATATATTCTATCTCAGTGGGAACTTTATGTACGAATCTATGTATGTATTTGGGCTTCCCAGGCGGCGCTAGTGGTGAAGAACCTGCCTCCCAGTGCAGGGGACATAAGAGATGCAGGTTCGATCCCTGGGTCGGGAAGATCCCCTGGAGGAGGGCATGGCAACCCACTCCAGTATTCTTGCCGAGAATCCTCATGGACAGTGGAGCTTGGTGGGCTACAGTTCATAGGGTTGCAAAGAGTCAGACATGACTGAAGCGACTTAGCAGGCACAAACCCATGCATGCACATGTATGTATTTAAAGAAATTCCCAGAACATTCCACAAGATTTATGGTTGCCTTCATCTTCGTTTTGTATTTTCCATCATTTGTTGCCAAATGACTCTGTCTTCTGACAGAGATCAGAAAAATCACAAATTCTGATGTCAACATGAATTATCTTAGATCCTAATGCTGATGGCATTAGGCTCTCCATTTTGTTCAAAATTTCTTTGAACACCACTTATTGACATAAGGCTAACTCAGACTAACTAATGGTAGCATTACTGAACTGGCAAATCTAGAAATCGCCTTTCTTATTCCCACAATCCCACAGTCCCATTTGATATTTCTATTTTGCCCACCCCCTTACCTTACTTGCCATATGGTCCTTAAATTTTGTGTACGTGTGTATATCTTTCACACATAAATTGGTGCTTGGAAATGTGTGTTTCTCACAGTTTTAAAGTCAGAACAGTATCTTAGAATGACATCTGACCCTCCGAAAAATCAATCTTTTCAGTATAGCTGTAAGTTTGGATAATTAAAAGTCTTAAGTAGTAGTTTAAATTTTGTTGGAGATGACTTATGGGACAATATTTTTATGTCTTGCTTTTGCATTTGGGATGACAAGATAGGGTTTCATAATATCATAAATTTCTAACTCAGGAAACACAGCCTTCATGTGCATTATAAGTTTTGCCAAGATTTTTTCTAAAAAGTCACAAAAGGGTAAAATAAATTTTACAAAAAACAAACAAAAACCTTTATTTTGGTATAATAGATTTAGATTTACAGAAAAATTGTGAAACCAGAATAGAGTTCTTACATACTACCATTATCAACATTTTATATCAGTATTGTGCATTTGTAATGATTAATGGACCAACCAGATTTCCTTGGTTTTTACCTAATATTCTCTTTTCTGCTCTACGATACCACATTCCATTTATTTGTCATGACTCTTGTTTCCTCTTGGCTGTGACAATTTCTCAGACTTGCCTTGTTTTTGATGATCTCGACACTTTTGAGGAGGACTGGTCAGGTAGTTTCATAAACCATCCTTCAGTTTGGATTTGTCTCATGTTTTTCTCATTATTAGACTGGGATTATGGCTTTTGGGGAGCATGGCCGCAGAGGTAAAGTACCATTTTCATCATGTGTATCAAGGGTACCTACTATCCATGTGACTTACAGCTGATGATGTTTAACAGGTGTTGATCACCTCGCTGAAATAGTGTTTGTCAGCCTTCTCCATGGAAAGGTACTCTTTTTTTCTCCTCTTCTTTACATACTGTTTTCCTTGGAAGGAAGTCACCACATGCAGTCCTCTTGGGAGTATGTATGTGTGGTGGGGGAGAGTAGTTGTGCTCCATGTCCTCAAAGGTAAAGTATAACAAATTGTTTGGAATTATGTGGGAGACTTGTAAATGGACTTTTAAAAATATTAAAATTAATTAGCTTAAATTGAATGAAATGATTTTGTACATTCAGGTACAAACACCTCTTAGGTTTTTTTCTTTAAAAAGAGATTCATTATCTATGTAATATATGTTCACTGCAGAAAACTTAGAAAATATAGAAAAGGGTAAGGCAACAGCAGAAAGAACTTTCCATAATTCCACCTCTCATCAGCATCCATTTCTAGAATTTGAACATATTTCCTTCTAGTCTTCTCTACATAACTTTTTAAACAATATTTTAACTTGTTTCATATGAAATAAAAATATATTTTATCTTTGAATATGACAAAGACGGTGGATTCACAAGAAAACAGATCAGATCTTGGTGTTTCTAACAGGATTTCAGAATATAAACTGCCAACCTGACAGAAATAGAGGAAAACAATAGAAACAACAACAACAACAAAAATAAAATGGGAAAGACTAGAGATTTCTTCAAGAAAATTTGAGCAGATACCAAGAATTACCAAGGGAACATTTCATGCAAAGATGGGCACAATAAAGGACAGAAATGGTAAGGATCTAACAGAAGCAGAAGATATTAAGAAGACGTGGCAGGAACACACAGAAAGATCTTAATGACCTAGATAACCACAATGGTGTGATCACTCACCTAGAGTCACACATACTGGAGTCTGAAGTAAAGTGGGCCTTAGGAAGAATCACTACGAACAAAACTAGTGGAGGTGATGGAGTTGCTGTGAAAGTGCTGCACTCAATATGCCAGCAAATGTGGAAAACTCAGCAGTGGCCACAGGACTGGAAAAGGTCAGTTTTCATTCTGATCCCAACGAAAGGCAATGCCAAAGAATGTTCAAACTACCACACAATTGCACTCATCCCACACACTACCAAAGTAATGCTGAAAATTCTTCAAGCGAGGCTTCAACAATATGTGAACTGAGCACAGATGTTCAAGCTAGATTTAGAAAAGGCAGAGGAACCAGAGATCAGATTGCCAACATCTGTTGGATCATCAAAAAAGCAAGAGAGTTCCAGAAAAACATCCACTTCTGCTTTATTGACTATGCCAAAGCCTTTGACTGTGGATCACAACAAACTGGAAAATTCTTCAAGAGATGGGAATAACAGACCACTTTACCTGCCTCCTGAAAAATCTGAATGCAGGACAAGAAGCAACAGTTAAAACTGAACGTGGAACAACAGACTGATTCAAAATTGGGAAAGGAGTATGTCAAGGCTATATATTGTCACTCTGCTTATTTAACTTATATGCAGAGTACATCAGGCAAAATGCTGGGTTGGATGAAGCACAAGCTGAAATCAAGACTGCCAGGAGAAATATCAATAAACTCAATAGGCAGATGACACCACCCTTATGGCAAAAAGCAAAGAGGAACTGAAGAGCCTCTTGATGAAAGTGAAAGAGGAGACTGAAGAAGCTGGCTTAAAACTCAACATTCAAAAAATGAAGATCATGGCATCTGGTCCCATCACTTCATGGCAAATAGATGGGGAAACAATGGAAACAGTGACAGACTTTATTTTCTTGGGCTCCAAAATCACTGCTGATGGTTACGGCAGCCATGAAATTAAAAGATGCTTGCTCCTTGGAAGAAAAGCTATGACAAACCTAAACAGTATATTAAAAAGCAGAGACATTACTTTGCCGACAAAGGTCCGTCTAGTCAAAGGTACAGTTTTTCTAGTAGTCATGTATGGATGTAAGAGTTGGACCATAAAGAAGGTTTAGTGCTGAAAAATTGATGCTTTCAAACTGTGGTGCTGGAGAAGACTCTTGAGAGTCCCTTGGACTGCAAGGAGACCAAGTCAGTCAATCCTAAAGGAAATCAGTCCTGAATATTCACTGGAGAGACTGATTCTGAAGCTGAAGCTCCAAAACTTTGGCCACCTGATGTGAAGATCCGACTGACTGGAAAAGACCCTAATGCTGGGAAAGATTGAAGGCAGGAGAATGGGACAACAGAGGATGAGAGGTTGGATGGCATCACCGACTCGATGGACATGAGTTTGAGCAGGGTCCAGGAGCTGGTGATGGACAGGGAAGCCTGGTGTGCTGCAGCCCATGGGGTCAAAAACAGTCGGACACGACTGAGCGACTGAACTGGATTGAACCTGACGTATAATTTCTGAAAACAAAACTTTAGACTCTATCTTTCTATTTATGTGATGCTCAAATGTTTATATATTTATCATTAGTCCTCATTTCTTCTTTCTTATACTCTAATTTGTTCTTTATTTTACTATTACATGAGACACATTTTAAATGAAATAAAATTTGAAGAAACAGGTGGCTAGTTAAAACTCTGGCAATGATCTAGGCTTCTCCAACTGTCTTGTTGCATGGTGTGTTTGGATGCATAACAACTATAATTTTCTTTTTGGGAGACTTTATTGATTTTGTAAAGGTGATCCATGCTGCTTAAAAAAAAAAAAATCAAGCAAAATAGGGAAAAGTACAAAGTAAAATTCCATTACTAGAAATAACCATTATTAGCATTATTCTACAAAGTCTTCTTTTGAATATATATAAATAGGGACACATTTACAAAAAAGGCTCATATAATACATACTACACACACACTGTTATTTAATTTAACAAAAGAAACAGAAGCTGAAGTAAAATGATGAAATTACTAAACTTTTGTTATATCTTCTCTTGCAAGACAGTAGTTCCTACAAATACTTTTGAAGCTTTGCAAAATTATGAAAAGCATAAGAGGCTATGGATTCTACATATTAACCCTTAGAAAGTATTAATAGTTGAGACAAGGACAGGATCTACTTTAGTTGTTTAGAAGCAGCTTTTATTTAGATACCAGACCTGCCTGAAGGTCAGAGGAAATGTATATTATTAGGTGTGGCTCTATTAATTGAAAGGGATCCTAGAAGACTCTGAATTCAATGCCTTATTCCTATTCCATTTTCTGTTGTGTAAGGTGAAGGCTTAGGACTTTCCTTGTAGCTCAGTTGGTAAAGAATCCGCCTGCAATGCAGGAGACCGGGGTTCGATTCCTGGGCTGGGAAGATCCCCTGGAGAAGGAAATGGCAATCCACCACAGTATCCCTGCCTGGGAAATCCCATGGACAGGGGAATCTGGTGGGGTACAGTCCATGGGGTCGCAAGAGTCGGACACAATTTAGTGACTAAACCACCACCATGGTGAAGGCACAGTTCAGAGTAGGAGCTTTGGGGTTAGAATGTCTAGATTTGATACCTGTTCTGTCATTTAGGAACGGTGTGACCATATGCTTCAGTTTCATCTTCTGCAAAAAAAAAAAACCCACAAAAACATAGGTTAATCGTATCTTCCTTATGTGGTTATTGATAAGAATAAGTGAGACAATACATGGAAAGCTTTTATAATAGTGCCTGATACACAGTCAGTGCTCGGTAAATATATGCTATTATTATTAAGTTGTCATTCACAAAATAATCTCATTCTTTCTCATTCATCTCAGAATAATTCCCCTGCTAAATCTGCTTACTTTTAAAGTTAAAGGCTGGGGCCCTGAGGGCTTAAGAGGCATGCGGGCACTGGCATATTGGATGTGGGAGGAGTCTCCTGCCTAAGATTGTCATCTATGTTTACGAGAATGTACAGAACACACAGTTCTAGCTTTTTCACAATCCTAAACATATAAAATACTTGTAACAATAATTACTACTATGCAAGTCAGTTACATGGACATACACAAAGAACTTTACATCTGAACTTAAAAATCTTCTCTAAAGGTAAAGTAATATTGAACCCAGGTCTACCTGCATTGCAGACAAACGCTTTAGCCTCTGAGCCACTAGGGAAGCTAAATTAATATTAGTATTTCTGAATTCTCAGTGAAATTCATAGTCTCATACATTTTACAGCATAGGAAATATAGGCAATATTCTATAATAAAATGGAATATAATCTATAAAAATATTGAGTCTCTGTGCTATACACCTAGAACTGATATTGCAAATCACCTATCTTCTATTTAAAAAGTAGAAAAAAGAAATTGAGTCTTATGTTTTAAAATATTATGAGTGCTTGCTTCGGTAGCACATATACTAAAATTGGAATGATACAGAGAAGATTAGCATGGCCCCTGTGCAGGGATGACACACAAATTCGTGAAGCGTTCCATATTTTTTATAAAAGGGTGAGATTTCTTTTTGATTTAACTAACATCTTTTTAGTTATTAACTGCAATAGGCATGGTGTAATGCTTACTCAATAATAAAACTTTTCTCTTTTTTGAGTGAAAAAAAATAGAATATTATGAATTTCATGTTTTTGGCATTCTAAGTTAAAAGTAGTCCAATGCTTACAGTTTACTTATTATTCAAATTCTAAATTTAAAATGCCTTATTAAAAATAAGGTAAGGACTTCCCTGGTGGTCCAGTGGCTAAGACTCTGCACTCCCAATGCAGGGGGCCTGGGTTCGATCCCTGGACAAGGAGCTAGATCCCACATGCAGCAACTAAGACCCAGTGCAGCCAAATTAAAATAAAGAAAAGATTTTTTTTTTTTAATGTAAATTTCAACCCTGCCCTCCATATTATTTCACTGTTTCCTGGATTTAAACTTCAAGGGAGTTGATGATTTTCTAAAGATGTTCTGAAGTCCAGTGTACTCTTTTTATTTTCTTTTTTTCCTAGCTATTAACGTGTTTATTTTCCTTGATAATAAAACACCATTCAGTGTTCCATGAAGATATGCATTTACTTTTGTTACAAATCATTTTTTTCAGTCCCAGCTGATTTTTTATCTTTTTTTGGCTGTACCATGCAGTGTGTAGAATCTTAGGTCCTCAACCAGGGATTGAACCCAGGGCCTGGGCAGTGAAAGCATGGAGTCCTAACCACTGGACGACCAGGAAATTCCCATGCAGCTGATTTTTTTAAATAACCTGTCTCCAAAAAGAATTTTAAAAGTGTTTGTTATGATGTAGTTTTTTTCAAGTTTGGTTTAAATCCCACATTGGATTTTTTTTTGCTTTATGAGGGAGGGATGGTTGATGAAAAATTCTAGGTGCTTCTCTGAGTTGAAACTAAACTGTAGGGGTATTTTTTTTTTTTTAATAGCTTAGGAATTTAGGGATACACCAAATCACCACCAAATAACAGAATATATGCCAATTTTCCATTTTGGCTTTGCCTTTCTGCATAGTGAGTACTTTGGCTTATTTTGGAAATCATAAATTTTAGTTCACTTGATCTCTAGTTTGGGTGCAAAAGAAGGTGATATTTTTAAGTGATGGTTTAATTTCTCCAGTAATGAGGGCAACATGGGATAAAGAATAAGTTGCATTTGTGTGACTGTGGATTTTAATACTTGATTTAATTAAACAATTTTCTGTGCCTTCAAGTCCTCTACTGAAAACAAGGTACAGTGTGGATGAATTACTTAGTTTTACTCTGTGTAAAGAAATGGTTAAAAAAAAATAAACAGTAAGAAATTACAAACATGTTTAACACAAATCAGAAGACAAAATGTAGGAACCATATGCTATATTCATCTGTTTTCCTTCCAGAGTGGCTCACAGTATACAACTGTAGCAAAATCAATAAACGTTGAGTTGATATTACCTCAATATTCAGCATTCCTACCTCAACAGCCTTCTAACAGTATGAAATAAGTAAATATCTTTATAATGATTTCTAAGAGATGGTCTAAATTCTTTAGTTGTACTGAAATGTCATGTCAAATATTGCTTTTAATAAGTAAACCACTGGCTGGAGTTTGGAAATCTTTTTTCTACACAAAGCCTTTGTTGTACCTCCCCCAAACACACACCTTTTGTAGGGTATTTTTTTGTAACAGGATTTGACCTGTAACTATTATTGAGAATTTTCTTAGAGGAGTTCAAAGCATTTTACAGGGATCATCTCATTTATCCCTCGAAAGTAAGGCAGAGGCATTATCTCCACTACAGACTGAGAACACTAAAAGGCCAAGATAGGTGGGGTTTTTTGTTGTTGTTTTGCTAAGATCAAAAAGCAGTTCTAGGGCAAAGCCAGATTCCGGTCTGACCTTGTTACATGATGCTTCTGTGGTGACATAATGCAATGTCCTTCCTCTCTTAGGTCTTGCCTTATGCTACCTATTGAATAATTTCCAGAGTTGATATTTCATTCATTCTTGCTCCTGAAAATGGATCTTAAGATGTAAAAACAAAATAAACCCCTAAAATTTTTACTATTAGGGTTTGGGGCACAGGATACTTAGGGATAGGTATCTTCCTCCCCCACCTGCAAATCTTACTGCCTTCCCCAGTGCTGTTCAATAGAAAAAATGTGGGCTGCAAATTCAAGTCACATGTATAACTCTAACCTTTCTAGTAGTTACAAAAGTATATTTAGGCCAATGTATCAAAAATCTTATCACTTCAACATGTATTATAAAACTATTAATACGATAGTTCACATTCTTTATCTTGCATAAGTCTTCAAAATCCACCTCAATTTGGACTAGTCACATTTTCAATGCCCCTAAGCCATGTGTGACTAGAGGAAACAGTATGGGACAGCATGGGACTTCAGTAGCCTTTTCTTAGCTCTCTCTTCAAAATGGTACCCTTGTGAATGGGATGGGGGAGCCTGGTGGGCTGCCGTCTATGGGGTCGCACAGAGTCGGACAAGACTGAAGCGACTTGGCAGCAGCATTAGCAGTGTGAATGGAATGAATGGTGTGGGGAAGGGCTCCTGGATGACCTTGGAGAATCCACTTGCACTTGGGTGGTGACTAATAGCTTTACCACTTGCTTATCCATGACCAGGGAGTGGATGCAGGACCTAGAGGACTGCAGTCTTCCAAAATGTCAAAAATACCAGCTCATTGCTAGAACTGAGGTATATACCCAATGTGAGAACCCGGCCTAAGGAGCCTGCCAACTTCTAGGGGTGCAGTTCATGAGGCCCTGGTATATGGCCTGTGGAAAGCAGGCATCAGACGAGGCAGAAGAGGGGTATGAGAGGGGGAGGGCCACCCAAGTGGGTGCTTCTTGAGGGCAGGGCCTCAAACTAGCTGCTGCTTGAAGGCAGAAGCTCCTCGGGCGGTCTTAACCAGGCGCTTGGTGGGCCTCACGTGCTAGATGAACTCACGCTGTGTTTCCGGCACACGCTCGGGGCGGCCCGGGGCTTGGGAGGGGGCCGTTCTACGACCCCGCCCGCACTACGAAGCCGCTCCACGGCCTCGGGTGTGAGGGGCGGGCCCAGGCTTCGGCCCGCGCCGCCCCATGTGACCCGGTCCGGCATGGTGTCGCCTCCTCCCAGGGCGGCGGCTGTGGCGGCGGCTCGGGCTTGGCTCCGCGTCGGGCCGGCCCCGCGGCCGCTCATGGGTAGCCAGGGCGGCGTGGGGGCCCCCGGGAACGGTGGGCCCGGCGAGGGCGAGAGCGGGGAGACGAGGAAACTGCAGGAGGAAGGGAGAGCCGCGAGAGGAAAGCGGAGGAAGGGGAAGGGGAAGGCGGGAGCAGGGCAAGGCGGAAAAGGAAACGGAGCGGAAGGAAAGCCGGAGCGGCCACAGGCGAAGGAGGAAACGGGGCTGGGGGCTGAGGCGGGACCGAGTGCAGGCCTAGGAAAGGCAGGAGAGAGAGGCGGAAGCGTGGAGGAAGGGGCGAGAAGGCTCGTCAGGGGAGATGAGGGGAGCGCAGGGGCGCGAAAGGAGGCCAAAGGGAGAAGTGAGGGGAAGAAGGAGGAATGGAGGGTCAGGACTGGGAGGCGGGAGGGCGCCAGGCCGGCAAGAGCACAGGGACGGGGGAGTCAGGCTTGGGGCCGCCTCGCGGGGACACGGGCGGCCATGGCGACAGCGGCTGAGGAGGAGGCGGCGGCGGCGGCGGCGGCCCGGGAGCCAGCCTGCCGCCCAGCCGCGGGGCCCGCACTCCTGTGCCTGCCGGAGGAGCTGCTGCTGCTCATCTTTTCCTACCTGGACATGCAGGCCCTCGGCCGCCTGGCTCAGGTGTGCCGGTGGCTGCGGCGCTTCACCAGCTGCGACCTGCTCTGGCGCCGGATAGCCCGGGCCTCGCTCAACTCCGGCTTCACGCGGCTCGGCACCGACCTGTAAGCGCCCGCCCGCTCCCCGCCCCAGGCCGGCCCGCGTCCCGGGAAAGGGCGGGGCGCCGCGGCCTGGTCGGCCTGGGGCCGTGTCGTACCCTGAATTCCGAGGTCCAAACCCGTCCCCTTCCCGAGCACCCAGTTCCTCTCGGAGGCCTCCATCTGAGGAAACCTCCCAAGAGCATCTCCCTTAGTCAGCACCCTCTCTGTGGGCAGCTCCTCACAATTAGCCATCTTAAGCACTCTCTTCAGCTGTTAAATGTGCCTTTTCGCAGACGTTGACCCCCTGGGTTCCTCAGCGCCAGAGGAGCCCGGCTGGTCTGTGGCTTTAGAGGCCTCCTCTCATACAGGTGTAGGACTCATGTCCCCTGTGTGGTCTATCAGGACGTTTTTGTGGACATTCATCCTCTCACTCCGTTAGGCTTCTGGGCTCTGATAAAATCAAATATGGAGAAAAGGGCTCACACTCCAAAAAAAAAAGGCCCTTGGTCCAAGTGTCAGCGATAATTTATGACTTGATGGAGGCAGAATGACACACAATAAGGGTACCTGCTTATGGCAGGGAGTTGGATGAGGTACAGACTGTACGTGAAGGCATGGTATTGTAATTTGGCCTGTTCTTAGTAGGATCTGAAGCCTGTGAATGCAGAACTTAATCATGTAAGCTGTTACATAGGAAGGGGAGAAAATGTGTGGAAATGGAGTAAAAACTTTCTGATTGCACCCAACTCCATCCAATTTGGATTAAAAATTTTTTTAAAGATAGTTTTAATACAATATAGCAACATTAAGAAAAGTTGGTGTAAAACATAAAAAGTTATAATATCATCACCTCTAGGCATCTGTTCAGTTTTAAAAATTGCTTTTCATTTGCACACTTCTTCCCCCACTTAGTTGCTATCCTACTGATCTAGCAGAATAGGTACATAATGTTTGTGGGCTGTACTGTGAGATTAAAAACTTTCCTCTAATATTAGACTTTCATGCTGTATCCAGCTTTTTGCTGTCATAGATAACAAGGAAATGAATAATTAATGCATTTTTGGTAACAGCTTTATTGAGATATGTCAGATACTGTATAATACATGTCTTTCTGAATTGGTTCCTTAGAATAAATTCTGAAGATTGGCATTATTGAGTCAAAGGTTATGGTTTGTAAAAAGGCATTGTACCAAGTTACAGTGGCACTAGCGGCGATTTCATATAAGAATTTTAAAAATCTTTGCTATTTTAGTGGACATATAATGATATCTCAAAGTTTTGTTATTTTGCCTTCCTTTAGCAGGATAAGTATTTTCCCCTGTGTTTGTTTCACCTATGACATTGTCTTTTCCTAGTCTTAGCCCATTTATTATTGGGGTATTGACACTACTCTTAGATTCCAATCCTTGTGGGTCATAGATATTAGGATCTAATCTGTCATCTTTGATGCAAATATTCCCCCCAGTTTGTTCTTTTTATTTCACTGTTTTTAGCCTATAGAAGTTTTAGATTTAAATATATCAGAATATGTCAGTTTTTGTGTGATTTTTTAAATCTTTCCTTCCCCTTCCAAAACTGAGAAATTTATGATTCCTCCCACAGACATAATAAATCTTCTCTTTGACATTCTGCTGGTTTTCCTATAATTTGATTTTTTTTAATTGTCAACACTTTCATCAATATCACTTTTCTTTCGGTGTAAGGGCCCTGAATTCAACCTTCTTTTTTTCTAAACAGTTACCTAGTTACCACTAAACTTTTTGTTAAGTAATTCGTGTCTTTCCCTTTAGAAAGACAAAATAATTTGTTTTAGAAAGCTTACTTTGACAGATATTGACTTTATATATCTATGTGTATATAGTCACATATACATACATATATGTATGTATATATATTGGGTCTATATCTGAACTTTATTTTGTTCCACTGATGTATTTTTCCATTTCCATTCTATTTTAAATATTGTTGCCTTTTGATAGAGTGTAATATCTGTTAGGGTTAAATTTTCCTTGTTGGATTTGTGATTTGTGTGTGTGTGAGAGTGTGACATCTCCATTCTCATTCAGCCCCCTAGCTAAAAAAAATTCTGTGCCTTTTCAAAAGTTTCTGTGGATTTCACTGTAAAGTAACTACATATCTGTTACTATTCCCAAATATGCTATTTTTTTTTTTTTTTTGGTGGGATGCAATCTCTTTTTCAGTATGTTTTCCAGCTGGGTATTATTAATGATGTTGAACCTTATTGTTTTAACTTTTATATTTCTAGTATGATTTTGTTGTTGATAATAATGATTTTCTGGGATTTAAGGGGCATATAAGTCTTGTTACCTTCATTTTGTTAGAAGAATTTTTTAAAATATACATATATTTGCTGATTTTGGCTGTGCTGGGTCTCTCTTGCTGCATGGGCTTGTCTTGTTGCAGAGTACAGGCTCTAGGGCTTTTGTAATTGTTGCACATGTCCTCCAGAGCAGAGGCTCAACGGGCCTCGTTGCCCTGCCAGGTTTGAGATCTTCCCAGACTAGGGACTGAACCAGTGTCCCTTGCATTGCAAGGTGGATTCTTAACCACTGGGCCACCAGGGAAGCCCGTCTTCATTTCTTACAACGAAAAACTTTCAGAGAACGTATCAGTTGACCTCGAAGAACAGTTGTCTGAAATGCCTAAACCCAATCCAGCCATGGCAAAATTTGGCTTTCTTGCTCTCCTTATAGATGAGATCGAGCCCTTTCAAGGTAGTATGGGCATAGACTACCCTCCTTATAGACACTGAATGAACAAATGAAAGAATTTATGTTTATTTTTCTTTCCTTTTCAAATGCTCTGGGAGATAATGTGAATGAGTGTGCATTCTGTAAGTGATAATAACAAAATGAAAATGAGTTTACAGTATAAAGTGCGTTGAGACTGCCAGGTGATTTGGCTTTGTTATTTTTTAGCCACATGTTTTGATTTCTTGCCTGTATCCTAGGATGTGGTATCGCCAGCCTTCTAGGAAGTTGTTTTACCATAACACTTGATAAAGAGCAGGGTCATGCTCATGTTTTCTGAGTTGAGGGAGAAAGTTATGCGTGTTACAGCAGGTGGAGAGAATGTTTACCAGTGTGGTCTGTTTTTGGACAGCTGCAGAGACAGGATAACCCACCAAGAGGGGCGGTTATCATCCCTGGAGGGAGATGGCATGTACCCCAGTCATCTTAGGGCATTAGGGAGCCTGGGCCCAAAGTTCAGTGAAAGTATGGATGTTTGGATTGTGGTGGGGCTGTAGTTCATATTTTGGGCTAATTAACTGCACACTGGACAGTAGGACAAGTTTTTTATAAGCACAAAACTTCATTTTATGAGAAGCCACACAACTTCACTGCCCCAGAGTTTTATCATCTATAAAGAATGAGAGTAACATAAGCAGTAAAACGAGGCTTAACCATTGTGATGTGTTAGTGATAGCACAGTGTTCAGCACATAGTAGGCACTCAATGTATTGTTGTAAAATGGAACTTCCAAGTTGCATGGTTTCTCCTCTAGTCAGTCTGTATATAGCAAAAGTGGAGATGGTTTGACAGAGAGAGGCTGCCTAAAGACAGAAGATGGGGGAAAACACATACATGGCTGAATTTCTCTCACCTGTCCTGAATGTTTTTGGAAACAGGACAGCAGAAGCTGTGGGCTTTAGGGTCTGCTCTCCCTGCCGAAGAGCCTCCTGAATTCTCAGAAACACAAACTGCTAAGGTTTACTGACCTTCCGGCCCAGGGCAAGTCCCATTCAGTTTGGCTCTTCCTAACTGATCATAGCTTTGTTGAGTAAGATGAACTGCTTTGGTTCCTTGTGATTTGTTAATGGTCTTATACTTGTGCTTGAAGGCATTTTGGCCACTTTGAAACCACAAACAAATAATTTGCTTCCCTTTAGGCCTCTTGCTCTACCAGTGAACACTGGTAGGTTTCCTGAGCTTTTTTTTTTTCAAGTGGACACAAAGACAGTTTGAGTCCCTCATCTGGTTTAAAATCAGTTTTGTTTGAAAGTTCTATGAATCCTAGGGGGATAGAAATATCTTTAATATAAAAATCAAGGAAATGTTTCATATAGCAATCTTTTAAGTTTTCCCTAAAGAGTAGAGGCAAAACTAAGCTAGTTCAGTCTTCAAGAACAAAACAATGAAATTTAACTCTGTCAGTTTATAATATAGGCTAAATGCAAGAAGTTAGACAGTATGACAGGTGGAAGAGCAAAGGTGCTAATTGTAAATTTGGACACTGTAAGTTAACAAAAGCAAGGAATGGAAAGAAAAAAGTATACCCATGTATGTAAATCTATTAAAAAATACTTTTGCAGTCTTATATTAAATACTTTTACCTCTCTTGATCGTCTCCCTCCTAAAGTAAGTCCTGTATGTTTTCAAACTTGAGTTTTATCTCAAATATCCTTTGAGCATTACCTGGGTTCTCTCTTGCGTTTGCCTGTCATAGATTTGCCTAGAATTAACAATAGGTGTTTAGGGGGTCAGGCTCTGAGGTGTTTGCCCTGGCATGTACATTCATTCCTTAGCCAGAGTCTTGTAGGCTTGGAGCTCTTTGAGGCCGAGGGACTGGGGTATCTATTTCAGTGATGATTAACGTCCAAAGTGGTGAGATGGACACAGATAAGCAGAGTGTGTTTGTTTGTTTTAAAATGATTGCACCTAAGAGCATTTTTTTGACCCAGAAAGCATAAAGTTTCCTAACTCTGAACAGAAAAGACATTGCTCACTGGTTACTTTTAAGGCTTTAACAGTGATTTTCAAAAAACAGTTAGCAACATAAAGTAACTTTGGCTCTCTCCTTCATCTTTCTACGGTACCTAGAAAGCAATCACTTTCTTGTTCTCCAGTTCATGGCTGTATTTATTTTCAACTTTTTGGAAAGGCCTTGTTTTGAATGGTTTTGTGAGTTAATAAAAGTGAGTTCAGTTTACATATTTGAAATAAATAAAACAATACACCTGTGGAAACAGGAAATGGTCTAGTGCAGTCAGTACCTCCAAATGCAAACTGGAAGACTTTCCTTCAAGACTGTGAGAATATGGAAGCTGCTTATTTCCTTTCTAGTCTGTAAAACTCAAACAGTAGGGGATGACTCTTCTAACTTTGAAGGCAGAATCATGGAGAAACCCAAAGTCCTCATAATCTACAAGATAAATAGTTCATGTTGGAATGAAGTCTCTGTAAGTATTTCAATACTGTTTCTTACTTTCAGTTTTCTATGTCTAGCCCCTTCATCTTAGGTAAAGATTGTGCTTGAGCTGCTTGAAATCAAACTGGCAGTGAGGTTACTGATGAAGCATACACATTAAAAAAAATTATTTTTAAGTGATTGACATAGAAAAGAATTATCTTTGTGTGGCAGCTTAACTTTAACTCTCGAGTAACCCTGGCATTGAATTAGTTTCTAGTCCTAACTCAGAACCATGGAACAGGGAGAATTTCAGGTAGACTCTGCTTGAGGCCAGGCTCCAATAACTTTTGAATATTTAAGATGAGATTGTTTGGAAAAACAAGGAGAAAGTTGAGTTTTGAATTTCCAGTGAAAATTGACATGCCCCCACACTCTGATCTACAGAAACAGATTTTTGATAAACTCCCGAATTTATCTCAGGTGTGTCGGCCATCAGATGAAGTTGAAAATCCAAAGATTTGGTTTATTCTGGAGAAAAGACCTTTTTATTTAGCAGTCTTGCTCAGATTTGAACAAGTATTAGAATTTAAGGTATAATCAATAGAAGCAAGATGTTTGTTCTAATTAAGAATGTGTTTATGAATTTTGAATCATGTAAAGGTTTCAGCTGTATCTAAAACTGAGTATGAGACTGTCTGGAGAAAGAATTTATCTCTTGTTAGAGGTTTGACTCCCTTGTCTCAACTTGAAGTCAGTTTTTCATTATATCCAAATTGTCCACATTGCCCTCCCTGAAAGTCTGGGCCACCCAATGGGCCCCTGTGTCTGCCCCTCTTTAGCCCACAATTAATTGCCAGTACATTCTTTCTTCTTCTCCTTCTTTTTTGGTATTTGACATGAGCTCAAATTGCTGAGAAAGGTGACAACTGTGAAATGAAGACAGGGCATGGAGACACCTTAAAAAATACATGCAAAGGCCACTAAATGACAAGAGCAGACTGCCAGGCTCTTTCAAAACATCACCACGTCTGTTGACTTTCCATTCCTTGTTCGCAGCACAAAATTGGAGGTCAAAGAATCATAGGAGTTAGAGATGGAAAAGACATTTGGGGTCAGCCAGTTCATGCCTCCACCTTCTCCTGCCCCTGATTCCAAATCATTCCTTGCATTATATTTTCTCCCCCAGCTCTTGTACAGTTTTCACGGTCTTCACTCAGCCCCGGCTGTCACCTTTGGGGAATGATGCTGGAGGTTCTGTCCAGTTTCTCCTCAGCAAAGAGAGATATTGCCTGTGCCCCCAGTTGACATTCATGAACTTCTTTGTTGGTGGTCTCAGCTGAGAGGCTGAAGGCTAACTGGAAGTTTCTCTGCTGCCTGGCAGTGGGGCTTTTCTAGACAGAACTGAGGTGTATTTAGTGTAGATGATGTTGGGGAAGGGGAAAAGGGCTGGGGTACAGTGCAACCTTACCATTGCTGACTTTGTTCCTTGGTGTTTTTGTAGGAAGGTTCTTGACCTGAAAGGAGATGTGTGTGTGTGTGCGTGCGCACGTGTGCGTGCACACCTGAGGAATGTAGTATTTTGGAGGTGGACAGAGACAAGGATATATTACTTTGAGTGGGAGTTTGATAAGAACCCTAACTTGGATATTGGCAGGTTAAACTAGCCAAAAATGCTAGTGGAGAAGTAGATGATTATTTTAAGAAGTGCATGTTAAGGAAGAATTAGGTATTAGAAGTGCCAGCTTAGAGTTAAGATGAGGAGGACAGTTGGGCTGAAGGCCAGTATTTGGGGCCAGGGAACACTTGCTTTTGGGATCTCCCCTTTAAGAAAGTAGAAAAAGGGCTGTCTTGTGTTCACTGACTGCATGGTTTGGCAGGGGGAATGGTCATTTTTAGAGGCAGCTTTGGAAGGTTACCCCTAGCTCCCCCTCTTGTTCCAGCAGCTGTTGGGAGCAGTCCGAAGAGGGTATTATATTTCTTCTGGTAACTCTGCCAAGAATGAGAGGAAATCCACAATCTGTGGGCTTTTTGCGGGGATGGGGATGGGGTGGCAGGTGATGGGACAGGGAAATTAAATTGTTTTATAGTAAATATGTTGAGATACTTTTCCTGGAAAGCTGTTGCACTGAAAGGAAAGCTATTTCCCCTGCTCACTAGCTCTGTAATGGGTTCTTTCTCTGTAGAGAAAAGGAAATAATCTTCTGCTGGTGCTGCTTTTTCTTTCTTCCCTGTAGATCCAGGGAATCTCCCCTGACTTCCTGTGTTTCTTGAATTTCGTTTAGAAAGTGTCTCCCAAGGTGAGTCAAGATTCAGATACAAGTGCTGTGTGTGACTAAGGGGCCTCCCTCCAGAAGTGAGTTACTAAAGGAGAGCCTCTCCTTATCTTGGCTGCGGTTTGACTTTATCATAATGGCCTAGAAACTGGTGATGTAAAAACGTTCTGAGTGGCGTCTGGTTCATGTTCTCTCCATCTCTTCATCCAGGCTGCAAGGGCACCAGTGATTTTGAAGCCTGGCCACTTGGACTGAGAACCTGTTTTGGTGATTAATATGGAACACAATCACAAGATTAAAAATGAGAAAAAAAAAACAACCCTGGGAAGCAGAGCAGTATAATTATTCCTCACATTTCAGATGGGGAGCCCAGGGAAAAGTCATTGTGATGATATGAGAACCAAGTTCACTTCTGAGTCTGGTAGTGCCTGATTCATGACTCAGAAGATGGCCTGTTCACAAGAAATAGTGGCATCTTTCTTGCCATTGTTTATTGTTAGAAAGTGCTAGATCAGCCTTTCTGAAAGCTGTATTGTGGATTCTTGAAAAACTGATTCTGTGATTAAATGAGTATGAGAAATGCTGTGCTCCATATCCCCTCTCTTGAGAGCTCACAGTGCCCATTGGTAAGTTAAAGGAAGTCCTGTACCAGAGAGATCTATTTACTTTTGTTTCAGCATTGTGCAAAATGTTTTGGACATCAAATTCTTTTTTCTCCCGCTTAATATCTCCTAATGTCTTGCATAATACAAACACTGATCAAGTGCCCTGCAAATTTAGAAGTTGACCAATAGCAGGAGGAAATGAGTGTGAACACGGTCTTAAATCCTAAACCCACATAAAAAATCAGGGTTATGCCCGTTGCTTTGGACAACTTTGGCATGTGGGTGCCACGTTAAGATACTTCATCTGCTTGTATTCCTTTCCTTGAGCTTCTCTAGCATAAGAATTTGGTGGCCTTGGTTGAATTTCTGAAGGTGTGGTATTTTGTACATTTTTAGGAAAGGCCTTTGGAGCTTGAAGGTAGTGTGTCTAGGCTCTTGAAAATCTGTAAGTCTTGTTAAAAGTGTGACTTGCCAAAGGGAGAACTGTACTTTTGAGAACTTGCTTAAGCAGTTCCTAGACAGTATCTATCAAAATACCTATTATACTAGGAACAAGGTTCTTACCTTTTGTGTCTAAAACATATTTTTGTGTGATAGAACTTTTGATAGTACATTAAAGGATTAAAAGATGAATGTCTTCTTTTAAAAAAGCTGGCTTCAGAAAGTTGAAAAACCTGTCCATTTACTTGCTTTGGTATGTTAATGTCTGAGTAGAACTGTTTACTGCCCTGACCTTGTACTCTTATATCTTTAGAGGTTAAGTTCATGTATGTTGCTCTGCACATGCAGTCTTTGTTTTTTTTGTAGCAAATTGTGTCATAAGCCATATTGTGGCTCAGCAATTTGTCTGACAGATATTTTCATAAAAATGTGGATCTTTGGTTGAGTGAAAATAAGGTCTATAAATCATTAAAAAATTTATAGCAGACTTATTTAAGGTTCCTGGTATATCACTGCTCTGAAGCATACTGGTTGAGATCCATTTTTAGAAATACTGAGAGTTTTAAAACTCAATTTTGTGGAAATTATGACTGTATTGGACAACCGAGGCATACAGCTATGCAAAGCTTAACAGTGCCAAAGTTTACTGTAGGTTCAGTCTAAGGATTCACATGAGAGAGAGAAGAATGTTGGAGGAGTCAGGGAAGTAGCAGCTTGAAGCTGGATTTTGAAGAGTGGATGGATTTGACTAGGTCCTAAAGTGGGAAGTAAGCATTTGTTGGGGACAAAGGTAGGCTGATCTGGCAATATAGGAGAAGATATGGGGATAGGAATGTAAAAGAGATATGGCTTGGTGGGAGTTCAGTTGCGGAGTGTGAAGCCCTGGGAGGTGAGGTTGAACGATTATGGGGAGCTGACGTTTGGAGGCCTTTCAAGGGATATTTGGGTCTGCTCCATGCTCTCCTTGTGCCTCTGTCCTGTCGTCATGCTGGGCATGTTCTCTGTAATCTCACTTCACCTTGGGTGTTGAGGCTGTTCTCTATTCCTGGCCTGAAGGATAAGAGTTTAACACAATATATGGTTTTTCATTGATTTAATTTGAACCTTAATTATAGACCTCTACTCGTGAGGCCACTGGAGGATTTAGTCTAACATATGTATGAACGAAGAGTTCAAAGCTTCTTGTCTTGGACTGTTTAAATATTTGTGTATACATTAAAGCTAAAGTCTTAGTCTTGGTAGCAGCACTGGTAGGCACAGGCTGTATGGGGGAAATCTGCTTACCAGTGAGCAAAAGGAGCAAAGAAATTGAGAAAATGTTGAATTAAAACTCCAAGCCCTAGGCATCATTTTTCATAGTCCCGTCCCCGCTCCTTAGCCCAGTGCCCCTTGAGATGGCCTTGTTCTGTGCTTGTGGACAGATACCCTCCTCTCCTGAATTCCCAAGGCAGCAAGATGTTATATTTATGGAAATCATGTCAGTCAGCAGGTAGGTAACATGCACGGTATCAAGGGGAATCAAACTTCAAGATGAGCCAGAGAGGAAAATTGATTTGTGATCCAGGAGGTTTCTGATCTCAGAGACTGTGTGGATATGACTTCTCTAGTATACTCACACCTCCCCCCTTCATCCCTCAGCCATTTTTCTTCAAATTCAGTTTATTTACTTGCTTTTGGTTTGGAGTGTGAATGAGGAGAGGTGAAATGAAAGGGAACTCTAGATAACTGCCTAGATTAATTTCTGTCCCTCTGGACTCACTGTTGCCAAGATTCTAAGGGGCCTGATAGCTTACTGTGGGTGCATGTTGTGTTGTTTTTGTTTAAAATAGGTCATGCACCCAGGAATGCAGTCAAACTGTAATGGTGACTAAGTGCCGGAAAGCTGAGAGGGAGGGGGGCCAAGTGGAAAAATGAGCCTGAGGCAAGAGAAAAGAGGGCTGGGAAAATGGAAGTTCCACCAGGCCCACGGGCCAGGTTAGAGATTTCTCCATGCGTTAACAGCTGCGCCAGAGGTTTATTTACAGGGCACTAATCATTTTGGGGGGAGCACCCCCACTTTATACCACTAACTGTCAAAGGAACAGCCAACCGGAGAGTGTTTCTGGGATGGGAAGCAAGAGTCCCTGCTGAATTCCCAGGGGCACCTGCTCCTGTCTTTTCAATCTCTTTGGATGCCTTGTTCTACCAACTCCCTTTAACTAGGCTGTGATAGGTCCCCACAGGGAGGGAGGGCTACTTGTTTTCAGAGAGAGGAATTTTTTTTTTTTTTTTTCCTCCTGATTTTTCAGGTGCTAAAGCCAGTAAGAATATACATATGATTTGGCCACCAACTAGGGAAATTAACCATCAGGAAGAATTGAACAAACAAAAGGGATTTAAAAAAAAAAGCTGCGTTAAGCTGCTTTTAGCAAAGTGGTACTGTTTTTCACTATTTCTCAAGTGAAAGCCAAGTGGAATGTTTTTTAGAGCAGAAATTTGTTTTGAAGGGCCAGAGCCAAGTACTTTGATTATGTTGTTGTTTGTGGGAGAGGATGCCTGCACCTGCCGCTTGGTAGCAGCTTCTAAAGTTCAACTTTGAAAGTTTCTTGCTGCTGTGATCAGGCCCTCAGGGCAGTGTTTTGTTTGACCTTTAGTAAAGTGTCACCAAATGGCATTTAAGTGACCAGGGGGATGAGAGAAGTATTGTCCTTATCCTTATTCAGGAAGTATATTGATTCTTTCCCCCTTATTTCCTTCTTGCTATGATCCAGAATATTCAATTTTTGCTTTCACCTTTACCTACTAACTTAGAGCTAAAACTGAGGACCATAAAAGACAGTTAACAGGATGGACCAAAACAATTAAAGTCTTAATGAAAAAGATTAGACTTGCTGTTAAATTTTATCTCCAAGTCTCTCCCAGATATGAAAGAGGAGATTGTTTATAGCTAACCTCAGTTTTCTAACCATCTAGCAGTAGTGTAGATTGCTGTCTAGAAATGTGAAACTGAGGACTGTGTTCACCCAGTGGAAGAATTCAGTAATATATTTTAGCTTTAACATGTGTGTACCCAAATCCTAATCATTCAGCCTGACTTTAAAAGAATAATTTCTACGAGATGTAATTAAATTAGAAGAAAAATAAATGATTATTAGATTATCGATAGTGATGTCACCATTTGTCAATATAAACTACTCTATATAAAAAATAAATAACCTTTTTCATAGTGATTTGTAACTTACCTGTTACTTTGTTTTAATTGTCATTTTAAAACATCACAATTGCATGAAATACTGTCCTTATTTCATATGTACAGAAAATGGACAATAGAAAAATTAGGTAACCAAGGTCGTAAGAGGCAGGACTGGGGCTCGGATAAGTTTCCTACATTTGCATTCTGTGCCTTTCTCACAACTTCATTTAATCTATTAGTTAAATGAAACGCAATAAAAAGGTTAAAGTTAAAATGGAAAGACCAAACTATCAGCAGTTATGTGATGCATATTAAAAAGAAATACTCATTTCCTAAAACTCCATCTGTTTACCTCTTCTGAGCTATTTATCGGTATATAGTTTTATGTAGTATCTTTATAAATTAGACTTTGTTTTAAAATTACCACTACTGTTGTAGTAATATCCAAAATGTTTCGCAGTGTTCACATTTGTCATTTCTCATAGCTATATTTATTCTATTGCATTAGTAAACCATTTTCCCCCACAGATAGACATTTGGGCTATTTCTAGATTTTAGCTCTTAATATATAGCTGTAACTATAAATATATTTGTAAAAAATATTTTTCTTTTGAATTATTTCTTTGTGAGACAGTGTTGGGAATGCTGGGTCGGAAGCTGTCCTGTAACAACTTTTCTTGACAGAGTTCCTTTCTGGAAGACTACTAGCAAGCCACCAGCAATATGTAAAGAAACCCAAAGCCTTTTATCAAATCAAAGCTAGCATGTGATTTTTCCACTTAATAGATGTGAGGTGGTACTTGATTAATTGTTTTAATGTGCATGTTTGTAAACTCTTATTGTTTCAGGATGTTTCTGCAGTGTTATCATGTGAACACTGTGTGCCTGTTCTTATCTGCTATTGGGTATTAATGACTGGGTATCGGAGACAGGCTGTTATCCTGATAGATTTTTATCAGTCCCTTAAAAGCTTTAGGGATAAAACTTGTACTCATAGCATTAATTGTTAGCCTTCCCCTACTATGTTACTTTCATTTTATTCTTTTTTTTCCTTCTATACACTATTTAAAATTTAAATACTGAAAACCTTCTAGTTAAAATCTTTTAAATTTACTCTTTCATTTTGGGAAAATATACATATTATGATATGAGATGAGAATTTTTTGCTCTATTGATATCCAGTTTTATCAAAAGCATTATTATTTTAATGACTATTTTTATCTTTACCAAAATATTACATTGTAAAAAAAATTGGGAAATAACATAAAGAAAAAAGTAAAAACACCCAAAGTTGGCTGCCCAAAGTTAACTATTTTAGAGTCTGTTCTAGGCATGTATATTTTTCTTCTTTCCTTTCTTTCTAGTAAGGCTGGGAGATGTTATACAAACAGCCCTAATTAAGTAGTGATTTCTTTCCTCACTTTACTTTGTTGCATATTAAATTCATATCAGTTTGGGTCATTTCTGGCAAAGATTGACATGAAATAATGGATATATAAAAATCAAAATGTCTGCATGGGAAAAATACTATAAAGTAAAAGCAAATAGTAAATTAAGAAAAGATTGACATCACAGAATATATAAAGAGCCTTTACAAACACACAAGTAAAAGACCATAAGCCTAATTGGAAAAGGGACAAAGGACATAGATGAGCATTTCGCAGAAGAAATGGCTTTCAGACATGACCAGATATTCAGTCTTAGCCATAATTAGAAAAAATACATGTTTGCACAATAGGGAGGAATCTTTTTTTGCTCCTTAGAATGGCAAAAGATAAAAAGAAATTTTAAAAGTTTTAAAGGAAAGATGTACCCATCTGAATGCAGAGTTCCAAAGAATAGCAAGAAGAGATAAGAAAGCCTTCTTCACTGAGCAGTGCAACGAAATAGAGGAAAACAATAGAATGGGAAAGACAAGAGATCTCTTCAAGATGTTAGAGATACCAAGGGAACATTTCATGCAAAGATGGGCACAATAAAGGACAGAAACGGTATGAACCTAACTAACAAAAGCAGAAAATATTAAGAGGTGGCAAGAATACACAGAAGAACTGTACAAAAAAGATCTTAATGACCCAAATAACTATGATGGTGTGATCACTCAGCTAGAACCAGGCATCTTGGAGTCCGAAGTCAAGTAGACCTTTGAAAGCGTAACTATAAACAAAGCTAGTGGAGGTGATGGAATTCCAGCTGAGCTATTTCAAGTCCTAAAAGATGATGCTGGGAAAGTGCTGCACTCAATATGCCAGCAAATGTGGAAAACTCAGTGGTGGTCATAGGACTGGAAAAGTTGAGTTTTCATTCCAATCCCAAAGAAAGGCAATGCCAAAGAATGTTCAAACTATCACACAATTGCACTCATCTCACATGCTAGCAAAGTAATGCTCAAAATTCTCCAAGCAAGGCGTCAGTGGTACGGGAGCTGAGAACATCCAGATGTTCAAGCTGGATTTAGAAAAGGCAGAGGAATGAGAGATCAAATTGCCAACATCCATTGGATCATAGAAAAAGCAAGAGAATTCTAGAAAAACATCTGCTTTATTGATTATGCCAAAGCCTTTAACTTTGTGGATCACAGCAAACTGGACAATTCTGAAAGCGATGGGAATACCAGACCACCTAACCTGCCTCCTGAGAAATCTGTTTGCAGGTGAAGAAGCAACAGACCCATATGTGGAGCAATGGACTGGTTCCGAATAGGGAAAGGAGTACGTCAAGGCTGTATATTGTTACCTTGCTTATTTAACTTCTATGCAGAGTACATCATGTGAAATGCTGGGCTGGATGAAGCTGCTGGGAGAAATATCACCAACTTAAGATATGCAGATGACACCACTCTTATGGCAGAAAGCAAAGAGGAACTGAAGAGCCTGTTGATGAAAGTGAAAGAGGAAAGTGAAAAAACGGGCTTAAAATTCAACATTCAAAAAATGAAGATCATGACATCCGGTCCCGTCACTTCAGGCAGTTAGATGGGGAAACAATGGAAGCAGTGACAGACTTTATTTTCTTGGGCTCCAAAATCACTGCAGATGGTGACTATAGCCATGAAATTAAAAGACACTTACTCCTTGGAAGAAAAGTTATGACCAACCTAGGCAGCATACTAAAAAGCAGAGACATTACTTTGCCGACAAAGGTCCTTCTAGTCAAAGCTATGGTTTTTCCAGTAGTCGTGTATGGATGTGAGAGCTGGACTGTGAAGAAAGCTGAGTGCCGAAGAATTGATGCTTTTGAACTGTGGTGTTGGAGAAGATTCTTGAGAGTCCCTTGGACTGCAAGGAGATCAAACCAGTCAATCCTAAAGGAAATCAGTCCTGACTATTCATTGGAAGGACTGATGCTGAAGCTCCAATACTTTGGCCACCTGATTCGAAGAACTGACTCATTAGAAAAGACTGATGCTGGGAAAAACTGAAGGCAGGAGGAGAAGGGTATGACAGAGGATGATATGGTTGGGTGGCATCACTGACTCAATGGACATGAGTTTGAGCAAGGTCTGGGAGTCGGTGATGGACAGGGAGGACAGTGATGGACTGCAGTCCATGGGGTCACAAAGAGTTGGACACAACTGAGCGACTGAACTGAATTGAAGATCATGAAAAATAAGGAAAGACTGAGAAACTACTGTTAGACCAGAGGAGACTCAGGAGACACAACTAGATACAATGTGGGTACTAGATGGGATCCTGGGAAGATCTGTCCTGTGACTAGTCTTGTGTAAGTCTTCCTGTGAGCATATGTTTTCAGTTCTTTTGAGTAATGGCCTGTAGCCTGCCAGGCTTCACTATCTGTGGAATTCTCTAGGCAAGAATACTGGACTGGGTAGCCGTTTCCTTCTCCAGGGTATCTTCCTGACCCAGGGATTGGATCCGAGTATCCTGCATTGCAGGCAGATTCTTTACTGTCTGAGCCCCTATGAAAGCCTCAATTGCTAAGTCATAGTAGGTGTATGTTTAGATCAATAATAAACTGCCAGACTTTTTCCCAAAGTGGCTGTACCGTTGTCATCTCTCACCAAGAATGTAGGAGAGTTCCTTGTTAGACTTCAAAATATATACATATACAAGGAGGATTTCCTCATATTTGGGGGGTATAAACCTCTCAGTCAAATATATGTTTTGTGAATACTTTTTCCCAGACTGTGGCTTGTGTATTCATTTTGATGGGCAGAAAATTTTAATTTTGATAAAATCTAATTTGTTGGATATTTCTTTTGTATTATTGCTTTGTGTGTCTTAAGAAACTGTTGCCTACTTTGAGTCACGAGCTATTTTTATATTTTTTCCTCTGACAGCTTTATAGTTTTAGATTTTATGTTTAAATCTGTGATCTATTTTTAATTAATTTTTTTGTATGGTGTGAGGTAGGGATATTTTCCACATGGCTAGCCAGGTACCAGTACTCTTTGTTACCCTCGCTCTGTTAGATTGCTTTGGCATCACTATGGACACTGCAAAGCACAGGCTGTTCTTTTCGACTCTCTTGATTATCCTAGTGTGGAGAGAGAAGAGTTACCTCTTTCATATCTCCTAACCCCTTCACTTCTATCCAGATATTTTCTGGATGTTCCTGAGTCCTGACTCATAAGCCCAGGGAGTTTTCTGTGGTTGTCAGTGAGTTGTAGTGACTGGATTATCTCCTCCCTCTGGACATAGGATGGCCAGTGTACCAGTAAAGGAACGAGTGAAGGTATCTCAGAACTGGAGGTTGGGGCGCTGCCGAGAGGGGATTCTGCTGAAGTGGAGATGCAGGTAAGTAGCCTCTTGACTCCTTTAAAGCTCCCTGGGACATAAAAGCATACTGGGAATGAAAAATCTAGTCCGAGCTGGAGTATAAATGTGCCTGACTTGGGTGATGAGCCAGCGTTGATTCTTTAAACACCACAAAGGGGGCATCAGAAGGACAACTTTTTTTCACATTAAAACAAAGATTCCGCCCCCCCCCCCAAAATGTACTTCAATTTAACAGAGCCTGTATTTTTATGATTATAAAAATAATAAATGTTTATTGTAGAAATTTGAAAAAAAGAAAAAATTAGAGAAGAAAATAAACTTATCTAAATCCTACCACTCAGAAGTAACCTCTGTTAATACACCTCATCAAAAGAAAGAAATGAAGCCAATACTCCACCTCATCTTGTTTTATAATTTTTTTTTTTTAAAGTTCTACTCTAGGGAGTTACACCTTCCTTCCTGGCTTCCTGTAGTGCTCTCCCCTACTTTTATTAAAAAGCTAAATAGGATCTGAAGGTTTGGATATATATGTTATAGGAGGCAGAGCTTAGAAAAAAATGGCAGGAGATTTAAATAATGGCTTTGGCACTGCTGATGCCACAGATTTTATACCTCACTCATGCTAAATTATTCCAGTTATTATTTGATTACTCACCAAAAAGTACTCCTTGTTGATTGGTTGGAATGGACAGGGAACAGCATGATTCCACATTCCAGCTGACCTGGACCTCTGCTCATAGGGCCAGGCAGGCTTCTTCATGTGATGAAGGAGTGTCCGGTGTTGCTTGTGTCCAGCTTCCGCTGCTTTCACTGACCCGAGTTCCTGTGAATTATGTGGTAGTGGTGATGGTAAAGAAACTTGGGAAGAAAGATGAATTTGTATGACAAAGGGCTTTACCTTCTGCTTCCTATTTGACTTTTATTGCCAGAAGAAAGAGTTTATTTCTCTATCAGGGTTTTGTTCCTGATGTCTCTTTGGACTGGTTTCAAGCAGTGTGGCAAATAAATACACAAAATGGTTACTAGGCTGCCCCGGGATTCTCCACTGTTCACCTGGCATGAACCTGGTTTCTTGTGCTGGGCAAATGGCTATTTACCAGATGGCTCTAAACACATGAATTCCAAACCCTTCTGTTTGTTGCCCACTTGAGTATGCCACAAACTTGTGCAAGGGCATGTTGAAGAGGAATGTGCGTAATGAATGAGAGTGCAGGCATCTGTACACTATACATGTTCCAAATAATATATGCACACACTTGTTAAAACCTCATGTGCAGAAACTAGTTGCTACAAAGTCCAAGCTGCATTTAATGGTCCGTCAAGTCAATTTGCAGAACTTTTGTACATTCCCATGACGCTTGTATTAAGGAGTCTGGGGAAGAAACAGCCCAGTTTGCTCAGACAGACTTGGCAGTGGGAGATGGTGTCTCTATAAATGGGGATGAATCATCTGTCCCTATGCTTTGCTTGGGACATGGTAGCTCGAGGACCCTGCTGTGGTGTAAGACAGGCTGTGGAGATGTACCTTGGGAAAGGAGCTTAGTCCCCACCAGAGAGCATGGTGTCTGGCAGAGTCCTCTTTGTTTTTAAGGCTTACTCCATGCCATGGGACTGGTCTGTGGCTTCCAATGTTTCTTCCTCCTGCCAGATTGTGGTTAGAATCTTTTAACTGTTTGTGGATTTCTCTTATCAGCTTTCTGTGAGAGCCAATCATTTCTCTGTAGTCACTGAACTGTAGTACACTGCTCTGGAGCTATGTTTTGCCATTGCCACACTTAGGCTTTAGTACAGAAACTTAGATATCCTCTGAGAGGATCTAGGTATTTAATCTGTACATTAGCATCCTTTCCTAAATGGCTTTATTCCTTTCATTTAAAAGTAGCCCCTTTGCTCTAGTAGGACAAGGGAATGGGGCTTCCCTGGGCTCACTCTTCTCTTTTCTCTATCACACCCTAACTGATCTATTGGGAAAAAGGTGTGTATGGGAGTCTTGGAATCTTGAAACTTACCACTTTATCTTCAGATCAGTGAGGACACAGAATGAAAGAAAATTATTTTATCTGAATGGAAGGTTTCTTTTTGCTCTTCCCCACCCCTCAATTATTGCTTTTTTTTGAGGGGGGTTGCTCTGTCTACTCAAAAGAAGTCTGTAGGTAGCCAGTAATTCAAGTCTTAAACATTCTCCATTTATTTTTTAGGCACCATGGATAGCTGGGCTTCCCTGGTGGCTCAGACGGTAAAGAATCTTCCTGCAATGCAGGAGACCTGGGTTCGATCCCTGGGTCAGGAAGATCCCTTGGAGAAGGGAATGGCTACCCACTCCAGTATTTTAGCCTGAAGAATTCCAAAGACAGAGGGTCCTGGCAGGCTACAGTCCATGGAGATCACAAACAGTCAAACACAACTGATCAACTAACACTTTGACTTTCACGTGGGTAGCTAGGGGGATAGTTCCCTGACCAGGGGTTGAACCCCGGGGCCTTGGCAGTGAAAGTACCAAGTCCTAATCACTGGACCATCAGGGAACTCCCAAGCATTCTCCTTTTAACAGTGACTATTTAATGGGTCTTTTATTCTGACTTTCCAAGGAAGATAAGTAAATGAAAGTCACTCAGTCATGTACAACTCTTTGAGACCCCATGAACTATTCAGTCCATGGAATTCTCTAGGCCAGAATACTGGATTGGGTAGCCTTTCCATTCTCTAGGGGATCTTCCCAACCCAGGGATCAAATCCAGGTCTCCCATATTGTGGGTGGATTCTTTACCAGCTAAGCCACAAGGGAAGCCAAAAGAAGATAGGGTCACCACAAAGCTTAATCACTCTAGTTTTCTAGGAAAGCCTAAGGGAAGGTAGTAGTTTTGAAGGAGGGGAGTGAGATACAGACTTAGCCTTATAGGTAATGCTAAGTTGGGGATTGGTCAGCCTTTCTAAAGACTGAAGTTGAATTTCCCTGCTATATCTTGATGATCCTTAAATTTTGTTTTTCATCTCTGCAGTCAGATGCCCTGGATGCAGCTAGAGGGTGATTCTCTGTACATATCCCAGGCTAATTTCATCCTGGCCTATCAGTTCCGCCCAGATGGTGCCAGCTTGAATCGGAGGCCCCTGGGAGTCTTTGCTGGACATGATGAGGACGTTTGCCACTTCGTGCTGGCCAACTCGCATATTATCAGTGCAGGAGGGTAAGTGCTGCAGGCTTCTCCTTCCTTCCTCCTCAATATTCTTCAGAGACCTTCTGCCTGCTGCTGGCTTTTCTGTCTCTACTCCAAAAGGATGAGTAGGGAGACTAGAAGAAGGGGTAATGTTTTTTTTCCATTTAAAGCAGGTACTTAATAGGGTAAGCTGGAAAAGGAAAACAAGAAGAACCTTTAATGAAAAGGGAACCTGGTTTTGATACTCTCAAGGGGGAGATTTGTTTTGTCTCTCAGCTTTCTTCAGCCCCAAGTGTACTGAAGAAGTAAAGATATCTAGAAACTCAGCACCTTATTGGGCTGAATTGCCTAAAGCTTAGCAAATTGGAAGTCATTGGAGATTTGGTCTGTTTCTATAGACTTGTTCTCTTCCTGCAGAGAAAGTAATTGGCTCTCAGGGGTTGGCTTCTTATTTCTCTCCTAGAGATGGGAAGATTGGTATTCATAAGATTCATAGCACCTTCACTGTCAAGTACTCAGCCCATGTACAGGAGGTGAACTGTGTGGACTGCAAAGGGGGCATCATTGTGAGTGGCTCCAGAGACAGGACAGCCAAGGTGAGATCTCCTCCTTACATAGTGCTATTCCCTCTTGTCTATAGGGAGTGGAGGGGGTGGATAGGAGCTTGAGTTTCAGGATTGGCGGAGGGCATTGAGTTGGGGCAGCAGGGGAATGGCACAATAAAGAACTCACTTATGTGCCTCTGGCATGCAGCTTGCCATGCCAGGCTGTGTCCCTGCCAGCTGGCCTGGGAAAGGAGTGGACAGTGGCTGGGAAGTTTGCCACTCACTTGAAATGTGGCGTGAACTCAAAAACAGAGGGCCTGGCCAGCTTTTCCTCCCTGAGCTGAGTTTCCTCAAGTTTGTGGGTTGAGTTCTAACCCCAATATTTTATTTTAAAATCTCCCACCTTTTGCTCACTCTGTGTTTGGGAAGGTTAATTTTTTTACCACCTTGTTTATAAGGAATCGGGCTGATAATTAAAATGTGTTTTTACTGCTTCTCTGGAGAGTGATGTGGTTAGTAAGCAGTGGAAAGACAGTGAGAGGAGGGCATTGTTTGTTGTGTCATTGCCAAGTTGCCTGGTCGAAACTCAGACATCTGCCAAGGCCCAACAGAATGAGACTGATAAGTAGCATGACCCCTGCTTTATGGACTCAGCTCCTTCGTGTCTGGGTTAAATAGGCTTCCACATGTGAGACAGAGAAGAACTTTCTCCATCTCTGTGTCCATCCCTTGCCAGGGCTCATACATGCCTGGTCCTTTGGGGCTGCTGTGGGAACTTTGCTGACAATTCAGTTGATGGTGCAGGAAGCTTGATAGGTTCTTGCTTGTGTGTTTCCCAGCGTCTGGAGACTCCACATTGCTAACAGGAGCAAAATGCTTGTCCATGTCAGCTAATGGGGCTCTAAGACACATGGGGCAGAGGACTCAAGAGAGAGAAGTTGCAGTCTTTACTAACTTCTGACTCCATGTTCTCTTTACTGATTATACCTTCATGTAAAAATGTTGCTAATTTATGTAAAAAGGACTAAATATGTTCCTTTCTATTTAAGGAAGTTTCTCCTCCCTTTGCTAATATTTTTCTTATACTTTGTATTCTGTCCGAGAAATGTGCTCATCAGCACAGGGAGCCTGAGAAAAATTCAGAAAATCTTTCAAACCAACATGGAAACTGAATTTCTTTTATCTGAATCCTCCACCCCATACTTATTTCACATTTCTAATTGGTCAGCATCTTTGTACCATTCCTTGCAAAAAGACTAGCCTTAATTTTGCTATACTTCTCAGAAGACAATTTTCTTAGAAACCTTTTGTACATGTGTGACCTAGACATTCTTGTCTCATTCTAGCATCGTATCGTCATGGCTTCAAGTTTCTCTGGGAAACCTTCAATGATCTCTGTTTCGTCCATCCGTTTCTCTGTAGTCTGCCACCCAGGGCAGTGCACAACTAAGTTTTATGACCATATGTAGCAATTCATAGTATAGACTGGTTACAGTTGAAGATTGACAGCAATTTTACTTGGAATATTGGGTTAGTTTCATGTTTTAAGTACAACTATTTAGTGTTTTAGAGTTTTTAAGCATTAAAATCAGTACTCTAATTCTCAAATTGTCACTATAGTACATTCCTATTCCTTTTGAAGATTTCTTTTTAGTCAGTGACAGAATTCTTCCCTAGGTTCAACTCCAGGAAGCTAGTCAGCTATTTTTGGGGTTCCCAGTGACCTCTAGGCCAGCTCATCTTTTCTGGCTTTCAGTAGCTGCTTCTGTCCCCTCCTTCTATTGTTGTCTTTGCATTTAGCCACCTTCATCTTCCTGGACCATTTTCATGTTACCCACAGTTAGCCTTTTATAACTGACTCTCCATTTCTTTTTGGTGACATCTGTAATTCTCCAGCTGCTTCTACAGGTTTCTAAAACCTGAACCTACATAAGAACTTACTCATGTTCATCAGTAAACATCTGTAGGCCCCTGACCCTGACCCAAGTTTCAGAATTACTGTGACTTAGCTTGGATTGCCTCTCTGGACTGACTTTAGTGAGACTGGCTCCATCCTGAGATGTGATAGAATGGTAGCTTACATTCCTGCTGGGTCTGGGGCAGGACTGATCATTTGTTCGTTTTCTCCCTTTTTTCTTCATTCTGATAAGTGCCTACTCTATGTGAGGCTTCAAAGGGGAAGAAGATGGTCTTTCTTTAAGGGGCACTGAGACTGCATGCACTAGCTATGAAGCTGGTTGGAAGTGGCCAGGTTAGTGAAGCTGTAAGGCTCTAGGGAAACGGCCAGAGAGTTTTAAGTTCAGAGGGTTCACATCTGACTTGGAAGGGGAGATTTTATGAAGGAGGGGACATTTGAACTGTTTTTCTTATTTTTATTTTTTATCTTTTAGGTATTTTTCAGTGCATAGGTTTGCTTTTTTTGTTTTATAATAACATAGAATGTACAGGCACTGTGCTAATAAGCCCTTTACATTTATTCATTTTCTCATTTTATTCTTTACTGTAATTTTCCCCCACATAATTATAGTCATAATATATCTTTTTAAAATTAATTATTATTGGAGTATAGTTGATTTACAGGGTCGTGTTAGTTTCTGCTGTACAGCAAAGTGAATCAGTTATACATATACTTATATCCCCCTTTTTTTAGATTCTGTTCTCATATAGGTCATTACAAAGCATTGAGTAGAGTTCCCTGTGCTATATATATAGGAGGTCTTTATTAGTTATCTGTTTTTCATATAGTAGTGTGTATGTGTCAATCCCGGTCTCTCAATTTATCCTCCCCCCCACGTCCCCCTTGGTAACCATTAGTTTGTTTTCTGTATCTGTGACTCTTATTTTTGTTTTGTAAATAGGTTCATTTGTACCATTTTTTAGATTATACATACAAGTATTATCATACAATATTTGTCTTTTTTCTGTCTGACTTACTTCACTTAGTATGACAGTCGCCAGGTCCATCCAAGTTGCTGCAAATGGCATTATTTCTTTATTATGACTGAATAATATTCCATTGTATGAATGTACCACATCTTTATCCCTTCCTCTGTCGGTGGATATGTGTTGCCTATTGTGAATAGTGTACAGTGAACATTGGGGTACATATATCTCTTCAGATTATGGTTTTCTCTGGATCTGTGCCACAGTGGTATTGGTAGATCATATGATAGCTCCATTTTTAGTTTTTTTATGAAACCTCCCTACTGTTCTCCATAGTGGCTGAACCAATTAACATTCTTACCAAAAGTTTAGGAGGGTTCCCTTTTCTCCACACCCTCTCCAGCATTTATTGTTTGTAGATTTTTTGATGATGTCCATTCTGACTGGTGTGAGGTGAGACCTCATTGTAGTTTGTTTTGCACTCCTCCCTGATAGCTGGGTTGGCCTGTGATGCAGGAGACCTGGGTTCAATCCCTGGATTAGGAAGATCCCCTGGAGAAGGGAAAGACTATCCACTCCAGTATTCTGGCCTGGAGAATTCTATGCACTGTATAGTCCATGGTGTTGCAAAGAGCTGGGCACGATTGTGCGACTTTCACATAGTGTATCTTATGTATACCCTGCTGTGTCTACTTTATTTTTTAAGGTTTTCTATTATTGTTATAAATTATTGGTCATCTTTAATGGCTTCACAATGGAACTTATAATTTAGTTATTATTTTTCCTGTTGGATGTTTATATCTAGCTTTTCCTATAGTGATAAGAACCACCATTATTGATGCCTAATGCCTGCCAAATACGGTGCTTCTGTGCTAGGTGCTTTACACTTAGCTTCACTTTTCCACACTGCAGCCCTAAGAGATAGGCGTTACTACTACTACTGCTAAGTCACTTCAGTCGTATCCGACTCTGTGCGACCCCATAGACGGCAGCCCACCAGGCTCCGCCGTCCCCGGGATTCTCCAGGCAAGAACACTGGAGTGGGTTGCCATTTCCTTCTCCAGTGCATGAAAGTGAAAAGTCAAAGTGAAGTCGCTCAGTCCTGTCCGACCCTCAGCAACCCCATGGACTGCAGCCTACCAGGCTCCTCCATCCATGGGATTTTCCAGGCAAGAGTACTGGAGTGGGGTGCCATTGCCTTCTCCGAGAGATAGGCGTTACCTCCCATTTTATACATGAGGAAACTGAAGCTAAGAAGTTATAAAATATTCCTAACATCAGAGATACATAAGTAGCAACTAGGGTTCAAACCCAGATTTGTCTAATTCTAAAGCCCTTAGGAGCTCTTCCTGCTAATGCAGCTGCAGGGAATATTTTTATCATTAGGTTTTTCTTGATTTTAGGATAATTTTCCTAGGATAGAGTCTCAGCATTAGAATTATCGGGTTCAAGGCTTTGGTCAGTTTAAGGGTGTTTATACATATTGCCAGTTTTTTTTTATAAAAGGACTGTCTATATGTCCACTTCCACTGAGTTATATCTTCATCAGGGATGAGTCTGTTTGGATTTGACCACTGAAGGTTAAGATGTGATCAGCATACTCATATTTTGGTGGATGGTGTGCTTCTGGTGCAGGTCAAGAGGCCACTTTCCCTAGATTGTGCTTGAGAAATTGCAGCATGCTGCTGGAGCCACTCCTGGGAACCAGGAACTTTGTTCTGTGTTTTTTCACAGTGGGATCCATCAGCCTGTTCAGTGAAGGACTCTAGTGAATTCTGGCCTTGAGCCGTACTCATAGATTTTGTAATCACAGTCTTTAGTGTCTCCCCACCCACCCCCAATAAGAACCTGTCTCCTCAGTAGTTTGCATCAGTTCAGTTCAGTTCAGTCGCTCAGTTGTGTCCGACTCTTTGCGACCCTATGAATCACAGCACGCCAGGCCTCCCTATCCATCACCAACTCCCGAAGTTCACCCAAACTCGTGTCCATTGAGTCAGTGATGCCATCCAGCCATCTCATCCTCTGTCGTCCCCTTCTCCTCCTGCCCCCAATCCCTCCCAGCATCAGTCTTTTCCAATGAGTCAACTCTTCGCATGAGGTGGTCAAAGTACTGTTGTTTCAGCTTTAGCATCATTCCTTCCAAAGAAATCCCAGGGCTGATATCCTTCTCTCTTCCAAGCTGAGCTGATCTGAAAGAGGACATTAAATACATTTAGTTCCTACCAAAGTGACCTGATCCAAAAGAATGAGCCAAAATCATGACATTGCAGGAAAAGTTGTGTTATTGACCTTTCTTTTCTGCCCTTCTTCATTCAGTATCTTCTTATTAAATTTATTTTCTTTTCCCTATGTTGGGAAAAGTAACTCACACCCTCCTCCCCCTATCATAGACACACAAAACCTAAGAAACACTTTCTCCTTTTTAGAGAAGAGATATGTGATCCTAAGAAGTCAGGACCACCCCCACTCCATCACCTACCCCGTAAACTCAAGGAATGTCTCCTGAGAGTTCTTCCATCTAAGGTCCTGACTGACTTCCATGTGTTCCCCTTATAGCACCGTGGGGACCCTGAGAGGTCACTGATCCGTCTGGCTGCCTCCTCAGGATTCCTCCTCGGTTGCTGTCTGGGGACAGCCGTGTACATCTGAGGTTTCCTCTCTGTTTGGTTAGAGGCTTAGTCCCCTGTGTGTGTCATCTAGGGTTGGGTGCGGTGAGGGGGCCTTGTGCTTAATGGGAGATTTCTAAATGCACTGACCACTGAGAGGGCTCTGTGAGTGTTGATTAGAGTTAAGCCCAGAGTGGCTGCTAATGTACATTCCTGACTGATAGGGACCAGATAATGTGCTCCAAGCAATATTTTTAACCTGTAGGAGATATGGAAGCTTAAAAGAGTTAAGCTTTTTTGCTACTTTTGGTGACACTAGGTGCTAAATTCCCTGCTGACATGAATAGCGCTGGATTCTGGGTATTATCAACAAACAAACAACAACACACCACCTTCCCACTTTGAAGTCCTCTTCTTCCATTCTTCCTTCCCTTGGATCTTTCTCTTTTATTCCTGTCTCTCTAATTCTACTCTAATTTTGTCTCTGTCCTCTCTTACTGGGCCTTGATCTTCTTCCATCTATCTACCTCTCCAAAGTAAAATCTTGGTGACAGATAGGAAAAGGAAAACCCACAAACACAGGGAGGTTACTGAGAGAGGTGAGCCTCCCCTGCTAATGCTTCTCAGTCAGATCCCAGTTGAGGAACGTGAAACTGACTCCCTAGTATAGAACTGGCTGCTGCTTAAGGGTTCTCAGGTGGAAGTGAGAGGGTGGTTAGGATTCAGAGTTGGCGTCTCTCCAGGTGGTAGGTAAGGCAGAAACTGGAGAGGCCCCTCTGTGCTCCCCAGAGCTCTGTGTGTGCAGAACAGAAAGATTCTCCATTCCCCCACCCGCTTGGGACAGGGACTCCACCTGGTGCATCTTTCCAGCCCCCCAACCCGATCCCAGGCAACGCCAACGAGAGCATCTCCTCTCCTGTTTCCAGGTATGGCCTTTGGCCTCAGGCCGGCTGGGGCAGTGCTTACACACCATCCAGACTGAAGACCGAGTCTGGTCCATTGCTATCAGCCCATTGCTCAGGTAAGGGAGATGTTTTGGGGTATGGTTTTGTCCTGTGAAATGATGCTTTTATTTTACAAGGCAGGTGGGCGTCATCAGGAGAGGCTTGGGGCCCATGTCCACTTGGGCTTGTGTGCAAAGTCATGTTTATGGAGTAGATTCATTGACAACTGTAGCAGAAGTGCCGATTTTGATGATGGCTTTATCCTACCCTTTGGCCTGGCTGGTGTTTGTCTAGTTTTACCCATGACTAAGTCCATTCTGAAGGAGATCAGCTCTGGGATTTCTTTGGAGGGAATGATGCTGAAGCTGAAACTCCAGTACTTTGGCCACCTCGTGCGAAGAGTTGACTCATTGGAAAAGACTCTGATGCTGGGAGGGATTGGGGGCAGGAGGAGAAGGGGACGACAGAGGATGAGATGGCTGGATGGCATCACTGACTCGATGTACGTGAGTCAGTGAACGGGAGTTGGTGATGGACAGGGAGGCCTGGTGTGCTGCGATTCTTGGGGTCGCAAAGAGTCGGACATGACTGAGTGACTGAACTGAACTGAACTGAAGTGAGCTTTGGATCCTGACTTCTGCTTTCTAGGCTTTCTTAAACCGAGGCAGAGCCTCTCCCCAAGCAGGATACATAGACACCCTCTATGCACCTGCTCTATCAGAGTGTTTACCTGGTGTCTTTTCCCACTTTCTTTACCCTTCACTCCCCACTGAATGATCAATGGGAAAGCTGTAGGGCTGATACTCTCCAGCGTCAGGTTTAAGTCAGTCACTTGTTTTAGGAGAGAGTTGGTCCCCCTCTTTGCTCAGGCCCCTTCAGCCTTTTTCTTCTCACCCCAAGGAGGCTGCACCCCTCCTGCCCCTTCCACAGCTCTTTCAAATTTTTTTTCTTCCTAAAGAATTAGAGCCGATTAGCCACGTCATTAATTCTTCAATTTGACGGCTGATATAGCAGGACCTGAAACACATTGCTGACCTCAGAGCATGGAGACCCCATTCCTTAGCATATTGACGATGAGAGAAGTTAATTAAAATTCCACAGAGTGAAGGTGTCGGCTAACCTATAAACCTGTCGCGGTTCAGAACAAATCATTCTAGCAATCCTCAGAAAAAGGGAAGGAAAGAGCAGCAGGGAGTAGAGAGGCCTAAGTGTGTGGGAGCCAAGGGTGGAAAATGGAGCTGTTGGGCTCTGGCCCCTCCTCAGTTTCTTCCTAACGCTGCCCCCTTTAAAGCCAGTTAGCCAAGCTTGGGTGTCTGTGGGCTGGATATTTATAAGGGCGGGAAGTGACAGGTGGGCTGGTGACTTCATCTTGGTGCTTACCTGAGGACTTATGCTGGCTTACAGTAGATGGGTGGGCTGGGGTATGATTGGTGGTGGAGGGATGCTCTTCAGGCTGGAGATGGCCCATGTGCTTCTTGCATGTGGATATAGGCCAGAGACATGTACAGGCTCCCCAGCATCCCCATCTTCGTATTCCTCTACTTCTGCCACCTCCTCTGGAGTGTGTTAGGCTACCTGTTAACAGGATAGAGCGTGATAACTGTTGAAGATGATGTTGATAAGAGAGGTTGAGGACAGAGTCTGCCTTAGTCACTAAGCAGTTTTGATCACAATAAACTGACTTTGGGTTTTTTTTTTTGGCCACAACTTAGAAGCTGGATTTGAGGAAAGATCTAGCTCCTTAATATTACTAGCTCTGCTCTATAACCACCACTGCTACCAGCAGCTAACATTTATTAGTCATGTGTTCTATGCCAGACCCTCTGCCAAGTCCTTGATAGGCCCCATCTTTGAAAACTGAGGTCTCATGTTTTCCTACAGTCTCCTTAAGAGTCTTCTTGGTGTCCTTACATCTTGTTTTCTTGGTGTGCTTTCTTGCCCTGGGATGATTCCTTCACTCACTATTGAGTTGAACTTTTCCCCAAGTCCACAAATGATGTTTTGGACTATTTTAAAAAGTAGTTTGCATTTGGGATATTGTTGTTGTACTAAATGACCAGAGTATATGTTGGTATTCTCTTTGCTGCTTTTTGTCTTACCTCCAAAATATATTGGGACAGGGATTTTTCATCTTAGCATTAGATCCATTTCTTCTTACTGTGTCAGTGAATCTGAATCTTTCAGTAAACTCATCCATTTTCCCAGTCTGGAAAGACATTGCCTCCTAGGTGGAGGGCCTGCTCTGCGAATCTGGAATTCTGCTTTGCCGCTTGCAGAGTGGCCTTGGGTAAATGCTTGAAGCCATGGTTTGCTCATCTGTTAAATATGAATACCATTTCTTTCATAATCCTAGGTTATTGTGAAAATGATCTGAAATAATGAATGTGAAAATACTCTACAAAGCTTAAAGGGCTAGAGTCTTGTCAGCCAGAATATCTCCTGCCTGGTAAAGCATTTGTTTAGCGGCTTTGCTCTCGTGTCTCACACTTCCCTCAGGCTTCTCCTGGCCCTTATGGAGTCACACTGCTCTTTTGCGGTCTTCTTAAGGTGAGGACTTAGCAGGAGTCTCTTTCCTCTCCTTTTCCCCCCGTGGGGTTCCTGCCCTCCATGGCTGCCTTCTGTTCCCCTCCCGGCCACCTTTCCTATTGAGTGTGGTCGTCAGTGTCACTCATGTGATGTGGCCATGAACCCTGAGTGAGGAGCAGGTGGGCAGCAGCCGTCCTCCAGGGCAGGTGCTCCTCACCTGCCTGACAACGATTCATTCCCCCACTGCTCCTTGGTGTAGTGAGAAGGAACCTGGTCATTTGGGAGACCCAGCACATCTCATTCTCTTTCTTCTATTTAAAATAACTTGTCCGAGCTATTCATCGTGTTTATCTTTGATGCTGAGACTTATCTGCCTTCTTTTCCTGTGTGTGTACTTAGAAACTTGTAGCATGAAACGTGAAACCTCAAGCCCTAGGCTTAATTTGAGGTGTTCATGACTGAGAGAAAGCAGGTATTCTGTCCCGTGTCCAAATGTCAACGTTTCCTTCCTTCCTTGACCTTGAGTTCTTGATTTGTAAACACTCTTGGAGGATGATATTTAATACCAGTCATGTGCTTAGAGCCATGTTTAGGTACTCAAAAAACACAGAAGGAAAGCCAGTAAGTTTCAAGGTGGTAGGCAAAGACCTTTTCCTCTTCCTCCTACATGCCCTCCTTGTACCAACGTCTAATAACATCTTCTTGCACCAACACTAATGACTCTGTTTTTAGGATTTGTGACTTATAGATGTAGCCCTCTTTCGGTAGAGGAGGGCTAGTCTGGAGCTCTGTGATGAGTGCAAAGAGGACAGGTTGAGATGGAACAGAAGTGAGATGCTGGAGGTGGAAGGGCACGTGTCTGGGTGTAATTGTGGAGCTGGTCTCAGGATACATCTCCTGAGGTCACATGGAGTTCTGAGCACTTTTCCATGAGTATCACAGAAAAGCAGAGTTTTTAAAATGTGCAGTGCATTATATTGCTATTAAAAAATTATTTCTAGCTGAATATAGTAAATACTCAGAGTAGGGAAATGAATAACTGTTAAAGACTCGATTTTATCCCTTCTATTTTCCATCACTTTTTTCCTCACTCCCTTTCCTCTGTGTGCCCTGTGGACAGGGCGCTTGCTGTGGGGTGACTCTTCCAAGGGTCTTACTCAGTGGTGGGGAAAGATGGGGACACAACTGCAATGGTCGCTTGACTGTGGTGAATGTGTCTGCCACACACGCAACACACAGTAAACCCTGTAGCCACTGGGAACAAACACCCACTCTCCACAGAAATCCACCCGCTTGCTGAACAGTACACAGTGATGGCTTTCACATTCACCTGAAACTAGTGTGTCTTAGTTGAGGAAGAGAGAGGGGCATCCCCTTCCTGGCAGATGGAGAAATGGAGGCTCAGGGAAGGGTGCGTGTGGGATAGGGCTGAAGAGGCTCTGGTCTCCAGCCTATTGCCACTTGCTGTAGTGCTCAGGGAGGGCCATGAGGCAGGCCTCTGGGTCACCGCAGGGCCTTCACCCACCAGAATCTTGCACAGTAGCTGTGGCCCTTGAAAGGCTCAGTGGGGACCTGGGAACATTCCATTTCTGGAGGCTAGCTTGCGATAGAGAGGGGAAGGGGAGGAAGGTGGTATGCAGTCAAGGCTGAGCTCACTTGAGTAGCTGCGAGTGCTCACCCCAGGAGTGCCAGTGCACATGGGTCTTCAGTGCGCAGGGGCCCTTGCAAGCTGGCTGGGAGGCACCCTGGCGGTGAAATGAGTCTGGTTCCCTATCGCCCTGTTTGCTGAGGAGTGGAAGAGACAGGCGCCCACAGCTCCTCCTTCCTCTGCAGACACCTTATTTATTATTGCCCTCCAAGAAAACAGAGATGCTCAGCAGAATCCTTTCCCCATTTCTGAACAACTCTTGCTATCATATGAGTGCATGTGGTCAGGAAGGCTTCCCAGGACACTTGGGTTTTAATCCCTTCTCTCTTGTTTCTGTCATTAGGGAAACATATGAGTGGTATAGGCGTAGAAACTTGACATAGCTGTGTTATTAAATATAAAATATAATTTTGTGTAACTGTGCTCGCTGTGGTGGCCTGTTTGTTTTTGGGGGATTAGTCCAAGTCTGCATGAAATGTACCGATTCAAATTTGTAAAGTGAGTTGTGGCCTCTGGGGGCTTTTGATGGAGGAGCTGCCCCTTCTTGCTTCATTTCTCCCAGAGGTGAGGGAGAGTCTGGAAGGAAAGCCATCACTGTGTACTGTTCGGTAAGCGGGTGGATTTCTGTGGAGAGTGGGTGTTTGTTCCCAGTGGCTACAGGGTTTACTGTGTGTTGTGTGTGTGGCAGACACATTCACCAGCCTGTTGAAATACGCCCTTCTTTAGTGAAAGGTAATTGCATCTGGAGTTTTCTCTGACAGAGAGGTTTGAAAGATTGGGAAAAAAAAGGCAGCCAACTTTCAGTTTAGATTCTTTTGGTTCCCAGTGGTTCAACAATCCTTTGGCCCTAGGCTTCCTAACTCACTCAGTGATTTTAGCGAAAGACAAATCAAAAGTAAATGTTGTGTCCCTGAGTTTTGCTTTTGCTAGTTGGTGATAAAGAGCTGGCCCCGAAGGGGATCCCTAACCTTGATAACCTGAAGAAAGACTGATGGATGACGTTGTTGTGTTTCACACTGTAGCTGATCATCCTGATGGTTTGGCCCACAGCTTTCAAGATCTGTCTCTTCCCCCTTCCCAGGGTCAGGGGCTTGCTCAGGAAAGGGCACCTTCTGTCAGCAAGGAGGGGCTCAGGGTCCCCCTTTGCCAGGCTGAAGAGCATACTAGAGGGAGTCTCCTACAGGTGTGCCCTGCATGAGAATGTCAGGGACACAAAGACAGTGTGGACAGGCCAGAGCCTGGCATGGCTGGAAGGGGTAGCAGAGTGTCTGGAGAAAGACGGGAACTCTGTGACGCTTGGTGGGCCCACTGGTCCAGCCTAAGATGACCTAATACTGGAAAGAGACCAGCATAGGGAAACAACTGAATTGGAGTCTGGTCCTGCTGAATCTCAGGGCAGTGCCCGCCACCCTAGAGTTCATTGCCTGTGCTAAGCCAAGCCTCTCCGACAGACATATCCATCAGTAGCATGGATGAAATGCCACAGGGGTGGGTTTCACTTCCTCATGACCCTGGATTTCTGCCACTACCCAGGGCATATTGGGCACAGAGAGACTCATGTGCTGAGCTGCTGGCCTGAGACCAGCAACCCAACCAGCCCTGGCTGGCCCAGACCCCGTTTGTGGGAGCTACTCCTTCCCTGGCCAGGAAGGTTGGCTCAGTTGTGAAGAACTGGCTGAAATGAAACACTGCAACTAGAAGCAGAGGCTGCTGCAGAAAGTGGGATGCTGTGCCCCTGCTACAGATACGTTTCCATCCCTCAGTCTCAGTGTTCCATTCTTTCTTTCTCTGCTCTATGTCTGTCGCTGTCTCTCTCCTCCTGTCCTGATCTCTTTCTCTCTCCAGATACTTCTTAAGCATTATAGCATGCTAGACCCTGGGGAAACAACAGTGAACTAGACGGCATGGTCTGATGGAGAGACAGACCAGTCAAACTTAGCAAAGACGGTGCGCGAAGGTCAAAAATGGGGAGCACAACAGGTGGGAGGGATCAGAGTCTTCCTTCACTGCTACTGCCTGCACCTTCCAGCTCCAGTCCCTACCTGTACCGCTATTGCTTCTGCCCTTCCTGCGTCAGGAAGAAAGATGGCAATTTTCCTTCCGTAGCTGCGGCTGACTTTTCTGGGTTATGTGTGCAATGTGCCTGTTTTTCCACCTTTGATCAGTGTTCTGCCGACAGATAATTTAGCAATCACATCCCAAGGTGGAAGGATGGAGTTAATGTTAAAATCAGTTTTTTTTTTTTTTTTTTTACTCTTTAAACTTCAGTGGGTGATGAGGCAGAGAGGGAGGCAGGAGGGGGAAGGGGAGCCATAAATCCTGGGGCTGGTGTTGCTGTTCTCTGAGCAGCCGGGAACCCTCTGATGTCCCAACAGCACTTTCATTAACATTTAAATTAAGGGTTTGTTTTCCAGTCTGTTTTACAGGCAGGGACCTTTCCTGGCCCGTCAAATGCAGAGTTCTCCCCCACCCCCACCCCCCTGCAAGCAAGTTGTAATTGTAGCCACTGCCCTATCCTAACTCTGGGTTGCAGCGGGAGTTCAAAGGGAATTCCTGGAGATGAAGCTCTGAAGGTACAAGGTGTAACAGTCAGGATGTGGGTGTTTCTCTTCAAATGAAGGCGCTGTGTAGGAGCTCTTTCTCCTCTTATCTGACCTGTGCTTTTTCTCTGCTCTTTTAAGGGATACACACTTCAATCTGACTTGGACCTCTCCCACCCTTCCTTCCCTGGGGCATGAGGCAGGTGGAAAAGGGTGCATCCATCCGAGTGGCCTCTCCTTATATCACCCGTTGGGGCCTGGGACAGATCGTTCTAAGATACAGATATTCCGGGCTTCTCTTCCTCCTTTTGATTTTTTTTTTTTTGAGTCTCAAGAATACTTTCTCCTACCCCAGTAGACTTAAGAAGCAATAATATAAAGCAAATTGCCTTCTGAGGAGAATATATAATATGGTCCATTGGTCCTGAAAAGTATGCTCTAGCATGAACGGACATGTGTACACACATCACACGTAGTCACTAGCTGTATGTGAACATGTGTTTGAAATAGTGTCCTGATTTAGATCCTTTAAGGAAACTGTTCTGTGAGGTCTTGGCATTCAGAGGAAACTCTCCTGCACCCTCACAGGGTGAATTAACTTATGTCTAAGTTTCCTTCACATGGGCATATTGGTAGCATTTGTGGGTGTTTTGAAAAAATCCCTGTTCTGTTCTCCCTCCCTCCTGTTGGTCTATAAATGATGAGAATGTGCCCCAAACATGAAGCATCTCATTAGTTCATAACCCCTGAGGTCTTAGTTTGCTCACCACTGGTCTCGAGCTAAATATTCTCCCTAGAGAGTGGTGAGAGGGGCATTGAAGTCTTTCTCTTCAGGGGCTGAGAATTTTCTTTCTCTTGGAGCCTTAACTTCACTCCTTGAGTCTGTACATCTCTCTTTCTTCTTGCACTAACTTGAACTGCCTGTGACTTACCTGTGGGGTTGAAGATGGCTAAGTGTCTGGCCTGCCTGTTCCAGGTAGTGTAGTCAGCAGGTGGATACCTTCATGCCCTGGAGTCTTGCCTGAGGGGATGAGGGAGGTGCCAGGGTGACCCTTGTGCAGGTGCTGCTGGGCTCAGATTGCAGCCTAGTGTCCAGGCCCCTCCTGGTGGTGATTAATCTGGGACACGGGCCGGCAGAGGCCCAGCCAGGGCAGCTTTGGTCCCTCACTGTGAAGACCTTTGGCTCGGAGACTGAACTGATCTCTGTAGCCTGCTTCGGCTTGAGTTTGATCTGTCAAGGCTAAAGAGGAACCTGATGGTAGGGCGGAAACTTCTAGCCCTTGTCTGACTTATAGCAGTGATCCGTCCCAGTGGTCTCGTCATGATAACACTCGTATATTTAAGATTTCCCCACCTGTTAGCTGCAACACTCAGGTCAGTCAAAAGAGGGATCTTCATGAAATATCTGTGCTTTTAGTTTTTTGAGCCGATGGAGCTCACTCTTATAAGTAGACTAGGGGGTGGAGTAGGCTTTGCACTGGGTCTGAGTGAAAAAGGGAATGATGGGAGTGTGGCTGGATTAATAATGTGTTTTTTGTATATTGAGGGGTCATGTCAGAAGTGGAAGGATTACCCCATCTTCCTATAATTATTCATAGGTGGCTCTTAGGCCATTTGGGGCAGATTTCAGTACTTAAATTTGGAGTCAAGACTTAAGTTCCCTGTTTTCCTTTCATTTTAAAGCAAATTTTTTGAAAAGATGTCTTCTCCCCATCACTTTTCCATCTACCAGAGTCCTGGTCCCTGGGACTTCCAGGTGGCAGTCCGCATAGTCAGTTGCGTTTCTTTCCCTCTCTGAGTTCAGGACAGTCCCACGTGACTCTCCTTGCTCGTGGGCTCAAGACCCAAGAACAGGCATTCTGCTGTCCATGACTGTTGCCAGCATCCGTGAGCCTCTTGAGTTTCATTATCAGAATGAACTTCATTATTAGAGCCCACTTTGGGGGGTTAGGAGCCTGGAACTTAAGAACTGGAATATTTTCCTCACACCATCAAGGAAGAGAACTGTGTACCATTAGCAGTGAGATATGTTGACAGTATTCATGTGGAAAACTGGCTATAAATATTCTATGATTCATGGAGTTCCCTGGTGGTGCAGTGGTTAGGGCTCCCCTCCTTCCAGTGCAGGGAGTGGGGTTTCAATCCCTGGTTGGGTAACTAAGATCTCACTTGACATGCAGTGCAGCCGAAGAGGTTAAGAGAAAAAAAAAAGATGCTATGATTCAAAAAGATCTGTGCTGATTCTGAATTTTCCTGGGCTGAATTTCTACATAGGATAACAATGAAGGACGCACTTATACCTCAGCAAGCCAGCAAATATTTTTGCTCTTCCTTCACACTGATACTGAAAGATCTCAGTTGTGTGAAATGGATATCTGCTAATCCTTGTGCCTCTAGTAGTTTCTTAAGCAGGACTTTTTCGAAGTTTCAGATTGTTAACTTTTGGGAGCAGGGTCTTTCTTTCCTGTTTTATATAAGTTATGAGCCTTGTACTACAGACGACACTTCTGTGCTTCTGGGGTGTTCTGTTAAGCTGACTACCCAAGATCCTTGCCCCTTTTCCCAGCTGGTTCTTTCTCCTCTCTCTGGCCAGGGCATTTTCATAGGGGTTCGCTTGTGGCACTGTCTGTGGTGCTGGTCAGATAGGCTTGGCTCAGGTAGAAGGTGCTGGCAGGGAAGGGGGAGGGAGTTGGGGGGTGGGCTGGTGGGAGGAAGGAGGGGAGCACACACATGCAGGAGCCCTGGTAATTGCAAAGGGAATATTAGTCCAAGAGCTGCTGGCCCAGGAAATTGCTTTCTGCGGAAGCTTTCCTTTTTCATAGTTTGCAATGCAAATTTAAAACATGAATGGGGCACAAAAAAGCATAGGAGGGGCAGGTGGGGTGCCAGTTGGGATGTGGTAACATCTGGAATCTTCAGCAGGGCCTTAATTTGCAAAAGAGAATTTCAATATTGAGAGAGAAGCTTTTAGGAGATTAAAATAACTATAAATCATATTTTGTTGTGATTTCCCTCCCCCCACCACACCTTTTCCATGTTATTGGATTCAGACTTGTCTCTATCCCTGCTCAGCTGCACTGCTGTCTCCTCCTCTGCACCATCCGACAGCAAAACCATAATCCAGCTTTTCGAACAATGGTCATAGTGGTCACGGTGGAGTATGAATATTTTGGTTTTCACAGGATCCTGGAAGCAGCAGCCCTGTCTAAAGTTGGTGCACTTTAGGCAGTGTGCACGCCAGTCCTGGGGCACAAATAGCACACCTGCTGAAGGCAGGAGCTGGCCTGCTCTGAGAAGGCGTGAAAGCCAAGGCCCTGATCCTCTAAATATCAGGGGTAAGCTTGGTGAAGCAGAACATGGGGTCCCCAGGCCTTGTTCTTTTCTTGATTTTCCATGCTTAATCTATCCTATCTAGAGAGGTGTGACTTTTGGCTTCAGGATGGAGATACTTATGTCTGTGTTGCTTCTTGATGCTTCAGTGGTGCTAGAGGTGGGCATAGGCAGGGCATTATGCTAGCAAAGTGTGACGCTTCATACTGGCTTCTTTCTAGGAGCTGAGCTAGACAGGAAGACACACAGAGAGGCTGGAAGGCAGTGTGGAGGATAAGCTTTCCAAGAATAAATACTTGCTAGTAGTAGAGGCCACTGTGCACCTGTGGGAGTTGCTTCTCTTCCTTTGTGTGTGGCTTGTTGCACATGTGACGTGTGTTGGTTAAACAGAGTGAGAAGGAAAAGCTGAGACCTGCAAGGTAAAGTGAAATGGACCCCTTTCTGCTTGAGGCCATCAGAAGTGGCCATCTCTCCTTTCTGTGTTGATTGGGAAATTTTGATAGAGATTATCTTGAGTCTGACCCTGGATGAGTCCTGTAGTGCCTGATCAAAACTCTATGGAGTCTCAGAAGCACTGTTTGCATATAGGATGCTGTCCAGGTTTACTCAGCCATCACTTAGCACATGCTCCTCACCCTGAACTCACTGCTCTGTGGCCTGCTGGGGCTGTAGAGGGGCCTAGCTCAGAGCATATGACCCACTGTCTCCATTTCTCCTGAGGGCTCTACTCCTGCAGAATGCTTCTGTTATTTTTTGCTTTGTTGCAGTGATAGCATTAGTTTTCCTGGCCAAGCCTGGACCCCTTTCCTCTTGGGCCTGAATGAGAGAAGACCAGGGGAGGGACTGGAGTTGAGGTACTATGGTAAATGACCCAAGAGAAGAGAAAGGTCAGCTGGGCATGAAGGTGAGATTTGTGACATTTGTCGAGAAAGAGGGACACATGGGTTAACGTGTTTGAAGCACTCTACTTTTCCTGGCCAGTTTGAGTCTCTGTACTATCCAGGGGAAGCTGGAGTTGAGAATAAAAACAAAAAATTAGCACAAAAATAAAGATTATTGAAAGGATTCTTCACTTATTAGAGATTTGTGGCCAAGAAAATCCTTCTTTGCCAGCTGGTAATGGCAGGTCTAGGGCTAAGGAGAGGAAATGTTAGTTTTAAAATTCCATTAGTTTGGGGACTTCCTTGGCAGTCCAGTAGTTAATACTCTGTACATCCAATGCCAGGGGTGTGGGTTCAGTTGCTGATTGGGGAGCTACGGTCCCACGTGCCATGTGGTGTGGCCCAAAAAAAAAGAAAAAAAATGCATTAGTTTGGCAGCATCAAAATAAAAATATGGATGCTTTTACATAAATTCCACTTCTTGAAATTTATCCTAGGGCAATAATCAAACAAGTATGCAAGATGCATACAAAAAGATTTATATTAAGAACACATAAATATCTATTAATAAATGTGAGGTTGAATATTTTATAGTACATTAACCCAATAGAATACTATATAGCCATTAAAAGGATGTTATAGAGATGAATATATTTCTTGACTCCCAAAGATGTCATAGTGTTGAATGAAAAAAGGTCACAAAATAGTATGATAGTTATTTGACTATCTTTTCAGTTATTTCTTATGTGGTAGATTTCTGCTAACGTTTACTTTCTTTTTACTCTTTTGCATTTAAGTTTTTTGTTGTTGTTATAATGAGCCTAATAGAAAAAAAACAAGTGGATTCTTTACTGTCTGAGTCACCAGGGAAGCCCAGAAAAAACATAAATTGCATTTAAATATCTGTTTCAGTATCAGGTAACAGTAGAGAGAATCCTTCCTTTTCCCCTTACACAGTTACTTAAGGATGCATGGATCTGTATTTATTTATTATTTTAAACAGTTTTATCCAAGTATAATTTACATACCATAAAGTTCACCCATTTTAAGTGTACAGGTCCATGAGTTTTAGCAAATTTATAGAGTTGTGCAGCCACAGTCAGTTTAGACTATTTGCATCTCCCTGGAAATGTCCTTCCTTGCATTTACTTTTGCAGCATTATGCACTGGTCATAGCAAACACCCTCTTCCAACAACACAAGAGAAGACTCTACACACGGACATCACCAGATGGTCAACACCGATATCAGAATGATTATGTTCTTTGCAGCCAAAGATGGAGAAGCTCTATACAGTCAACAAAAACAAGACCAGGAGCTGACTGTGGCTCAGATCATGAACTCCTTATTGCCAAATTCAGACTTAAATTGAAGAAAGTAGGGAAAACCACTAGACCATTCAGGTATGACCTAAATCAAATCCCTTATGATTATACAGTGGAAGTGAAAAATAGACTTAAGGGACTAGATCTGATAGATAGAGTGCCTGATGAACTATGGACGGAGGTTCGTGACATTGTACCAGGAGACAGGGATCAAGACCATCCCCATGGGAAAGAAATGCAAAAAAGCAAAATGGGTGTCTGATAAATAGCTGTGAAAAGAAGAGAATTGAAAAGCAAAGGAGAAAAGGAAAGATATAAGCATCTGAATGCAGAGTTCCAAAGAATAGCAAGAAGAGATAAGAAAGCCTTCTTCAGCGATCAGTGCAAAGAAATAGAGGAAAACAACAGAATGGGAAAGACTAGAGATCTCTTCAAGAAAATTAGAGATACCAAGGGAACATTTCATGCAAAGATGGGCTCGATAAAGGACAGAAATGGTATGAACCTAACAGAAGAAGATGTTAAGAAGAGGTGGCAAGAATACACAGAAGAACTGTACAAAAAAGATCTTAATGACTCAGATAATCATGATGGTGTGATCACTCACCTAGAGCCAGACATCCTGGAATGTGAAGTCAAGTGGGCCTTAGAAAGTATCACTACGAACAAAGCTAGTGGAGGAGATGGAATTCCAGTGGAGCTATTTCAAATCCTGAAAGATGATGCTGTGAAAGTGCTGCACTCAGTATGCCAGCAAATTTGGAAAACTCATCAGTGGTCACAGGACTGCAAAAGGTCAGTTTTCATTCCAATCCCAAAGAAAGGCAATGCCAAAGAATGCTCAAACTACCGCACAATTGCACTCATCTCACACGCTAGTAAAGTAATGCTCAAAATTCTCCAAGCCAGGCTTCAGCAATATGTGAACTGTGAACTTCCTGATGTTCAAGCTGGTGTTAGAAAAGGCAGAGGAACCAGAGATCAAATTGCCAACATCCGCTGGATCATGGAAAAAGCAAGAGAGTTCCAGAAAAACATCTATTTCTGCTTTATTGACTGTGCCAAAGTCTGACTGTGTGGATCACAATCAACTGTGGAAAATTCTGAGAGAGATGGGAATACCAGACCACCTGACCTGCCTCTTGAGAAACCTATATGTAGGTCAGGAGGCAACAGTTAGAACTGGACATGGAACAACAGACTGGTTCCAAATAGAAAAAGGAGTACGTCAAGGCTGTATATTGTCACCCTGCTTATTTAACTTATGTGCAGAGTACATCATGAGAGACGCTGGACTGGAAGAAGCACAAGCTGGAATCAAGATTGCCAGGAGAAATATCAATAACCTCAGATATGCAGATAACACCACCCTTATGGCAGAAAGTGAAGAGGAACTAAAAAGCCTCTTGATGAAAGTGAAAGAGGAAAGTGAAAAAGTTGGCTTAAAGCTCAACATTCAGAAAACGAAGATCATGGCATCTGGTCCCATCACTTCATGGGAAATAGATGGGGAAACAGTGGAAACAGTGTCAGAGTTTATCTTTTTGGGCTCCAAAATCACTGCAGATGGTGACTGCAGCCATGCAATTAAAAGACACTTACTCCTTGGAAGCAAAGTTATGACCAACCTAGATAGCATATTGAAAAGCAGAGACATTACTTTGCCAACAAAGGTCCATCTAGTCAAGGCTATGGTTTTTCCAGTGGTGATGTATGGATGTGAGAGTTAGACTGTGAAGAAAGCTGAGCGCTGAAGAATTGATGCTTTTGAACTGTGGTGTTGGAGAAGACTCTTGAGAGTCCCTTGGACTGCAAGGAGATCCAACCGGTGCATTCTGAAGGAGATCAGCCCTGGGATTTCTTTGGAAGGATTGTTGCTAAAGCTGAAACTCCAGTACTTTGGCCATCTCATGTGAGGAGTTGACTCATTGGAAAAGACTCTGATGCTGAGAGGGATAGGGGGCAGGAGGAGAAGGGGACAACAGAGGATGAGATGGCTGGATGGCATCACTGACTCGATGGACGTGAGTCTGAGTGAACTCCGGGAGTTGGTGATGGACAGGGAGGCCTGGTGTGCTGTGATTCATGGGTTCGCAAAGGGTTGGACACGACTGAGCAGCTGAACTGAACTGATACCTGGGACCTTTTGTGGGAAAAGAAATGTTAAGATACTGAATATTTAAAAAAACAACAACAGTGTAATATATATTGGGCTTCCCTGGTGGCTCAGCTGGTAAAGAATCCACCTGCAATGCGGGAGACCTGGGTTTGATCCCTGGCTTGAGAAGATCCCCTGGAGAAGGGAATGGCTACCCATTCCAGTATTCTGGCCCAGTGTTCCATGGACTGTATAGTCAGTCCATGGGGTCCCAAAGAGTTGGACACGACTTAGCGACTTCCACTTTCACTTTCAGTATATAGATGGAATTTAGAAAGATGGTAATGATGACCCTATATGCAAGACAGCAAGAGACATAAATGTAAAGAACAGACTTTTGGATATGAGAGAATAGCACTGAAGCATGTATATTACCATATGTAAAATAGATGACCAGTGCAAATTTGATGCATGAAGCAGGGCACCCAAAGCTGGTGCTCTGGGACAACCCAGAGGGATGAGGTGGGGAGGGAAGTGGCAGTGGGGTTCAGGATGGTGGGATACATGTACACCCATGGCTGATTCATGTTGATGTATGACAAAAACCACCACAATATTGTAAAGTTATTAGCCTCCATTTAAAATAAATTAATTTTAAAAAAAGACAGTGTAAACTTGGAAGTGTTTCTCTATGTAATGCATATCACTGAGTGTCCACCTTGTAGATGTATCAAGAATACTGCCATGTGCAAGGATACATGGGGAACATGAAGCACAAGAAACAGTTTTTACTATCCAGGGACTTATATTCCAGTTGGGAAGACAATGTATTTACTCAGCAGCTTATTTCAGTATATATGCAGTGTGAGTGCCATCAACTGTCAAGGTTATTGATAGGAAATCAGAGAAAAGCAGGAGCTTTTTTGTTAAATCAGGAGAGCTTCCTGGATGACATGGAGTTTGAAATGGAATTTAACCAATGGCTCTATTAAATGGCAGAAGGGAACTTGAGGCAAGGGGACTGGTATGAGCAAAGACATAGTCAGGGATGAGGAATGTCGTTCAGAGCAGACAAGTTTGGCTGGCTAGGGTGCAGGATTTGTGTAAAGGAGTAGTGGATAGTATGGCTGGAGGGGAGCTTTGGGGCCTGGTTTTGGAGGCTTTGGAGAGCAGGTTTTAACTTTAACCTGAGGATAATAGGGAGCCATGAAAGATTTTTGGCCAGATTGAAGCAGTTAAATGATTAATGTGGTGGTACAGTGTATATAGAATGGGGCTTCCCAGCTGGCTCAGTGGTAATGAATCTACTTGCCAGTGCAAGAGACATGGGTTCGATCCCTAGGTTGGGAAAAGGAAATGGCAACCCACTCTAGTATTCTTGCCTGGGAAATCCCATGGACAGAGGAACCTGGTGGGCTGTACAGTCCATGGGGTCGCAAAGAGTCAGTCAGGACTTAGTGACTAAACAACAATAGTGTGTAGGATACTTTGGAGTGGGGGGAACTGAGGCTGTTTGAGTACTTTATGGGAGTGCACTTGGTGAGCAGTGAGGGGCTGGTTTCCCAGGGACACGGAGACACCCTTGGATTCAAGAGAAACAGGAAAAATGCTGTAGGTGGTCACGACTGCTTGTGGGAGAAAGACCTGCAGGAGGACCTGATGGCGGGAGGGGCCCAGGGCTTTGAGAAGATGGAGTTCCATTTGAGGCAGTGAAGGGATAGTCAGTAACCTTGGCCAGAGACAGCCAGGAGCGGTGGCCTGGAGCTCAGACACAGGGTTAAGATGTGGGAGGCTTCAGCATGGAGACAGAAGTTGAAATAACAGGAGGGATTAGCACCAAAAGGGGAGCTCAGAGAGAATTAAAGACAGCTGGGCAGGAGGAAACCAAGAAGCAAAACATCTGCTCCCAGAGGCAGGTGGACAAGTACGAGCAGAGGGAGAAGGAGAGGGACAAGGCATCCCCAAGAGTAGACGGTAGGCACCAGAAGGTTTGGGGGCAACTTCCGTGAATGCTCCATACTCGCTTGTGGTGCTGCCCCCCTGTTCTAAGTGACAGAGGAGAGAGAGAAGAGGAAAAGGCATAACTTGATACTGATTGATGGAGATTTGCAAGCAGTTTATTCTCCTTGCTTGATTTAAGCCTTTTGTAGTTTTCATCCCACAAAAAGTCCTAAGTTTTGCTTTCTCTCAAGTTCTTTCCTCCAGTTCCTGTTCTGTTCTCTATTGTTCTACCCTGTGGTTATGTTTTTTCCTCAAGGGTTGCCTACTTTGGGCATGGTAATATTTTTTACCTCATTTCACAAAACCACTCAGTGTAAGCTGAGTTTTGGGAGGGTCAACAACTGAGCTGGTGATGCTGAGTGACATTGTGAGAGAGTATCCTTCATCCCAGTTTTTTTCTCCATGTGTAGTAGTATTCTGGGCAAAGCAAGAGAGGCTAATTTGGAGAAAGAAGAAAGCCAATCGACCACTTGGCCATTTGGAGAGATTTGGCATTAGAGCCATGGGACTGCCCAGGCTCTGGTCTTGCTTGGGCAGCTACGCCTGTCCAAAAACTTTCTCTTTTTCTTTTCTATTTCTTTTTAAATAGAAACTTTCAAATCCTCCTTGGGTTTTTGAGGGTAGTAATTCCAGGGGCTTGTCAGTTGTGTTTGAAGCTAGTGGTGAAAAGGGCGGAGTGAGGAGAAGCGAGGGGGTGGAGATGGGAAGCAGAGTAAGAATCAGAGAGAGAAATTTTATTGAGGGAGCGTTTGCTGGGTTTATGGGAGGGAATCTCTCCCCTCCTCCCCAGTCGGGTTTGAAAGGGCCGGTGAATCTTTGATTAGGTGCGGGTCAAAAGAATTTACACATTGTGACCTTAATAACTAGAGGTGATTGGCAGGCGGGCTGTGGGGAGGGGGCTGCGGGCCCCTTTCATCTCACTTAGCACAGAGGAGAAACAATGGGCCAGCCGATTTTCCTTGTTGTCCCTTGTTTGAAAAGGTCTGGTGTCTCTACTAGGTACCTGTGACATGGGGGTCTTGATTGGGGTCTCATAAAGGCCCCTGTCAGTGTGTCCAAAGGCCAAGAATACAAAAGCAAGCAGTGGGTGGGGGTCTCAGCTGACCACTGAGGAAGGGAGGGGAGGGCCCGGGAGTCAGTGGAGGGAGAAGCCAGCCCCGAGGGGAGCCCTTATGGAAGGAGGGGAGGAGGGGGCAGAGAAGGGCCATTTTTGTCCCTAACTCATCAAGCACATCTGCAGAATTGTCCAAGCTGCTGCCTCCCAGTTTCAAAAGAAAAAAATGATCGTTTGATAAACCGTCTCCGATTCACCACTTTCTCACAAGGGTGGGAGACCCAACCCTGACCTCTGTATGATTTCACATCAGGACCAGGCTTTCTTTCCCCCACCCCCAAATTGCTAGAGAAACTTTGAAATGTATCCTGTGGCTTTCTCTCTCCCTTCTTCAAGCACCCCCCACCCCCATTTCCCACCGTCTCCACCCCACTGGCCTCTGTTTTCTCCCTGGGTGCTCCGGAGTGTAGGCGAGTAATTAGTCCCCTCTTTCTGGGGCACAATGAAGCCAGGGTGTTTGGTGGGCCCCTTCCCACCGCTCGCAGGGCCGGGGGCCTAGGGGGAAGAACCAGGTGGCATGTGCAGTGTATTCCAAGCCTGTACAATCGTGGGGGCACAGGGCTGGGGGCTCAGGGACTAGTGTGCTCCTGCTTCTCGAAGGAATGTGCAGAGGCGCATGCATTAATGGTCCCCACACAATGCTTGCATTTTTTTTTCCAGGCAGAGGCATCTTCCCCGTGAAAAGGCCACCGAACCTGGAGCCCAGGCGGGCGCTCAGGCTGCGGCAATGCGTTCTTTCCCACCCTGCGCTTAGTCACTTGGAGCTAACATGGGAGACCAACAGGCCGCGTCTCCTGAGAGCCCGATCTTTGTATCCGATGTGTGCTCCCCCTTTGCCCTGTCAGTTTTGTGTGTTCACGGAGTGTTGATTTTAATGCGGGCCTGTGTTGGGCTGGGAGGCCAGGCTGGGGGGGCTCGGGTCTTTGTCTTGCAAGGCCTCCTCTTCTTGGAGGGTCTTGGGCCCTGGAGGCTAGTGGCAGATTTGGGAGGTAGGGTGAGATGCCAGCTCTGGCTGGCAGAGGATTCCCCCGTCCATGCGTCTGTCACAGACCACCGTGGGGTGCCTGGAAAACAAGAGTACCACGGGATGCTCAGGCACACGCTTGCTTGCTTGCCATCCCCCCCACCCCCGAGGGGGGTGGTTAGTTCTACCACGTAAGGCTGCCAGCTTGAAGTGAGTTATACCCGCCTTGTGACAGCCTGGCAGAAGCACAGATTGTGAGTCTCAGGGAGCCAAGGCAGGGCCATGTCAGGGTCAGAGGAGGTGGAGGCAAGCAGAGGGGTGCTCAGAGAGCACCAGGCTGCTGCAGATGATGACCCACCAATTGGGAAGGGTCAGGGGTGAAGAGGACTGGGCAGAAAAGAGGCAAAAGTGTCTGGGGGAGCATCGACAGATCTCAAATGCTCATCTTCAGCAGTTAAGGGGAGAATCCCTAGAAAGCAAGGACAGAATGGAGGCATTTTCTCTGGTGAGAGGGCCTGGGGCCGTAGACCCCCTAGGGATGGTCCACCAGGGTGTGTTTGGTCTTTACCATTTGCCTTGCTGAGTATAGCCAAGTGCTGGGAGCTGGGGGAGAGGGTCTTTACCCATTCTGGGCTCCTCACTTGGCTGGATGCCTATGCATAATTTGAAGAGAGGAGACTCTGGGAGCTCAGCCTGGTTGTGGTGTGTTGTACTTCTGGGGAGAGGGAAACTTTGGGGTACCTTTGAGTCAGGGAGCTGGTGGGGGAGGACCTGTCCACCCCATACCCACGGCCAGGCCATGGTCCTGGCATCTGGTATGGCCCTGAGGGTGTGGCCTTCATCTTAGGAATCAGGTTTTTAGAAAGGGACAGTGTCCTCACTTTCCATATGATCAGAAGGCAGAGATGTGGGCTGGCCACTGAGATGAGGTGGCCCTGGAGAGGCATCCTGCCAAGGTTCCCGAGCACAGGGACTCCTCTGTGCTACTGTTGGCAACCCATTGAACTGTCTCGGGGATTGGTGCCAGTCACACGCCAGGCCTGATGAGGTGAAAGAAGCTGGAGCTCCAAGGCCTTTGAGGGGCCTGAGTCCCAATGGGGCCCATCACTAAGGAGCTTTTGGTTACCCCATGGCAAAACATTTCTTTCATTGAGAAACAGACACAGCAATACCCACCCCCTCTCTTTTCCTTTAACTCTTTTCTCTTAACTTACCCAAATGCTGTTCCTCCCTTCCCTTCTCTTCTACTTTGAGGACAGATCATAAAGAGCCTGAAGGAGACAGATTGTGTGTATGGATGTGATGATGAAGGGAAGGGGTGTTAGGGATGGTCGGGTGTTAGGGGCTCCACAGTTACAGGAAACACAGTCGCTTCCCCCAGGTTGTCCTGCCAGGGCCTGGCTGGGAGGCACCAACAGATCATAACCTTTAAATGCAAACTCGATGGAGGAGAGAGAGGGAAGCATGGAAACAAATTAGATATATCTATAGAGGGTGTTCAGTTGGAGAAAACGAGCATTTCTTACTAATTGGAGCACAGAGCATTTCATTATTAAGTTTCATTATAAAGGGAAGAGTTGCAGCAGGCCTCTTTGGGGATTCCCTGGACTGTTTTTTCCCCTTTAAAAAGTGTAATTGTATTTAGGTTGGAGGCATAGGCAAGAATTGCTCTTAATAACTTTGTAGAGTGCCTGGAATTTCAAGCAGACTTTGGAGCAAGGTGGAGGGAGAGATGGACCAGTGGAGGTTGCTCAGAGTCCTCCCTCATTCCTTGACAATATAAGGCGAAAAAGCCCTGGTCGGGGTGGGGACCTCAGTTCTGGAACTGAGACTGAAGAATTTAGAATGACAAGAAAACTGTTGATCAGAAACCCTGCTGTCCTGGGAGACCTGATATTTGATCATCTTAACTTTTGTACTGAAATTACAGAGTGGCCGAATGCAGATGCAGTGCAATGGTTCACCATAATTGCTGTTCCCTAGAAAGCATAGACGCTTCCTCTCTGGGGCCAGGGAAGGAGCGGGTTGGGCTACGCTGGCCTTTAACTGGACCTGGTTCGATGCACAGTAACTTCTGTCTAGGCAGGTCCTTCCTTGTCCATAGAGGATTATCTAAGTCAGTCAGCCTGGCCTTAAAACTCCTTTTCCTACTGCTGCTTCCCCAGGGCTCATGTCTTAAGTACGATCAGTCCCCAAGAAAACTCTGGTCTAGGGTGCTTATTAAAGACACACCTTGTCTAGGTTCTGGGTAGTCAATCAGATTATCTGGTGTTCAGTGTTCTTAGGGAAGCTGAGAAAAGGCGTTTTTGGTCATGGGAAAGTGTTTTGCAATGGCTGGGGTCCTAAGAGCAGGAGTATAAAAATCTCATTTAGAATCAATGCTGCTTGTGACTTCATCAAAGGACTGGAGTTTTTGCTTTTTTCCACTCAAACCATCTTTTGCTTTTAATCCACAGGTTTCTGCCTAAGTCCAACCTCCCTGAGGTTCCTGGGACTTTAAATACACAGGATGTCTTTCTGTGGTGGGTAGGCCTGATCTCTTTCTCCAGGTGACTGGATAATTTATGAGCTCATTGAGCACCTGTAGGAGGCAGCTTATTTCTATCTTCTCTCCCCTCCCTTTTCCCCCATTCCTCCCCACAAAAAGGGAAAAGTTTCCCTCTGTGTACTTTCCACTTTTCCAAAGAAAAGGAGAGGAGATGATCAGAGAAATCAATTAGCCCTTAATGAAAATGAACTGAATAGTAGATAGCCAGTGCTAGGTTTTTAATTTGGGGACACAGATCCGGTGCCCTTCTCTCTGTGGCGCTGTGTGTATACTTCTGCCACCTGTCTCTGAACCTGTGCATCTGTAAAGTGTATGTCAGGGTGTCAGGCAGGTTCCCTGGTCTCTGGGTGCCCCCACCCGCAAGCACAAACCACCTGAGATGATCCACGGGGAACCGTCTGCCCTAACCTTCATTACTTTGTGTTGATGTCACTGCTTCTCCTGGGCCAGAGTCACCTCAAGAAGACAGCTCAACATAAGCGAGTGTATATTTATGTGGATTCTGGTTTTAAAACTTTATTTTTGTCTGCCCTGGGTCTTCGTTGCTACTCATAGGCTTCCTCTTGTTGCAATGAGTGTGCAGTGTGGTGGCTTCTCTTGTTGCGGAGCATGCACTCAGTAGTTAGAGGCACGTGGGCTTAGTCGCTACACAGCATGTGGGATCTTCTCGGACCAGGGATCGAACCTGTGTCCCCTGGATTGGCAGGTGGATTCTTATCCACTGTACCACCAGGGAAATCCTATATGAATTCTTCAGGCCACTGGGTTTCATCATTTTCTCCTCCCTAGAGCATCGAGGAGAAGCTCTGGACCTAGTTATTGAGTTTCTGGCAATCACTGTGTTTCCTGAAGTTTTTATTTTTTTGTTCAGGTTATCTTTTGCCCAGTCTTTTTCTTGTGACTCTCCTTCTCTGTGAATTTTCCTTCTGTTGATGGTGGAGTGGAGTGCAAGGAAATGCTGTTTTCTGGAAGATGTGTGCTTCTCAAGCAAGTCACAGTGGATGCTTGTGGTCGTGTGGGAGAACACGGCTTGAACACAGAAGAGGCAGGAGCTGTTGAGGTAGCAGAGGCCCAGGACTGTACTGGTAGCAGCTGACCTGAGGGTTCCAAGCAGCCTCATCAAAAGGGTCTAGACTCCTTGGCTGTTCCACAGAAGGAGCAAGGAAGGGGAGGGGAAAGGGATTCTCTAGAAACCTTTGACTTGAGAATACTTCAAGTCAGCAGCAGCCAGTAGTACCCCATCCGTGGCACAGGTTCCATGTAGCAATGAAAATCTGAAGTGAGATGGGTCATCCAGCCAGTAAATCCGGAACCCATACCTCTGTCAAGTGTGTTTGCAAATCTGTGTCATGTCTTTGCATTCGTCTGAAAGGTTTTTGTCTCATCCCAAGTAGCCTAGTGGGAAAGAGGAAACTTCAAATCAAATGAGCTTTTTAGAATCCTAATGTTTTTCCAAAGAGAAGAACCCATAGTTTTTATAGTTTGTTATTTCAAAAATACATGAAAAAAACATGCCACCAGAAAGGAATCTGTTCCAAAGCAAGAGTTGGGCATGTAGTGTGAGTGGGTTGAGCTAAACTTCAGGAATTGGACGGGATAGCAGGCAGCAGCTTGGGGAGGGGATTCCCAGGCCCAGTGTCTCCTCAAACTCCTGTGTGAAAAACTCTCCTTTGTCGAAGACCCAGTGAGAACAGTCTCTCCCTTCTAGACTGTAGGACTAAGGAAGGCTTGGAGTCAGGGCTCTGGGGCAGGTGGAAGGGAGCCAGCTGAGGCAGAATGACCTGCGAGTGAGGGCTCCTTTCTTGGAAATAATGAAGGAAGCAGATAAGTTCAGGTCCCTACTGGAATCTTGAAATCTCCTGTGTCCATTGCCCAGGCGTGGGGCCAGGAGGACCATTCTTAGGAATAAGTGGGCTCTGCAGTCGCTGGTGTCATACCTCCACCTGGAAAGCCACGTATACCCTTGATTAGCAGGACTGCATGGGTGTTTGTGGACCTGGGGAGCTGAAAGTCCCCGAGTTTTGTAGTGGGGTTGACTGAAGCCATGCTTGTGCCCCAGCCCTAACCATGCCCAACCAGGAGGTAGAAAACATCCATCCTAGCCTCTTGGGACCACCTCTCACTCCACTGGGACTTCAAGTCTCAGAAGAGGGATAATATGAATTAGGTGCTGTGGGATCACTGTTGGCTATCATCATCTGAATCCTGGGTTTGAAATTAATTGGATCGCAGAAAAAACTTGTATTATTTTTTAAAACCATGTAAATACCCCCAAACCAAATTAACCCCCAAACCTTTCATCCTTCTCCGTCTCCCTGTGTCTTTATTTGTTGGGTAGTGAAAAGTGCTTTCCCCAGCCTCCTTTGGGTTGCCATGCTGAACAAAGTGAGAAACCCAGGGAAGGAGGCAGCTGGTGCCAAAACGGCTGGCTGACCTGCCCCCACCCCCCAACAACCACTGCCACATACACACCCTGCAGCCCTGAGTCCCCTGGCCTGCCCCAGCCGCCTCACCGTCTGGGCTGCAGCCCAGACAAGCAAAGGCGCCTTGACCAACAACAAGCCCCAGCTTTGTTGGGCCTGTGGGGAAAATGCTTCCTGGAGCTCAGGGATCTCCTCTGAGAACCACCTGTGCCTCCCGGCCTCCTGCCAACCTGGGCCTTCTGGCACAGGGGCCCCTGCGTTCCAGCCAGGAGGCTGGTGGTAGGGAGTGAGGGGGAGCGAGGGAGAGGCTAAGGGGTCTGTGGTCAGTTTGAGGGTGCAAATTCCAATCCTTCCCTTTAAGGCCCCTGGTTGGCTCAAGGTCTCCTGCTGCCCTAGCCAGGTTAAATTTGTCCTGTCTGTCATCAGCATGACAGTAGCTTTCCGGGGTAGTCTGCAGGACAGGGACAGGGAACCGGAAGTCTCTCTTCTTACCTAGCCTCTGGTGCTTCTGGATGGAAATGATACAGGTTCCTTTCATTAGGCCATTTCTGGATCAGGAGTCCCCAGTGCCTCTCTAATGCCTAGCCCAAGATGGCGATAATGATGAGGACAAGGATGACTGACATGCCTGCCAGCTGAAATGCGAAGCACTATGCCAAACACTTTATATCTCACTTAATCCTTCCAGATAGGTACTGTCACCATCATCAGGCAAGGAAACTGAGGCCTAAGAGAGGTTATTAACAGGCTCAGAGTCACATCCGGTGATTAACTCATACCTGGGTTTGAGTCCCAGCTTCTGACTCTGGAGCTCATGGCCTTTAACTACTCTGCTACCCTGTCTGCTGCTTGGCCCATAAGGATCTTGCTGTCATTTGGGATTAGAATTTGTTGATTGTCTTGAATTGTTTCCAATTTAAATAGAAAAGCGAATTGAAGACTTAACTCTCTGACTGGACCTTAAGTTTTAGCTTTTTGGTTTTCTTGAACATCCTAATTCCTAGCACAGGGCTGGCTTGGATAGCCTTCGGGTAATTGTTGAAAGAATGAGGCCCCTATCTACTCCTGTGTCCAGCTTTAGGAATTGCCCATGCAAGGCCTTGTTGCATGAGAGTGCTGGTTAGTCTCAAGGCAGGAGCATCCATCCAAAGTGGGGTTGGTGGCTGTGCAGGTGGGACACCAGACTGATGCCGAGGAGAGGAAGATACAGAGTCTAGGCCTGATGAGACTGGAGCTGAGCCAGTTGTGTTGCAGAAGAGGCCTGCCTGTCCCCTGCAGGTCGTCGAGATGGGCTGCTCCCAGAAGGAGGAGGCTGTTCCAGGGGTGCTAGGGTATGAGGAGAGGCTCTGCTTTCATGCCTCTGAACCGCAGGTGTTTGGACTAGCCTCACTTTGCTTTGGAGACTGCTGTAGAGAATCACTTGGAGCTTCTTTCGTGGGGCTGGAGGCAGGAGTGAGGCAGGAGCTAGCTCTAGTCCCTAAGAGCCAGTCCAGGCCAGTGAGGGAGCAGGGTGGGGGTGGCATTTCATGGTAGCAGTTTTTGTGGCTAGGTCTCAACGTTGGATAAATAGGTTAAAAGTTTGACCTGACTGCTGCCTAGAAGCCACACACTGTACTGCTCCAAGTGCCCCAGACTTGATAGCCGCTGAATGTAGTTTGTCTGGGTTCTGACAGACTATGAAGTGAGGTCTTTGATGGCAAATCCCCATGGGCCATGATCCTACTTCTATGGGTGTGACTGGAGGGAGCTGGGAGGCAGGGCCACAGAGAGTAGCAGCCTACGCTATGGGGAGCTCGTCAGTCCAAGCTCTGCTGGGTCACAGTGTTTGTTACTAGTGGAGGGGTCCTAGTGCAGCGGGCCTGCAGGGTATCTGTTTCTGGGATTTCCAGGCAAGGCTCTGAGGTCTGCGTCAAAGGCAGGAAGGTTGGAGGCCACCTGGGTGAGGCTCAGCCCCTACCCCTCACCTCTGTTCAGCCAGAACAGCTTCTCTGGTTCCTGTTTGATACATTTATTAGAGATGCTAACTCACAAACATTTTGTGTTGCTTTTGTGAAAAGTGAAACACAACACTGTAGTATAACTGTTACCCATTTTACAGACAAGAAATGTGAGGCCTCCAGAAGGTACAGGCTTGCCAGGTCAAACAGCTTGTGAGCAGCTGATCTGGCCCTGAATGCGGGCCTGCTCGGCCCAGCTCTGGCCTTTCCCTGGTCCCACAGCGCTGCCTGCCCTGGCCTGTGTGCTCTTTCCTGCATGGATCGCAGCTCATCTGTCACCCAGACCTTCTGTTTCTAGTTTTCATGTTTTTGCTCTTTCAAGGAGGACTGCTGCTCTCTCTCCTAGGTCTGGGGTCAGGGCTGTTTTAGGGCAGGTTGTGAGAGGCTGGCAGGCCTGCGTCGTTGCTTCCACTGCTAGAGCCCACTCTCTGGCCTGGGGGTGCCTTGGCACTGAGCTTCTGCTTTCACGCTGTGCCTCCCTAGCCTCAGAGCTACCCGCAAGCAGAGGACTCGCTTTCCTCTGCTTAGCTGGGCTTAGGTAAGGGCTGCTGTGGCGGCAGTAGTGGACCAGAGTGTTAGAGGAGTCCTAGTCTCCTATCTCCTGGCAGAGTCTCTCCCTAAAGCTGAGGTGTCCGTGAAGACCCAAAATCTAATGTGAGCTCCAGCCCTGGGCCCTCTGAGAAAGCCGGAGAGACACAGCACTGCAGCCCTCTGGCCCCTCTTGTCCTGCCCCAGCTCAATCCACCACGTTGTTTCCTTCTTCTTTGCTCCGTAAATGCAGAGCTGTGGTGCCAGTCTTGCATACCTCTGCCTCCCAGAAAGCTATTTGGGGCCACTGGCCCTGACTGGAAGACACAGATAGGGTGGTTGATGATGTGGGTCCCTTGTCCAGGCCCCAGTCCCAGCTGCCCCCACAGCCCTGGTCTGGCTCACTGCGGGGCTCAATTCAGAGGACTCTTTTGTTTAACTTGCACAGAGCAGCCCCAGCTCACCGTTCCCACATGCCGAAAGTTTCCCCACCATTCAAGGGGAAGGCTGAAAAGCCCTCAGCTAATTGCGTTGGGCTGAAAATTACCACTTCCCTGCGTTCCCCTGCTGCTGAGGACATTTGTGTCACTGCAGTATTTAGGGGGAACAAAGGCCCCCTGTGGGGAGAGCCCAGGTACGAATGTGGGGTGGGGGGAGTAATTGCAGTCTCTCCAGGTGAAAGCCCCTGTTAAACTTCAGTAAGTCAATTAGGCTGGGGGGGAGGAGGGCAGAGACCCCCACAATAAACTGTTCCCACCAAGCAATTAAAGAAAATCATTTTAGCTTTGAGGAGAGAAACTGCTTATTAGAAATTTTGTGGGTCCCCCTCCTCTTCTACCCCAGCCCCCCTTAGGGATGAAACAACAAAACGCCTTCCTCAATAGAAGTGTTTCTCCTCCTCCCACTCATTGTGTGGCCTGAAAGCACTTACCGTGGGAGGGCAGAGGGAGGGACAGGCCCAAGGGGGAAGAGAATGGAAGGGGCTTAACACCTGGGCCGGCTGAAAATCACAAGTACCCAGGAAGACTGAGGAGAGAGGCTCCCGTGGGGTGCAGTGGGCACACGGGGGTATTTGTATGTATGGGGTGTGCCTGTGCCTGTGGACCATTCTCGTCAGTAGAAACACCAAACAGTGGGTGCAGCTGTGTGAGTATGTGTGCAGCATCTTGGGTGCCTCCTTACCAAAAGGAGCAAACACAGGCTGTGTGTGTGTCTGTCTGTCTGTCTGACTACGTGTGTGTCTACCTTTGTTGGCAAGGCCAAGGCAACCCAGCTGGGCAGGCACCCCTTCCCAAGGCTGTGACTGGGCCCATGTTCTCTTTCCTCCCAGGAGCCAAATACCAGCACCTGGGAGTCGAGCCACAGAATAGCTTTCCGCCTCGGATAGTCGGCAACTGAGGGCTGAATGGCCAGCAGCCACCCACTGGCCCTGGGCTAGGAGTGGTCGGAGCAGGGGGTGAAGGATAGACCCGCTAATCTCCTCAGTGTTCTTCCTCATGTTGCTTGGGTCGGGGTGAGGTATGGTGACTCGGCAGGAAAGGAATCAGTGACCTGGGCTGGCACGTGCTTTCTGGGTATCTGGCTTGGATGATATGGCTTATAGTGGAGTCTCCAGGTGGCAAAACCGCTTCCCTCAAATTTCTTCTTCCAAAGGGAGAAGCCCAAGTTGGAAAGATAAGGTGATCTGATCTGATCTTGGTGGGGGCAGCAGACTTATACATCAAAAGTGTGTAATTTGGTAATTTACAGGTATGTATGCACATGTGTATTACATGTGGCTTAAGTGGGTAGGTACCATACCCCACATCTTGGTACTTCAAGGGAGGTTCTGGTGGCGCTGATGGTGGGCATGGCATTGAGTCAGGTACTGCCCTGGCCCCAGTGGTTCCCTGTGGCTCATGATGTGTTTGGCCTTTATTCCAGTGTTCCAAAGAGGTGAAATGAAACATTGAAGGGTTGACTTTTCCCAGAAAACAAATATGCCAAGTTATTTCCCTAGCATGGGGCCTTAGGAAGTAGAATTTGGTGCCTAGAGGCTGGCAGTGGGGAGGTGTGGCTGTTGACAAAGTCCTGAGCAGGAGCATGGAGGTGAGGTTTATGGAGAGCCAGGGCTGGGTGGAATTTAGGGGTCTTGGGTAGGTGTGAAGTAGCTGGGAGAGGAGCAGGAATGAGGGGCTGCTCACTGTATCTGGCTCCACCCAGTAACTACCTGTAAGGAGATAGGTCTTTGGAGGAACCCAAAGCTCAAATGCTTGTCATGTTTTGCTTCAAATTTCTTATAGGTATATATAGAGAGTGGAGAAGGAAATGGCAACCCACTCCAGTATGTCTGCTTGGAGATATCCCATGGACAGAGGAGCCTAGTGGGCTATAGTCTATAGGGTTGCAAAAAGTGGGCAATGACTGAATGACTAATATTACTATATAGAGAGAGTTAAATAGATAGATACAGATACACATAAACGTGCACATATGTGTCTGTTCATGCAATATTTAGTGATGTTTATAACATTTTTATACAACATATGATATCATTTATTATTTCATGCTCCAGAATGTGGTTGACCATGAATGGGCTTTGGTTTCCTGATATGTAATTTCTGACTAGTGACTTCAAATGTCTTTCTAAACCTAGGGCTAGCTTCATTAAAAAGAGTGAGAGGGGAAATTCCCTGGTGGCCTTGTGGTTAGGACTCTGAGCTTCCACTGCAGGGGTCATGGGTTCAGTTCTTGGTTAAGGAACTAAGATCCCACATGCTGTGTGGCATGGACAGAAGAAAAAAAGAGTTTTAGGAGGATTACTTTAGGTATATGTGGGTTTAATTTTACATGTGTGAGTTTTCTGCTTGGTTCCTTCTTCATTTTTTGGAATTTGTTACTCAGAGGGATTTAACAGTGGAATATATGAGATAGCTCTTAGGGTCAGATTTATTTTCCCCTTGGTTTTAGGACTACTGGTCCTGGGTCAAGATGGGAAAGGGATTTTAAAAAGTTGTAACAAAGGAATTGCTGGTGGTTTCAAAGTTTTAATTAAGGGTGTGTATATTTTTTAACTTTCAAAATTTCAAACATACACAAAGAAAATAGTAAAATTGACTCCTATATTTTCATCACTATTTCAGTCATCTTGTGTGTCTTTATTCAAGTCAGATAAGTGCCGGGAAAGTATTGTTAGATTGCTTATTTCTCAGACTCCTGGCCCCATAGTTGTTGAAAATGGAAGGGTCTGAGAGTGGCCTAGACTCTGTCCTGGCAAAGTGAGCCTTGTGGTTTCCAACAGAATTTTTACTTTCATCAGTTTGTAAAAAGAAACCCCAGAGGCCCAGTCTCTGAAGATAGGGCTTTCTGCCTTAGAAACTGTAACCCCCTGCCTCAAGCAGTATCCTTGTTATCTGCTGTCGTGCAGACAGTCTCCCCACCCACCTCTGCATGGAGTGTAGAATTTTTTTCCCTGGCACTCTTTGGGCCTAAATGTAGGAAAACACATCATCCCCTTTGTGAAGTTCGAGGCCAGACCATACTGCCCTGGTCATCTGCTCTCATAGCAGGCCTGCCAGCTATTGATTTCATGGATGAGGCGTCTCTTCTTAGCTAGACCTCAAGGTGTCCAGCAGGTGTCTGGCAAAGCCCTTTACTTATTTGTCAGTGAGGACATTCAGGTGGGTGAGAAGCCCAGTGGCTACTGAATTGAAGTTCTACAGCAGTCAGGACAAATTGGTTGTAAGTGACAGAAACCAAATTCACATTAACTTGAATAAAACTGGAAATGTTTGGCTCATAAATCCAAGGGCAAAGCTGAACAATCAAGTAAAGGAAGAGCACGAGTCCAGCATCGGGAGTCCTGGACCCAGAGCCCACAGTCTGCCAGGACTTAGGCCTCTAGTGCTCATCTCTGTTTCTGCTTGGACCACAGCTCCTTTCCTTTTCCTAGTTGACCAGCTTATTCCAGAGGCTGCCAAGAGCTCCTGAGTTTGGCAGCTCATGGATTAAGTCATGGAGAGGGACTGACATCCAGAAATCTCACTGGCCCTGCTTGGGTCAGCTGTCTACCCTTTGACCAGTTAACTGGCCAGGGAGGGAGATTATGTAAGAATATGGGAAGTCTCGGAATCAGCTGTGTGGAAGGAGCATGCAGGGCAGACAGAGCAGTCAGTGTCTGCTGTTTTCATAAAGGGCAAACTACTCCTTGACTGCCCGTCCCAAATGTCTAGGTGATGGCACTAGCGTGTATGTGGATGGTAGCAGCTCAGCACCTTGGCCGCCAGCTCTCACGGTCAGTCTGGAGGGAACTGTGGCGTTATTGGCTTTCACCTCCTCTTGCTCACTTCATTACTGCTCTGCTGCTTAGACGTTCCTCCCTCTGTAAGCTGTTGATGGTGTCCTTAGAAAAATCTGCCACTTTTCTCACGTATTCGTGGGGGAAAAAACCGGACTGCAGACACATGAGGTTGGACAAATGTGCAGTGGCCCAGGACCCTTCCAGTGGGGCAGAGAGAGATGGGAGCCAAGTCCTGGGATGGCACAGACCTGACTGGGCCGCCTCCGAGAGAGAACGACTAGCAGGCGGCCAGATAGACTCCAGGACTTCAGCAGAACAGAATGGAGCACACAGACTCCCGCCTCTCTCCTCCTCAGTGCCATTGTCTAGAGGGCAGGAAATCTTGGAGAGGAACAAAGTTCAAAGGCAAGGAGTTGACATGAGAATTATTGCTTAAATCTGCACACCAGGGTTTACTGGTGTACCTCCTCTACAATAGAGACTTTCTTGAGGAATCAGTTTTTCCTCTTGTGTACATAGACATAGTCCTCTCATTTCTTCTTTTCATGGATCCCGTTTCTATAGCCCTGTTGTGTATAGTTTATGATACTGGTCTCTCCACCTCCATGATAGAAGGAAAATGCCCTTCCCACTCCTTGACCACTCCTCCATCACCAGTGGCCTTCGGGGTAATGGTGGAAAATGCCACAGCAGTCAGGCTGGGTGGAGGAGTATAGGGCTTCATCTCTGCTTTTCCTCTCTGTTTTTGATGGAATAGAAGTGGTCCAAGGATGCAGATGGTAGTGGTGAATCCATAAATCAACACTCGCACACTCTGCCTCCCTTTTTTTCAGCTTACTTAATGTCACTGTGGGCCTCTCTTTGGAAAGTCATTAGGGCCTCTTTCATTTTAAGCTCTATCAGAGTTATGAGGCCAGGGGATGAGAAATGCCATGCAGTCAGGTTATAGGTAGTGTGGGTGGGCTCTCTTGCCCTTTGATTCGTCTGAGAGAGCCTCTTTCTAGAAGGTCTTGATTATATTTTAATGCTTGCCACATGAAAATACGCCACATTGGTACTTATGTGATGTTGAGAATAAAAATAAGAACCAGGCCAATTAGTCTCTAGGGAATGCCATCACTGGGCTTAAATGTGACTGTGGGTCAAGGACATAGGACCTCATGATTGTAGGTCACACCATACAGTCCTCTTTGACCTGTCCTCATCTCTCTTCGTGTTATAAACATTTAATGTTCCTGCCTACATCTGAAGTAAGTCTAAGTTTCAGAGTCCCTCTGTGGTTTGTTAACGTGGGCATGTTTAGGAACAATCAGATTTTTAAATGAAACTGTTGAGTTGGTATCTGGTTTATCTGTGCAGCTCTCCAGTTGAGCTCTGTTTTCCTCTCTGTGAGTCACAGCTGGTTCTAGGGGTTCTTATCTTCCTTCCATTTCATCCCCCTACTCAAATGCCAGCTACTTATGTTCATCAGTTAGTTCAGTTCAGTTGCTCAGTTGTGTCCGACTCTTTGCGACCCCATGAATTGCAGCACACCAGGCCTCCCTGTCCATCACCAACTCCTGGAGTTCACCCAAACTCATCTGCATTGAGTCGGTGATGCCATCTAGCCATCTCATCCTCTGTTGTCCCCTTCTCCTCCTGACCCCTATCCCTCCCAGCATCAGGGTCTTTTCCAATGAGTCAACTCTTCACATGAGGTGGCCAAAGTACTGGAGTTTCAGCTTCAGCATCCTTCCAAAGAACACCCAGGACTGATCTTCAGAATGGACTGGTTGGATCTCCTTGCAGTCCAAGGGACTCTCAAGAGTCTTCTCCAACACCACAGTTCAAAAGCATCAGTTCTTTGGCACTCAGCTTTCTTCACAGTCTAACTCTCACATCCATACATGACCACTGGAAAAACCATAGCCTTGACTAGACGGACCTTTGTTGGCAAAGAAATATCTCTGCTTTTGAATATGCTATCTAGGTTGGTCATAACTTTTCTTCCAAGGAGTAAGCGTCTTTTAATTTCATGGCTGCGGTCACCATGTGCAGTGATTTTGGAACCCAAAGAAATAAAGTCTGACACTGTTTCCACTGTTTCCCCATCTATTTCCCGTGAAGTGATGGGACCAGATGCCATGATCTTCGTTTTCTGAATGTTGAGCTTTAAGCCAACTTTTTCACTTTCCTCTTTCACTTTCATCAAGAGGCTTTTTAGCTCCTCTTCACTTTCTACCATAAGGGTGGTGTCATCTGCATATCTGAGGTTATTGATATTTCTCCCGGCAATCTTGATTCCAGCTTGTGCTTCTTCCAGTCCAGCGTTTCTCATGATGTACTCTGCACATAAGTTAAATAAGCAGGGTGACAATATACAGCCTTGACGTACTCCTTTTCCTGTTGGGAACCAGTCTGTTGTTCCATGTCCAGTTCTAACTGTTGCTTCCTGACTTGCATAAAGGTTTCTCAAGAGGCAGGTCAGGTGGTCTGGTATTCCCATCTCTCTCAGAATTTTCCACAGTTGATTGTGATCCACACAGTCAAAGGCTTTGGCATAGTCAATAAAGCAGAAATAGATGTTTTTCTGGAACTCTTGCTTTTTCCATGATCCAGCGGATGTTGGCAATTTGATCTCTGGTTCCTCTGCCTTTTCTAAAACCAGCTTGAACATCAGGAAGTTCACAGTTCACATATTGCTGAAGCCTGGCTTGGAGAATTTTGAGCATTACTTTACTAGTGTGTGAGATGAGTGCAATTGTGCGGTAGTTTGAGCATTCTTTGGCATTGCCTTTCTTTGGGATTGGAATGAAAACTGACCTTTTGCAGTCCTGTGACCACTGCTGAGTTTTCCAAATTTGCTGGCATATTGAGTGCAGCACTTTCACAGCATCATCTTTCAGGATTTGAAATAGCTCCACTGGAATTCCATCACCTCCACTAGCTTTGTTCATAGTGATACTTTGTAAGGCCCACTTGACTTCACATTCCAGGATGTCTGGCTCTAGGTGAGTGATCACACCATCATGATTATCTCATCAGGAAACCTGACAAAGCAGCAGAGCTTGTTTGGCCTTAGTCTTCCCACGAATCACCAGACCACGTGGGCCACTCAAGCCCAGAAGATGTTAGCAGCCTGGTGACCCAGTCCTTGGGCCTGACCACTACCATGATGACAAATGGACTGCCTAGAGGAAAGAGGAGAGAGTGGATTTGTTTTGAAGCTGGAAATAATTCTGTGCTTAGCTAGCCTTAGCACTGTTAGTCATTTGAGTACCTAGTAAGTACAGGGCACTGAGGTGGAGTAAGCCATGGCTTTGACCCCTGATAGGCTCCCAGCAGAGTTCAGTAGCTCTCCTGCTTGAAGAAACTGGTTGTTAACCTCTCTACAGAGAAAGTGCTTGTAAAACAGAAGTTTAGGGGGTATATACTATTATATGAGAGCAGAGAGGAAACTGTGGAATTCTCATAGGCAACTGTTTCAGGCCTTAATCACTCAGAAGCCCTCCAGGTGAATGGTCCCTGTCAAAGGGTGTCAGCCAGGTTTAGGAAGGAGCCATGGGACTGTGTTTGTCTGGGGTTCAGAATCACGTTGAACTCAGGCACCAGCAATATGCAGTCCTTTCAGGCAACTTCAAAATGAATATTCTTATTATCATCCTCCTTTTAATCTCTTATTTTCTATGTTATTTTTTAGATAAGTAATATATAAATATGTTCCACTTGTAAAAAGTTTTAAAATATGTAAATTATATAGAATTATATAAAAATATATGAGAATATTAAAAAGGTTCTTTTCCTGTGGCCCTTCCCCTCATTCTTCTCCTTTTTGTAGGAAGTCTGTAGATGTCACTCCAGATCTTTACACAAATATATGGTTTTGCTTAGTTTTAGGCTCACAATATGCATGTATTCTGTAACTTGAATTCTTCCTCTGGGACCCATGTGGCTCAGAGGTCCTTTGCTGTCAGAATGCATTCTTTTCACTGCTGCATTCTAATTCAGAAAAATATGGTTGCACCGTTGTTTACTTAGCCATCTTGCTATTGATGAACACTTAGGTTATTTCCAGTGGTTTGCTATTACATATAGTGCCTCAGGAAGCATCTGTGTACTTGCCTATTTGTGCATATAGTAAGATATTTTTCTAAGGAAGATACTTAGGAATAAAGTTGCTGGATTGAGGGGTAAGTACATTTAAAAGTTTTTGGATGCTGCCTAATTGCCCTCTACTTGGACTGTATCAGATTACATACCCACAAACAGTATATATATATGTATTTCCTCTTATACTTATCAGTACAATACTTATCAGCATAATATCAGATTAAAAATTTTTTTTGTTTCTCTGGAGGGTAAAAAATGATATCCAATTCTGGTAGTGGGTATAGAATAGTGATTAAGAACTGGACTCTGGAGCCCAACTGGCTGAGGTCACATCACAAGTCTTCCCACCTGCTAGCTATGTGACTTGGTGAGTTACTTAACCTCCCTATTCCTTAATTTCCTCATCTGTGAAAGGGGGATGATAATGGTAGTACATACCTCATAGTGACTTAATTTTTTTGTTCTTATGGAAAATTTCAAAACATGCAAAAGTAGAATAATCAATTCTTGGCCAATTTTGTTTCATCAGTATTGCTCACACACTTTGCCCTCCAGTATTATTCTGTAGTAAATATCAGGCATATAAGTAAATATTTCAGTGGATAGTCTAAAAGATAGTGATTGTTTAAAATACGATTATAATACCATTATCATATCTAGAAAAATATCACCAAAAATGTAGGAATGTGGGTTTGTTGGGGTTTTTTTGCCACCCTGCATGGCATGCTGGATCTTTGTTCCTCTAGTTGGGGAAGGAACCCATGCCCCCTGCAGTGGAAGCCTGGAGTCTTAACCGCTGGACCCCCAGGGAAGTCCCAGTAGGAATGTTTTGAGGGTTAAATGAATTAATTATATAGTACCTGGTGTGTGGTAAATGCTCTAGGTATTTGCTCTAGGTATTTTTCATTGTTTTCTGATTTGCAATTCTTTGATTACTAGGAGGGTCAACATTACTTCATGTATTTTTTTTGGCAGGTATATTTTTTTGCTATATATTACTTACTGAAAATTTGTGCTCATTCATCTGTTTTTTTTCCCTCTGTGGTTTATAGAGTATCTTTGTATTTTCTGGGTATTAATCTTTTGACTACTACATATATTTGGTAATTCCTTTCAGCCTGTTGTTTGCAGTATCTGCTGTTGGGTAGTTTTTTGTAATTTGGAGATTAGTTCTGTCATCTCTGCCCTATGGCTTCCAAGTTTTGTCTTATGAATGCCTTCACTACTTCGAGATTGTAAAACTATTTTCCTATATTTTCTTCTAACACGTTTATGGGTTTTTGTGTAATTTTTAAAAATGTTTATGTCCTCAGTCCGTCTGGAATTGATGTCTGCTGTGAGTTAGGGCTCTAATTTTATTTTTGCCAAATGCATGTCCTATGGTTTCTCTACCATTTATTGATTAGTTCATCCTTCATCCACTGCCTTTAAAATGCCACATTTAGGATCTGCTGATTCCCTACAAATATATGGGTATGATTCTGGATTCTTTATTCTGATTCATTGATCTAGTTGTCTCTTCTAGCATTGATATCTAGTCAAGTGATTTGTTTCTCATTGTTCTTGTAAAAATATTTCTTAGCTCTTCTTGTATAAGTTTTCTCTTCCCTATGAATTTTAGAATCAGCTGATTAAGTAAAAAATCTTGTTTGGATGGGACTGTATTGAATTTATGGACTAATGACGGGAGAACTGACAGTTGGAGGCTTCTCACCCAGGAACATGATGCACCTCTCCACTCACTCGGCAATTCTGTGTCCATTAGTAAAGGATAGAGTAGAGTTTTCATATGGGGCTGTCTTAGTTTTTTGTTTCTTTCTGTTTCGCTTTTTTTTTTTTGTTAGATTTATTCTTGGCTATTTTACAGTTTCTTAATTCTTTTTTGCAAATGGATTTCTAATTTCATTTTGTTCGGTGATTGCTTGTGCCTAATAGTTTACATCTGTGGGGATTTGCTGTGTGCCATACATTGCTCTAAGCACCTTATCCCATATAATTTTCTCAGTAAGTCCTAATATTTCTGTTTTATTGTTAAAGAAACTGGGCTTTGGAGCACAGTTAGTTGCTTATCCAAGATCCCATGGTTACCAGGTGGGAGAGCCAGCAGTCCTGAGCCCCCGCTCCTTTCTCTCTCTCTTTAATATGTATTTATTTGGCTGTACTGCATCTCAGCTGCAGCACATGAGATCTTCACTCTTCGTTGTGTGGCATGTGAGATCTTTAGTTGCAGCATGTGAATTCTTAGTTGTGGCATGTGGGATCTAGTTCCCTGACCAGGGATGGAACCGGCCCCCTGCATTGGAGTTGTAGAGTCTCAGCCCCTGGACCACCAGGGAAGCCCCCCACTCTCCTTTCCGCTGTCACACACAGTGTGCCATCCACCTCAAGCCATCTGAAATTGCTTGCAGTACTTTTAGTTGAATCTTTTGGATTTTCTAGGTAAACAGTTTTAGTGTCCACAAATAATGACCACGTGTATGTCTTTCTTCATGTCTCTTGTTAGGTACATAGTTTTGTGGATCAATATTCATCATTTCTCAGGAAGTCTGACCCGGTCAGTTTTTCCTTTAGCACTGGAATATAGTGCCGTTTCTTCTTGAGGGTGGACGAAGCTTTTGTTTAGAGGCTGTACAGATAGAAAATAGACTGTAGAAACGTCTCCAATGTGTCTTGTTAATAAATTCAGTAGATTGAATGTATGTTATTCCATTGTACTGTGAGTCTTTTGATGTAGTTAATTTTTTCTGTTAATTCTGCCCTTCCATTGCTCAAGTTTGTAAATTTCTGTTTCTTGAGTGGAATTGGTGCATTTGGGAAGAGCAGCCTCTATACCTCAAGCCTCCTCTTGTTTAGCCTGGGCCAGGGTCTTATATCCTTGGCCAGGCTGCCCTTTTACCACCGGTTAAAATGGAAAATGAGCATTATGTGTTTCCATAGAGGAATTTCCTCTGTGGGAAAGCAGAAAGCCTGTTCTGTTGCTTTTGTTAGAGTCTTTATCAGGAGGGTGAGCCTGGGGAGCCCCAGCCCCTGGACACTTTGCAGAGCCTGACCTAGGTGGCTTACTTGGACCATCCTATTCGGATGCACATGGGCTGAGAGGGGCCTGAGGTGTGTGTATGTGAGAGAGAGGAGAAACACACAAGACAGGACAGGTGTTCCAGGCCTCTGCCCACGGTGGGAGTCAGGGCCAGGCTTGCTCTCTACTGGCCAGGGCTGAGTTGGGAGAAAGGGGCTAGAGGAGGCCCTCCCTGCTGGCCTGCGGCTTTCTGTCCTAGCCTTGGGCCACTGACTGGTCCCACAGCTTCAGCCCCAGGTGTGCAGGGCCGCCGCTGCTGACACCTGTCTCAGTAGGTAGCCCATTATCGGGTCCACTTGTTTTTGGCCATGAGTCAGTGGGCAGGAATGTTCAGTTATGTTGTGTTTTCTCTTATAAGATGTAAATAATATACTTTTCCCTTTAAAAAGTAGCACATACTCATTAAAGAAGATTTATAAAATAAAATTTAAAAGAAGAAAGAATTGCTAATTACTCTGTTGCCCATATGCAGTCACTTGAAGCATTTTAGTGAGTTTCATTCCACTCCTTCTTTTTCTATTCACAGGTTGTTTTAAAAGTTGAAGTATAATGTTATATTAGTTTCACATATACAACATAATGGTTTGATATTAGAATGCAGTGCAGAATGATCTCTATCATAAGTCTAGTTACCATGCATCACCTTACATAGTTAATGATCATTTTTTTCTTGATGAGAACTTTTAAGATTTACTCTCTTAGCAGCTTTCAGATATGCCACACAGTATTATTAACTGTAGCCATCATGCTGTATATTACATCCTCATACTTTATCTATTTTATAACTGGAAGTTTGTACCTTTTGACTCCCTTGTTCCATTTCTCCTGTCCCCTACCTCCTTCCCTTTGGCAACTACCAGTCTGTTCTTTGTATCTGTGAACTTGGTTTTTAATTTGTTTTGATTCATTTTGTTTTTTCTTATATTACACATATAAGTAAAATCATATAGTATTAGTCTTTCTCTGTCTTACCTGTGTCACTTAGCCTAATGCCTTAAGGCCTGTCTATATCACAAATGGCAAGTGGATATTAGTCTCTCAGTCATGTCTGACTCTTTGGAACCCTATGGACTCTAGCCTCTCAGGCTCCTCTGCCCATGGTATTCTCTAGGCAAGAATACTAGAGTAAGTTGCCATGCCCTCTTCCCAATCCCAGGGGATCTTCCCAATCCATCAAATATGAGTCTCTTGCATTGCAGGCAGATTCTTTACCATCTGAACCACCAGGGAAGCCCCAAATGGTAAGATTCCATACTTTTTTCTGACTGAGTGGTATTCCATTATATATATGCACACCACATCTTTTTATCCATTCATCCACCAGTGTACACTTAGGTTGTTTCCATATCTTGGCTATTTTAAATAAGGCTCCAGTGAGCGTGGGGGTGCATATATCTTTTCAAATTATTATTATTTTTTAAAAAACAAATACTCAGAAGTGGAATTACTTGATCATGTGGTAGTTCTTCCTTCAAGCTAGGCTTCAGCAGTACTTGAATTGAGAAATTCCAGATGTACAAGCTGGGTTTAGAAAAGGCAGAGGAACCAGAGATCAAATTGCCAATATTCATTGGATCATAGAGAAAGCAAGGGAATTCCAGAAAAATTTCTACTTCTGTTTCATTGACTACATAAAAGCCTTTCACTGTGTAAATCAAAACAAACTGTGGAAAATTCTTAAAGAGATGGGAATATCAGACCACCTTACCTGTCTCCTGAGAAACCTGTATGCAGGTCAAGAAGCAACAGTTAGAACCTTACACAGAACAACTGACTGGTTCAAAATTGGGAAAGGAGTATGGCAAGAGTGTATATTGTCACCCTGTTTATTTAAATTATATGCAGAGTACATCATGTGAAATGCCGGGGTGGATGACTCACAAGCTGGAATCAAGATTGCCAGGAAAAAGATCAACAACTTCATATATGCAGATGATAACACTGTAATGGCAAAAAGTGAAGAGGAACTAAAGAGCCCCTTGATGAGGGTGAAAGAGGACAGTGAAAGCTGGCTTAAAACTCAACATTTAAAAAAATGAAGATCATGGCATCTGGTCCCATCACTTCATAGCAAATAGAAGGGGAGAAAGTAGAAGCAGTGACAGATTTTCTCTTTTGGGGCTCTAAAATCACTGCGGATGGTCACTGCAGCCGTTAAATCAGAAGACATTTGTTTCTTGGAAGGAAAGCTATGGCAAACCTAGACAGCATATTAAAAAGCAAAGACATCACTTTGCCAACGAAAGTCTATATAGTCAAAGCTATAGTCTTTCCAATAGTCATGTACAGATAGGAGGGTTGGACCGTAAGAAGGCTAAGTGCCGAAGAATTGATGCTTTCGAATTGTGGTGTTGGAGAAGACTCTTCAGAGTCTTTGGACTTCAAGGAGATCAAACCAGTCAATCTTAAAGGAAACCAACCCTGAATATTCAGTGAAAGGACTGATGCTGAAGCTGAAGCTCCAATACTTTGGCCACCTAACGCAAATACTGTGGCCACAGGCACCTCATTGGAAAAGACTCTGATGCTGGGAAAGATTGAAGGCAAAAGGAGAAGAGGGAGGCAGAGGATGAAATGGTTGGATGGCATCACCAGTTCAATGGACATGAACTTGGGCAAACTCTGCGAAATAGTGAGGGACAGGGAGGCCTGGCATGCTACAGCCCATGGGGTTGCAGAGTCAGACATGACTTAGCAACTGAACAACAAATGGTAGTTCTATTTTTCACTTTTTTGAGGAAACTTCACATTGTTTTCCATAGTGGCTACACCAATTTACATTCCCGCCAACAGCGCATGAGGGTTCCCTTTTCTTCACATCCTCTCCAGCAGTGGCTATCTTTTTGATGACAGCCATTCTAACAGATGTGAGGTGATCTCATTGTGGTTTGGATCTGCATTTTCCCTGATGATTTGCAGTGTTTAGAATCTTTTCATGTGCCTGCTAGCTATCTCCATGTCTTCTTTGGGAAAATGTCTGTTCAGGTCCTCTGCCCATTTTCTAATCAGATTGTTTGGCTTTCTGCAGTTGGGTTGTGTGAGTTCTTTATGTATTTTGGATATTAGCCCCTTGTTGCATATATGCTTTACAAATACTTTCTCTTATTCAGTAGGTTGCCTTTTCATTTTGTTGATGATTTTCTTTGTTTTGAGGAAGTCTCTTAGCTTGATGTGCTCCCACTTGTTTATTTTTGCTTTTGTTGCTTTTGTTTTGAAGTCAGATACAAAAAAAATCATTGCCAAGAGTGGTGTCAAGGTGCTTACTACTATGTTTTCTTTTAGGAGTTTTATGGTTTCAGGTCTTACATTCAAGTCTTTAATCCATTTTGAGTTAATTTTTGTGTGCAGTATAAGATAGTTGTTTCATTCTCTTGCAAGTGGCTCTCCAATTTTCTCAACACTGTTTATTGAAGAGACTGACCTTTCTCCCATTGTGTATGCTTCCCTCTTTTGTAATTAAAAATAATGTTTTATTATTCGTTAGTTTGATCAACAAAGTTGTGTTTAACTTCCCCACTCAAGCTGTTTTAAAATAGTTCCATTAATGCTGCTCGTACCCTACTCTTCTTTTTTCTTATAAAACATCTTGTTTATATTCTTTGGGAATATCATTTTAAATGTCTGTTTAATATTCCATTAAGTAGATAGACCAGCATTTATTCAACATATTTTTGGTCTTGACCCCTTGAAGACAAGGCACATCCTTCTTTCCCTGTTAATCCATTTTGGTTCAATCACCCGTGAAGTTGGCTAACCTTCTTTTGAATTTTTGTTTTCTGTCTGCGCCATCTCTTTGAGGTAATGGTATGCCAGATGCTATGTGAAATGGACCTTCTTTTCATTTGCCTTAAACTTTACTCATTCAAGTTTCAGAGAAGCGTCTTGGTCTTGTTATCCTTTAGTTTGGTGAACGAAGTTGTGTTTACCTTCTCCTCTGTGGTTAAGCTTTAGTTCTCGGCACTCCCTCCCCAGCCTTTATAGGCAGGCACTGCTATAGATGGTAGGCCTCATGTTGTACTTCTGACCCCATCACTGATGGGACTCTCAGCCTTCTGGTCTATAGAGCATTCAGGTGTATGTACCCCCACTGCAAGGTGGATGTTTGCTGATGAGAACAAGATTTCTTTGTCTCTCTTTTTTGTTCCCTCCTAAATACATCTATTTCCCTTCCCCTGGGGTGTCCTGTTGACTGGATCTTGGGATCTGGCTGCCTCACCCTTCGCCTGCCCAGGACTATGTCTCTCCTCTTCCTGGCTTCTGTTGGCCTCCTGTTCCCACTCCGCTGGTCCCTCCCTCACAGTGCTGTCACTGCACTTCTGCTTCTGGCCTAGCCTCACCCGATGAGTTTGTGTGACCTTCGCACTGCATTCATGCTTTGGGACTTAGCCGCTATAATGATGTCCATGGCGCAGGTTAGCAGATGGCGGCAGCAGCAATGAGACCTGACATGTTCTAATGACTCTCTTCTTCCCACCCTTGCTGGCCGAGCTGATGGAGGGGCAGGGGTTTCCTTGAGGCGTTTTAGGAGGGGGCCAAGGGAAATCGGGGGGCACCCAGGTGCCGATGAAGCCTGTGACCTTTGCTGCTATAATATCAGTGTTTCACAAGCAGGGCGGTTCGGGAGCCCACTTGCAGCCCATCAAAAATTGATTTAATTGCAATTTTTCCTCCAATTAGGAGCACTGGAGCCTGACTAATTGGAGTAATAGAGAGTAATAAGGCTCAGATAAAAAGCCTTCCTCGGCGGCCTTTGTATCTCGTGTCAGTGCCTGTCAGAGGTCAGAGAGCTTGCATATTCTATTAGGCAGCCCGGCCTTCATTTGTACAAATTAGTTTACCCAACAGTAATTAAAATGCCAATGCGGGTTGAAGAGAACTGAATACACTTGATGGGCATGTTGGTGAATGATGTGACAGCTCTGGTGGCCTCCCTTGCCAAAGTGTGTCAGCCCAGCGCAGGGGCGGCTGGGGCCTGGGCCAGCTGGGCAGCTCCGGGCCAGCCACGGGGCACAGCTGCCGAGCACACCCTTCTGCTGCCCCTCCTCGGAGCCCCTCCGTCTCTCCTTTCTTCTCCCAGGTGGAGTCATTTGTTCACTTGTCCATTCGTTCATTCAATAAGCATTTGAGTTGTCAGTATGTGGCAGGCATTATCCTAGGTGCTGGGGAAAGAACTTACGGGGCATAGGGTGTAAACTCACTTGGGCTCTGGAATTAAGACTAACTGGGTTCAGATTCTGGCCCCACTGGTCGCTCCATGTGTGAGCGAGGTCAAGTCTGTCACTTCTCGGTGTCTCGGTGTCCTCGTCTCTCAGGCCAGGAGCAGGCAGAGTGGTGCTTTGGAGGCTTTGTTTGCGAACTCAGGCACACAGCAAGCGCTCAGTCACTTCCTAGGGCAGTGAAGAGCGGCCAGACTAAGGCAGAGGCAGCACCCTGCCTGCACCCGACTGATTTTCCTTCATACTTTCCCCTCCTCTCTTCTGTATTTTGTTATTTTCTATTCCTCAAATTAACTACCAGAACTCCCAACTCTCTTGGTCTCTCTGATGTGAGGGCTCTTATGTCTTCTTCTTGGGCCTATGGATGATCTCTGTGAGGCCAGGTTTTCCTAAGTTGGGACCAGGGGGCCAGTAAGGTAGCTTGGGCATCTGGGCAGGGTGCGACTTTATAGAGTGGATGAGAAATTGTAGAAGGCTAGCTTCTGATAAGGACTTTCTGGTCCAAAAAGAGAAGAGTTTGTGGAGTCAGAATGACTTTTAGACCCTCAGGGTGAGAGAGTATATGCATTTGTGTAAGAGCATGTGTGTGCTGACATTTTTAGGTATTGCTGGTTATTGTTATTGTTCAGTTGCTAAGCCGTGTCTGCCTCTTTGTGACCCCATGGACTGTAGCATGCCAGGCTTCCCTGTCCTTCACTGTCTCCTGGAGTTTTCTCAGATTCATGTCCATTGAGTTGGTGATGCTACCTAACCATGTTATCCTCTGCCGACCTCTTCTCCTTTTGCTTTCAATCTTTCCCAGCGTTCTTTTCTATTGAGTTGGCTCTTCACATCAGGTGGCCAAAGTATTGGAGCTTCAGAATCAGTCCTTCCAATGAATATTCAGGATTGATTTCCTTTAAGATTGACTGGTTTGATCTCCTTGCAGTCCAAGGGACTCTCAACAGTTTTCTCCAGCACCACAATTCAAAGGCATCAATTCTTTGGCACTCAGCCATATGGTCCAACTCTTAAATCCATACATGACTACTGGAAAAACCACAGCTTTGACTGTATGAACCTTTGTTGGCAAAGCGATGTCTTTGCTTTTTAACACGCTGTCTAGGTTTGTCATAGCTTTCCTTCCAAGGTGCAAGCATCTTCTAATTTCATGGCTACAATCACTGTCTGCAGTAATTTTGGAGTCCGAGAAAATAAAATCTGTCACTGTTCCCACTTTTTCTCCATCTATTTGCCGTGAATTGATGGGACCAGATGCCATGAACTTAGTCTTTTGAATGTTGAGTTTTAAGGCAGCTTTTTCACTGTCCTCTTTTACCCTCATCAAGAAGCTCTTTAGTTCTTCACTTTCTGCCATTAGAGTGGTATCATCTGCATATCTGAGGTTGTTGGTATTTTTGCAGGCTATCTTGATTCCAGCTTGTGAGTCATCCAGCCTGGCATTTTGCATTATGTACTCTGCATATAATGTAATAAACAGAGTGACAATATATAGCCTTGTCATGCTCCTTTCTTCTCATCTGTTATCTGGTTGTGCTTCACTGTACAACTTCACTGTACCAACACTGTGTCATGTGTTATTCAGGTCTGAGCTTGGAGATCTGGGAATTAGTCCTCTAAGAAGCAGAGGGACCCCCTTCACAGCTCCTGTGACTAGCTTCCTCTGCTGTGTTGGCTGTGGCCTCTGGAAGGCCCTTTCAGTTGAAGTCTGTGGATTTGTTCTGGGCATCTCTTTGGCACCACACACTGTGCTGGGCGCTAGAATACACGCGAGCCACCAGACAGCCCTGATCTCAAAACAAAGTAGGAAGCCAGCCCCTCAAATGCCGTTTGTCTCTTGCAGGCGAGCTCAGGGTGTGGCTGGACTCAAGAGGAAGGCCTGTCAGGCTGCTGAGCAGCCAGCAGGTCCTGCTTCTGCCTGTTGAGTAGGGCTGGCCGTCCCTGTCCCTCGGGGGGCTGACAGTCCCTGTGGTTTGGATGTGAATCTTGGTGAACGTTCCAAGCAGGACCTGGCTCCAAATCTGCTTAACTGCTGCTTACATGGTTGGTTTTGTTTTGTTTTGACTGAGTGTTAAATTTGATTAAACTCTTAGGCCCTCATAAATGCCAGAGGGACTCTCTATTCTCCCTCCTCTATCTTCTTCCTGCTTTACATGGTTAAGCAAGGGAAAAGGGCAGCTTTTGGAAAGAAATGTTCACAGTTGTTATATCCAGGCAGTTAAGAAAGGTCCTTATAGACATGAAGGTGAGAGGCATTCCTCCTGGAGGCAAAGGGTGAGGGTCAGGGGTGGGTGGGCAGGAATAGAGGACAGGAATCCAGGGGCAGGGGTTCCCATCGCTGCTGGGAAGTCAGAGCTGTGGAGGCGCCTCCTCTCCTTCTCCATTGACTTACCTTGATGCTGATTTAGGCCTGTGGCCAGTCAGAGGCCTGAGGCCTCCTTAAGAGGCTGTGTGTCTGTGCTGGTGCCCCTCACCTGGCTCCCTACTTCTCAAAAGTCTGGAGAGCCCCATTGCCTGCATGAATGATTTCTAAGGGCTATTATGTTTCCAACCCAAGGTAATTAGCTTTGCCAGTTATTACTGGATTGCTCTCAAGAGAGAAATGTGGGTAGGAGAGGGAAGTGCGGATGATACCTCCTGGCTTTGTAGTTTGGGGCTTCAGTGTCCAGTGGCTGCATGCCAGGCTGGGTGTCACCTGGAGCATGACAGAGTGACTGTTTTAGAATACCATTCTAGTTTAGTGGCTCCTGGCATGCCTATAGGTTGATAGGAGGCTGGGAAGACTGAGCATGTCCCTAGAGAAGTCTTGATTTGAGGCATGGATGGTCCAAGGTGGTTTATGTGGCCTTTTTGTCTGCCTCGGGTTGAAACACAAACCCCTGCCCTGCAATTTTGATTGTAAATCAGTGGCTTGCCCGGTGCCTGCCCTAACATCTCCTCTATCAGCAACTAGCAGGCCAACCCCCCACCAAGCCAAAGCCATCGGCTTCTCAGAGCCCCAACTGCGGAAATCCATCTCCCCACTGACATGCTTGGGATCAGAGAGCCACAGGTGCTGGGCAGGGCCAGGGCCAATAGGCTGCTGCCCCACAGTGCTAACGTGTCATTAATATGTCCAGTCTCTCCCTCCAAGCCCAGACATGTAGGGACATGGCCCTTCCCTGCCCCAGGGCTCCTGAGTGACATAACTGCTTTCAGCTCTCTTGTTCCAGTTTAGATTTTCAAGCCCAGGGTTCCTGCAGGCTCCCCCTCCCAACACCTTCCAAATCCTCTGACAAAGGAGTGGTCTGGCACATGGGTTCAAGTTCTAGTCCTAGTACTGTGGCCAGCCTGGCTCATTGAATGGATTCTTCTCACTGGGTTTGGGCCTCCATTTAAAATGAAACTGCAGATTATATATGTTGAGCTTCTTAGGGGTTTAATAGAGGCTCTTAAGTATGAGTAGTATGGTCAGAGTATTCCTTCTCTCTCGCCTCTTGGCAATGTCTGTCATTGTCCTCTAAACTCTGACTTTCATCCCACTCCCACGGCAGTCCTGACTGCCTAGCCCTCACACTCCCTGCTCTCCCACACTCACCTTTTCATGCTATCACCTGCCTTTCATCACTGGCCTTTTCTCACTTTGGTGCCTTTATGCCTGCTCTGTGCTTGTATCACGTTGCCATATTCCCCAGGTCTTAAAACCTTCAGTAAAGCTGCACAGCCTCCCTCACCTCTGACCAGGGCAGCAGCTTCCAGCGCCCAACAACCTGTTACAGGGAGACCATTACTGTCGTGTGGCATCATGAAGTTTGTGTTCATACAACTGAAGACCAGCAGGCTTGCTCTCCCTTGGCCTCAGTTGCACATTTAGAGATCCATTCTTATGGTGGGCAGAGATCACCCAACCAGGTCTGAGCAGCAAACTCAGCTGCCATTGAACCCCTGGCTCCTCTGGCCAAGCAGCTCTGGGAGGTTACAGCCGTCACTCTGATTCCATATGGTTTCCCACTTCTCTGATGGCTCTCGGGCTGCTTCTCTCATCCTGGCTTAACCCCATGGTGCCCTGGAGAATGAGCACAGCGCTTCCAATTGTGTAGCCATTTCCGCCACAAGTTCTGACAAGCCAGACCTGACTCTGCTCTCCTTTTGTTTGGCAGCTCCTTTGTGACAGGGACGGCTTGTTGTGGGCACTTCTCACCCTTAAGAATCTGGGACCTCAACAGGTAAGAGATTCCTCAGCCCACCATGGCTTCCAGGGTGGGTGGGGCTGGAGCAGCCGGGAGGCCAAGGAAAGAGCTACCCAAGCCAGCCCATTTCAGTTGCCCGAGTGGTCCAGGAGGAGGTTGGAAGGACCCTGCCCCACAACCCGACAGGCTCCACTGTGTCACCTTCTCACATAGGATCAATTGTTAGCTTATGGAAACTGTTGGAGTAATTTATAATAGGTACCTAATTTTATGTAGAACTTATGATAACAGTTTGGATTTATGATACTGCTTCTCTAAGAAGTGCCTGACTATGTGGCTCTAAAAAATTTTATCTGTCCTCAGAGATGATTTTTCTAAAATAAAGAAATTTTGGAAGTGCCCACAGATTCCTAAGAAGAACAATAAAGAACAGTTAAAATACACCCAGGTTTTATTTACAGTTCTCTGCCTTGGCAGGCTTGACACAGTCCCATCTGATTACCTGCTAATTTGTTTTTTTTTTTTTTTAATTTTAAGCTTTTCATTTGAGATAATTATAGATTAATAGGAAGTTACAAAAGTAGGAAGGCAAGGTACCTGTGTAACATCTTACATAATATCAAACCTAGCAAGTTGGTAGATATAGTTGGTACAGTCTGCAGACCTTTATCTGATTATACTTATTTTGTGTGTATAAATTTCTTTGCAGTTTTATCCCATGTGTAGACTCATGTAACTACTGCCACAATAAAGATACAGAACTGTGCTGTTCCATCAGCACAAAGACCCCTCCTATACACCTTTATAGCTGCACACATCCTCTGCCCCTCCCTCTTGCTCCTAACCCCTGGCAACCAGTTAGGTGTTCCTCATCTCTATCATTTTGTTATTTTGAAGGTATTATATAAATGAAATAATGTATGTAGTACAGATGTAATTCGTAATCTTTGGAGGTTTTCCCCTTTGTGCTGCGTAATTCCCTTGAGAGTCGCAGAAGTTGCTGCGTGCGTCAGTAGCACTCTCGTCCTTCTTGCTCAGTAGTATTCCCTGGCGTGCATATACCAAAGTTTCTTTCCCCATCAATCAGCATTCCCCCAGGGAAGAGCATTTGGGCTGTTCTGTTTTTTGACTGTTGAACATTTGTGTATAGGCTTTTGTGCGGGCACACGTTCTCAGTTTTTTTAAATTACTGCCTGGGAAAACAATTGCTGGGTCATCTGGTAAGTATGTGCTTAGTTTTTTTTACCTGCCAACCTGTTGTCAGTATCTTACCACTTTATATTCTGACTCTAGTGTCTGAGAGATCTAGTTTCTGCACATTTTCAACAGCATCTGGTAGTGTCACTATTTTTTATTTGAGTTATTTTAATGGATGTGTTATTTGTGGTTTTGATTCAAATTTCCCTAGTAGCTGATGATGATGAACATCTTTTCATGTGCTTATTTGCCTTCCATATATTCTCTTTGGTGAAATGTCTGCTCATGTTTGCCTGTTTCTAACTAGATAGTTTGCTTTTTCACTGATGAGTTCACAGAGATAGCCATTTCTGTTGAAAGTCAGTTTTATTTAGTCACGTTGTTGGGTGTGCTTGGCATCAGTACTGACCCAGGCCTGGGATGGCAGACAGGCTGGGGCAGTGAGGGTGTGCGCCACCCCGCTGTGGTCCAGCTGTATCTGGAAGGCTGAGTAACCTTTGAATGGATTCTTCTGCCTGTGGTTGCCTTGGTGGGGGTATGTTGGGGCAGAGATTAGCGGTCAGAATGGAGTTCTAAGGCACCAGCTCCTTCAACAGCATTCTCTTATGAAACCCCTAGACCTCACTAACACTAAACACTGGCCTGTATAGAACCCAGAAAGGACCCAAGTGAGAATGGGTACAAAACAGCTATGGCCTCAGTTCTCACTGGAGCCAGACAACAAATAGCCCCTGCACCCTCTGGCCAGCCTGAGGCAAGGCTGCCCTGGGCATTGCTTGGCTTCACCTGCCTGCCCTCTGGCTCCCAGACTCCTTTCCTTACCACTGAGGAGCCAGGCCTCACTTGAACACCTCTTCCGTCCTCAGGGAAGCTTGAGGACCAGTGGTGCAGGGACTGAGGGGGAAGATGCCCTGATGGAGGCATCCACTTTTGGTGGGAGGAAATGGATGGACAGGACGACTGTCTGTAGCTGTCTTTCCCAAAGAAGCCCAAGCAGATAATAAAGCCATGTAGAAAATAGGATTAAGGTAATGAACAGGCAGGGCAGAGTTTGATCTTTCAATAATGCCAAAGCCTGACTGACAGGCCAATCTGGAAGGTGGAGCAGCATCGCAGGCAGAACTCGGTGGCGGGCGGTGCTCAGTGCTGGGTGGATTCTTTGCTTTTAACCTGTCACCGCTGAAACCTGAGGAGGGCCGGTATTTTCTCTTTTATGTGTGTGCTCAGCCTTGGGGGAGGAGCACTGGAGGGCAGTTTTGCTCAGAGCATGGCCCCTCCAGAGTCTGCCCTCAGGGTAGTGGTGGGGGCTGGGACACGCCTCGGAGGCATAGGCACCTGCTGGGCACCAGCGGGCCCTCCTCCATCTGTGCCTCAGCTATGGGTCCTCAGGCAGCCTCAGCTGCTTTTCGGTGTCTGAGGACCTCTCTCAAGGTCATCCTGGCTCCCTCAAGCCCTCTGTGCCTCAGGATTCCTAGAGCCTGTTCTCCCTCTGACGGGGTGAGGAAGCGAGGTGCTAGCTGGAGCACACCGGTCTGAGAGCGGCCGTGGGCACCAAGACATTGCCTGGATGGCAGGGAGCTTGGCTGTCCCCCACTCTTCTTCCTCTCCTGCCTCTCTCTCAGAGCTGTGGACCATGGGCTGGGCCCAGCGGCAGGAGATTTCTAACCTGTGTAAACCAGATGGGAAGAAAGATAAGAGTCCTTCCCCCAGTGTGGATGTGCCAGTGTTCCTCTTTCCAAGGGTTGATGGTGTGCAGGCCATCCCTGGCCCCCAGGGGCTCTGTCTTGACCCTGCTACTCACCCGCCACTGAGGTATCCCTAGTTAGGCCCTGCGGAACTGTGCCAGAGTCATCCTGTCCCTGACCTTGAGTCTGGAGAAATGAAGGCCCACCTAGTGTTCTCTGTCTGCATTTGCTCAGGGCCCTTGGCTCTGCCCTAGGAATGGTGGTGTCTGTGTGGGGCACACCTCCTGCTGCTGGAAGACCCTGGGGTGGGTAGGGGTTCTGACTGGCCTGACATCACACACATATCTTCTCCTGGCTCTGCCCTTACCAAGGTGCATTTGAGCTGGATCTAGCCTTGGTGCCTTGAGATGAGGCAGTGGGGACGTGGGCACCAGGATGGAGAAGCCTGAGGTCTCACTCAGCTCTGGAGATTTCCCAAGGGGGCCAGCTGTAGCTCCAAGCCAGCCAGGAACTGCTGGGTAAGGAAGAAAGGAGGGGTGGGTTTTGGTGACTTGGCTCCTCCTAGGGCACTGAGGATTTGAGTCCTTGGCTAGGTAGTGCACTGCTCAGTATGTGTGTAACTCACACCCCTGCATAATCCCACCTCATCTCCCCTTCCCCTTCTGGCCAGCATCATCCTTGGTGCCCCATGACTCCCTCCATTTCCATCCTAAAGCCCCTAAGTCTCCTCTTTCTCAACAGAGGCAGGGGCAGAGAAGCTTCTCACATATTCTGACAGACACCATGTATTTTCCCCTTGGGCTTTTGCTTTACTACCTGACCCCTGTGCCTGAAATACCCTCTCTCTGCCTACTGAAACACTGCTCATTTTTTAGCATGAATAGACCTCTACCACGAGGCACTCCCTGATCCTCCCCGCTGTGGCTGGAGATGTTGACCCTTAGAGCATTCATAGGGTCACCCTGTTGGCCAACATGTGGCCTGGAACTTATCTTGGAACCCTGGACTGAACATGGGAGATACACGTCACGGCATCCTACAGCACTGGAATGACAAAAGGTGCCCGGCTACACCCGTCTGTCTGCAGAAAAAACTGGGGTCCTGACTTCAGGCTGGGCCACTCTGAGGGCACCGTTAGTGCCCATCCCACCCAGGTGTGGCTTTGTCTCTGCCCCTGACCCTCCACCTGGGGCGGGGGACCTGGTCCTCAGTCAGGGTGATTATGGGAATTGCCCCTCTTTAAGTATGTGCCTTCTCCTTTGAAAGTATTACTGACAGCTTTTTTCATTTTCTTTACCTCTTTAAGGAACCCTGTAATTTCTTTCTCTTTCTTTCTTTTCCCCCCACCCCTTTCCTTTTTCTTTCTTGTCCCCTCTGTCCCCCTGAACTCTTTGAAATTGGCTCTCTGCCTGCTGACACCAAACTGATACTTTGCGTTTCACTTCTCCTTATCCCTTTATGGCAACAGATGTTGAAATTTTGTATCCTTTTATCTGCCCGGCTGCCCCTTCCTGTAATTACGGTCCTCTTGTTAGCAGTACAAAGTGGGCTGCCCGGCTGCCTGGCCTTTGAGCCATTGTGTCTGAACACGTGTGCGCAGGCGGGTGCTGGAGCTGTGCACGCGCACACACGTGCATGTGAGGGGCCTGTGCTCGGAAAGGGCCCTTCCCGCTCACTGGGCAGGGCTGGGGCTGGCGAAGCCTTAGTGGGCTTCTCCTAGTCTCCACGGTTCTATCTGGGACCCCGGTTACAGAACTGAGGTTGCCTCCTAAAGTCTCTCACTCTCCTCACCAGAAGGCTGGACAAGGATGGCCACTGCCGCCCCTCACCCACCTGGAGGCCCGCGGTGGTCAGCTTATTCCCTTCACATACCCACACCTCCCACCAAAGCAGGTGGCCCAGCCCTGCACCTCTGCAGTTGGTCCTTCACCTGTGCCATTTCCCATCTTCTGTCCCTGCCGGTCACTCACTGCAGAAATGTCCTTTTATCTGTCCCCTTAGTAAACTCCCTTTTATCTCTCTCCTGGTACCAGCCAAGCCACCCCTTGTATTGTCAATCGGGTAGATGAGACTTCTTACCCTCCATGAAGGAAGGGACCATGTCCCTCCCTGCCCAAGTCTCAGCTCACATCTCCCTGCAGTCTCCATTAGGCACAATGATTTGTGTACAGAAGGTGCTTAGTAAATGACTATTGATCAAAGAAAGCAAGAAAAGGAAGGAGAGGGTGGAAAGAAAGGAGGGCACACTGTCCTATTTTCTCAGTGACCACATTAGGCCCAGCTTTATTACACCTTCAGGGGAAGCAAAGATAAGGTAGACTGTCACTTTTCCATCCTTTCTTTTTAGAAGCCATTGTTTTATTTTTGTGGTTGCACATACTGGGTGGGGTATCCTCACACCCAAACAGATGCAGGAATTAACACCCACAGAACCTCGAAGGACCTTTGTTCTGTCTGGTCAAAGCTATGGTTTTTCCAGTGGTCACGTATGGATGTGAGAGTTGGACTGTAAAGCAAGCTGAGCACCAAAGAACTGATGCTTTTGAACTGTGGTGTTGGAGAAGACCCTTGAGAGTCCCTTGGACTGCAAGGCGATCCACCCAGTCCATCCTAAAGGAAATCAATCCTGGGTGTTCATTGGAAGGACTGTTGCTGAAGCTGAAACTCCAATACTTTGGCCACCTGATGCAAAAAACTGACTCACTGGAAACGACCCTGATGCTGGGAAAGATTGAAGGCAGGAGAAGGGGACAACAGAGGATGAGATGGTTGGGTGGCATCACCGACTTGATGGACGTGAGTTTGAACTCCGGGAGTTGGCGATGGACAGGGAGGCCTGGCGTGCTGCGATTCATGGGGTCGCAGAGTCAGACACGACTGAGCGACTGAACTGAACTGAACCTCCAAGGAGCAGCATCAGGAACCCAGTGTGTTAAGAGTGGCTGGAAATGGTGTGGGGGCCACGGGCATTCTTACATGTGGGTGAGGCAGGAGAGCCTGGGTGTCTTACCTCAGAGTGGTCAGCACAGGAGGACTTTGTATGGGCCACAAGGATGTGCGCGGAGGTGGGTGGGGGAGCACACAGGAGTGAAACGGGGCACCTTGCTCCCTGGCCTTCAGAGCCCCGCCTGGGGCAGAGGGCTTCCAGGGACTGCCTCCCTGTGCCCAACTCTGGCCTGGCGCTCAGGGCCTCTCCCAGACAGGGCATCTGGTCTTCAAGGCTAGCAACTACTTCCAGTCAGCTGTCCCGACAAAGATGGTGATGGGGGGGGTGGTGCTATTGGTGCCTTATTTAAATTTCCTCCTCCCTGTCTGGAAGTTCCTGTGGTCCCTCTTCCCTCCAGCTTCAGTGGAGCTGCCTGGGCAGCAGGGTAGGTAGGGCCCTCACCTGAGCCCCACCACCTCAAAGTCTGGGATCCAGCCACACACTGCTGTTTTTCCTACCCAGGTACTCCGGGGCTTCTCTGGGAAGCTGCAGATAGCCCAGCCTGGGGAACAGGTCTCCTTCAGGCAGCCCTCCCCGGCCTGTGTCTCATTCATCAGGCTCACAGGGGCGGCCCCATCTGTCTTTATCTTTCCCTGGGTTGAGAGAGAATTGCTGGAGTCAGGCTAAGGGGAGGCTGGGGTAGAGATCCCCCGCCCCCGCAGCCCTCAGTAGCTCCTGGCAGCCCCGGCTTTGTGCGCAGGAGCGCGAAGGGAAGGGACTTTTTGTCTGGTGTCTATAGTGCAGACCTGGCCCTTGCTCCTGTCTTGGCCTGAGGCTCTAAGCGGCAGCCCGTTTCCCACACAAGTTGTGCGACAGCCAAGGCTCTGCACCCCTCCCTCACGCCCCCCACAGTGAGAGGCCGAGAGGCATTCTTAACATTCTTTACAGAGAAAAGGGGTGAAACGTCTGAATTTGGGGGTCACCACGTTATACAAATTGCAATCTAATCGTTTTTACAAGAACACACTTGCAGTAAGAAAAGGAGCCCGGGAGGAGGGGCCCAGGAGATAGACAGCTTGTTTTGTCCCCCTTCCCCCCAAAGTTTGGGGCTATTGTGGTGCTCATCTTGCTCCCCCCACCAGAGCGGTTGAGCTAGAGTTTTCTAGTTAAATTGGTCCTGTGGTGGGGGCCACGAAGGGCCCACGGTGCCATTTCTGTTTGTTTTCCCAAATCAAAGCCCCAGCAGGGCTTCTGTGGCACCGCTGGGCTGCTATTTGAAGAGACAGGGCCACTTCCCAGAGCCTGGTGTGTCAGTTTATGCTCTGAACTTAACCTCACGGGTACTGCACAACAGAGCCTGGAGGGTCCCAGGCCCGGAGGCAAAAGAAACTGTATCTTTTTATTGGCCCATTTAAAGTGTGTGTGGCCATTTCAGGGGGTCAGAAGAAGTAGTGTGGCAGAAACTCTTCAGGCCCTGACCAGGCCAGGCCGGCAAGACAGGGGCTTTTGGGCCTTGTCCTGGTCTCCAGGGGGCTGGTGCTCACTCAGCCTTTGGGTCTCCCCAGAGGGTAGGGTTGGAGAAGGAAATGGCAACCCACTCCAGTATTCTTGCCTGGGGAATCCCAGGGACAGAGGAGCCTGGTGGGCTGCCGTCTGTGGGGTCACACAGAGTTGGACACGACTGAAGCAACTTAGCAGCAGCAGCAGCAGCAGAGTGTAGGGTTATGTGTTTCTTATTGCACAGGCTGGCAAGACACTCTCCAGTGGTGGCTGAGATGCCACCCTGCCTGGGCAGGGTCCAGGTTGGCAACTCGGCATGGGTGTGGTCATTCTGCTGCCGATCTTCTGTCCACGGGTGCCTGGCTCTCCTTCATTCCGAACCCTGGGACCAGGGGTGGGCAGGTAGAGCCATGCTGGGCTTCACGCCCCCCAATCTCCACTGCCTTTCATCTTCTATTTCAAACAGACAAACATGAAATTACTTCTATAGATTAAAGGGGAGAGCTCCTCAGTCAGTCCTGAAGGCCTCACTAATGGAGGGGGCAGGGCCCCCAAATCTGGGGGGGCAGAACTGTGGAGCAAAGCAGCCTGGACCCAGTGGACAACAGAGACAAGAAAGCCCAGGACCCCAGCCCCTCTGACCTGCCCAGGAGTGGTGACTCATGGCTGGCAGGCCTGCTTGGGCACTGAGGTCTGTGATCTCTAGGAGATGCTGACGTGGGGAGAAGGCTTTCTCTCTTGAGCCCTCAGCATACAGACAGGAAGAGCACTTCCCTGGGAAGGAGGCTGGGGACAGAAGTGCCAACTTAGGGCCTACCCCGACCCTGCCCTGACTGGACAGCAATAGTGCTGCTTGCTGGGGGGCCCCTCACTACCCAGTGCTCAAGGGAAAGGCAGAGTTGGGCAGAAAAGACCCTGTGGCCGCCTCCTTTCCTCCTTCAGGGAAGGTGGCAGCTCCACTGAGGAGAAGGGAGGTTGAGGGTCGGGGTCTGTGAGGTGCAAGGACCGGAGCTAAGGCCCAAGTTCACACATGTGGCTCGTGGCTGCTTTGGTGGAAACCTGGTTGGCCAAGGCTGGGCTGGTGAGACCACAAAGTCTTCCCCAACCCGAGCCAGGGCCTCTTACCTGGGTGTCCCTGTGTAGTGTCCACAGCCCAGTTTTTCCTGTCATGCTATGCAGGAGAGCCCAGCATGTCCTGAGTGAAGGTGAGGGGTTGGGCCTGGAGCATGCCCCCTTCTTCTTCATTCCCCTCATTCTGAAGAAACTCACCGCTTCTACCCATCCCATAGCCACAGGGATTAGCGGGTATACTTGATGTTGAGGGGTAGTTGCTAGGGCCAGGAGGCCCCCCTAGGTGGTTGCTAGGGGTCTGGCATCAGGGCGAGGGGTCTGCCCACTGCCGCGGTCACGGAGGGAATTACACAGTCACAAAGAAATTGTTCTTCTCAGTAATCTGCTCTTGGCCACCGGGAGGGGCAGGGGGGCAGGCTGGAGCCCAGCAGGCTGGGGGCTGTGATCACAGAGGCGTGCTAGCCCCAGGCCGGGGGCCAGCCGGGCCAGGAACACCAGGGACCGGCCTGCTAAGCTGCTTTCTCAGCGATTTCTCTCCCCAGACACAAAGGTGTTTACTTGTTTTAACATCTCCTGGGACTCCCCTTCTCCCTTTGTGTGGTCTTTATCCCCAATGAGGTTTGAGCCCCAGATTACAGGCAGGAATTAAGGCATTGGACTCAGGCAGCTCAGAACTGCATGACCTGCAGGATCAAGACATATAAAGTAACCAAATGTGTGTGTGAGGGGGGCCGACCCCTTCGGCAAGGCCCATTCATCGTCCCAAGGAGGAGTGGCTGGGTGGCGGGTAGCCAGCGTGCAGGTGTGATGGAGAGGCTGCTGATGGCTGACTGAGGCATCGGCTGGGGGAGGGGCAGGGGCTGGGAACAGGGGAGAAAGCTGGAAGTCCAGGGCATCTCCTCCTTTGGCCCCCTTCCTCCGAGGGTCTTAATTCTGGCTCAGGAAGGAGCCCAGGGACTGATGTCACTTGGTTAAAAGCATGTGTGTGGGCCAAGGCAGGACAACCTCTCATCCCCTGCCCCTCCTCTCTTCCCAGTGGGCAGCTGATGACGCACCTGGGCAGTGACTTTCCCCCAGGGGCTGGGGTGCTGGACGTCATGTACGAGTCCCCTTCCACGCTCCTGTCCTGTGGCTACGACACCTATGTTCGCTACTGGGACCTCCGAGCCAGTGCCCGGTGAGTGTGCAGGGCAGGACAACAGGCGGTGGGAACCCCCTCCTGCCCTGGTGCCCCAGGGAGAGGGACAGAGACCCCATAGCAGGGACTGGGAGAGCAGCTGGCAAGGTCAGAGTAAGCTTAGACTCCCCACCTCGGCAGCCCTGGTCCCATGGCCCGGGAGACTGTAGCCACCAGGCCCCGATAAGAGCCTTGGGAGCCATCAGGGTGCTGTCCTTCAGCATTCTTTCCCAGCTTTCTTGAGGCCTTCCTTGCCTCTGAAATCTGGTGACACACAGCAGCCACGTGATGCAGAAATGAGGCATAAGCCTGCCTGGTGTCAGGGACTTGGTGAGAAAGAGATCTTTACTGAGGAGGGTTTCCCCCATTAAGTGTGGTTTTAAAGGAATGTGGTGGTTTGGCATCTTTCTCCCAACCAGAATGGCTTCCTAAGGCCTCTGGGGAAGCTGGGGTGGAGGCGGAGGGCACCCCCAGACATCCCCTGCATCACCTCCTCCTGGACAGGAAGTGTGTCATGGAGTGGGAGGAGCCCCACGACAGCACCCTGTACTGCCTACAGACGGATGGGAACCACCTGCTGGCCACTGGCTCCTCCTACTATGGTGTCGTGCGACTGTGGGACCGCCGCCAAAGGGCCTGCCTCCATGTAAGTGTCCTGCGCACACAGGCAGGCCTCATGGATGCCAAGGTCTGCACTGGGAGTGGGTGTGCCTGGGGAGGGCGGGAGGAAGCCTAGAGTAGCCCCTGTCCCTTGGCACCAGGCCTGGGAATCCTGCATTCGAGCTCCCCCAGCTCCCAGTGGGGACGTTTTTGCCACTCTCATCCCTCCCCTGCAGGCCTTCCCACTGACGTCGACACCCCTCAGCAGTCCTGTGTACTGCCTGCGCTTCACCACCAGACACCTCTATGCTGCACTGTCCTACAACCTCCGTGTCCTGGACTTTCAAAACCCATGACAAAGCCAACCCAGCCTGTGGGCCAGGGAAGCCAGCTGCTCAGGGACCTCTCCTGCCTGGAGGGATCAGTAACCCCTCCTCCCCGGCCTCCCTGTGTTCCCAGATCTGTGACCACGGTGCTCAGGCACCTAAGATAAAGGCTGCTGACTCCTGGGCACTGGGGTCACCCAGGGGTGCAGTCCCTCCCAGGAACCAGTTGGAGAGATGGGACCTACTGCTTCTCAGCTGAACTCGGCTGGGCCTTGCTTCCCTGTTGGCCAGAGCAAGAATCTGGCCTGGAGAGAGAGGCCCACCCCTTCTTAGAGGCAGGCCAGCTTAGCACAAGTGTGAGGTGAGGTGCTCCAGGCTTACCAGGTGGCCCCTTCCCTAGAAGGAGTGGGGAGGCTGCCAGTACCCTGTGGTACCAGCCTCCACATCAGTCAGACCCCACCTTTGACCAAGGTCTTCGGCTGGAGTACTACGACCTGGTCTTGCTTTGAAACCAAGAAAGGACAAAGGCAATCCCAAAATTCTGAATTCTGAGCCAGCCCAACCTCAGACTAGCTGTTGAGACATGTTACAACGTACATTTTTGTAAAAATAAAGCTTGACTATTCACCAATCTGGTTCCTCACTGGTTAGCAAGACCACAGGGAAAAGGAACAAGAGACTCAAACTTGGGGCTGGGCACACCAGGGAAGGGTGAGACCAGCCTCACAGCTCAGTGTCCGAAAGAGCAAAGGTTTCTTCCTCCAGGAAGGCCTTTCATCACCCCTGGCCCTGGTGGAGGAGTAGGCGTCACCTGTGGGTTATGGTGGAGGGCCTGGAAAGGCTCCTGGCGGCTGTTGGCCTGCAGTGACCTCCTCCACCCCACTCCAGTGCTCTGCCTTATGCTGACTTTACACCCAGTGTCGTAATATCCTGGGCTGCAAACAGGTTGGGGCCCTGCCCTGCTGGCGTCAGGCTTCCCTGATCCTCCTCTCCATCTAAGACCCATACCTTTATGTGGAAGGTTCTACATCGAAGGTCCAGAGGCTAGCAAAGAAGGAAACGTCCTCACCAGCCCCCTCCCTAGGGGCAGAAGCACCAGAGGAGGACCAGGGGATAGTACACACACACTGACTCAGAATTACTTTACTCAGGAGGGAAGACCACGGCCTAGGGGCTAGGAATGCCCTGAGGCCCAGTTCTTACAAAGCCTAGACAGCTCCTGGGAGAACAGAGGCTGCCCCTGTGCCAGAAAGGCCCAAGCCCGAAGTCTCACAGGCCTACAGGAAAAGCCTCACCCACCCAGTGTCAGAAGTCAGGGTCAGGCGGCAGCTACTGAGTCTTGCAGTCCCCGTCACTGCTGTGGGCTGTCTTTACCTTCTTCAGTTCCTTCTGCAGCTCTGACTCAGCTACCAGGACCTCCTTTGGCTTCTGGTACTGAGGATGGAGCAAGGAGAAGACATGAATCAATCATATCACCCCTTTCAACACATAGCCTCCACCCAACAGACTCAGGGCCCCCCTGTCCCCTTTCTGGCCAAACCACAAGGCATGTGGGATCTTAGTTCCCCAACCAGGGATTGAATCCATGCCCCCTACATTGGAAGGCAAAGTCTTAACCACTGGCCCACCAGGGAAATCCTCCTTCTGCTCCCCTTTATTCAAAGACGAGGGAATTGAGGCCTACAAGGTTGAATGACTTGCTTAAGGTCACGTGGGGGTAGAGGTAGGCTTTTGGACCTTTTAGAGCCCTAGTTCTGTGGATCTCACCCCTCCCCATCACCCTCTATCCAGTTCCAGCTGTGATTTTAAAATCAGTCTGCTGAGCCCTCACCCGCTCATCCCATTCTGTTGGAGAGGCCTGTTCCCTAGCAAGCATACCCCAGGAGTTGTTGGGGCTGAAACTGAGTAAGATGGGACGTGGGCAAAAGAAGGAGCCTTTCCCTGACACAGTGGCCAAGAAGTCTGAACGAATCTTACAGAGATAATGAGAGTGGAGTTGGCGTGAGCAAAGCTCAGTGAGGATTCATCCAGAGGTAGCTGGTATCTTTCTAGGTCAGGAATGGAGAACTTCTTGTAGTACCTGTGGGGACACCAAGAGGCCGTGTGAGAACACCCAACATGGGGACCCCCACAGATGGGCATCAGGCCCTTTAATGCCAAGCCTCTATACAGTCCTCCCCACCTCCCAGCCAAAGAGGAAGAAGGGAAGCCAGTTAGAAGGCCAGTATTTTAGAGCTTAGTGACCCTGGAAAGAAGAGAATGAAAGGCCTCCTGTCCAGTCATAATTCCTTGATTAGACCAGGGGTTACAGTGACTCATATTTCAAGTTTAACAATCCCAGAGGCAAGTGGAAGAAGCCTCTTGGGAAATACAACTGGGTCAGGCAAGCCCTACCTCCTCAGCACCCCAAGAAAACATATGTCTACAAACAAGGAACAGAATAAGGACATCTAAGGCTGTCTTCCAGAGCTGAGGACTGATAGTTGGCACTTACATGGCACTTTACTGAGGCCCTCTGCTACCTCTCTCTCTTTTAGGGGTTAGACTGACTCCACTTAGAGGCCAGAGAGGGAAGTTAATCCACAAGGAGAAATCTCCCTAAAAGAAAAAGCCATGTGACTCATCACAGAAGCCAGATCTCTGGGGCTCTGGCCTACTTTGCTGACCATAAGACCCCACTCCATTTTCACATATCACACTTGGTCCCCCTCATCTGCAGGTGCCAGTCCAGAGATTAATGATCCTTTTCAATTCAGTTCAGTACAGTCACTCAGTCGTGTCTAACTCTTTGCCACCCCATGAACCGCAGCATGCCAGGCCTCCCTGTCCATCACCAACTCCCGCAGTCCAGCCAAACCCATGTCCATTGAGTCGGTGATGCCATCCAGCCATCTCATCCTCTGTCGTCCCCTTCTCCTGCCCTCAATCTTTCCCAGCATCAGGGCCTTTTCCAATGAGTCAGCTCTTCACATCAGGTAGCCAAAGTATTGGAGTTTCAGTTTCAACATCAGTCCTTCCAATGAACACCCAGGACTGATCTCCTTTAGGATGGACTGGTTGGATCTCCTTGCAGTCCAAGGGACTCTCAAGAGTCTTCTCCAACACCACAGTTCAAAAGCATCAATTCTTCGGTGCTCAGCTTTCTTCACAGTCCAACTTTCACATCCATACATGACCACTGGAAAAACCATAGCCTTGACTAGATGGACCTTTGTTGACAAAGTAATGTCTCTACTTTTTAATATGCTGTGTAGGTTGGTCATAACTTTCCTGCCAGTGAGTAAGTGTCTTTTAATTTCATGGTTGCAATCACCATCTGCAGTGATTTCGGAGCCCCCCAAAATAAAGTCAACCACTGTTTCCCCATCTATCTGCCATGAATGATCCCTTTAGTTGGGGCGGAAGGGAAACCCTGGGACTTAACTGGCAGTTTAGTGGTTAAGACTTCGTGCCTCCAATACAGGGGTGCAGGTTTGATCCCTGGTCAAGGAACTAAGATCCCACATGTGGAGCGGTGCACCCAAAATTAAACAAAAACAACCACCCAGATAGCAACATCCAACCCACAATGTCTGTAACTGGACTTTGCAGGAAATTTAACCTCCTTTACCAAAGAGGAAACTTGGGCTCAGAGAGGTGAATTATCTTGCCTGGTTTCACAGCCAGTTAGTAGGATCAGATTAAAGTTCCCCAATCCTGGTCTTATTATATTGGAGCACAAAGAATGGCCTCCTCATCTCTAGCAACAGGCCCGTCTGGCATTTTCCTTGGTGGAAGTGTGACCTAGGCTCTGGCTGGTGGCTGCCAGACCTGTCAACTGGGCATGGCATCAGTGCTGCCACAAGGCTGTGGCCTGGGCAGAGAACACTGCAGACAGGTACAAACACAAGTGAGGGCCTGGAGAGGGCTGGGCTTTTAATACTTCAGAGGGGCCTGGTCCTTATGGCAGCTCCCCCCAGTCCACTCCAAAGCCCTGATGCCCTGGGGACTCAGAGTTGACATCAAGGCAGCATTTCTGCCCTGTTCTCCCTGCTGAAATCCCTTGTTCAGTGAAGACTCTCAGGGCCCCCTCTCCTCCCAGGTTCCTCACTCCCGCCAAGGTGCTGGGACCCATGGCAGGAAAAGAATGTTTACTTAAAGGCTGACAGTTCAAAAGGAGTGGGGGTTGGGGGATCCTAATGGCACCACAAGTTTGCTTTATTTTCCAAAGCTCTGCCCCAGGGAAAGGCGATCCATCTGCCTGCAGACCGGGATGGAATGTCGGCCTCATCCTCCTCCTAGCCAGCCCAGGCTGAGGGCTCTTCCTGGGGCCCTTGGTCTGGCCAGCAAAGGTGGCAGACACTGATAATAGGGAGGGAGTCAAAGGTTAAACAGCGGAGATTAGATGAACACAAAGGCTTGTTAGGAAGTGTTAACATCTTCCCTGCAAATATACACAAGCAGCAGAAGCGGGAGAGACACAGCCTGGCACACACGGCTCAGCTGAACTCAGTGGGCCTGTGTAAGGCCTCGCTGTGCAGAATGTGGTACGTCCTTAATGCCTACCTGGCTGTGCTCCTGATGGGCAGCCTTCAAGGGAGCAGGAGGCATCTACTTTCTCTCCTCAAGAAACAGCTCACACCCCCTTATCTCCATCCCTGCCTTGGGATTTGCCTTGAGAATACCATGGTTCACCTCACCAGCGCCTGGACTAGAGAGGTACCCACTGGGCTTCCAGGAAAGTCCAAACGCCCAGCCTCTGGCAGCCCTAGGCAGGCAGCAAACATTTCTTAGGCATCAACTGTGTCCCAGAGCTGTGAACTGGGGCTTTAAGGATGAAGAAGAAGCAAGGCCATATCGCTGCCTGAAATCTTGTGTTTCTGCTGAACGCTAAGCCTTTATAGTGGGGTAGTCCCTGGGCTTTTAGCTGATGTGCAACAACCCCCATTCCCACCTGCCTTCACTATCCTCGGTCTCAGCCACACGTGAGAGGTGACATTTATGAATTCTAAATCTGTGCCAGGCACTGTTCAACGTGCACTGACTCCTCAGAACAATGCTCTCGGGTTGACTGCTTCTGCCATCCTCTTTTACAGAAGAGGAGACAGGCATAGGCAGGTCACGTATCTTGTCCACGTCATGAAACTGATGAAGGGAGATGCCCTTGTTACAGTGAGAATCCCCTCAACCTCCTGACTCCTCTATAGCTCTCCATTCTCACCTCAAAGGATCAGACCGTCTAGGTTCCAAGGATGGGGCAGAGATGGGGGGTGGTCTCCCCCAGGATTCAACCACCAGGTAGGTCTCCTGAGCACTCCCTCTAACATGGAGTGGCCTGCCTTTCTGAATGGAAAAGTGCAAAGATGTATGTGGAAGTAAGGGCTCTCAGGAAGACTCCTGGCCCCGCCCTGTGACTCTGGGCAGGCCACTTAACACCTGGGCCTGTTTCTTCCTCCAGATTCCTTTCTCAAATAAAATAGCTGCCTCAGATGAACTTTTAAGTCACTGGGAACAGAACAGGCTAACCTGGTACCTCTCTCCAACCTGTGCAAAAAGACAGCTCCTTCACTCTGTTTCAGAGATGACCTACTGCACTGCATCACTCTCTGTCTCTGCTATATTCCCTTTCCCATTCCCAGTCCCTTCCCAACCTGTTCTCCCTTGCAGTGAGCTGAGAAAGGGCGCAAGAGACCAGGCCTAGAGAGAGGGGCTCTGAAGGAAGCTGAAAGTAGAAGCAGAACGGCGTGGAGTCACGTGGGCTGGGCCCCACAGACCTCCTGTGGGTGCTCTGCACACCTGCACACAGGCTTGGCCAGAGTGGTCGAGGGAAGCCTGTAGTCAGTCTGTCCCTTAGAGTGGGCGTGTCTTCCCTTCTTGCTTAAACATCAACACTCTGGACAAACTGGTCACCACTGCCTATAATGCACATTGACATATTTAAGGCTCTCAGAAGTCCTACCAAGGAGAAACCCATTTAATTCAGTTTCCTAACCTTATTTGACCAGAGAATTCTTTTTTCTAGAGATGCCTATTAACACTCCCAAAGAGTTAGTATTACCAATGTCAAATCAGCCAAACTCTCTTCAGGCTCCAATTTCCAAAGAAACTGGAATTGGCCTCCAATTTCCTCAGGCCGGCCACAGGGCTGAGTACAATATACAATTTTCTAATTCCCCAAACAATCTATGATGTACGCATGAGTATTCTGTGATAGATGAGGAAACCTTGCCCCAAAAATGCTATGATTAATACGTGGCAGAGGCCAGATTCAAGCTGACATCCTCCTACTCCACGCCCAGCTCATTCCACTTAGAGCTGCCAGCTTCTAAGGCTGAGGCTCAGAACCTTCTCTCTCTACAAGCATTCTTATTGGGAACAGATGATGCCACAATCAGATCCTAGAAAAGCACCTTCTTCCTTCCCTGGTTCATCTCTTGCTATTACCTGAGGCCAAGGACATAATTCACTGGAATCAATTCCATCAAGAAAAGTGGCAAACCCAGTTTTTCAGGGACTCTGGCTTTTATTGATAACCATATTCCAGAATATTAGAATCAGGGCAGACATGGAACCTTCAGGTGAAGGACATCAAATCAGAAAAGCCACAGTGTGGTGGAAACTGCAGAGGCCTGGGCATTAAAACCGTCACCATCCCCTCCAGTAAGTCAAGTGCATCATGCTGACTTTATGGATATTCTTACGGAATCGTTCATATACAGCACAAGAATAAAAATACATACCCTGTCCACCACTGGATGGTGTGATGATCAGAAAATAAATTTTTACAGTATCTTGAAAAAGTTAAACTCTGCTCAAAGGAATAGCCATTGAGTTGTGTATATTTAGAGGAAGTAAAGGTACAGGACATGTTACTACTACAAGCAGAAAATGAACGTGCCACTAGGCTCAGGAGGAGCCGGTTGAGGGCTTAACAGCCTCCCCTGCCTTCCTCCCAGCAGAGGGTCCCGAGGCTGTGCTGCTCCAGGCTGGGCTGCACTGACGGAGATCTCAGTGCAGGCCCTGAAGTGAGCACTCACATACTCTTCTCCCCTCTATGGGAATCCGATCCTGGTCCTGCTCCCTCTGGAGGCACTACTCCCATCCCACCTGGCTTCCCCAAGCAGTTCAGCAACATCTCCCCTTGCCCGGGGCGCTGGAGTGGAGCGCCTGGCCAACAGTGCCACCTATGGTTGGATATGTGCAGGAGATGGGACCCAGAGGACCGGCCTGCAGATGAATTTTCTGGTGAGCTAGCTAGCCTCTCTTCTCTTGTTCCTTGGTAATCACATTTTTGCTTGATATCTATATTCGACAGTGACCTCTGGGGGACAAAAGGGAGGCAGCAGCCAGCTCCACAAACTGCTGGGCTGCAGATTCAAGTGCTATCAGAAGCACTTTTGTTCCTAGTTTGGACCCAGGGCCTCTGACGCCAGGGAATGCTTGCTGAAGCATGGAGTTTGTTTTCCTAAAGGCAATTTCTCTGTTGTCTGAAATTGCTAAATTCTACTTTAGGCACTGACTCCTGTTAATGATGAGAACAATAACGGGAATAAACTGCCTTTTATCTGAGGGCTATAAAGTGCTTTACAAACGCAAACCCTTATTATTATGACTTTATAGACAAGGCTCACTTTAGGGGCTGCTGGCTGCATGTACAGCAATAATCCTGAAATTAATTCATTCATCTCCACCCCTTCCCCACCCCTTAACCCTGCCAAAGTGATAGGGTATGGGGGTCAGAGAGGAGGGTGAACCCAGGGCTGCACTAGGGGAGCCTGGGAGCCATACTGCTTCCCTGTGGCATCATGGGCCTGAGAGAGACGGGAGGGGAGGCTGGCACCACACTGCCTGAGAGGATGGACAAATACTGCGTCCTCCTTACTCCAGGTAAACCAGAGGGGGCATCTCTGGCCTAAGCTGAGCACCCCATGAGACATGCTGGGTAACTTCACAGTCTGTGGACTATTAACTCATAAAACCTCCCATCTCAATGCCCTAAATCTATTTCATGGGAGTTGGTCCTACACTGCAGTCCCTCTGACTCAGTTCACAACCAAGTCATTACTGGGCTTTTCTCTTCTGTGGTCAGTCAGAGCTCCAGAAACCCAAACAAGATCAGTGCATTTCCAAGATAATCAGCCCAGAAGCAGCCCCGCCAGGATCAGATCTCCACCTTGGTTACCTTCTGTCCCCTCAACCTCAAAGTTTGCCTGCCCCTAGCAGACCATGAGAAGAGGAGGAAAAGGGCCATGAGCACCCTCTTTGAAACATCATGCAAGAGACTTCCAAGAAGCACCCACTCCCTGTCCCTCGAGGGACACCCGCCTAGGGGGTTGGATCAAGTTTGCTGCTCCCAAACACCTCTGTAACTGCCACCTCAGACAGGTGTGCCTTCCAGGCTCTGGCTCCCTGCCAGCCCCAAGCTCATCATGGACTGGAGCCAGCCAGAGGTCAAGGCATAGTAACCTTACAGCAGAACCACCTAAGATCGCAAGTCAGTGGCTGGGTGATTTCCTCATCCCCTCATTCATCCAACAAATGTTTACTGAGCTCCAGCATACGCCAAGTACTGGACCAGACACTCATTGTTCAAATTTCCCTGCCCTGATGGAGCTGAGTACAATATTCAAGCTGGTTCTGATTACAGTATTCACGGGCTGAAGAGAGAAAGCCCTTCAGCTTTTAGTACTTACTCTAGGGCTGTAGTAAAGCCCTTCTGCCTCTCTCAGAGCTGGAAGAGGAGGCTGCTCTATCCTCTGGGGTGGGGAACCGTCTGAGTCCTAACCCTAGGTCAAACCCCACCCCTACCTTGCTCATACCCAAGTAGGCAGGTGCCTACCACGCCACTTACTTTTTGTTGGTTGTTCTGACGACAACACAGCGCTCCTTCTGGTCCACACAGACGTTGTAAACGTCCTTAGGGTACGGCAGGTTTCGAATTCGCCACTGGAAACTCATCTTGGTGTCTTTGCGCATGAATATGGGCTGCAGAAGGCAAATCCAATTCAAGGACTATTCTTGGAGAGGGGTAGGAAGGGATGGCTTCCCTCCCACAAAGCTCTACCCGGGGACACAACGGGAGCACCTCAGCTCTCGTCTGAGGCTTCCACTGCTGTGACCTATGAAGCCTAGAGCCCCTGCTCTGGGATGACTAAGCCAGAACCCTTTGGGTATCCATTCAAGGGAACGTGTCCAGGTGGGCACACCGGAGATGAGGAGGTGAACAAGACATGGTGGGCTGCTAGCCCACTCCCCCAGCCTCCCCAAGGCACCTGACAGACAGACATACATTGGCATTGCTTTCCGTGATGAGTTCAGGCCCCAGGCTCCCCGCTCCTGGGAACGCTGGCTCTCCCACCTCAATCTGCCACTGGCCCAAGGCTCCCAGGGCACTCTTCATACGCCACTTCCTCACTGAGGAGAGAAGGAAGCAGTGGGATTACGGGGAGGAAAGGTGTTCTGCTCTCTTCTGCTGAATCACTGACATCACTTTTATCCTGTGATGGATAAAAGTGGGAGTGACAACCCTTCACACTAACTTTATCCATCTGAGCAGGGACCTCACAACCCCTGAAATCTCAGGAGAGCATTTCAATATTAGACAATTTGTAAAGAACAGATCGGGGTGCCCAGACAGAAAGAATTAAAACAAAGCTATGAAAGGTGCCAAGTGGAGTTCAGAAACCCCCAGGTATGACTTCAAGTACAGGGATGATGTGAAGGTTGGGAAAGGGGTGGCTACTAGTAACAGGGAAAATATGGATCCCAAGAAGCCTGAGTTGATGTGCATTCTTCCTTCTAAAAACAGGCAAAGGAAGAATGAATTAAGAGTGTGAAAGCTGATAAGCAGATTTGTCTCATGACTCAGAAAGTCCAAATTGAGAAGTTTACTCATTTCAGGTGTACCTGGCTTAAAATAACATCCCCACAGTTGTATTTACAGGAAATTCTAGGCACACACCACATTTTAAATGTATTATTTATAAAAGATCTAACATAAATTTCTTACAGAGTGGAGTCATCCTTTTATAATGCAAATAATCATTTCTATTTTACAGCCCAGATGTTTGCATAAGAATGTTTTTTTCCGGTAAGGCCCACACTTTTATGGAAATTTTAAGTGAAAAGTCTAGTGCAGCAGACACCGAGAGCCCCACTGGGATGCTCAGGGACCCCACCCAGCCCTGTCACAGCCGACTGCTGTCGTCACAGCCGACTGCTGTCAGCACGCCCGTGGCCACAAGGGGCTTTCCCAAGCGCGACCGCTCGGCTCCTTCCGTCCCTGAGGCAATGGGGGTCTCCCAGGTGGCCAGCAGCCTTTCTGGAGCTGCCATGAGGAGCTGAACAACTCAGAAAGCACCCGGTGTCCTGTGGCGGTTGCTCCTTTTCTGGGCCGAGGGGTGAGTGCGATTCTCAGGATGGGTTTCTTCTGAGTAGCTGTGCCAAACCCCAAACACCCTCCCTGCTCTAAGTAAGGCACACAAGCTGAACACAAAAGTATGCTGTAAAATGAGGATTTTCCCTTGAATATGTGCTTTTATAAGGTCTGCTGAATTCTGCAATGTGATTTTATTACGTCTCAGGGCCAGAAACTCTCCCTAGAAACACATTTCCAAGTTTATAATGAAAATTAATAAGGAAGAGTAAAACTTGGAAATATGCTTTATAGGCAACTTTTTTTTTTTTCCTCACAAATACTTCTCTCTTAAGTGACTGGACTGTGACTAGAAGTACATCCAAATCTATTCTCGTAATACCTTGCTTAACTAGGAAGCCAGTCTTCTGGGTTGCAGCCTTCTTACAAATTCAGAAATGACAAACGCCTCTAAGCGCGACTTACTGTGACAGACCCATGTATCTCACGTTACTGTAGAAAAGATCACTCCCAGATTCTTACTTGGACATGTATAAAATGCTATGTGTAGAATAAGGCAGGAAATTAATTTTTTCCCAGGCATACTGACAACAGCATGATGAGATAGCTCACACTGAGTACAGAGTCAGAACTAAAAAGCATGTGGGACCATTTGGTGTGAGGGCAAACAAGCATCCTTAGACCCTGATGGGATCCTGATGTAAGAACAGTCAAAACAGAGCTTAAAGGTGGAGGTTCTTTTAGAAAGCATCTAGTCCAATGCTTCTATCTTTCAAATGAGCAACAGCATTCTTCCCTGCCTGCTCTCCTTCAACCCCTGCTACCACCCTCCAAGGAAGAGTATAAAGAATTACCAAGGCTCAGAAAGAGACACTCACTTGCAAAATCCAGAGGTAAAATTCACGTCTCCTAACTCCAAGACCAGAATCTAAATCATTAGTAAATGGCTAACTTGTATTCTATAAATATTTATCTGTGCTGTGCTAGGTCTCTTCAGACGTGTCCAACTCTTTGCAACCTGGTAGCCAGCCAGGCTCCTCTATCCATGGGGATTCTACAGGCAAGAATACTGGAGTGGGTTGCAATGTCCTCCTCAAACACATTCAATAGCATATATGATATTTTTAGTTTTTTTTTTTTTTTTTTTAAAAACTATTTCTTTTTAAAATTTTAGCATTTAAAAGAAAAGCTTCAATTATTTGAAAATTTAATTTCTGAAAAACACTTGATTATTTGAGGCTGGACAAGTGAGGTGTCCAGTGATCATGGGCCTTGTTAAATCACATGTCCTGAAGCACAGTGCCAGTGTGGCCAGGAAAGGCAATTCTGATCTACTCTTTTATCTATGGAATAATTGGGTTTGGAACAGACATGTTCCCCAAAAGGACCCTAAGGAGATGGAAAGTTAGCTACTGGTTTCCTTACTGCTGGCCTTAAAAGCCACTCAGGTCACAGAAACTTGGACCCTTGGCTGTTTCACCGTTTTTAACACCTTGGGTTAAATTCTTTGCTAGAATGTGAAGAAGGTCTCTGTACTCATTCCCCCATGAGATAAGAGCCAATACATGATTTTTGGTGAAGTCCTTGTTATTTCCCCCACGGCTGTGGGCGTGGATGCACACAGGCAAATACACGCTTCGTCCTGTCTCTCTCGTCCTGTCTTTGTTCCTGAACTCAAGGACAGCTCCTGCGGCAGCAGAAGCCTGTTTCCACCTGCTGTCACTCTGATTTGATTATATGTTAAACCCAAACTGGTGTGTGCAGGGCAGCTCCCCGGGACGCTGTCATATCTTCCTGGCTGAGCCAGGGCCAGTCCTTGGAAAGGAGACTTTCAATGACCCTGTAAAGGGTCTGATGGGGAGTATATGAAGAAGGCGGCGCCTGGGGCCTTTTTCCTAAGTCAGCAGGAAGCAGGCTGATGTCCCTGACTGCTGAAAGGAGGCCCCGTCTTTCAGGTGGGCTGGAAAGTAGAGGTCCTAAAGGCCTCCTTCCCCAGAGCTCCCAGCCCTGGCCCACTTCCAATGTGGATAATTACATTCCCCTTTCCTAAATACTCCCTGCAGCTTAAACTGGATGCAGGATTCTTCTTTTCTGCCCTAAAACACTGCAACATTGCTATGTGGCTATTAAACAGCTGCCACGTCCCATCCCTGAGGAGGCTGAAGGGAATCGAGTGGGTCATTTATAAAGACGGTGAAGTGCTTGGGGATGAAAGTGCTCAATATCCTCCAAATGCAGCCTGGGGTGGTTAGGCTGGCGGTCAAATACCACAGCAGATTAAGCCGGTAATCCGAATGTAATCGCTGGGGGATGGCCTGCCCTTCAGCCTCGGCCCCCCTGGACATGCTGTGTTCTTCTAGGGCTGGTTTGATGTTCCGATCATTGTTATGGGGCCCTTCAGTTTTTTTTTCTCTATGAATACACATACAGCATTCATTGTGGGGGGTGGGAATGAATAGCATTGAGCGGGCAGGAAAAAAATATGACACTACTATGGTTATTAACACCAACTGGAAGGGGTCTGACCCAGACAGATGTACTATTGGTAATTCTCTCTATAAATTACTTTCTGGGTTTTTCAGACAGAAAACCAGTTTGACCAATTATCCAATTTGTATAATTAGCTGGAAAAAAATAAAAAATGGAAACCATTCCCATTTACAGCCACAAAAACCCTGTCCATATTTTGCTTCAACAAATTCACAAGTGAAAGTCAGTTCAGGCCCTGGGATTATTTATACTTAAAAATTAAAAACAAACAGTATTTTGCAAGCTGGCAGGCGAGGGGTGGGTGGTTGGAGATGAAAAAGAAAAGGGTCAGCTGTTCAAAGGGCCCAGTGGTTTGAGCGGAGTGTTCCCCACTGCCCAATCTCTGTCCTGCTCCCACCAGTCTTTACTTGGGCCATTCTGAGGAGAACAAAATTTAGTTAAAAAAACAAAACAGAATGAAATATTCTCAACTCCCAACAGTGTGCTGTTGTGGATTAAAAGCATGGGCTCTTCATCACACAGACCTAGGCTTAAACCCAAGCCCTGTAACTAACCAGCTGTGTGATTCTGAGCAAGGTGCTTAACCTCTTGAAACCTGCAGTTTTCCTGATTGTAAAATGAATACAGCAGTACCTACATAACACACTGGGCTGTAACGAAGATGGCTGGTGTAAAGCACTTAGCATGACGCCCAATAAAAGTTACAGCATTACTCTCCTTAGGTAGACTTACTCAAACAACGTTCTCCTATGAACCTCCAGTTCTGCTTCCAAGAAAAAGGAGTTAGGAGGCCACCGTCTTTCTTGACCTGCCACGAGGGAAAGTGACAGGTTCACGTGGGATGTTACCAATGAAGTAACTTGGGCTTGTTCTTCATTTCAAGTTTTGTCCAAGCACAACTAAGAGGCCTTGGGTTTTACTTGTTTGTTTTTATAGCCACAGCAGCAATAGCTTTATTATTCACTCTGTGTGGAGAAGAGAGTGCCACTGGGGGCTCAGAGAGAGGAGCTGTGGCTAGTCCCTGGCCTGGTGATGGTGCTGGTCAGCTCACGTGACCTCTGCTTTCATAAGCTCATGCCCTGTTAGGCATTCCAAGGCTGTCACCCCCTGGGAGTGCTATAAATTACAATGTATTGTGAGGATATTACTACTGTATTGGTTTCCACCAAATCAGTGTCATATGCTAAATACATCAAGATTTTTTAATAGCACCATACTAAACCAATTGGGACTGGAACCCAAGCAGCTCATAATAAGGAAGGATCAACACTTCACTTTGCGGCTGAACATGCGCAGGACACACGTTTTAAGACTGGAGACGAAGAGATGCAAACCCATGTGATCCATGTTGTCGGTTCTAGACATTTATGAGCTGTCAGAAAAAGGGAAAAAGAAATTCCCTCAACAGTACTACCTGTCCATCAGGCCCAGGAAGAAATTAAAGTCAAGAATAATGACAAGAAAATAACCCAGCCCATGATTCCATCATTGGTCTTAGCATTTCAGGTGAAACTTAATAAAGAGACCAACTCCCACTGCTGACAGCCTCAGGCTCTGGGTCAAAGAACCAGCCACCTAGCTTCGGGAAGTCAGTTAATGCTGATATGCATACCTGAGAACAGAGAATGAGCAAATCAAATAATTTCCAGAAATCTGAGCTGGAGCCTCTATTCATGAGCTTATTTCTTAGAGGAAAAGGAAGGGCTGCAGGAACGAAAGCGATGATGCCACAAAATCACCACTTCTCCCTCCTCCTCCCTTTGACACAGACATTCTCCAAGGCGAGGGGCATATTTAACAGCGCTGCCTCTGAGGCAAGGTCAGAAGCTGCTGCCTCTGATTCTTGCTCGTTCCTGATGTGGTTTCAGAAAACAAAACAAAAATTGAGCCAAAAAAGTGCAGGGAAAGCTGCCTTCACTTAGCCCACAAGGCTTACTTCCAATTCTACCTTCTCTGTGAAGATTTTCCCAATGGTTTCTCTACACCCCCAATCACACCTTAGAAGAGTTAACTCTCATTCGCCTGGGGGTGGAGTGAGGTTCACTGGTCAAGTGGACACCCACTGCATCTCTGGTGTCCAGCCCTGACCTCGGGTTATTCTCAGGAACAATTCTGCCTCAAGGGCCTCAGTCTGGCCGAGCTCCCACATGTACTTGCTGAGCTTCTTGAAGCCTCAGCTACGCCTGTCTACCTGTGCTCAGGTCACCCCAAGTGTTTCTAAGGGCCCCTGGGGGCCCCTGTCACTTACCAAGTAGTTCATTTGTCTTCTCATCATATTCTTCGGCCATTTCCTTCCCATCTGGGAACAAATAATGCACCTTTCTTCTCCCTGGGCACAAAGCAAAAGAGGGTCTTACCCCTGGGTTTCCTCTTGCCGTGGGCCTTTAGATCCAGAGATCTGCCTGGGAAACACTACAGCCATGGGCATATTAAAAATCTTCCCAGAGCCTCCCACGAACTCCTTGACAACTGTTATCCACCATTACTTTAAGACATGTCCTGGGACTCATTTGCTTTCCCTGAACATGTCCTTGTTCTGCTGATTATTCTACAAGCAATAGCTCTAAAAAAGTGTCAGTTGCTTAGTCATGTCTGATTCTTTGTGATCCCATGGACTATAGCCTGCCAGGCTCTTCTGTCCTTGAATTCTCTAGGCAAGAATACTGGAGTGGGTAGACATTTCCTTCTCCAGGGGATCTTCCTGAACCAGGGATTGAACCTGGGTCTCCAGCACTGCAGGCAGATTCTTTACTGTCTGAGCCACTCTTCCCAATATTGAACTCCTCCTTGCCCTTCAAAATCCAACTGAAATGTCACTTCTACTGGGAAGTCTTCTAACACTATCACTCCTAGCCACCTGGCAAAATTCATCACTTATTTCTTTATGCCTTCTTGGAGCTTTATTCATATCCACAGTGGAGCGTTTATCACATAGTATGATACTTTTAAAAGTATCTGTTTCAAGAATGATGTCGTATTTATGTTTCTCTCCCCAGTTCCTAAAGCCAGGCCTATGTGCTCAGACTACTGAACTGGGTTTCCCAACCAGCAGCTCCCTCCAGCTGTGCCCCTCACTCTGCCGCCTTCTGCACATCTCCATGCCATTCCTGTCACACAGCACATGACATTAGTGCCTGCGCATCTTCCCTATGGCGGTTACCTTGGTTATGCTCTTACATCTGTCTGTGTGAATTCTGGATGATTAGTGCCTGTCTCTTTACTAAGATAAGAGGGATTTTATCCCCTCTATCTATGGTTTCCCAAACGCTAAGCATAGTACTTGGCATATTTTAACAGCTCAGCTAAATATTGATTGAAAGAATAAAAGAACATCACTTCATCTTTCATTGAAAGAAGAGAAGAAATGGATAAAGAAGATGTGGTACATAAATACAGTGAAATACTAATCAGAAAAAGGAATGAAACTGGGCCATTTGTAGTGGCCTAGACAGAAGAACATCTATTTCCGCTTTATTGACTGTGCCAAAGCCTTTGACTGTGTGGATCACAATAAACTGGAAAATTCTGAGAGAGATGGGAATACCAGACCACCTGACCTGCCTCTTGAGAAATCTGTATGCAGGTCAGGAAGCAACAGTTAGAACTGGACATGGAACAACAGACTGGTTCCAAATAGGAAAAGGTGTACGTCAAGGCTGTATATTGTCACCCTGCTTATTTAACTTCTATGCAGAGTACATCATGAGAAACGCTGGGCTGGAAGAAGCACAAGCTGGAATCAAGATTGCCGGGAGAAATATCAATAATCTCAGATATGCAGATGACACCACCCTTATGGTAGAAAGTGAAGAGGAACTTAAAAAGCCTCTTGATGAAAGTGAAAGAGCAGAGTGAAAAAGTTGGCTTAAAGCTCAACATTCAGAAAACGAAGATCATGGCATCTGGTCCCATCACTTCATGGGAAATAGATGAGGAAACAGTGGAAACAGTGTCAGACTTTATTCTTTTGGGCTCCAAAATCACTGCAGATGGTGACTGCAGCCATGAAATTAAAAGACACTTACTCCTTGGAAGAAAAGTTATGACCAATCTAGATAGCATATTCAAAAGCAGAGATATTACTTTGCCGACTAAGGTCCGTCTAGTCAAGGCTATGGTTTTTCCTGTGGTCATGCATGGATGTGAGAGTTGGACTGTGAAGAAGGCTGAGCGCCAAAGAATTGATGCTTTTAAACTGTGGTGCTGGAGAAGACTCTTGAGAGTCCCTTGGACTGCAAGGAGATCCAACCAGTGCATTCTGAAGGAGATCAGCCCTGGCATTTCTTTGGAAGGAATGATGCCAAAGCTGAAACTCCAGTACTTTGGCCACCTCATGCGAAGAGTTGACTCATTGGAAAAGACTCTGATGCTGGGAGGGATTGGGGGCAGGAGAAGGGGATGACAGAGGATGAGATGGCTGGATGGCATCACTGACTCAATGGACCTGAGTCTGAGTGAACTCCAGGAGTTGGTGATGGACAGGGAGGCCTGGCGTGCTGCGATTCGTGGGGTCGCAAAGAGTCGGACACAACTGAGCGACTAAACTGAACTGAGACAGATCTAGAGTATGTCATACAGAGTGAAATCAGAATTAAGAAAAAATAAATACCACATATTAACATATATGTGGAATCTGAAAAAATTGATATAGACAGTCTTATTTACAAAGCAGAAATAGAGACATAGACATAGAGAACAAACATATGGATACCAAGGGGAAGTGGGGATGAGATGACCTAGGAGATTGGAATTGACATATATAAACTATTGATACTATGTATAAAATAGATAACTAATGAGAATCTATTGTATAGCACAGAGAACTCTCCTCAGTGCTTTGTGGTGACCTAAATGGGAAGGGAATCCAGAACAGTGGAGATACATGTATATAGACAGCTGATTCATTTCACTGTACGGCAGAAACTAATACAACAGTGTAAAGCAACTACACTCCAATAAAAATTTAAAAGAAAACAAATGTTAAAACAATTTCATACCAAAACAAAAGTAACATATGTTCAAAGAAAAAAAAAGGAAAGAATTCAAGGGCATCTCCGAGACCAACTCTTTCATCTCAGTAGTATAACCCTAAGCATATTCTTAAAAGTGGCTGGATAATTTCCCATTTTTACAGATAGGTAAACAGACAGGCAGGCTCCTTAGTGAGTCAGTACCAATGCCCAGCAGACAGGTACCCAGCGTATTCCTGATGAATAGAGCCCCAAGGCCCTTAATCAGCTGAAGGAGCCACTGGCCAAAACTTGCAACTGCATCCAGTCCACCAAGCCTTTTGCTGTCCATTCACTCCCCGGGACCTTGTTCTTCGAGTCATTTCGAATTTGTACTCTGGGGACACTCACCCCCAAATTTGCAGGGCCTCTCCATAGGCCTCTTGGTTACACCACCCTTAATCATTTGCTTGGCTCACAGAGCTGGCAGAGGCTGTGCTGTCAGGAGGCGGGTGCAAGGTGCTGCGTGTGAGTAGCTGAGAGTGTCTGGCCTGACCCTCTCCTTCCCTGGAGTCTGGTCGTCGGTGTAGCAGGACTCGGTGCTTACTATGGGCCAGGCGCTTTCCATATTTTATTGCATTTAATCCTCACAATAATCCTATGTGCCTCCAGTACTTGTCTTTCACAAATAAAGAAAATTGAGGCTTAAAGATCATGTAACTGGTTCAAGGTCATAAAGCTAGGAAATGATAGCCTGGGCTTAAACTCACTTGAGGCCAAAGTCGAGGCTCTAATAACCATACTAGGGTATCTGTATGAGGCTTTAAGGTTATAAGGATGAACAGTGTTCTAAGGGTTTACTGCTCATATTTCTAGTGAATTACATGTTCAGGCCTTAGCCTATTTTATTTCAGTATTCATCTTTTTCTTACTAATCTTATTGAGCTTTGTATATAGTAAGCACATGTCACACGTGTTGCAAATATTCTCAGTTTTAATTGCCTTTTTGTTTAAAGCAGATTTTCTCAAACAAATGTTTACTTTTTATATAGTCAATTATTTTTTTCCTTTGTGGTTATTAGCTTTCCCTGGTGGCCCAGAGGTTAAGGCATCTGCCTGGAATGCAGGAGACGTGGGTTCGATCCCTGGGTCAGGAAGATCCCCTGGAGAAGGAAATGGCAACCCACTCCAGTACCCTTGGCCTGGAGAATCCCATGGAGGAAGGAGCCTGGTAGGCTACAGTCCATGGGGTGGCAAAGAGTTGGACACGACTGAGCGACTTCACTTCACTTGTGGTTATTATCCAGAAGTTGTGCTTAGAATATCCTCGCTTACCCAAGATCATAATATTCATCTATTCTTTATTCTAATACATATTTAGGGCTTCCCTCATAGCTCAGTCAGTTCTAAATGCACTCATGTATGTGAATATAAAATGGGATTACCAGGAATAGCAATCATTGAATAAATCAACAATTTTCAACAGGAAAAATAATGATCTATGGAAAAGTGTACTGGGTTCTCATTATCAAGAGAAGTGATTCTTGGTGGGCAGATAGCCACATCCTCTGCCCACTCACAGACACATCAGGAGGGCAGATCTCCAGGAGTGGTCTAACAAGGCATATTCACACATTAGGGTTTGTTGTTTTCTTTTTAAAGTTTTGATTAGGAGTGGTCTAACAAGGCATATTCACACATTAGGGTTTGTTGTTTTCTTTTTAAAGTTTTGATTAGGGAGAGAAAAAACAAACAATGTTGTTTTGTGATATCACTAACAAAAAAACTTACCAAAATCCTGGTTGATGAAATATTTGTTTGAACACTGTCCTACGACTAAAGGAAGTGAAAGGCAGGAACTAGAATAGATACTTGCACACATGTTCACGGCAGTAGCTATTTACGGTTTAAAAAAAAAGTGGAAGTAACCCACTTCCTTGAGTAATAAGAATAAAAACAAAAATAAATAAGAACAAAAACAAAAACAGAAATAAATAAATAAATAAAAAGACCTAATTAAACTTAAAAGCTTTTTCACAGAAAAGGAAACCATAAACAAGATGAAAAGACAACCCTCAGAATGGGCAAAAATATTAACATTTGGAAACGAAGTGTTTGACAAACGATTAACCTCCAAAATATATAAGCAACTCATGCAGCTCAATAGCAAAAAAACAACCCAATCAAAAGATGGATGGAAGCCCTGAATAGACATTTATCCAAAGAAGGCACATAGATGGCCAACAAAGATACTCAACATCACTATGAGAGAAACGCAAGTCAAAGCTACAATAAGGTACCACCTCACACCATTCATAATGGCCATCATCAAACAATAAAGGCTGGAGAGGGGGTAGAGAGGAGGGAACCCTCATGCACTGTTGGTGGGAATGTAAACTGATACAGTTACTAAGGAGAACAGTATGGAGGTTCCTTAAAAAACTAAAAACAGAACTACCATATGACCCAGGAATCCCATTACTGGGCACATACCTGGAAAAAACTAATTCAAAAAGACACATGTACTCCAATGTTCATCTCAGCACTGTTTACAATAGCCAGGACATGGACGCAACCTAGATGTCCATCAGCAGAGGAAGGGATCAAGATGTGGCAGAGGGGCGTCACTGGTGGTCCAGTGGTTAAGAATCTGCCTGCCGATGCAGGGGACACAAGTTTGATCCCTGATCTGGGAAGATTCCACATTGTCACAAAGCAGCTAAGCTCAGGTGCCACAGCTAATGAAGCCTGAGGGCGCTAAAGCCTTGCTCCACAACAGAATCTATGGCAACGAGAAGCCTATGCACCATAACTAGAGAGCAGCCCGCGACGGTTGTAACTATCAATAGAGAAATCCCACGTGCAGCAGCAAAGACCCAGCACAGTCCAAAATAAATCGTTTCAAAAGTTTTTAAAAAAAAGAACAGCTGTGGTACATCTATACACTGGAATATTAACCACAAAAAGGAACACAACTGGGTCATTCACAGAGACCTGGATGGAGCTAGAGACTGTCATACAGAGTGGAGTTAGAAAGAGGAAACATGTATTTAATGCATATATGTGAAATATCAAAAAATGGTATAGATGATCTTATTTGCAAAGCAGGGCTTCCCATGCGAATCAGTGGTAAAGACTCCGCCTGCTAACACAGAAGACACCAGTTCAATCCTTGGGTTTGGAAGATCCCTGGGAGGAGAAAATGGCAACCCACTCCAGCATTCTGGCCTGAAAAATTCCACGGACAGAAGAGCTTGGTGGGCTATAGTCCATGGGGTTGCAAAGAGTTGGACATGACTGAGCAACTGAGCACACACACACGCTTTTGCAAAGCAGAAGTAGAGACACAGACATAGAGAATAAATGTATGGATGTCAAGGGGGGACTGGGGAGGAGTTGGGAGGTTAGATTTGACATATGTATATATTACAGATACTATGCGAAAATAGATAACTAATGAAAACCTACTGTATGCACAGGAAACTCTACAGAATGCTCTGTGGTGACCTAAATGGGAAGGAAATCCAAAAGCGAGGGAATGTATGTATAGCTGATTTCACTCTGCTGTACAGCAGACACAAATCCAACGTTGTTAAGCAACTACACTCCACTAAAAATTAATAAAATTAATTTTTTAACAAGTGGAAGCAACTCAAGTGTCCACTGACCCACCAGTCGATAAACAAAATGTGGTATATTCATACATACAATGGAAGAATGTTATTCAGCTTTAAAAAAGGGAGGAAATCAAAATTTCCTCATGCAACAAATGACATTTCCTCATTTCCACATGCAACAACATGGATGAACTTTGAAGACATTATGCTAAGTGAAATAAGCCAGTCACAGAACAATGAATGTTGTATACTCCACTTCTATGAGGTCCGTGCTGTAACCAAACTCGTGAAGATAGAAAGTAGAATGGTGATTGCCAGGGGCCGAAGATAAGGAGACTGAGGAGTAGTGTTCAATGGGTAAGAGTCTCAGCTGAGGCGTCAGTAGTTAATGGGTATGGAGTTTCAGCTGAAGATGAATGTTTTGGAGACGGATAGTGGCAATGGGGCCACAACCATGTGAATATACTTAATGCCACAAAACTACACTTAAAAAAGGCTGAGATGGTAACTATATGTTATGTACTTCTTACAATAAAAACAAATCCCACCGTCCTATGAGATAATGTTCAAAATCTTTAGTTTGGCAAAGGAGCTCTATCACAACTCCAACTTCTCTGCAATTTCTTTTCATGTTCTACCATTTCCCCTTAACACTCCTTGAGAAAAGGGACCTTTTATTCACTCTTGCATCCTAGCACCCAGGACCTGACAGAGTGTAGGTAGATATTACAACTGACTGGGTCAAGGCTTCAGCCTCACTAAATGTTTTGTTATGCCCCTAAAAATCATCCACACACTTGCACACTTCTGCGTTTTCACATGTGAGTTACTCTTGGTGGAATAACTATCCCCTCTTCTCCACTTAGCGAACACCTATTTATCCTTTAGGGCCCATGAACATCACCTGTTCTGTCAGATCTTCCTGAGAGAACCATTTTCACCTCTGTGCTCTCATGGCATTCTATAGAAAAGTCCAACTTCTACTTAACACATACACTCTCATTTATTTACCTTTTTTTTTCCTGACCACTATGGGAACTCCTGAGACATGTCTTTTTCTATCTGCTCTAGCACACAACCTGACACATAGTAAAAACATCCCTAAATGCTGCCTGAATAAATGAGCAAATGATCAGCTGATTTCACTTTCCAAGCTTTCTTGACTGGCCTCTACCTGTGGATTTCAGTCCCTGCCAATTTCCTTAAAGCTACAATGAATTCAGACCGAATTCATTCTGGCTGCCAAGTGGGTCCAGGAAGGGACCGTCAAGCACTGGCCAATCCTAGGGTGGAAGAAAGTCAGAATTCCATACCCCTGTGTCTACCTCTTCCAGGACCATCAGGAATGGGGGAAGTGGGAGGGGGTGGAGTGGGGCGGGAGGCGTTGCTTTGTCTCCTTTAAAGACTCAAGGAACATTTAGAAGTTCACTTACAAACATAACATTACAAGTGCAAAGGACAACAGAGATAATCAGTTCACAGCATTTTACAGATGAGGAAAGTGAGGTTCAAATGTAAGAGGCCAACTGGGGAGCCCACGCCAAATTAAAGGCAAAGTCTTAACTACAGCGAAGGTGTCCTGCGTCTCTATGACACCAGGCAGCTTTCAGCAATAGATCTCCAGACTGGGGTTCACGGGATCCCAGGTCAGGGTCCACTTTTACCACTGACTGACTGAGGGAGCTGCAGCCGACCTAAAATCTTGGATTTCAGTTTCCTCTTCTGTAAAACAGAGTGGAAAACAGCCTCTCGGGACTGCGGTGAGAAGCAAATGACATAATGAACATGAAAAGGATTATTTATTAGTAACAGAACGCAGAAAGGGGCGAGGTAGTGTGGAGGAAACTAGGGGTGTTCAGAGAAGGGTGTTCCAGTCGCCTTATCTATATGAGCCTCAGTTTCTTCATCTGCAAATGCAGAACTTGCCCTGGCAGGAGGCTGGGACCTTCCAGCCTTACCCTCCGGGCTGGGCCCGTCCCGGGGGCGCCAGCGCAGAGGGCTGGACCCTGGTGGAAAAGAACAAGGTGCTCTCGGGGGAAGGAGGGGGGCCTAGAGTTACCGTCTTGCAGCAGCGCCGTCTTCTCTGCCGCCCGCAGACTCTCCAGCCAGCCGGTCACCGCCATCTTCCCTCCAACGAGCCGCGTGCCTGGCCACTGCCATGGCAACCATTCCGCCTACGGTCACTTCCGTATGACCCGGAAGATGTTCTGGGCATTGGCCTGGTCCCACCCCGCCAACCCCGCGCCCTCCGTCTGCTCTCATTGGCTGCTCTGGTAAGTGGGTTATGCCTGTCCATCCCCCGTGACCCGTCGGGTCCGGAGTTGACCCTATTCTGTACCAAATCTGGGGAGTGGGGAGGAATCCTCAGGACAGGATTCGGACAGTCCAGCGCTCCCCTAGCCCCACCCCGGGAGTCCCTGGCGCGCGGGAGCTGCGGTTCGCGGCGGGTGCCTTACACCTGCCAGCGTCTTCTCCACCCCCAGCTGTGAGGCCAAGACTCCCCAGTCCCGGAAGGCGCCCCACACCTGCTGCAGTCGTGCGTCTCCCCGCAGCTGCGGGCCTGCGCGTCCCGCTGCCGAGAGGTCCAAGACCAGAGCAGGTGCAGGGCGTTCCCCACCCCGGTTCCCTAAACTCCACCAGCCACCCCCACCCTCCCCGTTTTCCTCTGCGGGCCTGTGATGGAGGTAGAGAAAGATATACAGGTTCCCCCTCGCCCTTACCACCAATCCCCACTCCTTTTGGAAGCCCAAGTCCTTCCTAAAGATGGAGCCCGTTCCTAGTCTGGCATCTCGTTTTCGTAAAGCTTTTTGCAAGTGGGATGCAGCAGGAGCAGATACTGCACAGTTAATCTTCAAAGCAGCCCCCTGAGGAATGATACCCTTTGAAAGTGAAAGTGTTAGTCGCTGAGTGCTGTCTGACTCTTTGGACCCCATGGATTGTAGCCCATCAGGCTCTTCTGACCATGGAATTTTCCGGGCAAGAAGTGGATAGCCATTTCCTTTTCCTGGGGATCTTCCGGACCCAAGGATCAAACTCCCATCTCCCACATTGCAGGCAGATTCTTTACCATCTGAGCCACCAGGGAAGCCCATGATGTCATTTGTTCCCCCTTCAAAAGTTCCCTGGATATTTCCACTCTTCTTATTTTCCCCAGTATTCTGGAAGACTGGTGATTATGCATGCTAAGTCACTTCAGTAGTGTCTGACTCTTTGTGGCCCTATGGACTGTAGCCCACCAGGCTCCTTTGTCCATGTGTAGAGCTAGGCTAAGCCAAGTTTAGTTGGGTTTTGTGAGACTCCTGGGAACTTGGCTACTGTCCCCAAACTGTTGTCAGTAGAGACCCCACCTTCATAGAGGGGTTGGGGAGCCCCAAGTCTGGGTTGCACATGACAACTGCCCTGATCAACCCTCCAACAGAAAGGCTAGGATCCAGCCATACCTCAATGGACCCCAGGGGCATCTTGAAGGCATTTCCCAAGCGGAAGAAAATTAACACCAATCCATCATCAAAAACTCTTGCAAAGATTCCCAAGAGGGAAGACAGAGAAGAAGCAGGAGGTGAGTGGATCCACCCTGAGGACCCTCATGTGCTTGAGCCTCAGGCTTCTTACATCTTTCATGCCCAGAATCAGATATTACAGCTGACTGCCCACCCAGAGCCTGCAGGTTTGTTTGTACCTCCCTTGTCCTAAACTTGGGCCCCAGTCTTTGACAGGTGACTTGCTGTTTCATCTTCTACCACACGCTGAGGCCTCTGTAACTCAGAAAATACTCCCTGGTCCCTAAGGAAATGACCGATAGGATTCTTTCCTCTAGGAAGCTGCCTGCTGGTGAGGGGAGGGGATCCTTCTCAGGTCCCCAGAGTTATGCTATTTTGCAGCCAAAGTGACAAATAGATGGCAAAAACTTACATGGTAGGCCGGGTTGGGAGAGGGGAATCTATTAGACTGTGAGGCCTGTAGTAGCAAAGCAAGTGCCTTGTGCCTGATACATAATAAGTGTCTATTAATATGTGTTGAAAGAATAAATGATCAAATGAAGTGATTTATAGGCTCCCTGCAATTTGCCAGACACAGTTCTAGGTTACATCAGGGAACAGGACGTATCAGAATCTTTGCCTGTTACATCAGGCGATAGCCCATGAGGAAATTAACTGTATACTGTGGTGGAATCCCCAGAAGGCAGGGTGGAAAATGACTGGGGGAAGGGGACTGTGAAGGGTTCATTCGGATCATGTCTGAGAGTATGACAGCAGGCGTCTGGATGCCCCCTCCACAGAGTGGCTGAGCTCCTTGCGGGTGCACGTTGTGCCCACCGGCATTGGGAGAGCCCGGGCAGAACTCTTTGAGAAGCAGATTGTCCAGCATGGTGGCCAGATATGCCCTGCTCAGGCCCCAGGGGTCACTCACATTGTGGTGGATGAAGGCATGGACTGTGAGCGAGCCCTCCGCCTCCTTAGACTGCCCCAGCTGCCCCCAGGTGCTCAGCTGGTGAAGTCAGCCTGGCTGAGCTTGTGCCTGCAGGAGAGAAGGCTGGTGGACACAGCAGGATTCGGCATCTTCACTCCCAAGAGGTGGGCTGGTCCTAGTCTTTCCTCAAATGTTTTCTTGAGCTATTAAACTCTCATTGTCTTAATTAGACACATTAAAAAAAAGATTTCAGAGTCGAGAAGGATTGGAAACAGATATGGGGTGAGACTTTGGTGTCTTAACCTGCCATCACCATCCTGCAGGTACCTGGATCAAGCACAGCTCAGCAAGGCAGACCAAGTCTCTTTTACGCCTCCTGGAGTCAGTGAGGCTCAGCCCAGGACAGCCCTGTCTCCTTCCCGACCTCTCACCAGACCTGTATCTCCTTCCTGGAGGACAGATGCGGTTGCAAGCATCCAAGCCCAGGTCAGGAGCCTCCCAGCCCCCATGGCTCCCTTCTCCTGGGAACTAGATCACAGAAACAGGGAGAGCCTGGTGTTCAGAAAGTTCCAGGCCCCTGAGAGAGGAGGGCTGTCTTTATTGAGAAGTCTTTTAATTCTTCCCAACATTCATCACTCCTGTATTTGCCTATCTACCACATTTCACTGGGGATCCTAGGGCTGGGCACTAGAGGAAGCCAGGTGGAACACGGCCCCACACTTAAGGAGATCCAGGTCTGTTGCAGAAAACCCAGCATCATACTTGGGTCTGACTAGGAAACTCAGCCCCCACCTCGAAGGAGCCCTCTTCATGGGCAGCATGAACTTACTGTCTCTTCTTCCCTATCTCAAGACCAGCTCTGATGGTGAAACCAGTGATGGGGAAGAGACCCAGGTTAGTGCTGCTGATCTGGAAGCCCTGATCAGCGGCCGCTACCCCACCCCCTTTGAGGGAGATAATGAGCCTAGTCCAGCCCCCGAGGGCCTGGATAAGTGGGTCTGTGCACAACCTTCAAGCCAGAAGGCGATCAACTACAACCCCCATATCACAGAGAAGCTGGAAGTACTGGCCAAAGCCTACAGCGTTCAGGGAGACAAGTGGAGGGCCCTGGGCTATGCCAAGGCCATCAATGCCCTGAAGAGCTTCCACAAGCCTGTCAGCTCCTACCAGGTACCTGGGGGCTAGGGGAGGACATGTGGGGGCCTGGGTGGGGGTCTTCTGTAGTGGGGGTCAGGTGGAGGGCTTAACATTTTCTGATGGCTGGGACTTTCACAAAAGAAAAAAACAGGGAGATTAATGAAAGCAGCTTGGCAAAAATCTTGATAAATATAAAAGCTGGGTGTTGGGTCTGTGGGGTCTGGTATACTCTTTTACTTTCGAGTTTTTCCATAATAAAAAAGTTGCTTAAAAGTTTAGTCTCTGAAGATCAACAGGCCAGAGTTTGAATTCTGGTTCCCATTATCCACTAACTGCCTGACTTTAAGCCAGTTATTCAAATCCTCTGAGCATCAGTCTCCTCATGAGTAAAAAAGGACTAAGAATAGTAACAAACACAGTGTTCCCGTGAGGACTCAAAGAGATGACCCATGTAGTGCAGGACCCGATACAGGGTAAAGCCTCACACTGGCCCCCCTGCTGTGGTAATGCTGCCCAGTATCATCACTGCTACCCTTCCTCTGCTGCCTGTGCTGAGCTCCATCCCTTAGGGAACCAGCAGACAAGTTACCCAGCCCACTCCAGTCAGACTTCTCATCTTCAGCTGTGCCCAGGCTTTACACAGCTATCAGTTGCCCACCAACCAGAGTGGATTTTACTCATCTGCTAAAGGAGTCAGTTTCCCCACTGCTGACTCTACTCCTCCCATCTTTTCACCTTTCCTTCCTGCCTCTGCCTCCTCTTCCTCTAGGAGGCTTTTGGCATCCCTGGGATTGGAAAGCGGATGGCTGAGAAGATTGTCGAGATCCTGGAGAGCGGGCATCTGCGGAAGCTGGACCACATCAGCGAAAGCGTGCCTGTCTTAGAGCTCTTCTCCAACATCTGGGGAGCTGGAACCAAGACTGCCCAGATGTGGTACCATCAGGTCACACCCTGTCCTAGCCCCCACTTCAGTTTTACTGTATCTTAGAGCTCCTGTCCCACAGTTCTCTCGCCCTATGCTTTGATGAAAATGAACCCAGACTAGAGAGGGATCACTTCTCAAAGGGACCAGGGCCCGTGGAGATCCCTCTCTTGCCTCTCAGAACTACCCTGTTTGATATCCTTGAGGGTTAGTCTGTGGTGTAGGCAGAGACAAGAAGTATATTTCTTTGTCCCTCAGAAAAACAAGGGCCTTCCTGAGCAGACCAGACCTAGGGGCTGAGAATCCAGAACAGTGGTTCCCAAACCCAGCCATGCCCAGAATCACCCCCAGATTGATGAGATGATGAATGAGTGTTTTAGGATTGGGGCAGGGCTGGATTGAGGTGTGTCTTTCATGCCCCGTGCCTTTCCCAAGTCCCACTGATTACAGACCCTGGGCTTGCTCCTGCCTCATGCTTTCCTTGGAGTCTAGGGATGATGAAAACCTTGTGTGTCTGCTTATTCACTGTCTCTTCAATGGTTCTGGATCCTCATAGCCTTCCCATCTGGCTTCTTTATTTCAGGGTTTCCGGAGCTTAGAAGACATCCGAAACTACGCCTGTCTGACTACCCAGCAGGCCATTGGCCTGAAGCATTATGATGACTTCCTAGACCGCATGCCCAGGGAGGAGGCTGCAGAGATTGAGCAGACAGTAAGCAGGTGTCCCAGGGCAGTGAGGAGAGCCACTGCTATAGGGTCAGGGCCTGACTCAAAGCCAGGAACTCCTGATCCCTCAGTGGGGGAGCCCAGCAGGCAGAGGAAGCTGTGGGCCACTGGAGACTGGAACTAGTGGGCAAAGAGCAAGTTGGCTTAGGTAGGGAGGGGCTGCACACTAGCTCTCTGGGGTAGGGGTCTTGGTATCAGGCAGAGTTAGCCCTGGCTTAGGTGCCAGCTGGTGTTAGGACTCGGTTAATGTCAGGGCTTGATCAGAGCTGGATTACGGTCAGAACTACTTGAAGATATTGGGATTTGAACTGGGCTAGGGTAGGGTGGATCAGGGCAGAGGTTCTTAACATTTTTTGACTCACAAACTTCTTTTGAGAACCTAATGAAAATCATGGACTCTTTTCTGTCCACAATCTGTAAAAATGCACAAAGTTGTATACCTCTTTTCGGAAGTACATACCTTCTGCAGCCCTCCAAAGGCTGGTTCAAGGTTTGTGTTAGAATTGGTATAAAAGCACAATGCCAGTAGGATTAGGTTTGGGGTTAGAGGAAAGCTAGATCCAGAGTCAAGTTAAGGTTAGACCTGAATTAGAAGTAGAGTTTTCTTAGTGTTGGATGCTTTTAGTTAAAATTTATGATTGTCCTAGAAATAAGGTTTGGCCAAGATTAGGGTTTGGTTTAGAGTTGGGTTAGGGGTTAAATTCATGTAAAACCTAGATTAGAGGGAGACTAGAGTACATTTAGCATGAGATGTATCATTTGTTCAGCTGGCGTTAAGGTTAGGGGCTGGTTTGCTCACTATGGCCTAAGATTCTAATGCGGCAGGACTCCCTGGAGACTGGCCCAGCTTAGCTGAAATCACCCTCCAGCTCTTCTCCCAGTCACATGACTGAGGCTGGTGTGAGATGGACAGGCAAGCGCCTTTGTCCACCCATCACTGGGCCTTAGTGCCAGTGATGACCTGTCACTCAGCCACGGTATCTAGGCACAGAGAATGCCCCAGAGAGCCTCCAGCCCCAACCCACTGGAACAGAAGTGGCTCCCCACTGGAACAGAAGGGCCCACTCTCCCCATTTAAGGTCTCCAGCTTTAGGAGGTTTTGATGGGATTATTCATCGTAGGCCTCCTCCCACTCTCTCAAGAAGGGGGTTGAGGGGATTAGCAAAGCCTGCCTGTCAGGAGAATTGAGGTATCCAGGGTCCCAGAAATCTCAGTGTCCTGCAGTGGAGACTGGGAAGCTATCCGCATACAAAAGGCCTCAGTGTTTCTGGTGTGGAGACTAATGGGCTTAACCTCCCTCAGTCCCCCCCACTCAGTGTACCATGATCCCTCTGCCTCAGCTCCCTCCACACCGAGCCCCATTCCTCCAAGTAAGGATGTGGCCATTGGCTCAGCTTTCCCTCCCTCTTTGCTCTCTCCTTTCCTTCCCTACACATGCAATTATATTTCTGGGTTCTATCTCCCCAGAGGCCTGGACCAGGGGCACCCTGCCAACCACCTGTCAGGCTTCAAGCCCCAACTCACACACTATGCATTTAGCTCTGAATCCAAAGATACCTGGGGCTGCTGAGACCTGGCTGAGGGCTCCTTGGCACCTGGCCCTCTGTACTCAGTGGAGCTTCACACACCTGGGTGTATGGGTTGGGGCAGACCCCAGAGAAGGTATGTCTGTCTGCTCTTGAAGAGCTCTAGAGGGAAAGAGCCACAGCTTCCCTCAGAATCTGAGCACGACCTTCTCTCTCCCCGGGCTGCACCCAGTGGTGTGAGCGTGTTTTCCTCTCTTCTGTCCCGGCAAGGCTAGAGAACTGCTCCCCAGGGTGGATGGAGCTCCTCTTCTGTTCCTTGAGGCTCTCTCCCTCAGGCTGGACCTTGCATCCAGAGATTAGCTTGGAACCCAAGGTGTGTGTGGGCTCCTCCAACCGGGAAGGCCCACAGCCCTCACCCTCCTCACTGTCCTCTCCCAGGTCCGGGAAGCAGCTCAGGCCCTCAACCCCGGGCTGTTGTGCGTGGCATGTGGTTCATACCGTCGGGGAAAGGCAACCTGTGGTGACATGGACGTGCTGCTCACCCATCCAGATGGCCGCTCTCACCAGGGCGTTTTCAGCCGCCTCTTGGACAGCCTCCGGCAGCAAGGTATAAGCCCCACCCCCAGGTGAGCAGGTGGGCAGGGGCAAGGTGGCCCCCAGGCGAGAGAGCCTCAAAGTTCCCATCTCTAGGCTGGAAGCAGGGGAGGCTGCTCCACCAGAACCCACCTTTCCCCTGAGGCCAGAGCCACTGCAGGGAAGAGATGAATTAGCTCCTCACACCTCCCAGAGGTGCTGCAGGTCAAGGGTTCATCTGATCTTTCCATGCCCCCAGTGTAGCCGGGGCGGCGGGAGGGACATGGGGAGGAATTACTATGCATATTCTATAGAAAAGGACACAGGCCTGAAGAAAGCCTGCAAATAAATGGACAGGCTGGGGACAGAGGACCCAGGGATAATCAGGAGAGGCCTGGGAGGTCAGACGGCCCTGGGCTGGGCAGCCCAGCCCCTGGCTCCCTGCTCTGCCAGCGCCCTCCTGTGTTGGGCCAGGGTTCCTGACGGATGACCTGGTGAGCCACGAGGAGAACGGCCAGCAGCAGAAGTACCTGGGTGTGTGCCAGCTCCCGGGGCCAGGGCGGCGACACCGACGACTAGACATCATCGTCGTTCCCTACAGCGAGCTTGCTTGCGCCCTGCTCTACTTCACCGGCTCTGCCCACTTCAACCGCTCCATGCGGGCTCTGGCCAAGACCAAGGGCATGAGCTTGTCAGAGCATGCCCTCAGCACAGCTGTGGTCCGCAGTGCCCAAGGCCTCAGGGTGGGCTCTGGCCAAGTGCTGCCCACCCCCACTGAGAAGGACGTCTTCAGGTTCTTAGGCCTGCCCTACCGAGAACCTGCTGAGCGGGACTGGTGACTTGGCTGCCCATCTTGGCCGTTCAGCCAGCCTCAGCAGGCTGAACCTCACTGCGCCAACCACTGGCTCCTCTGGGCTTGGGAAGGGCCAGCCTGGCTCCCAGGACGGCCTGGCCCTCTCTGCAGCAGGGTCAGGTGTTACCCTGTCTGCCTCACCATTGCCCCTGAAGTTGTGCACATGGCCCCCTGCCCCATTTTAGGCAGGAACTGGTACCTGGCTTGGGGCCAGCTTCCTGCTTTGGAGGCCCAGGCATCCCCACTTCTCTGCCCCAAGGAGGGTCTAGCTACTGGGGGTGGGATGGGGGCTGTAGGGGAGAGACACAATACTGTGGCCCAGCATCACCCAAGACCCTTCAGAGCAAACGAGCCGCTCCAGAGGTGCTTCCTCCACCCACCTCCCTTGCAGTGCAGCTGGCAGTGTGGGGAGGGGGCACCCCAGGATCGACGAGGACAGCGTTTGAAGGCCCAGAGGCCCAGTAAAGTGCACTCGAGATTCAGCCTGCCTGTGTGTCTGTGAGCTGCTGCAGCCTCTGCCTGCCTTTCTCCCGGGTAGGGACAGAGATCGGAGGTGAATGGGAACCCAGGCAAGTTAACAGTTCTCCAGGCCAGGCCTGAGTCAGCTCCTAAACAACTCAGAAAGGAGTAGAGGTGGACATTAAGAGGGAGGATTCATGGAGCTGGGAATTAGGACTGCCTGTCTACCCATCAGCTTGTCCTGTGGGCCCTGTCCTAGAATAGGCAATACCTAAGGATATGAACAAATGTAACAAGGCTCAGTGAAAGTGAAAAGTTTTAAATATAACAAGGCTCATTAGGAACAACTAAATGGTGACCTGTGTGCCATTGACAAGGCTGAGACATTGACAGGGCTGAGACAGTCAGGGAAGGCTGTGCTGCCTGGAGGAGGCAAGGGGCAACTTGGCAGGAAATAGCTTATTTGAAAAGGGTAACCCGTTCTCTTGGGACAACTAAGGAACCTGCTTTAGAGAGGATGCTGAGCGCCGGATGGGAGTCAGAAGGCCAGGCTGGTAGAGGACTGAAAGTCGAGCTGAGGGGCTTAATTTGAGCAGCTCGGAGAGGCCAGCCAGGGGTATCAGGGTGGTTTTGGAGGCAAGAGCTTACAGGACAGGAAAGATTTGGTGAGGGGAGCGGTCGGGTGGGAAGGTTTGGCATACCAAGTGTTTTCTTGCTCAGAGGCAAGAAAAGGTGGCTGCGAGGAGCCTGGGCCAGAGTTGGGATCCACCAGAGTGTGCTGGCTGTGCGGCAGGGAAGGGGCGGGCCCTGAGTCCTGCATCTGTCTAATTGCAAACTCCTAGATGCTGAAGCTGAAACTCCAGTACTTTGGCCACCTCAAGCAAAGAGTTGACTCATTGGAAAAGACTGATGCTGGGAGGGATTGGGGGCAGGAGGAGAAGGGGATGACAGAGGATGAGATGGCTGGATGGCATCACTGACTTGATGGACGTGAGTCAGTGAATGGGAGTTGGTGATGGACAGGGAGGCCTGGTGTGCTGCAATTCATGGGGTTGCAAAGACTCGGACACGACTGAGCGGCTGAACTAAACTGAACTGAGAGCTGGCCTTTCTTGGCCTCATCTCAGTCGGGATTCCAGCAAGCTTAGAATGGGCCCAACTTTCGCTCAGAGCCCTGAAGTCCCAGCTGCAGGGCCTTGCCTGTATGGGTCATGTCAGGGAAGGAATCAAAGGCCATGGAGGCTGGGGGGCCCCTTTCACAGCTCAGCACCAACCAGAGAAGCCACATCAGAGGACTAGAAGCCTTCGTAAGGGCAACTTCCCCAGTGGCTCAGTGGTAAAGAATCCTGCCAGTGCAGGAGATGGAAGTTCGATCCCTGGTTCAGGAATATTCCCTGGAGGAGGAAATGACAACCCACTCCAGTATTCTTGCCTATAAGATCCCATGGAGGAGCCTAGCGGACTGCAGTCCCTGAGGTCTCAGAGCACACACACACACACACACACACACACAGCACAAGCGTTCGTGGCAGGTGAGCCTCTCGGAGCTTCTCCTACAGGGAGCTGTAGCTGCCTGGGGCCTGGAATGGACAAGAAGAGCTGGGTCTCTGGGCCCCCCCAGGTGTCAGGGTTACTTTCGGCCCATTAGGAGCTCTGCTAGTCTACTCTAGACTGGGGCCTCTGTGCCTGCCACTATCCTAGCAAGGGGTGCAGCTGGCAGAAGCCCAAAGCCTGGGGTGTCTGCATCCAAATGTGGATGCTGCTACTTCCCACTTGAGTGGCCCAGCCTGCTCAGCAGCCTCTCCAGCCCCAGAGGAGCAGGGCCTCCAGGACAAGAAGAAGGAACCAGTGGATCCCAGGAGAACTTGGCCAGCTAACCCCTCCCTACACACAGGAAGTCTTCAGAACCATAGGGAGGGATGGTGCTGGTTTCTGGGTGTGGAAGCAGGGACCTGGCCCCATCCTGCCATCTCTTAGAGGAAGGAAGGGGAGGTTCTCCCCCACCCCTAACCCTGAGAGTCAGAATCCTGGAGACACCTTCAAACCATGCAGATTCCTGGTACCACATTCTGGCAAGGGCAATAGGAAATCATGGGTTAAAAAGAAGAGTGCCCACCCCCTCCAGAGAGACCCACCCTCAGGGCAGTGTCCTCTGGGCTGCTCAGGGACACTGGAGCCTGGGAGAAGATCTAATGGAGGGACTCTGGTCCTGAGAAAGGCTGCCCAGTTAGGCAGAGGGGGAAGTTCTCTGAGGCCAAACTAAAAAAAGGGTATGACCAGCCACTTGAGAGCCCAAAGTGGATTCCTGGGCAGACTTTCAACCCAGTGCCCCATCCTGCTGGAAGGGAGACTGGATTATGGAGCCCTGGTGGGAATTGAGATACTATCTTACAACTGAGCACCCCAAAACCACCACCCACTCACCACCTGGTCCTAATGAGGAGGAAAGGCCCCACGGGCCTGCTTCCTGCCTCCCGCTCAGCTCATCACTGCTCTCTCCCTGAACTTCAGTGGTCTCAGGCCAGACCACAGGTGCGGTAGGCAGGGTAACGGCTTCCCAAAGTTGTCCTCGGCCTATTCTCTGGAACCTGTGAATATATTACCCTTCTTGGTAAGAAAGGGATGTGCAGATTTAATTAAGAATTTTGAAATGAGGAGATTAGCCAATAGGCCCAATCTAATCATGAGTCCTTAAAAGTGGAGAAATTTCCTGGCTAAGATTAGAGGGCTGTGATGAAGGAAGGAAGGTCAGAGAGATGTGATGTTTCTGCCTTTAAAGATAAATGGGGCTACCAGCCATGGAATGCGGGCAGCCTCTAGAAACCAGAAGAGGCAAGGAAACAGAGCCTACTCTGCTGCTGCTGCTGCTGCTAAGTCGCTTCAGTCATGTCCAACTCTGTGCGACCCCATAGATGGCAGCCCACCAGGCTCCCCCATCCCTGGGATTCTCCAGGCAAGAACACTGGAGTGGGTTGCCATTTCCTTCTCCAATGGATGAAAATCAAAAGTGAAAGAGAAGTCGCTCAGTCGTGTCCGACTCTTCGCAACCCCATGGACTGCAGCCCACCAGGCTCCTCCATCCATGGGACTTTCCAGGCAAGAGTCCTGGAGTGGGGTGCCATCGCCTTCTCTGGATCCTACTCTAGAGCCTTCATAACAGAACACAGCCCTGCCAACAACTCAGTATTATCCTGGGGAGACCTGTGTCAGACTGCTAAACAATAGAACTGTTTAGTAATAACTTGGTGGTGCTTTAAGCCACCAAGTGTGTGGAAGTTTGTTACCGCAGTGATAGAGGACCAGTACACAGAGTGTGTCTTGTTCTCTCCTGGTACAAAGTGAGTGAAGGGATGGTGGGTATGAGCAGGCCCTGCTGTGAGGTGGAGGAGGTCCCCGAAAGCGCAGTAGGGTGTGGGGAAGGGGAGGGGCCTCCCCCCATGCCTGGAGTAGGGGAAAGGCAGGTGGTAGGCAAAGCTGGGGGCCCAGTCCTCATGGATGGGCTGCCCTGTGCTCAGTCTGAGGCTCCCAGTTTCCCTCTGACACTTTGAGCCCAAGGCACAATCCTCTCTGAGCTGCTTGGCCCCAACTCTGCCAACCTGGGAGCCTCATCTTTTCCTGACTTCCCTCGTAGCTCAGTTGGTAAAGAATCCGCCTGCAATGCAGGAGACCCAGGTTCGATTCCTCAGTTGGGAAGATTCCCAGGAGAAGGAAATGACAACCCACTCCAGTATTCTTGCCTGGGAAATCCCATGGACAGAGGAGCCTGGGGGGCTACAGTCCGCGGGGCTGCAAGAGTCAGACACAACAGCAACTAAACCACCACCATCTCTTCCCAAAGCCTAGGTTGGTAACACTGCCACTGGAGGGGAACAAGACCAGGGCAAACTCTCCTCCTGGGTTCTGGCTGTTCCTGATGAAGCAAGTGTGGGCATAGGGCCAGGGTCTCCCAGGCCTGGAGTGGACATGGCGAGGAGAGCAGGCCCAGCTGTGTCCTGTCCTCCAGGAGTAAAGGAATGGGAAACCCAAGCCCTTGGTCCTGCTTCACCACAGGGGAGTTATGAGTTCGTGTCCCTTTGAACAGAATGGGATGGCTCTTGCCCAGATGAGGGACGACAGCTTGGAGAAGACATTGGCCTTACTCCCTCTCCACTCCCCCAACAGGAGAGCCCCTTTCCAGACCCCCCACCATCCAGAGGTCAACCTCACACGGCAGCTGCAGCTGCTGGGGCACCTGCTGCCCCAAGTCTAGGAGAGGCTCAGCCTCCAGACCTTTAGCCCTCTGCCCTTCAGTCCAGACACCAGCCAGATAGTTTTCCAGAACACCTGAGCAGCCCTGCTCTGAGCTCTGGGACAGGGGGACCCTCAGGCCTGAAGTCCCCAAACTGGCCTGAGACTCTGGGCCAGGCCTTGCCCCTATTGTCTGAACCAGGGGCTCTGCAAGCCTTGGTCCCCTACACTGGGGGTAAGTGCAGAAGCTGAGCTCCAGTGAAAGCTTAGAGGGAACACCCTGAAAGACATCCCAGAGGTAAGGCGAGGACCCAGTGGTGGAGGGACTGAGGGCAGGGCTCTGAGAATGCCATGTGTGGGGGGGCAGTACAGGTACCAGGCCATGGGCCACTGCATGGTGCTTGAGTGACTGTGGAACTTCTGACCCTTCACTCTGCTGGACCAGGGGGCCTGGTGCTGATGGAGTGGGCAAATGGCCCCAGACATCGTGTTCCTCCAGCAGCAAGACACCCTGAGCCCTACCGCACTCACCCACCAGGCTCTGTCTGGTTCCCTCAGCAATGCTGCCACTATGCCCTTGTCTAACTGTGGGGCCATTTGCCTGTGCACCTAAAGTACATTGCTGGGCCTGTGTTTGGGTGCTGCAGGCTCATGACTCTACATTTGCACATGTGTGTGGACAAGCTGGGTGTGTGTCAGTGTATCCACCAATCTCGACCTCGGTGTGCATGCCCCAGGGTCCTCAAGGGCTCTGGGCAGGGCCTGGGGCTGGATCGGGGGTCCCCAGAGTCCCTGTGGTGCTGAGTAGGGACTGCAGAAGGTGGTGGAGGCCCTATGGGCTCTGGACTCTGAGTCCTTGTGTCCTGGAGGCGGCCGCAGGGCGGGCCGCCTGCGTCAGCCTTGAGCGGCCATCAATAGCACGCGGTTAATTAATTTGATGGGAACAGCAGGGACCGCCGTTTGCATTTAGTGAAGTTCCAGGAACTTCCAACCTCATCTTCATAATTGGCCTCATAAATTGTAAGAAAGAGAGAGATCAGCAAAGCGGGAGGGAGGAGGGGCCGCCCGTCCGTCCTTATTTAATTTTATTGCTGAAATTCATCTTTTTAGCCTCCTCCGGAATCGGCTCTCCCTGCCGGATTTGCCTAATCATGATAAATTAATATTCATTTCCCCGCCTCTTACCCAGCTTCCGCGCTTGGATAGAGTTGGGGTGGGTCTCCTTCCAGCCCCTCCACCATGCCTTGGTGGGAGCCTGGGAAAAGAGGGGCTGTGTTACTACAAGGGGTGGAGGGTGGGGGGAATGTGGGTGACTGGGGCTCTCAGAGGAGAGAATCCTGAGACCCCAGACACATCCCTGGGCAGGAATAGCCCAGAGGGTCTGGGATGCTGGGATCAACTACCCCTGCCCAGCAGGGTCTCAGTGGGAGGGGCAGGAAGAGGCCACTAAGGCATTTTGGAGACCCAGAGGCTGAGACTGGGAGCGGTTAGGATGCATCTGGGAGGTGGATTCTGAAGGTCGGTACCAGGTGAGAGGTAGGGGGAAGGGACCTGGTCTTTGCCCCTCTTCTCCATCAACTAGGTGTACGCCCTGTGCAGTCTCCAGGGGGACCCACTCTAGTCTGTGGGGCTTCACAGACACCCATATTCTCTGGCCAACAGAAGTGGCCACTTCCCAACAGCCCAGCCCAGCTAGGTGGCTGGGCCTCTTACACTGGGCACCTTGGCTTTGCTGTGTGTGCGTGTTAGTTGCTCAGCCGTGTCTGACTCTTTGTAACGCCATGGTCTGTCTATAGCCCACCAGGCTCCTCTGTCCATAGAATTCTCCAGGCAAGAATATTGGAGTGTGGGTAGCCACTCCCTTCTCCAGAGGATCTTTCCAGCCCAAGGATCGAACCCAGGTCTCCTGTCGTGTGACTGTACTGCTTTTCCCGGTAAGGCCCTTTCACAGGCCTGCAGGAGTGTTTCTGGAAGGGTTAGGCAAATCCTGAGCAGTGGGGCCCCTGAAGTCCAAAGGGGCAGATGCTCTGTCTTCTTGCCTCATAATCAGTATGTGAGATATGGGAGGGATTTAGATTTTATCCACCACCTTACCCCATTTTATAGATGAGGAAACTGGACCAGAAATGGGAGGTTACTGACCCAAGGTCTCACAGAAGTTGGGGCAGGGGGCTGTTTCTATCCCATCTTGGAAGATGGGTGTGGTGGGTAGGATTCTCTGAAAAACCCCAGGGACTTTTGCCCTTTTGAGTGTGGGTCAAGGCTTCGGCTCTGAGGAGGTGCTACTCCTGCAGTTATGTTACCTCATATGGCAAACGGAAAACTATCTGGATGGGTCTGGTCTAATAATATGAACCCTTTAAAAGTTTTATTAAGCTGTTAGCAGAAGGAGCAAAGAGATTCAAAGCATGAAGGCTCAGCATGCCTCTGCTGGCTCTGAAGATAGAAGGGGACTTGTACAAGGACCAGGGAGCAGCCCTCAGCTGATACACAGCAAGGAAATGGGGACCTCAGTCCTACAACCATAAGGAGCCAAATTCTGTCAACAAAGAGAGTAAGTGTGGAAGCTGATCTTTCCCAGAGCTTCCAGATAAGAGCCCAGCCTGGTTAACACCTTGATTTAGGTCTTGCAGAACCCTGATCAGAGAATTCAGCTGAGCCTGCCTGGACTTCTGGTCTATAGGATTCTGAAATAACGGGTCTTGTTTTTAGGGGCTGTTTGTGATTTGTCATCACTTTTGTTGTGCAGCAGTAGAAACCTAATATGCAGGGCTTAGGGGAAGGGTATCTTAGGAGAGTCCTACGATGGGGGAGGGAGATAAAGTTGGGAGAGGTCTGAGGCTCTATCCTAATGCTACTTCCCTCCCCCTGCCCCCGCATTCCGACATGGCAACAATTGACTGAAGCTGCCCTCTAGTTCCAAAGTTCTCATAACTCCCTGTTGTTTCACCTGGGACCAGACCTTCATAAGCATTTCAATTTGTGAGTCCTTCCAGGTAGAGTCTGGACCCCTGTGTAATGTAGCAAGTTCACCTCACAGGAATGGGTCCTCCTGTGAGGAGGAGAACAGGAGGAGCCTCTGGAATTGGTTCAGGCAGAGGCTTCTAGGATGTGGGTAGGGGCCGGCTGATAATTTAATGCACTTTCAAACCAGAGTTCCCCTTCCCCCAAAACCAGTTTGCAAAAAGTATCTATTCATGTGTCCTAGGTGGGTGCTGGCAAAAGATGGTTTTTGATTCCCACTGGAAGATCCCAGCATTAGTGAATTTTGAGGAAGACCAATTGACATTTTGAAAGTTATGGAAAGAGTCTCCAGTGAGGAGCCCTGGATTAGCTGCACCATATTTCTGGGGTTATTCCAGCAGCATTTATTGATTAACTCTGAGCCTGGCCAGTCCACCCTTAACCCAGCCCTGCTTGTGGACTATATCATATAACCTTCCCAATAGCCCTGTTGGTACTTGTATTATTTCCATTTGGCAGATTAGGAAAGAGAGGCCCAGAGAGATTCATTCACTTGTGCTAAGTCACACAGCACTGAGAATAGCTGGGTTTTGTCTCAGATCTCTGTCACCCAGGAAGCCCAGCTGGTTTTCCTGGCTCCCACTCTGGGAAAAGTTCTAGTCCAGATCTAACGGGACTGTCTGTTAACTTCTCTCCCTCCGTCTCCCACATACCCAAGGAGAGAGTCCTGAGCTTTTCAGAGTCTGTGGAGGTTCCTGATGCTGATATTGAAGGATACTCCCTAGCCCTAAGAACTGGAGTTTTTGACTTTTTAAAAGATATCTATTTATTTGGCTGTGTCGGGTCTTAGTTGCCGCACACAGAATCTTTAGTTTGCAGGATCTTTTATTAATAATTGCAGCATGAGGAATCCTTAGTTGCAGCATACGAATTCTTAGTTGCAGCATGCGGAATCTAGTTCTCTGACCAAGGATTGAACCCAGGGCCCCCTGCACTGGGAACATGGAGTCCGAGCCACGTGACCACTAGGAAAGCCCTGAGAACTGGAGTTTTGAATCAGCAAAGGCCCAATTGTCCTGAGATGGGACCCCTACCCCGCAACATCCCACCTCCCTTAGGGACTTAGTAGTATGGAGACCCTGACTCTTAAACTCCAGCCCTGCTGGAGGGTGAGGGTCCTGGCTCTATAGCTCATGTCTATCCCTACATGCCCGGTCTATCCCCTACACCCCCCACACACCGGACCCCTCCCTCATAGTTCCACACAGTGGTGACTTATTCCCACATGACTGTAGGCAGGGCTTGACAGGGGCCCAGCCTGGCTTGAGAATCTCCTCCTCTCAGCTCCAGGCTTCCTCTGTGGAATTCTCTCTCTTCACCATGACCATGGGCTCTGCTCTCCTGGAGAACTTTGGGGCCACTGTGGCAAGGGCCTCCCTACCTGCCAGACCAGACACCCCATTGGAAAGTATCACCCCCTGGCCTGCCCCTCTTCCTTGAAGCTGCCTAATGGGGAGAAAGCCCAGGATCCTTAGGCCCTGGCTCCACGAGAGAGGGACCCAGAGGTCACGCCCTCTACTGTTCCACTCTGTGCCAGGAAACAGTCCCGGATTCCCACCTCTGGGGCCAAGGACTGCAGGCCCCACCTCAGAGCTTCTGCGAACTAAGGTCCCCCGACTTTGAGGGCCTCCCCCGCGCTCCCGCACCGAAGTACCTTTGGAAGTTGCAGGGCCAAGTGGAGGAGGGCTCCAGAGAAATGCCCTGAAGGAGCCCCACCTGTTGCCCCGTGAGGTATAGACTCAGACTTCAGATGCCCCTCCAGAGCCTGGCTCCACAGCAAGAGAAACGCTCTCTCCGCTCCAAGCTTCAAGTTCTAGCCTGCTGGTGGCCCTCACTCCCTCCACTCCTCTGGATCTGACAAACAGGCCTCCCTGGGATCTGGACCGGCAGCGGCTGCTCTGAAGCAGAGGATGGCGGGATAGAGGAGTGCTCCAGCGGGCCTCCTAGTGGGCGGCGGCGTCACCGCCAACGGGTATCTGGCCGGGGGCGGGGTTTGGACAGGGTAGGGCCCGCACCGCCGCCAGGTGTGTTGGGCTGAGGAGGGAGCGGGTATAGAGGCCGACAGGCGCGCTTCCCGGAAGGCGCCAGCAGAGGGCGCGCGAGGACCGGTCAAGAGGCCCGGCGTGTGCGAAGGCCTGTGATGGGGGTGTGGTAGACAAGGCGGCAGGTGCCCTGGAGGAACCGCCCAGGGGCTTCTCTCCGACTCCCCCGGGTGGGAGCTGGGGCTGGAAGTGTCCGGACTGCGCGGCCTTTCGCTCCTCAGGCAGAGGTGCCCGATGGGGATGTGGCCTAGCGCGCCCCTCCGTGGGTGGGTAGACCTTCCCCATTACCGGGCAAGGGAGTAGGGTCTGTATATTCAGGACTGGTGACCTTGATGCTGAACCTGGTGGGACCCCCTTCCTCAGACACCTCAGGTCGAAATTCTGTGCCTCAGTTTCCCCCTGCGTGAGTTCTGTCCTTGCTCCCGGAAGCTCTAAACTGGGGCACCAGGTGGGGTGATCCCGTGAAAGGGAATTAGTATGCCCCCGCCCCCGCCCCCGCCCCGTCCCCGCCCGTCCCCGCCCCGTCCCCGCCCCGTCCCCTCATTGATTACCCTGACCTCGCCAACCTTGAATCTAGAGCTTGGGGGGAAGTAGAAAAAGATGGGAGAGGAGAGGAGTGAGTGATGGAAGAAGTGACACTGTAAAAGCAAATGGAAGGGAAGGATGGAGGAAGAGGAAGGGGAGGAGGAAGGGGAGGAGTAGGGCGTGGGTCGGTGGGTGGGTACGAAGAGGGGCTTAGCCCTCTTAGCGGAAGCTCTCCCGAGACTGGGGCTAGCTGCGCCTGCTCTGGGCTGTGATGAGGCCTGAGCTCTCCGCTGCGTCCCAGAACCATCGCTCTGCCAGTTGCCGCCCTCCAGCCTCCATGATTTATAGCTGGGCCAGGCCCAGCGACCTTGGGTGGATAACTAATGAGGGGTCAATAACGCTACAGAAAAAGTGAACTGGTGAGGGAGGAGGAAAGAGGCCCATTAGCCGGTCCATCTCTTTCCTCCCGGCATCCTCTCGCTAAATCCCTGGGCCTCTCATTCAGGCCCCTCACTGGGAGGGTTTTCCTAGAGACTCTTGATGGGGTCTGAGGCCTTGCATATAGGAAGGTGGGTTGTGGGAGGCAGAGCCTGAGTCTCAGCATCTCCATCATCTGGTTCTTATTGAGAGGAGACCAAAACATTCTCCTTGCAGTCTGCCAATTCCCCTCTCCCTGTTCAAGGTCACCTGGGTCATCCTCTGGATCCCCAGTCCATTTTCAGCACTACAGGGGACCAGAGTTGGGGGGAAGGAAGCAGCTCTCTCAATACCTGGCCTCACTGAATGTATCTCCCTTAATTACCTGTCAGCATCAAGGTGCTGGCCTAAGCGCTTTTTCACTTTATAGTCCCATTTTGTGGATGAAGAGTTAAAGCTCAGAGAGAGGAGCAGTCAGCCAAGGGAGGAGCTGAAACTTGAATTCAGATTATCTGGCTCCAAATCACAGCACTTCCCTGCCCATCATCCCAGGGTCTTAGGCTCACCATTAACTCCTGCCCAGCTCAGTCTGCAAAGAAGACATCAAATGAGGGAGCCCTGAAACAAGGGCACTCTTTCCCAGAAGTAGGCATAGGGTGACAGAACAACCCTGGAAGAAATACAGGACAGTGGTAATGGGGTAGGGGCGCCATATTAGGGCTTGATTGCTTACTCTTGCAACAAACAGGTATTGAGTGGCAATCATTTTCCATACCCTGGGGATATGGGAGCAACACTGGGGATGTTATATTCCAGCATGGGGGTATGAAAGTGAGTTTCAGGAGGCACGCCTATGGCATGCAGCAGTGTGTAGACTCCCTGCAGAGTAGAAACAAGCCTGGGCAGAGGCGTATGCAAGGCACTTACTCCCACCCCAGGGAGGGAGACACTACCCATCATCTCAACCCCTGACTCCACATCTAAGCTCTCATATACTCCCTGATCCCCCAAACTCACTGCTGTCTTCCCCCAACCTGCTCCTTCTGTCTTACTTGATCAACCTGAGAGATCCCTAGCTCCAAGACTGGATATATAATTTTCAGGGCCCAAAGCCAAATGAAACTTCAGGCTCTTTATTATAAAATTATAAAGAATTTCAAGACAGAGCATTAAACCAGGCACACAGGGCTCTTCTAAATGCACAGCCCCCTGGGCTGGCCCATGTCACACACCTAGGAAGACAGCCTTGCCTGGAACCTCTCATTCTCTTACTTTCCCACTCCTTGACGTCCTGGTCCTCTCCTTTTTTATGTCAGCAATTAGCTCAAGCCTCCTGGGTCTTTCAGGTGGTACTGTCACAGCCTCTTCCCTGCTCCAGCCTCTTTATAACCCCAGCCATTCTGGGAAGTTTCATTCCGACCACACTCAGTGCTATTTGCCTGGACTATTGGCCAGGCAAACACTGGGCCCCAAACAATCCCTACACTTTCTGGTTTCCATGCTTTTTTCCCCCCAAATTCAGTTCCTTTGGAAAATTCATTCTTCCTTTATTCACCTCTCTGGGAAGACTTTCTGATTTTCCTGGAGGAAATCTCACACTGGGAAATTTCACATCGCAAACGATGTTCTTGGGTCAAAACACAAATCATCTTCAGCCTTTGCTCACAGTCGTTTGTCTGCCATGCCTAGTAGACTTAAAATTCTAGAAGCCAAGGATGGTGTCATATTTGTCATTGTAACTCCACAGCACCTTGCTGACGCTAGCGTGGTAGGGACTCAGTTAACGTTTGCTGATGCAGCTATGGGCATCTTTGGCACGTGGGTATGTTTGGAGTTCTTGAATTGTGTGGACAGTGTGAGGGTTTATGTCAACGCATGAGCGATTCTGCTTCTGTGTATGCGTATTTTCATATCTATCCATGTGGAGGCGTGTTAGCTGCATACGTGTGCACAGACATAGAGGTTTCTGTCATCGCGTACATGAATTGCCGGTGCAGGGGTCTGCATGGCTGTGCGTACGTGGATTTGTGTTGGTGGGTGCACCTGGCTCTGGGTGGCAGACGTCTGCCCATGCACAGCATGAAGGCTTGTGTCTGTGCTCCCATGACGTGGGGGCTGTGCCTAGACAGGAGCTGCAGGTGTACAGTGCAAGGACGCAGGCGGCTGGCGCGTGTGCAGACCATGTGTGTGCACAGCTGCGTGTCCTGGCCGCGGGCAGGCCGGACACCCCGTGCACCGCTTGCTTCCGCCGAGCGAGCCGCTTTGTTCCTCCGCCGCAGGCAGCCTCGTGGGCTCCCGGCTCGGGCAGTCTGGGCCTGGGCTTCTCGGGGCCGTCGTGATTGGCGGCCCAGCGGGCCGCTCGACTCCCTCCCCGGCGGGCGGAGCCGGATCGGCTCCCGTTACCGGCGAAGGCGGGTAGGGGTGGGGGTGGCAGGGGGGCGCCAGGCCATCCATCTTCTGTTATTACAGCGTAATGGGGCTGCTCGGGCGCCCGCCCATTTGTCATCGGCCTCGTTCGCTGATAACGGGCATTTGTCATCACTTTCCTCTGAGCCAATGTCATCAGCGCCGCTGACAGGCAGGGATGGGCGGGGGAGGGGCGGGGGGGCGGGGGGGAGGTGGGTCGCGAACAGGAGCACAGGCGCGCACACGTGCATGTGGGCCTGCTGGACACACGCTCCTGCACATACACACAGGCACACGGAACCTGGGGAGACACATGTCCCTATGTGTGTGGATCGAGGCTCCCTGGAGACGGACACACAGGCAGACGCACACTCAGAACAGCCTCATCTGTCAAGCAGATACTCCCTGCTGGAGATCCTCTTCCCCACTTGAGGAGACGAGTGCTGGGGGGGAGGGGCTGGTGTTCGTGGTTAATGGCAGCTCGAGTGCAGGTGGTCCTGGGCCAGCTCCCTGCGTGCACACGTGTGAAAGGAGCCACCAACATTTATCGTGCCCCCACAGGCTCTACAGGCTTACATGTGACTGTGTGTCCCAGTGGCAGAGTGTAGAGCACAGGGGGTCTCCCAGGCCTCTCAGACATGGAACCTTGAGCAAGTCAGCTGGGCTGAGTGGTGGGGTCACCGGGTGGTAAGGGTGGTGAGTGGTGGGGTGAGGAGTAGTGATCCCCACCATGCCTGCCTCCCAACCTTCCAGAGACAGTGTAGCCTGGGAATCTCCCTTCCACTCCTGACCCTACTCAGGCTCTGAGCCTAGGATGATCTGAAGCAAGAGGGACTCAGGAAAGACTTCAGAAAGAACTTCCTGCCTGGCAAGAGTATGAAGCAGTCTGGGGGAGGGATGGCACTAGTAGCCAAGAGGAGAACTTGGAAGAAAGAGAAGATCCCTTGCTGGTGGAGTGTCCTGAGCCCTTTGGGCTGAGCGAGGTACCAGCCCCCTGGGGCATGCATGACATGTCTTCCTGATGTTGCTTTCCAGCACATTCACTTCAGATGGCAAAGGGGACTCCGGTAGCGCTTATTATGGAGGAAGATCCCCCAGCCCCACCCCGCTCAATCTCTCTGTTTATGGCTATCTGGCACTTATTAGGTGCTCAATAAATAACTGTTGAATGAATAAATGATTGATGACAGGGTATGTGGAGGAGGGATGGGATTGGTCTTTCTAGTCCCTCCCTGAACGGCCATCAGCCACTGATGGCCCAGATCTCATCTCTTGCCCTCCCCCAACTCCCTTCCTTCCTCCTTTGTAGCCCCCCAAATTCCTCCTCTCCCCCAGCCTCTCCCTCCTGGGCTGAGGGGGGATGGGTGGGGGAAGGTCCCCTGGCAGAGCAGGGCTCGCTTGTTCCTTGTAAATGAAGACCATAATTAACATTAAATTAAGGTAATACAAATGAAGGCAACATAGAGGCTGACAAGATGAGCGTTTGGGGAGGCAGTGGGGAGAAGTGATTCATATTTTTAATTTACTGTACGGATGGGCCGTGTGGCTGGGGAGCGGGCGGCTTGCATGGAGGGGGTGTCGCCCCGCGAATGTTTGCTGGGCTCTGAGCGAGCACACAATGACTATTAAACTCAACTGTCCATATAATGGGACAGATTTGACATGACGCCCACCAGAGCACCAGGAGCTTGGCCGGCCAGGCTGTAAATCCTGTCCACACAGCACCCTCCTGCCCACCTGCCCAGCTAGTCCATTTGGTCTAGGACTAGGGTAGGGTAGGCACAGTCCCCAAGGGGTCCATGAAGAGCCTTGGACTTCAGAAATGGGGGGCAACAAGAGGGTCCAGGCTCCTTGCCCCAGCTGAGCTCAGGATTGGGGGCCTTTGGAAGGTCAGGTCTCACACGTGTAAGGGTGAGACGGGTCCTGGTCAGTGCAGGACCTTGGTGCCAAGATAAGAAACTCTGTGACCCCATATGTGGTGTGTTCTAGGAGTTGAAGACACTGGTGTCCCATTCCAAAGAGGGGACTGTCATTTTCATCATCATCACAGCTCACACTTATCAAGGACTTGCTCTACACCAGACCCCACTTGTGACCCATTAACTGAGTCCTCACAACGAGCCTAGGAGGAAGCTAGTATCATCCCCATTTGCAGATGGGGAAACTGAAGCTAAAAGATAGGGAGTAGCTTGGTCACAGAGCTTGTATAGTGATCCACCCCACTTCCATGCCCCAGGGCCTGGGATGACCCCTTGATCTTATAAACTCTGTACATGAAATGAAAAGCCAGCATCCCAGGTTGCCTTCACACACTGGACCCTGAGGCCTTAGACACAAAGCTCTCTAGGGAACTTGGTGTGTGTGTGTGTGTGTGTGTGTGTGTGTGTGTGCATGTGCAGGCACGCATGTGTACATCCTCGCTCCCTCCCTCCAATCGAAGAAAGGTGCCAACAAATCCCAGGCAGGCAGGGAGGGATCCCTGCTTACTCACTCTGCAATTGGAGCCAAAAGATGCTCATCCCTGGGATGAGAGACGCAAGTGTAATTTAGGTTTTGATATTATGAAAGTCTCGCTGCTCTAAAACAGCAGGGCACTCGGTGCCTCATTAATAAAGGATAAACTTGGAGTCTATTTACAAGGCGCTTTTTGGGGTTATTTACTCTCCAATATACATATGTAATGTTGCGCATACTTACCGCTAGGTACATACAGCTCATCCTTCCAGCCTGGGCCTTAGAGTCACCCTGGGAAAGGTGGGCCCGGCAGGGTGGAGAGGGTCACTGGGGAAGAGGGAATGCAGAGGTGACCCCTGGAAGTGGGGAAGCTCTGTGGGAGATGACAGGGCCCCAACGGGGGATCAAGAATTTTAGAGCTGAAAGGTTGAAGGGATAGAGGTCCCACCCTAGCTATCTCCCACTTCCACGTTCCTGAAGCGCAGTTCCCTTAAAGATTAGGTACAGGTTAAGCCCTGCTGGGCCTGCAGTCTCAGCCTCTCTGGCTATCAGGCTCTGAAAAGAGGTCAGCCAGTTTCTATCAGTATGCATGTCCTGTGAAACTACTGGGTACCTAATCTTACACCAGCCTCGTCTCAGCCCTGCCCACCCCCGCCATTGTGTCCAACAGTGCCTGGAATGGGCAAGGCCTTCCTCAAACCAAGACGGAGGCAACCTCCCAGCTCCCGGTGCCATTACCCTGCCGCAGTAAAGAGGGGTTCCCCTCAGCTGCTGAGCCCCTAACTTTCCCTGCAGCTGCCACCACTTATCCTAGGCTCTTCACTTTACATGCAGTGTCTCTGGGAATCCGCAGCCATCACACGAGGTAGGTACCACTCTTATATCTGTTCTATAAATGAGGAAATTGAGTCTTAAGTGAGGAGACTCACCCCATGTCATACAGTCAGTCAGGAGGTGCCAAGCTGGGATTTGAACCCACATGAGGGTCTTACCCATAAGGCTTCCTGGAGGGTCCAGGGCCTTCACTTTCCATGCTGGCCCCTCTGCTCACCAAGGACTCCCACCAGCCCATGGCCTCCAGCGAGGAGCTCTGAGCCCTACCCTCTCAGAGCACATCTCCCTTCACTGATCGATCTGTTCATTCACTGAACACTGTCATGGAACAGCCACCACATGCGGATTTGGACCTGGGCCTGCAGCCTGAGTGGGTGCAAGTGTATGGGAGTGGAGATCTTGCCAGAGACCCTGGTTAATGCACCGGGAGCTTGGAGTTAGGGCCGCCCACTCAGACATCCTACACTTAAGAGTTGTGAGATTTTCTGTGCTTGTCAGCTCCTTGGATGAGGAGTGTGTAGCTCAGGGCCCAGCTTGGGGTGGTGATGGTGGCATGAGTGTATGGGGGCAACATTGGCCTGCACCGCCCCAACCCACCCCGCCACTTTGGACCAAGGAGACATCTGGTGGTCCCTAGGAGAGGGCAGGTTCTTGTGCATCTTTCTCGGCCCCAGCACTGGGGGAGAGCTGACCTGGAGGGTGCTGGACAGAGGCAGGAAGGCAAGCAGGAGGATCTGATCCATCATTGTTGGTGAACAATGAGCCATCATCACCCTAATTAAAGATGTAATTACAGCAAATACATTCTGGGCTGAGAATGAATGATGGATGGCAGGAAGGCACCTTGTAGGCATCAGTGAAGAGATGATGCTCCCTTAAGTTCCCACTCTGAGCTGGGGAACCCAGCACTCGGTCACAGGGCGCCTTGGTGCCTCCCAGCAGGACGGTGACAGACAGGGACTGAGGCTGGGGCTGTGGGGGCAGGAAAGGGTCAGGGCCTGAGGCTTTGCTGCAGGAAACAGGGTGGGAAGGAGGCAGGGAGGCCAGAGTAAGAGGGACAGGCTGTTGTGTCTGTCAGGCAGGGGAGCAGGGCCAGTACAGAGTAGGTATCTCTGTGACTGCATCACTAGAGCACAAGGCAAGGTTTCATGACACAACTGCTTTGGGAGTAACCAGGCTCCTGTGAAGGTCAGAAGGACTGACTGACCTTTGGCCATAGAGGGTGAGTACAAGGGCCAGAATTCTGCGGAGGGTAACCATAGCAGGCGTCTGGTGGGCATATGGGCTTTTAGGCCTGGCTCAGGCTCCAGGGATTGGGGTTGTCCTGAGCGCTGGTTTGTCTTTACCTGGGGATTAGGGTACATGGCAGGGGACCGACCACATGAAGGGAAGAGAGATGGACCCTTCCCACCACCCTGGCTTCTGCTGCTCCCGCCTTCAGCAGGAAAGGCTCCCAGCCACCTCCACCCCTCTCCTGGACCCCCTCAAAGGTTGTGGGCTCTGGTTGTTCAGGAAGGCCTGAGCTTGGGACATCTTCCTCTACTTGAGATCTGAGCATCTGGATTCCAAGGACTGTTTGCCAGGGGCCCCCACCTCCACTTACCTTCAGAGACTAGGAAACCCTGAGCACAGGGTCAGGTCACTCTGAGGCCAGCCTGAGCTGTGATAATCCCAGGGCCAAGGCAAGAAGGCCAGCCTGGATGGGGAGCTTGGTGGCCTTAGCCTCTTGGCTTCATCTGCCATGGTGGCCTCTGGTGGTCCCTCAGGGTGTATGGGATGACCCCAGGGGAGAGAGGGCTGGGTGAGGGGTGGTGGGGAGCCCAGGCAGGCAGGCAGAGGGGAGGGAGGGAAGGCTACTGACAGCAGAACAAATGCTTGTAATTTTATAACCAATCTCAGTGTGTCCATGGGGGGCCATTTGTGCCTCCACTCAGGACCAATCAGCCTGACAGAGCTATGAGTCTGCCTGAGTGAATGTGAGCAGCTCCCCTCCACCCCCAGCACCACTTACTGCAATCTCATTACCCACCCAGCCCAAGACTGGCCAGAGCTGAGGTGCTGCAAGGAAAGAGGACTCAGCCCACGCTGAAGACGACCCAGGCCAGAGCCAGGGCTGGGCTTGTGGCCAGGAGGGCAGCATGGGCACGCCTTAGAGACTCAGGGACTCAGATGGAGGAGGCAGGGAGATGGGCCCAAAAAATGATGAACGTTACGCACCCTGGTTGCTAGGCATGCTGGATACAGGTAGGACACAAACCCCTGCCCTCAAGGGGCCTGTGGTCTGCTAGGGGCCAACAGAAAGGTTGCAGAGGGATGGGCCCTTGGGAAGGCAGAGGAAATGTGAGTGGAGGGTGAAGAGAGGCAGAGCCCCAGAGCTGAGCTGGTACTCGTGGAGGGGTGGGAAGGAGAGGGTAAGAAATGCAGGGAGAGTGAACCAGAGAAACCTCTGGAGTGCATTTAGAGCCTGGGCAAAGAGATGCTGGGCATGGGAGAGAAACACCCAACAGGGGAGAGAGGAGGGTGGCCAGGGAGGGGCTGGCTGGCCAGTGGTGGATATTAAAGGATGGCCTTGCTGGATATCTGGCTCTGGGGATGGCTATGTGCCCATTAGTCTCTCTAATTGTCAAAAATCTAATTTAGTGTCTGAAGCCCAGGCCGGCCTGGGGTTAAATGGAAGGAGGCAGGCCCAGCCATAAATCTGCCCTCCCAGCTGAGGCTCGTGCTAATTCTGCAGTTAAGTGAGGGGGTGAGGAGGGCAGCAAGATGGGACAGGGAAGGTCCTGGCTAGGGGGTAACTCTGACCCTGCATACCAGCCCCTAGGTGCTAAGTCATAGCCAGGCCCTCCTTCTTTACTGAAGGAAGGAGACTTTCCTGGCACTGAGCTGGGCCAGGCAGGGTTAAGTGTCCCAGACCAGAGGAGTCTCAGGGTCTGCATGGCTGGGCTGGAAAAATCCTCAGCCCCTTCTCCTGGACCCACTCTGGGTCTAAGTGGGCTCAGCACTTGCAAAGTGATAGGAAGGTCACATTTCCTAGCCACCTGCTGAGACTTTGGTGAGAAAGAGGGCATAGAGTCACACCATGTGACCAAGTTAGCAGTACTCTTGAGTGATGGGGACCCACGGGGCACTCCTCAGTGGGGAGAACAAACACAATCTGCGGGCTTCTCCTTTCTTGGGCCCTGACTCCAAAGCACCAAAGGAGGTACGCAGGCACATAGGGACTGGGACAGCCTCCCCTACCCAAGGCCTCATTTGGCCTGAGGCAGGGGAGGGCTCTCCACCTGGGCTTGGTAATGACCTCACTCCCCTCAGAGCCACTAATTGAAAGCAAAGGGTGTGGTAGGCGCAGTGGGAGAGGTTGGGGAACTGAGAGGGTTCCCTGAGAGGCTCTGCTTCCGTGGCGGGGAGGAAAAACGATTTCTCCTGGCTTCTGCTTCGTCTCACCAGGCACCCACCCGGCCTCTCCTGCTGCTAACAAAGTACCTTTAATTAGCAGCCTAATAAAATGCTTTTAATTGGCAAGAGCCAATCAGGATGAAGAGAGGTCTCCTCCCTAGTCATTGCTGATGGTGGCAGAGCTTTAGGTTTTGAAGGGGAGAGGGAGTCCAGGCCCAGCACTGCTTTAGGAAACTGATTTCAGGGTGTCTTCCAAGGTGAGCCCTAGACACGTCTTCCTGTGGGGAATGATCTGACTTGGCTTTCAAGGTGAGACCCATAACCCTCGAGGCCCAGCCTCTGCCCAATTCTGGGCTCAGACGTCCAGCCTACAAGCGACCACTGAGCCAATGCCAGTGGCCCCAGTGGTCTCCGCTGACTCCTCCTCGTCTCTCTTCACCCTCAGGAAGAAGACTCCAGTGTGGTCTCGGCAGTGTGGAGAGCTCCTTTTCTTGTTCCTCACATCCCTCATCTGCACAACGTCAAGGTGCACCTGATGCTCTGACATGCTCCTGTTCTAGCAGGGAATAGTTCAGCATCATGGTCCTGTCATCTAACAGCCCAAGAAGGCTGTAATGACCGCAGTTGTCAATCCAGGGACCGTAAGCCAGGGAGCCTGCTCAGGCAGGCAGGATCACCACTACTAAAAGCCCACAGATACAAAACAAGGATGAGTTAATTTTGCCAAAGTTCTTGCTTATGATACCAGAAGGGACAAGGCGAGGGGTCTAGTTGCAACCTGGTACCCACTCCCCTAGGTTTGATTCAAGAAGGGAAGAAGGGTGAGTTTCCCCAGTCAAACCCAGTTTTTATAGCTTGTTGGAATCTCTCTGGAAATTGCTCCCAAATGTGAGCTCTACCATCTCAATTGATCAAATGGGATGCAGGGGAAACCCAAATTTTTTCACCTGATGAGGCAGAAGAAAACTTAAGCTCTGGGCTCAGGTTGGTAGGCCACTATGGTGACCAGCTCCCAAATTAGACATCACCTTGGCTTTAATTCAACATGGAACACTTAATTGTATGCCTGGGTCCCCACATTTACTTATACCATTTGGCCCTGACTCCTCTCAATGTTGTTTTTTCATGTCAGATTTTCTTTAAAAGGTCTCTGTTTACTCCCTCAATTTCTATATTGAAAAAGTCATTGTCCTTTTGATGTTGGGGTAAAGAGACAAGACACCCAGAAAATTCACTTTAATCTTATATTTGTAATTAAGTTACCTTTTTTTTCTGAACAGTTAAAAAAAAACACACTATATTATCATGATTCTAGGTTGTGAACATATCAGTACATTGACTACACATCACCATAACATAATTACAAAAGTCAAAGCAGTCGGTACTGAAGAGTCTAGAGAACAAAGGCTGAGCAAAAGCTCTCAGGGAGGCTCCCACTTGTTGCCAGGCCTGCCCCACAGGTGGAGTCAAGTGAACATCCCTCAGAACAGTCTGCATTGGGCTTCAGTGATCACTGATTTAGGCAAGTGTTAGTGTCCTTGGTACCCAGAGATCTAACCTTTTTTTTTCCCCATCAATGTCCAAGAAAGGGAAAGGGACAGAGGGGAGGTGATGCTTTATAACGCTGTTTACTGCACTGACCTTTGAACACCCACACAACCACAGAACCAATCGGAAGCTAAGGGTGGGCTGGAGAGATGTGGGCAGATGTCATCCACCTCCAGGAAACTTTAGATCATGGGTACTCAATTTCCAACAGAAGAGGTTTCTGGATATCAATGCATTAAGTTCCACCTGAAATCAGGTAGCCATAATCACTTTTTTGGTTTCTCTCCTCAATTTCAAGGATTCTAAAGTCACAAATGAACTACAGGTAAAAACAAGAAGAAGCAAAACTTAGCTTTATTCTACTAAGAGACGGCTGTCTTTTTGGCACAGATTATGTTGAGTCTGTGGATAACGTAAGGGGCTTGTGGTCTGTCAGCGATCAGCTGTGTGGATGAAGTCTGGGGAGATGAACTCAGCCTGCAGGTTCGGGTACACTTGACAGAAGTGAGGGTTACTCTAGAAGGGAAGAGAGGAAGGCAAAGAAAAGCAAGGGCACCTTTTCATGTTCTCCAGATCGTGGGCAGTCTGTTGAACTCAGAGAAATGGAGGAGGAGATCAGAAATGTGGATTAAAGTCATATGGCAAACCTGATCATCAGACAGGTGGTGGGCATCTATCTAAACATCCCCTTTTACACCTGGAAGAACCTTGGATTCCTCCAGAACCAAGTTTGCAGCCTAGCCTCTCTGGCCTGAACTATTCTAGGCAGGAAGGTTTCACCATGTAAGATGCCAAGAAGGTCAACAATACCAAAGTCTATAATTCTAGGGAAGAAAACGCTGCCCTAGTTATTAATATTCTAATATCTCCCCGGCCACTCCACCCAAAGCCCTGACTTTCCACATATAACCAAGTGCTAAGTAACCACAGCTGTTCAAACCAGTGGGTACCAGGAAATGGCAAAGAGTGCATATTTTCTTCTCTTCAACTTTTGGTTTTACAAAAGAAAAATAAAAAGGATTTTTCTTAAGCAGAACACAGAATGATTCAGGGGTCCCAGGATCCTTCCCTAAAACAAGTTATGAGGGCCAGACTTTATTACTTGTCAGTAGAATTCCAGAGTCTGTCTCTGAAATTTCTGGTGAAGAGTCATTGGAAAGAATTTTGCCAAGAGACAAGTGTAAAAGGCCTCCCATTCACAATTCATGTCCACTTTCAAACTGCACACAGGGAAGTCAAAGGATGTTCTCAGCAGTGGAAATACACATACGTAGCAAGGCATGCTGGCTTTGTCCAAGAAGCCCCAGTGTGAACAGAGAACTCACAAGTGCCCACAGAGCAACCGGTGCAGGGGCATGCACATGCTCTCGCCTGCTTTTGAACACGATTCCTCTATCTTTATGAAATGTTGCTGGCAGGCCCACACTGGAATTTTAGTGAGAAGAGACTAATCTACAATGGGGAAGAGCCCAGAGACACCTTCACTTCCTTTTCTACCATTTCTTTGGTGGTGTTAAGACTTTCTTTGTTTCTCTTTTCTTTTTAAAAAGGTCAAACTTTACATTTATTCTAGCCCAGCTGGGGATTAGTGATAATCAATTCCCACTGAAATCATGCAGAGATGGTAAGTGGGATTTACCTTCTCTGGAAATGAACTTCTACTTACCTGATTATTTCTTCTACAATGAACTGGTAAATGACCCCCAGAGCTGAGAAATGTGACTAACTCAAGTTTTTCAGACCACTTAACTTCATTCCCATTTCCAACAGCAGCAGAGGACAACTTGCAGAATATCCTTGATGGAGCTCATGGCTCCAGACTGCAGGGTCCACTCTTGATCTCATTTATGATGTACTGGACAAGCTCCCCAAATGGTCTTAGAAACAACATACCTTACACTGAACCTAGATGGGCGAGCAAAACCCTGGGCACCAATGACTATTCCACAGTTCCACTTCTGAATAGCAGCATATAAGAGAAGGGCTGGTAAAGTTATGGCTACTGGACAATATTTTGAAACAGGTCAAAATCCACTGCCTCTTTAGTGTCTGACCTGGGTGTTTTTCAGGGTGGTCAGCCCTCTGCCTCATCTATAGAAAATCCTTAATCAATCATAATCCATTAATAGTCAAGACAATAGACAAGGAACCCTGATAGTGGCTAAATAGAAGACATTTCTGTAGCATGTGGGTAGTTGGTAAGGGAATTATACTCAGAAAATATTTCCCTGGCAACGACATATCATTACATTGGAAAATATTTTCTCTCTATAACCTGTTACTAAAAGCTTAAAAGCACTCATAAAGCGGGAAAGGGAAAATGCATATGCACAGTCTGCCTCTCACTATGCAAAAACATTCAGTCTGGGCACATTTTGGAAAGAGGATTCCTTCTGGCAAAGTGAGGATGACTTTCTCTCTCCCCGCCTCCCTTGCTGAACTAAAGTGGCCTGTCTAAAGGTCACCTGCTACAGGCTCCCACTGATATTTTACAGCAGCTGGTTATAAGAGGCTTTTCTATTACTCAACTGCGTTGATTAGCAATGGAAACAATGGGCCTGTCAACTGAGCTTCCAAGGGACCCTTGAGACTGCCCTGGGCCTTGCGGCCGTTGATGGGTGTGTCTGTGTCCGATGAAATGGCTGGTGCAGGCCCGCTCCTGACCTGGAAACAAGTGGGGCACACATGGATAGTACTCCCTGAGCTCCTGGATTGGGGGCACACATGCCATCACCTGAAGCTCCTACCGGTCAGCCTTGGCCCTGCTGAAATTCATTTGTTTATGTTGCTCACCAACTGCCAGAGAAATTTTATTGGCTGGGGAGACTGGAGAGTAAAATAAGGCCAGGAGGAGGAAGAAAAGTAAAGAGAAGGCAGTTTCTGCACCATTAATAAACCCTGTATGCCAAACTTCACCCTGATTCTCTCTCTCTGGCAGCTTTGCCTTTTATATATACCAGGTTTGGAAAAGCAGAAGGAAAGTTCTGCAGTGCAAGGCTGAGATGATTAGCTTGATTTTTGAGGGACGATATTTACTGGCCTAAGTGAAAAAGACATCATCACCTTTTAGTCCTGACCACCTGGTAAGCTAGTCTGATCATGGTCTTGGCAAAGAGACAGGTGCTTTGGGTACTCGCAGGCCCTGATAGAGAAATCAGAGACGCGAAGCATTATGCAGAAAGTACCGAGCAACTGGCTCCGGCCATTTCAGTTCTTTCTGTAGGCTGAGCCTTAGCAGTGATTTAAGATGAAGTACAATGCTTTTTATTACACATCTAATTGTTAATGAGAGGAAATGCAATCAGCAACTCCTTTCCACACTCTACATGGAATCCAGGAGACTGCTGAGTCCAGAAAAGATGTGGCCATTGATGGAGCCCAGGAAATTTCTGCGACCTCCCTTCTGGGGGTGGGGGTGGGGTGTGTAACAAGGGGAAGAGAGAAGAGTTGCAAATATGATGAGTCCCATGTTTGAGAATCCATTGCTGCCACAAAGGGTCACTTGTGGCCAAAACCTGGGTTTGAAATTTTGACTGAAGAGCATTTTAACTCTTCTAAGTATTGCATTTCCTCATTTGCCTCATGATAACTGAGGATACTTTCTTCATACTTTTTCTTCTCAGGTGGAGCAGAGAAACATGTTGAAGGTGAGTGGGACAGCAGGGAGCAAGAGGGACAGAAACAGAGAAAGAGATGGAAGGAAAGAGGCCCAGATCTTCCAGGGTGTATATTCTTGTTTCCTTTCTTTCTTGCCCCAGAGCCTACACAGACAGTTGCCTCCTCCTAAGCACAGTGGGGCTGGGGCAGGTCCTGCTGGGTGCTGGGCACGCCTGCAGTTTACAGGGAGACACTGGGTGCTGTCTGGCTTGAAGCTGCATCTCCCGTCCCTTAGAAGTGGCTCTCTCCCAGTTGGCTACACAGGGAAACTAGTTCTTCTGCTTAACAGCAAAGCAAGAGAGATTCTGGCAAAACACTAAATATATTTATAAGTCATCTTTGTCTGGAACCAAACGAGGAAAAAACAGGTGCTGAGGGGAAAGGAGGGGAGGTGAGGTTTAAAAGTTCCAATCATTCACAAAAGATAAAAGACATCTTCTGATAGCAGCACGGAAGAAGTCAGCTGTGCTGAGTAGACCATCCCGGGTCGACTGCAGACCAACTGTGTCCCAATAGGAGTCTTAAAGCCCCGCTCCTCAGCTAGTCCGGGGAAAGTGGGTGGTGGTTTGATTGTTACTGTTGTTGCTCATCCTGGTATTGGCAGATATGTTAAATACCGCAACTTTAATGAGTCCTGTGTGGAAACAGAGCACAGAGTCATTAGTCCCTTTTCCTGTATTTCTCACTTTCTCTAAGAGGAAAAGAATATTAAACTAGCTGTCAACTGGGAGAAAGGCTCAGAGGTCCTTCCTAACACCTGCTCTCTGTCCATGCCACACAGAAGTTTCTGTCAAAGGCTACAAGGCCTGTCTGGGGGCTCAGCAGGGCTCACTGACATGCTCAGGACTCTAAGTGCTCATGCAGAGTGACTCTGATGTTTAGAGACTAACAGTGACTATGGTGGGTGTAGCACTGAGCTTCCACCTGCTTCCTATAATGGTAGAGCAGGTGAGGACAGCTCTGAGGTTTAGGCCTTAGTGGCCATGAATGCAGTATGCCACTAAAAAAAAAGCGGGGGAGAAGGGTGAAGCTCTCTGGCTGCTTGGCTGGAGGGCACTGGTAGTGTAGATGAGGGGAGAGCCTGAGTGTTAGATGTGTGCCCCAGAAGCGCCCCTGGTACCGTCAAGGACAGGTGTGTAGGTAGTGACTGGAAATGTGGCCTAGAGATTAAGGCAGAGGTTGGGACTACACATACAAATTGGAGATGAGAGCTGAAGCTTTGGGGAGAGATAAGGGAGCCAAAGAAAGGAACTCAGGTAAGGAAGAAAAGCCTGAGACAGACTCTTAGGGGATGTCTAAGTTTCAGGAGTGAGACAAAGGAGGAAATGTAAACAATCAGAGAGCCAAAATGCCACTGAAATCTGAGGAGGATAATATTTTGGCAAAAGGAAGGGATACCTATATGACAATTTCAATATTGCTACTAATTAATGGTTACTTTTTTATTGAGAGTCTGTTACGTGCTAGGCACTGTGCTAAGCACTAAGGTTTCTACGCATAACATTTGATTCTCACAACAGCTCTGCGTGGTAGGTATTACAATTCTCAAGGAAACCAAGGCTCGGGGAAGTTGTTTGCCCAAGGGCACATGGCTAGGATTCTCACCAAGCCTGCCTCTGTGCCTTGGCTGAGAAAGCGGCACATCCTCTGTGAGAGAAGTGAGTACTGAATGAAGCAAGGCTTAAAACACTCTGTTCAGAAGAACCACTGCAGAAAGATATGCAGAAGAGTGTACTGAATGTGTGCTTCTGCCACAAGAACAGAGGCAAGTATAGGAAATGAGAAATCACAATAACGGCAGTATTTCCCAGTAGCTAGTACAGTTTTCCCAAACCAGTGATGACCTATATCTGACCTGCTCAGGACCATCAGGTATGATCTGAGTGTCCCAGGGATATAGGTTAAGATGAACATTAGGATCTTCTTCTGCCCCAGAGACAGGACAGAGACTTGAGTGGGAGAATATCGGAATTCTCACCAACTCCAGAGCTACTTCCAAGGTCAAAAAACAGTTGGAGGGGGCAGGGAATGCAGATAAGGGGGATGGAGAAAAGCTACCTTTTATAATCAAATGACACTGACAAGAGCTATGAGAAGGCAGCCTTGTGTGCTATTTTGCCAAGGGATTCTTTTCTTTCCAACATCAGATTATCTACTTGGGTTAAAGGGTCTCCACTGTAGGTACTAGAGTAATCTGGGAATTACAAAGCCATAGGCTTTGGGGTCAATACTCTTAGTTTTGAAACTGATTTAAATCTCATTTTATTTCCTTAACAATCCGACTAGGTGACTGAGGCAGGAATATTAGTTCTACTACACATGGATCATCGAGGTCTAGCTCAAGAATTATCTAAGGACCGAAGCTGGTTACCTCAATCAAGGGCAGCATCCGGTGTGCAGCCCAGCCCTGTCTCATGGTGTCAGTTTCTGTATTATAGGACTTGGAGTTAGAAAGGGCATGAGAAGGCTCCATGAACTCACAATACCTTACAGCCAGTGTTCCACTGCTTACCCTCAGTGCTATGTACACAATTCTTTTTCATACCTGGGCGAGTCTGAGGTCAGTGTATGAGTATTTATCTGGAGATATAGGTGTATGTTCGAGAAGGGGAGCGGGGGGGCTCAGCTTGGGCAGCTGGATCATTTAGGAAGTCCCAGATGAGGATTGTGTCATCATGTGAACTACTGACAATCTGGAATTCATCAAACTGGAGTCGGAAAACTCTTCCAGAATGCTCCTAAAGAAGCAGAAACAGAACTTTTGAACTATTCAAAATTAAAAAAAAAAACACAAATTCAGCAACATGTCAAAAGGAGTCTATAGAAAGGCTAAAGCTGATAGTCTTCTTGACCATTTCAAGAATACAAATAAAAATCTTAATCTGGATTAAAGGCAGGATATAAAAGTCAAATATTGGGTAGCTGATTTCATATACAGTCAAAGTAATATTCACTGGAGCTGACACATGTCAAACAGTACACGAGTTTCTCATTGCTAACTCTCCTAGACTTTAGCCTCAATGAGAACATTCCTCAGTACCTCTCAGGCTTCCTCCTCTTCTCTGTATCTCTAGGATTCTATTACAATCATAGGCCAAGGGCTGATGAGCAATAAGCAGTACTGTGTTGGTATGTATTTATCAATTAACTATCCCCAATTTGTAAAAGCATTTCCACATTTTACAGTCTAAAAATTTCTATCCTAGCTAATTTCAAGCTAGCTATCTTGAGTTCAACCAGCTTGCAGAATTCATGAAAATGTAACAACTGGCTCTAAGAAGCAGGTATAAACCTGTTTCACTTACAATAATGTCAAGTTTCATCTATGTTGTAGCGTATGACAGCATTTCCTTTCTTTTAAGGCTGGATAATATTCTATTCTATTCTCTCTCTCTCTCTGTGTACATACACACACACACACACAGAGGAACTGGGCTTCCCTGGTGGCTCAAATGGTAAAGAATCTGCCTGCAACGCAAGAGACCCAGGTTCGACCCCTGGGTTGGGAAGATCCCCTGGAGAAGGGAATGGCTACCCACTCCAGTGTTCCTGCCTGGAAAAGCCCATGGACAAAGGAGCCTGGTGGGCTATATATCCATGGGTTCACAAAGAGTCGGACACAGCTGAGCGACTAAGCATACATACTGTTTTCCATGAAGGCTGCACTATTTTACATTCTTTACAAGATGTAAATGAGCTCACGAGATACATGATCATCTGTGTTCATAAGACATATTGGTTGACATATCTGTAGTTTTCTTTGTTTGGTTTCAGGATTAGGGTAATGCCAGCCTCACATAATTAGGTAGGAAATATTCACACTGCTTTTATCTTCTGGAGGAAAGGATAGAGCATTGGTATAATTTCTTCCTTAAACATTTGGTAGAATTCATCAGTGAGCCCATATGGGCTTGGTGCTTTCTGTTTTGGACAGTTATTATTTATTCTATTTCTTTAATAAGGCTAGGTCTATCCAGAATGTTTATTTCTTCCTAAGTTGTGGAATATTGTATCTTTCAAGGGATTGGTCCATTTCATCTGGATTATCAGTTTGGAAGGCACAGAATTGTTCATAGCATTCCTTTATTATAATCCTTTTAATGTCTATGGGATCTGTAGTGATACAAAGTTTAATATTCAAAACTCAATGTATTCAAAAACATAACAATTAACAGAATACAGGTGAAAACCACACTGACCAACTTGACAGATGCACATAAAAGCATTTAACTAAACCCTGCTGCTGCTGCTGCTAAGTCGCTTCTGTCGTGTCTGACTCTGGTGCGACCCCATAGACGGCAGCCCACCAGGCTCCGCCATCCCTGGGATTCTCCAGGCAAGAACATTGGACTGGGTTGCCATTTCCTTCTCCAATGCATGAGTGTGAAAAGTGAAGTCGCTCAGTCGTGTTCGACTCTTCACGACCCCATGGATTGCAGCCTACCAGGCTCCTCTGTCCATGGGATTTTCCAGGCAAGAGTACTGGAGTGGGTTGCCATTGCCTTCTCCCAACTAAACCCTATTCACTCCTAATAAAAGTTCTGTATTCTAGGAACTGGAAGGAATCTCCTAATCCTAGCTAACATATATCTATATAAAATGGTAAAAGACCAAATACCTTTTCCCAAAGATAAGGATATCCATTCTTACCAACTGTTTTGAGCACTGTACTGATGGTCAATACAACAAAAAAAAAAAGAAAAATGAGAAGTATGCAGATTGGAAAAGAAGAAGTGTATCTATATATCTTGCAATGAACAATCCAGAAATGAAAAATCTTAAATATAATTTATAATAGCATTAAAAATAAGAAATACTTATGGATAAATATGACAAAAGACATATAAAACCTTTACATTGAAAGCTATAAAACGTTGCTGAGAAATTTAAAAAGGCCTAAATAAGTGGTCTTTATTGAGAAGAAGATTCAGTGTTGTTAAGGGAAGGAGGGATTACTACGTAATCGTGGGCATGAGGATATAGTCACTCTTTGGTTGGCATGATGTCACTGTTTGTATATATGTCAAAATTTATTAAGTTGCATTTTACTTTAAATATGTCCATGTTATTGTATGTCAATTATATCACAATTAATCTATTAAAAAAAACTTAGACAACTCAATAAATAAATGAGGATGAGATTTGAAGACACTTCAAAAGAAGATAAGCACAGGAAAAGATGTTCTCATACCATTAGCTATCACAGAAAGTCAAATTAAAACTACATACCCACCCAAGTAGCTGTAATGTTTTTAAAAACTGACAAAACCAAGTCCTGTCAGGGATGTGGAAAAATAGGACATTGACACATTGTTAGTGGAAATGTGAAATGGTTTCCCCAAGTGCTACTTTGGGAAATAGCTTGGTAGTTCCTTTTAAATTTCAATGTATATTCAGAAATCATACTTCTAGATATTTACCCAAGAGAAATGAAAGAAAAAAACGTTCACACAAAAGCCTCTATTGGGATGTTTCCAGTATCACAAAGACTGAAAACATTCCAAAAATGTCCTTAAACTGGTAAATGAAGAAAGAAATTGGTTCATCTACACAAGGGAATACCACTCAGCAATAAAAAGGAACAAAGTATTAACACATGCAACAATGTGAATCAATCTCAAAAGAAGTGACACAAAAGAAAAATGCAAAAAGCTACATAAATATGGGCTTCCCTGGTAGCTCAGCAGGAAAGACTCTGTCTGCCAATGTAGGAGACATGGGTTTGATCCCTGGTCTAGGAGATCCTACCCGCTGTGGAGCTCCTAAGCCTGTGTGCTGCAACTACTGAGTCTGTGCTCTAGGGCCTGGGATCCGCAACAACTGAGCCTGCGCACGGCAACTACCGAAGCCCATGTGCCTAGAGTCCATGCTCCACAACAAGAGAATCCACAGCAATGAGAAGCCTGAGCACCACAACTGGAGAGCAGCCCACTCGCTGCAACTAGAGAAAAAGCCCACGCAGCAGTGAAGACCTAGCACAGCCACGATTAAATATAAATAAAATTCTTTTCAAAAGCTACATTAATATAATTTTATGTGACACTTATAAGACAGCAAAACTACAGGGATAGTAGCTAGGGGTTGAGGAGAGGGGATTAATATGAAGGGGTATCATTTTTAAGGTGATGAAACTGTTCTATATCTTGAGTATGGGGTTTACAAAACTGCAAATTTCTATGCAAAATATATAGAAGTACACGAAAAAAAGGAACAAATTTTCCTGTATGTAAATTATAGTTCAAAAATCAAATGAACGTCTACAGTAAAAAAAACTGTATGTGAATCATGCAGGTAAAACAGGTCTAGTGCTAAAAGAATGAGCTTTACATTCAACAAGGAAGACAAAAGTATTGCTCTCTTCTCCAGAGCAGAGGCTGCCTAAAGTGCTGAGAGGCAGGATTCAGGATGGGCTTCAAATCCTTGCTCTCACCTTTTCCTGAGTTGTGCAGAAGATTCTGTCCTCCATGATACCCCACCTACTCTTTCTGTTATGGAAGCAGCTTTCAAACCTTGGGGCCATTTTCTGATCTGGGCCTTTGGCTAACACCACGAAAAGAACTTGGTGCTTTCAAGGTGACATTCTTCCTTCTAAGTCCTGTCTTTCTCTAAATGTCAAGATGTTTGGGCCAGGGGGTATAAGAGAATAAAAGAGACAGGATTCAAATTGCTGGAGGCATCATTCCTTAAATGGGAAGTGAACTCAGGGGCGGATCAGGGGGTTCGTGCAGGCTCCCGTGGCACTTTTTGCAGGCACAGGTGTGCAGGTCCTCAGATTCTGGACAGGTTCCAATTTGAGTCATTATGTTCTCTCTCCCCAAGTACCCCCTACTGTTTCTAGTGGATACAGAATTCTTATTCACTTCCTGTACTAAACTGTTGTGTAGGGTTGCTGTGCAGCTGTTGAACAGCTGCCACATTCTTCTCCATACACAGTCTCTAAAGCACTTTTGGATGAAAGGCAGCTATATAAACATATTTTATTGTCAAGTACTGGTTGCCTTTCCACTTAGTAGTAGACTTTGTGAGGTTCTAACTATCAAATCCAGATCTGTATTCCACAGCACATCTATGTTAATTTCTTCCCTTTCCTGCTCCTCAAACCCCTCTAAACAATAAGGCTCTTACCACAAGGGTCCGTAGACAAAGAGTTCCTGCAGGCGCACGAGGGTCCAAGGCAGCTACAAGATCCCACACTTTAATTTTTCTAAAGATCAAAAAGGGGACCAAAATCTTAATAAAAAGCAAAATTAAAGGAACACAAGAAAAACAGCAAGAAGTCATGGCAATAAATATATATGGTGAAGATAGTTGATACGATAAATGCAGCTCACAGGATATATAAAAACGTTTTTGATTTGGAGACTCAGTTCATGCATTCATTCTTGGGTAGAGGTTATTAAGTCTTAAAAGGGGAAAATGTATGTGATTAACCTAAAAACAAGAAATAGGTTAGCTTTAAACAAACTGAAGAGAGTGAACAGTGAAGTCACACCATACTTTGGGGCCAAAAGGCGTTCTTAGGTTAGCTTTAAACAAACTGAAGAGAGTGAACAGTGAAGTCACACCATACTTTGGGGCCAAAAGGCGTTCTTATATATTAGAACTCTTAATAGTAGATGAGATCACTTAGACCCAGAAACCTATAACTCTGAGGCATTTTTTTTCTGGTCAATTCTGACAGTGGCCCAGGTCACACATATCAGAGGACTGGGGTCCATGTAAGACTCTGAGTTGATATAAGCACTATTTAAATAAGAAAAGTTAAGCCCTTCTATGAATCAATTGTATGTCCTGTATCCTCAAGGTAAGTAACAGACAAAACCCAAGAAAAGGGTACAGATCAAAACCAGGGCAGTAAGAAAAATACAACCTTGGACTTAGCTGAAACATGTAGTCATACCCCCAACAACTTCCCAAGGGTCTGACAGTGACGGCTGACTCAAAGCAGAGGAAATGGGTCTGTTAACACTTACTGCTGCTTGAATCGTCTTAATGAATCAAGTATAGCCAGCTCGTAAACTAAGATAAAGTTGTAAGTTAGTTTCTGATATTTTTGAAAAGCTGCCAATATTTGAACTGTGGCCTTCCCATCCTCCACATCAGGCACCCTGATGAGAAGAAATGACAGAGAGCATTTCATAAGTGAGTTCTCTCTTGTAAGAATATACTATGTGCTCATTAGCGTCGCTGGATGTGGGATCCATCCACAACATGAACGGAGTCTGTAACCACTGGAAAGTAGACTGAAGGAAAGTAAAGATTATTTAATGCACTGTGACTGAAATGCCAGCAGTATACTAAGCCCCCTCCAAAGATACTATCCTCCAACATTTCAATTTTATTAACAAGTCACTATTTTATATCCATATCCTGATATACTAGGGTTTATCCAGTTCTCTGCTTTATAGGGCAAAATAAATATATGAAAAAAATCCAAAATACTAATGAAAATCACGAGAAAACAAGTATAATTAAATGACTGGGAAGATTATTTGGAAAAGAGTGAACAAAGGAGATGTGAATATATGGATTAGACACAAGAATACTGTATCAGATTCTTTCTGTGATATCTATAATCTTTTGGAGACAAGGAAAGGCTATGTTTAACATTCTAAGGCAGGGGGGATTAAGAGAACTTTTAAAAACCCTGTCAGCACACTCACCCATCATAGGCTCCACTGACTATCCTCTTGTTATCAAATCGAATACAGCGCACCAATTCCTCATGGCCTTCTAACACTCGTAAGCATGCACCACATTCTATGTCCCATAATCTGAAAGAGAACATTGAGTGGAGTGAATTTCCATGCATTCTTTTCTAAGCTTGAAATGTTATAACAACATACATCGTATGTCTTTTAAAATATCCAAAATATAAAAACCAATCAACACTCATATACAAATATATTACTTTCAGTGTAATTTATTTACTTTCTGCCATAGAAGCAGAAAAATGTACGATTTAAGTTCAAATATGTTGTAAATATTTTTAAAGCATCAAGCTTCATATAAACCTGTAATCAGGGTCACCAAGGAATATAAAAGATGAATTTAATGTACACAGTTGCCTAAGAAGGAAAGGGCCAAGCCAAGAAACATAATATTTCTGGAAACCACAATTAAATAAGAATGAGATACAGGAACGGTGACATCCTGCTCTCACAAAATATGTGTACCTCTATCACTGAGGACACCCTCAGCTTTCACCCCACTGTTCAGGACAGTTTTTCTCATATAATGGAAATGCAAAGTAAGTTCTCAAAAATTTTTATATACCAATTTAAATTATGTATGCCTTCTGACCAATCCACATGATTTCTAGGAATGCTAATTTCCTTAGATATAACAATGTCTGTCTGTCGTTTTTTCAATGGCTTTTTCATTCCCTTAGCACTTCTTTGAAGGAGGGGAGAGGGTTGATAAATCTTTCAAATTCTATGCATATGTGTGTCATTCATTTTCATGAAGGGAAAACACCGAAAAGTACTTCAATTTGAGGATTCTTCATAAGTTGTTCATAATTTCGAAGGCTGGTAGGTCCCTGACCCATTATGTAATGCTAAAAAACCCAAAATTGTACAACTTCTAGTAGGGGAACAAATCTATTTTCTTTTTTTAAAAATACTGGCAAAGAGAAAAGCCCTTTAGCTATTTATTAGCACTTATCAACTGCAGACAGGAGAAATTTAGAGAAGGGCCTTCAACCTCCATTTTTATTTCTCTTGCTCACTTCCTCATTCAAGAAGTTCCTTTTAAATAGGTCTATCTGGTGATAAAACTACTACAGGAAGGAAACACATCAACAAAAGGCTTTGCTGTGCGGTCTCTCTGCTTGGGGCAAACTTTTAACCTGTAAGAAGCCACAGAAAACTGAAAAATGTATTATTATAAACAGAACACAGTCGACAATTCCTTTGGTCTGTGCACAAACAATAAATGGCAGGATAAGAGTGATCCCTTCTGGGCAAGGGCACCTGCTGCTCACCTGATTGTGTTGTCAGATGAGCCACTCACGACCAGCCTGTCTCTGTACTGCAAACAGGCAATTCCGCGTTTGTGTCCATTTAAGGTCCGTACAAATTCACAAGTACTTGTGTTCCACACCTGAAACAGAAATGTCATTTGGCAGTTGATTTGGTGCTTTTATTAGTAAAATCTATGGCAACTGCAGTTTTAGGGAAGCAGAAAATGGGACTGAACTAGCAGGGGAAATTCAATGTCTTAAACCAATCCAAGTCAAATCCCAGATGACAAGTTTAATTCACAGTAATATAGGGCTAATTTGTAGCTGGTTGCTATCATATGAGAAATCCTCAGGTTGATGTCCTCTTATGGGGTCAATCTCGCCTTGTAGACAAATCTTGAACCTAAAATTACCCCTGCCTTTTTCATACTCACCATTATTTACAGGAATAAAAACCTAACCCAAATTGTCACATGATCTATCTGATTCATTACATAAACTAGTATCTGATTTAAATAAATATTAAGTATTCTACAGTGAGGGTTAAATATAAAATTGTCCTTGAGAAGATATCCATATGAACTCCCCTACTCTAAGGTGGGGACTTACTGAAAAATGCCTCATTACCTTTATAGTCCTATCCCCAGATGCAGAAACGATGTACTTATCATCAAAGTCTACAACATTGACTGCAGCTCGGTGTCCGACAAGCACCCTGCGGAGGGTGATGTCAGTTGGGGAGGCCATATCCCATACTGCAATGGAACGGTCTTTGGAGCAGGTCACCATCATGCCATTATTGAAACGCAAGTGCAGAACTGCTTCACAATGGTGAATCAATGTGTTCAGCATTTCACCTGTATTTACATCCCACACCCTGGAACAAAAATATTACGGTTATCTGAGATTGCGGTGAAATTCATGCTACAATCTATTTTAAGTACTGGATTACCTCACTTCCCACCACTCCCACCCTATTTCTCACAGTTAATGGTATACCTTATTCTCCTTTTGTAGCTCTAAAGTTGAGCTGAGGTGAAGTGTACTAATGGACCATGGGGAAGTGATAGTTAGAGGACTGGACTGGGAAAGCGGGAAGAGGAAGGGGATGGGATACTGCCAGTATGCAATCCTTAAGACACACAACTTGAAATCTGGGCTAGCTGCAGGGTGCTGAAATGAGGGTGCAGCAACCATCACCAGCAAATTGTTCCCAAACTTCAAGATTATCATAAACCTTCTGACATTTAATCTGATACATTTTAAACTGGTGGGAATTTTGCTAATAACTGCAGCGTTGGTGGTCCCACAAAGAGCCCTCGGGTCCTAGAACTGACACAGGCCAAGAACCTTCTGTAATAGACTGACTTAGTACTGTGGATTTGAGCTTGATGGCCTTGGGCCTTAGTTTTCACCACACAGATCAAGGCGTAAAATTACCTAGACTCTAAACATAAGGCCCCATTTCTGTGCTCTGAATGAGTGTAGGGATCAAGACCAGCCACCCCAATATAAATATGGGCTTCACAGCAGAGTGCAGGACCCTTAGATAGCTTGAGAAATTTTTGTGAAGGTGTATTTTACTTTGATCACTCATTCTGTATACTTACTTTGTTTTTTTACAATACATTTTATTTTTTTTCCAATTTAACCCTCTCTCTTTGAAAATCATTTTTTCCCTTGTTCAATAAACGATGTTAGCCTCTACAATCTTTAAACTTCCTTAAGGCACTCCACAAGCACCAATAAATGTTAAATGCTGATAACTCTATGAACTGAATTTGCTATGCCTTTAAGTCAAAAGACAAGAAAACACGAATAGCCTTTTCTATTCACAGAGGATAATTTGGAATGGTAAACATTTAACTTCAGAGAATCTAACAATGCCGTTAACTGCTTTTTTTCTCCCTATTTTTTAAAGTTACTTTTGATGCATTATGTTTGCTAAATCCTTTAGCTCAAGGCAAAATTCCTAACAGAGGTTTCCAGCAGTTCTGCTGGTACCCAGAACTCAAGCTACACTGGACTCCAGCAGCATAATGACTGTGTCATCAAATCACTAACGCCTCTGGAAATTGAAGGCCCCTCCCAGAGTGAAGCTTGCAATTAAAAACTGCAGGGACAGCAGGGGAGGGGCTGGCAAGAGAGAGTATTGCTCACCTGTACACATTTTAAAGGAGATAATGCATGCCTGTACTACAGTTATAACCACCTGAAAGGAAGGCTTCATTCCATTCATGTCATTCCCCTGTGAGGCGGTTTTTGTAAAAAATGCAAAGTTTACCAAGTTTCTATAATACATGATTCCCCCAAACAAAAACATAATATGTAGTTTCTTAAATGTACAAAAATGTAAACTTACCGTAACCATTCCTAAATCAAGTCTTCCAGTTCTAGACTGACACAGTGATGGGGGGAGCTGATTGCTTATTCTTCTTTGGTTATGAAGTTTCATAATTGTGTTCATGCAGATACAAACAAAATCACTATCTAAGGCAGAACGGAGTGAATCTGATATCTCAGAGTTCAAAAGATCATTTGAAAGTTTCTACCTGACCGTGGAATCCGACGACCCAGTTATGATCACCCTCTCGTCATACTGGAGACACAAGACAGAACCTGTGTGGCCTGTGAGAATCCGCTTGCATTCCAATGTGCTTTTATCCCAGATCTAGGATGGCAAACAAGATCCTTTTGATCACCATGATAATGGGGTGGTGCAGAGACTTGCAGGCTCTATTATGTATTTGATTCCCCCAAACAATCAAAGCCCAGAGTAGTGTGGAATGCACTCTTTCCTGCAGGTAGAGCTAAGCACTTCTACATATGTGGCTTCAGTATAATGCAGACTTGACCCTTTTCATTCGGGAACAGGGTTGGCCTATAATTATGTGAGGGCCCAAAAGAGTAACAGCCCATTCAGTGCACTTCAAGGAGAATTTAACCCTAGCACTATCCATATGTATGAGTTTCTGGGGAGAAGCAGGCATTTTTCCCTTAAGGAAATGATTTTGGCTTTTGGACTGGAAATAATCTAAAACTTTCACTTTCTGGAAATATCGTTTAGAGTTTATGCTTTGGGTTGCTTTACACTGTGGTCATCCTTACCCCTTCAGCTACCTCCCCATAACTGAAGAGACCTCACCTTGATTGTGTTGTCTCGAAGGCCGCTTACTATCTTCTGATCATCATACTGTAAACAGTAAACTCCTTTGCTTGTTTCACTTCGGCAGTGGATTCTCTGTAAGCTATGTCTTCCACATCTCCAATTAGATTCTATTGTCTGAGAAGAAGGAATGGTAAAGAAGTAGTAATTAGGAAAGGACTAGATGCTTAGTGTTTTACTGGATATGCAGAACTTACGGCATTTTTTAGAAAAGCTTCTATTTAACGCTGTAAAACACTTTTTCATTTGCAAAGTAATTAAAGATTTATTTCCTAGAACTCTCCTGTATATAACTTGTTTGACTAAATAATAAACCTTCTGGAGAGAGACTGTTCGCCAACAGAGGGGAAGGTATGAACCACATGAGGTTAGCTACTCAGTGCTCATCTTACATTTGAGGTGGCATTTCTACCAGTGAACTTCCACAGAGACTCAATTCAGAAGATATTTGAATAATGGTTTATAAGTGCAACTTTTAAACATTTCCACTGCTGTTATCATATTCTCTCTCTAAACTATTTATCTATCAATAAACAGTTTTCAAAAGCTTTACATTTTTTGCCTGGCTATTTACTATATTTTACCTACCCTATTCACTTGTAAAGAAATTGATTTTTAACCCACATCAATAAACCCTATTGGGTTTGCTGTAACAATGCTGTTACTGAAGAATGTTGATGATTCTCTAGTATTTGGCAAATACCCAAATATAGATAGATTCTTACCTCAATGTCTTGTATAATTTTAGGATAAAGTGCTCTATAAAAAGAGTTGGGAGGTGCATTTCCATCAGGAGGTTTGTTTTTGAACAAATACTGTCCCCTAAAACACAACAAATATTTCTCAGTAAAAATCATATCCCTCCCATACATTTACAAGGTACTTCCTATTTCTTCAAAGCATTTTCACAATTACCATTCCATATAATCTCCATAACTAGGCTGGAGAAGTGTGAAGCTAAACTCGATTTCAGGAGCAACTCCCTGAAAGTTGCTCCCATGTTAACGAGCAACTTTCTGGGCTAAAGGAATTCTGCCAACAATGATTTGCTTTTGGGTAAAACATGATGATTTCTAGTGTAGGACATCAGAGTGTCAGGCCTTCAGGAATATTATGTCAATAGACAAATGGAATGTTTATAGTCACAATTCATCTACTGACTATCAGGCCTCTGTAGAGACAGACTTACTGGCCTTACCTTATGAAAATTTTGTTAGTGGTGATAACTACAAACACTGAACTAGGCACATGCCCCACAGACTTCCCTTCATTGAGTAAAGCTGTGCCAGTGTAGTGGAGCCTAGCATTGTGGGCAGCAGGAATGCCTGTGTCACAGAGTTAACTTTTACTAGTCTCCAGTTATATGCAGAAAGGTGTATTGGTGACTCAGGCACCCAGGCTGCTGGTATGCTTTAAAAGGAGCAATTTCAACAGAAAACGAAGGGATCACAGGAGTGTCCAGCAGCAAGTATGAAAGCAGAAAAAAAAAAAAAAAGCCTGAGAGCACTGTGCTGTCAAGTCTAAGGCACAAAATCGACTTTCACAGGTGTGTTCCTGGCTATGTACATACATACATGGATTTTATTGCCTTTCCTTGACTCCAGTGAGCAACATTTGTTAGCATCTCCTTCCTTATGACAGCACATCTCTGGAATACTTATATCCCAAGCTAGATCTTTGCTACAAAAAAAAAATCAGTAAATGGCAATCACTTCCTGCTGGGTAAAAAATTTAATTCCTCATCCTGAAGTTAAGAACCCACCAAACACGGTGTGGAAGCTAGTAAACCCCACTATGGGTGTACTAACTGCTGTTCTCACTGGCACTGTGCCTTGCAAAGTAGAGACAGGCAGAAATGCCTCTGAGTGTAATCCTGGCACCAGAGAAACCATGTTTTCTCTGGGCCAGTCATCCACGCCTCCCTCTATAGCTCCATTACAATATAATTAATTGTTCAATGTCTCCAGGAGCACTTCTCCCCTGCCCTCTTCCTATTATACACCTTGAAAATTAGTTGAGAAAATTTCCTATCAGGAAGGTAGCTGGCTCTGACTTCTGTGTTGATACAGAAAGGGAAATCCACAGCAGAGAGGCTAAAATAACTGTCTTTTTAAAGGGACTATAATAGGAGCAAGAAGCATGATACACCAAAACAAAGAAAGGGACAAACAAGACACATTTGGAAATAATTAGGGCTTAAAGATACAGTTTTCTAAACAATAATTATTCTATAAATACATTATAGGCAAACAAATTTTGAATGAAGAGGTCCTAAATCTGGTTATTAGAGAACTCCTTGGTGGTCTAGTGGTTAGGACTCAGCGCTTCCACTGCCAGGTGCCCAGGTTGAACTAAGATCCCATAAGCCGCCATAGCAAGGGCCCCCCCCCCCCCCACCCAAAAATCTGGTTAATAATTACAATTTAACAGTTTCAATGTCGACATCCTTTAATGAGGTTAAGAATAACTATATTCATTTGGCAGGTGAAGAAATCAAATGTCAGGGAAGCTAAGCAACTTGTCCAAGGTCACACAGCTAGTGAGAAGACCTAGGATTTGAATCTAAGTCTGACTTCAGAGGTCACACTCTTAACTACTGTATTGTCTCTCAAAGCTCACCATTCCTCATTCTTATCTTCTTTTTAACCTCTGGCAATTGCATACAGGGACCCCAGGATTTTTTTTTAATATACAATGAAACTCCTCTACATTCTCAGGAAAGAGAAATCCTGTAAACCTCTGATCTCATTTTCTATCCCACTGTATTTATCTTGCCATGCTAAAGCATCTGACTTTCTTCAAGTTAAAGGTGCTACAAAAAAGGATGGCTAAATGTTGAAAACTGGTTGTTCAGTCTATATCTATTTTATAAGTCAAAACCTTTCACGATGGAAGCTCTCTGACAACAGGGACCACTTCTATGTGAAATGCCTAGTACTTTTAAGAGTGTGAGAACATGATAAATGCTAAATATTAAATTCAGAATGTTATCATAAAATGTGATCTGCTGATTAAGAAAATGGACTTATCCCAAGTGGTCTTTTATTACACTTTTAAGAGTTACTATTACTAAGCAGAGAGAGCATCTTCAGTATTATTCAAGAGAGAAAATAAGAGTTCATGTCCTAGGGGGAGACTGTCAAATTTATCTAGATATAAAATACAACTGTAGAGTAGAAATTAAACTCAAAGCTTTTTTAGAAAACTGTATTTATTTATTTTTGGTTGAAGGAAATGGAAGAAGTTTTCAAAGACAGCATTTGGGGAGAGGCAGTATAACAGAAAGGCTTTATTGACAAAGGCTTAGTAAGACAACTTGCAAGAGAAAAATGAAAAAGTGATTGCAGACTATTGGTTTTTTTTTTTTTTTTCCAGACTATTGTTTTTTAAAGTGAGGAAGAACTACTAACACAAGAAGAAAGGCAACACGTAAACATAAGCAGCCACATACTGTCAAGGGGATAATAGAGGCAGTCTTCATGGGGTGAACAAATATTTGAAATCTCAGGGATCTATATCAAGCTAAGGTGATATATATGGCCAAAGACAAAGGAATACAGTCAGAACTCTAAAGGATACTCAAAAGAGTAGGAATGGGTTTCTGTGGTTGAAGAGATAGGAGAAAGAGTGATAATTAGTGCTGATCCTAAATTATTTCTCAGCTATACCTTTATTTACATACCCTTTTAAAAGGCCAAGAAGCCACCTGTTCAATGATCTTTTTTTTTCCTTCTGTGTAACTAACATAAGAGATCTTTAACCCTCTTTTAGGGTTTAATTAACCCTAAGCATAACTCTGAAGCCTTTTATCTTTGGTATTTTCATACATATCTGTCAAGATTTGCCCATCTACTTCTTACTCTCCCTGACTTCAAAAAGAGACTGTAAAGTCTCAACATCTGATAAAAGTTTACTGTCATTTACAGTCCAAATGGGAACAAAGAACATTTTAACAGGGAACAAAACCTTTATAAGCTATGAGAATGCATCTCTACAAGTGAAATTTTGGGTCAGAAGTTATTTGGAGAAGATTTTCTTTTCTTTCCCCCACCCCTCGAAGGGTAGAGGAATATTCCTAGTTGCCCTAAAATTTTCCCAAGTAAGCAACTGGTTCCTTTCTAAGGCTAGTCCTGACATGCTTAAGAAAATGATAGGCTTTGAATGCCATATAGTCTTTTACTTTATTATACAATATAGTTTATTTCCAAAGTATGAATTAAGTTATCAAAGATAAGGTTTCCATTCTTCCATACAGTGAAATAAGTGAAAGTAAGAGAAACATACTTGGGAAGGAGAAATAATAATATATTTTCATTTATGCAATTTTTTATAGCCAAAAATTCCCTGGTATTTGCCTCCTAATTTAATTGAATTTGGGAGAAATTTTAAAACCTTCTAATAGCCAGAATGACAGAAATCTCTTGAATTACTTGGTATAATATTTGGAGGTCATTTTATTTATTGTACATTAATGAATTTAAAAGATGCAAAAAAAGGGAGCCAACTATACTTTTATGAAAAATTGTTAAGAAAAGCTGATTCTCCATTCTTAACTGTTCTGTATGTCTTCATGATCCAAGATAAACAACTCATGAAATTAATTGCTCAGGATATCACTGAGCATACACATGCCTGCTGGTGCATCACTATCAACTAAAATAGTTAATATGTCACCACCTTTATTTTATTTATGAAGTATTCACACCCAACTTTTTAAAAATGACATTATAGAGAATCATCCAAGAGAAAATTATATATAGAAGACATCTTCCAGAAGTTCTAAAGAAATGGTACCGTTACATTAAAAGAACAAGAACAAAACTGGGGAATTCTGTTGCTCTCAGGCTGGTAACTACATAATGTCTTACAGGATTCAGGATTAAGCAGTAAAAAATCTTGAGAAAATTTAAGAGTCTTAAAAAGAAACAATGATTTATACTAAATTCCAATTTCTTCTCTTTCTGAAGGCTTGAGTTCTTATTCTAGTTGGGCATAAAAATAATTTTGATTACAAAGTTGATAGAACACCACAGGCAAAGGCTAAAGGCAAAAAAATCTGAAAAAGAAAACAGTCAAAGAGGAGGGCTGGTAGTTTTTTTTTTTAATCGTTTCTTGCAAAGCAGCTTAACACATTATTATATCACTTATGAGTGAGTGACTGGTCAAAAGAAAAACTGCCAAGTACATGAACAACTATTTAACACTTTTTGCTATAAAAGAGCAAAATCAGTGTATCAAAAGATAAGTGGTCTTGCTGGTTCCCAATAATACTGTATTCCATAGAGTGAAAGGCCAGATCCTGTAGCTCTCTAAAGAGTAACAATGTTAAAAGGCTCACCAGCCTCTTCGTTCTGCCAGGCCTCTCCACAGAGAATCTGTCCTGACCATTCTTTCGATGAGCTTCTTCCATAACATGCCATCAGATGTCACTCGGTACCATTCTTTGCACACAAGTTCAGCAGCACATAGTGATCTGGCATCCAAGTATGACAGGATGTTCTCAGCAATGTGATCTAAACCCCGAGCTTTTGGTGGGGAGTGGAGGCAAAGAAAAAAAAAGACATGGATGGTGGTGAATGATTTTTTTTTTTTTTAAACAGAAAGTCCTTTAAACAGGAACAGCATTTATTCTGCTATGAAGGCACATCATTGTCCCTAAGTGTGGTCCAGTTTCTTTTTCAAACAGACTTGGCTAAAATGAGTGTCAATAATTTTTCTATAAGGTTACAGAAATGAACAGTATTTTCCATCTTCCTTTAGATAAGGAAGCGAAAACTAACAACCAGCAAACCCCCCAAGACATTAAAAATAAAAAGGATTTCAGAAAACAATTCACATCTATCTATATGGATTTCAGCACTAGGGGATGTTCTATGGATGGCATCTCAAACTCTGTGATTCAGACCCCCCCATCTCTACCCCAATTCTTTATATTAGGTCCATTTCTCATTCTGTTTCTATTACTGCTGCAGTTCCAAAGCTGTTCAGTAAAAGAAATATCCTTTAAATGTACTGTGGGAGAGGCACTAAGTCAGAATGTTCTGGACTATAGAATTCTGGGCATGCAGAAAGGAGAGAAAAAGAAAATACAGGTTGGTATAGGAACATCCCAAGAGGAATGACTGAGAGGTATATCCAAGTTCGAGTTTAATTTTAGATGTTTAAAAAGTATATTTGAGAACAGTTGCTGCTATAAAGCCTAAATGACAGTTGGCCAAAAAAAAAAAAAAAAAAATCCCAGACCAATAGACAACTTAGAAATTTCAGAGACGGTTTTTGTAGGATATACAGAGAAAAACAGGGGAAGCAGATCTTGGATTGTGTAAACTGGGTGGGCTTCCCAATTAAAATGCTCTATCACCCAAATCTATACAGGGGCCTCAGAAGAACAGATCCCATAAAATAGGATGTTCATATTAATAGAACTTTTGGCTGCTGTTCTAATTCACAGTGAGACAAAAAATATTCAAAGTCATTTCTCTTTAAGGTAACATATCAGAGATTTGCTAAAGACTTATATAGTGCAGAAAGATTCTGTGATACTCTGATTACCTTAGGCACAAACTTAACAAGCAAGAGAGATAATATCACATTTCATTTTGTTTCCTTCCCCTGAATCATACAAAGATACATTTGGACGCCATTAGCAACAATCTAAATGTGCTTAAACATTATTTTAATTATAAAAATTATATGGATGTCAGTCACATTCTTCAACAGATTTGGAAAAGAAAGCATTAAATGGATCTTGTTTGGCTGGCATCACATGTTCATATTTAAGCACAAGCAGATGGAGGCATTCATCACCTAATTCTTATTAAAGAAACATGACTATAAGCCAATTAAAGATATAATAATTAGTTCATCATACAAAATACAGTAAAGGTTCAATTTCTCCATCTTTATATTGAACTTTTCTATACTATCAGAAGTTCCCAAAATGCATTCCTGTGTTTTTAGTGGCTAGCATCAAATTGCTCCTGATCTTTCACTATGTCCTTGTAATAAGTCTTTGGAAGTAATTTCACCTAACACTCCAAACAAACCCATTACATTAATGGATTACAGGCATTTTTTGAAGTAGTTTGGTTTACTAACTGTAGCCAGATGGTGTAGGTTCATAAGCTAAAGTGCCCATAAAGCATTAGACTGATGATTTAGTATCTTATAAAGTGGTCAGCAGATATACATCAGAGATCAGTATTAGGCAAAGAATACACAAGTCTAATCATCTCCTGTTCAATTCTTAGTGGTACATGCTAGAGATTGTAACATGTCTCAGTGATTGGGGAGAGCACAATAATGAGGTACACACAGATTGCACAAAGAAAACTGCTTGCCTATGGCTAAAATAAAATCCAATGAGTGAAGAATGGGCAGAAATCTATTCTATTTAACAGAAGATGTAAGTACAAATTCAACTTAAAAATGTTTATTTCAAAGATATAAATAGGCATTTCTTTTGTTTTAAAGGGCAATTTAAATTCCAATTTTGGAAAAACAAATTTTTTAAAAGATATAATTGGCAAAGATTAAACAAAGTGGTAAAATGCAGTTTGAGAGAGGGTTTAAGTTGGTATAGTTTTCTTAGAGGATAGTTTAGCACATGTATTAGAAGCCTTAAAAATGTTCATAGTTCTTTAATATAGGAATCCCACTTCTGGTATTTTTTTTTCTAGGATGCCCAAAAAATGAATAAGAATGTCCACTACTGCTGCTGTTGCTGCTAGGTCGCTTCAGTCGCGTCTGACTTTGTGCGACCCCATAGACGGCAGCCCACCACGCTTCTCTGTCCCTGGGATTCTCCAGGCAAGAATACTGGAGTGGGTTGCCATTTCCTTCTCCAATGCATGCATGGATGCTAAGTTGCTTCAGTCATGTCCAACACTGTGCGATCCCATAGACAGCAGCCCACTAGGCTCCTCTGTCCCTGGGATTCTCCAGGCAAGAATACCACCACAGCATAGTTTATAATGGAAAAAACATTTTAAACTACCTAAACGCTCTGAAATCAGATTGATTATATTCTTTGCAGCCAAAGATGGAGAAGCTCTATACAGTCAGCAAAAACAAGACCAGGAGCTGACTGTGGCTCAGACCATGAACTCCTTATTGCCAAATTCAGACTGAAATTGAAGAAAGTAGGGAAAACCACTAGACCATTCGGGTATGATCTAAATCAGATCCCTTATGACTATACAGTGGAAGTGAGAAACAGATTTTAGGGACTAGATCTGATAGACAGAGTGCCTGATGAACTATGGACGGAGGTTCGTGACATTGTACAGGAGACAGGAATCAAGACCATTCTTAAGAAAAGAAATGCAAAAAAGCAAAATGGCTGTCTGAGGAGGCCTTACAAATTGCTGTGAAAAGAAGAGAAGCAAAAAGCAAAGGAGAAAAGGAAAGATATATCCATTTGAATGCAGAGTTGCAAAGAATAGCAAGAAGAGATAAAAAAGCCTTCCTTAGCGATCAATGCAAAGAAACAGAGGAAAACAACAGAATGGGAAACACTAGAGATCTCTTCAAGAAAATTAGAGATACCAAGGGAATATTTTATGCAAAGATGGGCTCAATAAAGGACAGAAATGGTAGGGACCTAAAAGAAGCAGAAGATATTAAGAAGTGGCGGCAGGAATAAAAAAAGAACTGTACAAAAAAGATCTTCACGACCCGGATAATCATGATGGTATGATCACTCACCTAGAGCCAGACATCCTGGAATGTGAAATCAAGTAGGCGTTAAAAGCATCACTACGAACAAAGCTAGTGGAGGTGATGGAATTCCAATTGAGCTATTTCAAATCCTGGAAGATGATGCTGTGAAAGTGCTGCACTCGATATGCCAGCAAATTTGGAAAAGTCAGCAGTGGCCACAGGACTGGAAAAGGTCAGTTTTCATTCCAATCCCAAAGAATGCTCAAACTACCACAGAATTGCACTCATCTCACATGCAAGTAAACTAATGCTCAAAATTCTCCAAGCCAGGCTTCAGCAATACGTGAACTGTGAACTTCCAGATGTTTAAGCTGGTTTTAGAAAAGGCAGAGGAACCAGAGATCAAAATGCCAAAATCTGCTGGATCATGGAAAAAGCAAGAGAGTTCCAGAAAAACATCTCTTTCTGCTTTATTGACTATGCCAAAGCCTTTGACTGGGTGGATCACTATAAACTGTGGAAAATTCTGAAAGAGATGGGAATTCCAGACTATCTGACCTGCCTCTTGAGAAATCTGTATGCAGGTTAGGAAGCAACAGTTAGAACTGGACATGGAACAACAGACTGGTTCCAAATTGGAAAAGGAGTACGTCGAGGCTGTATATTGTTACCCCACTTACTTAACTTCTATGCAGAGTACATCATGAGAAACGCTGGGCTGGATGAAGCACAAGCTGGAATCAAGATTTTGGGAGAAATATCAATAACCTCAGATATGCAGATGACACCACCCTTATGGCAGAAAGTGAAGAGGAACTAAAAAGCGTCTTGATGAAAGTGAAAGAGGAGAGTGAAAAAGTTGGCTTAAGATCATGGCATCCGGTCCCATCACTTCATGGCAAATAGATGGGGAAACAATGGAAACAGTGGCTGACTTTATTTTTCTGGGTTCCAAGATCACTGCAGATGGTGATTGCAGCCATGAAATTAAAAGACACTTACTCCTTGGAAGGAAAGTTATGACCAACCTACACAGCATATTAAAAAGTAGAAACATTACTTTGCCAACAAAGGTCCGTCTAGTCAAGGCTATTGGTTTTTCCAGTGGTTATGTATGGATGTGAGAGTTGGACTATAAAGAAAGCTGAGCGCAGAAGAATGATGCTTTTGAACTGTGGTGTTGGAGAAGACTCTTGAGAATCCCTTGGACTGCAAGGAGATCCAACCAGTCCATCCTAAAGGATATTAGTCCTGGGTGTTCATTGGAAGGACTGATGTTGAAACTGATACTCCAATACTTTGGACACCTGGTGCAAAGAGCTGACTCATTGGAAAAGACCCTGATGCTGGGAAGGATTGAGGGAAGAAGGAGAAGTGGACGACAGAGGATGAGATAGTTGGATGGCATCACCAACTCAATGGACATGGGTTTGGGTGGACTGCGGGAGTTGGTGATGGACAGGGAGGCCTGGCGTGCTGTGGTTCATAGGGTCGAAAAGAGTTGGACACGACTGAGTGACTGAACTGAACTGCTCAATAAAGGGTTTAAATAATATGTGTTTCAACCATCATAAATAATATACATGACTATAAAAATTTGTTTTTTAAAGGAACCAACACTTAGGAAAACACATTAAGAGAATAGAGTAAGAATAAAAATGTTGCAAACACTTATGAGGGAAATATATACACCTAGGAAAAATATTAAGAACACACTAGTAGTTCTCTCTGAATGGCAGGGTTCTGGAAAATGTTTTTACTTTTTAAACATTTTTGAATTTTCTAAATTTCCAGTAAGTGCTACAATCAGGAAACAACTGAAAAAGAAAGATAAGACTATATTTTAGAAATTCACTCATTTTTGTACTACTTTTAAAAAAAAACAGACTTTTAACATGGGTGAGAGCCTTATATTTTCCTGATACATCATTTTCCCCAAATAGTGATGCCTACGGAGCATCCCAGATCACCATTAAGCATTCAGTGAAACCACCACAGCACTTTCAAAAGTGTGTGTGTGTGTGTGTGTATGCACAAATACATTTTAAAAAACATACAATAAAAAATATGCAATAGTTTATAACAGCTATTTAGTTACTAAGCAGTGAGATTGTAAAGCCTGGAATTTACATACTTAATATCACAACAAGGCTCCTGAGATACACTTCTTTCTAAAATATTTGATAAAAAATGCTTCTTATTCATTCATACAAAGTAAATATTCTGTTGATAAATTCCCAAAGAAATTCAAATATGTTAACATACCTTAAAACTAAGACACTATAAAAGACACATCTCAAACCAGATAATACCTCAGAAAAGATGTTATTTAAACCTACATGTGAGTAAAAATAGGGTGAATAGAGACAGGGAGAAGAGAGGGGAAAAAGGAGTCTCTTTAAAGAGTTGGATTTTTTTGTACTTATATCCCAAGAAGGTACTATTAAAATAGTTCATAAAAATCAAGCCAACAAAGATTTTTTTAAAGAGAAACAGAACTGAAGATTCAGTATGATTACTAGTGTAACATATCTTTCAGGCAAATTAACGCCTTACAAACACCTGTACACATACCTGGCAGAGCAGTTATGAAATCCCTCTGCAACATAGGTTTAAGATATGAGTTTATGTGCCCATGTTGGTAATGACACATTTGGGATATAAGATGTTCCACAAATTCCACTTGATCGGATTCTGACCACTGCTCAAAATATTTGACACACAGTTCCTTCTCCTTCTCATAGCTTGCTGAGAGTTTCCGCTGCTTGGGCACAATCATACTGGACGTGCCATTGGCAAGTTTTGTCTGCAGAAGAGGTGGATTGAAAGAAACATATAACAGTCAGTATTGAAATAAGGGAAATTATATGATTTTCCAGTCTGGCATGCTATGTTATGTTTGTCTGTTTGATGGAACTCACTCTGTTATTTTATTAGTAACTGGATGTTTGCAAACAGCAATTATATGGAAAAGCCACAGAAATAACCACAGTAAATTGGCAAATCAGGAATACTGTTGGATGACAAGGCATCCATTTCCAAAAGTTCATAGGAAAACATTATTTGGAGATATATAGATGAAAACCAATGAAAGCATGTTATGACTAGCAAGCAAAAAAGCTAATTGGCTTTTTCTTGTATATACCCATTAGTGTGCATTTATACAATTACTTACTCACAACTTATTTTTTAATAGTTAAGTAAGAAATCCTCCATGCAAAGAAAAGCCAATGAATAATTTGAGACCCCGGTACCTTTAGAGATAAAGCTTAAATAACATCAATGCTCAATATACCCTTTTCTTTTCCCCACTCCTCCCAAATCCTGTTGTCATCAAAATTATATGCCATAAAGTCTTTAATATTAACTGGTTCATTCAATAAATATTAATTGAGCATCTATAATGTTCTAAACACTGTCCCAGGTGCTAGGAATACAACACTTAACAAAAATAACATAGTTTCTACCACCAATAACTCACATTATAGTAGGTATAGCAAGCTAGAAATATAAGAAAATGGTGACCTCAATCCTACAAAGGCAAGGAGCCATCAACGAGCTGAGATTTCTTTTCCTAAATGAGAACTCAGCTCAGACCAACACATTGCTTTCAGCCTTGTGATACTCCGAGCAGAGAACCCAGTCTTGCTATGTCAGATTTCTGACCTAGAGAACAGTGAGCTAATGAAAAGGTATTATTTTAAATTGTTAAGTTTGTGGTAATTTGTTATGTAGCACTTAAAAAAACCACAATGTAACAATTTGGTTACAAAGGACTCCCTCCCTCCCTGAACGTGAATTCTGTTTCTCCTCAGTAGTTTGTCTCAGCCTTTGAATCTGGGCTTTGACTAAAAGAATGAGGAGAAAGTAACATTCTGGGACTTCTGGGCTTAGCCAACTTCTGCTTACTCTGCCTTAGACCCTTGAGCCATTATGTAAAAAACTGCGGCTTCTCTCCTGGAGAGGATGAGAAGCTATGCAGGAAGAGATCACATGGAGAAGCACCTAGAAGCCTGAGCATTATATGATCTGAAATCTTTTAAAAGGATCATTGCTATGTGGAGAACAGGCTGTAGAGGACATGAATAGAAATCAGGAGACTAATTAATTACCTGGCTACTTCACAGTAATCCATGGAAGAGACAACAATCTTTTGGACTATGGACTATGTGGTAGCTATAGATGTGGTGAGAAATAACTGGGATTCAATGCATATTTTGAAGGCAGAGTCAAGTGAATTTGCTGATCAACTGGATATATAGGGTATGAGGTTGGGGTGGGGGGAGAGACAAAGATTATATTCAAGTTTGAAGCTGGGGAACACTAGAAGATTCAGAAATCAACTGAAAATTTTGCTACTCTAAAGAAAGTTGATTTTCTTTAGAGGATAACCACAAAGTGGCAGGTACAGCTAGGTACTTATACTTTTCAAACTAACTTGATGGATCTTTGGCATATTTGTCTGAAGAAGTCCCAATGTGGCAAGAAGACCTGAGTTACTATGGAGTTCTTGCCATATTGAATGTGCCATCAAACTGTACCAAATTTGGATAATCAACTTCTGCTATTAAAGGCACAGCCTTGGTTTAATTTCTACAGGTTAACTCCTACACATAGGCCTCTTTACAAATGATTCTCAATACATAGATGAAAGTATATTTCCTTTTTTGGGGGGGTCTAGATTATATTACTGATACATTTTAATAAACCACAAAGAACCACCACAGATTCTAGAAGCTGTCTGTCTGTGCTTAAATAAACATCTCCTGTAGCATCTGTTTTATTTTTAAATTTATTTATTTAAAAAACTTTTTTTTTTTTTTAAATTGGGATGCAGCCAGTTAACAATACTGTGATAGTTCTATATTTTCAAGAATGGCATTAGCAGGATTTCCCTGGTGGTTAAGTGGTTAAGACTCCACATTCCCAATGCAAGGGGCCCAGGTTGGATCTCTGGTCAGGGAACTAGATACTACATGTTGCAACTAAGAGTTCCCATGCCGCAACTAAAGATACTATACACTGCAACAAAGATTGAACATCTTTGAGTGCCACAACTAAGGCCCAGCCCAGCCAAATAAACAGAAAAATATTTTTTTTAAAAAGGAATGGCATGAGCCATTCTATTTATACAGAAGGAACAGATACTATGAACAGCAAGCCCTGATATAGACAGAGCTGGATGTTTTCTAGCATAAATACCATTTTCATCTATGATATAAGACCAAAAATGATTAATAAGAACCTTATTGGAAACAGGCATTGGGGGACTTCTGGGCTGTTTTGTGTAGGCTATTTGTGTGCATCTCAGAAAAGGAAAACTTGTGAAATATGGAGTAAGAGTTTGAAAGCTAATAAACAGGTGGGTTTGCAAGCTTGACCAAACACCACTTCTCATTCCAACAACCAAAACTTCTCATCATCTTTTATATATTTGTCTTTTAAAGGAAGAAATAGACTGGAATTGGATGCCAGAGTACTATATCCTGGATAAAGACCAGAAATATCAGTAACAGAGAACAATAATCAGAAAGGTAATGAAAGTGTTCTGTTTATACTGTAAACAAACCAGATATTACTAAAATAATGGGATTCATGCTTTGATCAGTGGCTATTAGACTATTAACAGATAAAAGTGTTGAAGGATTTCACAAATTGATTATCCCACTGCAGGAGTTAAAGTTCAGTCAAGACTTTCTCATACTTTCAATGATTCAATCATAAATGGGAGTTAAAACACTATTAGAAATGAAGCATAAACTGAGAGTTCATGTATTTGCAAACTGTCCACTGGTAATACACTCTAGTCACTGCCCCTTAAAACAGAGTATTTCACTGCAGGCAGAAAGACATATTCCTTAGACCCATTATTACTTCAAATGAGTTACCCTTTACCACTATACCATACCACATTATTTTAAGAGCACTGGCCTTAGAGTAGAAAGACCTGGCTTCAATTTAGCTCCTCAATTACCAGTTATGTAACATAGAATAAATAACTTGATTTTTCTCTGAGACTCTGTTTCACTCATCCGTAAAATGGGGCTAATTACAGAATCTATTCCACTGGGATTTTGTGAAGATCAAAATAATCTAAGAAAAGTATGCTTAGCTCACCACATGGCACAGAGTAAAGTGCTCAGTAAATCGACACTCTTCATGAATTTATGACACTGCTGGAGTTATGCTTTCTTTCTCTTTTTTGAAAATATATCATTCTATTTCACTGGGTAGTATATCTTTTCTATTTTAATTTTTAATGAAGTATAATATATAATATACATAAAAGGACATAATCTTAAGTATATAGCTTGATGAATTTCCACAAGGTGAGCATACTGTGTAACTAGTGCCTTGGTCACAAACTCTGCCTTGTGCTCCTTTTTTCAAGCTACTAGCCCTCTAAGGGTAGCCACTATACTAATTTCATTAAAATATATATATATTAAAAAAACTGCCTATACAATTTACAGTAGCATCAAAAAACATGTAATTCTCAGGAATAAATCTGACAATATATGTGTTGCTGCTGCTGTTGTTCAGTCGCTCAGTTGTGTCCAACTCTTTGCAACCCCATGAATTGGAGCAAGCTTCCCTGTCCTTCACTGTCTCCTGGAGTTTGCTCTAACTCATGTCGCAAAGAGTCAGACACGACTGAGTGACTGAACTGAACTGAACTGAATGTCCATTGAATCAGTGATGCCATCCAACCATCTCATCCTCTGTTGTCCCGTTCTCCTCCTGCCTTCAACCTATCCCAGCATCAGGGTCTTTTCCAATGAGTCGGCTGTTTGCATCAGCTTCAGCATCGGTCCTTCCAATGAATATTCAGGGTCGATTCCTTTAGGACTGACTGGTTTGATCTCTTTGCTGTCCAAGGGACTCTCAAGAGTCTTCTCCAACATCACAGTTTAAAAGCATCAATTCTTCAGTGCTCTGCCTTCTTTATGGTCCAACTCTCACATCTGTACATGACTACTGGAAAAACCGTAACTTTGATGATATGGACCTTTGTCAGCAAAGTAATGTCTCTGCTTTTTAATGCATTGTCTAGGTTTCTCACAGCTTTTCTTCCAAGGAGCAAGCATCTTCTAATTTCATAGTTGCAGTCACTGTCCGCAGTGATTCTGAAGCCCAAGAAAATAAAACTGTCACTATTTCCATTGTTTTCCCATCTATTCACCAGAAAGTGATGGGACTGGATGCCAGTATTCTGAATGTTGAGTTTTAAGCCTGCTTTTTCACTCTCTTTTTTCACCTTCATCAAGAGGCTCTTTAGGTCCTCTTCGCTTTCTGCCATTAGGGTGGTATCATCTGCATATCTGAAGTTATTGCTCTTTCTCCCGTCAATCTTGATTCTAACTTGAGCTTCATCTAGCCTGGCATTTCACATGATGTACTCTGCATATAAGTTAAATAAGTAGGGTGACAATATACAGCTTTGATGTCCTCTTTTCCCAATTTGGAACCAGTCAATTGTTCCATGTCTGGTTCTAACTCTTTTTTTTTTTTTTTTCAAATCAAGAATTTTTATTGCCTCTTTAAAATATCACAACTGAGTCCACAGAACCATCTCCCATCTTGTGGTTTCTGCAGCAGGATCACTGAGATCTCATTCATCAGCCTGCTGAACTGTTCCTTTTTCAGAAACATAGATACCATCCAAAAATTTTCTGATATCCTTGTTTTTAACTGTGGTGGCTTGCTGAATCAAAGCAGCTGAATTTGACACAAGTTCAATGTCATTTCCTTCAAGAATCAACTCATCTTTCTGGGCTTGAGATACTGAATAGGCAACCCCTGACCTCATTCACACCCTGCGTATGTATTTTTCACCCCCCAAATTTTGGATTTCCAAAAGAGAACCATTCTCCTGAACAACAAGGTCGATGGGAAAGTGGGCATACACCGACCTCATCTTGTAACGGAAGCCCAGTGCAACACCCTTGATCATGTTCTGTACGTGACTACAGGTTGTGCGAACAGTGGCCAGGTCCTTTCTGTTACCCCACCGTTTGTCAACATGGAGCCTCTTCTTTTTCTTTCCAAGGAGACTGAGCTCTAAACTGATGTGACTGAAGTCCCTCTGCAGGGTGCCGCTGGGGCCCTTCACAATAACTGTCCGTCCCTTCAAGGTAATGTCAACATTTTCTGGGATGTCGACAGTCTGATTGCTGAGAATGGTCTTCATTCTCACAGTTGATGTGGCAAAGAGTGGTTCTAACTCTTGCTTCTTGACCTCCATACAAGTTTCTCAGAAGGCAAGTAAGGTGGTCTGGTATCCCTATCTCTTTAAGAATTTTCCATAGTTTGTTGTGATCCACACAGTCAAAGGCTTTAGCGTAGTAAATGAAGCAGATGTTTTTCTGGAATTCCCTTGCTTTTTCTATTATCCAACAAATGTTGGAAATTTGATCTCTGGTCCCTCTGCCTTTTCTAAATCCAGCCTGAATATCTGGAAGTTCTTGGTTCACGTACTGTTGAAGCCTAGCTTCAAGAATTTTCAGCATGACATTGCTAGCATGTGAAATGAGAGCAACTGTGTGGTAATGCCACACAATTCTCTGCCAACATTCTCTGGCAATGCCCTTCTTTGGGATTGGAATGAAAACTGACCTTTTCCAGTCCTATGGCCACTGCTGAGTTTTCCAAAGTTGGTGACATAAAAGTACAACACTTCAACAGCATCATCTTTTAGGATCTTAAATAGCTCAGCTAGAATTCTGTCACCTCCACTAGCTTTGCTCATAGTAATGCTTCCCACAGCCCACTTGACTTCACAATCCAGGATGTCCAATTCTAGGTAAGTGACCACACAACTGTGGTTACCTGGGCCATTAAGACCTTTTTCGTATAGTTCTGTGTATTCTTACTACCTCTTCTTAATGTCTTCTGTTTCTGTTAGGTCCTTACCATTTCTATCTTTATCATGCCCATTCTTGCATGAAATGTTCCCCTGATACCTCCAATTTTCTCAAAGAGATCTATAGTCTTTTCTATTCTGTTTTTCTCTATTTCTTTGCATTATTCATTTAAGAAGTCCTTCTTATCTCTCCCTGCTACTCTCTGGAACTCTGCATTCAGTTGAGTGTATCTTTCCCTTTCTCTTGCCTTTTACTTCTCTACTTTCCCCAGCTATTTGTAAAGCCTCCTGAGACAACCACTTTGCTTTCTTGCGCTTCTTTTTGTCTGGGATAGTTTTGGTCACTGCCTCCTGTACAATATTATGAACCTTCATCCACAGTTCTTCAGGCACTCTGTCTACCATATCTAATCCCATGAATCTATTCATCACCTCCACTGTATAATCATAAAGGATTTAATTTAGGTCATACCTGAAAGGCTTAGTGGTTTTCCCTACTTCCTTCAATTTAAGCCTGAATTCTGCAGTAAGGAGCTCATGATCTGAGTCACAGTCAGTTCCAGGTATTGTTTTTGCTGACTGTATAGAGCTTTTCCATCTTCTGCTGCAAAGAATAAAATCATTCTGATTTTGGTACTAACTCTACTGATGTCCGTGTGTACAGGCATCTCTTTTGCTATTGGAAAAGGGTATTTGCTCTAACCAGTATGTTCTCTTAACAAAACTCTGTTGGCCTTTGCCCTGCTTCATTTTGTACTCCAAGGCCTAACTTGCCTGTTACTCTGGGTATCTCTTGACTTCCTACTTTTACATTCCAATCCCCAGGGATCAAAAGGACATCTTATTTTGTGTGTGTGTGTGTGTTTTAGACAGTGTTCTATGTCTTCGTAGAATCAGTCAGCTTCAGTTTCTTCAGCATCAGTGGCTGGGGTATAGACTTGAGGATTACTATAATGTTGAATGGTTTGTCTTGGAAACAACTCTGAGATCATTCTGTCGCTTTTGTGGCTGCACCCAAGTACTGCATTTCAGACTCTTTTGTTGACTATGAGGGTTACTCCATTTCTTCTAAAAGATTCTTGCCCACAGTAATAGATATACTGGTCATCTGAATTAAATTTGCCCATTTCCATCCATTAAAGCTCAGTTCAGTTCAGTTCAGTTGCTTAGTTGTGTCCAACTCTCTGTGACCCCATGGACTGCAACACGCCAGGCTTCCCTGTCTGTCACCAACTCCCAGAGCTTGCTCAAACCCATGTCCATTGAGTTGGTGATGCCATCCAACCATCTCATCCTCTGTTGTCCCCTCCTCCTCCTGCCTTCAATCTTTCCCAGCATCAGGGTCTTTTCTAATCAGTTAGCTCTTTGCATCAGGTGGCCCAAGTATTGAAGCTTCAGCTTCAGCGTTAATCCTTTCAATTAATATTCAGGACTGATTTCCTTTAGGATTGACTAGTTTGATCTCCTTGTAGTCCAAGGGACTCTCAAGAGTCTTCTCCAAAACCACAGTTCAAAAGCATCAATTCTTCGGCACTCAGCTTTCATTATAGTTCACTGATTCCTAAAGTTGTCAGTGTTCAATCTTGCCATCTCCTGCTTGACCATGTCCAATTTACCTTGATTCATGGACCTAACATTCCAGGTTCCTTTGCAATACTGCTCTTTATAGCATTGGCCTTTACTTTTACCACCAGATACCTCCACCACCAGACACATCCACAACTGAGCATCATTTCCGTTTTCATCCAGCCACTTCATTCTTTCTGGAGCTATTAATAATTGCCCTCTGCTCTTCCCCAGTAACATATTGGACACCTTTCCTGGGGGGCTCATCTTATGGTGTCATATCTTTTTGCCTTTTTGTGCTGCCCATGGGGTTCTCAAGGCAAGAATACTGAAGTGGGGTTGCCATTTCCTCCTCCAGAGGAAATGTTTTATCAGAACTCTTCACTCTGACCCATCAGTCTCGGGTGTCCCTGCATGGCGTGGCTCATAGTTTCACTGAATTATGCAAGCCCCTTCACCAGGACAAGGCTGTGATCCATGAAGGGGACAAAGGAACAGTACTCAATGATAAAAGGAGCAAACTACAGATATACCAAATGACAAGGATGTATCTCAAAAACATGCTGAATGAAAGAAATAAGACAAAAAGAGTATATACTTTATGTTTCTACTTATATGAAACTCTAGGAATAACAAACTAATTTATAATGATAAAAACAGAACAGTGGTTGCTTGGGACTAGATGTGGGGATGGGATTGACTGGGTAATGGCACCAGTAAAGTTTTGGATGGAATGAAAATGTTCTATAGATTGACTGTTACACAGGTGTATACATTCACCAAAATTCATCAAACTGATTATTTAAAATGAAAATAGACTTTTAAACTTCTAAGTATAGGGTATTCCTAAGGATAAATGCCATTGTAATATTAACTTAATTCATAACAAAGGTATTATATTTGTAGAGAATTCTGGAGGTAAAGGCCTTTGTTATCAAGCTTCCTTTCTCTATCACTCTCCCTTACAGATTTTTCTACTAATGCCTAAAGTAAATGCAGCAAAATTTCAATTTGGGAACCTCAGAGAATCCACCAGGGTACAGTGAAAAAGTTCAATTATTAAAAAATCAAAAGGTTGTATATTAGAGTGGGAGAGAGGGTAATGGTTACTTGTGGCAATAGAATTGATTTGGCTTTCCCAGCAAAAGCCTGATGACTCAACCACTACTGTTCAAACGTCTAGGAAAGCTGACAAACAATCTCAGTTTAATGGTAACACTAACTTTCTGCCAACCCTGCACATCTCCTGTTCTGCTATTCTGTTTACAATGAACAGTTATCTCCAAAAGAAAGAAAGAAAGAAGCTGTCAGGTGACAAGCACACAAAATGAAAGGACTTAAGTATTTATACGACTCTTCTCAGCTTAGTCCTCAAAGGCCAAGGGCTAACATTTCCTTCCCTGAAAATATATTAAAGCATCACTTTCAAAATTACCATGAATTTCTCTGAAGCTTCTGCCTGGGCCAGGAAGGAAAAATACACACTTGCAGATACCAACTAGCCTAACCACTGCTTCGGCAACACTAAATGTGCTGACTTTGCTAACTGCACTGTGTGTATGTTGGGAGATGCAGCACAGATTGGCCGAACTTAATGGTAAGATGACAGATGTTTTTCGTTGCATATAAACCCTGCTTTAATCACAAGGAAGGGTATATGTTAAGTAGAGAAAAGAAAACGTTCCAGATTTAGGACAACATTTGGAATTGCAGGTGCAAGGACTAGATAAAGAGAATAACATTGACGACTAATGAGATGCAAATGATATTTAAGGATTCTGTTTGGTCTTCAGAAGGGCTCCAAGGAAAGACTCTGGTATTGAAACCCTGGGTTGGGGGGTGGAGTGAGGGAGGGATATAATGATTAAGATGATGAATGAATGAAGCTAAGTATAAAGTGGGCAACAGTTGTGCTTGGGTTCAGGCTATAGCCTAAGAGGGATAGAACAAGAATTTTGACTAAGGCTGGAACTTCAGAGTTATCAATCAATCAACAACCTTTTAAAAAAAAAAAACAGAAAATGTTTAAAATTTATTGCTTCACACTTAAAACATAAAGAACAGAATGCTGTAAATAATGGGGAAGAAAAAGATAAAACTACAACACACCAAACACAAAGACTGAGGAAGGAAAGTCAGTTTTGGGTGGGGTAGCCAGTTCATGGTGTAGATCACAAGCGACAGCGATGGTGGTTGAAGAGCCTGTTTTGCCCCCAGGGGTCTGACCTGGCTCTGGGTCTCCTGCAGGAGCAGCTGGGTTTTCCCTGCCCGAGTGGGAAATCATTGTCTGCCCAGTGGGTCTCCTGCCGGAGCTTCAGGCTCTGCTTCAGTGGGCTCCAGGCCCTCCAGCTGACTCAAGGGAAGGCTGACACAGTGTTACACGTGGGAGCAGATGTGTTATGCTCTCTGTGAGCCCAGGACAGGACCCTGGGGAGTAGCCTGGGTGGTGTCCCGGCGCAAGGGCTTTCCTGTTCACCTCTGGGCCCTGATTCTGGGGAACCCTCAGCGGCCACATTCAACAGGCGCCTGTGCTGGCCCTCGGTGGCAGGAAGGTGCATGGGCCCCTCACTTGGGCAGATGGATTGGGTGTCCCCATCAAGCAGCTCCTCACGGATCTCTGGGCTGGGGCTCTGCAATGAGAGTGTAGCAGCTGGCCCTGCCCGGAGGCATCAGAGCCCTGCCAGGCCATCATCTTATCACTGCTTCTTATGTCCACTTGATCTTCTGCTCTCAGGTCAGGTACAGACCTGTGTCTGCTCAGATATGCACCCAGGAGGTAAGACATACATCTGAAGGGCTTGGGATAAACCTCAGGTAGAAGGGCACTGCCTGGGCTGTCTACATCCCACCCAGCCAGCTTGAACTGGGGGGTGGACATAATTGGCCCACTAGACTTCTTATCAGTCTGCTCCTACTTGAGGCAGACCCATCCCACATAAACCCCTACCACATATACAGGGAGAGGACACAGATCTACCCTGGTGGGATCATAGTGATGGCTTGGCCTAGGCTGGCCTGCCCTGTGCCACCCTGGGTTATCTAATTTTTACTGGGGTATAGTTGATTTATAATGTTGTATTAGTTTCAAGTGTTTACCAAAGTTAATCTGCTATACACACACACACACACACACACTCACTTTTTTTTAGATTTTTTTTCCCCACATATTCCCCATATATTACAGAGTACTGACTAGAGTTCCCTGTGTTATATGGTTAGGTCCTTATTAGTAATCTATTTTATATATAGTAGTATGCATGTATCAATCCCAATCTTGCAATTTATCCCTTTCCTCCTTTACCCCCCAATAACTGTAATTTTAACAACCATTTATTGGGTGACTGGTCTGTGCTGGGCACTTTTCCAGGTGCTAGCGAAACCAGTGAACAGGTAGACAAAATTTTTCTTTACTTTCTCTGGCAAGAAGTAGAGGGAGAATGTGTCATAAATATTTTAATCTTGAAACCAGTTAGTATTGTGAAGAAAACAAAACAAGGTAACAAAAAATACCCTAACTGAGGTGTTTATGCAATGACACTGAAGTAGGTAATGTCTGAACTGTGACCTGAAAGATCAGAGTCACGCCTTACTAAGATATAGGGAAAAAACCTTCCCGACAGAAGGAAGAACAAAGTCAATGGTGTGTTCAAATGAAAAAAAGAAAGGCAGCTGGTATGGATGGGGCAAACTGAATGAGGGAGAAAGTGGTGGGAAATGAGGTTAGTGAGATGACCTGGGGCCAGATCATATAAGGACTTCTGGGTCACAGGTAAGGAGTTTGGACTTCTTGTTAAGTGTAAAGGAGAGCCCCTGGCAGTTTTGAGGTAGTTAAATATGGCATCATCTGATTTACCCTTTAGAAATACACTAGTTACCACACAGAGAAGGGGGCAGGGCATCTGGGGCAGTGAGGAGAGAATAAGAAGAGCAAGTTGAAAGCAGAGGAAGGAAGACCAATTGGAGCTGATAACATAATCAAGGCAAGAAGCAGTCATGGCTAAGGTTAGAAAAGGCAGATTAGGAAGTGCTTAGAAGAAAGCTATTTTACCCTTACAAGAGAGGAAGAAGGAGAAAAGCCCTGTTGAGAATTATAAATCTGGGTTATAATACACATTTACTTCAGTACAGTGATTTACTTCTTCAGTAGGGCCAATCCTTCAAATATTTAATCTGGTACATCAACCTGGATAGGAACAAAACCAGGGTTCTTGCTCCTTGTAGGCAGAAGAAACAAGAAAAAAATAAAATAAATTCAAGAGTTTTGCAGGGAATGGTGGGGGGGGGAGGATTTTTTTTTTTTTTATGGTCTATACTATTCTCTATTGACTACTGCCAGGCTTTAGTCAAATAAGGATATAAAAACATTGGTTTAAAGTTCTTTTTCTTATTGTTTTCCCTTGATTTCTCTGTAAAAACAGCTCTTAAAAAAGTCAATACTCTCTTGGTTAAATTAAGAGGAAATGATATTGTCTCCATTTTGATTAGGACTGAAAGAATAAGTAAGTATACCTAAGGATGGAGATGGTGACAACAGAGAGATCCAGAACAGTTCTAGAATTTACAAAGAGCTAGGGTAGAAAACAGAAAGGGACTCTTAGAAGGCTCGGTAGAGCTCTCTGGCACTTGAGCATCTTTTAACAAAAGAGTTTCAAGAGAAACGGAGAGAAATTTGGCCATAAATTGAACATGCAGAGTAAACGATAACAAATGCTCAAAAGTAGAACCATCACTTTTAACACTTCCACTTAAAAAAAAAAATCTCTATAACTTTCAGTGACCAAAGAAGTAGTCTACTATCTTTTGGGGCAAGGGGTAAGAGTGCAAATGAAAAGAAAATGGTGACTATAGGTACAGAATGGGACAAACATTTCAACAGGAGTAAACATCACATTTCTCAGTAGGATTATTCCATTAATATTGTAACAGCTTCTACTAAATATGATTACATATTGGGTGAACTCATAAATATGTCAGGTCTGATTAGTGAACATGGAAGACAGGAAGGGGCAGATTTGTCAGCAGAAGGAAAGTTCACATTATGAATTTGACTGGTTTCTAATAACCAACAAGAAAAGCTTGCAATCACTCCAATTCTTTTAAATAAAACTCACCAGAAAATGAACTCACAAATGCCCCAGTATATGATTAAAGACTGGACACTTAGCAGTCTTTTTTTTTCCTATTAATTACAGGAAAAGCCATATAAAAAAATTTACCAGAACCACAACAAAGCCATTTTTATTATTTCCGGATTTCTGAGGAAGTTAAAGGGATAGGATAGTCACTTGACATTTTTAGGTTTCAAACAGGGGCTCTTGTTTCTGCAGTGGTTTCTCTCATGGAACTTCATAGCTTCCAGGGTGATAGGTTCTTTTGTTCTAAACCAAGAAGCTCACAGCAGTTTAATTTACTGCTGCATTACTATAGCTACTAACTATGCACACCTCCAAGGCTGGTAAACCCACTGATGTAGATAGTGCCACCTTAAAAGGATTTTTGGATGGGTCTTAGTGATGAGGGGGAAAAAAGGACATAATGTTTAATTATAAGAAATGATTGAAATAGGCACAGACATACCCCGGGTGCCTCTGCACTGCAGCAAGCTCTAAACTTGTTATCGTTAATGGTTTAAATTTCACTGTGCTAATCATTTCAGGACACAAGCCTTTCTTGATAATCTAATGAATTATTCCAACATCCTTCAGCAAAAAAAAAAAAAAAAAAAATCCTCCATGACAGCACTAATTACAAGACGTTTTCCCAGTGCTTATGTAAAATATGACAGAGCAGCAGCTTAGGGAATTGCAGAAAACTGCTTCTAATTTCCACTGAGAAACTGACAAACACCTCTCTTTCATCTCTCCCAGCTCTCAAGTAAGATTTAACTTTCTCATTTAGTTAATTACCGAGTGAGGATCATCATTTCCCCGGATCGGAGCGGCACAGAGCCTTTATCGTGTTAACTTGTGAACTTGATCGATGGCTGCTGCTAAAACTTAATAACTTCACCCCCTGGCAAATTGTAAGATAAATATAATAGGAGAAACTCTGACAGTAAAAACCTGCCAGAAATGAGCGCTGTGTTTATGTTTCTTTGCAGGCAGCAAAAAAAAAAAAAAAAAAAAAAAAACACAACAACCGACAGCTTATTACTGGTTGCGTGTTACTTATATTTAAAAGACTCCAGGCAGTTAACTTTCTACATACTGTTAAAACTTTGCTCACAAGATGGGGAAAAATGAGAAAAAGCAGCAGTGATGCAGACTCGGGGAAATGAGGGAAGAAGAAAAAAATAGGGAGAAGGGCAAAGCAAGGGAATATACTGTGTAAAATCTTTTAAAATGTCATGTTTATCATATAAAATGTTCAACCAGCACAAATAGGCATAAAATCCTTAAAAAATAATAAAACACTGTATGAACTATATCTATGAGCAAAGCGAGAGAATTTCACTCACTCAAATTTTTTTCAATGACCATAAGTCCATGCCTGAAGAATCCAATTAACTGTAGAATTCTTAGATCTCTTCTCAAAAACCCCTGCAGCTAGAAAACCACTTACTAACTACACCATTTAACCCTTTCTGAAACAAGTATACTATAGCTAGGAAATGCATAACTGTCTAGAGCACTTCATCTAGCCTTACATTATTCACCTTCCATTCCTCAGCTAGCCAATTGAGAAGCAGTCTGGATTTTTTTTTTTCTCCTTTTGGTCAAATTTGAATCTGAATTTGGAATTTTAACATTTAAATGAACAAAGTGGTACCATGGCCTAGTACAGTATGAATTTTAAGCCTTTTATAACCAACAGTAGCAAGGAAAATAGACAAGGTATAACAATGAGGTGTAACAATGATAGAATACCTGCTCATCAATGTCAGTGCCCTCTATCCCTCAAAACTGAAAACAAATCTGTATGTAAATCGCTAAGTCTATTATACTGACCACCCTCACATTACAGAAATATTACCAATAAAACAAAATATGAACTAAATTCTGGGAAAAGTAGAGAAAGGCACAAAAGGTCTTATAGGACTTATGAGTTTAAGCCTAACTTGTGAGATAGTTTTTAAAATCCACTATCTGATATGTTATCACCAAGCGCTAAAGGCTACATGTTGCAATCAAGGGGCCACCATTTTGAAAGTTGAAAGGAAGACTGACATTAAAACGGCAAATTCATATTCAGCAGAGGATCAAATTTGATTTCTTTTTTTTTTGGTTTTTACTTTCTTTAAATAAGGATTATTGGGGTCAAGCAAAGAAAGACTGATTTAAAAAAAAAAAAAACAGCAGCATTTATAACAAACTTTAGAAAATATGAAAAATACAGAAGCACAGAGAACATAAAAATGGCCCGTAATTTCCATCATCAACAAATAAACAATATGCACATTTTGGTGGGTATGTATCTTTTTGGTCTAAAAAAATTATCAGTGCATTATTTGATTGAGAGAGTGTTTCTATGTCACCTAGAGAATTCTTTGTCTATAACATCAAATCAATTAGAATGGGCAAAATTTATCTCCTTTGCTGAACACCTCAGAGAGGTCAAGATCTGATCCCATAAGATACAGAATTTTAAGTGACTGGAAGTGTGGGAAGCAGGGGAGAGGAGAAAGAGGAGGAGAGAGGAGGGAGGGGGTGAGGAGGAGTGAGAAGGATGGGGAAGGGTGAGAAGAAAGGGAAGGGAAGGAGGGAGACACAGCAAGCAAGGAAGAGGGGAAAGGTGAGAAAGGAGAGGAATGAAAGTGACTGGGGATGGGTAGAGAGTGGGTAGGAGAGAGGAAAGAAAAGGAAAGGCTAGGCATGGGTAGGAAGAAATGGCTAAGGGGAAAGAGATGAGGGGCTAGGGAAGAGATGGAGGGAGAGACGGAAAGTAGGGATGAGATGAAGAGAGATGAGGAGAAAAGGAATAAATAAAACCAAATGCAAAAGGGGCCTAGCATTACCAAGTTCACCTGCCCTAAGAGAAACAATATGTCTGCCAGGCAAAAAAGTCCTCTCCCCCACAATAAAAATGAAGAGGGAGACGGGATGAAAAACTATTTTTCTAAATCACTAGTTAATGTTTCAGGCAGAGTAATAAAGTTTAACTGTCTGGAATCTTGTTGCTCTTTCTGTAAACTTCCTCAGATAGAGGTTGCTTATCTGGATGTTAAATAATGTTAATAGTACCAAAATAAAATTTCTGTGATGGAGAAAGTTTTAACTAAGAGTCTTCTCCCTGACTTCCCCCTCATATCCTCCCTTTATTTTAGCATCAGAAAGCTAATTTCTACCAATAAACGATAGGGAATGACAAGAGGCACTGGCTGCCAGAGAGAAACACAGAGACACACTTAAAATGCAATTAAAAAGGACACAGGAAAATACAGTTAATTTAAAATAAAGAAGAAAAAACTATCCTCCTCCTCTTTGTGCACTAATCCTTACTTTTTTTTTTTTTGGTCCAATAAAAAGGTCTCAATGACTTGGTAAAACTTGCTCCTGAAGAAAGCCTTTGAGAAGCTACATCTAAAACCTGGATTAAGAAAATACAAGGCTTTTGGGATAGGATCTCAAGAAGCCATCTCAGCTTTCTCGAAGAAATTCAACTCCTTCCAAATGCTTGTTAATGCATGTTAAATGCAGCAAGAAATAATCCTATGGGGCAGCAGCACAGGCCTCTTAGCTGCAGTGCATGAAGTAAATGACTTGTAACTTCTGGAAGTCTTGGTTATCTGCAGGTAAAACTTTAATAACCCTTGGAGCATCAAGGGACAAAAGACATTTATCTCTGGAATACGTGGGTAATTGTCTTCTTAATTTATCCAGAAAAAGCTTAGTTTGGATGTAGCATCTGCTTTTTTTTTTTTTTTTTAAGCAGAAGTGATCAAAATAACTTGCTCAAATTCACAGAAGTTATTAGATTTCAGATCAGACTGCAAAATGCAGTTGTTGTGTTAAGTGTATAGTTTTTCTAAACTGATATTTTGGATCTTCTCTTACCAATAAGAATGTTACTATCACTACATTGATGCTTTGTCTGTAAGTATGCTAACTTTAATCCACTGTTTTCTAAGATTAGTTTCAACATTTTTATATTAAAAAATACATAAAATATTACTATGTAAAAATTCAAGAATGAGAGTAAAATTGAACTTACAATGAGTGACATTTAACAACTGCAGAAGAATGGAAAGAGCAAAGGAAAGACTTCGAAATATGTTTCATGATATGAAATAAAAGACATTTGAACATTTGACTTTTTTTTCATTTTCAATCTTTCAGAGCAATTGCCAAAACATATTCCCACAACACTCAAATCTAGTGAGGGAAAAACAATAAGGAAGTTATTAGCATGGTAACAAGATTCTCAACACAGTACCCTAATTTTGAAATTCCACTTTTCTGATTTTTTCAGTAAATACAGAATGATTCTTCCAATCTGTAGGGTATAGAGTACATTTTGCTTCCTTCAGACTTTGTACTTCATTTTAGTAATCAGCAAAGACAGGGCAGAAACCAGACTGAAATTCCAGCTGTCATCAGCATTCACCCTCGTTTTCTTTCAAAAATTAGCAGAAAAACGATTACTGTGTGATTTTGTCTGAAGGTTATTTATATTTCCCCCACATGGGCACTATTTTTATGGGGTTTCATGGGCCAGAGACTGCAGATTTTTGGTGTTCTGGAGAAAATACTGAATCTTGAGTGTCACAAAAATTTTCTTTTCTAAATGGAACAAATCTCTACCAGGGATTTTGTGTTTGTATACTAAGAGTGAAGGTGGGATGAGAAAATGAAAATCAGGAAGATAGTTACTTCCATACTGTTTACAAGCTTGTTTAAGAAATGGAATTGTGGTCTTTTCTTTGCAGAACTTGGCTTTTCTTAAAGGATGAAAATTTCTGTAAAGACACTTCCTGGTTTACTACACAGTTTTTCACTTCGCCTAGGTGTGGCTTAAGCTCACATGCAGCACTATAAATATGAAACACAAGGGTAACAACTTTTTTCAGTGAAGTTTTCCTATGAGCCAAATGCACTCTACTTCCATTTTCTGTTTAAGGAATAAACAGAGGCTTTGGAAATTTCATGCTTTGGAAACAAACCACTACAAAAAGTTCTCTTATAGTTGAGTCACATGTAAACGGCTCTACAGCAAAAGTTAGACAGCACGGTGGCCTAGTCCCATCACTAATTAGCTATGTAATCTTGGCTAAGTCTCTACTGTTTGGGATCTCCTCTATAAAATGAGTGGGTGAATGGAATAATCTGAGGCTCAGTCTGGCTTTTATTTTTGAGTTTACGGTTCAGTTCCATGTAAATTAAAATAGAACTGAGGGAATACATTTACAAAGAGAATCATTCTTCACATTTTCTTACTAAAAAGCTAACATATTAGAGTTTAAGAAAACATACCTCAAGCAAAAAGAAGTATATTTCATAATATTATTCAGTCAAGCAATATATTCCAAAATCCCAAGAGTCAGTCAAACTTTCCTGCAACAATTGAGCTTTTAATGCAAAGAAATGCTATCATTCTGAGTGTGACTGTTACGCAGGTAACATTACTATTCTTTTACTTTGCTTTACTTAACCATAGTTAAGAATTTAAAACTTTATGGTATAACTTTTCTCAGGGCTGACACAGATCTGAAGACTTAATGATATCGTGACACTTTGTGTCTCAATGTGTCTCACTTCTTTCATAATTTACTCTTTTATTTCCCCATCCATCTTCCTCTATGCTGCTGCTAAGTCGCTTTAGTCGGGTCCCACTCTGTGTGACCCCATAGACTTGCAGCCCTCCAGGTTCCTGGGATTCTCTAGGCAAGAACACTGGAGCAGGTTGCCATTTCCTTCTCCAGTGCATGCATGCATGCTGAGTTGCTTCAGTCGTGTCCGACTCTGTGCGACCCCAAGGACAGCAGCCCCCCAGGCTCCTCTGATCCCGGGATTTTCCAGGCAAGAACACTGGAATGGGTTGCCATTCCCTTCTCCATCTTCCTCTATAATTCCCGGTATTTACGGTGTTCAAGAAAATTTTAAATAAATAAATGTATCTATTAAAAATTCCTTTATTTCACAAGGAGATAAAATATTTTATCAATTTAATGCATCAATTTGTCTTATTTAGGGCCAAATCAAAATAGTAGGGCTACATGAAGAGTCTGCAAATAGATATGAAAAAATTACTGGGATTCTCTTAATGCTTTCTATCAAGATTATAGTGGTCATGATCTGATGGCTGCTGCTCTCTGCTGGTTTAATTTTCAGCCTTTTAGCCCAGAGCCAGCTCTTAGAGACCTTTTTCTGTCGGATTCCAAAGGCCATCAAGTGTCCTCAAGGACAAAGTGATATATTAGCTACTGTAATAAAGGAGACTATGTATAAAACACTAAGCACAGGGTCTGGCACAAAATGCCTAATAAAGGTAATCATTATCATTTGCTGGTATGTAGAAACCATCTCAGCAATGGTAGATGTAGAAACCTGTATCAGGACCGGCCCATTAAACTTTGAAAGTAAAATTTTAACTGAAACTCCATACCAAATTCCCCAGGAAAGGGAAATATGAGTTGGAATATTTTAAAATATGCTAACTTGTCTGGCCACCATTAGCTGATGTGATTGGGGACAGAACTGTGAAGGAAAAAAAAAAGAAAATTTAAGATGTGATTAGACTGTAAGAACAGCTCAAAGGCTCTGGGTGAGAAAACTACAACTTAGGGAATTTTCGTGTATACTGAGTTATCTCATTTAAACAAATATATTGAGGACTTGCTATGTGTAAGTGCCTAATGGAACTCTCATTAACTGCTGGAGATAGTATAAATTGGTACCACCAGTCAGGAAATTCTAATTTCCCTCCTAGTGACACATACAACAGAATACATGTATTCACTGCACATACTGACCAAAAGATAAATACCAAAAAATTTTGTAGTTATCAAAATCTGAATGGACACATATATTTGGTATATTTACATAATGACATACTACACATCAACAAAAATAAATAAATTACAGCTATATGCAATAATATGATTCTCAAAAACATTATGTTGAGGGAAGTAAGTTAGACAGTAAAGAATATACACTGAATGATGCCATTCACACAAAGTTCAAAGCCAGGCAAAACTAACACATGATGTTAAGCAGTGAGGAGAATGGCTAGCCTTGGGAGGGGAATGACAAAGAAGGCAGGAGTGGGTTTCTGGTACGGGTTTTTTCCTTTCTTCCTTCTCCTTTTTTTAATCTTGCTAGTGGTTATACAGATATGTTCACTTTGTGAAAGTTTGCTGAGCCAACCTCAGGGTCTCCTGAATACTGTATTGGAAACAGCTTATTGTATTCATAAAAAGAGAAATAAGGGTGGATAAAGTCCTGTTTGGTTACAGATACATAGTCCTAACCCTTATTTTCTGATATAAAGGAAACAGGGAGTTCTATAAAAAAGATTTAAAATTTTGCCATGGCACAGCTTTAGCCTCTATTTTCACTTACGACCCTTTGGCCACATACAGACAACTGTTCCCATATGCCACTACTCTGAACAAGGTTAGAGCTCCCTCTAGCACTTTTAACTAAGTAAACATCACAGGCCCTTACAGAGCTGACACAGTTTGGTGCTGCCCACGGTTAAATGCAATATGGCGATTTTTATTTTTAATTTGCTTTAATTGTTGCTACGGTATGAATAATTAATAGGCTGCCTAAGCCAGTTTTGTAAAGTTCACAATACAGAAAGCCAGGAGAGAAATATCTACTTAGAAAGGAGGCTTAAAAATGGTTATAACTGCTACAATATTAGAGAATTTGGAGCATTTATTCATAATTTGTGGCAACATTTATGTCTCACCAACAAAGAAGCATGCTACCCAGCACTTCCTACTAAAAAATTCTTCTAATCTTCATCAATTTTTCTCTTCACGGCTTCACAACTATTGTATGTACAGTATCAAATAAGAGCAAAGTAGGTCAGTGTTGGAGAACCTTGCTCTTCAGTGGAGGAAAAGAGGAAGGTTTGGCTGTAAACACTTAACCTAGTTCCATCCATTCTAAAACAAGTATTTATTAGCATTAAATAACCCCCTGGACAATAGAGGCTATTCAAATTAGCCTGTATTCTTTTCCCATGCTTGTAAATTCCCTTCTCCACTGAGACCTTAACCAATGGAAATTATGTTATCAATGTTTCCACTCAGGAATGTCTGTTTCATGTTTGGATATGCCAGAAAGTATAATTTAGTTATGATGTTGCAATCCTACACATTTCAGGCGGAATTTGAGCAGTCTCTGAAAGTTCAATGATTATAATACACAGCATCTGGGAATGTAGCCAGAAATAAAAGGGGCTTCGTTTTTCATTGTTGGATTTTAAACCTTCCCCTCCCTGAAAGAAACACTGCTTATCAACACTCTGGTTAAAATTAATACACATATAAAATCAGTTAATTAATAAGTTCCTTGAATCAAGGAGAGAGAATTAAAAAGAAGAGAATATAAAGAATTAAAGTAAACTCATTTTAGCCAAGACTATTATGTGTTATTCATTATTTGCATACTAAAGTTAAGAAACAACATTTTTGAGCTATAATAAGAAATAAATATTTCCTATCAACCTTTTTTTAGCATACATATTCCTCAAAAAGTATGTCTAAAGTCATAGGAAACTTTAGCAATTTCCAAGGGAAATTTTTATCATTTTTTTGGTTAGCATTTTAAATGGAGATTAATACAAGTCAGTATGACTTCCTCTCTCATGCTCTGGTTACACACAAGCACTGCTCTGCCAAAGACAGTAGTACAGCATGGATGTCAGCACTGGATCTTTCCTGCACATACCACCACAAAGCCACGATGCCAAGTTACCACTTACTTTGGTTTTGCATCATGTCTGCTGGTCACATAACACGGCCACATTCACTCCAAGGGCAGCTCAAACTAGGGGTGAAATATTATCTGAAAACAGTGATTCATTAAGCTACTGAGAGCTTCAACCATGAGTTGTGTTTTTCCTAAGATAGGATCCACTACTGCTTCTCTTTTAAGTCACCTAATATCTGCTGGGAGCCATATATCATGAACTAGAACAAGAATGACAGATCTAAATTAACACAACAGAAAAGCTATTTGATGCTGCCTCTTGATTTCTGCGCTTCACTCTCTTTCGTGGCATCCAAAGGCTTCAGAACCCTGGCATTAATTAAGCCACAGTTTTATTACACACAATCAAAAGCCTGAAACGAAAAGCCCAGATAGTAAGAGGAGATTACAAGGTTCACTTAATAGTTTTATCTTTTTTGTGGTTGCTAATTGACGTATTTTAAATTTTTATCTCATATGGAATGCTGAAAAGGAAAATATCAGTACTGTAAGTGTAAGAGGAGAACACAAACCTAAAATGTATTACCGTATCATGATTTTACAGAACCAATTTGCATACTTCTGTGTTTTCCAAATCATGGGTACTTGTTAATAAATTGCTAACACTTAGTAGGCACCACAGAGAACTTTTTAGAAAATCCCCACACATTTGCTTCATCTGGCCTAATTTTTATGTACTAAAACACTAAACACAGTGACTGAAAACACACAGATATGGGGTCAGATAGTCTGGGTTCAAATTCTAGTTTTGCAACATATCTTGGGTAAATTGCTTAATACTTCTCAGTTATAGTTAATCTATATATAAAATGGGATTGTGTATGCTTAATGAGGTTGTCGTTGGGATTTGAGTTAGAGTGTATATAAAACCCTTAACCCTTAGTGTCTGGCACACTGTAAACATTCAATAAATAATGGTGCAAAAGGCTGTCAAATCTGATGACATAATCTCTGGATTTTAATACTTTAAATAATATATATCAGACTCAACAAATATAAGTTGAGAATCTACCTTCCACGAGTTAAAATTAGTTCTATTCAAACTCTACATTGACGGCAATTTATTTTTGCATACAATTTGCCTTTTATAGGTAACTTCTACTATATATTTTCAACTGAGGAGAAGCAGAGTAAAAACTCTAAAATTCAAACTTCTGAAGTTTCAAGAGAACTAAATAATAGCATTAATTGGAAACCAAGAGCAACCTAAATAGCTGACTAAAAGATTATTTGCATAAGCAAACAATTATATATAGAATGAATAAACAAGGTCCTACTATATATAGCACAAGGAACTATATTCAATATCCTGTGATAACCCATAATGGAAAAGAATATGAAAAAGAATGTATATTTATGTATAACTGGATCACTTTGCTATCGAGCAGAAATGAACACAAACTTGTAAATAAACTGTACTTCAATAAAACAAATTTTAAAACTTAGTTATATAAAGCTCTCACTTAGGATCTACTTTTATTGTATGTTCTCATGTTATAATGTTGAGACAGTGGCTCCTAGTGTCCAGGCTAGATCTATTCAAATTTACATTTCTCAGTACTCAAATCCTCGAAAAACAACCCATATCCTTTTATTATTGCAAATGGAATCTACTATAATCTGTAATACGATGTCTACACCTATTCCTTACCAAAATGTAAAACATAAAAATAGTTGTATTTCTTGGACTTATATTCAGAACCTACCTCTTCTCTAGAATTACCTAGAGGAAAAAGAAAATTCCTTCAACCTATCAAATTTAAAGTAAAAAAACCAAAAGACAAAAAACACTATACTAATCCTACCAAAAAAAAAAAAAAAAAAAGCCCCAAACCCACACATATTAAGATTCAAGGAAACTGATTTTTTTTTTAAGTTCCCTAATCCATCAGATTTTAAGTATGTCAACTATAAGAATAAGAAAAAATACACAAACTAGAAATGAACCTCACACATAGATGTAAATAAAGCCACTCTTTAGGTTGCCCATTAATCCACAAGTGGCATATTCATCTTATTTACAGTATTATACCCCCTGCCATGATATTCCATTACAGAGTCACGCTACACACTCCATAGTTAACACTGTAGGAACCATCTCTCTTTAAACACGGTTTTCTCTCTATTTCCCTTTAGGCTTGCTCCCAAGTTTTGTTTCTTGCTTCTTTTAATCTTTACAATTAAATTTCTTATGTTACTAGATATTCCAAGAAAATGTGGATAAAGTTAAAGAAGTACTGTCCGAGGTATAAAACATAATTAAATTCATGTTCATTTTTCTAGAAGTATTTCAACATTTCTGTTTATCATGGTCTTAGTGCTCCACGTGAGCAAGTGCTTCTTACATATATTTATATGTCAATCTTAACTATCAAAAACTTCTATCCTTTCCATTAGAAAATGCCTAGGGAGATTTTATATACACATACACACACAGAATAGTCATGTTTGTTAGCTTTTTGCTTCATTTGCTTTTGATGAACCTGTTTCTTAATTACTCACTGTCCCAAGCCTCCTCTTTACTGTCTGAAACATACAAGAAATTCAAAGTCCAACTATTAATTCATATACCCTCATCCTATCTTTATAATCACCCAAATGTCTAAAAGCATGCATGCTTACAAAAAAAAATATTTACTGAAGTATAATCACACTGAGCCTGGACTTTGAAGGGACTTTTTTTTTTCTTTTAGCTGATAAAACTAATTACCAAGTTTAACCAGGAAAAATAAGCTCTTGGTGTAAAAGGACTGACAATATATGTTTACACTGTAAATCCTGACGCAGAGATTTGGATGAGATTTGTATTCCAAAACAACTTCTATTGATAAAACAATTACTAAGGTAAGGTTACCACCTTCAACTGATTGTACCGAACTCATACTAAAGTTACCACACTGATACTAAATCCAATGACATGAGGTCATCTTCAGTCCTTTAAAGACCAGTATTTATAAGGTAGGTGATTATTACTGAGTAATAAGCATTTACATTTGCATAGAGTAGTGCAAAAGTAAAAATATCTTCTTTCTGAAGATACAAGAAAAAGAAAATGGATCTTTAAATACTCCTTATGTAGGAATAAATCCCAAACTAATAACTGAGGGTGATGAGGAATTTCGAAAAGATTATTGTAGCATCAGAGATACAACTGGTTCTGTACATAAGAACTTTAAATAAGGGTGTATCAGGTGAGCTACAAAGGACTAGACTAATGAAATTTTCTCTAAAGCAAACCCTACTGATGAGATTTGGGATTAGTAGAATTTAAGGTGACTTGGCAACTCTCTCTTTGTAAGGAAATTAAAAGAGAGTTTCTTAGTCATTCAGTCAGTTAGAAATTTCTGTTATTACCAGTGCAAACAAACAAAACAAGATGCTCTCAAGAAAAACAACAACAACAACAAAACCACAAACACATATATTTTAACACTGATCTTAAATCTTACTGGAAAAGAGCTCTAACAACAAGAACAAATATGGTAAGGTCATTAGGTCAGATGGAATTCCACAATTGTAGGAAAATGGAAAAATACAATTTAATTTTTGTAGAAACTTAGTACAGTCATTTAAATTCATAGCTCATTTGCCTTACAAGAAACTGAAGTCATGACACAAGAATAAAATTTTGCATGTATGAATACTGAGCTCATGAGTACTGAAAGGTTCAAAAGGAGAGCTCGAGTTTCACAAGCTTTATAAGTGATCTATTTACACCATATGACTAAGAACATACTTATTCATGGAGAGCTTATGAACCTAAGGCTTTTGGAACTGTCAAACTAGGAGGAAGGAGAATGAAAAGCCACAAAAATCCATAAAACTATAAGAATAAAAATCTCTCTTCCAGATTAAGGAATGCAGAAAAGTTATGCAAAATTCTAACAAGTGGGCTTTAACATATTAATATACACAATAGCACAGATCTCTCAGACAGTGAAGGGGGGGGGTAAGTTCTAAAGACTATTTAGTATTAAGTGACTGATACATTTAAGTCTTACTGAATATTTTCAGGAAAAGCTCATTATTGTTTAAAAAATTAAAACAAAAAATCAAGTTTTTGACAGAATTGCAAGAGCAGTACTGAAGATTTTTAGAGGGTAGGGGGATGGGTACTAGGAGGAAGTGAAGGGCCTTTGTTCTATGAGTTTTGCAAAGTAGAATATCAGGGACTCATTCTGCAAGTACAGTATTATAGGGCTGCAATAATGAATTTCCATTAGTTATATATATTATTTTAAAAGTCCTGTTAACTATGTCCTAAAAAAAATTAGTTTACACCTAACCTGAATATTTCATACTATAGGATCTTTTCTGTTAATTCTATACTCAGACGGGTACCTGTTAACTAGTTTTTATGTATTATTACTTTAAATAAATCCCTAAAACAACTATTACTATCAAGAAAACAAATTTATGTATCTTTGGGAGATAACTGGATTCATCTACATAGACTGTATTACTTGCTTTTACAGTAAATCACTAAACTTAAGATACAAATTCTAAAATACTGCAAATCCTGGTTGCCTTGTTTATTTTCACAAAGTCAAAGCCTGCCAAAGGCAGCCAAGAAAATGGGTGCTGATTTGGTAGAGAAAATCTGGCTCATTAACGTCTTCTGTAGTCTTATACCATATTTCCTAATATTTCAGGGATGATTAGCAAGGTTACTATTTTAGTAAAAGTGAACATTAAGTGGATGAACTAGCCTTTAGTTTCAGTTACTACCTGGATTTTTTCCTCCCTCTTCCTCTTATAAACACCATTCATTGATATTCAATTCTCAATTATATAAATTGAAGTAACACAGTCCCCCCACCCCACACGAAGATGTCAATGGCATAGTGAAAAAAACCAAATAGTGAATTTCCTAATAAACAGAATCAGGAAAGGAATAAAATTTAAACATGCCATAGCTTACACCTGGATGAGGGTCCTCTCATAAACAATTAAAAATGACAAGTCCTCTAAATCAGAAAACCCATATGGTACTTGCAAGGAAAACTCTATATTGGAGGGGTGGAATGTTGGGAGGCTGACAAGGTAGACCTTTTTAAGTTTTAATTTCTCTGGTTACTTGATTTTTTTTAAAAAATCAAAGGTTAAAAGCCAGAGTGAAATGCCGAGGAAAGTGTACTAGTAATCAAAGTTCTCAACGACCCCTGATAGAATTATCATCTATAAATCATTAATATAGCAACCATATTTGTGACAATACTTTGGAAAGTAGGCAGCCTTTTCTTACTTTCTTGGAGTTGAAGTAAAATTGGCATATACCATTATATTAGTTTCAAGTGTATAGGTAGTATTTTTTAAAGTTTTAAACCAGCTCTAGAGTAGAAACACAATGCCTGTATATACTACAACAAACGTGTGATGTAAAAACCAAAGTTGTTTTTTTTCATTTCCTCCTCAGGATTTGTGCCTGGCACTGTGCAGCTGTGGTGCTGCCTTCATCACTCCCTCTGTTTCCAGTCTTGCTAATTAAAAGGTTGATCACAGAACAATGCTCTTCTCATTAATTTCAGTGTTCCGATTGGGCAGGATCCCTGCTTACCCCACCTGATCTTTTCACACTGCTGAAGTTAATGTGACAGGAGCCCGAAGATGGATTACCTGCTGCCATATTGCCCATCACCTCCAATCAGGAGCTATCTGTGTAAACTGATTGTTCTAATTTGTTCTCATTATTTTTACAATATCAGGAGAAAATAACGCACACAGCTCACTGTCAAAGCCATGAAAATCAGCCATTAGTTAAACTCAGACACTGAGTGGCTTTATTAGAGGCACTGCAGTTTATTGATGTAGCTCCATTCAAACAAGGCGGCATTTGCTTCTCTAGAAGGAAATGTTTATACTGAAAGTAAATATTTATTGTAATAATACCCACAGCAACATGATATTTTGAAGAATCCTGTACTTATTTCATAAGCTTGGTTTTGACACAAATTAACAACAATGAAGAGTTGGGCTGACACAAGAAAGTAGATAACATTTAATACACACACAGTAGCATGAAAATCTATTAACTCGAATATGTGAGCACTCTTCATCTCCTATACCCTGTATAATAAGAAACTCTATTCTGTGACTACAAATGCTCATCAATCAATAAATAATAGAGGTTCTACTTTGCACAACACAACAACAAATATTCTTCTAAAACAGTAATTTTATGACTTAGGAATCAAAATGATTTCTATAATGATCATCCAGGTATAGGTCTAAAGGATAAAAACTGTATTCTTATACAATGTAAGTGTTCAACAAGAAAGATTACTAATCCTAGTATCATAGAAATTCACAATATACTTCAGAATTAGAAAATAAGAAGCATAATAAAGCCATCTAAGCAAACAATCATCTGCGTTTTAAACCCTTCATTAAGAGATGTTTCTTAAAGCAGAAGACAGAATTCTGTACAAAGGTTTGATAGTCAATGAGATAATATATTTAAAAGATTTGTCCTGGGCATAAAGAAAATATATTTTCCTGTTGTAAAGAAAATGCTAAACTCTAGCACAAAATATATTTTAATTTGGCATTTCTAGGCTTGCCTAGCTAAGAACATTTTGTAAAAATGTTATCTAAATGCTGCCTGAAAGGCATTTGGTTGGGGGAGGTGCTAGAGAAGGAGGGTTTAAATAACAGAAACTGATGCCTTTTAAATAAAGGAATTTAATCCACACATTCTACCCCCTTCTCCCCCACTTAGCATTAGAAGGAAACATGGCCTCCTCCTGTCTTCTTTCTATACTGAGATTCCTAGGTAATGTGAAGGCAAGAGTATGCCCTTCTTGCTGCTCCCCTTTTAATGGCCACTTTTCTTTTTCTAAGAAGCGTGTGCCATGCTTTTCTCCTTAAAATTCCTGCACTAAAAGACTGCACCATACTGCACTCCGCAAAACGTGCTGATGGCGCCAATTACAAGCCCCCAGCCGAACGCTCCAGCCCCCACCATTCGGGCAGATTTATGCGGACTCTTGCCGACGTTATTACAAGTCAGAGTTTATTGGGAAATTGTTACATTATGCGGAGTGTCTAACAAATTGCTTATGCTGCTATAATTGGATTACAACAGCCGCTTGCTCCCACCGGTAAGATTAGGCAAGTAGGACTCCTGCCGATCTCTGAGCGTTAGCAGTAATTTTATTTGCCTTGCCTCTCTCTTTCCTAACAACATGCCTCTCTCCCTGCCAGCTGTCTGCTGAAAAGGCACAGGCTTGTTCCTTGGCCCTAACAATGCAATTACAGCCCCGCAGATCGCACTGTTTGTGCATTAAGTACAGAGCCAAAACGAGGCGAATTGATCGTTTGACTTTTGGAGAAGCCATGTGATCTCTCGGTGCGGGTGATCCGACATGCATCAGCAGGCAATACTGCAGTCAGTTCTTGATGAAAAACTTCCTTCCTTTCTCCTGCTCTCTCCCAACCTTTCCTTTTTCACTGAGGGAGACACTGACTGGGCTCATCTCATGCTAATCTAGATCAACCCACAAAGACAAACTCAATCTTATTAGCACCCTGGCTAGATAGAAATGTGAATACATTCTAGCATCTTGAAGTGCCTCAGTCAGATATATCAGTGGTTCCCAACAGTTGAGCCACTGCTGCTATCTAAAAAATGGTTCATAATTCACTGAAGGGAAAAAGTTTACAGAAACACTAGAGTTCAAAAGAACTACAGAAAGCCTAGGTTCTGGCAAACAAAACTGCCTTGGAAAAGCTCTGTTATAAGTTCAGTCTATTCAAGGAGCCATCAAGAAATCAGCTCTTGAAACCCCTATCCTGCCTTTCTCCGCAGCTCTGCTCTGCTGAAGATGCTGGTGGCCGATGTGCAGAATCAATGCCTCTAAATTCAGGCTTAAAAACAGTCAGGCTGATCCCCACTTAGGGCAAAGTTTAACATATTTTCTTGACAGCTTTCAGTTTCTTTTTCTTGTTTGTGTAACAATGAGTTCAGGTAGCAAGTAGTTACTGTTACTCTAGACCATAATGCATGAAGATTCTCACTGGTGTCTTGACTTTTCTTTTTAATTAACTTTCTGGAAATGGCTGAAAATGACTTAGAATTTTACCAATTTTAATACAGATCAGGATTCCTGTTTACAGTTTCTCCTCCAGTGGCATATGCTACTTAGGATCCCTAAAGCTGATTACACAGCAAATGCGCAGTCAATCTGCTGATCCATTTTGGTGCCCTGTGTTTGTATTCTTAAATATCATGCACATCTAGAAGGTTATATATTCTCGTATCTTTAGTCAGACCAAATACACACACTCTTTATAATGAGGGTCCTTGATATTATTATTACTTCAAAGTGAGCTTGGAAAAGTCACTGTATTAGTATTTCTCAGCACTTCTCTGTCACCCCCATTAGCATTCATTAAATTCATATAAATATTTAAAGACAAAAAATATTACTTCTGAACTTAATTCCTGCCTGTTTAAAACAGCAATGAGCTTAATGTGTAATGCTTATACTTCACTTTATAATACTTTACTTATAATATGTATATCTTATACTTTTTCTAATCACATCAGCCTCAGTGATATGGTTAAATCTCAATATATTCTCCACAAAGCTACTCTTTAGACCCAACAGAGGAGCTTCTGCATAGAACAAACCATCTGACATGCTACTTGTGGAACAGTATATTAAAGAAGCCTGTTAACATGTAGTTTAAAACTCAAAAGAAACTCTGAACAGCTGAAATGCCTTATAAATAGCACAGACCCAGAGGAAGTGCAAACGTCTGCATTGTGAATTGTAGATCTTAATTACCGACAATGGCTGGTACAGCAAGTAGCACAGAAAAAAAGTGAAACAGTTGCACTGTTCATGGTTGGCAATAATTCTTCAGGAAAATATTTACTATCAATCAGTTATGAGAAAAGGGACTCTGTGCTCGTAAAACAGCACGTTGCTTCTCATACCAGGACCATTTTGCTTCAGCATAATCTGAATTTAAACAGCTTGTTTCCTGCGGATATAATTTTGGAAATAAATAAAACAAGTCTTCTATCAAAATCTGGAGTGAGTGGAAAGGAACATCACATTTTTCTGTCTCAGTCAGTTACAAAAAGATTATTAGTCTGAAGTAAAAACAGTAACAACAAACAACTACTACTATAATACAGAACACATCTACAAAGGACTGTGAAAGGGGTTTATTTTCTAAATACAAAGAGGCAGAACTTCTGTGACCTAGGCAGAAATCTAGGCAGATGGTTCAAAACAACTCAGTTTTAACTGTGGTGTGTGTGGAAGGGTGTATTATGGAAAAGCCTGAAACCAAAAAATTTCAATAATTAAATAAAGTCAATAAAAAGATAAAAATTAATGCTCTTTATTTTTCCAGTTAGCTTTCTTTACCAATTAAAAAACATCACAAAGGCTGACAATTAGGTACAACATGATTATTGATTTTAAAGACTAAGTTGGCAGTCAATAATGACTGTCCATTTAAAGCTACAATAAACACAGAGCTTATCATGTTCCAAACACAAATCTCATGAACTACAGGGCTATAATTAGTAAGAAGGAAGGCTATGGAAGAAATAAAAAACATCTCAATGCCTCCAAATATTACTTGGATTAAGTTATACTATGAAATGTCTCTTTCATAATTTTTATCTTAAAATATTTTCTTAAGACTCATTCTTAGAGATTCAAAGATTATGATTAACCCAGAGTAGCTGTAGTTTGCCTTACAACTTTACTTTCTTGTATTCTAAAGAAGACTAAGGGTCTCTTTTCATAGACCTATTATAAAACATGTATTTTAAGATACCCCTGGCAAAGAAGAGTCGCATCCATAGGTTAGGTTAGGGGTCCAAACCTAACAGTATTGCTATATTTAAAGGGACTAACTGGTATTAATATCTTCTCTAAAACTCATATAGACAGTATTCAGTAAGATCTTAGACTTCAATTACCATCTCCACCCAAACCAAAGTCACTCCTATCAGAATTAGTTGTTTTGAACTAGAGGACAAAAATGGTTGATATCACTGTATTATAGCTGCTCTCCTTGGAGATGATTGGACATTCAAGGCTACTGTGGAGCACAGTCTGAATCAATAATAGATACCAGTACCAAGTTAAAAACCACAGCCATATCAAGTACAGCAGGTGAAACTATCAGTTAAGGGCTAAAGGTGAAGAGCATGAAATAGGGACAAGCTTACAGACCTACAAAAATAATGGTAACTCATTATTTTTCAAAGGGCAAGCAATAAATGAGGCCAAGAGCAGCAGCAAAGAATCATGAGATACACATAATAAATGTAAATAAAAAAGGGAAAACTCTTTTCCTATTCCCATGTTATTGCACCTCACTGGAAACTGTTGCAAGAAAGAAATTTTTTCAGCTACATGTTTTTATTGGCCTTGACCAACTGATTATTTGGCTCAAATCTGAAGCAATGAAACAAAAGATGAAGATATGTGTCAATAAAAGGAACCAGAAAGTTAAGTGGGTTCCAACAGGAAATAAAGAAATCATTATTAAACTAGTATATTTAAGAAGATGATGAAAGGATATAGGTGGCAGAGTAATGTTAAGCAAGAATGGGATGAGAGGGTCACCATCTGGGAGCAACAAAAACAGATGAGAAGCAATGAGCAAACTTATTTCCTCACCCAAGAGCATAGAAGAAATTATGCCACTGTGCCTACATGCACCACTGAAGTAGAGGATAGGAGTGGGGGGAAAAAACCATCATACAGACATACACCAACATAACTACGTAGCTTAGAGATCCTGGCTTACAAAGTAGTGAGAAAACAAAAGGAACAGATGCTCACTTGGCCAGCTCTCAATGAAACTCATTAAAATCATCACCCTGTCCTTGGATCAGTGCTCATGCTAAGATTTTACCTTGTTTAGCCAGAAGTCACCCACTTGTGATGAAAACTGAAAACATCATGGCCAAAAATAAAAAGATTATTTTCAAAGGCCCAAATTATTGGTCCCCCATCTCAATGTACAAATGCTGGATATAAAACAGGGTCAATCAGCACTTGATGGCTGTGACTATATGACTGAAAAAATAAATGTTAAATTGTAATATTCAGATTTTATGGTAAATCATTAAGATGTTTTAATTTATGAACTTAACTGATTAATTCTACCTATTTCACCATAATTTTTAATAAATTTTGACATTTCTCTATGGCTCATTCTCAAAGGTTATATTTTGTATGATATATTTCCAGTTGATAAAGTAGGTCCTTTACCAACTGAAACTACTTCATGTTTTAAGAAATAAAACAAAATAAAAAATATTGCCATCCTTCAAGTTTTGTAGCAAAGAATGCAGACACATGATACGAAGCCTGGCTCTAATAACAGTAACAGACAAGCCTGAATGTATAATACAATAGATTAATTAAAGTTGGGAGTGTTGTAAAAGTGACAAATTCCTGAATAGTTATAAAAGGCAGTAATTTTGCAGATAGAGTAAAAGTCTGGAAATAGGGCCCATATGGGAATTTCACTTACTTCTGGAATAAGCAAAATGGCTGATATCTAAATTTAGGTCAAAGTTCCTGAGTAATTAGAGATGGAAAACCTGAGGCACAGTTGTTACAATTATTAGATTGTAAGAACTCTAATACCTAAGATTATTTTTTGTATCTAGTCTATTGATACAGTAAACATTTATACATGAGAAACAAGTAGCTCCATATGCATGATTAAACATACTTGTCCAGTCAGATCAAGACCTCCAAAGCAATATATTCATCAATAGCTACTCAATAAATATTAACAGTGATATAAAATAACTGGATTTTCTATAGTATATTTCACAATCCTACAAAGGTATACTCTATACTCAATTACATTTTAAAACCACCAATGGACTTATGAAAATAATTGTATTTTTTTTAACACAAATCTTTTTTTTTTTTTTTGGCCAAAGGTGCATCTAGAAAAGGTATGGTTTTTCCAGTATTCATATATGGATGTGAGAGTGGACTATAAAGAAAGCTGAGTGCTGAAGATGTGATGCTTTTGAACTGTGGTGTTGGAGAATACTCTTGACAGTCCCTTGGACTGCAAGGAGATCCAACCAATCCATCCTAAAGGAGATCAGTCCTGGGTGTTTATTGGAAGGACTGATGCTGCAGCTGAAACTACAATACTTTGGCCACCTGATGTGAAGAGCTGACTCATTTGAAAAGACCCTGATGCTGGGAAAGATTGAAGGCAGGAGGAGAAGGGGATGACAGAGGAGGAGATGGTTAGATGCCATCACTGACTCAATGGACATGAGTTTGAGCAAGCTCTGGGAGTTGGTGATGGACAGGGAGGCCTGGCATGCTGCAGTCCATGGGGTCACAAAGAGTTGGACACAACTGAGTGACTGAACTGAACTGAAACGTAGAATGTTTAGTTACCCAACTAGGGATCGAACCTGTGCCCCCTTCAGTTGAAGCTTGGAGTCTTAAACACTGGACTGCTAGGGACGTCCCACACAAATCTTATTTGTAATAAACCATAATTACTGTCAAGCAACAAATGTGAATTAGACTAAGGTGTGACCAGAGAACACAATCAAAAAACGCTGATGCGACTGAAGAGATAGAAACTCCAACTTGCAATCTGCTTTGGACCTAACAATGTTTGCTGTATTCTTTTTAACCATTCTATAATACGCTTTAATAGCAATACTGAGTAAAGATATCTATAGATAAACCATTGTTACGACGTGACATAACATATATTAATGTGTAATATTACTTACTTTGACCACACAATTTTCAGTCTTCATAGCAGTGCTTGCTAGACATACTGTCTCTTGATTTAAGCAGAGTCTGGCACAGCTGTTGTATGTCTGCAAAGATAATTTTTTTGAAATAAGTTTAGGTACTGAAATACTGTCAGGCAGTTTTCAAATTCTGTCCCATTTCTAAAAATCAACATACAAATAGATCCTATGTGTAAATTCTAGATTTATGGGAGCTGAGGGATAAGGCAGACATGGGGAAGTAAAGAAAGCGACAGCCCAAAAGTGCCACTGATGTGCCATGAACAAGTATGTGAGCAGTAGTGACTTCACTGTATATGAAAGGTAGAGGTGTCAGTTATTCAGAATGGGCAAAGGACTTGAACAGAGATTGTGCTGTGCTTAGTCAGACCCCCATGGACTGTAGCCTACCAGGCTTCTCTGTCCATGGGGATGCTCCAGGCTAGAATACAGGAGTGGGTTGCCATGCCCCACTCCAGGGGATCTTCCCAACCCAGGGATCAAACTCGGGTCTCCCGCATTGCAGGCAGATTCTTTACCATGTGAGCCACCAGGGAAGCAAAATAGAGATTATCTGAGAAGATATACAAATGGCTAAAAAGCACATGAAATGATGCTCAACATGACTGATTATGAGAGGACTGCAAATCAAAACTATAATATGTTACCATCATATAGCCATTAGGATGGTTATTAATAAGAAAACAAAACCAGAAAACAAGTGTTGGTGAAAATGTGGAGAAACTGGAACCCCTGTGCACTGTTAGTGGGAATGCAAAATGGTATAGCCAAGGTGGGGGAAAAAAAAAAACACAATACAGTAGCGATTCCTCAAAAAATTAAAAACAGAATTACTATCTGATCCAGTAATTCCAATTCTGGGTATATGAAGAACTGAAAGTGGAGTCTTTATGAGATATTTGTACACCCACATTCATGGCAGCATTATCCACAATAGCTAAGATCCACAAATGTCCACTGATGGATAAATGCATAAGCAAAACGTGGTACATACATACAGTGGAACAGTATTCAGTCTTAAAAAGAAAAGAAATTCTGACATACACTATAACATGGATGAAACCTAAGGATCGTATGCTATGTGAAATAACCCAGTCACAAAAAGACAAATACTGCATGATTCCACCTAGTCAAAATCATAGAGACAGAAAGTAAAATAGTGGTTTCAACTAGCTGGGAGAAGGAGGGAATAGGGAGTTACTGTTTAGTGAGTACGGCATTTCAGTTTTACAAGATGTTAAAAGTTATGGGAATGGGTGGTGGTGGCTATTATACAACAATGTGAATGTATTTAATACCATGAACTGCATATTTAAAACTAATTAAAGCGGTAAATGTTACATGTACTTTACCATAATTAAAAGAAAGCAAAAAGGCTGGTTAGCGAAGCTTCAACAATACATAAACCAAGAACTTCCAGATGTTCAAGCTGGACTTAGAAAAGGTAGAGGAACCAGAGATCAAATTGCCAACATCCGTTGGGTCATAGGAAAAAACAAGAGAGTTCCAGAAAGACATCTACTTCTGCTTTATTGACTATGCCAAAGCTTTTGACTGTGTGGATCATAACAAACTATGGAATATTCTTAAAGAGATGGGAATACCAGACCATCTTACCTGTCTCCTGAGAAATCTGTATGCAGGTCAAGAAGCAAGTTAGAACTGGACATGGAACAATGGACTGGTTCCAAATAGGGAAAGGAGTATGTCAAGGCTGTATATTGTCACCCTACTTATTTAACTTATATGCAGAGTACATCATGAGAAATGGCGGGCTGGATGAAGCACAAGCTGGAATCAAGATTGCTGGGAGAAATATCAATAACCTCAGAATGCAGATGATACCACCCTTATGGCAGAAAGCGAAGAGGAACTGAAGAGCCTCTTGATGAAAATGATAGAAGAAAGTGAAAAAACTGGCTTAAAACTCAACATTCAAAAAATGAAGATCATGGCATCTGGTCCCATCATGTCATGGCAAATAGATGGGGAAACAATGGAAACAGTGACAGACCTTTTTCTCGCGCTCCAAAATCACTGCTCCAAAAGACTGCAGCCATGAAATTAAAAGACACTTGCCCCTTGGAAGAAAAGCTATGACCAACCTAGACAGCATATTAAAAAACGGAGACATTACTTTGCCAACAAAGGTCCGTCTGGTCAAAGGTATGGTTTTCCCAGTGGTCACGTATGGATGTGAGAATTGGACTATAAAGAAGGCTGCTGCTGCTGCTGCTGCTAAGTTGCTTCAGTCATGTCTGACTCTGTGCGACCCCAAAGACGGCAGCCCACCAGGCTCCCCTTCCCTGGGATTCTCAAGGCAAGAACACTGGAGTGGGTTGCCATTTCCTTCTCCAATGCATGAAGTGAAAAGTGAAAGTGAAGTCGCTCAGTCCTGTCCGACCCTTAGCGACCCCACGGACTGCAGCCCACCAGGCTCCTCTGTCCTTGGGACTTTCCAGGCAAGAGCACTGGAGTGGGGTGCCACTGCCTTCTCCAAAAGAAGGCTGAGCACCAAAGAATTGATGCTTTTGAACTGTGGTGATGGAAAAGATTTTTGAGAGGCCCCTGGACTGCAAGGAGATCCAACCAGTCCATCGTAAAGGAAATCAGTCCTGAATATTCATTGGAAGGACTGATGTTGAAGCTGAAACTCCAATACTTTAGCCACCTGATGCAAAGAACTGACTCACTCATTGGAAAAAACCCTGATGCTGGGAAAGACTGAAGGCAGGAGGAGAAGCGGATGATAGAGGAGGAGATGGTTGGATGGCATCACTGACTCAATGAACATGAGTTTGAGCAATCTCCGGGAGTTGGTGATGGACAGGGAGGCCTGGCATGCTGCAGTCCATGGGGTCGAAAAGAGTTGGACAGGACTGAGCGACTGAACTGAACTGATACTTTATTGTAATATAACTGGCCAATATATTGATTAAAATGTTTCCTTCTAGTCTTATGTTTTTACTGAAAGTACAAGTCATGGCTCTCAAACATTAGCGCCCATCAGAATCATCTGGAGGACTTGTTACAACACAGATTGCTGGGTCCCATCCCTGGAGCTTCTGAGGACTTGCATTTTTAACAAGTCCCCAGCTGATGTTAACATTACTGGTCTAAGAATACTCTGAGAACTCTTGATATACACATATATGTTGAAATTAAAAGAGAAAAGTCTTAAGACACAGGTGATCTCATAATCAATAATAAGACAATATCAATTTTCTAAAATTCTAGATTTACAGAACAGTTGCAAAATAGATATGAGTTCCTGTACAGCCTTTCCCAGCTTCCCTTTACATTGAAGTCTTACACAACCAGAGAATATTTACCAAAATAAACCAATTAACCTTGGTACAATACGAAGTTAAGAACTTACTTGACTTTCACCAGGTTTTCCACTAACATTCTTCCATTCAGGATCTAACTCAAGATCCCATATTGCATTTAGTTGCCATGTAGTCTCTTCTAATCTGTGACAATTTCCCTGTCTTTGCTTATCTTTCATGATTCTGACACTGCTGAAGAGTACTGATTAATCTACAGAATGTCTCTCAGTCTGGGTTTGTCTCATGTTTCCTCAAGATCAGACTGAGGTTGTACATTATTGGGAAGGATACCACAGAGGTGAGGTGCTCTTCTCAATGCACCGTCAGGAGGTACATTGCTGAGTATTCAGAAATACTGATGTTAACCTTGACCATTTGCCTAAGATTGTGTCTAACAAGATTCTCTATTATTAGCTTAACATTTTTCATTTAGAAATTACTAAATATAGTGAGGAAAATACTTTAAGACTATGCAAATATTTTGCTTCTGCTTCAACTTTTGCATGCTAATTTTAGCATACCGCTGGATCTTGCCTATGGTCATTTTTACTGTCGCATCCTAATGGTGACTTTTAAATTTCTCTCTCCTTCTACATTAATTAATTGGGATTCTTCTGAAGGGAGAGCTATGAGTTCTTCCATTTGTCTGCTTATTCATTTATGTACTTATTTATATTAGCAATGGACACAGATATTTTAAATAATTCATTGTTGGTCAACTATCATTCTTTGGAAAAGAGCAGATAGATAAGAATAAAATTTAAGAAAATAGAGAAAATAACATTATACATTTGGGTTTCCATTTAAACAAGTTAAATTTTAAAAAATTTATCTACTTAATTGTTTTTTCTTATATTATTTAAGTTAAAATTATTTCAAACACATATTTTAAAAGAATAAACTGGATCATCTGACATTAGTGTACAGGCACTATTGGCACATGTACATCTGGACTCAGGGTTCAGTACTTCTTTCACAATTGCTAATACCATAAACTATTCATGTACAGACAATACAATTTTTAAGCTTGTTCTTAAGACATTTATGAAGCAATTGGTATATACTAAATAAAATGAAACTTTAAGCCAAAGACTACTAGTTCCAATAATGGCAGAGATGTTTGTTTGTATTAAATTAACTTTTCTCAGATAATAGTTATAAACCATGGAAAAAATATTCAAAACAAACAAAGGCACTACAGCTTGACCAAAAAGTAGGTGGAAATTGGGGGAAGAAGAGGATTGAGAAAGAGGAGAATCACACTTAGTAAGATCCATGTTTACGTGCTTTTTCCATGAGGGTACTCACTAGGCTATTTGATGCAGGATGGCTAAAAATTCAATTAGAAAGACAGTCTATTGGCTTGGGGAGCTCAGGGCAGCCACAGTGGCTCGAAATTGAGAAGGAAAATAGAAAACAGAAAGAGCCAGCCCTTCCTCTGGCAGGGCGGAAGCATCAAAACATGCATATAAATTTCTCTCAAATCTACGGCTAACCTTCAAAGTACTTACATGAATGAGAGACTCCAAATATTCCAAAATAAAGGAATAGCTAGAAGACTGAAAGATATGAGAAGAGATTCCAGCTGCTGCCCATGAGGAGATACCGGGTTTTGAATTTGAGTTTAGAGGAGCTTCATAAGTATCTCAAACTTTCTAATGAAAGCTTAGAAAGATCCTGCATTCAGACTAAAGAGTAAGTCTTGAGGACTAAGGGATATGCCTCAGGACTAAGGGGAAAACCAAAACACACCTGCCCTAACAAACATAAAAACAAGACTCTATGAAGTCACAGTGATCAGCCAGTAAGATAAACAGAGGAAGATAAAAGAAACCAGAGTCTCCACAATGTATTGTTTATAATGTCCACTAAACAATAAAAACTTCTAGACATGAGAAGAAAAGGGAGCCATAATAAAGAGAAAAAGAAATCAACAGAAAATGACCATGAGATGATCTAGTTATGGGGATCAGTTCATAAAGCTTCTACAGAAGCTATAACAAATATGTCCAACAACTTAAGGAAAGATACAATTACGGTGAGTAAACAGATGGAAATTTTCACCATTAAAATAAAAAACTAAAATAAGCCAAACAAATTCTAGAATGGAAAAATATGTTATCTGAAATTAAAAATTTACTGGATGAGCTTAAAAGCAGGTTGGAGATGGCAGAAAAAAAGGCCAATGAACTTCAAAAACAGATCAACTGAAATAATCTGAAGAACAGAAAGGGTAAAAGAAAAAAAAAGAACAGAGTCTCAGTCACCTGTGGGACAATTTTCAATGATCTAATATCATGGAATTGGAGACCCAGAAGAGAGGCAAAAATGGGGCACAGAAAGTTATAAAAACAGTGACCAACTATTTCTCAAATTTGGTGAAAACCATTGGCTTGCTACTATAAGAACAGTAAATCCCAAAAGGTTAAATACAAAAACCCCCTAAATATCAGAAAATAAAACCTAGGTCCAAGACAGTCAAAACTACTGAAAATTAGTAACAAAAACAAAACCTTAAAAGCAGCCAAAGAAAAAGGGGATGCCATATATATGAGAGCAACAATGTAAATAATGGCAGATTTTTCACCCAAAACAATGAAGTCTAGAAGACAAAGGAATACAATTATTTTTTTTTTTGCAGGGGATGCTGCACCTCGTGGCAGGAATTGAACTGAACCCTTAGCAATGAAAGCGCCAAGTCCTAACTACTGGACAACCAGGGAGTTCCCAAGGAACAGGATTTTTTAAAGTGCTAAGAGGAAAAAACTCAAACCAGGTTTCTTACCATTAAAGAAGAATTACAAATATGAAAAGGGAAAAACCTAAAACAAACTCTGTTGACACTGTATTGGAACTAGAAATATCAATGTGAACTCATGGTTTTCAAAATATATAATACAGATATAAAATAAATGTTAACATTTAAATCCTGGCTTCTAAATACAATTCTGCACTAAAAGGAGCCACAGCTCCCTGGAGAAATGGTTGATTCCTGGAACGGACAGAGTAAATACAAGACGAACCTGGAAATACTCAGGAAATGATGGACATATACCATAGGGGCACAGATGCCAGCCTAAATGGGCTCTCATTTGACAAAATGGAAGAGTATTAAAATAAAAGATATTAATAGATTACAATCTGTTGAATAAAATAGGATACATTTCTTGAAAGATACAAATGACCAAAACTGACAGAATAAGAAACAGAAAATCTAGACAGTTCTATAGGGGCTTCCCAGGTGGCTCAGTGGTAAAGAATCTGCCTACCAATGCAGGAGACGCAGTTCAATCCCTGGGTCAGGAAGATCCGCTGGGGAAGGAAATGGCAACCCACTCCAGTCACAGACAGAGGAACCTAGTGGCCTACAGGGTCGCAAGAGAGTTGGACATGACTTAGCAACTAAATTAACACCAGACAGCTTTATAACTATTAAGGAAGTTGAAATTATTAGAAACTATTACACATAAATGGCTTCCCTGGTGGCTCAGGCAGTGAAGAATCAGCCTGCAATGTGGGAGTCCTGGGTTTGATTCCTGGCTTGGGAAGAGGCCCTGGAGGAGGGCATGGCAACCCATTCTAGCATTCTTGCCTGGAGAATCCCCATGGACATAGGAGCCTGGCGGACTATAGTCCATGGGGACGCAAAGAGTCGGACATGACTTAGCAATTAAGCACAGTACATTACACATTAAAAAAAAAAAATCTTCCCACAAAGTAACACTTCTGGGCCAGACAGTGTTACTGGTGACTTCTATTAAACAGTAAGGAAGAACAACATCATACAAAGATATCAGAAAAAAAATAAAACAACTACAAAGTAATATCCCTTATGAACACAGACACAAAACTTCTTAACAAAGTCAACTGATATGATTCTCCATATTAATAGAATGGGAGGTGCATTTGACAAATTAAACACCAATTTATAATTTAAAAAAATTTAAAAAACCTCAGCAAGCTAGAAATAAATGGGAACTTCTTCAATCCCATAAAGGGCATCTAAAAAAATTCAACTAACATCATTCTTAGTGGTGAAAAGACTATTTAAAACTCTCTCACGACTGGGAACAAAGCAAAGATGTCCTCTTACCACATCTATTCGACATTATATGGAGGCCTTAGCAATTCAAATAAAGAAAAAGAAACAAAAGGCAAGTAAGTTGGAAAAGAAAAAAATTCTCTTTATTCATAAATGATAGGAAACAAAGACAACAGTAAAAACCAACTGCATTTATATACTCTAACAACAATTAGAGAATGAGAAAAGTTTATAATAGCACTGAAAAACATTAAATACTTAGGAATAAATCTAACAAATTACATTCACAAAATGTACACTGAAAACTGAAGAAAAAATTGCTTAGAAAAATTCTAAAAGACAAATGGAGATACATGTCTGCACACTGGAAGACTCTTATTATTGAGCAGTTAATTCTATGCAAATAGATATTTCAGTTTCAAAAAAAATCCAAATCAACACCCCACAGACTTCTTTTTAATAGAAATTCTAATGATTCTAAAATTTATATAGAAGTGTAAAGTACCTATAGCGAAAACAATATTAAAAATAAAAATGTGGAGGACTCACACTACCTGATTTCAAGAATTAACAAAGCTACAATAATCAAGACGGTCCAGTGTTCAGTGCAAGGATAGACACCTCTAGAAAACAGAAGACCTTGAACTCATCTGTGTCACGCAGGGACATGAAGTAGGAGTTGGTCAGTGCCTCAGCCACTGATACCCTTTGCTCTGCATACAGCAGCAAGCAGCCTCCTTTCCAGGTTCAGAAATAGACTACATTTGTTCAGCCAACTGATTTCTGACAAAGGCACTCATGTAATTCAATGGAGGAAAGGAAAGTCTTTTCAGCAATGGTTCCAAAACAAGTGAATAAAAAAGTATGGGGATTGTACAACACAGGGAATATAGCCAATATTTTATAGTAACTATAAATGTAGTATAACCTTTAAAAACTGTGAATCACTATACTGTACACCTGTAACTTATTATAATATGGTATGAAATACATCAACTGTATTTTAATAAAATAAATAAATACTATAATCACTAGCCAAGCAAATAAATCAGAAAATAAGTACAATAAAATGTTAATAATAAACTGAAGGAAGAAATAAACTATCTTAATAATTTTCAGTCCAAAAAAGTATGGGGAAAATAATGAGCCTCAAACTCTATTTCACAGCACACTTAAGAATTAATTTGAAATGGGCCAGAATTCAAGGTAAAAGCTAAATTTTATAAAGCTTCTAGAATAAAATCTAGAATATCATGAGGTACGGGTTAATTTCCTTATAATCATGAGGTAAGGGTTAATTGACTGAACTTCATTCAAAAATCAGAAACTTCTCATCAAAAACACACCATGAATAAACAGGCAAGATACAGATTGTGAGAAGATATTCAGAACACATATCTGACAAAAGTCTGTTATCTAGAACTAAGACAGACAAAAAACATCTTCATGACCCAGATCATCATGATGGTATGAACCTAGAGCCAGACATCCTGGAATGTGAAGTCAAGTGGGCCTAAGAAGCATCACTACAAACAAAGCTAGTGGACGTGATGGAATTCCAGTTGAACTATTCCAAATCCTAAAAGATGATGCTGTGAAAATGCAGCACTCAATATGCCAGCAAATTTGGAAAACTCAGCAGTGGCCACAGGACTGGAAAAGGTCAGTTTTCACTCCAATCCCAAAGAAAGGCAATGCCAAAGAAAGCTCAACTGCTACTGCTGCTAAGTCACTTCAGTTGTGTCCGACTCTGTGCGACCCCATAGACAGCAGCCCACCAGACTCCTGTCCCCGGGATTCTCTAGGCAAGAATACTGGAGTGGGTTGCCATTTCCTTCTCCAGTGCATGAAAGTGAAAAGTGAAAGTGAAGTTGCTCAGTTGTGTCTGACTCTTTGCGACCCCATAGGTTGTAACCTTACCAGGCTCCTCTGTCCATGGGACTTCCCAGGCAAGAGTACTGGAGTGGGTTGCCATTGCCTTTTCTGAAGAATGCTCAGGCTACAGCACAACAGCACTCATCTCACACGCAAGTAATGCTGAAAATTCTCCAAGCTAGGCTTCAACAGTACGTGAACCATGAACTTCCAGGTGTTCAAGCTGGTTTTAGAAAGGGCAGAGGAACCAGAGATCAAATTGCCAACATCCGCTGGATCATGGAAAAAGCAAGAGAATTCCAGAAAAACATCTATTTCTGCTTTATTGACTATGCCTAAGCTTTTGACTGTGTGGATCACCAAAACTGTGGAATATTCTTAAAAAGATGGGAACACCAGACCACCTGACCTGCCTCTTGAGAAACCCATATGCAGGTCAGGAAGCAACAGTTAGAACTGGACATGGAATGACAGACTGGCTTAAAATATGGAAAGGAGTACACCAAGGCTGTATATTGTCACCCTACTTATTTAACTTATATGCAGAGTACATCATGAGAAACACTGGGCTGGATGAAGCACAAGCTGGAATCAAGATTGCAGGAAGAAACATCAATAACCTCAGATATGCAGATGACACCACCCTTATGGTAGAAAGCGAAGAACTAAAGAGCCTCTTGATGAAAGTGAAAGAGGAGAGTGAAAAAGCTGGCTTAAAGCTCAATATTCAGAAAACTAAGATCATTACATCTGGTCCCATCAGTTCAGTTCAGTTCAGTCGCTCAGTCGTGTCCGACTCTTTGTGACCCCATTAATCGCAGTATGCCAGGCCTCCCTGTCCATCACCAACTCCTGGAATTCACTCAAACTCACGTCCATTGAGTCAGTGATGCCATCCAGCCATCTCATCCTCTGTTGTCCCCTTCTCCTCCTGCCCCCAATCCCTCCCAGCATCAAAGTCTTTTCCAATGAGTCAACTCTTTGCATGAGGTGGCCAAAGTACTGGAGTTTCAGCTTTAGCATCATTCCTTCCAAAGAAATCCCAGGGCTGATCTCCTTCAGAATGGACTGGTTGGATCCCCTTGCAGTCCAAGGGACTCTCAAGAGTCTTCTCCAACACCACAGTTCAAAAGCATCAATTCTTCAGCGCTCATCCTTCTTCATAGTCCAACTCTCACATCCATACATGACTACTGGAAAAACCATAGCCTTGACTAGATGGACCTTAGTCGGCAAAGTAATGTCTCTGCTTTTAAATATGCTATCTAGGTTGCTCATAACTTTTCTTCCAAGGAGTAAGCGTCTTTTAATTTGGCAAACAGATGGGGAAATGATGCAAACGGTGACAGATTTTATTTTTGGGGGGTCCAAAAGCACTGCAGATGGTGACTGCAGCCACGAAATTAAAAGATGTTTACTGAAGAACTGATGCTTTTGAACTGTGGTGTTGGAGAAGACTCTCTATAGAGTCCCTTGGACTGCAAGGAGATCCAACCAGGCCATCCTAAAGAAAATCAGTCCTGAATATTCATTGGAAGGATTAATGTTGAAGCTGAAACTCGAATACTTTGGCCACCTGATGCGAAGAACTGACTCACTGGAAAAGACCCTGATTCTGGGAAAGTTTGAAGGCGGAGGAGAAGGGGACGACAGAGGATGAGATGGTTGGATGGCATCACCGACTCAATGGACATGAGTTTGAGCAAGCTCTGGGAGTTGGTGATGGACAGGGAGGCCTGGTGTGCTACAGTCCATGGGGTCGCAAAGAGTCAGACACAACTGAGCAACTCAAGACAGACAATGCAATTTGTTTAATGCAAACCCCCCCCAAATACTTAACAAAAGAAAAGATCTTAATAGCCAATAAGTACATGAAAAAGTATTTAACGCATGCTCACCAAAAAAGCTTAAAGGACATTCATAACAACTTCATTTTAAAAAATGAAAATAGCTCAAGTGTCTATCAACTGAAGAAAACAAAGTGTAGTATATTTATTCAATGGAATATATTGTACAGTAAAAGAGAATGAACAACTGGATAAACACAGCAGTATAGTGAATCTCATAAACATTATGCTGAGTGAGAGTGAGACCCCCACATGTATGATTCTGTTACACACAATTCAAGCAAGGTTAAACTAATCTATGACAGGAAGCTGATCAATGTTTGATTCATTGTGGGCAGGGAAACTGGTTGGAAAGGAGAAGGAGGGAACTTTCTTGGGTAATGAAAATGTCCTAGAGCTTGACTGGGGTGGTGGTTACATAGTTGAAAAGATGTCAAAAATTCAGTGATTTATGCAATTAATATATATGTAATTCACTGTATGAAACATTTATCTCAATGAAAATATAAAAGTACGCAGTTAATATTTTGGGGATAAAGTACTAGAGGTTTGAACAGTTAATAAAAATGTTATTTTATTTTTCTGAAAAAAAAAAAAAGTCATGGCAGGTAGAAAATGAATTTTTCTACAAAATTTTTTTACCCTCAGAAATGAGTATAATACAACTCAGGGGAACATTAGTTAGATTCAGGAAACTTGTAGGAGTTTCCAGAGTAGGGATGTGCATGCATGCTAAGTCACTTTAGTCATGTCTGACTCTATGCAACCATATGGATTGTAGCCTGAGAGATTCCTTTGTCCATGGGATTCTCCAGGCAAGAATACTGAAGTGGGTTGCTATGCCCTACTCCAGGGAATCTTCCCGACCCAGGGATTGAACCCATGTCTCTTAAGTCTCCTTCACTGGCAGGCAGGTTCTTTACCACTAGCACCACCTGGGAAGACCAAGAATATATACAGGTTTTTATTTTCTAGACATTCCATCTGTAAAATGGGTATATGATCTTCTTTTTCTCCAAAGGAAGTCACCTAGATTAGTAAACTAAAACTGGTCAGAGTCCTTAGATCAGTCTGAAACCAAAAGGCCAAAGAATCAAATATTTTACTTTCAGTATTTTACTATTATAAGACTCCTTTCAGCTAAAATAAACTAGTGAGTATAACAGCCACAGGCAAGATAGGTTCTATCTCCACATAACATCTGAAAAGGTAGCTTCATTGCTAAACCAGAGGCAGAGAGCTTTGCGTTGGAGTACTTTAATACGTTTTTATATAGCATATAAAGCACATAAGCATAAACCAGTAAGATGCCTTGCTGAAAACTACCTGCTTTGTAAAAGCAGGCTGTAATTCTGAACAAGTTTTCAATTTTCACACTGCTGCTAGGGTAAAACATTTTAAAGAGTTTAATTTTTTACAATGGATTCAATGACATAGGATTATCTAACAAAGTAATGGCTAATCAATAGAAGGTTTAGTTGTCAGGTGAAACATATAACACACTAAAAGGGATTGATTGCCAGACTTCTCCTTATTTACTAGAAGGTATATATTTAAAATGACACAAACTTGTTACCAGGCTGCATTTTTTTAACCTTGCAAAAAGCTGCTTAAGAAATCTGTTCAGCAGCCCTATAGCAAAACAAGATATACTATAATGAAAATGGCTAGTGATTGGGAGGTGGGAAGGCGTATACAGGGACCTTCAGATATATATATAGAAATATATATATATAGGATAGAAAAAGCAAACTAAAAGCGACATCTAGGAAAGGTGAAACTGAAAAAAATGCCACAATGATGCTATCAAATCTCATTCAATAGATGCAAAGCTGCATCTGATCTCACTCCATGTTGCTCTTATGGCAGATTTTTTTTTCAAGGACTCATGCAACTGGGTACAATAGCCCCTCCTACCTTTTTAATGGTACAACCAGATTAAGCACTGAACACAAAATGAATTGGGCCCATATGGACTTCAACCAGCATATAAACTGTTTCCTTTATAATTTATTCACAGTATCTTATGTCTCTATATGAAAATACACTTTTTATGGTCATTGCAACCCAGGAGTTCAATAATATTTTTTCTACTAAGTCAGTGATTACACAATTTATCAAAGAATGATTACACTGAAATAAAAATAAAACAAAACGCCAACCCCCTATACAGTCTTCCTTCCTCAAAGTAATTTTAAGACTGCTGATTATTAAATTGCTTCTTTTTGAAAACGGGTTTTTTGTAGCAAGACACAAATTGCAAAAGCCATGTTTAAAAAACAAAAAAGTTATTAGACTCTGAAGGATTCAGCCAAAGTGGGAAGTTAAATAAACAAATCACTTCATCAGACTTGGAAAGATCACTTTTGTCTTACTTAAGAGACCTACATTAATTACCTTTAAGGTCTTTTACACGGACTATTTAAAAGAAGTACAATTTATTTATTTATTTCAAATGAGGTGCTTCTTCTGAAGTATTAAATAATGTCTACAAATGCAAAAGCATTTTTATAAATAGGTAATTAAAACAGATGACTAAAATTAAGTCAAGCTGCAAAACATTACCCAGGATGCACTATGTTTTTGTGTTTGTTTTTTTTTTAATAAACATCTCAGGCAATTTTTTTCCATCCAAAGCCCAAAGCACGTCAGGAGGAAAAAAGAAGTAGGAAGTTTCATAGGGGAAAAAACATACATATATAATGAAATAATGTCAAACCCCAAACTAAAGTATTTACAAGATAGTCCCTGAAGCACAGTTTGTCATATTGCAATTACACCTTGCCTACTGCCAAGCCAAAGTGCTTACTATTTCCACTAGGGGGAGAAATATCTTAACATAAAGCAACGGCAGATAAGGAATGGGTTTTCTTGAGCAATTATCAGAACAAAGCTCCCTTGGCTGTGTGTACCTTCTAATTACTCAATACAATTAAAATGACTAACCTAAAACAAACAGGAAAAAAACCTGCCAGCCTGATATGAGGGACTTCATTAAACCTTTCCCCCTCATCAATCAAATCAGAAAGAAGGGAATGCCATTACATATTATACACACTATAGAGCTATTAAAGGAAGTAAATTCAGTGAGTTTCTCTCTCTCTTTTAATAAAGGAAGTGGCTCTCTTGAAAAAGAAATGTCGTGGTATTTACCCATCTGGATGCTGCTTGAAAACAAATTGTCCTCCTAAGAGCAGAAATACAGTATGTTTTCTCTCAGTTCACTGGCTTATGAATGACTTTTTGTTGTTGTTGTTGTTTTGTTCATACACATGATAATGTCATTTTCTGTGTCACTGATGTGCTTGTTCCTCCTACTCATCCAACTGTATAAAGGAGCTATGCCAATCAGACCTCCATGCTTACACTGGATTGTTGTAAGTTCTTTACCGCTGGTTTCTGTGCATCTACTTCAAGTCAATGTTTAGAACAACACAGGAATTTAGGGGAGGGGTGGGGTGGTAGGAAAGGAAAACAGCTACTTATTCCTTCTAAAAGGCTTATGCAGTTCCTTTTATAAGGCCCGGTCATTAACAGAAGATGACAACAGAGTCATTTTTCTTCAGCTGACAATTGCGACATTTTTCCAGCAGCGTGCAAGGTGTTGAAAACCTGGCAGCTGTTACCTCCTGGGATGAAGATACTTTTTTATCCTCCCTTGACAGTTTAACTCAGTGGGTCAGCACCTTTAAAGACTGCAAAGTATCCTTGAAGAGGATGGAAGCTTGAATTACTGCTCCCTCCCTAATCAATGTAAACCCTCACTGCAGGTGAAGCCTCCATCTATAGAGGTGCATGGGGGAGGAAAATGTAATGCCCTGAGCCAGATGGTTTTTATCTTGTTTTTAAAGAATAAAGGAACAAGCTAACAAGGGAGACAGCTACTTTGTTAGCTTCTTGGCCTCTCTCATGGCTTTGCATCCCCAGGGTTCCAGCTACACAAGAGAAAGAATACAGAAAAACGTAAACACTTAAAGAAATATAACTAGAGGGCTGGCATCATGCTGCTTTCAAAGAGTTGAGACGGCTCTACTCAATGCTTTATTTATCACTACCCACGTTCTCAGGATGGTAAGTGGACACATACACAAAGGGAATGGGGGATGGGGGAGGGATTAGACCGAGGTCACAATTTACTCAATTACAGAGAAAGGCAGGGTTGACAGATCCTATTAGCACCAATGTGAAGCTAAGAAGGAGTATGCATGTTGTAAGGCTATGTTTTCAAAGAGTAATGAGTACTTTCATGTATCCTCTCAGGCCTTTGCCCTTGTTTGCAGATATGAGTACTATGAACACAGTTGCTATGGTTTTCTGGGCTTCACATTCTAGGAATAAAAGTAAAAAGAGAACTGTAGCTACTCTGCACATCTTTTAAATAGAAGTTTACACTTAAAATAACAAGAGGTCAGAAGATTATTCAGAAATTTAGAAAATGAAAAGAATAATTACATCCCCCACCCCACCCCCCCACCTCCCAACTCTACTGCGTTCTGATGTTGGATATAAAATGGAAAAGCAGGTATACAAAACAACTTGGTGACACAGGGAGTAATGTCTTCTGACTTCCTCTTTCAATATTTTTTCTGCTAATGTCTTTCTCAAGTCTTAGAATTATGGTTATGGTAACCTCATAATACAAGTCAGGGAGTGTTCTTTTCTACTCTGTTTTCTATTTTGGTGTTATTTATTCCTTAAATGTTTGATAGAGTTCACCAGAAAACTATGTGGGCCTTTTGATAATTCAGTTTTTTCAACAGACATAGGGCTCTTCAAATTTTGTTTCACCTTGTTTTGGTATAAGTTGTGTTTTTTAAGGAACTGGTCCATGTCATCTAAGATGCCAAATTTTTGGTATAAAGTTATTTATAATATTCCCTTTTACCTTTTTAATGTAAGAACTGTAGTGATAATACTTCTTCCAGTTCCTCTAACAGTTAAATAACTCTAAATTAACAGGCGTGTTCATATCCTACCAACAATGATTAAACTATACTTTAGAATAATATATATAAGCTCTAAAATTAGTTTAAAACAACACTAAATTTATTAGAACATAAAAGTATTTCAAAATAAGTGGTTAAAGAGTGGTAAACCCCATTAGAAATAGTATGCAAAAGAACCTCAAGTTAAGGGACTAGGCCACATGATGCAAATCCTACTTACATCTACCTGAGGTAAAAGGCAGCTCTGACACCTTTTTATCTATATAACTTGACTAAAGGTGGGGTAGGGAGAGCAAACGGCATTTCATTATTGTCCTATGCATAGAGAAAAGAAGGCGTTTAAACAGCTTCTATACTATATCCTACATTAAAAAACTCAGTGATGGGGTAATCAAGTTCAGAGCAGTCCTGGACAGCTGCCCTGTGACCCGCTTGTATTGACCCCTGTTATTCATCACTCATCCCTAAGATTGAGAGGGCAAGCTCCTAGGGAGTGACCACCACAATAGACAGACACAAGCCAACAGTAATCTGGTTCCAGCAAAAAACCAGATGGCACTGCAATAAATTTACAAATCTGCATTCATGGGGCTGTTAAAACACCCAGAAGCTAAAAGACTCCGAGGGCCCCAGGAGGATCTCTTACTTCCCCATTTCTAAAGGCCATTTCTCTTTCCAAGAACACTGAGTTCATGCTCTTCACAAAGAGAATAGAGATAAAACCCTTTACAAAGAAAGGAGGGGGGGAAAGCCTCATGACCTAATTAATCTCCAGAGCTTGGATCTCAACACTGAATGACAGATATTAGAAAAATAATTTTGGAGTACTAGGAGGATAAAAACAAACCTAAAAAACGGTTGTTAAATTAGAGCAGATGGGGTAAAGAGAACCTGCTAAAAAAGCAATGAAAAAAAAACATTAAATTTTTTCAAACACTGCACGAAACAGATCTTGCAAGTAGAAAATGATTCAATAATGTATGCATTTATTTTTTAAATGAATCAGATTAGTCCCATGTGTGACCTGCTGGTCCATCTGTATGTGCTGGACTTAATAGGCACGATTCTCTCTCTTGCTTCAGTTTGAAGTATGAGAGAGATAAATTTAGTTTAATTTTCAACAGATCAGCCTATCCATTTTCCAAATGGACCATCTGGATCAGCCTATTAAAATTAATTTATAACTTTGCAGAGTGAAAATTCGTTTGTTAGCTTAAATAAAGTTGCCAAAACTTTTTGTCATGTCATTGTTTTCTGACAGTTGTTTCTGTATAGTGGGCAGAGTGTTTCCACTTCCAAATTTATCTTATTCAATTTCATCCTATATATTTAGATTTACAGATCAGGTGTTTATCTCCAAGAGTTAAAGCTCTAACTGAACAATATCAATGCTTGATGATCATCTGGCTATTTAACAAAGCTTCCTGAACTGATTCATTTCTACTTACAATTATTTTTATAAAAAAATTTTGCATCCAAAATTGTTTTAACATAAATAAAAGAATGATGTGTCACAATTTCAACTACTTTTCCCCTAAATTAACACTGTCTACAGACTAGAGGTAGAGGGCTGAAGTAAAAATGCTTTGGCAACACTGAGATCTTTCAAATCACTGACTTGCTAATTAAACAAGTCATCAAATCTTTTTCGGCCTCCATTTTCTTCATCTATAAACTGGAAATCATATCTAGCAACTTTACACGGTTCTTGTGAGGGTTAAGTAAAATTAAGTATCAGGTTCACAGTGGGTGCTCCACAAATATTCAATCTCTTCTCTTTCTTAGAATAATGCCATAGATGCAAGTAAATTAAAATTATTTTTACTACTGCTGGTGCTCATCTACTCCAATTTTATATTTAAAATAAATATTTGTGCATACCTATTCTCTGGCAACACTGTAAGAACTTGTTTTTGCTGCCAGTGGGAGATGGAAGATGTTAGAGGTTGCTACAGGCAGTGAGAAGAACCAATTTTTTGACCAAATGTTTTTTTAACATTTTAGTTTTTAAAAACAGAGCACCACAGAAGTGAACTTTCAAAGAATATATTACCTTTGAGGAGTGGCGGCACTGTGGTGAGTAAAAATTATTTTAAAGTTGTCATTAATGTTGGCCTTTACTTCCAGAAAAAGCAAACAAATTTGCTCAGACTTATAGGAGCTAACTTCATTACTGGCAGATCCCTTTTGGTTTTTATTATTTTTTAGTGTATGAAGAATCTTAATAAAAAAGTAAGGTTTAAACTATTCTACTATCTGCATTTAAGATACATTTCAAGTTATTTTTCCCTGAATAAGAAAACTTCCTTTGATTTTGTTTTCACTACGTGTAAACAATTGACTGCGCTGTACTTGTACAACTAGGATATTTTTTAAATGACTGGGAAAACAATGTTAACTGATTGAAATTGATGGCTTGAGAGCCAGACCAACTTCAGAGTATTCTTAATTTAAGCTCCAGTACTTAACAAATGGCAAATTGAGGGTTTCCTGTCTTTTGTTTTGTTGTTGGTAGCTTTTTATTTTAAGTAAGACTGAATTTCATACCTGTCTAAGTGAATTCTTCTCTGGTATTATCTTCCTAGGGGGTTCGCCATTATTACAGTCTTCTCTCTCTGAGGAATTCTGTGAAAGAAAGTAAGCTTTAATTCAGTTCTCATTATCTTCAATCTTATTCTGTGGGAGTAAACTGAATTACATTTCTAATTCTGTAAGCTAGAATACCGTGTATATTTATGCATTTGTTCATATGAAGATTTATATACATATAGACATACACTTATGTAAAGGAAAACATATGCCCATGTATATAAATAAATGTATGTAGGGACCTAGGTGGGAAAGTATTTCATCTTTATTTAAGCACTGCCCAGCAGATCATATTCATTATGAGTCTAGTTTATCGTTCTTTAGAAATGCAGGTTGGCACTGGACACGAAAAAGTTCCAGAGGGTAAAGTATCTGCCTGCAATCCCGGAGACCTGGGTTTGATCCCTGGGTTGGGAAGATCCCCTGGAGAAAGAAATGGCAACCCACTCTAGTACTCCTGCCTGGAAAATTCCATGGACGGAGAAGCCTGGTAGGCTACAGTCCATGGGGTTGCAAAGAGTCGGACACGACTGAGTGACTTCACTCATATTTAGCTGATAACAACTTAAGCCAGGATTACTGCCTTCTCTTAATTAGTTTTAAACCATAGTAAAGTTTGACTGGTCTAAGTTCTCTAAGTCAGATCCTAAAAAATTTAGTTATTTCTCTTCCTCTCTTCTCAGATTTGATTTTATTAAAAATAGTGCTTAGTTAGCTCAAAGCAATAAAATGTAATCAGGGTTTAACAGTTAAAATCCACTCTTGCCACTATAAACTCAAATAGCAGTTAGAAGACCCTAAAATGTCAATGAGATGTTTAATACTTAAAAAAGAGGGAAATAACAATTCAGTTAGAAGCAAGTTCAGAGTTCTAAATATGAACAGAGTAAAAAGGCAACCCATAAAAAAGGGGGGGAAGATTGCAAATTATTTATCTGATAAAGAATTAACATCCAGAATATAGACAGATGTTGTAAAAACTCAACAACAAAAAACAGAACCACCTGATTCAAAAGTGGATGAAGGACTTGAACAGACATTTACCCAAGAATAATACAAATGGTCAACAAGCACATGAAAGGATATTCAGTATCACTACTCATTTCATAAATGAACAGCAAAACTACAAGGTACCACACATTCATTAGGTAGGCTACTGTCAAAAACAAACAAGCAAAAAATAACAGGTATTGATAAGGCTGTTGAAAAACTGCAACTTTCGTGCATCTTTGGGGGGAATGTAAAATGGTATATCTGCTATGGGAAACAGTATGGTTTCTCAAAGAATTAAAAAAGGAACTACTATATGATCCAACAACTCCACCTCTGAGTACATACTCAAAAGAACTGAAGGGGGAATCTTAAAGAGATATTTGTACATCTGTGTTTGTGGCAGCATTATCCACAACAGCTAAAACATGGAAGCAATGCAAGTGTACGCTGATGGATGAATGGTTAAGTAAAATGCAGTATATACTTAAAATGGAACAATATTCAGCCTTAAAAAGGAAGGAAATTCTGACACCACAAAATTGTTGAATCTTTAAGACATTATACTGAGTGAAATAAGCTAGTCATAAAAAGATAAATACAATATGATTCCACTGACATAACACACTTAAGAGTATTCAAAATCATACATACAGAAGGTAGAATGTTGGTTACCAGGGGCTATGAGAAGGAAGGAATGGGGAATTATTGTTCAATGGGTAGAGTTTCAGTTTAACCAGATGAAAAGAGTTATGGAGATGAATGGGGGTGATGGTTGCACAACATTATGAATGTATTTAATATCACTGAACTGTATACTTTTAAAATGGTTAAGATGATAAATTTTATATGTATTTTACCACATTAAAAAACAACTGAAAAAAATCTGGTAACCAACACATGTAAATCACTATCTGCAAGGCAAAATACAGAAAACTGAAATACACACTATTTGGGCTCTATTTTCCACAATTACATGTATGAGTGTGTGCTAAGTCACTTCAGTCGTGACTAACTCTTTGCGACCCTGTGGACATAGCCCGCCTGGCTCTTCTGTCCATGGGATTCTCCAGACAAGAATACTGGAGTAGGTTGCCATGCTCTCATCCAATTACGTGTGTAATGTTAGCATCTTAGAAAGTGCAGCTGATTTACTCATTATATTACATATAATCATCATATTCTGAAGAGTTACTTTCAGATCTAAAAATTATATCCAACATGAGTTTATCTGAAAAATTTCATACAAGTATGAAATTGAATACAGGATCATAATGGTGTTTTAAACTTAGATAGTATACATTTTTTTCCATTTGTATCAAGAGGCCCTCTATGGCTAACATCTGTGTGCCTTCTGTGTCACACCTTGATAGGCCAGCACACTAAGGTATTCCTTCTGGCCAGAAATCTCTTATGAGGTTTAACTTGATATTTTACATTTATAATGATCACTTTACATTAAAGGTCCCTAAAATCAATACAAAGAAAAGGAAAAAAATGTTATGTTACAAGCTAGGGATAGAGGCTCAATAACTTCAGAATTCTAACTGCTTTTACTCTCCGATACAAATGAATTATATTCAATTAAGCCAGTATTCAATTTTAGTAACTTATAATCTATTAAGTAACTACTTCCCAGTCCATGAAGTTACACACCCTCCTTTAAATAAAATACCATTTCAGATCACCTAAACCTGTTTAGTTCAATAAGGTCCTATATTTCAAAATTAATTGTTTTTTTTAAATGTCATCATAATAAAGTTGGAAGCTTAATTACTTTCTGGTGAAAGTCTGTTATAATGAAGACATTATAAATCACATTTTTACTCTACAGGTGCTTTGGATGAAACAAAATTGATGGCAAACTCTCTACACTAAATTACCTAGCAAAAAAACCTGTGATCTTAACCTAATGCAATGAGTCAGTTCAGTTCAGTTGCTCAGTTGTGTCCGACTCTCTGCGACCCCATAGACTGCAGGACGCTAGGCTTCCCTGTCCATCAGTGAAGCCATCCAACCATCTCATCCTCTGTCATCCCCCTTTCCTCCTGCCTTCAATCTTTCCCAGCATCAGGGTTTTTTCCAATGAGTCAGTTCTTCGAATCAGGTGGCCAAAGTATTGGAGCTTCAGCTTCAGCATCAGTCCTTCCAATGGATATGCAGGACTAATTTCCTTTACGATTGACTGGTTGGATCTCCTTGCAGTCCAAGGAACTCCCAAGAGTCTTGTCCAACCCCACAGTTCAAAAGCATCAATTCTTCGGTGCTCAGTGGCTATCTAGCCCAAATCAGCAATTTTCTTCCTCCTGACCCTCTATTTTTCCTGATTTAGATGGGAAACTACTGAGTGAGCATTATAAGAATGTCTAAGGTATTAAAAGATAAAGGGAGCTAAAGGATGATTACTACCTTAGAGCAGAACACAGAGCTGAAGAGGAGCTCCTTTCCCTTCTCCATCCCATCAGGGCAAAGGATATATATATTATTTTGTTGTTTTAAAAAAAAGGGTAACTTTAACATTAACAAGCAGGAAAAGGAGAAAAACACTGTTACAGCTAGTTCTCTTTTAGATCATTTAACCCAACATTTTTTGCTCTTTTTCCCAACTTCTTTTAATCATTTTTTACTTTTACTGGACCATCCACCATGAGAAAACAAATCAATTCAATTCAATCAATTCAAAAAATTCAATTATTTTGTTGCTTAAAACAGAGGTAGTAACATTAAACAGTCATGTTATCAGGAGCAAGGAGTAAGGTACCCACCTCAGAGTGAAGAGGAGAGCCAGAAAGCCAGAGAATAAGAAATTAATAGCTCTACAGTCTTGAGGATGGCTGGGAATGATTAAGCAGCCAACATACCTGATAGTCACCTTGGTGGTTCTCAAAGACTGTGCTCTCCAACATCACCCAGTTCGGTAGCACAGTTATTCCTTGTATCTTTAACTATGGTGCATTCCAATAAGCAATATTCACAACTGCCCTTGGTCATATCAAGCTAAATTATGTCCAAGTCTAAATTATGTCCAATCAAGCTAAATTAAGTTCTACTTATGGGTAACTAAAAGATGCAGGTAAGACTCATCATACAAATTCAGTTCAGTTCAGTTCAGTCACTCAGTCGTGTCCGACTCTGCGACCCCATCAATCGCAGCACGCCAGGCCTCCCTGTCCATCACCAACTCCCAGAGTTCACCCAAACTTACGTCCATTGAGTCAGTGATGCCATCCAGCCATCTCATCCTCTGTCATCCCCAATCCCTCCCAGCATCAGGGTCTTTTCCAATGAGTCAACTCTTCACATGAGGTGGCCAAAGTACTGGAGTTTGAGCTTCAGCATCAGTCCTTCCAATGAACACCCAGGACTGATCTCCTTTAGAATGGACTGGCTGGATCTCCTTGCAGTCCAAGGGACTCTCAACAGTCTTCTCCAACACCACAGTTCAAAAGCATCAATTCTTCGGCGCTCAGCTTTCTTCACAGTCCAACTCTCACATCCATACATGACCACTGGAAAAACCATAGCCTTGACTAGACAGACCTTAGTTGGCAAAGTAATGTCTCTGCTTTTTAATATGCTATCTAGGTTGGTCATAATTTTCCTTCCAAGGAGTAAGCGTCTTTTAATTTTACTGCAGATGGTGACTGCAGTGATTTTGGAGGCCCCAAAAATAAAGTCTGACACTGTTTTCCACTGTTTCCGCATCTATTTCCCAGGAAGTGATGGGACCAGATGCCATGATCTTAGTTTTCATACAAATTAGCAGGTGACAAATAAGAGGATAATCACATAATCTCAAAATATTTCTACATAAGATACGTAATAATTACAAAAGAAAAAATAGCCTCACAGAAGAGAGATCTGGTAGAAAAAACCTTAACATTATGTGCCTCTTAATATGATATACTCAGAAGAACACATTATTACTTCTTAGGTAACCCTGCCCAAAACATATAACCTCAATCTGCTCATGAGAAACAATAGACTAGGCTGAATTGAGGGAAATCTTGGAAAATTTCTAGTTTGTACCTACAAAAAAGGGTCAAGGTCATAAAATACAAAGGAAGACTAAGGAACTGTTACAGGTTAAAGAAAACTAAACAGAGAAAACTGAATGCAGCCTGTGATCTGAAGTTATTTGGTGGGGGGAGGAGCTGAAACAAAATTGATGGTAAACGCCTCTGCACTGAATTATATAGTGAAAAATAAGTGATCTGAGCCTAACCGGGTGAGTAAGGACTATCGAGCCCATATCCACAATTTTCTTCTCCACCCTTTACTTCATCTGTTCTTGACAGGCAGTTATTGAGTGGGCATTATGATATAAGGTTTGTATAAAGAACAGTATCAGAATTATTGGAAAAATTTGGAACAAGTCTATTAGATGAACTAATAACATCATATCAATGTTAATTTCCTGATTGTTTCTCTACTTTTAAAATTAACATGTGGAAAAACAAATTTTTTTTTGGTGTATAGTTCTATTGAGTTTTGAGAAAACCATAAAGTTATATAACCACCACCACAATCAAGATGTAAAGCAGTTACATTACCTTCCAAATTCCCCTTGATATAGTCAACTCCTTTCCCTAGGGATCACTGATTTACTATTTGTCTCAATAATTCTGTCTTTTCTAAGGCGTCATACAATGAATCATATAGTATGTGATTTTTTGAGTCTGTCTTCTCACCTAACATAATAAATACATTCATTTGTGAGATTTATTTGTGTTCTTTCATATTTCAGCAGTTCTTTCCTTTTTATTGGCAAGTAGTAGCACTGTATGGATGTACCAAAGTCTGTTTATACATTCAACTTCCTGGCTTCGACAGTCTGGACTGGGGTTATTTTTTTTTTTTTTAACTGAAGTTTTGTTGATTTACAGTGTTTCAGGTACACAGCAAAGTGATTCAGCTATACATTTATATTTACTCTTTTTCAGATTCTTTTCCATTACAAGTTATTATAAGATATTAACTATAGTTCCTTGTGCTATATAGTAGGTCCTTATGTTTATCTATTTTATATATGGTAATAGTGTTAATCCCAAATTCCAAAACCCCTCCTCCCTTTCCCCCTTGGTAACCCTAGGTTAGGTTTGTTTTCTATGTCTGTGAGTTTATTTTTTCTTGTAAATAAGTTCATTTGCATCATTTGTACTGTGGTTATTTAAAGAATGTCCTTGGTCTTAGAAATATGCAATGAAAATATTTAGGGGTAAAAGGACATGTGTCTGCAACTAACTTTAAAAGAGCTCAGAAAAAGTAATAAATAAATTGATATTAATATATACGTGTGCATGCTAAGTTGTTTCAGTCATGTCTGACTCTTTGGAACCCTATGGACTGTAGCCTGCTAGGTTCCTCTATCTATGGGATTCAGCAGGCAAGAATATTGGAGTGAGCTGCCAAGCCGTCCTCCAGGGGATTTTCCTGACTCAGGGATTGAACCTGCACCTCCTGCATTGCAGGCAAATTCTTTGCCACTGAGCCACCAGGAAGCCCGTTAATATATATGTATATGCCTGTAATGGACTGCAAGGAGATCCAACCAGTCTATCCTAAAGGAGATCAGTCCTGGGTGTTCACTGGAGGGACTGACGTTAAAGCTGAAACTCCAATACTTTGGCCACCTGATGCGGAGAGCTGACTCATCTGAAAAGACCCTGATGCTGGGAAAGATTGAAGGCAGGAGAAGGGGACATCAGAGGATGAGATGGATGGCATCACCGACACAATAGACATGAGTTTGGGTAAACTCCGGGAGTTGGTGATGGACAGGGAGGCCTGGTGTGTTGCGGTTCATTGGGTCATGAAGAGCCAGACACGACTCCGCGACTGAACTGAACTGAACTGATTGCCTGCAATGTGGGAGACCTGGGTTCAATCCCTGGGTTGGGAAGATCCCCTGGAGAAGGGGTTACCTGCTGCCTGGAAAATTTCATGGACTGTATAGTCCATGGGGTCGCAAAGAGTCAGACACGACTGAGTGACTTTCACTTCACTTCACTTCATGTATAAACAGAGATCAAGCAAATGTGTTGACATATGGAGAATCTATGTAGAGTATAAGGGGATTTTATTTATTTATTTATTACTATTCTTTTAACTTTTCTGTACATCTGAAATTATGTCAAAATAAAAATTAACCGAACAGATGAAATCCAGAAGAAAATATGTTAATAAATGGAAAAACAGAAGTCAGATAAATGAAAAATAAACTGAAGGAAAAAAATTCCTTCAATAAAAATAAAAGTTGTATTTTACCACTTAACCTTGAGCCAACTAGAAAAACCTGACTGCTCAAAACAACTCATTCACAACACTCAGATGGAACATTTCATTATAGGAAATTATTTGCAGAATGTTTGTGTAGTCCTGGAGTAACAATACTGTATAAATATTAGCATTAAAATATTTATACTATATAACTTGTTACCTTTTATATTAACTTGAATATTTATGCCTTAACCCAGCATTCACTAGTTTAGAATTTTTAAGGGCAGAATAAAAGCCTCACTGACAACTTTGAATTTAACTTCAAACTGGAAGCATTAAAGTTGTAACAGCTGCAGACATGCAGACTTGGTAACAGAAATGGTCGGTAAAACAGACTTGGTAGGTAAAAGTCAAATGAAATACTACTAATGCTCATGTGTTAGATCTCAGGATGTTATGTATTTTGGACAAAATGTTTCCAGAAGTAATCTGGAGGTGAATAAAAAAGAAAAAAGGAATCCATTAAAAAAAACTATCTCAAAATCAACATATCCAAATTTAAAGCACTCTTTACCATCCTCACCCACTTTAGGCTAGCTCTTTCCTTCTCAACTTTCTATTCCAGACTTAAATCCTCAGAGTCAATTTTTACTCATCCCTCCCATCCCCACCTTTTCTTTTCTTTTCTTTAAATAGATTGACACCAATTTTAGGTCTTCAATTTTTCCTTTGAGTCATGTATTTTGATAGATCTAACCTTAGTTTTGCATTTTACTCTAGTCTAGACCACCAATTCCTCTTATCAGTGTTACTACTGTTGAGATCGCCTTCTGGCCTCCTTGCCTAAATCTGTATCTGCTCCATTTCATATACTACTGTCGGAATCATTGTTCTAAAGACTACTTCTCTGCTAAAAACCTTTTATTGCTCTCTGTCACCTACAGGATAAATCCAAACTTCTTAGTATAGATAGCATCCACAATTAGGCCAATTTCCATTAAAGTCTCCTGCACCATTTACATGTTATTTATCATTCTTCAAAATAAGAAAAGGGCTCAAATTAGCACTTTATTTCTATTTGGAAACATTGTTTATTTCTCTATTATATCTCTGTATGAACAAGCTTTCCACCCCAACCTTGCTTTGTAGGTTTCTTCAGGGCAGGGCCAGTTTCTTTTCCCCCTTCACTTTCCAGTAGTTGTTGTTCAGTTGCTAAGTCATATCTGACTCTTAGTCACTCCATGGACTGTGAAGCATGTCAGGCTCCCCTGTCCTTCACTATCTCCTGGAGTTTGCCCAGATTCATGTCTGTTGAGTCAGTGATGCTATCTAATCATCTCATCCTCTGCCACCCTCTTCTCCTTTGCTTTCAATCTTTCCCACCAAGCTTGAGAGCATAATATGAGTTTTTAACTGTTTATTAGATTTGAGCACTATTGCCAGATTAACCTTTCTTAACCACCACTAATTTTTTCTTCAAAAATTTATAGTGGCTCTTTGTTTCCATGAAATCAAATATGAAGTTCTAGGCCAGGTTTTTAAGATCTTTCAGAATTTTCTGCTACATTATATCAAGTTATTTCCCTCAACATACTTTTACTTTTTTCCGCCCTAGTTAAACAAGTCTCTTCAGAGTCTCATAAACATGATTTGGTCTTGAAATTTCCAAGCTAGAAGGATCCTTATTAACACTAGTCTAGAATTATAAACACAATTACTTGATCAATTCAAGTCCTACCCATTCTTAAAATGAATTTCAACTTCTTCTCTAAGAAAGTATACAACTGTTCCATCTTATCTTACTGGAAATTTCTTAACATTTTTATTTGGTCCACACAGTTTGGCACTTAAATAGATGAATGTTTGTATTTACTCTCAAGTACCCAATAAGACTGAAAGCTTACTGGACAGTCTTTGTGGTTCCCTGCCCAGAGCCAGCGTGAGGAACTCCGCCCGTGGCAAAGGTCATGAGGAAGGAGGCTCGGCATACGCAAAGGTGGGATCAAGCCTCAGGAGACCCCCTGTTCCCGAGCATCTACCCCCCAAAACCAGAGTCTGCCTGCTTTACTGTGTTATGCTTTCCACCTACTCTTCTGACATTAACAGTGGGTGGTTCCCCTACCACCTTTTTCTGGAAAAAGTTAATTTAGAGCTTTTAGATAATAAATCTCCTGGGCATAATACGAGTGTTTCAATCCAAAAGCCCCTCTGATGGCTTTCTAGCCTGCCTGCCGGACTCTTACAGCTGTGCGTGTGATTGTTTGTGGCCTCCCGACCGTGAGAGGCACAGGAAGCTTAAAACATCCTAGGAATGTAGGGGCTTCCGAGGAGTCAAAATCATTAGAATAGGACTGATTAAGGGTTTCATTTGTTGAGCCAATACTTGCTGCCAAATTTTCATCTATTTGTAGACATAGTTGGCATGTAGAAAAAACAGGTAGTAGACCTGGTATTAGCAACGTTAGATCTTTGAGTTAAGTACTTTCTTTGTTATAACCCACTGCACCTTTGTTCTACAGGAATGTAACTTTATTTAGTACTTTGAGGGTGATGCAGATTAAAGAAAAAACACTTCAAGGGAAAAAGCGTTTTTTGGTTGATAGACATTTATCTAGGAAAAGAGCCATAAAAAATGCTAACAGGCCCCCTGGCCAGAAGATAACGTAAACCACCTGAGACCTTTTGTATACAGGAAGGTATGCAAAAAGAAAGCCTGGTCTCAATAAGGGTCAGGACTGCTGCCCCTGCATAACTCTGCATATTCCATTATTTCTTTATGTACAACTTGGGGTATATAAGCTGCTTTTGAAAATAAAGTTGTGGGTCTGGCACCAATGCTTGGCTCCCCCATGTCGTTCTTTTCTCCCTTTTCTGGCTGAATTCCCGTCTGGAGCATGGAGGCTCACCGTGTCTACTTATTTGCCCTGGCTTCTAAGACCCACGCGAGAGGGAGCCCAAGGCGGGGCACCCTCCGATATTCAAGTGGGCGCCGGTGGCCTACGTAGATGGTGCAAGTTCCTTATCTTGGAACTTTATTGGTTTTCCACGTAAACCAAGTTGTTCAGCCTCTTTTCTCCACTAATTTTCCTACTACACTATTCTTTCCTAATCTCTCTTTATATTTCTAAATAAATAAGTTTTTCCTCGCCAACTCTGTCCCTGCTTCAAATTCCCTGGATCCACCGGGGCTGGACCCCGGCAGTTCCCTCTACCTCCCAACACATTACATAATATACAGATAATAAGGTCTTAATATATAATTGAAACCCTACACCCACACCATCCAGCTAGCTTTAAAAATGGTTTCCACAGCAGAGAAACTTCAAAGTGAGAGCCAACTACAGTCTTATCATTCTATCAATTTAATGCCAGTATAATTTACAGGAGGAGTTTGTAAGCCCCTGCTCTAAATAGTTTCATTGAAACTTAGCCATCCTCATTTATTACCATTTATCTGTGGCTGCTTTTACACTGCAATGGCAGAGGTGGGTAGTCAGGACAGAGACCCTAAGGACCACAAAACCTCAAATGTTTATTATCTGATCCTTTACAAATAAAGTTTGCCAACCCTTCATTAAGAAGGAAAAGTTCTTTGGTTGGTAAAGCATTCCTAGCTTTTCAGAGGTTTATGGATGGAGCAATATTCTCCACTACCTAGTAAGTGGCTTATTTACTGTTTTCAGTTATCTATTCGAACACAACTCCTGATGACATGGATAATTAAGAGTTGATTATATAATCAAATAAAAAACTAAACTAATTTACACAGTGATGAAAAGTCAAGCCACTCATAATGGCTCATAATAATCTTTGAGTAAGCATCTTGCTCAAGGTTGGATGGTGCAACAGCCTAAGCCTGTTTGAGAAGACATCTGCTATAAATAAAATAAGCAGCTCTAAAACTAGAAGTAATGTTTTCCACCTATGCCACAACTCTTCATTGGGAGAATTCAATGGTCTCTATAGCCAGGAAAAACTGTATCATTTTAGCAAAGCAGGCAAATTGTGGTGAATTAAAACTCTGATTTTGAATCAGTTGTTTATCATTATGTAAAATGATAACCCATGTAAAGAGAAAAATCTTGAGGCCAATTTCTATAGCTAGTTGCAAACATTATATTATGCATGGGCTTGATCTGTAAATCAGTAATTGGATTAATATTTTTCTCATTACCTTATTATATGATTTGGAACTAATTATAACCTCCAAAAATATATATGACCTGCAATTTTCAAAAATAGGAACAACTATCCTTCTGCAAGTTTAAAAGGTGAGTTAGCTACATGGATAAAAGTCTTTCAAACTATTCAATGAAAGGTGACAAAAAAAGGTGTGTCTGCGGGTGGGGGGTGTAGTGTGTATATTGTGTGTTTAAACAAATTTTAATTAATTCTTCTAGGATACAATGGACAAAACTTAGGTCAAGTTCAGAAGTTGAAGAATACTATTCTAGGATCAGTTTTAGGGAGGGCCTCAAGTGTCATAAGATAATATTCTCTGGCATGTTCTCACGCACATTGCTTCCCCAGCATGTTTATCATTTGACATATTCTATTAAACCACAGCCACCTCAAAGCCTCCCTATATTGCTCAACTTCAACAAGATCCACCAGTTAAAGTTTCCCAGAAGTGATATTTTCTAGTAATACACCAATCCAAGCACAGTATTAGGAACTGGATGGAATGGAAAGCACTCTCGGGGGCAACCAAACACAGAACTTCCATTAGTACCACCTTACTCCCTGTGACAAAAGTCCAAAAGACACCAAGTAGGTTTTCCCCTCTGCTACACTGTCCAACACTAATTATAAAACAGATGCAGCCTTTCTCAAAATGCAAACCCGGATTGTGTATATTTGCAAAGAACAACTATTTTTTTATGCTTCCAAATTCTTAATCCTGTTTGGAGCTGTCAGTGGGGGTTAATGGAAGCCTTGGATAGGAGAATTCCAATCTGGTTGGCAGATGGATAGGTTGGTTATAGCTGCATAACTATGTCTTGCCTGCAGGCACAATTCAAAACACTGTTAAAGCAATATAAAGTCTCTGTCAAGCTGAACCATTTGGATCAGTGGCAAGGAGAAATAATAATAAAAAAGAAGTTCATTTCTGGGCCTTGTGCATTTATGCTAGTATGCAGAAACTGATTAATTGTCATAGTGTGCTGGTCTTCTATACCTCAGATTTCTACTTCTGGAGTAGATTTTGCATGCTAATATAATCATTCTCCCTCTTGAGACATTAGCAAATAATCAAATGAAAAACAGGATCATAATTTACTGAGATTCGAGCAATTCTCTATGCAAATTTGACTTGTTATTGCTGCTGCCTCGTTAATCTGAATGCCTTTGACAAACTCCTTTGATTTATGAACTCGTGACAACTCCAATGTGTATATATTTTGCTAGATTGACATTATCATTAAGAGTGGGTGGACTGAGCTCACATGAATGGCTGATTTTATTCGCTGGTGTCTGCTGCTCAACAGCTGAGCATCTCCTCCTCACAAAGCCCCTGAGCGTCAGGCTCTTCCCATCTTCCCATCCATTCATCATCTCGATGTTAATTGGCCCAGGCTTTAAGCAAATTTTCAACACGATTTAAAGGCACGATGACACTGATTACTGACCCTCTGCCATACGGTGCCTATTGATTAACCTGACAGAGATGATGAGCTTGAGGGAAACTAGGTGTGTGGGTACCTCAAGGGGAAAAATATATTGTCTATGCAGGCAAACACTTGTCATTACCTCACAAGCTAGAATTTGCACAGCTCACATTCTTAAAACACACTACTGCTTCAACACCTACAGCTAACGCAAAAAGTGCTTTCTGTATTCAGATATTACAGATATGTCATGTCAAAGCACATGACACATTCAGTATTTAGAAGAACTCCTCAGATAGATGGCTGCCTTTCACCCAATTATGCTTGTGCTGGCTGATATATGTATTTTGGGTAAAATGCAAAGAAAGAGCCGGGTAGTCTGGCAATGCTGTATCATATGAGAAATGAATTAGAACAGGGAAACAAACTAGATTCTTGAAAACAGATAGATAGAGGAAGGAAAAAAGGAAGGAGTAAACTGTCTGCTGCCATTCTACCACTACTACAATAAGCTGCCATTCTATTGCTGTTACAATGTGAGGTACTCTTAAAAAGGAAGAGAATAACCACCCAATTTTACAAATTTTATTTTCCGTTCTTTAAATACTGCTACCTGATTCCAACCATCAAACAATCTCTGGCACAGAAACTACCAAGAACTGAATATTTTAAAATAAAACGAAATAATATTTAAGTCTAACAAACATAATACCCCTTAAATTCTTGCTTGCCCATTTTCAACAACTGCTGTACTTAGGGAAAGTGTGCAGGGTTATTTCAAGTTAAGCTTCATGAGAAAACTAAATGCTTCATTATTTGAGAAAAATATTAAAGTTCATAATTAATAGTTACTGAGCACACACATTAAAAACCAAAAATGATCTGTTTAAAGATACACAAATTTATAAAAGCAAAGTCATGCCGCGCTATCAGGGATCAGACAAAAACCACCTTTAGATAGGGAAAGTTCTTATTTAAAACAAAGCTAACAAAATATGTTGCCTCTGGCCACACACATCACCTTGTTTACTTACGAGTCCTGGAGGGACAGCCAATATATAATTTTAAACACGGAGATTTTGGAGCAGTTCTAACAGTTATTTCAAAGCTAAAATAATAGAAAACTGAACAACAGCCCGGCTGTAGTCCTATTACAGTGACATGGCTGTTAATGTAAGAGATCAAATGTTTTTCAACTCAAACAGCATTGGTGCCTGTTATACTGGAACATGCAGCTTTTACTCCCTAAAAGCCTGCCTCCTGCTCTTTTAAGATAAACAAGCTCAACTAAGCACTGAGATACTCTGATAAGAAGGATGGAAGAGAGAGCTGCACCAGGGAGTGACAAGGCAAGGAGATGAAGGAGCAGAGCTGCTTTTGTTAACTTTCAAGTTACAGAATGTATCGTAATACACCATTTTAATATTTCACCATTAAATAATAGCTAGTATAGGAGGAAAGATTTCTATCAATAAATATGAGAAACAGGAAAAAAAAAAAAGCCAGAACAGTTCTGTTTTGTGAACAGGAGAGATATTACACAGCTGTCTGAACACATTCAGCTTTGTGACCTCTTAATCAAAGGTTTGAACATTAACTTAGCAATAACTATGAGTACTATATAAAAGAGTCTGTAATTATGTTAATATGCTCCACATCAGAAGCAATAGTCCATTTAAATGCTAAAGGATTTTTTGACTCTAAAGGCCTGATTTAAAAACAAACAGAAAAACTTCATACCTTGCCTTCACAAGTAATTTTTTTATACTTTATTTTGCTTAACATGCAGTCACCAAACCACATCTATTTCTAACAATGTGGCTTAATATTTTTAAAATCCCAATAGGCTTGCAAAGGGTGCATTTATATACTACTGCAACCAAGATGACTATCATTTGCTCAGAAAAAAATGAGTTTCATGCATATGGTTTTACTGTTTAAAACACAATGAAAAGGTACAAAGTAGCTAAACAAGTACAGTAAAATGAATAAAAATTCAGCAGGGGTATTTGGGATTAAAAGGCATATATAATAATAATAATAATAATAATAATAATAACCCACCTATCATGGTGAACAAAAGTATAAATAGTTCAATTTACTTCTCTTACTTTTAAACCTACATGAATCTGAAATAATTTTTTTCCTTTTCAAGATAGAACCTTTATGCTTATATGTTTAGGACAGATCCTTTCACACCACAATTTTCTTTGCTGCCATATTTACACAACATTTCATCCAGAGACCCTATGCATATACTTTTGTATGAATGAAGAGGCAAACATTTGCTTCTACTAATAAGGACATCTGGTTATTTTTGTAACTCAAGGACATCTGCATTCCGCAGATCTTTCTGATTTCTCAAAATGGGATTGAGAACTATAGAACCCTTACGATGTATGCCAAAATCCCTCTCTCTGCAAAAGTTATTTCTGTCATTCCTGTTCCTGAGTTTTTTTTTCCTGCTAAATGACTTTCATCACCTTGGATGTCTTCCCTGCTTTAGTATATTCTCATTTTATTACAATTCAACAATATTGTAAAAGAAATTTAGGGCTCCTTTAAAGTTGATAAACTGTAATATCCCCAAAATGCCTATCCATTTTGGAGTGAAAATAAAACCATCCCAAGTAAATAAGTAAATTCGTGGAAACCACAATGGGCTAGGTTAAGATTTATGTTTAGGTGTATATTTCTATTGTGCATCGTCCCTTATTTAATCACTTTTTTCCCTTATTACTAAGAAATTATTATTCTGTGGGTTTGTTATGCTGTGGGCTTTTCCACTAATTATACAAAGTCATAATGAATTTTCAGGTCTTTAAAATTACAAATATCATTTCCACTCATTGACTTATATAGATTTTTGGTTTCCAACGGTGAATAACATGGTTCAGCATAGGTCCTGAAGGGTATGCCTTAAAGAATAGAAACTTACCAATAAGAAATCAAACATCACATTTTGCTTTATAGCCTTTGCTTTCCTTTTAAAATGCCAAGTAGACAAACTATACTCCTTATTCGGATACTTGAGTTTAAGCTCTAACTTTTGTTTTACTGTAAATTCTGCTTTTCATTTTCTGCTCATCTCCATTACAGGAATATATACACACATACATATATTAATATATAATGAGAAAAAATATGTTTTTAAACAGAAAAAAACTAATATAATCCACAACGACTACCTTCTGACAGGTCTTAAGCCATACACCAAGGCAGTATTGGCCTAAAGGATTTAAAATTTAAGTGAGAAGGCTTCTATTTCTGAAGGGTCAAAGGTTATAAATATCAATTCATGTCCTCAGTTTTTTGTTAATATTACCAAACAACAAAATAAAAAGCTGATTAACCTGGAGTGAGTACATGAGAAATTTGGGAAGAGAGCAAATTTTACTGCCCCAGGGACAAACACACACATATATTGTTGAGTTGTTAGTGTTGTTGTTTTAAACAATGCTCTTTGGTGTCTAACAAAATTTTAAAGGTTTTTCTTTCTCTCTAATAGAAGACTATTCCTATAACAATGGAAATGTTCTCCACTTAAAGGATATGGTTATATGTTATTCTAACAAAATTATTTTCTCTTAAGCCTACGGAATGTTAGAGAATGGAAAAAGAAATAAGTCAGAAACATTCACCTAAATGTTCCAGAATTATTCTGTTTTGGATCAGCATCTAAATTTTAAAAATCAGATAATCACTTAAGCATGATTTTTTTAAACTGAAGAGTAGTTGACTTACAATGTTGTTAGTTTCACAGTATAGCAAAGTTCTTCAGATACAGTTATAGATATATAAATACACACACATATAAATGTATATATATATTCTCAGATTATTTTCCATATAGTTTATTATAAGGTATTAGATATAGTTCCCTGTGCTATATACAGTAGATCCTTGTCATTTATCTATGTTATATATAGTAGTGTGTATCTGTTGATCCTGAACTCCCAATTTATCACCACCACCCTTTCCCTTTTGGTAACCATGAATTTCTTTCTATATCATAAGTCTACTTCTGTTTCACAAATAAGCTCATTTGTATCATTTTCTTTTTTTTAGATTTCACATATAAGCATGATTATTTAATTGAATAAATAATGATTAACCACTTCAGACCAGGCTAATTTAATCAACAGTCTCTTAAATCTATTATTAGTATTGTCAATGGTATTTTGTCGAGCTATGGAATGAAAAAATCACCAGAACTTCGGAGTTTTGTAATGAATAATTGGTTTGACAAATACTAAACGTTAGTTTTAATACTGCAGTACTTGTTCTTGTAGTACAGAACCAGTACTATTCTGTAAACCATCATATTCTGTATACTGAATACCATCATAACCAACTTTGGTATTAAAGTTTGCTTGCCACAATTGCCCTTTGTGGAAACCAATGTAACTCGTGCTCCTGCAGACAAGGAAGGAACAACAGCCTTCAAAACCAGCTGCTGATCACTGACTACAATACAAAGAATATTCTGGGCAGTGATTGGTAAAGAAAGCACAGCTATTTCTAAATGCCGGTAGCTCCCAGAATCTCTTTTCCTTTTGAGTGGAATAGTCTGCAAGCACTGACTGGTGGGTCATTCGACCCATGGGGGCCTGGAAAGGTTTCAGGAATAACAGAGGTCATGTAATTGCCAAAAGAGCATTAGCTACTCAATCATAATGGATAATTAAATGACCTACATGATTCCTGAAATAGCTGTTCTATATTTGGTCTATTACTTGCGTCCCTTAAGATAAGCTATTCGTCTGGTCTGCCTTGACCTGCAAAAGTCCAACCTGCGCCTGAAAACTAGCTGCATGCTTCCGTTGCTCAGTAAATCCCACCCCCCACCACCAAGTAGTCATGCCCCAGACTATGCTTTCAAGAGGACATATACACACACAAAAATCAATCTTGTATCCTTCTCCCTGTTGTGCCTTCTGGAATACAAACGACTAAAGCAAAGAAAAAAATTAGTAAATTCCTGGCTTAGATCTTCAGGGGACAGAAAGAGGATACATAAGAACTACAAAGAAGAAAAGCCATGATAAAATTTTTTTAAGTTTTGCTCAATATGCCTCCAAAGAATTTTACATTGATTACAAAGCTAGTCAGAAATTTTTTGTGGGCAGCAAGTCATTAAAACTCCAATTGCCTAAACTGCATTTTTGATGTGTGGGCTATCAGAATTCTTCTTGGCCTAGATTTTAGTCCATATAGAAAAGCAAACTGCTTCTTAACAGATAAAACATACCTGGAACCAACTGTTTTATAATAGCAGTAGCAAAGGGAACAAGAATCTATATGCTTCACATTTTCATCTCTTTAAATAGTTCAACAACCTCACTATAATATTTGATCAGAAATATAACCAAATAGAACCTAACTGCATGAACGGCAAAAGTGTACTGGAGAATAAGCTTCTTTAGGAGGAAAAGGTCTGCCTGTGGCCCTAGAGGTAGCTGCACATCACGCAAACACTGAAGAAAGAGGCAAGAGACAAGTGACCAAAGACAACTCCACAATAATGGCAAGGGACAAGGGATGTAAGGGACAAAAGAGTTCACATTTAGAATACCTTGGAGGTTACTAGGATTTTTCCGTTTCCATGGGAAATTGTGTAGCTTCAGGCTACTGACTACCCTGGTCTCCTACTAGTACATGAATGGCTTATTAAACCTAGAACATATCTGTTTTAGTTAACTTCTGGGCAGGGGGGGTTAGAGTAGAAGAGAACAAAATGTACTTAAATGCTGAATTTTTTCTCCAGGCTGAATGCCTTTCATCCAATAAGACATTCAAAGCAGTGACCCAGCAAATGGATTGAAAAAGCAATCTTCCGTCCCAGTGCCACATTATCATTCCTATTCAGTATTCTCCATGAGATATCTCAATCAGCTGTGTGTAAGTGACAACGCAGCCCATTGCTGGGTTAATTAAACATTTGACTTTAACACCCTCCCCGTCATTAAGCAAATAAAAACAGATAATTCAAACTGCACTTCATCCTCAGGGTACACAACACACATGTCAAAATTAAGAGAGTCCAAGGCCTCTGGGGAATTCTGTTGGGGCTATAATCAGTTTAAATCTTATCTGGTTTATCAATTATTCTATTGATTAAACCAAAGCGGTTATACACAACTCCTCTGCCACATGGGATTGATGTCAGCAGAGCAAGAAAATAACTGCAGGAGGTTCCAAACTGATTTAAAAAGAGACCAATGGACAGACCAATAATAGTCGATTATTATATACCAGTGATCCATATACTGAAGAGTTGATTCTTAGTTTCAGGCGGGTGAAGTGAACTGTTTCCAATCACTATATCCTCCTGCTATATACCTCACCACTGGCTTGAGTAAATTTATGTCTTGGAAGATCAACATATTTTCTACTGATTTAAACAGAAACTAGCATGGTCAGTGATTGAAATATTTTATAGATACAGACTCTAAACTGTAACAGAGAGAGTCTCAAACAGGGAAACCCAAATTTTTTTCCTAAAAAAAAACTTACCTGTCTGCACACCACTGGGAACATGCAGGGATGAAAGGGGGCATACTTGAGAATTGATTCTCCTAAAAATATGTAATCGCACAGTTACTACAGTGTATTAAAACATCAAATTCTTGAAAAAGAGAATCTAAGAAATCTGAGATCTTACCATAGATTCAGACTCATGACTCCTTTTATTAATTCCAAGGGCAAACATCTTCAAAACCATTAATAACAATGAAAATATAGTGGTCCATCTTCAAACAAAATGTTGACATTCAAGCTCTAACATGAAATTCCTATTGAATTTTTTAAAAACGATTCTGATACTCTCCTGCTCAATTCATTGTATAGAAGCCTTCAAATGTCCAGAACCCTTATCACCTCAAGGCCATGTTCTATTATAATATATATAAGAAAACCACTAATAAACCATACTAACAAAAATGGGGGGATGGTGGGTAAAACTACTCCACACTTTATATTTGTGCACGCATAGCTGTGCTCTTCAGAAACAGAATTTGTTCACTGCTAATCTTGGCACCACGTGTGCAACCAACCATAATTTAACTTATCTCCTTCAGATTTTTTGTTTTCAGGCAGACTAAGTAAGAAACCTGCATTAGCATGCTGTATTCTACGCTCACCACTAGAAATACTGAGGGTGCTATTTGTAATTGTATTCTTTTTAAGAGGTTTGTTCTCTGCAGCTGTTTTCTGCTTGCAGTGTATTTTGTGTAATCAGCACATCATCATAAATACATTGGCTGTTCCCCTGAGGGTAGCTGTCAGTGTTTAATTTACAGAACAACCTGGCCAATGTGAATTTTAACACTACAGCACTAGGCAAGGAGTTACCACACTCTGTGAAAAACAGGCTTCTATGAATTTTTATATCAAGACCTGGTCCCAGGACAATTTAAGTTCTAGAAATAGACTGTTTAAAGAAGCACTTTATACCTTGTATGCAATAGACTCTTTCCCACTTAACGGCCTTAGAAGAAGCCCTGAAGTAACCAAACCGCAAGTGGGCACTACAAATTCTAGAGACAACAGGATTGAACATCTATGATCTACCAGCAGGAGGCACTGTTATAAATGTTACCCATCTCTTTTTAAAGCTACATGTAAAGCTATCAAAAACATCACTGCTCCCTTGGAAGGTGTGTAAAGGCAGAAGAGAAAATCATTTAAGATGTTTATTTTTGCTGACATGAACTATATCTGATATGAAAATAGGTATACTGCTTCCTTACAGCTGCTACTAAGCCAGACCTTATCTAGCTCAACGAATGAGAAAAACACATGAAACGAATGATTATTCGTAGCAGTGCATGCCATTAAGTCGCTTTGATTGCATCTGACTCTTTGCGATCCTATGGACTATAGTCAAGTTCCTCTGCCCATGGGATTCCCTAGGCAAGAATTCTGGAGTGGGATGCCATGCCCTCCTCCATGGGATCTTCCTGACTCAGAGATCAAATCCAGTCTCCTGCATTCGCAGGTGGGTTCTTTACCATTAGTGCCACCTGGGAAGCAGCAGTAGTCCCCACAAATTATATGCATAGTGCCTGGTACATAAGCTCTCAATGAATGTCTAATAAATAACTATAAGCTCCTTGAGGACAGGGTCTGAATCTTAATTTATGCCCAGTAATTTGTACAGTACCCAGCACACAGAAGGTATTCAATACATGAATTAAACTGAACTAAGGCTAGTTGTGAGTGGCAATGTTATTTGTAAAGATTTAGATCTACATAATGTCGAAATATATTTTCTAAATCAGTAAAATGCCCTTAAAAGCAGATGGAGTGTCTATCATGTATTTTAGTCATTTTAATTAATGCTATTTGTATAGCTCAGAAACCTAAGTAGCTCAATCTTACAATAAACCAAACTAGCCTACAAAATACTGGAACAGTAAAACTTACTTTTTGTTTTAATAATGAAGACCATATATAAGAGATTGAAACTTATATAAGAAAGGTATCCAATAGCACTCTTCCATTGTTGAAGTGGCATTACAGGTACACATACACACTCTACAAATCAAGCAATCAAACGTGTATTTCTGTGTGAGGCAATATTGTATAAGTTAGAATGCCTAACAGAAATCAGTCCTGAATATTCACTGGAAGCTGAAACTCCAATACTTTGGCCATGTGATGCAAAGAACTGTCTCATTGGAAAAGATACTGATACTGAGAAAGATTGAGGCAGGAGAAGAAGGGAACGACAGAAGATGAGATGGTTGGATGGCATCACCGACTCAATGGACATGAACTTGAGCAAGCTCCAGGAGTTGGTGATGGACAGGAAAGCCTGGCGTGCTGCAGTCCATGGGGTTGCTAAGAGCTGGACACAACTGAGCGACTGAACTGACTGATGCCTCAAGTTACACTGAATCAAAATACAGTTCATTCTAGCAGAGGTCTCCCCAGTGTATTTGCTTTATATAGTTGGGGAGAATTATATTTTCATGATGTTTTACAAAAATTAAATTGTGACTAATGAGTTCTTTGTTTTTAGAAAAGGAAGAAAATTGCCTATTTCACTTCTGAGAATTTCAAACTTGCCCAAATTTATAATAAAGTTAAAATTTAAACAACTAACTAGAGCAGCAGAAATTTAGAGAACTTACTCTGAGACTGCTATAATTAAACTATTTCCTATAATAATTTTAAAATTTTATGTAAGCATAATTATATATAGTAAAATTTGATAACACCCTGAAATTGACTGACCTCAGTATTTTGACAACTGTAAAGAAGTTTTACTTAAGAACACAAGCCCTATTCATTACTTTCTATAATGCTTTGTGTGTGCTCAGTTGTTCAGTTGTGTCCAACTCTTTGCGACCCCATGGGCTACAGCCCACTAGGCTCCTCTGTCTGTGGAATTTTCCAGGCAAGAATACGAGAGCAGATTGCCATTTCCTTCTCCGGGGATCTTCTTGACCCAGGGATCAAACCTGCATCTCTTGTGTCTCTAGTATTGGCAGGTGGATTCTTCACTACTGTGCACTGTACCACCGGGGAAGCTCCTCTATTATGCTAAGACATTTTAAAAAGGTAATTCTTTTTTACATTTATGTCATGTGAAAAGCAAACTGAGAAAGAACATGACCCACTGACTCAGTACGTTTGGATTTGTTTCACCAATTATATTAGCTTTTAATTCAGTTGAATATTTGAGATAATATTTTGTAAAAAAAACAAACTTTATGCCTAACAAATATATCTTAATTCTTCATAGATTAATTAATCACATTCTTTCTTCTTAGATTGAGAACTACAAAAATACATCCTGGGACCTTCTGAACTAAACTGGATGGGGTTAGACTAAGGTCAGGCTAGATCAGATGACTGCATTCTGTCTTCCCTGGAGACCATGTAGTAGTTCCATGTACTGCCATTAGATAGCAGCACAGTACACACCATCAGTCATATCTCACAGTCTCTTCCGTTAAGGTTGGAATTATTTTGGCTACACACACACACACACACACACACACACACACACACACACACACACACAGATTCTAATTCAATTAGTGCAGTCAGCAACTCCAGAAAAAAGTAATTCAATTAGTGCATTGTGGAGCTCTACAATACCTCTAAGCAGATGTTCACCATCTTCAGGAACTGGAGCTAGGTTTAAAATACCTGTATCACTCAGATATGCCACTACATTATGTCATTTGTCAAAGTGCTTACATATGCTTTTCTGTCTTCAAAGAGAAGGTGAGGAAACACACTCAGGCTAAGTTCCTAGAGATTTTTCCATTATCTACACCAAAGAAGTATATTCAATTTTAGGCTGCAGTAATTAAATTACATAATCCAAATTATGTTCAAACTATATACTACACTATTACTTATTTTTGCAGTACTGTCTCTAGTTATGCATGCCACACTATTACGAGGACAGTGTCAAGGTGGAATGCATTCACAAGGAGGGACAATCAGAATGATTAGCACCCTCCCCATCAAAATACAGGGTTATGAAAATGGCAGGAATGATTATTAGCATTTTCCAAAGAAATGCTATCAGAACCGGGAATATGCAGTCTGAGAACAGCAAACATAAGCAACATGAAAGCTATCCTCAAACACAGAAATACATGAAAAAGAAAACAATTACTTTATATTATACAAAAGGTAAAATTAGACTCAGCAGGTGAACAAGAAGTTTGACTCCTTGAGAGAAAATTTTCTAAAAGAACCAACAGTGAAGAAGAAAGCAAGATGACTCAAGAAATTCAGCTTGCCAATAATGGCAGTGATCAAGCAGAGATTAGATGACTCTTTGCCAAAAAAAACTTCATAAAGGATTCCTGTATGTGACTGGATGGTCTCCTGACCTCACTTTCAACACTGAAATTCTATGGTTCTATGAATATACTGATTTTTGCTTATAAGGGAAACCTGGACTTTAAGTAATAAAGATAATCATTAAGGAGGAATGGCTATACAAAAGCCCATGGGCTGTGAGGCATTTTGATAGTGACTGCTGCATAATAACACACGGAAGGAAGAAGAAATTTGTATACTTTCTCTCTGCTAAGATTTAGGAGATGCCATAAATGTACATATTTCTAGTCTTATTTCTTAGCTAAGCACTTGCACTCCTCTTGCTCTTTCAAGACTGGAAAGAATGGTTTGTTTTTACTTATCCTCAGGAATTCAGCCAATGAGAAATCAATTTCTAGAAGAATGATTTTTTAAAAAATCCTCCACCGAGTCAAGATATTGGGTCCTCATAGCTTAAATGTAAATCTATGTCAATAGTTATGCTTTAAAAATACAGAACAATACTGAAAACAACAGTAAGTAATTCTCAATATCCCTCCCTTTTGTCCTGCTTTCTCTGCACTGTACCTTGTGAGGACATAATTCTGGGTACAAGGGAGCAGGACATCATTTTACAAATATTATCTCCTCTCTTTTAAGCATGACCTCAAAGCAGGGAATTAAGAAATGTCAGGAATGATTGCCACCATTTTTCCAGTGCATTCCACTATGAATTCATGATAGAGAATAGCTTCTGCCTTTCACATCCGCATAGGGAGAGGACTAAGCTAAATAGCTGTGCTTTAAAAGCATCAATAAGAGTTAATTCAAGTACTTTCAACACAAACTCCTATTTTTTCATATTCCACAAGAATTCCAAAAGGTCATTCTCACTTAAAACCTTACCTGTAAGGTCTATGTCCCCAAAACAAATTAAGATAAAATCACATCACGTATCTGTCAAAAGAGCTGCTTTTGTAGAATGAAAAAAAACAAACTTGTTTCTGTAAAATGTTATTTTAAGATATACTGCAATTTAAATAGCAATAGGAAACTTTCTATTAATAGAAAATAATTCCAAGAAATCTATGGTTTGGCTTTTTCAACAAAAATTTTCTTTTCATGTGCCACTAACTTATTCTAATACCAATGTAATGGCTCTTCCATATTATCCATTCATGAATTCTGCACTTAAAAAAAAAAAAAGTATTTTCTTCTTCCCCAAAGTTTAAGGCTTCCAATAATGAACAAAAACTTTAGATAAACAGAGCAATAAATAACATAGCTGGGTTAATTTCTATTTGACTGGCAATACTGCCATATAGTGGGCTATCAGCCTAACAAGCTATGTCACTCCATTTCTTATCTTTACACTACTACCTTCCAAACTTCCTGCCTCCACAAAAACAGAACCAGGACCTAAGCTGATTCCTCCTTAGAATTGAGTATGTTCCATAAATCTACAAATTAGTTAACTAACCCAACTTTAGTCTCCTTTGTCCAAACCTCACAGCCTGCATTTATGTTCTAGTGTTAAGTTTATTTGTTGGCTCCATCAGCACCACTTCTCTTTAACATTGTCCCTTTTCATGCATTTAAGGCAACTGCTTCCAACCCTATCAGTGAAAACAGACAAACGGGGGATAAAGGAATGAACTGCAAACACCTCAAACAAGAAAGGTTGCTTAAAAAACCAAGTGTCACATTCTGACAGTTCAATATTTCATAGCCAATACAAGGAATGTGCAACGACACTGCAACTTTAAATCTTTTCCTCCTATATCAGTCTCTCTTTCTCTCATTGTAATGCCAAAGGGAACAGCAATCAGAGTGGAGATGTTCAACGTGATAGAGGTCAGGACACCATCGGATCAACGTACCAGAAACACGACCTTGTTTATTTTTTTTTCCACAGTATTATTGTTTACAGGGTGCTTTGCTCATGTACCTTGTGGTTCTTAGCTAAAAGATGAAATTACAGCCCAGGATGAAGCGCTCAGGCACACATCCAATTTGTGTTTCCATCTCAGAAAACAAAAAGCTTCTAAGGCCCTCAGGCTGCCATTCAAACTTGGAGGCTGACATTTTTAACAGCATGAACCAGAGACTGGCAGAGAATGATCTAATGCATTTCTGACTTGTCAATCAAAGATCTCACCTCTGCTGTCTTGTAAACAGTTGGGGGCCATCTAACTACATTCATAAACCTAGGGAGAGCTTACTGCCAGCTGGGGTGCTGGAGCCACATGCTCTGGCTTCTATTCACCAAAATCATGATTCAGTTTTATAATCTCACTGTAAATAGTCCGCAGGCACATTTCCAAGACTCCTGGAATAGAACCAGAGTAGGGAATACAAAAGAGATATTGGTCAAATACTGTGTTATTTTCAAGCTGTTGGAATCCTGTACCCATTTTATCCTCATTTTACCAATTCTCCCCAAAGGACTGCACTATTCTGCAACTAAAATGCTTAAAAAAAATTAATGACCTGACAATGTAAGTCTAGAGGAAATATACTAATTTATATCAGAAATTTCCCTTGTGCTTTATTACCGGTAAAGAAACAGGCTCCCTAAACACAGCTCATGCAAAGGACAGAAACTGGAATAAACAATAGCAACTCTATTTTAGTAAAACTAATCATGTGCTTTCTTTCAAATATAAAATTTCTCATGTTCATATGCAAAAGCTTTGTATAAACTAGCTTTAAATACTGAAATGTATATTTGTGTATATGAAACATGAAAAGAGTAGTTATCCCTCTACTCCTGCTGTTTATGATCTCCAACGCCCACAAAAATTAGACCAAATCAGGCTAAAACATGAATTTTTTGCTAAAGGATCACAAATAAAAATAAATGTACTCTTTTTTATGCCAATTTTACTGCATGCAGAATTCCAATTTAATTCATGCCAAGCCATACATACTAGATTTGCAAGAAAGGTCTTGAGAATTTGAATGGTACACCTGAGAATGTTCAAATGCAAGTGACAGATAACCCAGCTGGGGAAGGTACACTGCAAAATCCCATTTCTTGATGATCTACAACATCCTAGGCCCAAACAACTATTTCAAAATATAGACTTGGTTTCTAGAGGACTAGGCCAGAGAATATAGAAAAGCTCACAGCTACTGAACATCATGCTTAGGAAAAACAGAACTCACGGGTATGTGTGGCACCGCCCATGAGGAAAGCACTGCAAGTCTTAAGAGGCCTAAGCAGCTAAATAGTCAAGAGATTGGTCTTTTTTTCCCCCAATGAGGCCAACACAAATAAACTGGGTTTCTCTCTTCATGAAAAATGACAAAGAAAAGAGTTTCTTAAATGATGCCTATCTGCCAAGATTCCACATCCTGACAGTCCACATAAAATGGCAAACCTAAAAATTAACACAAGGAAGGACAGCAAGACAATAAAACACTACCACATAAAAAAAGCACAATGGTGAAAGAAGGTACAAATGGCCGTGCAGTCACCAAACCACCAACAATGATTCTTAAATAGCACATAAAGAATTCCTGCGGCACTTTGGCCTCTACTCAGCACAAAGATTGCAGGAACAAGAACGTAATCTTGGAATATAAAGAAAGTAATATGTACCTCTCCAGAGGATACAGGTGAACCTTAACTGCCCACAGGAAGAATTTCTCCGGTAAGGACAGTACCTCCATAAAGGCTCCCATCACCCGTAGAAGTTTTCATCAATTTGATGACATGATCCTCTACACTGAAAACCCTAAAGACACCACCAGAAAATCAGTAGAGCTAATCAATCAATATAGTAAAGTTGCAGGATATAAAATTAATATACAGAAATCCCTTGCATTCCTATACACTAACAATGAAAAAAACAGAAAGAGAAATTGAGGAAACAATCCCATTCACCATTGCAACTTATAGGCAGAGTACATCATGAGAAACGCTAGGCTGGAAGAAGCACAAGCTGGAATCAAGATTGCCGGGAAAAATATCAATAACCTCAGATATGCAGATGACACCACCCTTTTGGCAGAAAGTGAAGAGGAACTAAAAAGCCTCTTGATGAAAGTGAAAGAGCAGAGTGAAAAAGTTGGCTTAAAGCTCAACATTCAGAAAACGAAGATCATGGCATCTGGTCCCATCACTTCATGGGAAATAGATGCGGAAACGGTGTCAGACTTTATTTTTTGGGGCTCCAAAATCACTGCAGATGGTGACTGCAGCCATGAAATTAAAAGATGCTTACTCCTTGGAAGGATAGCATATTCAAAAGCAGAGACATTACTTTGCCGACTAAGGTCCGTCTAGTCAAGGCTATGGTTTTTCCAGTAGTCATGTATGGATGTGAGAGTTGGACTGTGAAGAAAGCTGAGCACTGAAGAATTGATGCTTTTGAACTGTGGTGTTGGAGAAGACTCTTGAGAGTCCCTTGGACTGCAAGGAGATCCAACCAGTCCATTCTAAAGGAGATCAGCCCTGGTTGTTCTTTGGAAGGAATGATGCTAAAGCTGAAACTCCAGTACTTTGGCCACCTCATGTGAAGAGTTGACTCATTGGAAAAGACTGATGCTGGGAGGGATTGGGGGCAGGAGGAGAAGGGGACGACAGAGGATGAGACGGCTGGATGGCATCACCGACTCGATGGACATGAGTTTGAGTGAACTCCGGGAGTTGGTGATGGACAGGGAGGGCTGGCATGCTGCAATTCATGGGGTCGCAAAGAGTCGGACACAACTGAGCGACTGAACTGAACTGATTGCAACAAAAAGAATAAAGTACTCAGGAATAAATTTACTTAAAGAAACAAAAGACCTACATATAGAAAACTATAAAACACTGATGAAAGAAATCAAAGATGACACAAATAGATGGAGTCAGTTCAGTTCAGTTCAGTCACTCAGTCGTGTCCGACTCTTTGTGACCCCATGAATCGCAGCACTCCAGGCCTCCCTGTCCATCACCAACTCCCAGAATTCACTCAGACTCACATCCATTGAGTCTGTGACGCCATCCAGCTGTCTCATCCTCTGTCATCCCCTTCTCCTCCTGCCCCCAATCCCTCCCAGCATCAGAGTCTTTTCCAATGAGTCAACTCTTTGCATGAGGTGGCCAAAGTACTGAAGCTTCAGCTTCAGCATCATTTCTTCCAAAGAAATCCCAGGGTTCACCTCCTTCAGAATGGACTGGTTGGATCTCCTTGCAGTCCAAGGGACTCTCAAGAGTTTTCTCCAACACCACAGTTCAAAAGCATCAATTCTTCGGCGTTCAGCCTTCTTCACAGTCCAACTCTCACATCCATACATGACCACAGGAAAAACCAGCACCTTGACTAGACGGACCTTAGTCAGCAAAGTAATGTCTCTGCTTTTGAACATACTATCTAGGTTGGTCATAACTTTTCTTCCAAGCAGTAAGCATCTTTTAATTTCATGGCTGCAGTCACCATCTGCAGTGATTTCGGAGCCCAAAAAAATAAAGTCTGACACTGTTTCTACTGTTTCCCCATCTAGATGGAGAAATTTATCATTTTCATGGATTGGACGAATCAATGAGCATACTACCCAAAGCAATCTATAAATTAATGCAATCCCTTTCAAGCTGCCAACGTTAATTTTCAGAGAACTAGAACAAATAATTTCACCATTTGTATGGAAACACAGAAAACCTCAAATAGCCAAAGCAATCTTGAGAAAGAAGAATGGAACTGGAGGAATCAACCTGCCTGACTTCAGACTACACTACAAAGCAACAGTCATCAAGACAGTATGGTACTGGCACAAATACAGAAATATAGATCAATGGAACAAAACAGAGAGCCCAGAGATAAAATCCATGCACTACGGACACCTTATCTTTGACAAAGGAGGCAAAAATATACAATGGAGAAAAGACAATCTCTCTAACAAGTGGTGCTAGGAAAATGGTCAACCACCTGTAAAAGAATGAAATGAACACTTTCTAACACCAGACACAAAAATAAACTCAAAATGGATTAAAGAGCTAAATGTAAGACCAAAAACTATAAAACTCTTAGAGGAAAACATAGGCAGAACACTCTCTGACATAAATCACAGCAAGATCCTCTATGACCCACCTCCCAGAATAATGGAAATAAAAACAAAAATAAACAAATGGGACCTAATTAAACTTAAAAGCTTTTGCACAATGAAGGAAACTATAAGCAAGGTGAAAAGGCAGCCTTCAGAACAGGAGAAAATAATCAAATGAAACAACTGACAAAGAATTAATCTCCAACATATACAAGCAGCTCATGCAGCTCAATACCAGAAAAATAAACAACCCAATCAAAAAGTGGGCCAAAGAACTAAATGGACGTTTCTCCAAAGAAGACATACAGATGGCTAACAAATACATGAAAAGATGCTCAACATCACTCATTATCAGAGAAATGCAAATCAAAACCACAATGAGGTACCAACTCACACCAGTCAGAATGGCTGCCATCAAAAAGTCTACAAACAATAAATGCTAGAGAGGGTGTGGAGAAAAGGGAACCCTCTTACACTGTTGGTAGAAACGAAAACTAGTACAGCTACTATGGAGAACAATATGGAGATTCCTCAAAAAACTGGAAATAGAACTGCTATATGACCTTGCAATCCCACTGCTGGGCACACAGACCAAGGAAACAGAACTGAAAGAGACACGTGTACCCCAATGTTCACTGCAGCACTGTTTACAACAGCTAAGACATGGAAGCAACCTAGATGTCCATCGGCAGATGAATGGATGAGGGAGCTGTAATACATATATATGGTGGAATATTACTCAGCTCTATGAAAAAAAGAACGTATCTGAGTCCGTTCTAATGAGGTGGATAAAACAGGAGACTAGTATACAAAGTGAATTAAGTCAGAAAGAAAAACACCAATATAGTATATTAACGCATATATATGGAATTTAGAAAGACGGTAACGATGACCCTATTATGTAAGATAGCAAAAGAGACACAGATGTAAAGAACAGACTTTTGGACTATGTGGGAAAAGGCAAGGGTGGGATGATTTGAAAGAATAGCATTGAAACATATACATTACCATATATAAAACAGATGACCAGTGCAAGTTTGATGCATGAAGCAGGGCACTCAAAGCTGGTACTCTGGGACAACCCAGAGGGATGGGGTGGGGAGGGAGGTCATAGTGGGGTTCAGGATGGGGGGACACGTGTACACCCATGGCTAATTCATGTCAGTGTAAGGCAAAAACCACCACAATATTGTGAAGTAATTAGACTCCAACTAAAATAAATTAATTTTTTAAAATTAAAAATAAAGAGCAAAAAAAAACCCACCTAATATTCAGGTGAACTAGGTCACTAATCTTGATACACCCTAGTTTCCACTTTAGGAAAAAGCAAATATAAACATCTACCTCAAACACTGTTAGAAGGCTGGAAAGAAAAATATTTCTTAGTAGGTATTCTACATATATCTTTCACTTCGGTACAGATTTAAGTGACATATACTACTTACAATGAGTGAATTAAGGTTCAACTTAAAAAAAAGTGATAACTTTTTTTTTTCACTAAAGGACAGAGGAGACTGGTAGGCTATAGTTCATGGGGTTGCAAAGAGTCAGACACAACTGAACAACTTCACTTTCAATAGAAATATTTGAAGGTACAGAAAACTCCACAAATCCCATTTGCTATAAATCCATGTGCCCAGAGACTACGTATAAAGCATTTTGACGTTTATCCTTGGACAATTCCTTGTATACTTACTTTTGAAAAATAAACCTCTATGAAATTAAAACAAAAAAAAGTTTTCATCAACTTGATTTTTCCAGTCTGTGCTACTTTTATATTGGGGTGACCCCAAACCTCCTTGGGTACCTATATTCTCCCTTGTGCCATGGGGTCATGTTGAAGTCAGGGCAATTAGGTAAAATCCAACATTATTCAACATAAAAGCAATAAGCCCTCTTGCTGCTGCTGCTGCTGCTGCTGCTGCTGCTGCTGCTGCTGCTAAGTCACTTCAGTCGTGTCCGACTCTGTGCGACCCCATAGACGGCAGCCCACCAGGCTCCCCCGTCCCTGGGATTCTCCAGGCAAGAACTGGAGTAGGTTGCCATTTCCTTCTCCAATGCATGAAAGTGAAAAGTGAAATGAAGTCGCTCAGTCGTGTCCGACTCTTCGCGACCCCATGGACTGCAGCCTACCAGGCTCCTCCATCCATGGATTTTCCAGGCAAGAGTACTGGAGTGGGGTGCCATTGCCCTCTCCGATAAGCCCTCTTGGTGGAGTGAAAAATTTAATTTTTCAGATCCACCAGGAAAAAAAATTTTGTTAAAGGAAATCTGATCATCTCACAATAAGATGATCTTGATTAGATCCCTGGAGTAGGAAATGGCAACCCACTCCAGTATTCTTGCCTGGACAATTCTACAGACAGAGGAGCCTGACAGGTTACAGTCCATGGGGGTCTCAAACAGTTGGACAGGACTGAGTAAATGAGCATGCACACATGCAAATACTAGACAACGCTGCGCATCAGCCTGTAAATGAACATTACCTACATCACAAACATGTCAAAATACTTAGCAATGGAAGAATCCATTATTCTTGAAACAGAATATTAAAACAAAACTTGAAACAGAATATCAAAAACAATCAAGTAAGCATCTTGAAAGACAAATCAGTCCTAATGGTGTCATTCTTCCCAAGACAGACTTTCTAGCATAAAGTAAAATACACCAAATTCAGGTCATCTATAACTTTTCTAAATAAATATATAAATTGAAAGAGCAGAAGCTGAACAAACAATTTCAAGGTCAGCTAAAATGTTTTAAAATTCATAATTATACTTTCTTTTAAATAATGAGCTTCAATAATATACAGTATAATAAAATATCCAACATTTTGCACATACACTTTAATTTTGTTCCGAATCAAGACTAAAGGCTCACTTTCAGTATTATCTCTAATGATTTCTATCCTTTCGGTAAACCACTGTTAATCACTACTATCATTTTAATTTTCCCTGTATCTATTCTGGTATAGAATAAGGGTAAAATGCAATAAAATAGTCAAATAATTGTACAAACACACACTGCTGTGAAGATAAAGATGTTGACATCACTGAAACTGAACTCAGCTGGCTGGCAGTGCCAGTAGCCTGAAATGTGCATTTGTCTATCAACAAGAGTCCAAATTCAGTATACAAAATCTATTTCAGAAGGGATCCTCATAGTGAGAGTCATAGAAAAGTCAAATGTATAAAATCTGAGGACTGCCCATAAATCAGACTCAACAAGTTTTCCTTTATTCTGTGTAAATATGTAGTCTTTGGAATGACTGTTTAATCACCATAACTTCTTTCTGAATATAGAACACTCATGTGTATGTATGTGCAGGTACTCCGATCAATTCAAGGCTTTCTCTTTTCCCATCCTATCAATGTTATTTAATCTTTTACATTTCAAGTGCCAAGCACTTGATACTGTGCTTGACACTGGAAATGTAAAAATGAACAAAACATAGTTGTACCCTCAAGAAACTGAAAAATTACAATAGTGTATCAGTGTTTATGACAGAGGTATCTATTGCATGTCCTTGGTACATATGCTCTGAGTAGGTTAAGGGAGTGGGGAAGGGTGAAAAGATCAGTAAGGGCCTTTATTCTAGAGGTGAAACAACTTAAGCAGAACTGTGGAATTTAGGAATTAGCCAGGTTAGATAAAAGTGGGAGGCAAGGGGAAAGGGATGATAGGTGTTTTCAGTAGTAGCATTCTCCAGGTAGAGAACAGGATATGCCAAGACACAGAGCATGACACAGTACTGCTGGAGAACTATGAATCTGAAATGGCTAAAAATTATACGGGGTAAAGAGGGATAAAAATCAACATAACCAGGTGACAAACATAGAATTTAATAAAGCACAGAACAGAGCTGAAAATCAGAAAGTAATAGTATCAGTAAGATAGTAATACCTGGGAAGACATTTAAAATAGATCCTTTCTTTTTCTATTTCTCTGTATTTTTTGTAATTATTAGATTTTTACTTTTATAATTTTATAATAAAGTGGTAATAATAAATATACTTTAAAACAAAATTATATTTGTCTGGGCATGTCTATGTGTGTGTGTATGCAAGCATGAATGGATAAGTCATTCTAGACTGAAGGAACTAGCATGTTGACTTATGATTATCTTAAAGCAGGAGTATGAGTAATACTTTTTTGTTTACATATTTACCAAATAATTTATATATTCTACTACAATTAGTTTTATTAGCAGACAAAAATGTAGGGTTCCCCCCACCAAACAAAAACATTTTTGATTTGTCACTATATGCAAATTCCTTATGTAAAGGGTATAGCTAGGATAAACATAGGTCAAATGTCAACATATGCATTGAAAACAAAATTTTATTGTAGTTTATTTAGAATGTTGTATTAATTTCTTTTGTACAGCAAAGTGACTCAGTTATGCATATATATATATTTTCATGTTATTTTTCATTATGATTTATCACAAGATACTGAATATATAGTTACTTGTGCTATACAGACAACCTTCTTATTTATTCACCCATATCTGTAGTTTGCCTCTGCTAATCTCAAACTCCCATTCTTCCCTCCCCTACCTACACTTCCTGGCAACCACAAGCCTGTTCTCTATACCTATGAATATGTTTAGCTTCACAGATATGTTGATTTGTATTATATTTTAATTTTACATATAAGTGATATCATATCGTATTTCCCTTTCTCTTTCTGACTTATTTTGCTTAGTATGATAATCTATAGGTCCATCCATGTTGTTGTATATGGCATTATTTCATTCTTTGTGATGGCTGAGTAACATTCCAGTGTATATATAAATATATATATATAAATATATCTTCTAACACACCACATCTTCTTACAATTCATCTGTCAATGGATATTTAGGTTATTTCCATGCTTGGCAATTATAAACAGTGCTGCTATAAACAAAGGGGTATGTGTATCTTTCTGAATTATAGTTTTGTCTGGGTATATGCCCAAGAGTGGGATGGCTAGATCACATGACAATTCTATTTTTGGTTTTTTGAGGACCCCCATACTGTTTTCCATAGTGGCTGTACCAATTTACAATCCCACCAACAGTGTAAGAGCATTCCCTCTTTGGCATTTGTTATTTGTAGATTTTTTAATGGTGGTCATTAAATGTGAGGTGGCACCTCATTTTAGTTTGATTTGCACTTCTCTAATAATTAGCAATGTTTTCAGCTTTTCACCATTGAGTATTATACTGGCTGCGGATTTGTCATAAATGGCTTTTATTATGTTGAGACATGTTCTCTCTCTACCAATTTTCACTAGAGTTTTTATCTGAATGGATGTGATTTATCAAAGGCAAATTTTTCTGTGTCTATTAAGATGATCATGTGGTTTCTATCCTTTCTTTTGTTGATGTGGTATATCCACTGATTGATCAGTGTGTGTTGAACCATCCTTATGACCTTGGGATGAATCCAACTTGGTTGTGGTTTTATGCATTGTTGGATTTGGCTTCCTAATATTCTGTTGAGAATTTTTGTGTCTATGGTCATCAAAGATACTGGCCTGTAATTTTCTTTTTTGATACTCTGTGTGGTTTTGGTATCAGGGTGATGATACCATAGAATGTCTTTGGGAGTGTTCAAAAGGAACTGAACTTTTTATTAAACAGAAATTGTACACTACTGAGATGATTTATATATAATGGGGGGCATCAGTTATGATTTGATAAGTGAACATTTTTGACATAGGGTAATTTTCCTATGGTAATGTTTTGTAAAAAAAATTGTGTGCTCATTTACATTCAGTGTGTGTGATAATCCATATTCCTCTAAAACCTCAAATGTAAAATAAATCTTCCATATGTATATATACCTATACTCTGAATAATGGTTAACTTCCCTAGCATTCTTCCATGTTAACATTTCACATAATAGATGGTAAGATTTAGTAGACTTCAAGTATTTTTCTTTTTAACTTTACTAAAGAATAATTGATTTACAATGTTGTGTTAATTTCTGCTATACAGCAAAGTGACTCAGTTATACATGCATATATATATATATTCTTTTCCATTATGGCTTCTCACAGGATATTGAATATAGTTCCCTGACATCTAAGTATTCCTAAACAGTAAAACACATTACATTATCTCTCCTGAAGTCAACTCTCAACAATTTCAACCTTTGACAATGGACACTAGATTAACATTAAAATATTACATGGTTCAAGCTCAAAAATTCCTTAAAATTACTAGCTATACGTAACACCAAAAACAGTCTAAGGTCATATAAATCTACCTAAATTATTATTGTCAGAATTTCTCTTCTTCTTTAATGTCTAAAGAAAATAAAGGATCCAAATTACTCAGCTATTTTTAAACACTTGCTATTGCTCAGTCTCATTTAATAGTACAGATTAGAAGACTACCAGGTGCTGAGGACAAACAAATAATTCCACAAACTATACCCACTGTTAATCAACAAAAATCCTCTTAGTTACCTATAGACTTTCCAGGACAAAGCAAAATGACGAAAATGAAAATATGTTCAAACTATAAACAAGTCCTCAAACAATCTACTGTATTTAAACAATATTTAGAGCATCTTCTTTGTACTAATTTGAAATGTGTGGATTGGAAAAGTCAATAATCAAACCATCCCAATGTTGCCATTTCCATCTGAATTACTGAGGATAATCCAACAAATTAAGCAACAGCTCTTCCTTTTATATTGTCAAAGAATTTTGATTTTGAAGGTGCTTCTAATTTGCTAAAGGAATGCAATAATTTCAAAGAAAAAAATGTCATGAAGCTATTACTAAGTCACCTCCTCAAAGATGTTTGGCAACATGATTAGAAATGAGTATTCCTACTGGGCAACCACTTTGAAGAATTACTTGAAATATATCTCTTAAAGTTAAAAATACTCTACGACCCAAGCAATTCCACGCTTAGGTACTAAGCCAAGAGAAATAAATACCCATGTCCACAAAAAGATGCACAAACTGTATACCATAGCTTTAGCCATAGTAGACAAAAATGGGAATAATCCAAATGTCTACCAATAGATGAATGGAAAAACTGTGGTATATTAGCACAATGGAATTTATTTAGCAATAAAAAAAGAATAAGTTACAGATAAACATAACAAAATGCATAAATCTCAAAAACATTATGCTGATCAAAACAGAACAGATATAAAAAATATATACTATATGACTACATTTATATGAGGCTCAAGTACAGGCAAAACTAATCTTTGGTGGCAAATCAGAACAGTAATTGCATATGGGATATGGATAATAACTGGAAGGGGGTACAAAGGAATTTTTTCAGATTATTGAAAAATGAAGTTACACAAGTATTGGTGGCTCAGATGGTAAACAATCTGCCTGCAATGCAGGAGGCCTGGGTTTGATCCCTGGATCAGGAAGATCCCCTGGAGACAGGAATGGCTAATCCAAGGACTGAGGAGCCCGGCAGGCTACAGTCCATGGGGTCACAAAGAATCAGACACAACTGAGCAACTAACACTTTCACTTCATGGGTACTAACTGGAAGAGGGTACAAAGGAACTTTCTCAGATTATAGAAGTGCTCTATATTTTGAAAGTGAGGTTACATAAATGTTTATAGTTTTCAAATTCATCTAAGAGCACACAAGATGTGTACATTTTATTGCATGTAATTTTTACATAAATAAAAATCTAAATAAGCAAATAAGGTAAAACCCAAACCAGAAAAATGCAAATGTACTAAGACTGTTATAGTTCTAGTAGTGAAAACAGGAAAGACTAAAGTCTATATCTGCCAATTAGTCAATCAGCAATATGGAGCACCTGTGTATAATGAACCTGACAGAAAAAAACCATTGAATTAACAGAATGCCAGCAGATAACCCCATTTTTTTCCATTTTTACTACATAAAACTTAATGATTTCTCTGAAGATAAGAAAAGAAAAATAAACATTCATACTTATAGCAATACTGGGGAAAGCAAAGTTTCTCATCAATACCTGAACCCAGAGTAGGCTTTGCTATGATACAGAATTTGGTTAAGGCATGAAAACAAAGTAAGATTTCATTTCACAGTGTAATGTTATATAGCAAGGTGAAACAGTATTTGCTGAAAGTTTCCAAACCTAGTCCTTTGGGCATGTTTCTGATAATATAGAACCTATTAATCTGCCAGACCCTGTTCTAAGTAAAACAAGAAGGAAGGGGGTGCAGGACACAGCCTTTAAAAGAATGACAGATATTAGGACATGACAAAAACTGATTAGAACTAACTAGATCCAAGATGCTGGAAGATCTGGTTCCCTCCAGATTCTGTTCTATATGTCCCTTTTTTTGGCTAATTTTAACCTGTATCTCTTCCTTGTAATAAACCTTGAATATAATAGCTTTCAGTGAGTTCTGTTGAGTCCTTTCTAGTGAATTATCAAATCTGAGGAGAGGAGCAGAGAGGGAGGTGTCCTTACAACTGGTATCTGAAGTGACAGCAGTCTTATCGGGACTGTTCTCTCAGACTGCACTCTGGTGAAACTCACTGCAACTCCAAAAAGGTTAAAAAAAAAAAAAAAAGGTCAGAATATGAGTTTCTTGAGCGCTGAAACTTCATCAATATGATATATAGTAAAAAAAAAAAAAGATATTTGAAATAAATTGATACTCAGGATATTAATATTTTATAACATTAACAGCAATAATGTTAATGATGATGAAGATAAGGATAATAAAAACAGCAACTATTTACTGCATGCCCTAACTATAGTCTCCATTTATAGATGAATTTAGAGTGAAATAACTTGCTTAAGATCATACCACTAGGGACAAACAGTAGATACGTCCTGATTTAACTAATTTTAAAGCCTGCACAGCATCATATTGTATCTCATAAGACAAAGGAAGTTTAATATATTATATTTTGCAAAGAACAAACAAATATCCAGTAACATTATCACTAAAATAGTATCATTAAAGGTAAGTAACTGCTGGCACCGGTCAGGAATGTAGACTATGTAAGTTCTCCAACCTTTAACTAAGACTCAGTCATAAGCATTTTGATACTTACAACTTGTCTTCGAAATTAGTAATAGAATATGAGCTACATAAGTTAAAAACAAATTTAAATCACTAATTTGTTACATATTACTAAGTAAATGTTAGTTGCTCAATTGTGTCTGACTCATTGCAAGCCCATGGACTGTAGCCCACTAGGCTCCTCTGTCCATGGAATTCTTCAGGCAAGAATACTGGAGTGGGTTACCATTCCCTTCTCCAGGGGATCATCTCAACCCAGGAATCGAACCAGGATCTCCTGCATTGCAGGCAGATTCTTTACCATCTGAGCCACCAGGGAAGCCCAAATGCTAGATACAAATTCCAAATACCTAAGGTAGATAAATGACATTTCTACCAAGAAAATCACCATGTATCATACCCTAATCTGTAAAGAATGGGCATCGAGCTCTGTCTTACATATTTCTCTACAAGTTTTCCTCTTTCCTTCTATAGTTTTCTCTCACATCCTGGAACTGTCCTAGTGGCCTCAAAGAAAGGCCAAAGGGAACTAGGATCTGATGATCCAAGCAAGACCAGCTGGACTGTCTCAAGCTGAATACTATACTCAAAGGTCATGAAGGCCTTTCCACCTTGAAACTAGACCTAGTAATCAGGATATAAATAAACATAGTTCTTATATATGTAAAATACACACATATAGATACATAAACATATACATATACCCACACATAAATAATAGTATAGTAGCCAGGAGACACTCTGAATTGAGCACTTTATGTTTTTAGTAATCGTAAGAAAAACATAAGAAAGTGCCCAGGCAACTGGTTGCAGTTAATTGATTGATTATATTAATTGGTTTTATGTAGGTCCAGAGCAAACATTACATATTGAATGCTATTTATTGAGATTACTTTAAAACTCACTATCATACTTCTACTAAACATGAAAACCAACAAATCAACTTGTGCTCTGTCAATTTTGGCAAACCAATCATAACAAAAATGTCTCAAGAGCGGATCAGTCTGGATCTACATTAAAAATTAAAGGAGAACTGAGTGATGCGAAATACAGGCAGTATGAAGGAGAAAAGCGAGCTTAAGTAAAGGATGGGAAAGGAGAGACACACTAATGAATTAACACACATATACTAATGCCCACAAATAACCCACAGAGACAGAGAAAGTACCTGGAAAGCTGTGAGTGCGCCAGTCCCTGGGTTATACAGGCATCGCAGCGAAGGCATGCTGTCCGCCAGGCTGGAGCAGCCCAGCCACAGAGACCTGGGCATAGAGCACTGCAGAGAGAGGACAACTATGAGATGGGACAGCATGAGACAGGATGGCACAGATTACAGGAATTCTCAAAGCTTGGCTAAATATAATATTCCAGTTGCAGCTTGCCTTTATGATAGAAACATCTTCAAGAAACATACTATTCACTAGTTCTAACCCCAGATGGAAACTCAAAAGGAGCACTAGTGCCCAAAAAAGGAAGAAAAAAAAAGTTATAGGTCAAAAAGCAAAATATTTAATTCAAAAATTTATTCCTGTTCTTCGTGTACGAAACTAAAGGAAATCTACTTTTTAATTCAATTAATCAATTCTTTTCTCTACGCACCTCAACTCATCTCCCATAAACTCATCACAAAAGTGAAATACTGTGCAGACTAAGCAGAAAAAAGAAATCACTCATAGTACCACTTCAGCACTAGAAAGGGTAAATTAGAAAACAAAATATCACAGGAAAGTTAAAAGGATTTTAAGAAGGTGGGAAGAGGGAAAAGAAAAAGTATTATACCCCTACAGTTTGACAGCAACTAACGCCACACAATTTGCATACGTTTTATATATCTTGTTAGTCTGCTATTCATTAACCAAAATGCGTAAGTTACCATAGCAGCTGCCTCTTTATCTTTCCAGATGGATTTAGGAGGATGTGGGGGATGGAGGGAGGAGGCAAGAAACAATCCAAACAGAAGGGAAAACAACAACAAAGCAAGGAGAGACAGGGACAGAAAAAGAGGACCCCAAAAAGCTGCTGGTCCTAAAACCTTGTAAATAAATAAACAAATAATATGTAAGTGTAAATATACATACAGTATATTCAAAACAAACAAAAAAAAGGTAGAAATTATGAGTTCTAGTATTACTAATGAAACAGTATTAGTGGTACTGCTTCTGTTCCTTATAAACACTGTATCTTTTAGAAGAATTTTTACAATCTTTAGATTTCCCTAAACGTATCCCAGGCTGAATCTTTGTCCATCAACTTGGGTGCTATTACAGTCTAGTAATACTAAAAAACTAAATACCTGATCATAGCACATATAAAAACAGAAAAACATTTTAAAGCACAACAGTCAGTGCACATAATACTAAACTTTAAATTATAAGCTTTGAACTATTTATTATCATCATGGGACTTCTTTTTTCTTAAAACACTTTAGTTGAGGAAATATCAAGGAAACAAAATATGGTATTCATTGTTCACTATTTATAACTGATACAAGGATGATATACTGGAAAGGACTTCAAAAACTGGTTTAGACTCCAGCTTTCAGATCATTATTTTCTTATTTTTTAGTTCAGGTGATTGATGCCCAGGAGAAATTAAGTATCCATGATCACAGAATTTAAAAAGTAGAGAAGTAAGAACTAGAATCCTGGCCTACTGCTTTTCAGTTCAGAACTCTTCTTGCCTCTGTCCACCCTAGATCATGAAGTGGAGGCATCAGACTTCAAAAACAGGTATCTACTAAAGGCATCACTGGATAACTTAACAACCAAAACAGCTAAACTGCTTTGAACTACTACAACAAATACCTTTTTGTTTCCAATGTTTCTTCACCTCAAACTATAATCCACTTTACAAACAGCAGCTAAACAGAATTGTCTTCACTTTGTGATCGTGTCACTCTCGTCAATAATTCACAAGGCTCCCTAGAAATTCAAGCACTCTATTAATCTGACCTTTCCCCACTGCCTACATCAACTCACCCTCTCTGTCCTTCCAGCTGGCCCTGGAACTCTAATGAATTACCTTGATATTTTGTTCAAATATACATCTTACCCCCATACTTTTGAACTTGTAATTTCCTTCTTCCTTTCACCCTGACCATGCATGTGCATGCCTGCATCTACCATTTACTTATTTGTCTCCTAAGAATTTTGGGGCTTTCCAGGTGGCACTAGGGGTAAAGAACCCACCTGCCAATGCAGGAGATGCAAGAGACTCAGTTTGATCCCTGGGTCGGGAAGATCCCCTTTAGTAGGAAATGGTAACTTGCTCCAGTAATCTTGCCTGGAAATTTCTGTAGACAGAAGAGCCTGGCAGGCTACAGTCCATGGGGCTGCAGGGTCAGGCATGACTGAGCAGGAGCTCCTAAGAATTATTTAATTTCAGTCTCATCCAGTGGTTCTCACTAGCAGATATTCTCATTTTGTGAGAAGGCAGCAGGGAGAAGAGAACACGGAAGAGCAGGATAAAAAAAAAAGTTTCTTTCCCCTTGAGAACCACTGTTCTACTCATAATATGACTCTATACTGGAAGCACCAAATTCTTAGCCAAAGTAATTTTTGTTAAGAAGATGACGTTAAAAGTTTCTAAATCTAATGTTTTGGTCATTTATCTGACAAGTACTTGTTGAGTATCTTCCTTGTGCTGGGCACTGTCCTAGGCACTAGGGACAGAACAATGAACAAAAGAAACAAAAATACTTTATATTCTGGTGATAAGTCTCTCAAGCATAAATTCTTTTATATTTAAAATCTTTAATGGAAAAGAAATTCATTGGTAGTGACTTTCTCTCACTGTTAATGAGACAATCTATATTATTAATCAAGTGGTTAAAAGTTCTGTGTATCCTGGGTAGAACAATGTTCACGCTGAAGGGACTGAATTTGAGAAAAGAGAAATAAAGCGAGAATTTTTAACAGGAAAAATGAAAACAGTGAAAGAAAATGTAGTAGGCACTGAAAAATAGCCTGTCACTTTTCTGACTTCCCTTCAGAAGAGGTAGATGGCTCATATACTTTTGGTAATAACTAAGTGCATGATCTCCACTTTTTAATTATAATATGCATTTTTATTTATATTTATGACTGCTCCCTGGTAAGCTTTTAAGGGATTCCTCTTTTGAATGTTTTGTCTCCTTCATTTTATATTAGGTTCTGCGTTACTTTTGCAGTATGTACTTGGTTAATTATTATCCAACTGTCCTTTCTGTTACTCATTCTAATGCCCCTCTCCTCATTCATTCATTCCTATCATCCATCAGAACTCCTAAAAACTAAGAATCTGAAAGAGCTTTACCCCACCTCCCTAAACTAAAATTCCCAAATAAAACTATAATCAATAATAAGCCACATACACCCAGGAAAGTCACTAGATATACTGGTGTGATTTCTAAAATAGCATTAAATTGCAAACACCACACAGAGGATGCATTCCCGATTATTACAAGACAATTGGTGTGGGTATGATAACCACACTTGAATATAGTCTGATCTGCACATTACCATAAGATTTTATATATTATAGCTCAATTTAAAAACCAATTTTCAAATTGGTTTGTATTGTAACAATTAATCTTACCCATACTGGTAAATGCCACTTTAAAACACTGAGGAAAAAAGATATAATTACAAAATTAATGGAATAGGCTATAATTTCTAACTCTACCTCTTTCCCTTCTATCTTCACATTTAGCAGCATTTTCTAAATGAAAAAGGAAATCAAAAGAAATTTAGGCAATAAGCAACAGAGTGGAAAAGGGTGCCACTGTGGTTACCATTCTTTATGTAGTCTAAACATTTCAGGGTCATCCTGATTGGTCAGTTTTCTGACAAAAATGTATGACTTTCTCTGTCCTTCAACAATGAACAAATAATCCTCCTTAAAATGCCCAAAACCCACGTAAGTTTTCTACTTAAAGTTGAGGCAGTAAAAGTTTGTTTCTCCTTGCAAACTAATATGGAAAATCCTAAGACTTTCCTTCTACACTTAAAACAATTTTTTAATAAAAGTAGGTTCCAAACTAAACTGTAATCTAGCAACTATATTCTCACTTTTAAATATTTAACTTCCATTATCTGTTAAAGAACTTGTGAATGACCTATTCCTTAAATATTTCTCCTTCGCAATCTCAAAAATTACAATGAAGTTTGGATCACACATGGGCCTCCCTCTAACACAAACCTAGCCCTACATAGCACACGTTTATTTCTTCAGCTCACTTTCTACTTAACCTCACTCCAAATGGCTCTCCACTGCAACCCTCAAAATAAGGTTGAAAACTACAATAATTTATTACAATTGAAGTTTGTTACTCAGCTGAATGAGTTTACCAGCTTTTAAAAAACATACACAGTATTTTTTTTAATGCCTAAAACATGTTTTCTACTACTTGAAAGAATCAAGAAAAATCAAAGAAAAAGAGATTGAAATGCTGCAACAAGGGGCCTGCAGTGCTTTGAGGAGGAAGTATCTAAGGTCCATCAGGTTCAACAGCATAAACTCATTTTCACAGAGAACACTGAAAATCTTGACTCTTCCCCTTATTTGGCTGCCTGGAAAAAGCCACAGTTTCTCTTTACTGATAGAACACCCTGCAGGCAAAGGGCTGGCCTTAGCATTTACTATATGAAAACTGAATGACAAAATCCCTTAAACTCAGGTCCCTGTTGGTCAACTTCTAGGAGTAATAGAAGCTATAATAATCCACAATAAAAAGATTGCTGCATTGAGAGTTTATGTATCCTTAAGCCATGGAATAGAAGAATTCCCTTTTCACAACTATATCAACTAAAAAATTCAGGCCAAGAGAACTATAGTATTCCATAGATCATGTAATATATTCAGTCTCTACCTATACAAATTCATTAACCTGCCTCTTAAGAATCCCAATTTAGTTCACTCACCAAAGTGTCATATATGATAATCATATCTGCCTACCCTTAATGCACAAGGTTTTGGTAAAATTAAAATAAGGGACCTAAAACTTCAAGTACAAAAGAAAAAATATAAAGTGCATCATTACCAAGAACAGGATTCCATGAATGCCACTTGCATTTCAAAATGTTCTGAGAAGTCATTAAGAAGTGTAGATCATGGAATCAATAATTTCACAAATAGTAACTACAAGGAAAAATACAATAATGTACTAAATTGTGTCACACAATTGCTGCTATATAAGTTTAAAGTTCTAATTTTTAGAAAAGTTCAGACACAGGCTCTCATTTTTTTGTAGAACTTGTTCAGTTCAGTCCAGTTCAGCCGCTCAGTCGTGTTCGACTCTTTGCAACCCCATGAATCGCAGCACGCCAGGCCTCCCTATCCCTCACCAACTCCTGGAGTTCACTCAGACTCACGTCCATCGAGTCAGTGATGCCATCCAGCCGTCTCGTCCTCTGTCGTCCCCTTCTCCTCCTGCCCCAGCATCAGAGTCTTTTCCAATGAGTCAACTCTTCGCATGAGGTGGCCAAGGTACTGGAGTTTCAGCTTTAGCATCATTCCTTCCAAAGAACACCCAGGACTGATCTCCTTTAGAATGGACTGGCTGGACCTCCTTGCAGTCCAAGGGATTCTCAAGAGTCTTCTCCACACCACAGTTCAAAAGCATCAATTCTTTGGCGCTCAGCTTTCTTCACAGTCCAACTCTCACATCCATACATGACCACTGGAAAAACCATAGCCTTGACTAGATGGGCTTTTGTTGGCAAAGTGATGTCTCTGCTTTTGAATATGCTATCTAGGTTGGTCATAACTTTCCTTCCAAGAAGTAAGCGTCTTTTAATTTCATGGCTGTAATCACCATCTACAGTGATTCTGGAGCCAAAACAAATAAAGTCTGACACTGTTTCCACTGTTTCTATATATAAATTTATTACATTTGCCTCCTCTATCAGACTGTATTTCTTAGATATGAGTCATGTCTTTTTTTATTTTCTTTACTCTCCAGCATCTGATCAGAGTAGATGCTCAATAAAAGTGCTCTTAATGTCAAGAGATCAGCAAAAGCTACCTATCATAAAGAGATGTAAGGAAACAGTTTTTGCTTATAGAACAGTGAGAATATGGGTAAAATAACACTGGTTACTTTACTGAGATTGATCTTACCAGGCTGGAAGGTATGTGTGTTGGATAAATCTCTTTCATAATTTATCATCTTACTCACCTGTAAGACAATCTGGTCAGCAAGTAAGATCCAGAGAGGTTAAATAAATTACTGAAAATGAATGGGTATCACACAAGCGGTAAATATAGGATTCAAAGCCAGATACTCTGACTACTAGGAGGATGCCACACAAAAATGGCATTTAAAAAGTCAGACATGAAGTCATCTCATTTATTAAGAAATACAGAGCCAAAGGTGGGTTTAGGGGCACTGGACTCAGAAACTAAAGAAAAGGAATCCCACCCAAGAGGCCATGGTAATTAACAATGTGCTGGCCCAAGAGAAGACAAACTTACATAAAGCGGAAGATCAACAGGACTTAATGACTAATGAAACGAACGAAGAAAGGTAAGTCAGAAATAAGCCCCAAGATTTCAAAGGAATAACTAGAAGAATGATGGCAGCACTGATAGACACACATAAACTAAAAATGCTCCGTGGGTTCTGGGGTATTGGGCTGGGAATGGAGTAGGTAAGGTCAGAAATCATAAATATAACATGAAAATAAACCTCTTACATGTGAGTGAAAATATGGCATGGGTAGAAAGCTGTTAAGTGCTACACAAATGCAGTATCACTGGCTTCTGCATAAATTCTAATCCACTAGGTTGAAAGCATTTGTTGTAAAAATACTAGTGAGACTTTTTTAATTTAAAAAATAAAATGATTCCTGTTAAAGGCTCTGATGCTGGGAGGGATTGGGGGCAGGAGGAGAAGGGCATGACAGAGGATGAGATGGCTGGATGGCATCACTGACTCGATGGACGTGAGTCTGAGTGAACTCCAGGAGTTGGTGATGGACAGGGAGGCCTGGCGTGCTGCGATTCATGGGGTCGCAAAGAGTCAGACACGACTGAGCGACCGAACTGAACTGAACTGAACTGACCCCTCAACTCCTTTCCTACCTGAAAAACTCATTTTGACAGTTACTGAGTACAAGCCAAGTGGGCATCAAACTAGTGGTATAAATTAAATGGCAACAATGGCCCAATACAGGTTTTTGAAGTCCAAGTGCGTGTGAGAGAGGTGTCCCTGAGGGGTAATAGAGTTTCATAGTCCAAGCAGAATGAGGGAAAAAAACTTTACAAGAGATAGGCCTGTCATGGAGTTCTATAGCTCTAGCTGAGTGAGGAGAGCTTCTACATGGGGGACTGAAGTGGCAGTGAGCAGGATGATGACGTGTCCACATGATGGGGAAGGGCAGGGCAGTAAGAGTTTCCAAAGCAGACAGAAGAAGACATTCACAGAGTAGAGGGATAGTGGCCCAGCACAGAGTTTCAGACTCAATGGGGAGAAAGGGTGGGAAGGGCAGTCCAGTGCAAACAGATTCCAAAAGGTTTGGGGAAAGCATCCATACAGAGTATTGGGTGAGAAATGGAGACAGAGCTATGTCAGCAATGGGAGATGAGTTATACGGGAAGATTCATTGAATGAAGGGGGTAGAGCAAATATTAAGGATAATAAGGATAAAAAGAACAAATATTAAGGATAATAAAAAACCCAAACTTCTCATCAGAGAAGAGTTACAGATACAGAAATGAAGAAAGCTAGAGTGAATTCTATGCTGTTGAACTAGATGTTGTGAATCCAAAGCTTTGTATCAGAGACAGAGACAATTCTAGGTTAAGTGATATATGTATATGTATATACATATACCTACAAACATACCCCCTGGCTCTATCAAATAACAGTAATACATTAACAGTGATGAGTACACTGATCTCACACACACATTTAGTGATTATAAATATCACCCTCCACTAAAAAGAATCAGAGCTCCGTGGAACAATGGCTAATTCCAGCACTTGGGCAGGAAAAGTTTAAGATAAGCACAGAGTACCTTACTGTGGTACTCAAAGAAAGATGGAGACATGGCAAGATGATACAGGGGCCAGCGCAAAGGCTCTCACAGGCTAACTCCAGGACCAACTGAACATCAGAACAAATAATGACGATAATGGATTATAATACTGGCAGGTAATACCAGTATTACAACATGCCCCTCAATGATTCCTACCTCCTGATATTCATGAAACTTCTAAGTAATCCTGTCTCCTTGAGTGCGGAATAGCCTAATACCTTGCGTCTAGAGTATATAAGACTGTAACTTCTCTCTTGCTAACAGACTCCACTGTCTCCTTGGCTTGCATACTTTGATGAAGCAAGTGGTCACACTGGAGAGGTTCACATGGCAAGGAACTGAGGGTGGCCTCCAGTCAACAGCCAGCTAGGAACTGAAGTTAGTGAAGTGAAGTGAAGTTGCTCAGTCGTGTCCGACTCTTTGCAACCCCATGGACTGTAGCCCACCAGGCTCCTCTGTCCATGGGATTCTCCAGGCAAGAATCCTGGAGTGGGTTGCCATTTCCTTCTCCAGGGGATCTTCCCGACCCAGGGATCGAACCCAGGTCTCCCGCATTAGAGGCAGACGCTTTAACCTCTGAGCCACCAGTCTCTCCAGTAACTCCCAAGGAAAGGAATTCTGCCAAAAACCATGTAAACTTGAAGTGGCTCTTTCCCCAATCAAGCCTTCAAACAAGACCTCAGCCGTGGCCAATACCTTCATTATAGTTTTGTAAGGGATCTTAAAGTGGAAGGCCCAGATCAGGCATGCCCAGACTCCCGAACCAAAGAAATTGTGCGATAATAAACATGTGTTCTATGTCACCAAATTTGTGGTAATTTCAGTTCAGTTCAGTTCAGTTCAGTCGCTCAGTCGGATCCGATTCTTTGCGACCCCATGAATCGCAGCACGCCAGGCCTCCCTGTCCATCACCAACTCCCAGAGTTCACTCAGACTCATGTCCATCAAGTCAGTGATGCCATCCAGCCATCTCATCCTCTGTCATGCCCTTCTCCTCCTGCCCCCAATCCCTCCCAGCATCAAAGTCTTCTCCAATGAGTCAACTCTTCACATGAGGTGGCCAAAGTACTGGAGTTTCAGCTTCAGCATCATTCCTTCCAAAGAAATCCCAGGGCTGATCTCCTTTAGAATGGACTGGCTGGATCTCCTTGCAGTCCAAGGGACTCTCAAGAGTCTTCTCCAACACCACAGTTCAAAAGCAGCAATTCTTCGGCACTCAGCCTTCTTCACAGTCCAACTCTCACATCCATACATGACTACTGGAAAAACCATAGCCTTGACTAGATGGACCCTAGTCGGCAAAGTGATGTCTCTGCTTTTGAATATGCTGTCTAGGTTGCTCATAACTTTTCTTCCAAGGAAATTTCATGGCTGCAAACTAATATAATAACATACTGAATAAAACAGAAATCCAAATTAGTAATATAAAAAATAAACTGAAGAGTGTGATGTGGAATATGATACTTAAATGGTCTCAAAATATTTTCCCATATAATACTTATTTCAAAAGGGAAAACAGTAATTTTACAGTAGAAAAACTTAACATTTTAATAAAGTGATAATTATTAATGTTACTGATAATGAAACAAATTAAAATAATGTGTCACCTGATAGACTGCAATAAGAACACAGCATCACCTCTGTGATATTTCTGCCAGTGATATACAGCCTATATCTAATTATAAGAAAACATCGGAAAAACCCAAACTGAAAAATAGTCTACAAAATAACTGTCCTGTAATCCTCAAGAATGTCAATGTTAGGGAAGTCAAGGAAAGACTAAAGAATTGTCCCCTTCTGAAGGAGACTAAAGAAGACATGATAACTAAATGCAACATATCATTCTGGACTAGATCCTTATGTATAAAAGGTCATTCATTGGAATTGACAGAAAAACTTGGAGTCTGTGGATTAGCTGGCAGTCATATATCAATACTAATTTCCTTATTTTTATGGTTATTATTGGGTTCTACAGGAAAATGTAGATTTAGGAAAGGCAGAGGAACCAGAGATCAAATTGCTAACATCTGTCGGATCATCAAAAAAGCAAGAGAGTTCCAGAAAAACATCTACTTCTGCTTTATTGACTACGCCAAAGCCTTTGACTGTGTGGATCACAACAAACTGGAAAACTCTTTAAGAGATGGGAATACCAGACGACCTGATTTGCCTCCTGAGAAATCTGTATGCAGGTCAAGAAGCAATAGTTAGAACTGGACATGGAACAACAGACTGGTTCCAAATCGTGAAAAGAGTACGCCAAGGCTGCATATAGTCACCCTGCTGATTTAATCTATATGCAGAGTACATCATGTGAAATGCTGGGGTGGATGAAGCACAAGCTGGAATCAAGATTGCCTATCAATAACCTCAGATATGCAGATGACACCACCCTTATGGCAGAAAGCAAAGAACTAAATAACTTCTTGGTGAAAGTGAAAGAGGAAAGTGAAAAAGTTGGCTTAAAACTCAACATTCAGAAAATGAAGATCATGGCATCCGGTCCCATCACTTCAGGCAATTAGATGGGGAAACAATGGAAAAAGTGGGAGACTTTATTCTATTGGGCTCCAAAATCACTGCAGATGGTGACTGCAGCCACAAAGTTAAAAGATGCTTGCTCCTTGAAAGGAAAGCTGCGACCAACCTGGACAGCATATTAAAAAGCAGAGACATTAATTACTTTGCCAACAAAGGTCCGTCTAGTCAAAGCTCTGGTTTTTCCAGTAGTGATGTATGGATGTGAGAGCTGGACCGTAAAGAAAGCTGAGCGTGGAAGAACTGATGCTTTTTGAACTGTGGTGTTGGAGAAGACTCTTGAGAGTCCCTTGGACAGCATGGAGATCCAACCAGTCCATCCTAAAGGAAATCAGTCCTGAATATTCATTGGAAGGACTGATGCTGAAGCTGAAACTCCAGGACTTTGGCCACCTGATGTGAAGAGCGGACTCATTTGAAAAGACCCTGATGCTGGGAAAGATTGAAGGCAAGAGGAGAAGGGGACGACAGAGGATGAGATGGTTGGATGGCATCACTGACTCAATGGACATGAGTTTGAGTAAACTCAGGGAGTTGGCAATGGACAGGGAAGCCTGGCATGCTGCAGTCTAAGGGGTTGCAAAGAGTTCGACACGCTGAGCAACTCAACTGAAATGAACTGACAGGAAGATGTTCTTGTTTATAAGAAACAAATCAAAGAATTTAGGAATGATTAGACATCATGTCAGTATCTCACTCTCAAACAACCTATGGAAAAAATATTTGCATTTTACTTGCAACTTTTCCTTAAGCTTTGAGAATGCTTAAAATAATGTAAAAAATTAATTAATGAAAATATATATTGGGATTTCTACCTTGGACAATGATGTGGTAATTGCCAGACTAAATTCCATGCAGAAAAAGACAACTATAAAAGCTACATAAATACATTAATAAATAAAATTTTAAAAACCTGAATACAATAGAGAAAATGATTTGACAGCATCAGAAAACAGCAAATGCAGCCAAGACTTTAGGGGCCCACATTTTGAGCAGGAGAAAAATGTGGTTAACCTGACATGCAATTCCCCTTGAGGCATTTGCTGACTCCTAGGGTTTGCAATGCAAAGAGCCAGATACCGAAAAACCAAGTTGAAAGCACGTTTTGGCAATCTCATGGTGCGAAGGAGCCAAAAATTGGAATACAAACCCCATCAAGGACAAGGTGCCCTGGTTAAACAACAACAAAAAAAATTAGGCTTTCAGTCAATACCAAGGAAGGGCAGCAGAAAGAGACCCGCTTCGGCTGAATCAAAGGGATATGCCCATGAGAAGAATATTAAACCCTCTCTGAAGGAAGATATCATCTAAATTCTGTATGATTCTCAAAATGTCTAGCATTCAATAAAAATAATTAAGAATTCTAGTAAAAAAGATAAAATGTCCCCAAACAGGAAGGTGGGGCAAAGACCCAAACAGCCAAAAAACCAGAAATAACTCAAGTGTAGTAATCAAATTCAAAAAGAATGGTGGTTGCCAGTGGTGGGTGGAAGTGGGAGGGTGTTGTTACTTAATGAGCATAGAGTTTCAATGCTGTAAGATGAAATGTTCTGGGGACTTCTCTGGTGGTCCAGCAGCTAAGACCCCTGTGCTCCCCAGTGCAGGGGCCCAGGTCTGATCTCTGGTTGGAGAAGGAGATACTCCATGCCACAACTAAAGATCCCACACGCCACAACAGAGAACCTGGAGCAGCCAAGTAAATAAATGTTTTTTTATAAAAGAATTATTTACATTGGTTTAGAGCAGATTGGAGAAGGCAATGGCACCCTACTCCAGTACTCTTGCCTGGAAAATCCCATGGACAGAGGAGCCTGGTAGGCTGCAGTCCATGGGGTCACTAAGGGTCGGACCCGACTGAGCGACTTCACTTTCACTTTTCACTTTCATGCATTGGAGAAGGAAATGGCAATCCACTCCAGCGTTCTTGCCTGGAGAATCCCAGGGACGGGAGATCCTGGTGGGCTTCCATCTATGGGGTCGCACAGAGTCCGACACGACTGGAAGTGACTTAGCAGCAGCAGAGCAGATTAGAAACAAAGCAAGTGAAAATTAGTGAACAGGAAGATAGGTCAGTAGAAAATCACAGGATTAAAGCAGAGATAAAGGACAGAAAAATAACAAAAATAAGTCAGAGATATAAGTGACAGAGTAAACATACATGTGTTTGGACTCCTAGAAGGAAAAAGAAAAAATGAGGCAAAAGTAACCTTAAAGAAATATTAAAATTTTTCAAAAACTGATGCAAATCATCATGCCACAGAATTCAAGAATTTCTACAAACATACAAAGCAAGCATCTTTTCTATGCCTGTCACTCTAAGTTTGGATCAGTTTTATCCTTTGCACTTTTAATGTTGTGAAATACGTCTGAAAGTTCCTTTAATGTAAACTTCTTCGCCCTTCATGTGAAGTTTTTCTCCTAGGACATCTTCATCTTTTTTGGCACAACTACCTTCCTCATTTATGTTGATAAGTCCACTTTCACTATGTTCCTCTGGCTGCATATCTAGAGTTTATCAATGGTGTCAATATCAACATTTCAATGGTCAGCTATTTCTTCTATGACTCCATTTACCTTCAACTCAAATTTCAACTAATGTCCAGGTTCTAGGAAGATGGAAAAAGCACACTCCTCTTATCTCCCACTGAATTTAACTACTAAAACTGGACAGAATGGATAGTACAGCTATTTGAGTACTCCTTGAAAAGTGAACAGGAGTAGGCAGACTGGGGAAGATGACTTCATCAAGCACTGATCTCAGCAATGAATTTTCCTTTAAAATTTTTATTTCTCCAGTATCCATGAGCCTAGATTGCATTCTGAAAACCAAAAGTAGGTTATTATTAGTGTAGACAAAGAAAGACCCAGGAGAAGCACTCTAGGTCTGGTCCAATAAGTATAGAAGGGTTATCCTAATACTCAGGGAGAATAGTGGAAATCTTCCATTCTTCTTTCTTTAAAGTTCTGTTCTCTCCAAGCACTATGATGAAAACCACAGGAGAAGCAGGACACCATAGTAGCCTAAAGTTCCGAGTTAAGGAAACTCTTTTTGATCAGAGGAGTTTTGATCCTAAAAGACTGAGAAAAAAAACCTCACTGCTCCCTGCCCCAACCACCTCCATCCTCATCAGTTAGGTTCAGATGCAGTAACATATTCAGGTAGAGAAGCTTAAATAAAGCCCCAGCTTTCTGGCAGGAGGACTGAAAAAGGAAATCCCAGAGAACTAGACAGTACCAGGGCGATAATGGAGAGGGGGCAGCTCAGAAAAACAAGCTCATAAAGTGCTTTATGAACTCCTGTGCTCACCTGCAAGCTGCACATACATGGACATGTGACTAAAACAGCAAGCCACAGACTCTAAGAAATGAACTGCAAGACAGACTATCATCCAGATCCCAGACTGGCCACTGAGTGTGGCACACCCATGGAACAGACTTCAAGAACAGTGCAAAAGCTTGAAAAATGGAAGAGATATTGAACTCACAACCCTTCATGTGGCTATTTGAACTAGTAGGCTGAACTCAACAGGGTTGAGAGTCTGATAAAACAAAAATATCAATATTAGGATTTAAATAAACTCAGAGTCTTATAATATTAAAAATGTCCAAGATACAACCCCCAAATTACTAGGCATACAAAGAAGAGTGTGGAGGATCTCAATGCACATCAGCAGATGCCAATAATAAATGACACAGTTGTTGAATTACCTTTAAAGACAAAGACTTTAAATGGTATAAAAATGTTTCAACAACTCACTGCAAACACTAGAAAGAAATGGAAAGACAGAAAGTATCAGCAAAAAAATAATACATATAAAGAAGAACCAAATGGAAATATAAGAACTGAAAATAATAAAATTTTTAACTCATTGTATAGACTCAGTAAAAGAATGGCTATTAGCAGACCAGTATTTTCCAGGAAGGGTTTCCCTGGTGCTTAGCAGCAAAGAATCTGCCTGCCAACGCACAAGAGTGGAGTTCCATCCCTGGGTCAGGAAGATTCCCTGGAGAAGGAAATGGCAACCCACTCCAGTGTTCTTGCCTGGGAAATCTCATGGACAGAGGAGCCTGGAGGGCTACAGTCCATGGGTCGCAAAGAGCTAGACATGACTTAGTAACGAAACAACAAATTTCTCATGAATATATAGGCAAAAGTCCTAAACAAAATACTAGCAAATAAAATCCAGCAACATATAAAAAGGACTAAACATCATGACCAAGTGAAGTTTATCCCAGGAATACAAGGTGGCTGCCTTGAGCCCTAAAAGTGTTTCAGTACTGGCTCCATATCCTTGTTGTGCCTTACATCTTCCCCTTTATTTCTGTGAGCTATCTCTGTACCCTTAAAATAGATCCTCCTTCTTGCTTAAGGACGAAATGAGACAACTTGTTACTGGAAACCAAAAGTATTCAATGAAAACAAAAATCTAACTCTAAAATGAGTATTATCCCCAGAGTAAACACCATGGGAAGCTACAGTTATTCCAACAATGCCATCAGTGCTCAAAAAATAATGTTTTTTTTAATTTAAGCCTTCTAAAATGAAACTGGATCGTTATGAAAAGTGAATCCCTGCCTTAAAGGAGATTATAATCTAGTAGAAAATTTAGATTTAAGTGCTTAGACACTTTTAAACATTTATAAACATTGAAAACACTACATAAATCAGAATTTAAATGTAAAGGATTACTAGTTTGATAGCATTATTGCTAGACCATATAAACTCACACTATTCTTATAGTCTTTGGATACCAAGTCCACTGCGAGTCCAACCAAAGTGTTCGAGAAATCCCTGGTGAAGTGAACTGTTGAATCATCATAACAACTGAGAACAGGCATGACACTAATTGAGGAATTAAGACATTAATCCAGAAGAAGGTACAGATTCATCATCAAACCAATTCTAAGATCTTGAGCAGTTCACTTAATTTCCATGTGCCCCAGCGTCTCCACTGGTAAAATGGAGTAGATTAAAATATTTCTACTGATACCTTGCAGCAACAAAATTCTAAAAAATTCTATTATTAAGTCCATCTGCAACACATCTAAATATGGATTTTTTAAAAAAGAAATTATTAGTTTCACCACAAAATGTGGCCTAAAGGGATGGAAATTCCTTTAAACAATTCAGTGAAGGGGAAGAGAAGAAAGCAGCTCTGATGCTTATTTAGAACTATTAGGATTCAAATCTGGCTGCTTTCTAAAATAAATTTTATTCATTATTATTTATTAAGTATGCAATTACTCAAATATAACACTCTGATAAACTAGAATTTTGAACAAACAAATGCTTTAAAATTCTAATAACTATGCATAAGCAGTAAATTATTCTTACTTGAATTTCTACTGCTGTGTAGCGCATGGTTACTAAGTACGTAATTACATAAGAGAGCCACCCAACTTCCAAAGGAGCCATTCCAGTGAATTGTGTAAATAATATGCTTTAAAAAAACATAACCTCCTCACATATGAATTTAGATTCACCAGATATGGAGTAGCTGTGTACCTGTGAGACTAGAACACAGTCTTTAAAAGGCCTTCCTAATTATGAATTTACCAGAGAGATTAGAATGACCCAAAGCAAATTAATACATACTTTTTTCTTCATAACTTTCTATAAAAACATTTTCACTATTCTGCTTCACTACAGAAAACAAAAGATCTTAAAGCCACTGATTTGAGATAAGATCTCCAGAGTACAAGACTATGATCAAATTTCTAACATTGACATTCTGGTTTTCTTAATTACCAAATGCTTGTGTTGTGTTTTTCTTTCATTTGTATCAACATAAGTCCTAAATAGTTGGTCTATGGCTCACTTAACCATAAGATTATTGAATTTGAATAAGGAAATTTTCTTTTAAAAAAAATCACACAAAATATTCAACATTAGCAGGCAGCATAGCCTCATAATAATACCTTGATGCCACATGTTTTCTATACCAGAAAAGTCATTTTTAATACCCATTACAGGAAATCAACCAACTTAGTAAACAAATTTATGCATACAGCCAGGTGGTATCTTTATTCTCCCCATAACAGTACAAAAAGTAAGGTTGTTTCCCTACATTTTCTTTGCTACATTATTAAAAATCACCTTATGCTAAGTAAGGAGAATTCCTACATTTTTGAAGTGCTCATTTATTCAGTAAGAATAAAACTGCAATTATCTCAGATCAGGTTTTACAAACTCAATCTCTTATACCTGTACTTAAAGACCTTTTAAATCATGCCACAAAGAAATTATTTGGCTATACTGGAATTTTATTTTATTAAAATCAAGTCAAATCCCACTGCAATAAGTTCAAAGGGACTGTCCAAAAGCCTTTATTGCACTAGAATTTATTGCATTAAATATTATTTGAAATAACTAGGCCACCAGCTAAGGCCTGGGAATCACACACAACAATTTTTGATGATATGGGTTTGGCCTATACAACGACTTCAAATGAGCAAAGTCCTCATTGGGAGTATTAGATTTTATGTATTTCTGAAAAAAGGAGGGAGGGAGAAAGCAAAAAGAGAGGAAAAAGAAAAAAAAAGCTTGGTTACAACTAGAGGAGTAAAAAGAAGTTGAAGCAGTCTTCCATTTTGATGAAAGGCATTTGCAACACTTCTTTTCAATAGGAATTTACACATGTGTTCATAGCAGTTGCTATGACTCAACAGAGGCCAGTATCATGTCAATAATCCACATATTAGGGCAGACTGGCTACCATTTGACAAATCAAGTCTTATCTCTCCCTTCCTAGGCAAAAACAGCAAAAGCAACCACAAAGTAAAATTGTTTGAATGGGAAGTGTGGAGAGAGGAGACAAATCTTCACACTGGACTTCTGGAACATCCCCTTCTCTACAGATGTGTCTGCTGTAGCAATGAGATCAAGAGGGAGTGCTATCTGGATCTTTCTTCTTAAGTGAAAGGGAAACTCTTCATGAAAAGATCCCCTGATATCAAATGGTATTTCAACTACTACAAGCCAAGTATCACAGCCCTCCTTGGGTACTCCTTTATTTAACTTTTGTGTAGGAGTAGAGAAAGGAAAATTACTTGCTCATTAGAAAGAGAATAAATGCCTACATAAAGGGAACCATATTACATCTGACTTCCTGGGCACCACAGGTCCACAGAGAAGAAACTTGTTTTCAGCAGTGTGTTTATTTCACTATTTGCAAATGGCTGGCTGATTGGCAGCTATACTACAAGAAATAACCATTTCAAAGATCAACTGTCATGTTCCCTAGTAAGAAACAAAAATGAACATTATTTACCCTCTCCATTCAGTTTACGGAATTTAGCAGAAGAACAGATAAACCGGCTATCTGATTGCTTGATGTTTGTGAGCTTATTTTCTGTGATGGCATGATTCTTATTTAGGTTCACGCTTCTATTTAGGTTCAGGACATCAGCATTAAGAGTCACCATTCATAAGAAGGTTCCAAAATGAGTATTTCTGAAGCAAGTGAAATATGACAAGAAAATTATGAACTGGGGAGTGATGGGTATAGCTAATATTTTTTTCTTCCGAGAAAATTAACTACCTTATCTCACAATCTAATTTAGCACAAGCCAAGATGCAAACTAGTAAGACTCAAATGTGCAACCTGATGACACTGTCCACTTTCAGATACCAATCTTAAAATCAGCACTTCAAGGGACTGCCCTGGTAGTCCAGTGGTTAAGAATATGCCTTGCAATGCAGGGGATTCAGGTTTGATCCCTGGTCAGGGAACTAAGATCCCACCTGCCACTGGCTGCAACTAGAGAGTCCGTGCACCCTGGGGCTCATGCACCAAAACCAGAGTCAGTGCTGCAACCTACTACTATTAAATAACAGCATAAAAGGAACAGGTACTTTACAGATCTTTCATAACAAAAACTCCAGTTCTCTCTTCTCTTTCCCCATCTTTTCCTATTTCCTGTGCCTATACAAAAAGACAGATTCCGCTTAGTCAGGCAAAATCAAGCATTGTTTAAACAGCCTATTTATGAAAATCAACTTATAACTGATTGACATGTTACGAGACACAACATGAATACAACTCAAGAATATTAAATATAAAAACTGCTGCTGCTGCTGCTGCTGCTAAGTCACTTCAGTCGTGTCTGACTCTGTGCGACCCCATAGACGGCAGCCCACCAGGCTCCTCTGTCCCTGGGATCCTCCAGGCAAGAATACTGGAGGGGGTGGCCATTTCCTTCTCCAATGCATGAAAGTGAAAAGTGAAAGTGAAGTCGCTTAGTCATGTCCGACTCTTGGCGACCCCATGGACTGTAGCCTACCAGGCTCCCCCCGTCCATGGGATTCTCCAGGCAAGAGTACTGGAGTGGGGTGCCATTACCTTCTCCAATAAAAACCTCTAGTAAAGGGCAAAAGGGCAATGGCATTTGTGTACTCATCCTCAGATAGTGTTCAACTATTTGCAATTAAATGTGGAAGAAATATGGGAATTTCAACACCCCAGTTTTTAGATCAACCTCTCAGTTTTATGGAGAAAGCAATGGCACCCCACTCCAGCACTCTTGTTTTATGGATATTTATAGCATGGGCCCAATCTTGCAGAACTCCATCTTCCTCTACCTCATTTGTAATATACACTGCTCTTAAACCACTTTAACACATTGTTACTGAGATACTTCTTTTACACAATACCTACACCAAGCAGTAGATCAATACTCTTCACACAGAGAGGCCGATTTCATTGCCGCCAAAACCTGTGCAAACAGCCAGATGCTGAACAAAGAGCACAGCTTTCATTCCTAACATGTCTCCACTTCACTGGGAGGAAATATTTTGCTACGGTGGACAAGTAGAAGTTGAGAAAGAAATAATGGCATTTAAAATAATTAAGAAGCTTTGATTAGAGAGAAAGTTTGAAGGATATAGCTAAAATAAATTTCACCTACAAGATGTTTATCATTCATCAAACCTATCTGTTCACCTGTAGTCACAATGCTGCATTTGATGCTTTACAAACTGCCATAACATTAGGTATTTATGTTGCACTTCAACACTTAAGACTAAAATGATACAGAAACAAAATAAAGAATTAGGTGAAAAATGAGGGAAAGAGAAGAAAACTGAAATATTCTACTGTTTCTTTAAAGCCACTTTCAGTTAACAAAATTTTGTGACTTCAATTTCTTCTTAAATGTATACAAAAAAAAAAAATCTTTATTCACAAGCTTTTCATATGGTTATTTCATTTCTCTCTCCTTCATACTATTGTTATGATCTGAGGCAATAAAATTGAGTTGAAATATAATTAGACAGGACAGAGATCTGTCTACATGCAGTGAGTGACACTAGCAACTTGTAGCACCAGAGGGATTTAACTTTTGTCTAAAATCAGTTCTCCCTGTCCTTTCTCACACTACTTACTTCCGATGGATTAGGCGGCAATACATCCTTTCTAGACCAGCTTTAATCATTTTCACAACTATGGCTGCTATGACAACAGGATGCAGCTTATCTGTGCTGTTTTCATTTTCTCCATTTGTGTTGCCATAACAACACAATCATTCTGCCTTTCTCCAGTATGTAACAACTTTCTCTAAGGATTGTATTCTTAAGGACACTGGATTTCCCTATGAAGAAACTAAGCAACAGAATTTACATAAAAACAATAAAAATCCAATTTTAAAACCTTTTGAGGGAAGAGTTATTTTTGATAGGAACTTTCATCATACAAAAAATAAACTTAACCCCCCTCAAAAAAAAAAAAACCCCGATACCTGAAACCTGAAATCCAAAAACTATGTACCATTAGCAGTGACTTACTTTTATAGACTTACCGAAGCAAAAGATAGCAATATCATCATAACTATGAGCTACAGTAAAGTGTCCATTAATACCTGTCCCAGGTAGAACAATCAAGAATGAATACAGTTCTATACTGAATACTTTGCCTCGGTAATCCAACATCATTTGTTAGGAATACCAGAGCTGGGAGTAGTGAGCTTTATATTAGGCAAAAGCCATTTTAAAATTTTTACCTTCAATTCAAGGCTTTCTATGCTAATAGAATCCTGAAGAAGTTCATACAGTTCAAGTTCTCTTATAGTATAAATTGTGTATTTATAAAAACTGATATTCATAGAAAAGATCAAAGAAAAGAATTTATTGTTCTAAACAGCAACATAAAATTTTTTTAAAGTATTTTGGCTAGTGGATCACCATATCCATTACTAGGAACATCATGTCAGGACATAAGTGTGTTTAAAAAAAAAAACTATCAACTGTTACTACTCCTCATTGTACCAGCATTTGCAATAACAGGACTCTGTATACGCAAAAGGTTATCTTAACTTAATAGATTAAAAAACTAAATTCAGATCTTTTAAGTCCTTTGATCAGCTGACAAAGCTACATTAAAATTTTTCACATAGTGGGGATTCCCTGGTGGTTCAGTGGTTCAGACTCTGCACTTCTACTGCAGGAGCACACGTTTGATCCCTGGTTAGGAAACAGATCCCGCAAGCTGTGCAGCAGTACAACCGAAAAAAAAAGAAAAAATCTCCCATAATACAAATATCCATGAATACATATACATATTTATTGCTTACAAACAAAATATGGAAATATTACTATTTGAGGGGAAAATATCCAAATGTTACTAAGTTCCCCCTTAGTTCCCTCCAGGCATATAAAAGATTATTTATAATATTGTAGCATTTTTACAGGATTGAACTAATTTTCACATATTAGTGTAACAAGATACACTTTAATTTTAACCACAGTTGAGATAATTCAATAAATTTTGTAGTTTGCAGTGAACTGAAAAAGATGATTTAACCAAACCTGAAGATCATAGCACAATCGTTTTCTTAAAATCCACTCTACCAAATTCTGAAATAACAGCTTAACAATTTAGTTTTTAGTCAGTTTTTTTTTAAGACTAAAGAGGAGAGGGTTGGCAAATATAAAGAGCTAAAATAATGAGGGAATCAATATCTTTTCTTTAGAATCTTTTCCACACAGGAAAATGAGAAACCCAAACAATGATAATTCTTTTTAAAAGCAGCTAGAGCAAAAGGGTGGTTACACTATTTTTAGAGGAGGGATGAGAGAAGGGGAATGGCAGCACAAAGGGTACGGACAGAAAAGGAGGGAATCTAGGACCAAACGGATTCCAATCCGAGGCAACCTGGATAGACACTCAAGTGAAAATGAAACCAACAAATGGGCTAAAATCATACACAAAAGCCCATCTCTAACTCTGCTTTCTTCTTTCCATAGTATTGGTTGCTGTTGTTCAGTCAATAAGTCGTGTCTAACTCTTTGTGACCCCAAGGACTATAGCGCTCCAGGTTTCCCTGTCCTTCACTATCTCCTCCAGTTTGCTCAAGTTCATATCCACAGAGTCAGTGATGCTATCTAACCATCTCATCCTCTGCCTCCCACCTCTTCTTTTGCCTTCAATCTTTCCCAGCATCAGGGTCTTTTCCAATGAGGTGTCTGTTTGCATTAGGTGGTCAAAGTATTGGAGCTTCAGCATCAGTCTTTCCAATGAATACAGAGGGTTGATTTCCTCTGGACTGACTGGTTTGATCTCCCTGCTGTCCAAAGGAATCTTAAGAGTCTTCTCCAGCACCACAGTTAAAAAGCATCAATTCTTCTGTGCTCAGCCTTCTTTATGGTCCAACTCTCATATCTGTTCATGACTACTGGAAACACTCTAGCTTTGACAGTATGAACCTCTGTTGGCAAAGTGACGTCTCTGCTTTTTAAAATGTCGTCGAGGTTTGTCATAGCTTTCCTTCCAAGGAACAAGTATCTTTTAATTTCATGGCTGAAGTCACCGTCCACAGTTAGGGAACCTCAAGAAAATCCTCCTTTCTAACTCTTGAAAAGGTGAAAGTGAAGTCACTCAGTCGTGTCCGACTCTTTGTGTCCTTGTGGACTGTAGCCTACCAGGCTCCTTTCCAGGCAAGAATCCTGGAGTGGGTTGCCATTTCCTTCTCCAGGAGATCTTCCCGACCTAGGGATTGAACCTGGGTCTCCTGCATTGTAGACAGACACTTTACCATCTGAGCCACCAGGGAAGATCTTCTAAGGCTTAAACTCCCAAGTAATTGCTACCTTGCAATGACTCCTCAATTAGCTGAAGCCACTAGGTCCTAGGCTATAAGCAAGATTATATAATTTTATTATAGAGCAAAATGTGAATTTAGGAGCTAATGCTGTTGGAATCATGGAATCTTGAGACTGAATTTTTGTGATGCACTTTGTTGACAGGACTGGTGAATTACCTGTGCATGTGTGATGTGTGGCCTAGCATTCTTGTTAACAGCTATGACTCATCCAGAATACCCTTCAAAAGAGAGCCTCAGGCCTCGTCACCAAGACAGTCTGTTGTGAGCCGACATGCACTCAGATCTAAGCTACTGATGTCACATCATCTGGAACTCACCTGTGGAACTACTATTCCTGCCCTGATCTGACATGTTTAGCCACACACTCCATTAGGGACTTGCAGGCTACTCGAACAAGCCCCTACCAACTCTTCTCAAGGGTATGTTATATCTTGTCCAAAATGACTAATTTTTAGGGATAAGAGTTCTATATATACACAAGAGAATTAAATGTACTTCTACACTCCAAGGTATAATGCACTGATTTTTAAAGATTATATCAGTCATTGGCAATTAGATATGAAAGCTCCAATTACCAAAACTTTGAAATAATTTTATTGCTGTTTGAACCATTCCAAGTTGAAAGAAAACATTATTTTTAAAAAAAGTTATCAAAGAATCACTTTCTTTAGTAAGAAATAATGTATCTTTAGTCATCAATCTCCACCTCTAGCCCTACAAGAATATTAATTTTCCACAGAGAATTGACATGGAACTATTTGCCAGCTAAACAATCCATACTTTATAAAGCCTTTAATTTAGCTACTAAAACCCTGCGATAAGGGAAGACGTAGGTATGGATTCCAGGGCATACATTTAGTTTTAGAAGAATATGATATACAGTGTAAGAAGTCTGCACTACACTGGCTAGGCTTGTTTTAAAGATTAGTTTTCTTATGTAGATGCCTTTAAATGATGTATGAAATTTGAAGAGAATGTGAAAAAAAGGCAAAGAACTCAATTCTACCATAAGGCATCTTACTCCTATGTTAGACCAGCTAGTTTCCAAAGTGGGATGTAGGTATTATGCCAGGAGGTAGGCAAGATGATCCTTTGGGATGCCAGGGAAAAAATTAAACTTTTATTAAAATTAATTTCAAAACAAAATTAATGTTTTCTGATTTTTATAATATAGATTGACACTGGGTCTCTCATTTTTAAAAAAAAAGTTCATTTCTATCTTTTTTTTTAGATTCCACATATAAGTCATATCATATGTCTGTCTTTCTCTGACTTACTTAGTATGGTAATTTCCAGGTCTATCCTTGCTGCAAATGGCATTCTTTCCTTCTTTTAATGGCTCATATTCCATTGCATATGTGTACCACATCTTCTTTATCCATGCATCTGTTGATGGACATTTAGGTTGCTTCCATCTCTTGGCTACTGTAAACACTGCTGCAATGATACACTGCATGTATCCTTTTGGACCATGTTTTTCTCTGGATAAATGCCCAGTAGTGGGATTGCTGGATCATGTGGTAGCTCTATTCTTAGTTTTTTAAGGAACTCGATATTATTCTCCATAGTGGCTGTACCAATTTACATTCCCACCAACAATGTAGGAGGGTTCCTTTTTCTCTACACCCTCTACAGCATTTACTTTGGTAGATTTTTTAAATATGTATTTATTTGGCTGTGCCAGGTCTCAGGTGTGGCATGGGGATCTTTAATCTCTAGTTGCAGCATGAGGGATCTTTCAGTTGCAGCATGCAGGATCTAGTTCCCCAACCAGAGACAACCTGGGACCCCTGAATTGGGAGAGCTGAGTCTTAGCCATTGGACCACCAGGGAAGTCCCTTGTTTGTAAGTTTTTTGATGACGACCATTCTGACATTGTGAGGTGATATCTCAATGTAGTTGTGATTTGCACTTCTCTAATAATTAGTGATGTTGAGCATCTTTTCCTGTGCCTCTTGGCCATCTGTATGTCTTCTTTGGAGAAATGTCTATTTAGGTCTTCTGCTCATTTTTTGATTGGGTTGTTTGTTTTCTGGATATTGAGCTACATGAGCTGTTTGTAAATTCTGGAGACTAATCTCCTATCAGTTGCCTCATTTGAGAATATCTTCTCCCATTCTGTGGGTTGTCTTTTCATTTTGTTTGTAGTTTCCTTTGCTGTGTAAAAGCTTTTAAGTTTAACTAGGTCTCATTTGTTAATTTTTATTTTTATTTAAACTACTCTGGGAGATGGATCAAAAAAGATATTGCTGTGATTTATGTCAAAGAGTGTTCTGCTTATGTTTTCCCCTAAGAGTTTTATAGTATCCAGTCATATGTAGGTCTTTAATCCATTTTGAGTTAATTTTTGTGTATAGTGTTAAAGAATAACTCCCAAGACTGAACCAGGACAAAATAGAAAATATGAACAGACCAATTACAAGTACTGAAATGGAAACCGTGATTAAAAAAAACCCCAACAAACAAAAGTCCAAGACCAGACAGCTTCACAGGCGAATTCTATCAAACATTTAGAGAAGAGTCAACACCTATCCTTCTGAAACTATTCCAAAAAAGTACAGAGGAAGGAACAGTCCTAAACTCATTCTATGAGGACACCATCACTATGATACAAAAGTCAGACAAAGATACCACACAAAAAAGAAAACTATAGGCCAATATCACTGATGAATAGGCAAAAATCCTCAACAAAATACTAGCAATCCAAATTCAACAATACATTAAAAGGATCATACAGGTGGGATTTATCCCAGGAATGCAAGAATTTTTCAATATTCACAAATCACTATGATACACCACATCAACAAACTGAAGAATAAAAACCATATGATCATTTCAATGGATGCAGAAAAATTTTTATCAAAATTCAACACCCATTTATGATACAAACTCTCCAACAAGTAAGCATAGAGGGAACATACCTCAACATAATAAAAGCCACAGAAGACAAATATATAGCTAACATCAAACTCAATGGTGAAAAACCGAAAGCATTTTCTTTCTCTAATTCAGGAAAAAGACAAGGATACCCACTCTGGCCACTTTTATTCAACATAGTTTTGGAAGTTATAGCCACAGCAATCAGAGAAAAACATAGAAAAGGAATCCAAATTTGAAAAGAAGTAAAATTGATGACATGATATACACAGAAAATCCTAAAGATGGTACCAGAAAACTACTAGAGCTCATCAATGAATCTGGTCAAGTTGTAGGATACAAAATTAATACACAGAAACTGTTGCATTTCTATATACTAACAACAGAAACAGAAATTAAAGAAGCAATCCCATTTACCACTGCATCAAAAAGAATAAAATACCAAGGAATAAACCTACCAAAGGAGACAAAGAAATTCCCTGGTGACTCAGTGGTAAAGAATCTGCCTATTGATGCAAGAGACTGAGGTTCGATCCCTGGAGAAAAGCCCCTGGAAAAGGAAATGGCAACCTACTCTAGTATTCTTGCCTAGGAAATCCCAAGGACAGAGGAGCCTGGCGGACTACAGTCCATGGGGTCTCAAGAGTTGGACACGACATAGTGACTCAATAACAACAACAAAGAAACAACAGACTTGTATTTTGAAAACTGTAAGATGCTAATGAAAGAAATCGAAGATGATATAAACAGATGGGGAAGATATACCATATTCTTGGATTAAAAGAATCTATATGGTTAAAATGACTATACTACCCAAGGCAATCTATAAATTCAGTGCAATGTCCCTATCAAATTACCAATGGCACTGTTCACAGAACTAGATCAAAAAGTCTTAAAATTTGTACGGAGACACTAAAGACCTCAAACTGACTTGATGAAGTAGGATGTATGATTTATCATTACCCTCATTTTACAAGGTGAGAAATAGGAAGAAAGTGCAGACAAGAAATAGAACTAAAGGCTAAAAAACTCCAGCATTTGTCTAAGAGTCAAATGCTTATTAAATTATCTGGCTCAAGAGAGTGCTCTTTCATTATACACTACTTCCTCTTAACATTAAAAAACAAAACAAAACAAAACAGAAACCAAAATCATTTTCCCTAGCCAAAGGTTTTCAAATTTTAGTATTTAATCCATGGCAGGTGTCTTCTTGGTGGGTCCTAGAAAAACTCTTTATAGAATCTAATTTAAACAAATCTCCAAAAAATAAGAAAAAGTGGTGGCCTCTGGGGAGGGAAAATAAATGCTAAAAAGACGGGTAAAAGAGATTTTTTTATATATACCCTTTTGTATTTTTTTAAACTTTGTACTGTGCTGAATGTTTTACATATTCAAAAACAAATATTTTAAAAATAACTCCATGTTTTGATTTCTATCAAGAGTTAAATACTATATATCAAGGCTTATTACAGAGCTATGTGACTAAGGCTGCATGGTACTGATACAGGGATAAACAGAACAATATACAGAATAATGTATCCAAAATCAGACCAATGCATGTAAGGACATGATTTATGATGGAGGTAGCCCTACAGATCAGAGAAGAATACATAATCTTTCAGTAGATGATGCTGGGGGACACTGGAAGTCCATACGGAAAAAAATGAAATGAAACTCCATCCTCACAAACACAAAAATAAATTCTAGAGTGAGGGAGATTAACATTCTAAAATGTAAAAGGCAAAACAATCAAGCTTCTAGTGGAAAACATAAGACTATTTTCATAAGCTTAGGATAGAAAAGGCTTTCTTTAAAAAAGTCATTGGAATATTGAATATTCACTGGAAGGACTGATACTGCAGCTGAAGCTCCAATACCTTAGCCACCTAATGTGAAGAGCCAACTCACTGGAAAAGACCCTGATGCTGGGAAAGACTGAGGGCAGGAAAAGGGAGCAATAGAGGATGAGACAGTTGGATGGCATCATCGACTAAATGGACATGAGTCTGAGCAAACTCTGGAAGATAGTGAAGGACCCCCTGGTGTCCACAGGGTCACAAAGGGTTGGACACAACTGAGCAACTGAACAACAATGAAGTCGTAGATTAAACACACAAACACACTTCAATTTATCTATCAATCACATCAAATAGAAGAAACATAAGCTCAGTCACAAAAACAAAGAGTCAAAAGAGTACCAACTGGGGTCTGAATAGGGAAATGTGGGCTCTAGTCAACTGTAACCTTGAACAAGTTACATGACCTCTTTTGGTCTCAGTTTGCTCATTTATAAAAGCAAGAAATAAGACTATGATCCAAACAAGGTCTTTTGCCCAAAGTGTACTACTACTGATCTAAAGTGACTGCAAACCACTGTTTCTTGAATGAGCTAAGTAGGTGGACAGATGTCCAGTGATACTTCAAAGGATGAAGAAAAAGGGAAAATGATATTTCGCAGCCCTCTGAGAACTGCAGACTATAAATAAATAGACATGCTGACAGTGTTTAAGGTGCACCTTGATAGAAAAGAGTATATTCCAAACCTCCTAAATGTAACATGCACTTTCTAGGGCACACTGACCTTGCTGGGAATTTGCTTGGTCATAATATTTCTCTAAGAAAACTGATAAAAGTAGAAAGAGCCTGGGAACATCAGTAGGATACCAATGAAAAGATTTAAGTATATCTATCCATATATCCCTGACAAGTAAAATTCCATCATCATACACAAGGATAAATTGTCACTGCTTGTCTGGGTGGCTGGGGGAATAAGAAAATTAAGAACAGGAAATTCCAGTAGGATTTTTTTCATAACCACCAGTCAAGTCATTTCTGTACCATTTTTCCTGACACTACCAAATACTATACTCGATATTTCATTAGCTTCTCAAAATGACATTTTATGATGAAGCTCAGACCTGACAGTCACATCCTTATTAAAAGTTGCAACTAGTTATGTTTAAATGATAATCAACAACAAATTTTAAATTAAAATACATTATATAAAAATTAAAATAAGTCTAGATCAGGACCCATGGATAGGATTCAAGGATGTCTGAACCTCTTGAAATCATGTAGAAAAGGTATATACATGTGTATGTCCAGGGGGACTATCTCATGACACACAAAAGATTTTCAGTGAGATTCATGAACAAGAAAGGTTATGAAGCTTTCAGTCATATGTACCCTCCAGACTCAAAGCCCACACAAATTTAGTGATATCTCAGCTAAAGTAAATAACTGAGCCACTTATTAAAAAGGAGAACTTTGCCTCCTTCTGACTGCTGGCATTTTTTCTTAATCCAAGTTTAATAAATTCAGTCTCACTTTAAAATTAAAAATATTTTAACTTAATGGCCTCAATTAAGCAGTTAAAAATTCAGTTCAATAGTGCCTTCCAATTTTAAAACTCAAATGTTAACTACAATATATTCTATTTTTCAATACAAAAGAGAATTTTTCTTCTTTACTCTTTTACACCAGGAATCACTCTTTCTAGATTCTGGGCACATTTTCACATCAACTGAAAATAAGATCTCACTCTTTCTAGCTAGTTTACATAATTAATTAGAATTGTTAGTCCAAATTCATCAATCCCTCAGTTTTCAAAAAAAGCTACTAGTCAAATCCTAATCTGGCCAAGGTTTGGTGACTGATTCCTACTCCTTCTTCATAAGCACATACTGAAAACACACACACACACATATAAACCATACTAATAGAACTATAATTTACTACCAACTACTCATAAGAAATTATAGCTCTGCTGACTGGCAAGTAATTTGCAAAAGCAGATCAGTTTAGCTGCACAAAATGAGTATCTACCTGCACGTACTAGCACTAATCAGGGCGTGAAATTAAACTTTTTATTTGAAGGAAATAACTGCTTCAAGGCTGTGATTTAGTCTAGGAAGCAAATATTAAGGTCATCTTCCTATTAAGCTGACATTTATAGTATTTCTAATAGGGGAAAAAGGGAGGAGGACCATCTGGCCAAATTCTGTAGAAGCAACAATATCTCTATGACATAATGAATGTGCCACTTGCTTTACTAATTGCACAGACTTAACAGGACCAAGTTGATGAAACATATGGAGGGATCACTTGAGTCCTGAAAGCCCAAAATGACCACTATGGACATTTCATTCAGTCAGAAGTAAGGAATCAGTGTTTCATTAAGTGAAGTGAAGAAAATTCCTACAAACATAAATGCCACAGTAAGTTTTAAAACAGCTTATAGCCATTTTCATTACAACACAATTTTGGATAAGTCAGATTAATGAGATCCTATTCAGTAAGTTAGCCAATTCCCACAATTTTTCCAACATTAACCAAAATCAACTAATACAAACTTTGAATAATTCCACTATTCTATATCCACACTACTCTCATGTCTACCAGAGAAGGCAAACAAGTGGGGGGAAACCCAAATAATTACAAGCAAATTGCCGAGAAAGGCCTAAAGAAGGCACCGTGAGTGTCAACCTGTGATTCCAGAACCAGAGGCATCATCTGAAACTAGTGAGAAATGCAAATTTTCCGGCTCCACTCCAGACCTACGGAATGGAAAATACACACCCTCCAGGAACTTCTGATACAGCTTTTATACCACAAGCCTTTAAAAATTAAACCCAATGATTAAAGCAGCTTTGGCAATGTTCTCCACCAAAGATAAAAATTACAAAGTATGTACCCTATAAATTAGAACGTTAAAAATATGTTTTAATTAGTCTAGGTTCAAAAGCAAAAATAAAATGACAAAGTTTACCCAACATCTTCTCAAAATAGGAAACAGTCACCATTTCAAACTCAAAGAGAAAGAAAAACCACTTAGAACTGCCTAAAAATAAATGGGCAGATTTTAAAACTACAGAACAATCATCATCAGTAGATGTCATAACTATTGGGGAAAACAATGTTGGAAAACAAGTTATTTACACAATTTCCAAGTTTTGCTCCACTGGGCATTTATTAATTTCAAATATACCATTAAGATGGAGAAATCTGGTGATTTCATAATAAAATGATCAAACAGCAACACCAATAAAGGAACAAAATGACATCATGTACTTTCTGATGTAATACAATAAGAAAGAAACCACAACATGTATTTCCTGCCAAATTTTTTTATCCTGAATCTAACCATGGATACCAATCAGACAAATCCAAATGAGAAACATTCTGTAAAACTAGCCTGGACTCTGCCAAAATGTCAATTTCAATAATAAAAAGAAAATTATCCTCCAATTTTAAAAAAAGTTAAAATTTTTAGAAAAGAATAAAAAGACTAAGGAACTATTGTAAATTAAGAGATTTATTGCCAAATTCAGACTGAAATTGAAGAAAGTAGGGAAAACCACTAGACCATTCAGGTATGACCTAAATCATATCCCTTATAATTATACAGTGGAAGCGAGAAATAGAGTTAAGGGACTAGATCTGATAGAGTGCCTGATGAACTACGGACGGAGGTTTGTGACACTGTACAGGAGGCAGGGATCAAGACCATCCCCATGGAAAAGAAATGCAAAAACACAAAATGGCTGTCTCAGGAGGCCTTACAAATAGCTGTGAAAAGAAGAGGCATGAAAAGCAATGGAGAAAAGGAAAGATATAAGCATCTGAATGCAGAGTTACAAAGAATAGCAAGAAGAGATAAAAAAGACTTCCTCAACGATCAATGCAAAGAAATAGAGGCAAACAACAGAACGGGAAAGACTACAGATCTCTTCAAGAAAATTAGAGATACCAAGGGAAAATTTCAGGCAAAGATGGGCTCAATAAAGGACAGAAATGGTATGGAGCTAACAGAAGCAGAAGATATTAAGAAGAGGTGGCAAGAATACACAGAGTTCAGTTCAGTTCAGTCGATCAGTCGTGTCCGACTCTTTGTGACCCCATGAATCGCAGCACGCCAGGCCTCCCTGTCCATCACCAACTCCCCGGAGTTCACTCAGACTCACGTCCATCGAGTCAGTGATGCCATCCAGCCAAATCATCCTCTGTCGTCCCCTTCTCCTGCCCCCAATCCCTCCCAGGATCAGAGTCTTTTCCAATGAGTCAACTCTTTGCATGAGGTGGCCAAAGTACTGAAGCTTCAGCTTTAGCATCATTCCTTCCAAAGAAATCCCAGGGTTGACCTCCTTCAGAATGGACTGGTTGGATCTCCTTGCAGTCCAAGGGACTCTCAAGAATCTTCTCCAACACCACAGTTCAAAAGTATCAATTCTTTGGCGCTCAGCCTTCTTCACAGTCCAACTCTCACATCCATACACGACCACAGGAAAAACCATAGCCTTGACTAGACGGCCCTTAGTCGGCAAAGTAATGTCTTTGCTTTTGAATATGCTATCTAGGTTGCTCATAACTTTTCTTCCAAGGAGTAAGCGTCTTTTAATTTCATGGCTGCAGTCACCATCTGCAGTGATTTTGGAGCCCAAAAAAATAAAGTCTGACACTGTTTCCACTGTTTCCCCATCTATTTGCCATGAAGTGATGGGACTGGATGCCATGATCTTTGTTTTCTGAATGTTGAGCTTTAAGCCAACTTTTTACTCTCGTCTTTCACTTTCATCAAGAGGCTTTTTAGTTCCTCTTCATTCTCTGCCATAAGGGTGGTGTCATCTGCATATCTGAGGTTATTGATATTTCTCCTGGCAATCTTGATTCCAGCTTGTGCTTCTTCCAGCCCAGCGTTTGTCATGATGTACTCTGCATATAAGTTAAATAAGCAGGGTGACAATATACAGCCTTGACGTACTCCTTTTCCTATTTGGAACCAGTCTGTTGTTCCATGTCCAGTTCTAACTGTTGCTTCCTGACCTGCATACAGATTTCTCAAGAGGCAGGTTAGGTGGTCTGGTATTCCCATCTCTTTCAGAATTTTCCACAGTTTATTGTGATCCACTCAGTCAAAGGCTTTGGCATAGTCAATAAAGCAGAAATAGATGTTTTTCTGGAACTCTCTTGCTTTTTCCATGATCCAGTGGATGTTGGCAATTTGATCTCTGGTTCCTCTGCCTTTTCTAAAACCAGCTTGAACATCAGGAAGTTCACAGTTCACATATTGCTGAAGCCTGACTTGGAGAATTTTGAGCATTACTTTACTAGCATGTGAGATGAGTACAATTCAAGGCAAACTGGAAGTGGTCTAACAAGAGATGGCAAGGGTGAACATCGACATTCTAGGAATCAGCAAACTAAAATGGACTGGAATGAGTGAATTTAACTCAGATGACCATTATGTCTACTACTGCGGGCAAGAATCCCTCAAAGAAAGGGAGTAGCCATCATGGTCAACAAAAGAGTCCAAAATGCAGTACTTGGATGCAATCTCAAAAACGACAGAATGTGGAGAAGGAAATGGCAACCCACTCCAGTACTCTTGCCTGGAAAATTCCATGGACAGAGAGGCCTGGTAGGCTACAGTCCATGGAATCACAAACAGTCGGACACGACTGAGCGACTTCAATGTCAATGTATAATAAAAAAATACTGATTTAAAAAAAAAAAAAGACAGAATGATCTCTGTTCGTCTCCAAGGCAAACCATTCAATATCACAGTTATCCAAGTCTATGCCCCAACCAGTAACGCTGAAGAAGCTGAAGTTGAACATTTTTATGAAGACCTACAAGACCTTTTAGAACTAACACCCAAAAAAGATGTCCTTTTCATTATAGGGGACTGGAATGCAAAAGTAGGAAGTCAAGAAACACCTGGAGTAACAGGCAAATTTGGCCTTGGAATGCAGAATGAAGCAGGGCAAAGACTAATAGAGTTTTGCCAAGAAAATGCACTGGTCCTAGCAAACACCCTCTTCCAACAACACAAGAGAAGAATACACAGAAGAACTGTACAAAAAAGATCTTCACGACACACATAATCACGATGGTGATTATCTAGAGCCAAACATCCTGCAATGTGAAGTCAAGTGGGCCTTAGAAAGCATTGCTACGAACAAAGCTAGTGGAGGTGATGGAATTCCAGTTGAGCTATTTCAAAACCTGGAAGATGATGCGTGAAAGTGCTGCACTCAATATGCCAGCAAATTTGGAAAACTCAGCAGTGGCCAAAGGACTGGAAAAGGTCAGTTTTCATTCCAATCCCTAAGAAAGGCAATGCCAAAGAATGCTCAAACTACCACACAACTGTAAAGAATGCTGAAACTACTGCACAATTGTATTCATCTCACACGCTAGTAAAGTAATGCTCAAAATTCTCCCCAAGCCAGGCTTCAGCAATATGTGAACTGTGAACTTCCAGATGTTCAAGCTGGTTTTACAAAAGGCAAAGGAACCAGAGATCAAGTTGCCAACATCCGCTGGATCATCGAAAAAGCAAGAGAGTTCCAGAAAAACATCTATTTCTGCTTTATTGACTATGCCAAAGCCTTTGACTGGGTGGATCACAATAAACTGTGGAAAATTCTGAAAGAGATGCGAATACCAGACAACCTGACCTGCCTGTTGAGGAACTTATATGCAGGTCAGGAAGCAACAGTTAGAACTGGACATGGAACAACAGACTGGTTCCAAATAGGAAAAGGAGTACGTCAAGGCTGTATATTGTTACCCTGCTTATTTAACTTATATGCAGAGTACATCATGACAAACGCTGGGGTGGAAGAAGCACAAGCTGGAATCAAGATTGCCAGGAGAAATATCAATAACCTCAGATATGCAGATGATACCACCCTTATGGCAGAGAGTGAAGAGGAACTAAAAAGCCTCTTGATGAAAGTGAAAGACGAGAGTAAAAGAGTTGGCTTAAAGCTCAACATTCAGAAAACGAGGATCATGGCATCCGGTCCCATCACTTCATGGCAAATAGATGGGAAAAACAGTGGAAACAGTGTCAGACTTTATTTTTCGGGGCTCCAAAATCACTGCAGATGGTGACTGCAGCCATGAAATTAAAAGACGCTTACTCCTTGGAAGAAAAGTTATGAGCAACCTAGATAGCATATTCAAAAGCAGAGACATTATTTTGCCAACAAAGGTCCATCTAGTCAAGGCTATGGTTTTTCCAGTAGTCATGTATGGATGTGAGAGTTGGACTGTGAAGAAAGCTGAGCGCCAAAGAATTGATGCTTTTGAACTGTGGTGTTGGAGAAGACTCTTGAGAGTCCCTTGGACTGCAAGGAGATCCAACCAGTCCGTTCTGAAGGAGGTCAGCCCTGGAATTTCTTTGGAAGGAATGATGCTGAAGCTGAAACTCCAGTACTTCGGCTACCTCATGCAAAGAGTTGACTCACTGGAAAAGACTCTGATGCTGGCAGGAATTGGGGGCAGGAGGAGAAGGGGACGATAGAGGATGAGATGGCTGGATGGCATCACTGACTTGATGGACGTTGAGTCTGAGTGAACTCCAGGAGTTGCTGCTGGACACGGAGGCCTGGCGTGCTCCAATTCATGAGGTCGCAAAGAGTCGGACACGACTGATCGACTGAACTGAACTGAACTGAAGAGATATAACTATGTGTAACATGTGATTGGATCATGGATTTTAAAAAAGGAGGCTATAAAAGAGAATACTACTGAGACAGCGGGGGAAATGTGAACATAAACTATATACTGACGGTAAAAGCAGAAGGGGGTGACAGAGGATGAGATGGCTGGATGGCATCACTGACTCAATGGACATGAGTTTCAGTAAGCTGCAGGAGGGAGTGAAGGACAGGGAAGTCTGGAGTGCTGGAGGTCATGGGGTTGCAAACAGTCTGACAGGACTTAGTGAAGGAACAACACCAAATATATTGAAAAATAAAATGTTAAACTGTTAAATCACCTCAGTAGGGTCCTGCTGAGGTGCACTGTGGTTATGAAAGATAAATACTGTGTTCTCAGGAAATAGAAGCACAGTAGAGATGAAATATCATGATGATGTCTAGAAGTATAGCTGTATAGAGAAGCAAAAAATGTGGCAAATGTTAACACTTGGTCAATCCAGGTGAGGGATATATGGAAGATCATTACACTTTTCTCAATTTTTCTGTGGATTTGAAAAAAGATTGATACCACTCATTCTACTCTTCAAAGCCATACTCCTCCAACTCTATGCTTTTAGTTCAGTTCAGCCGCTCAGTCGTGTCTGACTCTGTGACTCCATGGACTGCAGCACACCAGGCTTCCCTGTCCATCACTAACTCCCGGAATTGAGTAAAACTCATGTCCATTGAGTCGGTGATGCCATCCAACCATCTCATTCTCTGTCATCCCTTTCTTTTGCCTTCAATTTTTCCCAGCATCAGGGTCTTTTCAAATGAGTCAGTTCTTTGCATCAGGTGACCAAAGTATTGGAGTTTCAGCTTCAGCATCAGTCCTTCTAATGAATATTCAGGACTGATTTCCTTTAGGATGGATTGATTGGATCTCCATGCTGTCCAAGGGACTCTCAAGAATCTTCTCCAACACCACAGTTCAAAAGCATCAATTCTTCAGCACTCAGCTTTCTTTATACTCCAACTCTCACATCCATATATCACTACTGGAAAAACCATAGCCTTGACTAGATGGACCTTTGTTGGCAAAGTAATGTCTCTGCTTTTTAATATGCTGTCTAGGTTGGTCATAACTTTTCTTCCAAAGAAAGTGAAGTCGCTCAGTTGTGTCCAACTCTTTGCGACCCCATGGACTATAGCCTGTCAGGCTCCTCTGTCCATGGGATTTTCCAGGCAAGAGTGCTGGAGTGGATTGCCATTTCCTTCTCCAGGGGATCTTCCCAATGTCTTTTAACTTCATGGCTGCAATCACCATCTGCAGTAATTTTAGAGCCCCTGAAAAATGAAGTCAGTTACCATTTCAATCATTTCCGCATCTATTTGCCATGAAGTGATGGGACCAGATGCCATGATCTTAGTTTTCTGAATGTTGAGTTTTAAGACAACTTTTTCACTCTCCTCTCACTTTCGTCAAGAGGCTCTTTAGTTCCTCTTCGCTTTCTGCCATAATGGTGCTGTCATCTGCATATCTGAGGTTATTGATATTCCTCCCAGCAATCTTGATTCCAGCTTGTGCTTTATCCAGTCCAGCATTTCTCATGATGTACTCTGCATATAGGTTAAATAAGCAGGGTGACAATATACAGCCTTGATGTACTCCTTTTCCTATTTGGAACCAGTCTGTTGTTCCATGTCCAGTTCTAACTGTTGCTTCATGACCTGCATACAGATTTCTCAGGAGGCAGATCGGGTGGCCTGGTATTCCCATCTCTTTAAGAATTTTCCACAGTTTGTGGTGAACCACACAGTCAAAGACTTTGGCATAGTCAACAAAGTGGAAGTAGATGCTTTTCTGGAACTCTCTTGCTTTTTCGATGATCCAGCAAATGTTGGCAACTTGATCTCTGGGTCCTCTGCCTTTTCTAAAACCAACTTGAACATCTGGAAGTTCACAATTCACATATTGCTGAAGCCTGGCTTGGAGGATTTTGAGCATTACTTTGCTAATGTGTGAGATGAATACAATTGTGCGGTAGTTTGAGCATTCTTTGGCATTGCCTTTCTTTGGGATTGGAATGAAAACTGACCTCTTCCAGTCCTGTGGCCACTGCTGAGTTTTCCACATTTGCTGGCATATTAAGTGCAACACTTCCACAGCTTCATCTTTTAGGATTTGAAATGGCTCAACTGGAATTCCATCACCTCCACTAGTTTCATTTGTAGTGATGCTTCTTAGGCCCACTTGACTTGGTACTGGGATGTCTGGCTCTAGCTGAGTGATCACCATCCTGATTATCTGGGTCTCATGAAGATCTCTTTTGTATAGTTCTACTGTGTATTCTTGCCACCTCTTCTTAATATCTTCTGCTTCTGTTAGGTCCATACCATTTCTGTCCTTTATTGAGCCCATCTTCGCATGAAATGTTCCCTTGGTATCACTAATTTTCTTGAAGAGATCTCTAGTCTTTCCCATTCTATTGTTTTCCTCTATTTCTTTGCATTGATCACCGAGGAAGGCTTTCTTATCTCTCCATGCTATTCTTTGGAACTCTACATTCAAATGGGTATATCTTTCCTTTTCTCCTTTGCATTTTGATTCTCTTTTTACAGCTATTTGTAAGGTTTCCTCAGACAGCTGTTTTGCCTTTTTGCATTTCTTTTTCTTGGGAATGGTCTTGATTCCCGCCTCCTGTACAATGTCACAAACCTCTGTCCACAGTTCTTCAGGCACTCTATCAGATCTGAAGGTGAAGGAACGTCGCTCAGTCGTGTCCGACTCTTCACGATCCCATGGACTGTAGCCTACCAGGCTCCTCTGTCCATGGGATTTTCCAGGCAATAGTACTGGAGTGGATTGCCATTTCCTTCTCCAGCGGATCTTCCCGACCCAGGGATAGAACCCGGGTCTCCCGCATTGTAGACAGATGCTTTACCATCTGAGCCATCAGGGAAGTTTGAAATCTGTTTCTCAATTCCACTGTATAATTGTAAGAGATCTGATTTACGTCATACCTGAATGGTCTAGTGGTCTTCCCTACTTTCTTCAGTTTAAGTCTGAATTTGGCAATAAGGAGTTCATGATCTGAGCCACAGTCAGCTCCTGGTCCTATTCTTGCTGACTGTATAGAGCTTCTCCATCTTTGGCTGCAAAGAATATAATCAATCTGATTTCGGTATTGACCATCTGGTGATGTCCATGTGTAGAGTCTTCTCTTGTGTTGTTGGAAGAGAGTGTTTGCTATAACCAGTGCATCTCTTGGCAAAACTCTATTAGCCTTTGCCCTGCTTCATTCTGTACTCCAAGGCCAAATTTGCCTGTTACTCCATGTATTTCTTGACTTCCTACTTTCAAGAAAAGGACATCTTTTGGGGGTGTTAGTTCTAGAAGCCCTTGTAGGTCTTCATAGAACCATTCAACTTCAGCTTCTTCAGCATTACTGGTCGGGACATAAACTTGGATTACTGAGGTACTGAATGGTTTGCCTTGGAAACGAACAGAGATCATTCTGTTGTTTTTGATACTGCACCCAAAGACTGCATTTCAGACTCTTTTGTTGACTAGGATGGCTACTTCATTTCTTCTAAGGGATTCTTGCCCACAATAGTAGATATAATGGTCATCTGAGTTAAATTCACCCATTCCAGTCCATTTTAGTTCACTGATTCCTAGAATATCAGTGTTCACTATTGCCATCTCCTGTTTCAGTTCAGTTCAGCTGCTCAGTCGTGTCTGACTCTTTGAGACCCCATGGACTGCAGCATGCCAGGCTTCCCTGTCATTGCCAACTCCCTGAGTTTACTCAAACTCATGTCCATTGAGTCAGTGATGCCATCCAACCATTTCATCCTCTGTTGTCCCCTTCTCCTCTTGCCTTCAATCTTTCCCAGCATCAGGGTCTTTTCAAATGAGTCAGCTCTTCATATCAGGTGGCCAAAGTCCTGGAGTTTCAGCTTCAGCATCAGTCCTTCCAATGGATATTCAGGACTGATTTCCTTTAGGATGGATTGGTTGGATCTCCCTGCAGTCCAAGGGACTTTCAACAGTTTTCTCCAACACCACAGTTCAAAAGCATCAGTTCTTCAGCGCTCACCTTTCTTTACGGTCCAACTCTCACCTCCATACATCACTACTGGAAAAGCCAGAGCTTTGACTAGATGGACCTTTGTTGGCAAAGTAATGTCTCTGCTTTTTAATATGTTGTCTAGGTTGGTCACACCTTTTCTTCCAAGGAGCAAACATCTTTTAACTTCATGGCTCCAGTCACCCTCTGCAGTGATTTTGGAACCCCCAAAAACATAAAGTCTGTCAGTGTTTGCACAGTCTTTGCACAACTGTCTCACAGTTGTCACAGTCTTTTCCCTATCTATTTGCCACGAAGTGATGGGACCAGATGCTGCAATCTTAGTTTTCTGAATGTTGAGTTTTAAGCCAACTTTTTCACTTTCCTCTTTTACTTTCATCAAGAGCCTTGATTCATGGATCTAACATTCCAGGTTCCTATGCAGTATTGCTTTTTTAAAGCATCGGACTTTACTTCCATCACCAGTTACATCCACAGCTGGGCGTTGTTTTTGCTTTGGCTGTCTCTTCATTCTCTCTGGAGTTATTTCTCCACTGATCTCCAGCATATATTGGGCACCTACTGGCCTAGGGAGTTCATCTTTCAGTGTCCTATCTTTTTGCCTTTTCATACTGTTCATGGGGTTCTCAAGGCAAGAATACTGTCAACTAAAAAAAGATGTACAACTTGAGAGTTGTGAGTTTTCCTTGGGGCAAAATAAGGACTGCAGCCCAGGAGACAGCATCTCAGATAGCTCCGGGAGACTGCTCCAAAGCGGCAGTGGGGGAAGTCAATATATAAGGTTTCAGTGAAGAGGGAGTTCAATACCATGAAGCACTCATTTTACCAAAGGTTTTTTGTTAGTTATGAGGATCTGACGTCACCCTGAAGGGATTTAGTGCTCCTCTAGATATGAGGAGATGGAAGGATTGAGATCATAAAATCTGTTTCTAAAAACATCCAACTATCTAAAGAGCTGTCCCACCAGAGTGCCGCACTCCACCCTGAACTCCCTCAGGGATTGTTGAAGGTCAACTGCTACAGCAGCATGGGGTTCAATCTCCATAGAAAGTGAAAGTGAAAGTGAAAGTCACTCAGTCGTGTCTGACTCTTTGCGACCCCGTGGACTACACAGTCCATGGAATTCTCCAGGCCAAAATACTGGAGTGGGTTGCCACTTCCTTCTCCAGGGGATCTTCCCAACCCAGAGATTGAACCCAGGTTTTCTGCATTGCAGGCAGATTCTTTTAACAACTGAGCTATAAGGGACGGGTACATCTCCATAGAGGCAGATGGCAAATGCCTTTGTTGTTCAGTCATTGGCAATGCTCTTGGTAAGTGTCAATTTGTAGTTGACAATATTTAAGTGGTTTGCCATTCCCTTCTCCAGTAGACCACGTTTTGTCAGAACTCTCCACCATGACCCATCTTGGGTGGCCCTACACAGCATGGCTCATAGTTTCATTGAGTTAGACAAGGCTGTAGTCCATGTGATCAGTTTGATTAGTTTTCTGTGATTGTGGTTTTCATTCTGACTGCCCTCTGATGAAGAAGCATAAGAGGCTTATGGAAGCTTCCTGATGGGCAAGACTGAGAAAGAAACTGGGTCTTGTTCTGATGGGCAGGGCCATGCTCAGTAAATCTTTAATCCAATTTTCTGTTTCACGGGTGGGGCTGTGTTCCCTCCCTGTCATTTGACCTGAGGCCAAACTATGGTGGAGATAATGAAGATAAATAAAGCGACCTCCTTCAAAAGGTCTCAGTGCCTCTGACCTGCAGCAGGCCACCGCCAACCCACACTTCCACCAGAGACTCCTGGACACTCACAGGCAAGTCTGGGTCAGTCTCTTGTGGTGTCACTGCTTTCTGCTGGGTCCTGGTGCACACAAGGCTTTGTTTGTATGCTCTTAAGGAAGAAATTTAATATCTCTGTGTATCACTTGTATAAATCAGAGATAATAAAAATACATACTTAATAAGGTGAGAGGATCAAATGAGTTAACTATGTTAATGTTGAGTGCCTAGAATTCTACATTATACATACCGAGCTCTGTTTTCTGCCATTGTTGTTGTTTTACTATTACTATTAATACTACTACCAGAACTGTTAGATTAAGAAAGGTAGCTTGAATGTTCACAGTCTTATGTATAACTTCCAAATTATTTTCACTGTGTGTAATTTTACCTAGTCCTCACTACAGCTTTTTGAAGCAGGAAGAGAATTATTATCACTGATTTCCAGATGAGGAAAATGAGACTCAGAGGTTAAGTAACTTGCCCAAGTTTTTTCTGATTTCTAGAAAGTAGTATAAGTGAGATGAGAACTAGGTCTTGTTTTCACTATTGCACAATATAAAATTTACATCCCCATCTTAACTGATTAGAATGTATTTCAAAGAAAGCACACAAAGAAGACAGGTAGAAGTCCTGCATTATCAGTTAGAAACAAAAGAAGTTCTCACTAGTCCATTCAGCAAAACAGATGTCACTTTGCAGAGCTTTCCTTAAATACCCTTGAAAACAAGGATCAAAAAATATGAACTCTTATAAAAAGAGATTTATCGTATTTTTATAGCTTATTACATACCTTGTAACAATCATTTTGTTAAATGTGAATGTCAGTTTTATCTTCGGTCCCTTTTTTCCTGGCTATTTACAAGCTTTGTAAGAATCGTTCCTTAATTAAGTCTAAACATAGTTTTATATAAATGGATTCCTGGAAATAAAACGTTCAGACTTAAGAAATGATTGTTACAGAGACTGTAACAGGCCGTAAAAAAAGAATGCCACTTTAAACAAAGATTTCTCATTTTAATTAAAAAGATAATCATCAGAACATTCCTACACTTAACAGAACCATTTAAAGAAGCTTCTTTAGAAAAAAACAATATGTAGCATCTTATGCAGGCTTCCATATACAATTTGTAATATACTTAAATCAAAGTCTCAGTTGATCCTATTGTATGAATTCTTATTCATACCTACACTTTAAAGATACATTGAAAGAGAATGAGTTCCAAATGAGATAAATATCCATTTCTAATTCTTTTTAGCATGAATGCTTTCAAAAGATTATGAGCATTTTTCCATAAAATATTGGTAAAACACATTTAAGAATACTTAAGAAACACTTCTTAATATGACCACATACAAACACATCAAGGATCACACAATTTATTGATGCAGCTGGTATGCGTCAAGTAGAGGGAGATATCCAGAAGACTACCGTATAATCAAAGATGATACATACCTGCATAAAAGGAGTTTCTATTCTCAAACTCTGATAAAAAATGAAACAATCATTCTTTATTTTCAAAATGTCACACCTAACATGATTGGAGGGTATGAAAAACCTGTAGAAGCATGATTTGATAAGGCAAGATTCTTTTCGATTAATTCATTTGACTAACTTTTATACTGTCCATTTCTAACCTAAATCATGTAAAATTCGTAAAGTTAAGCAAGATTCCAGGAGACAATGAAGTAGATCTTATAAACTATCACTATAATTAACTGCAATTTGAAAAACAGATGTGTCAATGTCCCTCTACTTAAGTCATCTTTTCTCAGTTACACTCAACACTAAACCTGAGTCACTACTTGACTATTTTTGCAGCATATCTTACTAGAAACTGCTTGCAAGTGGACTATATTTTCCTAGGAAAACAAGTTCTAATCAGGAGGTTATTTCCTAACTGAGGATTTGGTATCAAAGTACTGACTCACCTAATATCAAAACAAAGATTCAATAATTATAAACATATATGGTCATTAAAAAATGAAGAAATTACATTCCAGCTTCATAAAATGGGAGTGGCAAGTCAATGATCAGTAAGCATGTGTTCAAAGTGTAAAGAAAGTAACTCTTCCACATTTACTCATTAAATAAATTTGACCTTAAGCTAATAACTAATGAAAACACTGAACATTTAGGGACTTCCCTGGTAGTACAGTGGATAAGAATCTGCCTGCCAATGCAGGGGACATGGATTCAAGCCCTGGTCCGGGAAGAGTCTGCATGCCATGGAGCAACTCAGCATGGGCTCTAGAGCCTACAAGCTGCAACTACTAAGCCCACATGTTGCAACTACTGAAGCCCGGATATCTAGAGCCTGTGCTCCACAACAAGAGAGGCCAAAACAATGAGAAGCCTGAGCAGCGCAAGGAAGATTAGCTGCAACTAGAGAAAAGCCTAGGAGCAGCAATGAAGACCCAGTATAACCAAAAATAATACATAAATTATTAAAATACTAAACATTTAACTAGCAATCATCTGGTTTGCTTCTTATAATACAAACTTCTGCTTGGGATGATTTATGAAGAAAGGAAAAAAAAAGTAGAAGGGGGCCAAACAAATACATTACTAAGGAAATGACCTCCTTTCCATTATCTAAATTATTTCCCTGAATAAGCAAGTTTTTCAAAATTATACCAAGAACAAGAGATCAGTAAATCTCTTTACTGATAATGATTGATAATGATCATGATCATCATGACTGTTTATCACTTACTTTGCTTTATTTTTTAAAAGTATAGGGTAGGGACGTCTCTGGTGTTCCAGTAGCTAGACTTCACACTTCCACTGCAAGGGGCACAAGTTGGTTCCTGGTTGGGAACTAAGATCCTGCATGCCACAACTAAGACCTGCCATAGCCAAATAAATAAATAAATAAATAAAAGAACTGAGGCATGCACTAGGGAAATGTAAATTAAAACCACAGTAAGATACTACTATATACCTGTTGGAATGGTTAAAACAAAAAATATTAACAATTCCAAATGCTGGCAAGGACGCAGAGCTAGAATTCTCATATACTGCTCGTGGTATTGCAAAACGCTACAGCCACTCTGGAAAACAGCTTGGCAGTTTCTTACAAAGCTAAACAAACACTAACCATATGACCCAGCAATTCCCCTCCAAATTTACCCCAGACAAATTAAAATTTATGTTCAAAAAATTAACAGCAGCTCTATTTATAATAACCAAGACCTGGAAACAACCCAAATGTCCTTCAACAGATGGATAAACAAAATGTGGTACAATCCATTCAATGAACTGCTGCTACTAAATCGCTTCAATCGTGTCTGACTCTGTGCGACCCCACAGACAGCAGCCCACCAGGCTCCCCCGTCCCTGGGATTCTCCAGGCAAGAACACTGGAGCGGGTTGCCATTTCCTTCTCCAATGCATGAAAGTGAAGTCGCTCAGTCATGTCCGACTCTTTGCGATCCCATGGACTGCAGCCTACCAGGCTCCTCCATCCATGGGATTTTCCAGGCAAGAGTACTGGAGTGGGGTGCCACTGATGACTACTACTAAGCAATAAAAAGAAATGAACTATCGATACATACAACAGTCTAGATGAATCATCAAAAAGGTATTATGCTGAGTAAAAGAAGTCAGTACCAGAAGATTATATATTGTATGATTCCAATTAAATGGCATTCTCAAAAAAACAAAACTAAAATGAGGTAGAACAGATTACAGTTTCCAGGAATTAGGGAGATGGGGAGATAGTACAAGGGAGTTTTGGGGGAAATGATGGAGCTGTTGTATATCCTGACAGTAGTGGTTATATGAATATATACAAATCTACATGTGTTCAAATTTTGAGACCTGTACACTAAAAAAAAAAGTTAATTTTACTAAGTGTTAATTTTTTTAAAGAAAGAACTAAGACCAAAAATGTTCTTTGGCCATACACAGCAGACATGAATATATATACATGTTAAAACAGTAAAATGGAATGGGATAGAATGTATAGTCAACAAACCTTGGGAATCTGTGAATTATTATGTGTTAGAGTTTTGTGGGAAAGTATCACCACCACCATATCCTTAAGCCCTAGAAAGTCCCTTCACATTTACTCCTTTGCTTGTATCCAATTATACATCTTCCTCTATTTTAAAGATGCTGTGGCTGATGGTGCTTATAATCCAAGGGATGAAGATAAAAGGGCATTTTCAGACAAAATTTCTCACTACCCAGCAAGCCTGTGGCTCTGTCCTCAACCTGAGGACTCTGCTCAAAAGAATAACTCCAATCTATGTAACTGTACAAGAGACTAATCTTTCATCATAAATTTCCCTACCATTCAGTTATGTCTAGTGCTTTAAGGAACACTTCAGTGATTCCTCAAATTTCTTCCTTCATTCCTTGACATTACCTCAAGATGTTATCTCAAGAACTGTATAAAACAGTTGTTGAAGTAGTCTGTTGTCATTTATCTTCACATGTGATAGGGTCATAGAATATTAACAATAAAAGTAATGTTAGAATGATCTACAACCAGTTTATTGTGATGTGATTTTAACATGGCTAGAACAGCCACGTTTGAGGATGTTGCCATTGTTCTTCTACTAGATATAACTCTTATAAACGGTATTACCTTGCTAATTTTTCTTTCGTTATGGTTCACCAACTACTCCAGCTGCAAACAGTACCCAGAAGTAAATTATTTTTAGAAGCCAACTTATTACTAATCAATTAGAATTCAAAAAGATTTCAAGCCTCCACCATGAAGTTTGTCTCATTCCGTCTTCACTCTTTTTTTCCAGTTTTATTGAGATTCAACTGACATAATTGGAAAAGGTCAGTTTTCATTCCAATCCCAAAGAAAGGCAATGCCAAAGAATGCTCAAACTACCACACAATTGCACTCATCTCACACACTAGTGAAGTAATGCTCAAGATTCTCCAAGCTAGGCTTCAATAGTACGTGAACCATGAACTTCCAGACGTTCAAGCTGGATTTAGAAACGGCAGAAGAACCAGAGATCAGGTTGCCAACATCCACTGGATCATCAAAAAAGCAAGAGAGTTCCAGAAAAACATTTATTTCTGCTTTATTGACTATGCCAAAGCTTTTGACTGTGTGGATCACCACAAACTGTGGAAAATTCTGAAAGAGATGGGAATATCGGACCACCCGTCCTGCCTCTTGAGAAATGTGTATGCAGGTCAGGAAGCAACAGTTAGAACTGGACATGGAACAATAGACTGGTTCCAAATTGGGAGAGGAGTACGTCAAGGCTGTATACTGTCATCCTACTTATTTAACCTATATGCAGAGTACATCATGAGAAATGCTGGACTGGATAAAGCACAAGCTGGAATCAAGATTGCTGGGAGGAATATCAATAACCTCAGATATGCAGATGACAGCACCATTATGGCAGAAAGCGAAGAGGAACTAAAGAGCCTCTTGACGAAAGTGAAAGAGGAGAGTGAAAAAGTTGTCTTAAAACTCAACATTCAGAAAACGAAGATCATGGGGTCTGGTCCCATCACTTCATGGCAAATAGATGTGGAAAAGATGCAAACAGTAACAGACTTTATTTGGGGGGCTCCAAAATCACTGCAGATGGTGACTGCAGCCATGAAGTTAAAAGACACTTGCTCCTTGGAAGAAAAGGTGTGACCAACCTAGACAGAATATTAAAAAGCAGAGACATTACTTTGCCAACAAAGGTCCGTCTAGTCAAAGCTCTGGTTTTTCCAGTAGTGATGTATGGATGTGAGAGTTAGACTATAAAGAAAGCTGAGTGCCAAAGAATTGATGCTTTTGAACTGTGGTGTTGGAGAAGATTCTTGAGAATCCCTTGGATGGTAAGGAGTTCCAACCAGTCAATCCTAAAGGAAATCCTTCCTGAATATTCATTGGAAGGACTGATACCGAGGCTGAAACTCCAACACTTTGGCCATCTGATGCAAAGAACTGACTCATTTGAAAAGACCCTGATGCTGGGAAAGATTGAAGGCAGGAGGAGAAGGGGACAACAGAGGATGAAATGGTTGGATGGCATCACCGACTTAATGGACATGAGTTTGAGCAAGCTCCGGGAGCTGGTGATGGACAAGGAGGCCTGGCATGCTGCAGTCCATGAGGTCGCAAAGAGTCAGATACCACTGAGTGACTGAACTGAACTAAACTACAGAATAATTACCACCTGCCTCCACACTTGAATCCAGTTAGCTCAGCTGCTTCCTGCTATGTTCCCCATGTACAAGGCTTCACCTTTTATGCTGGTTGTAGTCACAATATTTCCCCTACTGCCTCTGTGTTGATACACTGGACAGGACACAGTGGTCTAGACGTTTTGTCAAAATGTGATCAGAGAAATAACTCTATCAGAAACACTGAGATGCCTGTTAAACATGCACATTCTTGAGGCCTACAAAAGTGGATGGAAGAGGAGCTGAGAATCTGCACTACATATAAACATGCTCTCCAGCTAATTCTTATGCTTAATAAAGTATAGTGCTACTGCAGTGGGCACTAATGAGTAGGCCAACTTCTTCAGTTCCTTGCTGGGTATTCCAGTTCTATTTTTGAGCCCAAGCTTGAAACGGGGGACTTGCTGTCTCTTTTCAGTACTCACTGATGCTGTCTATACCCAGATAGCAGACTATCTATACCCAGATTCCTTGTCACTATTCTTTCCCTCTGAAATTATATCCTGCCCTTATAAACTTCCCTAGGTCCCCAGATCTGCTTCAATGGCCCACAGGTACCATGTTCCATGTACCTGGCTAAATTTCCTTTCCTCAGCTCCTAGCTATATCCAAGTACTTGGCCTACCTCAACAAGTAAAGCTTCTGTAGCTTTGTGCCTCCTTATCTGGCTGACTTTGATTTAAAATGTTATTCTCAGTACAACAGACAATGATTATGAACTTACACAACATTTAGATGAATCCTGATCTTTCTGTCATATAGGAATTTGAGAGGTGGTCCAGAGAACTTCAGTTCTATTTAGATACATCTTTCTTTTCTTACTTCTTCTTATGGAAAATTTCATATACTCAGAAGAGTATAGAACAGCATCTAGTAAACCCCATCATTCAACGTTCTACCTTCTAAATCCCAGAAATTGTATTATTTTGCCCATTTTTATCTATGTGAATATCTTAAATTTAGTCTCATTATTAAAAAATAAAGGGCTACTCCAATATTTTTACCCACCAAATACCTGTTTTGCCATACCTACTGCTACGGCAAGTGAAAGTGGTAGTTGCTTAGTTGTGTCCGCCAGGCTCCTCTGTCCATGGGATTCTCCAGGCAAAGAATATTGGAGTAGGTTGCTATTTCCTTCTCCAGGGGATCTTCTCAACCCAGGGATCGAACCCAGGTTTCCTGCACTGCAGACAGACTGTTTACTGTCTGAGCTACCTGGGAAGCCCAACCTTCCCTTTAACTAATTGCCCTAAATATACCTGAAATGAAGACTTTCCTGGTGGCTCAGACGGTAAAGAATCCGCCTAAAGTGCAGGAGACCCGGGTTCAATCCCTGGATCGGGAAGATCCCCTGCACAAAGGAATGGCTACATAGTCCACGGGGTCGCAAAGAGTAGCACAAAACTGAGCAACTAACACTGCTTGAAACAAGTCTTATTTTATTCTTCTCTTTTTTTTCTTTTCTCCTATCCTACTCCAGGCAACCTTATTCATTCTATCTCCAGAATATTCCTTGAATATCTTTCCTTCTTTCCATATTGACTGCCCCAGCTTAAGCCCACACAGCTTCTTGCCTAGACTATTACATAGCCTTCAGGTAGCTTCCTTGACTGTTTGCTCTGTGTTCCTAGTCTAATCCACTCTAAGTCAAATAACTAAAGTGGTCTTCTAATTTTCTTTGCTGTATTGCCCCCAGTAGGAATCAGATTCAGATGTAAAGTATAGACCTTTCAGAAAAAAGTACTCCCATGTGTTTATATTGAATGGAGGCCATGGACTTCAGATTTTAAAAAATTTTACACTCTGCAAAAACAGAAAATTAAATTTAAAAAATAGCATCTAAAAACACCAAACACCTAGGAATATGTCTACCAAAGGGTATAAAAGACCCCCAAAGAGAAATTACAGATCCCCAAAATAGAAAGATATACCATTTTCATGGATTATAAAACTCAATAATGTTAAGATCTCAATTCTCCCCAAACTTACAAACAGATTCAGTGAAATTCCAATGAAAGTCACAGGAGGACGTTTTGGATATTATGTTGATTCCAATATAGATGGACATGCAAAAGCTGAGGGACATTCCATATCCAGTATCAAGAACTGGTATAAAAATAGAGTAATTAAGGAAGTGTGATACTGGCACAAGGATAAATAGACCATTGGAGCAGAAAAGTCCTGGAAACAGCCCACACATATATAGAGACAGGTAATATATGACAAAAGTAACTCTGCAATGCAACAGAGGAAAAACAAAACAAAACAGAATTCTGTCTTCTACCTCATACCAACCACAAAAATTCCAGACAGACTGTAGATCTAAATGTAAAAGGTAAAATAAAGCATTTCAGGGTCTTGAAAAGGTATTTGTAGACCCACGTTCATGGCAGCATTATTCACAGATAGCCAAAGGGTGAAAGTATCCCAAGTATTTGACAAAAGATAAATGGACAAACAAAATGTGATGTATACATACAATGGAATATTATTCAGCCTTAAAAAGGAAGGAAATTCTGACACATGCCTTAACATGTATGATATTATGCTAAGAAAAACAAACCAGTCACAAAAAGGCAAATACTGCATGGTTCCACATAAATGAGGTATCTAGAATAGTGAAATTCACAGAAACAAAGAAGAATGGTGATTGCCACAAACTGGAGGAAAGGGAATGGAGAGCTGTTTAATGGGTACAGAGTGTCAGTTTTGCAAAATGAAAAATCTATTCAGTTTAGTTAGGTTCATAAGATGGGATGGTGGACTCTGCAGTGACCTACAGAAGGATGTCAGAAGCCCAGCAAGATGAAGAAAATGTCCACACAGGAATATGGCAGCCTTGGTAGCCCTGCACAGGGTGCTAGAGTCCAAATGGAGTGAGGAGAGCAACTCAGTGCACAGTACCAGAGCCTGAAATGAGAAAGGTGTTCAAACAGGGAGCTAGGGACAGCAGCCTAATATAGGATTTTGGAGCCTGATAAGGTAAGGATGGCATTCACATGATGGGTGTCAGTAACAGCAGCAACAGAAGAGATTGGTCACATACAGAGGAGATTAAGAAAATATGTTGAGGATAATGAGAGCCAACTTACTAGCATAAAAGGGAGTTACAATTATAGAAAGGAAATTATTGAATGAACCCTGTTGTGTTAGACTAAATTTGGAGATATCCATGTGAACTCGTGGTTTTAAATAAATATATAGATAAAATTTAAAAAGCAATATAAATGTGTGTGCACATGTATGTGTATGCATCTTTACACATACATATATTCCCTATCTCTGTCCAGTGAGAGGACTTGGAAGCAGTGACATTCCCACAGCAGTGTATATACCTAACACCCAGATACTGACTTCTGTATATCATTCTCTACTAAAAGAAACCAGGGGGAAAAAAGAGAGAGAGAGAGAAAACGCTGATTTCACGGCTGGGGCAAAAAAAAGTACAAGGTAAGCCTAAAATATCTTATATCAGAAAACAATGAAATGCTCAAAGAATGATAGAATTACATCAAAAAGACAAAGAAAATAGTTTGAAAGCACTCTCACTGGCCAAACAGGGAACAATTTGTCAAAAGAAATAATGCCAGTATTATAACCCATCAAATAAAACAAGAATTCATAAACCCATTCTGTTGGAAATAGGTTGAAAATCTGATGAAGAATAAGATAGTTACATGGTTTCAAAGTACTTTTCCCAAAATATACTTACTATAAAGAGAAAAACATCTTTAAAGAAGAAACTGGCAGAAGCCACTTTAATCAAGTAAAAAAAGTCACAAGACAAACAAACGTTATGTGTCACCTGAAAGGAGGCAATCAGTAAAACAAAGCCAACACTTCTGTGGTATTTCTGACAGAAATATAGGACCCAAATTTAATCATAAGGAAACAGCATCAGATAAACCCAAATCGAGGGATCATTCTACAAAATAGCCTATAATCTTCAAAAGTGCCACAGTCATGGCAGGTAAAGAAGACAGGAACTGTTCCAAGACTGAAGGAGACTAAGACATGACAACTAAATTCAATATGTGATTCTGGATTAGATCCTTTTGTTACAAAGAACATTATTAGAATAACTGGCAAAGTTTGAATGGAGTCTAAGGGGTTAGATCTGCAATTAATTCAGAAATACATTAATTTCCGAATTTTGATGGCTGTGCTATAAAGAATGTCCTTGTTTGCAGAAAATATACATTAAGCATTTGGTGATAATGTGACAACTTACTCTCAAATGGTTCAGGAAAAAATGTCATTTGTGTTGTACTTTAAACTCTTCTGTAATTCTGAGTTGATTCAAAATAAAAAATTAGGAGAAAGAGAATGAACTGCACTGGTAGTTAGCAAACACTAAAAATAAAGATAGTGATATTATATGTATGTATACATATATGGAGTATGTATACACACACTCCAATTAGGGTAACTATCAAAGATGTATTAGTTTGCCGTATGTGCGTGTGTGTGTCTGTTCACACATGCATACACTTAGTCGCTCAGTTGTGTCTGACTCTTTGTGACCCCATGGACTGTAGTTCACAGCTCTGTCCATGGGACTTTTTGAGCAAGAATAATGGAGTGTGTTGCCATTTCCTCCTCCTGGGGATCTTCCCCACCCAGGATTGAACCAGTATCTCCTGCACTGCAGGCAGATTCTCTGACTGCTGAGCCATCGGGGAAGCCCCACTAGTTCACCATGGCTGCAGTAAAACATTACCACACTCTGAGTGGCTTAAAGCAACAGTAATTTTTGACGGTCCTATAGTTTTGGTCTGAAATGGGTCTCTGAGCCCAAAATCAAGGCCTCAGCAGGCCTATGTTCTTGTTTGGAGGCTTAGTTTATCCTTTCCTGCTTCAAGAGGCTGCTCACATTCCTTGGCTCATGGTTCTCTTCCCCCCTCTTCAAAATCAGCAGCAATGGATTGTGTTCTCACATATCATCACTCTGACCTCTTCTTCAGCCTCCCTCTTACATATTTAGGGTCCCTTGTGATTACACTGGTTCCAATCTGGATTATCCAGGATAATCTCCCTGTTTTAAAGTCAGCTGAGGGACTTCCCTGGCAGTCCAGTGGTTAAGACTCTTCCACTGCAGGTGGGGGCACAGGTTGGATCCCTGGTCAACGAACTGAACTAAGATCCCACATGCCACGTGGTATTGCAAAAAAATTAAGTCAGCTGATTAGCAACCAAATTTCATCTGTTAAATCCCCTTTGCCCTGTAATTTAACGTATTCACAGGTTCTTGGGATTCAACTGTTGTGAATGGGGGCTTAGGGGATGGGGCATTATTCTCCCTACCTCAAAGAGTTTCCTTTACTCTGAGATTATGTGTTTTCTATTTCTATGACATTAAAAAGCTCCTTTTTTCATTTATAAAATGACGGTGCTAACAGTGGGGTGCAACTTTTTCAAGCACTGGTGGGACAGTGAAAAAAATTGGTAATTCTGTGAATCCTGTGTAGGTATTTTGTAGTCACAAAATCTTGTGACTTCTTTTTTACTGATTCCTTAAATCAAAAAATTTGAAGACAAAATACACTGTTTTCCCACAAAAGAACCATATATTTGATGAAAGATCTGTACTGTATTCTCCAGAATATAGGGAACAGATCAATAAGAAAAAGGCAATTAAAAAACAAAAAAAAAAGACCAAGCCCTGAATAGACCCAAAAGAGGATATCTAAATAGCCAATAAATGTAAAAAATTAAGAACCTTCTTAAATAATTTTTTAGGTACTTGATTACAGTAGCTATTAAGGAAATGCAAATTAAAAGTCTGACAATATCATTCACCCACTAGTATGGCTGAAGTGAAGAGAGACAATAGCAAGTGAATGTTGGAACTGTCATATGGTGGTGGTGGTGGTGGTGCTGCTGCTGCTGCTGCGAAGTCGCTTCAGTCGTGTCTGACTCTGTGCGACCCCATAGACGGCAGCCCACCAGGCTCCCTTGTCCCTGGGATTCTCCAGGCAAGAACACTGGAGTGGGTTGCCATTTCCTTCTCCAATGCATAAAAGTGAAAGGTGAAAGTGAAGTCGCTCAGTCGTGTCTGACTCCTAGCAACCCCATGGACTGTAGCCCACCAGGCTCCTCCATCCATGGGATTTTCCAGGCAAGAGTACTGGAGTGGGTTGCCATTGCCTTCTCCGATATGGTGCTGCAGAAAGTATTAAATGAAAAAAACTCACAGAATCTATTACAGATAAAAATACCCTATGACCCAGCAATTCCACTTCTAGGTATATACCCAACAGAAGTATGTACATATTTTCAAGAAAAGACATGTACAAGATTACTCAGAGTAGCCAAAAACGAAATAACCCAAACGTCCATCAACAAGAGAATGGCTAAATAACTGAACTGAATTAACACATCAGAGTACTACACAGCAACAAGAATGAACATACACTTACAGTAACCTGAATTAATCTCCTTATGAGAGACAAAAGATGCCAGACTAGTATATACACTGGAAAGATTCTACTTCTATGAAGTTAAATATCAGTAAAGGCAAAAACTAATCTATAGGCGTTAGATAATTGTTATGCAGAAGTGACCACTGTGTAAAAATTCAATGGACTGTATACCTATGATTTGTTTAAAAAGTATATTTATTTTACTTCAGTAAAACCTTATACAGACATATACCAAGTACACTAGAATGTTATTCTTGAATACAAACTGATTCAATCTAAACTCCCTAGCCTCCCAGTCTATCTCTGCCTTCTTGTCTGCTATGCACCTTATGTTCAAATCATGTGTATCTACTCATTGTGCTGACCATCTCCTGATCTTCTGGCCTTTACCCAAACTACTCCCTGTTCTTGGAACAGCCACTTCAGAAACAAGTCTGCAAAATCTATATATTTCACAAGACCCAATATGAAGCTTTCTTCTTCAAACCTTCCAAAGCTCTTTCCAGTTAAGGCTAATTTCCCCTCCCTTAAATTCTATAGCACTTTGCACCTCTACTTTGGCACTTACCAAAGTCTGCCTTAAGAGAGATTTATAAATGGCTGTCTTCTCAACCAACTGTGAAGTTCTAGGGAAGACAGAAGTTTTACTTAACTTTGTGTCTTCATCTCCTCCTGCCCCCATAATCTCCTCCCTCCACAGGTAACACAATGTTTTGCACTCAGATTATGTTTATATTTTTATCAAATCATGGTGCAGGCCAACTGCCATGGCCTCATTTCCAGTTGTCCACTAATTTTGCCAAGTACTTCTGAACAGGAAAATGCAGTGCTCCAACACAATTGAGAACCACAGAGCTAAACTTCCAGTGAAAACTTTAGATATATACAGCAGTTTAAGTAATATAATTTATCAACTGTGTTAACATTATTCATGGCAGTTTACAATTTAAAATGAACTTGGGAGGATGGAATGGGAGAGAGAAAGATCCTTTTTAAATAGGCAAGTCTAATAGTTAAGACTTTTCAGTTAACAAAATGCGGTGAGTGAGATGTCTATTCAAGCCATCACTGCCAGTCCACTGGCCAGTATACCTGCTACACTGCACTCCATGACCAAGTGCAGGTCTTCGTTTGGGGTACTTGTTTTATAAATATATACATTTTTAAAAGTTTAAACATAAACATTAAATATATTAAATTTTAATTTATCTGATTAAAAACAATACATACTCACTTTCAAAAATGTAGAAAACATTAAGGAACATAGGAAAAAGAAAAACCACCCAAGTAATGCATTTTAATCCACCATTTCACAAGTAACCACATTAACAGTTTAGTGCCATACTTCCTGAGAGGTACAAGGATTTATGCATCCATGCTGCAAAAACATTATCCACACGCTACAATTCTGTTTCCATAATTTTTCAGAGAAGGCCTGAAAGTCTCCCAGACATCAGAAAATATCCTTGCAGCCCTAAGTTTAGGTGCAGAGAAGGGGTTATTAAGACCTCTAAACCTAACACCAAGGGAGTTGCTAAGGCACTATGTATGACCTTGGTTCAAATTCTGTTACAGTTCAACTTCTGTTACAAATGCTGTTGGAGACACATCAACCTTATCTTTCCCAAGTACAGAAAAATAGTATTGTGATATTGATGAACTTTTCAGGTTATCACTGTGGATTAAAGTCAAGATTCTGATTATTTCTTTAACACCTCTTTTTCTACACAACATAATACAGAGAGATATGCTGTGTTAGGTGTCATTCAGCAACCAAAATGAGAAAGTCAGAATAGCACCCACACAGTAGTTGTAAGAGTAAGCATTTTACCATTCTTCTACAAATTGAGTATATTAGATTATTATAGATTATTATTACTAGAGTAGATTATTGTGCAAGTTGCTCTCTCTCCCACTCCTTCTATGGGCAGCATATACTTTCCCATCTCCTCACTTGACCTTGTAACTTACTTTGGTTAACGGAATATCAGCAGGTACCATACAACCAATGACTGAAAGGAATCTGAACCAGTGGTCTTGCTCTCTTGTGCCTCTACTATAGCTATGAGGACAGCTCAGCCTGGGAAGTCACTGTCTCTTCAGTCTCAGTCTCAGAAAAATATGTGAAACAGTCCTGAGTGAGCAGCCAAATCCAGAGAAACCCAACAAAATTCAGCCTATGTCATCCAATGTTCAGCAAACCCACATGTTCTTGAGAATAAATATCTATCATTATACTGCCGTGACATATTGTGGGGTTTTATCACTCAGCAATAGCCAATTGATACAATGATACTGAGGCAACTTCATTTCCTAATAATTCAAATCATTAGAAAATGTGTATATAAATCTGGACAGTAATTCTCCACTCTGGTCCATTTGGCCAGCAAAGAAATATGCCATCATATTCCACTGTTTCTCTGAGCCTCAAGGATGAAATACAGTGTAGGTCTCAAGTCAGACTGCCAGGATTTGATCTCAGGCTTCTTGCTAAGCAGAGTGACTTTGCACAAGTTACTTAACCTCTCTGGAATCAGTTTCCTTATCCAAATATGGGAGCAACAATAGTACTGAATCTATCTTACAGAATTATTGGGGGGATTAAATTAAACAATAGTATATGTAAAGAATTTAGAATAGTAGTAAACACTAAACTAGTAAAACTAGTAAACACTAAATAAATACATATTAGCTATTCATGGCTGATCATATTTTTCAAAAACAAAGAAAAATAAATAAACAAAACCCTCCCATTTCTACCGTGTTTATCCTATAATTGACACAGACAGAATCAGGTCACAAGCCTGGGAATAGGAAAACAAGTGTACCTGAAAGGAGAGCCAAATCTCAGAAAGAAGAAAGAAATCAAGAAGAAATTCCAACTCAGTTCTGTGACTTTTGCTCCTCTGCTCCTCATCCCCACCCTGGCCACGTAAAAAGGCAATCCAGGAACGACGGTGGTAGTGCCCCAGAGAACAAATCACATTCTTAGTTCAACATTACTCTCAGTATCTAGTCCACTGTTGCTATCTCTGAGTCTTCTATAAAATGTTCTAGCTTAGTTTCAATCAGACTTCGGAAAACTAAAGGAAATTATACAACGATAATTCCCTCGGCACAAGGTGAATCTAGAATTCTAGTTGAAGTGGTAAGATCAGGTGGACCCTTCCCATAGAGATGGTCTCCCTCCTCCACTGCTGATGTTAGGATGATGAATTTGATTTATTAAGAAGGCAGTTTTCTTTATAGTGACCAAGACTGTTAAACATTGGCAAATATTTTCTACTTCATCCACAATGAATTCTTATCATAAACATTTAGAAAGCACTTCCACGCTATATTAAAATATTGCTAGAAAGCACATGGTATCTCAAATATTTTAATACCACAAAGATTATTTTTTCTTTATTCATTCTTTTTGTAAGTTGTAATGCCATTTACTACAAGTAATTTTATCTATACATGATCAAGATCTTACATCATGTCTCATCTCCCTCTAGAAAGGGAAAAAAATTAACTGCTTCCTTCTTTAAGGATTTAAACAATACATAAATAATATAGAATATAAGTAGTCTCCTTTGAAAGTTCACTTTCTAATTTAGCAATAAAAATTTTCTGGCAATCATTCAAAGTAGAATTTTTACTCCACATTTAATAATTCACTTCTAGTAACTTACTACATCTATCACAAACATGAATCAAGAAAATGAACACAAAGAATTATCATTAATTTGTAATTTCATACTCCAATGCCTATATAAGAGTATTCAGAAAAGAAACTGAAGGCTAATTTAAATTGAAAACAGGTAAGAATCCACTTGCCAATGCAAGTGACACAGCAGATGCGAGCTTGATCCCTAGGCCAAGCAGATCCCCTGGAGTAGGAAATGGCAACCCATTCCAGTCTTCTTTCCTGGAAAATTTCATGGACAGAAAAGACTGGTGGGCTGAAGTCCATGGGGTCGCAAAGAGTTGCTGAGCATGCATGCAAGAGATATTAATATACAGAAACTCTGACAAACTAAGAACTAGCTTCAAATGTTATCCAACCAGCTGGTAATCAATCTCACTGATTTAAAGAAAAGTCCACCACAGTGAAAAATCTGAATACTTATTTTAAAATGCAATTTCTTGTTTTTAGATATATATGGTTCTCAAGCAAATAAAAGTTCCTGAATCATATCAACTCATCCAGTATTATCTCTACAGTAACATTATTAAGACAAGTTATACAGGAGATCATGATAGTTTTTTAAGAAGTTTATCTCAAAAATGAGATGTCTCCAAAGCATTCCAAGTGTTAACAGCCACAAATGTGGCTGATCCCATCTGTACTTTCAGCCTGAGCATCTAACTAGAACAGCATCTATGGTAGCCAGTCTCAAAAGGTCCTGGCCCCCAGAAATTTCCCTCTCTCTCTTCATGCATGCTACTCTTTTTGTCTACAGGGAGAGATTATTTTCCCTCCCTCTGACTCTGGGCCAGCCTTTACTGTCTCTGACCAATAGCAACATTCTCAACTTCCAAACCTAGGACTTAAGAAAACTGGCTGGCTTCTTTCTTATCTCCTGGAATGCTCCCCTTCTTAGAACCCAGACACCATGCTTTAAGGAAATCCAAAAGAAGGCCATGTGGAGAAAGGAGGACAAGAAGGCCTTATTGCTAGCTGAACTCACAGACAGTGGCTGGCCGTGAGAAACTGGCCATTTTGGGCCAGCCATGAGAGATTGTGGCCATTTTGAACATTCCAGCCAACACTAGGCAAAACAGAAAATGCACCAATCAACAAAAGATTTATGTTTGTTACACAGCAAGTTAACCTTTACACTGTTTCACTTATCTATCAATAAAAAAACTATTTTATACATCCTGAAATTATTTCATCCATGTGTCAAATTTTCCTAGTTCTAAGATCCTGAGAACAGTTTATCCTGTCCATTTAAAAATAAATTTCAAATCCATCCCTCAACTTGTCATATAAATAGATAAAATACAGAAGGAGAGACAGATATATAGTACAGATATTCAAAGATAAAGTTTAAGTCTAGACCATGTATGAATTATGGTCAAATCTGAATCGGTCTCACTGATAAGGTTTTATTATAAAAATTAATCAAATTACTATATCAATACAGTAATGAGCAAAATTCATAAAAGAGAATATCCATTTCATGCTATTTTAAACAAAATTTTATATTTTCTTAAACTGCAGAAATCAGGGCATCCTATACAAAAATTGTCATTCACACCTCAGAATTGAGGGAAAGGATAAAGACAAAATAAAGCCAAATACTATATAAAAATTTCAATATGATTAAAAGGATAGTCTTTTCCATGTGTACTGTGCATTAATTACCAGGTGCAAGCACAAATAAAGTATCTTCCTATCTCAAATGACTAAGTAAACAAACATAACAGGGTAAATGGGACCAAAGGCAGGTTGCGACTTAAATTCATAATAAGACTGTTACTGAGGTGAAAAGGGCTTCCCTGGTGGCTCAGACGGTAAAGGATCCACCTGCAATGCAGGAGACCTGGGTTCAATCCCTGGGTTGAGAAGATCCCCTGGAGAAGGAAATGGCAACCCACTTCAGAATTCTTGCCTGGAGAATCCCCATGGACAGAGGAGCCTGGCGGGCTATAATCCAAGGGGTCTCAAAGAATCAGATACAACTGAGCAACTAAGCACAGCACTGAGCTGAAAAAGAATGCCAAATCTTTAACTCTCCATTCTGTTGCAGTTATTAAGGTGTCATTCTTGGTGACCCTTTTCCAGCTGGCCTTCTCGCAAACAGCAGCCATAACAGCAGGCAAGGTCAAAAATGAAAGTAACTAAAATTGAAGAAAAATTGGTTTCTCCTTATGGAAACTGACTCAACATTTAATAATGTGTGGTGTCCCAAAAGCTTCAAACTACTCATGGTCATCTCTAGCTCCAACTTTAACTCAATCAGGAGACCATTACCAAAACAACTCACTGGTACAAAGCAGAGATCAATTGGTTGAAAATGTTCCTAGGCTGAGGTCTATCAGGGAGTAAAGAAGATGATCTCATAAGGTCCCTTTATGATCTGTTAAAACCACATTATTCCATAAATCTGACATGTGTCAAGATTAGGATTGAGTCAACCTCTAAGCAGAAAAACAAAAATAAGCAGCTGTCACTTTTCTTACTTAAATCTAGAAGCTGGCTGTACACACAAAGCAACTTCATCTCACTTCTGAAGTCCAAAACAATTCTGAAGCCTCTTAATATTTTAGAATTTCAACAGTGGGCAGAAACTCAAGAACTTTCTTCAGGTCTAATAGTATTTTGTTAAAGATACACTTGAACTTTAGTTAGGCATTTTAGAACGCACTAATACAAAATAAATAAAGTTACAGTAAATTTGACCAGACTCTTAAATTATATTCTTGTAAATGCAGCAGTTTAAAGCCTAAATTCAATTAGGTTAGTGTCCATGGTTTGTTTAGATTTGTTTTGGTATCTAAGGCCAAGGAGACAAAACAACAACTATCTAACAAAAGAAATAAAGATTTGGAGTGACAGGTTACAATTACTTCTGAAAAAGCAAACAGACTGTAAAATAATATCAATGGTCCCTATGGACACCAGTTAAGACAGAAAGAAGTCTATGCATCCCATCATTCTTAAGCTGTAACCACAAAGTCTGGTTTTACATCTGGGATATACAAATGAAGCATCAGATTAAATGCATCAAACAGCTATACACATTTGCTAAACATACACATATCAAAAATAGAAAAGCATGATACAAAGTTAAAGAACTAGACTCCAAAGGATTGAAACACACCCACAAAATTCAAGTTCATACTGTGCTTCAACCCAAAAGTCCTAAGTAACTACTAACCCTGACATTTCCTATTATTCTCCACCATCTGCATTCCCCCTTTTATCTCCTGAATTTCTCCAGTGATCTTATCACTTCTTATGGGTCTTTGGATGCTAATCTGCATAGCCTTTCCATTCCCAGAAAGTGATACTGCACCTGATCTCCACATTTTACTGTCTCTACGATATCGCATCGTTTTATTTTACACTATTAGATATTAATTTTGCCCCTAATCTCCTGTACCTAGGTTTCCCTAACCAGTGAACCTCTTCTGTCTTCTTTCAAACTAGAGGATGTATACCCTTTCCTGATACCTGTAACTCTGGCATCTATTCAACCTCTTCCCTTTCCCAAAGACTGTCATCACAGCGCGAGATCCCCGTCCCCAGTCCTTTCCTTCCTAAGTAAGGCCTAGTTCTTTCCAGAGTTTGCCAACATTAGTTTGTTTGGCCAAGCTGGGGTTGTACCCTGAAGGCTATCTCTCCCACCTCACTCTACAAGACTGTAAGTCTCCCACCAGTCCTCTTTCTGCTCTACCTTAGATCCATCCACATCCAGCCTTGCCCGTTTTTCCCACCCTCCTCCCACTCCCAGTATCTTTCCTCCCACTGTCCAGCGTTCCCCTTCCCTACTACTGAATGCACCTCTTCTCCAGGGCCTCACCCGTAACCCTCACACCGGCAAGGCCCTGCCAGCGGCCTCACGGCGTCTCTCCTCCTGGCCTCCTCAGCTCTTCAGTAACTGTCCCTAAGCCCATTACTCTCCAGGGCCCCGCGCGCCCCAGAGACCCCCTCCCCGATTAAGCTCCCGCTGTCACTTGGCCTCTCATCCACAAGATGGCGGAGCTGCTGCCCCCACCCCCGGGTCCTCTCCGCAACCCCTCCTACCTCCCAGAAGCTCCCGTCCCGTCCCTCCAGCCGCCCCCGCCGCCGGCCTCGGCCCAGGGTCTCGCTGCGCCCTCCTCCAACGGGCAGGCAGCCCAGGCCCGAGCCTCAGAGACGCCGCCAACGCACCGCCTGCACAGTTCCCCGGCCTGCACCTTCTCCTCACCATAAACTTGAGCGCTTTTTCTTGCAGCACCGCCTCGGCCGGGTCCATAATCGCCAGGGGCCACTGGGTCTGCACTCCGCCGGGGCCGCCCCCTTGATGCCAGGCCGCAGCCAACGCAGCGCCCGGATCCCGCCTCCTCTTCCTTTCCTCCGCCCTCTTACCTCTCAGGCACTTGCAGGGGGGCCAGGGAAGACAAGGTGTCCTTTGCGCATGCGTGTTGCCCGCTGGCTCACGGGATTTGTGGTTCTGGAGCTTCCTGAAGCAAAAAAGTGACACCACACTACGAACTGCAACTCCCGCGGTTCACTGCGGTAGGGTCGCGGTGTCTCCCAAGCCAAATCTAGACAACTGACCGTCAAGTAGAGAAGATCAGCGTATGGGAATCGTAGTTTGCGGCCTCTAGAGCTGAGAAACGGGAGGGGCATCGGTGTCTCCGTGGTTACCGAGCGACGCCAGTGGCGACTTGCCTGGCAATTGATATCAAGATGGCGACCGGCGCCTCACCTGTAGCCCAAATACTGGAAAAAGCTGTGAGAGGACAGAGACGCTAGGGCCTCCCTAACTGTTGTTATAGAGAACTGGACGCCCCCCAAATTCCTATGTCTGGCGTCTGAAGGACGGATTTCGACTGGGACGCTGGGCCTATGGGCACCTAGTAGTAGCTTCATGCTGAAATGCAGAGTTTCAAGGTCTTTCTAAGTCATCGCGCCACACTTCCACCTTATTCTAACCCACTATAAGTCAGGGTCTAATAGCACTCGACTCAGAATATTCTCGGGTGTTTAGCACTCAGAAACCATGGCCGGCTACTGCTAACCCTGAGATGTAAGCCCTGCATTCAGGGTTAAATGGGTACTTCCAAAAGGTCTTTAATGGTGGGATATAATGGCCATCCAGCAAATAAAGCATGTAGTATTTAGTTTGGCCTTAAAGGGGACTGTACGAATTTATTTTGGAAATCAGCTTACCGTAAAATGCGAAAACACTAGGGTTGTGCTAAAAGTGACAGGCTTGTACAAAATACCTGAGTTTATAAAATAGGGAAATAGCTTTCCGTTTATAGGGAAATCTTCCACGGTATATTTTATTCATTTGTTCATTCAACAAACAGCACATATAACCATGTGCAGATAATTGTGCCCAAGAGATGGGGATTCAGTAGTGAACACAATAGTCCTGCTCTCATGGAACTTACATTTCTAGTATGTCGATGCTTTGTCCTACTCATCTCTATGTTCTCAGAACTCAGCACATTACCTAATATATAATAAAGTTAATTAAAAGTTACACTCTTTAATTTTGTTTTTCTAAGGGACTTCCCTGGTGGTCCAGTGGCTAAGACTCCCTACTCCCAGTGCATTGAGCCCAGTTTCCATCCCTGGTCAGGGAACTAGATCCTAAATGCCCCAACTAAGAGTTCACATGCTGTAACCAAAATCAAAGATTCCAGGTGCTGCAACTAAGACCCAGTGCAGGCAAATAAATGAATAAATTTTTAAAAAAAATTTAAGTTCTACTACTACTACTATTGCAAAATGAAGACTCAAAATTCATTCATGTGAAAACTACCTGCAACTTTTCATAGGCAGTATGTGATATGGTTGCCAAAAAAGCTAAAGTTTAAAAGTTAGGCAGCTTGAAGAGAGTAGTGTTTGGGGAGCACACCTGGGGCACTTTGTTCAATTATGGGCACCATGTTCTGTAAACATCTTATGCAGGAGCACAGCCAAGGACAAGATAACCGAAAGAGAAAATATTGATAAATGACTAGTCTGAAAAAAGAGCACTCAAGAATAACATGGCAAATAAATTCAAGTATTTTAAAATATTGAAAGGCATATGTATATAGCTCTATAGGGTAAAGTAGGAGCACTGGATGGGATAATAATAGTGATGGTGGTGATGATGATAACAGTTGTCACTTTATTAGCTCTTTGTGACTAGGTATCTCATATAGGTATCTCATATTCATAATTTATAATATAGAGTAACTTTGTAAAGCAGGTATTATTATCCCTAATTTACAGATGAAGTAAGTGAGACTGAGCAGATAAGTAACTTGATCAAGTCACCCAGCAAATTACATCATCAGGATTCTAACCCCATCTGCTTGACTGCAAGGCCTGTGCTATTTTCACTGAACTACACTGTAATGACACAAGACTCAGATTCATGCTTTCTAGTAATCAGAGCTGTCTTGACAAAGGAAACATAGAGGCAGGGTGACCATGTTGTCTGAAAATATAGAGGCAGGATTGTCTAGGAGAGTTCAGTTTGGGTGGGAGGTTAACATCCTTTACTGTAAAATTCTGTTGATAAGTCATTTATTTTACTTTAGGTGTTAGTTACTCAGTTGTGTCTGACTCTTTTATGACCCCATGGACTGTAGCCTGCCAGGCTCCTCTGTCCGTGGAATTCTCCAGCAAGAATACTGGAGTGGGCAGCCATTCTCTTCTTCAGGTGATCTTTCCAAGCTAGAGATTGAACTCCAGGTCTTCTGCATTGCAGGCAGATTCTTTACCATCTGAGCCACCAGGGAAGCCCTTGTTATCCATAGAGTATGAAAATATTGCCCAATGAGATTGGCATTCTTTTGGTTTGTATGGTTTTTGCAAAATAGATATTGTTTTCTGTGTTAAATTTTAAATTCACAAAGGTAATATTGTTATGTGTCTCATTGTGTTTCTTTTTTTTTTTTCATTGTGTTTCATACTTTCTTCACCTAGTACCTGTGGTTTTACAATCTATTTACATTGTTATGTACATCAAACATGATGCTTCTAACTGAATAGTCTAATGGTGTGTATTCCCCACATTCTACCCATTCACTCTCCTAGCAAAGACTCCAGTTCCCAGGACTTCCCTGGTGGTCCAGTGGCTAAAGCTCCATGCTCCTAATGCAGCGGGTCTGGGTTTGATCCCTGGTCAAGGAACTGGATCCCACATGCCACAACTAAAGAATTTACATGCTTCAACTAAGACCCAGTGCAGCTAAATAAATAAAAAGACTTCAGTTCCCAATAACACTGCAGTGATCAACTTCCTACATTCTTCCGTGAATGAGAATATATTTGGGAATACACACCTAAGACCGTATTTGCTGGTTCATAGGCTATTAAGGACATTTAATTGGGCTGCTGCTACTGCTGTTAAGTCACGTCAGTCGTGTCCAACTCTGTGCAGCCCTATAGACAGCAGCCCACCAGGCTCCTGTCCCTGGGATTCTCCAGGAAAGAATACTAGAGTGGGTTGCCATTTTCTTCTCCAGTGCATGAAAGTGAAAAGTGAAAGTGAGGTCGTTCAGTCGTGTCCGACTCTTCGCGACCCCATGGACTGTAGCCTACCAGGCTCCTCCATCCATGGGATTTCCCAGGCAAGAGTACTGGAGTGGGTTGCAATTGCCTTCTCCATTAATTGGGCCAAATTGCAGTACAGAAACACTAGGACAGTGTACACCTCATCACACTACTCTGCCACACTCAGGGTTACCAAACTACCAGCTCCCCTTTTATTTTGCCAGTCTGTGTATTTTACTTTGGGCAACCTCCAACCCACAAGGATCATGCCCTTCATTAAACTACTCTGCCCCCCTCTAACCCTCTGCAGTCTGTACTTACAACACATAGCAGGACAGAGCTAGAAATATTCTACACATGTCTGTGCTTTCTGTTCATCCCATTGCCATTGCTCTCTCAATCCTAATTGCAAATAAGAGTCATTTGAGGAACTTTATAAAAAAATAATGGTACCCAAGCTTTACCCTTAATTTAATAAGTCTGTGGATGTGGAGAGCTGACTCATTGGAAAAGACCCTGATGCTGGGAAAAATTGAGGGTGGGAGAAGAAGGGGACAACAAAGGATGAGATGGTTGGATGGCATCACTGACACAATGGACATGGGTTTGGGTGGACTCCGGGAGTTGGTGATGGACAGGGAGGCATGGTGTGCTGCAGTTCATGGGGTAGCAAAGAGTCGGACACAACTGAGCGGCTGAACTGAACTGAAGCCCTTGGCAATGGTAATTTTGGAAGGTCCCCAGGTGATTCTAATCTTCAGCCAGATTTGAGATGTTGCCTTGGAGGCTAGATGCCCAGTGCTTCTTGCTGACCTCTGCTATCCAGATTCCCCTCTAAGCCTACCTTGCCTTCCAAAATCTAGAATTACTCAACAATTCCCCACCCCACCCCCCATCACCACCACAATCCTCTGTTTCCCAAGGTTCCTCTGTCCATGGGATTCTTCAGGCAAGAATACTAGAATCAGTTGTCATTTCCTTCTCCAAGGGATCTTTCCCAACCAGGAATCAAACCCAGGTCTCCTGCATTGCAGGCAGATTCTTTACCAACTGAGCTACAAGGGAATCCCTAAGAACAGCCAATCAGTGCTCAAAGCTGAATGGAAGCAAAGTGATCGACTGATTAAATATCCATCAACTATTTGAGTGTCTGATAGGCTTAATCCTAGGTCAAGAGGTCCTGTGGAGGTGGGAAGGTTATTTGTATTTCAGTTGGTAGGAAAGATACTGTTTAGCTGGGAGCTAAATAAAGAATGTCCCCTTCCTGTCTCCACCATCGTCTTACTGCCTTGTCCTCATAAAAGATCAACAGTCAGTTCTCTATTTAGGAAAGTTTGCTAACCCCACTGAGGCTATATGCTTTTGAGCCTAAGTAGAAGGAATCATTAACACTGTGGGTTCCCTCAACAGACACACCCACTGCCACAGGCCAAAGCCATTCTTTTCTGGATAGAGCAGTCAATCCCTTTCAGGGCAGCTCTGTGGAGTGGGGATGGGGTGGGGTGATGGTAAAGCTGCTAAAAAGAGCATTTCAGGCAAAGTTGCATTTTTTTTAATTTTTATTCATTATTTATTTTTGGCCGTGCTGGGTCTTCCTTGCTGTGCACAGGCTTTCTCTAGCTGTGGTAAGTAGGGGCTATTCTTTGTTGTGATGCTCCGGCTTCTCATTGCAGTGACTTTTCTTGTTGTGGAGCAGGGGCTGTAGCCTCAGTAGCTGTGGCACATGAGCTCCGTAGTTTCGGCTCCCCGTCTACAACACAGGCACAATAGTTACAATACGTGGGCTTAGTTGCTCCAAAGCATGTGGGATCTTCCTGGACCAGGGATCAAACCCATGTCTCCTGCACTGGCAGGCGGATTCTTTATCACTGAGCCACCAGGGAAGCCCTGGCAGCTGGATTTTTAACCACTGGACCACCCGGGAAGTCTCAAGTTGTATGTGATGGTGCAGTCTGAGAGCCAAAACAAGATTAGGGTGGCTTTAGAAGAAGGGTGGCACTAGATGAGAGCGCAGAAGACAATAACATGGGGCTCTATAGGCGAACCATTATTCAGCCTACAGACACTGTCAGGAGAACTGGCCGACATTCCTTCTAACTGGGGTCAGTGCCTGTGCCTTACCAACTATAAAATATCCTGACTTTCACTCCAGGTTAGATGCCAGATTAAGGAATTTGGACTTTATTGTGAGGGCTGCAAGAAACTACTGAATATATATATTTTTTAAGCAGGGCTGCAGCATGGCCTGATTTGTAATTTTAGAAAATCTCTTGCAGCTGGAGACTGGGAAAAGGATTATGAGGTGGCTGAAATCTTCCTGGGAGGAATGATGGAGGTCTGATGAGGGAGGTGATGAAAAAAGAAAGCAGATAGATTCCAGGGATGTTGAACAGATAGAATCTGTAGGACATGGTGATTAATTAGCTATGTCATGGATGATGTTAAAAGAATATATCAAAGATGACTTCTAGGCACCTGGTTCAGGAAACAGGATGAATGAGGAGTGCTATTTTTTGAGACAGGGAACAGAAAAGAAGGAACAGGTAGTGGAAAGATACTCAGTTTTTACAGGTTTTTTTTTTTTTTTTTGACAGATTGCTTCAAGATACCTGTGAGACTTCTACATGGATTCAGACATCAAAGAGGCAGTTGGATATTCAGAACTGAAGCTGAAGAGAAAGTCCTGGACTATAGATAGGGATCTTCAACATATGGGTGGCAATTGAAGGAAAGGATGAAGTCATGCAGGAAAACTGCAAGCAGTGTGAAGAACCGCAGGTCTAGGATGAAATTCTGAAGAACGTTAAGATTTACAGGATGAGCAGAAGAGCCAGCAAAAGGAGCCCAGGAAGTGACCAGAGAGACAGGAGGAAAACCTGGCAAGTGTGGCTCGTGGGGGGAGGCAGATGCCATGCTGCAGTGAGTTGAAGAGGAAAGGTGAGGAAATGGAGACTGCTGAGTCTCTTACGAGATATATGGCTATCCAGGGATGAAGAGAAGAGATAGCACTGGGGTTAGAGGTAGAAATAGGAGGGTCTAAGAAGACGGGTGGGTCATGGTGGAGAGGTCTGACAGAACGCCGTCCACTGGAGAAGGGAATGGCAAACCACTTCAGTATTCTTGCCTTGAGAACCCCATGAACAGTATGAAAAGGCAAAATGATAGGATACTGAAAGAGGAACTCCCCAGGTCAGTAGGTGCCCAATATGCTACTGGAGATCAGTGGAGAAATAACTCCAGAAAGAATGAAGGGATGGAGCCAAAGCAAAAACAATACCCAGCGGTGGATGTGACTGGTGATAGAAATAAGGTCCAAAGCTGTAAAGAGCAATATTGCATAGGAACCTGGAATGTTAGGTCCATGAATCAAGGCAAATGGGAAGTGGTCAAACAGGAGATGGCAAGAGTAAACATCGACATTCTAGGAATCAGCAAACTAAAACGGACTGGAATGGGTGAATTTAACTCAGATGGCCATTGTATCTACTACTGTGGGCATGAATCCCTTAGAAGAAATGGAGTAGCCATCATGGTCAACAAAAGAATCTGAAATGCAGTACTTGGGTGCAGTCTCAAAAACGACAGAATGATCTCTGTTCATTTCCAAGGCAAATCATTCAATATCACGGTATCCAAGTCTATGCCCCTACCAGTAACGCTGAAGGAGCTGAAGTTGAAAGGTTCTATGAAGACCTACTCTCCGGGCGCTGGGCGGAGAGGAGCTGTGTGTCAATCAGTCTGGCCAATCGCGCGTCTCTTCCTCCTCCCGCGCGGCCCGGCCTCTGAAACGGCGCAGCGGCTAGCGCGCTCTTTGTGCTGTCTGGGGATGGCTGAGGGAGGTCCCGTGCAGGGTGTGGAGTGGGTGTCTGACAGCTGAATTTCTTCCGGGTTCTGATGGGGAATTGAATAATGCTCCCTTTCCGCGTCAAGGCACCTCTCAGCTCCACCTCAGGTTTTGGGTGTCTGGAGGGCTCGTGTGGGCTGTCTGTAGTGGCTGGAGGGGAGGGAGGGCTCCTCTGGTATTTTACCCTGTAAAGTCGATGGCCTTTGAGAAACTTCAGTCTCTCCTTTTCACGGTCTCTTCGCTGTTTAATTGAAAACGATGCAGACAGGAGTAAACTTACCTGTGCTTGTGCTCCTTATTCCTCACCCCTGGGGGTCGTTAGTTTTAGGCACACAGCTTCTAGGATTTAGGGTAGTGTAACAGGTCTGATTATGTTTATTAAGTGGGATAGTAGTGGGAAATAGGAGAATGTGATCCATAATCAAGAGGAAGAGTAATCAATAGATAAAGGCATAAGATGAACTCAATTTAAACACGGACAAGCACTTTAAAGAAGTTATAAATATATATTTTTAAATGTTAAAATATTGGGCTTCCCTTGTGGCTCAGCTGGTAAAGAATCCGCCTGCAATACGGGAGACCTGGGTTCAATCGCTGGGTTGGGAAGATCCCCTGGAGAAGGGACCGGCTACCCACTCCAGTATTCTGGCCTGGAGAACGCCATGGACTGTATAGACCATGGGGTCAAAGAGTTGGACACGACTGAGCGATTTTCACTTCACTATGAAGACCTACAAGACCTTTTAGAACTAACACCCAAAAAAGATGTCCTTTTCATTATAGGGGACTGGAATGCAAAAGTAGGAAGTCAAGAAACACCTGGGATAACAGGCAAATTTGGCCTTGGAATGTGGAATGAAGCAGGGCAAGGACTAATAGAGTTTTGCCAAGAGAACGCACTGGCCATAGCAAATACTGTCTTCCAACAACACAAGAGAAGACTCTACTCATAGACATCACCAGATGGTCAACACCGATATGAGACTGATTATATTCTTTGCAGCCAAAGATGGAGAAGCTCTATACAATCAGCAAAAACAAGACCGGGAGCTGACTGTGGCTCAGATCATGAACTCCTTATTGCCAAATTCAGACTTAAATTGAAGAAAGTAGGGAAAACCACTAGACCATTCAGGTATGACCTAAATCAAATCCCTTATGATTATACAGTAGAAGTGAGAAATAGATTTAAGTGACTAGATCTGATAGATAGAGTGCCTGTTGAACTATGGACGGAGGTTTGTGACATTGTACCAGGAGACAGGGATCAAGACCATCCCCATGGAAAAGAAATGCAAAAATGCAAAATGGCTGTCTGGGAGTCCTTGCAAATAGCTGAGAAAAGAAGAGAAGTGAAAAGCAAAGGAGAAAAGGAAAGATATAAATAAGCATCTGAATGCAGAGTTCCAGAGAAGATCAAGGAGAGATAAGAAAGCCTTCCTCAGCGATCAATGCAAAGAAATAGAGGAAAACAACAGAATGGAAAAGACTAGAGATCTCTTCAAGAAAATTAGAGATACCAAGGGAACATTTCATGCAAAGATGGGCTCGATAAAGGACAGAAATGGTATGGACCTAACAGAAGCAGAAGATATTAAGAAGAGGTGGCAAGAATACACTGAAGAACTGTACAAAAAAGATCTTCATGACCAAGATAATCACAATGGTGTGATCACTCATCTAGAGCCAGACATCCTGGAATGTGAAATCAAGTGGGCCTTAGAAAGCATCACTACAAACAAAGCTAGTGAAGGTGATGGAATTCCAGTGGAGCTATTTCAAATCCTGAAAGATGACGCTGTGAAAGTGCTACACTCAGTATGCCAGAAAATTTGGAGAACTCAGCAGTGGCCACAGGACTGGAAAAGGTCAGTTTTCATTCCAATCCCTAAGAAAGGCAATGCCAAAGAATGCTCAAACTACCACACAATTGCACTCATCTCACACACTAGTAAAGTAATGATCAAAACTCTCCAAGCCAGGCTTCAGCAGTACAGGAACCATGAACTTCCAGATGTTCAAGCTGGTTTTAGGAAAGGCAGAGGAACCAGAGATCAAATTGCCAACATCCACTGAATCATCGAAAAAGCAAGAGAGTTCCAGAACAACATCTATTTCTGCTTTATTGACTATGCCAAAGCCTTTGACTGGGTGGATCACTATAAACTGTGGAAAATTCTGAAAGAGATGGGAATACCAGAGCATCTGACCTGCCTCTTGAGAAATCTGTATGCAGGTCAGGAAGCAACAGTTAGAACTGGACATGGAACAACAGACTGGTTCCAAATAGGAAAAGGAGTACATCGAGGCTTTATATTGTCACCCTGCCTATTTAACTTATATACAGAGTACATCATGAGAAATGCCAGGCTGGAAGAAGCACAAGCTGGAATCAAGATTGCCGGGAGCAATATCAATAACCTCAGATATGCAGATGACACCACCCTTATGGCAGAAAGTGAAGAGGAACTAAAAAGCCTCTTGATGAAAGTGAAAGAGGAGAGTGAAAAAGTTGGCTTAAAGCTCAACATTCAGAAAACGAAGATCATGGCATCCAGTCCCATCACTTCATGGCAAATAGATGGGGAAACAGTGGAAACAGTGTCAGACTTTATTTTGGGGGGCTCCAAAATCACTGCAGATGGTGATTGCAGCCATGAAATTAAAAGACACTTACTCCTGGGAAGGAAAGTTATGACCAACCTAGACAGCATATTCAAAAGCAGAGACATTACTTTGCCAACAAAGGTCCATCTAGTCAAGGCTATGGTTTTTCCTGTGGTCATGTATGGATGTGAGAGTTGGACTGTGAAGAAAGCTGAGCGCCGAAGAATTGCTGCTTTTGAACTGTGGTGTTGGAGAAGATTCTTGAGAGTCCCTTGGACTGCAAGGAGATCCAACCAGTCTATTCTAAAGGAGATCAGTCCTGGGTGTTCATTGGAAGGACTGATGTTGAAGCTGAAACTCCAATACTTTGGCCACCTCATGTGAAGAGTTGACTCACTGGAAAAGACTCTGATGCTGGGAGGGATTGGGGGTAGGAGGAGAAGGGGACGACAGAGGATGAGAATGGCTGGATGGCATCACCAACTCGATGGACATGAGTTTGAGTGAACTCCAGGAGTTGGTGATGGCAGCGAGGCCTGGCGAGCTGCAATTCATGGGGTCGCAAAGAGTCGGACACGACTGAGCGACTGAACTGAACTGAAGAAGATATAGTGAAATCTAGATGCAAGGATTAGTCTTCAGTGACAGAAATGGAGGGAGAGAGTATGGGTACAAAGGCAGGTGGGGTATAGAGCTGGCGGAGAAAGGTTGAAGAAATGCCTTTATAATGGATGCTGGAATAGGCAACGAGCAATCTCTGCCACACAGAGAAAAGAGACTTTTTTTGCATTTTCTGCCCTTCTGGATTATGTTTATCCCCTTTCTTTCATTCATTAGCACAAACAATCAAAAGCAGCTTTACTTAGATTCGATTACTGTTGTTCTAGACCAGTGGTTCTCAGCTGAGGGCAATTTGTCCCCAGAGGATATCTGCTGCTGCTGCTGCTAAGTCGCTTCAGTCGTGTCTGACTCTGGGCGACCCCATAGATGGCAGCCCACCAGGCTCCCCCGTCCCTGGGATTCTTCAGGCAAGAATACTGGAGCAGGTTGCCATTTCCTTCTCCAATGCATGAAAGTGAAAAGTGAAAGTGAAGTTGCTCAGTCGTGTCCGACTCTTAGCGACCCCATGGACTGCAGCCTACCAGGCTCCTCCATCCATGGGATTTTCCAGGCAAGAGTACTGGAGTGGGGTGCCATTGCCTTCTCCGAAGAGGATATCTAGCAGTACAGTATCTGTGTTCGAGGCCTACATCAGGGAAATGCTGTGAAGGACACAGGATACCTCCTCTTTTTAAGGATATCTTCTAGAAGTCCAATAACCATGTGACCTTGGGCAATTACTTAAACTCTTTATGCCTAATCAGCATGGGGACCATAATAGTTCCTATTTCATTGGGCTGGCCTGAGGATTCATGGAAAATCCTTAGAACATCACCTGGCATGTAGTCTGTACTCAATAAATGTTAACAATTAATAGCTCTAAATTTCATATAATCTGCATATACAATCAAGATGGGCTCAGTTTGGACCTTCTTCCTGAACAATTTAGTCTTAAAACTATTATACAGGACAGAACAAAGTTGGTGTCTATGCTGAGAGATGATCTGGCATGGTGTGTTGGAGCCCAGCTGATATGGTAAGGGCTTCCATGTGGAGGAAGAAGCTCGCAGCAGTGAAGGGAGACATTGTATACACACATTCCCTAGCTCTGCCCACTGTGAGGGTCTTGGAGCAACAATGCTGCTGTGTTATGCTTAGTTGCTCAGTCATGTCCTACTCTTTGCAACCCCATGAACGGTTGCCCAGCAGGCTGCTCTGGTCATAGGGATTCTCCAGGCAAGAATGCGGAGTGGGTTGCCATGCCTTCCTCCAGGAGATCTTCCCAACTCAGGAATCAAACGAGGGTCTCCCCCACTGGAGATGGATTCTTTACCAACTGAGCCACCAGGGAAGCCCAAGAACACTGGAGTATGTTGCCATGCCCTCCTCCAGGGGATCTTCCTGACCCAGGAATCAAACAAGGGTCTCCTGCATTGCAGGCAGATTCTTTACCATCTGAGCTACCAGGGAAGCCCTGGAGCAGCAATACCCAATAATAGTAACTAGACTTCGCATCCAGATCTTAGCTTCTAAATACCATTCTCCACTAAAAGGAATTAGTGTTCCTTGGGGAAATAGCTGATTCCAGGGCTAGGACAAGGAAAATACAAGATGAAGCTAGAAAATTTTGTGCCAGAACACAAGGAAGTACTCAAAGAATAATGGAGATATGACTCCCAATATACTTAATGATTCGAAAAAGAAAAGAGTAACTTCACAGTGGGGAAGACTGGCAGAGATAACTTTAAGCAAGCGATCAAGGTGAATATCAAGAATTCTCTGGCCGTCCAGTGATTCGGACTCCACACTTCCACTGCAGGGGGCACAGGTTTGACCCCTGATAGGCGAACTAAGATCCTGCACAAGACATAGTATGCCCCCCCCACAAAAAAAAACCAGTGAGCATCATAAGGAATGGGGCAAATTGTAATTGTGTGCCCCTGATAGTGATGAAGGTTGAAAGAGGAGAGTGAAAAAGTTGGCTTAAAGCTCAATATTCAGAAAACGAAGATCATGGCATCCGGTCCCATCACTTCATGGCAAATAGATGGGGAAACAGTGGAAACAGTGTCAGACTTTATTTTGGAGGGTCCAAAATCAGTGCAGATGGTGACTGCAGCCATGAAATTAAAAGACACTCCTTGGAAGGAAAGTTATGAGCAACCTAGATAGCATATTCAAAAGCAGAGACATTACTTTGCCAACAAAGGTCCATCTAGTCAAGGCTAGGGTTTTTCCAGTGGTCATGTATGGATGTGAGAGTTGGACTGTGAAGAAAGCTGAGTGCCGAAGAATTGCTACTTTTGAACTGTGGTGTTGGAGAAGACTCTTGAGAGTCCCTTGGACTGCAAGGAGATCCAACCAGTCCATTATGAAGGAGATCAGTCCTGGGTGTTCTTTGGAAGGACTGATGCTAAAGCTGAAACTCCAGTACTTTGGCCACCTCATGCGAAGAGTTGACTCATTGGAAAAGACTTTGATGCTGGGAGGGATTGAGGGCAGAAGGAGAAGGGGACAACAGAGGATGAGATGGCTGGATGGCATCACCGACTCGATGGACATGAGTTTGAGTGAACTCCGGGAGTTGGTGATGGCAGCGAGGCCTGGCATGCTGCAATTCATAGGGTCGCAAAGAGTCAGACACGACTGAGCGACTGAACTGAACTGAACTGATAGTGATAGGGTTAAAATAGGATAGATATACAGATAGCTGTAGAAGTCTCAGCAGGAGTCTATAAATAGGGAAACCTGGGAAGCTTTGGGAGACCACTGTAAGTTGATCACTCAAGAAAGTTATCGGAACCTCGTGGAAAGAAGCAAGCTTGTCTAACTGTAGAGGGGCTCCCCCGGTGGCTCAGGTGGTAAAGAAACTGCCTGCGATGCGGGAGACCTGGATGCAATCCCTGGGTCAGGAAGGTCCTCTGGAGAAGGAAATGGCAACCCACTCCAGTATTCTTGCCTTAGAAATCCCATGGACAGAGGAGCCTAGCAGGCTACAGTCCATGGGGTCACAAAAGAGTCGGACATGACTTAGCAACTAAACAACAACAACAGTAATATGACAGTCCTTGTTTGACCTCATAGAGTCAGTCCTTCTCCTGCCTGATACAGAGGAGCAGCTAGTGATGTAAGCCTGATATCTACTCGAAGAAGGCAGTCTTTTCCCCTCTCCCTTTCCTTTGACTATTAAACTGTAGCCCACTTAATCCTCAAGGCAGAGCTTCCTCACCTGCCTGCTTGCATTTCTTGTAAGAGTGCTAAATTAACAAATCTGTTTCTTCCTTCTCACTTTGCCTCTCACTGAATTCCTTCTGTGCTGACACATAGAAACTGAGCCTCAGTAAGTCCAGACATCAGGCAAGTGATTCTAATTAAAAGACGGTGGGCTAGAGTCTCCAGTAAGGTTTTGGCTGGGTTTGAGTCCCGACACCCATGGGTTTAAGTCCCAGTCTGAGGTGAATGGTTTAAATAGAACACTGTAAGAACAAAGGTATGGTGGTGACTACCTCCATGATGACCCCCAATAATTCTTGCCTCCTGGTATTCACATCCGTCCTATAATGAATAGGACTGATTTGTGTAACCAATGAGATACTACAGAAATGATGGAGGGTGACTCTCAAGGCTAGGTTATATAAAACACTGTGGGTCTGCCTTACTCACATGCTCTGGGAGAAATAAGTACTTGCTTTGGGAGAAATAAGGCATTTAGTTATGAGGAACCCCAAGCAGCCCTATGGAGAGGTCCATAGAGCAAGAAACTTCTGCCAACAGTCAGCACCAAATAGCCAATAACATTTGCAAGCCGTCTTGGAACAGATCCAACAGTCACAGTTAAGCTTTCAGGTTATTGCAAACCCAGCCCACATCTTGAACACAACCTCATGAGATGCTGGGTAGAGCACTCAGCTAAACTGTTCAAATTCCTCACCCCATGAGATAATAAATATTTACTGTTATTTTAAGCTGTTAAATTGGAGAGTTATTTATTATGTGGCAATAGATAACTAATACAGATTCTCCTGCAGGTAGTCTAACCCACAGTCTAAATGCATTTATTAACAGTTCAGTTCAGTCACTCAGTCATGTCCAACTCTTTGCGACCCCATGGACTGCAGCACACTAGGCCTCCTTGTCCATCACCAACTCCTGGAGTTTACCCAAACTCATGTCCATTGAGTCAGTGATGCCACCCAACCATTTCACCCTCTGTCTTCCCCTTCTCCACACACCTTCAATCTTTCCCAGCATCAAGGTCTTTTCCAATAAGTCACTTCTTTGCATCAGGTGGCAAAAGTATTGGAGTTTCAGCTTCAACATCAGTCCTTCCAATGAACACTCAGGACTGATCTCCTTTAGGATGGATTGGTTGGATCTCCTTGCTATCCAAGGGACTCTCAAGAGTCTCCTCCAACACCTCAGTTCAGAAGCATCAATTCTTCGGCGCTCAGCGTTTTTTGTAGTCCAACTCTCACATCCATACATGACTACTGGAAAAACCAGAGCTTTGACTAGATGGACCTTTGTTGGCAAAGTAATGTCTCTGCTTTTTAATATGCTGTCTAGGATGGTCATAACTTTTCTCCAAGGAGTAAGCATCTTTTAATTTCATGGCTGCAGTCACCATCTGCAGTGATTTTGGAGCCCCCCAAAATAAAATCTGCCACTGTTTCCACTGTTTCCCCATCTATTTGCCATGAATTGATGGGACCGGATGCCATGATCTTCATTTTCTGAATGTTGAGCTTTTTCACTCTCCTCTTTCACTTTCATCAAGAGGCTCTATAGTTCTTCTTCGCTTTCTGCCAGAAGTGTAGTGTTATCTGCATATCTGAGGTTATTGATATTGCTCCCGGCAATCTTGATTCCAGCTTGTGCTTCATCCAGCCTAGCATTTCTCATGATGTACTCTGCATATAAGTTAAATAAGCAGGGTAACAATATACGGCCTCGATATACTCCTTTTCCTATTTGGAAGCAGTCTGTTGTTCCATGTCCAGTTCTAACTGTTGCTTTCTGACCTGCATACAGATTTCTCAAGAGGCAGGTCAAGTGGTCTGGTATTTATTAACAATAGTATCCAAATCAGAAACCTTTGTCCAGAACAGACAAAAAGAGTATTCATTTGGTTATAAGAAGATAGCTTATGTGTTTATTGAATATTTTTCCCAGCTTCAGATATTAATCAGACTTTCATGCTGTAATTCCTTGATTTCTTTGCTTAAATTTGTTAGACACTATTTGACCCTCCCTCGTTTTATAGATTTTGAAGTGTGTATGGGTTGTTTTCTCTTCACCTGGCCTTTGTCCAGATCCCATCACTACCATTCCTTCAAGCAGATGATGTCTTTATCTGGCTGCTGTCATTTCCCAGTGGTGGGAATTCCACTATCCCAAGCTAATATCTTCCTCACAGTTGTTAAGTGGACACATGACCAAATGCTACTCACCAGTGTCTGTCAGAAAACTGTCCCAATCATGTCCCAAGTGTCAGAGGGCAAGGCATCTAAACTTTGTCCCCCCGGTCCCTGGTTCTCCCTGCTGGTGCCGGTGCTAGTCTGAGGGTCTGCCTCATTCATAGCCCTGGAGGTTGACCCTCAGAATCACTGTCATGGTCAGGCTTAGCAGTCCAGGTTTAGCGGGACCAGGAGGAAAACCTGCACATAAAGCAGTTTGCCCAGGCCCTAGCTTATGATAGGAACTCGGTCAGTGTTAGATGGTGGCGATAATAATGATTAAGACTGGACAGGATTTTGTCAAGGACTGGAACACAAAGAGGACATTAAAAAAAATTGTATACCAAGATTTGGCTTTGAGGTCTTAACTTGAATCTCTGTATGGAAGAATAGTTTTTTGTTTGTTTTTAATTTAACTCACCTTCTCCAGGACATTGAAGTTAACAGAAGGAGGTGCTCTATCACAACTCTATTGCTGGAGAAGCCAAAAGGGCTATAAAGCTGGGCTTTTGAAAGGTCTAATTACTTTGTTATGAGGGCTCACCTCCCAACATTCTCCCCACTTCAGTCACCTGTCAGGAAGTCTGACTGAGGCAGTCCTTCAAAGATGAGTTTCCCAGTGATAACTGAGAGATCATGGCAGGCAGGATTGTAAGAGGATCTGAGGATAGGCGGGCGGGGGGGGGGGGGGCGGGGTGTGGGGGTGGAGGTGGAAAAGGAGAGAAGATACCAGTAGGACTTGCTCTGCTAGGGTCCCTCTAGGGTCAGAGGGTGCAAAGGCCTCACACTGACATGGGCAGGAAGAAATCCAGACGACAGAGCCAGAGGGCTGCTCTTGAATCCTCAGGTTTCTTTGTGCTTGTAACACTCTCATTCAAGTCATCGTTGTTAGAATGGCTCACGACCAAACCCTTTGGGGCACAGACTGTACTGCCCCCTGCCTTTAATGCCAGGACTATCGTTGATGGCAGCGTTAGCTCAGAAACAAAACAGTGTAGCTGCCAAAACCACTGATGAGACTTCTTGATTCTAAACCTCTGAGTTCCTGAACAGACCTCCTCCTTGAGTCTCCCAGTGGTAACTGTGAGACACCAGAGAAAGGAGGCAACTCAGAGGCTTCCTGTAGACTTAGTTCAAGGACGACAGGGTGACTGCGAGCTGATTCCAAAGAGTAGGTGGATAAATCCTGTTCAAACATTTCTGGAACCAGAAAAAGAAAAAAAAATTAAAGTTCAAGTTCACATTCTTCCTCCCTTCTCTACCTCACTAAACAGTCAGGGTTTGGGTTGATGAACACTTATGTTGTAAGAGAGAAAATGGTAAATTATTCCTATAAAAAGAGGCAGACAAAGTAGAAAGCTTCTGGCGGAAAAGAAAAGATTTGTAAAGATAGGAGGAGACAGCTGGAGAGGTCACCAAGAGAAAGGAAAGGAAAGAATTCCTGCCTTGATCCAAGGTATGTCCCACATCAGGGCCTTTGCCCTTGCCTTCACATTCTGCCCTTTTCATTCATAGTTTGTTCATAAACGACTCTTTCCTCCTCCCCTGCCTCACCTCCTCACCCTCCAGGCACCAGCTGCTGCTGCTGCTGCTGCTAGGTCGCTTCAGTCGCGTCCTCTGTGCGCAGAGGACCCAGTTAATCCCCTCAGAGCAATTGTCACAATTTATACTTTTTAAAATTAACGTACATTTTCTTTATTATTTTCGGCTGCACTGGGTCTCTGCTGCTGCGCACAGGCTTTCTCTAGTTGAGTGAGTTGGGGCTCCTCTCTAGTTGTGGTGCATGGGTTTCTCATTGCAGTGGCTTGTCTTGTTGCAGAGCTCAGGCTCCAGGGCGAGCGGGCTTCAGCAGTTGTGGTATGCATGCTCAGTAGTTGTAGCCCACAGGTTTAGTTGCCCCGTGGTATGTGGGATCTTCCCAGACCCGGGATCAAACCCGTGTCCTCTGCATTGGCAGGCAGATTCTTAACCACTGGACCGCCAGGGAAGTCCACAATTTATTGTTTCCTTTCTGTGTCTCATTTGTCTCTCTTGTGAGACTTTAAGTGCCATGAAAGCAGGACCCAGGGATATCTCGTTCATCATTATGCACCCAGCGCATAATATGGTAGGTGCCAAATAAATACTTGTGAAAGGAAGGGAAGAAGGCAGAGAGATTTTGGTGGTGAGAAGCTTCTACAAGAAGGTTTTAAGGAATGATATATGGTGGAATTTCCCTTTCCTGCTGTCCCTTTAAGAGACTAAAGACTTAAATTACCCTTCAGTGCTATTTAGAGTCAAATTTGTGTTTAAAAAGAGAGAGAAAGACTTCATGCTGGCTACATGGGTATATACACTTTGGAAAAATTCATTGAGCTGTAACCTTATTATCCTGTGCACTTTTCTGTCTGTATAATATACTTAAATAAAAATTACATTTAAAAGAGAGAAAGAAAGAAGCCAAAGCAGGCCAGGGGCAGGTGTAAAACCCAAACACAGGTGAGGAGAGGAGGGCAGAGCACAGATGTCAGGGACCAGAGTGAATTAGAATAAAGACGGGAGGAAGAAATGCAGCTGGCAGGTATTAAAGACTGAAGGCAGAGGGAGAGTGAAGGAGCTGAGGACTGCTTGCAGTCAGATTAGTGGCCTGGATGCCAGGGCACAGGGCTTGGCATGTATTTGAGGGCAGTGTTCATAGTTCATGCCAATGATTTTCCTTTCTTGGATGAATAATAATCATCTGGAGACCTTCTTAAATAGCAGCCTCACAAGCCCCCTATTCAGAGATTCTGATCAAGAAGATTGGGTGGGGCCCATGAATCTGCATTTTTAACAAGTTTCTCAGATGATTTAGTTTAAGATTATCCTCTGTTTCTCATAATTGAAGAAATAGAACACTCTTTCGCTGTCCCATTTGTCCCAGGAGACTGGGTTCTTGTCGGATGTTTGTTTTTTGTTTTTTATTATCTATTTATTTAGCTGTTCCTGGTCTTAGTTGCAGCATGCAGGATCTGGTCCCCTGACCAGGGAGCAAACCCAAGCTCCCTGCATTGGGAATGTGAAGCCTTAGCCACTGGACCACCAGAGAGGTCCCATATATTTGTTGATTTTGAGGAAGATCAAACATTGTATCAAAGGGAGTATGACTTTGAGGCTAGATGTCCTGTTTCTAACTTAGATCAGAATTTAGATTCTGCTGGGACTTCCTCAGTAGTCCAGGGGTTAGGACTCTGAGCTTGCCCAGGTTCAACCCCTGGTTACGGAACTAATATCCCGCAAGCTTTGAGGCCCGGCCAAAAATAATAATAATAGTAATTTAGATTCTGCTACAGAAATATATTTTCTGTATTTATAATTGTTCAGCAGTTTTCACTGGTTTTGTGGCAAAAAGCATAGATAAGCTCTGGAACCAAAACCTGGGTTCAATTCCTGAACTGCTATTTAACTTCTCTAGGCCTCAATTTCTTCAGCTGTAAAATGGGGGTTTACTTCATAGGATTATTATGAAGATTATATAAATTACTGAGTGAAAGCACTGACCACAGTGATTGGCTCATGGTAAGCTCTCATTAAATGGTAACAATGACCTTTATTCCCTTTGTAGTCCTCCTCTCCTAGCCCTTCCTCCTGTTTTCTTCTTCTCCAAACCTGAGTAATAGAAATATCCAGAGAAGTAGTTGGGCCTTAGCTTTGTAGACAGGAGCCAAAACATCTTGCAGCCTGCTGTTGTTTCCAATGCCCAGGCAACCTGGAAGGCTGAAGTCTAGCCTCCATAGACCTCAAGCAGCATATGTGGGGGAGAGGGTTTTCATTGAGACTTGGGCCTATCCCCAGATTTTATTAGTGCTGGGTCTAGTTTATATTAAGCCCTGGATTTGTGACTCTGACCTAATTAATGAATTAATGTAGTTGTGCCTCACAAGAATATAGGTCTCCTTACCTTGGATTTTCTCTAGCAGGATGTTGATAAATCAGTGGAAACAAGGAAAATTCTTCAAAAATGTCAGGAGGGCAAGAGTCAGGATTATCATCTTTTTAAAGAACAAAACCAACAAGTTTCACTCATTGCCCCCTCGTCCGTGAGCTAGAGTGCCAGGACCCTAGCGTGTTGGAACTCACAGGCTGGACCTGACAAGCAGGCAATGGCTAGATGATCACTTAGCAGCAGAACAACTCTTGCTTGCCATGGCAGGGCTTCAGCTAGCAGATCTGGCAGTTTATTTGTCAATATTATTTGTTGTTAGCTTAATTGTAGGAAAATTGAAAAGTGTAATGCATAGCCGTGAAACCCTTAAGGCTGGTTAATCTCTTTGGATTGTAACCAAAGTAATTTTTATTAGCTGATCTCATCTTGATTATAATATGCAGAGCCCTGGAAAAGTTGCTGAAGGCTCCAAGTCATGGTGTGCACAGGGAACCAACAGTCTCCATCATCTGCATTTTCTGCCAAGGAGAGAAAAGGGCAAAGGGGGCTGGATGAAAAGAGTTGGGTTTGAACTCAACAACAGATAAAGCAAACAACACAGTTGAAAAGTGGGCAGAAGACCTAAAGAGATCAGAGAAGAAGTATAGATGACTGAGAGGCACATGAAAAGATGCTTAACATTGCTAATAATTAGAGAAATGCAAATCAAAACTACAATGAGGTATCACTTCATGCCAATCAGAATGGCCATCATTGAAAAGTCTACAAATAAATGCTGGAGAGGGTGTGGAGAAAAGGGAACCCTCCTACACCGTTGGTGGGAATGTAAGTTGGTACATCTACTGTGGAAAACAGTATGGAGGCACCTCAGAAAGCTAAAAATAGAATTACCATATGATCCAACAATCCCACTCCTGGGTGTATACACAGACAAAACTATAATTCAAAAAGATACATGCACCCCTATGTTCATAGCAGCCTTGTTCACAATAGCCAAGACATGGAAGCAACCTAAATGTCCATCAACAAATGAATGGATAAAGAAGATATGTACAATAGCATACTACTCAGCCATAAAAAAGAAAACAATGCCATTTACAGCAACACAGATGTAACTAGAGATTATCATGTTATATGAAGTCAGAAAGAGAAAGACAAATACCATATGATATCACTTATATGTGGAATCTAAAGCATGACGTAAATGAACCTATCTGTGAAACAGAAGCTGAAATACAGACAGAGAAGAGACTGGCGATTGCTAGGGTGGTGGGGGAAGGGGAGCAGAGAGGAATGAATTAGGAGTTTGGATTAGCAGATGCAAGCTGGTGTAAGTAGAATGGGCTTCCCTGGTGGCTCAGAGGTAAAGAAGTCACCTGCCAATGCAGAAGACACGAGTTCAATCCCTGGGTCAGGAAGATCCCCTGGAGAAGGAAAGGGCACCCCACTCCAGTATTCTTGCCTGGGCAATCCCATGGACAGTGAAACCTAGCAGGCTTCAGTCCATAGGGTCGCAAAGGAGCTGGACACAACTTAGAGACTAAAGAACAGCATATATAGAAACGTTAAACAACAAGGTCCTGCTGTATAGCACAGGGAACTATATTCAATAGCCCATGATAAATCATAATGAAAAGAATATGAAAAAGAATGTATATATATATATATACATACATATACATATAACTGAATCACTTTGCTGTACAGCAGCAATCAACACAACATTATAAATCAACTGTACTTCAATTAAAAAAAGAATTGGGTTTGAGATACAAGTGGGGAGAGGAGAGCAGCCTCCAGGATGGACATGGAAATGATCCTGGCAACCCCTGAGGCCAAGCTGCGTTAGGTCCTGTGCCTTGTATGCTGGAGGTGTCAGGCCCAGGAGTGCACTGCATAAAACATTTGAATAAGGACTGTGGTTCAGAATTAGGATCCAATAGAGAAAATAGAGATAAATCCAAGAAGCCAAGGAGAACACCTGTTCTTTCCATCAGCATTGGTTTATTCGTGATTATTTGGAGAAACTCTTTTCTTCAGTTTTATAGTTCAGATATGGTGGTGCCAAGAATTGGAATTATATCTGCAATTTAAAATTTGTGAGGTATGATTCTAAACAGTCTCTGATCTTTCTCTAGACTTTCATTTTTCTGCACCAGAGACAGGGGAACACGTTATCATCTGCTCTGCTTTCTCACTGATACATGAGGGGGCCTCCGTGTCTGCTTTGACATATCCAGGGATGGAAGGGACTTTGCTTTCTCTTGGGTATCTCTGAATACCCAATCCAGCAATGAGCCTTTTCAAAGGGTGAAGTTGGGGCCAGAAACACTAGAATTCTACTGATACTTGACTGATGCCCTTGACCCCCAACCATACACCCCAGCAAATGAGCCAGCAGCTTATTCTAGACAAATGGGGAGCCTAGAGGCAGCATGTGGGCTTTTTTCCCTCATAGCCCTTTTATGAATATAAATATTTAGTGCATGGTGTTTTGCAGAATTAAATCCTGAGCCTAGATTAGCCTGGTAATATCATTATGTAGATGCCAGGGATGAGCTACCTGTGACTGCTGTGTGTCTCCTCATTCAACGATGCCTGTGATGACTTGATGCACTTTCATTTGCCAGGGCAATCATTAATTGCATATGAAACAGTTGGTGTTTGGCTTTAAGGGAAGCTGATTGGGTCAGTCACCGAGAGTTTGGCTCAGTGATCTACAGCTGGCTCTTTGCTCCTGCATGCCTGCTTTCTTCTCAAAGCATTCTTACTCAGTGTTTCGGGGACCCCCTGAGGAAAAGGCTGTGAAACATAGGGGGTTTTAATCTGTGTTTTCCTTTGGGCATTATAGCTTTAATTTTAATATTTTGGATAATAAAGAATGATTTTAAATTAAATTTGCAAGCCGGCCATCTGTGATTGTTTGGACTTTTTCCTTCTCTCTGGCAGGTTTCTTACTTAATTCTTTCTGAACATTAGCAAGAGTGGGTTGAGCGCTGGAAGAGCAAAGGGTAGCAGAGTGCATAAGCCTGTGGAACTTGGAGAAAAAGAAAAGGCTTTGATGTCTGACCTTTTAGCATGGGGGTGGGTGGAAAAAACTTGATGACCTGAGTCAAAATCATAAAAGTTAATTTGGATGCAATTGTAATGTCCTGTTATTGCCTCTTGATTTGACTTGAGAAGGTAATTTGCCAAGGTTAGGCCTCAGTTTGCCTAACCTGAGAGGTGATTAAACAGAGAGGTGATTTTCCCCACAGGGGTGCCACTATAGTTTGGGGACAGTTCTTCATCAGAGGACAGCTAATGGAACACAAGCCATCATCATCCACTGAAGGCTGAAAGGGTCTGAGAGCTTATGTTTGTTTCCAAATCTAAATCCAAGAAACCTACCTAGAAATATGTCCTTCACCTAGTCAGTGAAATCCAGGATGAAGAATTTTCAACCTTCCCAGAGAAGTGAGGACACATCATCACCACCACTGCGGACCACAGCATAATGAGCCAGACAGACAGCGCCACTGAACACACAGACAAATGCTGAGCGAATGCCAGAATACAGTGAAAAAGTACCTGCCAGCAGACGAGTGGGTGTGATGAGTGGTTTAGCTAGGGAAGGCGGCAGGGGGAGGTTACACGGCCAGGCAAGTAACACTCCCTCTCCTCTAGAGAGTGGAAGGAGGCTTCTTGAAGGGGTCAAAACTTGCATTTCAGGAAATAGGGGTAGTTTGAGGAGCTGTGCAGGGAGAGTATTCCTGGCAGAGCGCATGGGCCCTCTGAGCTGACTGCAGCAATGGGGCCTAGGGGGGCTAAGAGGGTGAGTGGAGGGAGGTAGACCAGGGGATGGAGATAAAGCAGGCAGGGGCAGGAAAGCCACCTTAAATGCTCTCTGGAACCAGAATGTATTGGAAACAAAAACCCCAGGAAATTGCTGAAGGCCTGAAGCTGCGTGTGGGTCACAGGCTTTGTTAGCATCAGAATGGTCCCCTTTATATCTGCTCCTTCCCCATGTCTCTGGTCTCTCACCCCACATTCTGCTTTGATCAAATCAGGGTGGGATCCCTGGCCCCCCCCACCCCATACAGAGAAGGGCCAGAGTCATTGCTACATAGGTCAGAGGGTAAAGGTTATGAAATGACCTTGAAAGTATGCGAGGCAATATTCATGGCTCTGAGCAGGATAGAAGCTCAGGTGAACAAGTATTTATCATGTTTTTAAGACTTCACATGAGCACCCTTTGTCCCACATGACTCCTAGACTAAGAGATAAGCTTAGAATCTCCATCAATCTTTCTCTCTCTCTCACACACACACATACACACACACAGATTCCCTCTCCTTCCCCTCTTCTATCCTCTTTAAAATCCCTGGTTCACCTAAATACAATCTTGGTATCCCCCCAATAGTAGAAAACAACCCCAACAAGTGCCTATGAAGAAAGCCTTTAAGACTCATGAATATTTAGCTCGTCCTCATGTAAAATATATGACTTTGTGTAAGGATCAGGCGAACGAGGTGCATGATTTTTTTCTGATTTATGGGCCTGGAGACGGATTATTCATAGCAGAGCAGCTGTGTGGAAAGATTCATCCGCTGCAAAATGTGATTGTACATCAGGCAGTGTGTGGGAACGGAGCTATGACTAATGGCTGCTTTACATATAAATGAGAAGGTTTGTGCTAGGAACTGTAAAAAAATACAATCACTCAGCTGACGGGCAGGCTCCTTATCGCGGGTGCAGGAGAGGGACCACAGGAAAGACAAGCACGTGAATGCCTTGCCCCCAAAAGCTGAGCCAGATGGGGGTGAGAGTCAGGGAACAGCCGGGTGAGGGTTTGGAGGCAATTTAGAGAAATGGCAGCTCTCCTGACTCAGGCCATCATCAGTTCCTATATCTGTAACTTTCAGGCTTCACTGTGACCAGAGAGACTGTCGGGGACAGAAAGGTGGCCCAAAGGAAGTGGTTGCGTTGCCAACCCACTCAGGGATGATGGTCAGTTCCTGAACCCTCCAGAGCTTGGTGTTAGCTTCTGAAGAGTCAGATCCATTTCAGAAGCCAGCATGGCAGTCAATTTGGGCAAACCTCTGCAGAGAAAAATTATGTGATTCTGAGATTTCCCTCTGCCACTCCTCATGTCTCCCTCACTTTCCCTCGTTCGTCTCTTCCCGTCTCTCCCCTCTCTCGTAGCTGAGACAGGCTGTCTAGACATTGCAGATGTGGACAGATGTTGGGTCTGTAATTTATAACAATGGCCTCCAGAAGGCAATTCCAATTTGTTTCGGTAAGGCTTTGAGTTACAGGCAGAAAAAATACCCTGTAAATACCGTTGACTTACATGGTAACTACACCAAGGGTTTACTTAGTGAACAGTCACTAGCTACAGCATAATTACACATCCCCACAGATTACCAGAGAATTTAATGACACTGAGCAGGGAATGACCACCAAATAAAGTTTCTGGTATTGGGAGGGCCTGGAGAGCAAAAGAGTTGAGCCATACTTAATAGAATTTATGTCTATTTCTTCATCAATTAGTCTCCTTTTTGAGGGCCTTTGAGTTTTATCTACATACTAGACATCCCCTTGCTGTCATACTGAACTCCAAGCAGATTGGATGCTGGTGGTTACTTTGGGCTGACATCGCTTTTTGGGTTTTGGGCCATGCTGTGTGGCTTGTGGGGTCTTAAGTCTCTGATCAGGGATTGAACCTAGACTCTCATGGGTGAATGCCCAGACTACTAATCACTGGCTGCTGCTGCTGCTGCTGCTAAGTCGCTTCAGTCGTGTCCGACTGTGTGCGACCCCATAGATGGCAGCCCACTAGGCTGGCTGACAGTTTTGAGCCGTATGGTATCTGGAGGAACACACAAAGCCCTCAGACAAGCCAGGAAGCTGGACAATTATCTTTGCTGTTATCACAATGGGTCTTGCACGCAGCAGTAGGGCTGAGCTACACCCACCCACTTGCACTCTCTCCTGCTGGCTGGTGACTAAACAGCTGTCCAGGCCGACAAAGAGGACTAGCCCACCCAAGATCCTGCTAATCCTCATGGGGACTACATTCTGATCTGGTAATTATAAGGGTAAACACAAAGGTGAATTTCTAGAATAGTTTTTCAAGAAATTCAGGATGCTTCTTGGTATCACCTGAGGTGGGGTGTGTGGAGAGGGGAGGAGGAGGCTAAGGCCAGTACCCAGAGAAGCTAAGTGATCTGTCATGATCAGAGTCTGTTAGTAGCAGAAGCCAAATTTGCACTTAGGGTCTGCTATCCCTGAGAACTCTGACCAGCTGGCCTCTCTGGGTTTAGAGGATCAGAGCCGGCCAGCAGCTGGGACGCTCAGGCTTCCCTGGATATATAAGGTTGCAGTTGAAGTAGCCATCAGGGTTTCATTTATGTCAGTCTGGGGGAAGGGGAAGAAGAGTGGGAATAAAAGAGGGGAGGAAAATGTGGAAATCAAATAAACACATTGACAGGGTTGGATTCCAATTTTTAATCCATCACCAATCTCCTCTAGTTTATGTGTTCCATAGAATCTTCCTTTCCCCTCTTGCTTGTACAAAAACAATCAAACAAGCCTTAATTCACTTCTGGTACAGACCCCTGGGTTTCCATGGACCCTGAAAAGAATGCCTGATGCCAATTTAAGGGCAGATACTGTCTGGCGAATCCTGATTCTTTAGGATAGTTGAGTTCTTTCATCCCCACTCTTCCCAGCCTCTGCTACTGAATGCTCTGTATCCATCCAACTTGAATGATATCTTGCTTCACCTGAAGAAGTGGGTCTGGTTTAGAATGTCAACCCCTGGCAGAGCCACAAAACAGATCACTAGCTGGAAGGATAGGCCACTTGGGCCAAAGGAAAGGAGTTCAGGTTATCATGTGTTATGATTGCCACTGCTCCTCTCTGGTGGGCACTGGCCAGTGGGTCTGGCTTCAGGTCCAGTTTAGGAGGAAAGATGTTAACTGCAGGAAGATGGGTGTAGGAAACAATTTGAGTCTTAGAAATTTAAGGTTTTTTTTTTTTTTTTAAAAAAAAGAAATTTAAGGTTTTGAGTTTTCCTGGCGGTCTAGTGGTTAAGACTCCATGTTGCCATTGCAGGAGGTAACAGGTTCCATCCCTTGTGGGAGAATGAAGATCCCACATACCAGGCAGTGCAGCAAAAGACTTAAAAAACGTTTAAGGTTTTGGGTGCGATGTCTAAAGATACTCTTGAGACTTATTTTATAGAAACTTAAAAATATGACTGAGTCCTGCCTGCCAGGGGTGTGTGAGATTTTTGTCCCACTGAGAGATATAGATGACAATGGCCTGGAGCCCTCTCACCCCATGAGGTCTTTGTAAGTGCACCAAGCCTCACACAGCTCCCTGGAAGGAGTGGATATGGTTACTTGTACTGCCAGCCCTAGGAGGGCTGCGGGGAGAAGGAGGGACGCCCTCTGGTCAGGGAGGACAAATGAGCTATAATAATGTTAATAGCTAACATGAATCGAGAGATTACTGTGTGCCAGGCATATATTATCTCTTTGATGATACATCCATGCATTAGCTCTTTGATAAAGAGACATTTACCCACTGCCAGGGAGCAGAACTTTCCTCAAAATAAGAGGAAACACATGGCACACAATCCCACTCTGTGGCCTGCCAGCAGTAGCTGGAAGGTCATGTACAATTTTCAGGAGTGGCGGCTAGAAGCAAGAGGGAAAGACAGCTTCAGGGACCCATATTCCCAGATGTCTTTCGGGGAGGGAACTTCAGGTTACCGACTCAGTTGTCTTCAAACAGAGAACAGATATCACTGGGATATGAGAGAGCTAATGCAAGAATGAGTTTACTGATACATGTGTATACATACATGAACACAGGTCCACACACAACATGCCACATAGAGATATATCACCTGGTGAGTAAATATCTCTGAATCAATGGAAAAGACAACACAGCCTAGGCACAAGATAGTATAAGATGTGGTTGATATGTACACACAAGAATGACATTTTAGCTTCCAAAAAGATCCCTTCCTAGACTTTGTTTGTTTGTTTTGATCATACTGTTTCAAGATTTTTTTTTTTTGCTCCACCAGGTGACTTGCAGGATCTCAGTTCCCCAACCAGGGCCTGAACCTGGGGCGCCCGGAATCCTAACAAGGAGGCCACAAGGGAACTCCCTCTTCCTAGACTTCTTGATAAGCTAACCTAAGCCTGGGGTGTTGGAGGAAGACAGAGCAGGATTGGGAAGGGTTCGCCTTGTGGGCATTTCCCTAGAGGCAGTAAGGTCTGGTCTTCTCTAAACCTAATCTTCCTGCCAAGGCCAAGCCTGGTATCTGGTGTCATGCGTATCTGTAGGAAGGCTATGGATGTTCAGACTAGGGTCTGGGTCAGAAGGAAGCATAGATTCAGAGTCCAACCTCGGATTATTTCTCTAACACTGACCAGAGCCTGAGAGCCCCAAAATTTAGTTGCCTGAAATAAATAATAAAAAGCCCACGGGTTTCAGAGCCAGAAAGCCTAGGTTTAACACCTGTCCTTTCTACCTATTAACTTCTCATTCATTCATTCACTCAATAAATATTTGTTAAGCATTAACTGTGTGCCAGGTGTGTGACCTTCTAGGGCAAGTTACTTCTATCAGTTGGCTTCAGTTTCCTCATCTGTGAATCAGGGATAATAATCCGTGGGAGTCACAGTCATTGTGAGGATTACATGAGATGAAGTGCTTGGCACATAATTAATAAATGCTTCTTGTTGTTATTAGCACTGGTAAGAGAAATCCAGTTATGCCTCTTTAATAAATTTGTTTTCTTTTGAGGGTTTTTCCCCCATAGAGGTCTGAGCTGTGTCTAGGGGAAGTTTGGGAGAATTTTGTATAGCCCAGGAAGATCAACCCTCCTCATGCGGGTTCTGATGCGGGCCCAGGACATGGTTGTCTCTGGAGTAAAGCAGCACAGGGCATGTTTAGCACCCTGGTTGCTTTCTGTGCTTGCCTGTCCCCCTCCCTGGACTGTGAGCTCCTCAGAAGCAGACACTGTGTCTTCGCTTGTTTGGCCTAGTGACCACAGTGCCCCTGGCAGTGCCTGGCACTCAGGAGACATTCAGTACATGTTTGCTGAATGAATGGAAGAAGGAAGGAGCAGGGATTCTAGCCTGTAATGGTTGTGCAGGCCCCACATGCCTTCATTCCACAATACTTATCGAGTGGCTACGGTGTCCCCGGATGCTGTATCAGGTGATGGAAGCATAAGGGTCTCTGCCCTCATGGAGCTCAGAGTCCAGCCTGTAATCAGATGGTCACAAAAGGAAACTTCTCTTTAAGGTACGTGGTCTGTATTGTACAGGAAGAAAATGATGCTAGGAAAGCCAAGCTGACCAAATGTGGGTAGTCACAGGAGGCTTCCTCCAGGCCCCAACATTTCAGCTGACATCTGAAGTGAGAGTGGGAGTTAAAGTCATGCAGGGGTGATGCTGCAGCCACTGATAGGCATCTTCCAAGGGGAGGAAGCCTGTGCATGGCCCCAGCGGCTGGTTAGAACGCGGCACGTTCAGACTAGGAAATGACAAACGTGGCTGGAGCACAGCGTGAAACTGAGGGTGTAGGGCAAAGTCAGAGACGTGGGTTCTAGTCTTTGTCCTAAGAGCAAGGGGACACCATAGTGGGGTTTCAAGTTGAGAGACGATAGTAGTGAGATGACCACTACCTGGTTGAGCTGAGGGGGCAAGAGGGCAGTGGGGGGAGACCAGTCAGTGGGGTGCTGAGTTAGGTAGGCAACAGATGGCAGTGGCTTTGGACTGGGGTGGTGGAGACAGAGAAAAGGATGGGTGGGTGAAAGACTTTAGAGTGGAGGTGAGAGAGCTGGCTGCTCGTCTTGTCCTGCAGTGCACACAAGGAGCCCAAGGGGCCAAGGATGACTCCTAGGTTTGCAAACTGGTGTCTGTCTGCTACTTGTTTACCTCTATTAAAGGTCTCCTTTCTCACAAACCAAGAGTCTGGTTCTGACAGCCTTCAGAAGTGGATGGATTTCCATCTCCAGAGAATGACAGAGACTACTAGGGGCCCTGCAGTATCTGGGAGGCACCCGGAGGGTCATTTTCCCAATGAACCAGGCACTCATGTCTCCTCCCAAAGTCACCCAAACCCAAACACATACATACTCTCTCAGATTCTCTGGCTCCCCAGACTCACACAGACTTCCAAACACTCCCTACAGACCACTCCATCCTACCCTTATTTAGCCCTGCCTCCCCCAAAGCCCTCCATTGGCCCCCTTTCCCACTCTTCTCCCTACCCTACCTCTGCCCCACCTCCCTCTGCCTTCACTTCACCCTATTAAGAAACAGCCACCCCTAGAACCCCTGCCCCTGGCTGCTGCTCCCTGAGCCCCGCCCGCCCTCCCTCCTCCTGCTCCTCTCCCTGACAGATGCCTCAGAGCCCCGGGCCGCAGTTAAGGTGACGAGATGCAGCGATTCTTTATGAACATTTCATTCCTGCTCGCTACACGACGTAAATTAGATGGTGTGTTACATTCGGGCAATAAGAGAGATATGTCACCACGACGCTGGCCCATTGGATGGAGAGGGTAATCCTGCCGTGAATTTCATTACTGCTTTTATATAGACAGAATTAGCTCGGTGACAGCGAGCCTGATTGTCTTTCACTAGGGGTTTGGCGAAGAGCTGAAAGGATTTCACCCTGATGTGCACACTACTGAGTGACCCGCTCACCAGCGGCTCCGCTGATTGCTTTGCACCTTGCAGACCCGCGATTGGCTCAGCCTCTCTGCCGGCTCGCCTCCCTCCCTGGTCCCCCAGCCCTCCCCGCCTGGCTTTTTCTTGAAGCAAGAAGAAAGGAGACCTAATGGAGGAGTCACAAGGTCATGAAGGGAAATGTGGGGGGGAAGGGCGAGGTGACAGAGTTTTTTAAGAGAAAAATCAACAGTCCCTTTCTGAACAGAGTCTCCTGGACAGAACTGTGGCCACTCACTCTTGCCTTCCAGAAAAGTAAGAAGAACCAGGTCCTGGGGGCACACACCCATGGTCCTCAGGGCAAAGAGCAACTGGGGAGAGGCTGGCAGATCCTCGTGAGATTCCCTGGCAGAAACTCCCAAGCTGCCATCAGCTCCCCGTCCCTTTGCCTCTTGCATCTCTGGGTCTTCCCAGTGATGGCTCAGGGCTCTTTCCCACCTCCTATCCAGGGACACTTGTGAGAAACCATTGTCATTCACAGCCCATAGATCCCTGAGTTCAAGTGTGCAGGTAAGGGAGGGGTGTGGACTCCCTTCACTCTACTTCCTACACTCACCTGATCCTGTCCTGGCCCCACCCCAACCACACATATTCATAACACTCTTCAGAGACTTCCAGAATCCTCAGTGGGATCTAGATGGCTCAGCCCAGGGACTGCATTCCTTCACCTTGGTTCTGTCAGGATGGCTGGTTCTGGAAGAGAGTCAGTCCTCTCTCTATTCTCTCCGCCTTGGTATCTCTCACCTTCTGTCACCTTGCCCACTCCTTTCCTCACCACTGTCAATCCCTCAGCAAACAAATGTCTTCTGCCAGGCTTTCCTGATGCAGCTGGTTGGTCCTGGGGCTGAGGTTGACCATGACTCGACCCCTACTGACTGCTCTGTCCCCTTCTAGAAGCTCCCAGGGAGACCCTCAGAGATTCCACTTCTTGAGGGCCCAGAGACCAGGCATCAAGCAGACAGAATAATATTCTCAAAGCCCCAGTTGTTTCTAGCAGCTCAACACAACTGTCAGGAAGTTTCTCTCACAGCCCAAATCAGCCAGGTCTGTGACGTCTGTGCTAAGAAGCACAGCCTCCCCTTTCCAGGGGCTTCCCATGTGGCAGAGTGGTAAAGAATCCATATGCCAATGCAGGAGACGCAAGAGACATGGATTCAATCCCTGGGTCAGGAAGATCCCCTGGAGAAGGAAATGGCAACCCACTCCAGTATTCTTGCCTGGAAAATCCCATGGACAGAGGAGCCTAGTGGGCTACCAGTCCATGGGGGTGCGAAGAGTTAGATGTGACTGAGCACACTCAAGGAAGAGCTGCCCTTTCCAGAGGGGGAGGAAGCTCCCCAGACCCTGCAGAGCTGAGACCTGGCTCAGGATCCGTCTGCATCCTGACTCCGTCAGACCAAGGACAGTGTGGAGAGCTTTCCCTTTAGCCTCCCACTTCGGGAACCCTTAGCTCCAGTGGCCTGTCCTCCATGGTGCTCAGCAAGTTTCCCTTAATGATCTGCTCTTGCAGTCACATGGAGGAGTTTTACACTGACGTTTCTTTTCCATGAAGCCAAGACTAAGTCTACGAGGCTGAAACTAAACTCCAACCCTGCCTGTACTACGGCACTACGACTAGGCAGGTCATGACATCTCTGAACTTCCCTTTCCTCATTTTCAAAAGGAAAAATGGCCATTGCTGTGGTCGAGGCCATGTTGCAATGCCACACTTCCCTCAGTCCTCAAGGACTGCCTCCAGGTGCCTCCCTGGCCTGTCAGCTTTCCTTGGAGTTGTCTCTGCCAAAGAGAGCTGTCTCGCTTAAGGTCATGCCCTTCCCCTGGGCAGCCTGCGTCTAGTGCCTGGCCACCCCAGCCATATGAAGGCCCAGCCCCTCTCTCTACTCCAGACAGTTCTGAAGGGCCTTGCAGCCTCAGAGCCCTCCATGTAGTCAACTAAGGCCTTTTCTGAGTAGCACAACCCAACTTCTCCTCCAGTTCAGTCCTGCTTCTTTCCAGTTCCTCCCTTGCTCCAGTGATAATCCCAAGGGCTCCCCAGGAAATCTCCTGCAAAGCCATCTCCACCCCAGAGTCCACTTTCAGACCCAACCTACAGACAATTCAACTCCTCCCTACCTGCCAGCTGGCCTACCACAAGGAGGAAAATGTCAAGTGCCCTGAGAAACACAGCTGCTGCTGTTTGCATCATCATCATCGTCGTCCTCCTCTTCATCATCTCCACAGCAGGGCCTGCCCAGCTGGTGTGATGAGGTTCACTTACTTCGGCCAGGAAGTCCAGTAAATGAACACCCAGCCTTCTTTTTTCTTCTAAGGACAAGGTTCTTTCTTTCATCTTCTGATTTGAATGACCTTCCCAAACACCAGATTCCCTCAGAAAGCTAGCAGGATCTAAGGGGCTTAAATTGCTGTAGTTCTGTTACATCTCATTCTCTGCATCAAGACTCAGAGAGCTAAGTGCCCATTGAATTCTTTCTCTGACACTCTCTAGGTGCCTTCATGGCTGGGCTTCTTCCTCTTTTATTAAAAAAAATTATGTTTTTTTGGCTGCACTGTGTGGTTTGTGGGATCTTAGTTCCCCGGCCAGGGAATGAACCAGTGCCTCTGCAGTGGAAGCTTGGAGTCTTAACCATGGGACCACCAGGGAAGTCCCTACTCTTCTATTTAAAGTATGTACTTTCCTTCTGTAGACCAAAGCATCCATCCCTAGGGTATGATGACAGGTCTCCTACAACCAAGACTTCCTTTCCTCTATGTCATGTTTACTTGTTTACAGCCCCCCTTATAAAGAAAGCCTGGATCCCTCTCTCCCAGGGGACAGGCAATGGTCCCAGATCATTGTTACCCTTCCAAGTATGCCCACACTGTCTCACTACTGGGCCCCCAGCCTTGCCAGCATTTTGGAGTGGAATGGCAGGTAGAGACACTGCCAGGTGAGTCAAATATCCAAATCAGTCCCTATTTCTGGGCCCTGCCTGACCCAGAACCTGTGCTCCTCAGGAGTGCAGTGTACTTCATCTCTTCTGGAGCTTTCCCTGCAAGGCTGCAGACACTGAGCAGGGAGCCAGGGACATGGGGGATGGAGGTTTCTCACCCCATCCCCCATTCTGACGTCACAGCCCTCATTTTCTGACACTAACTGGTTGCCATGGAAACAAGTTCCTTAAAGTGCACGATGACTTGAGTGGGGAGGGAGGGCCATAGGAGCCAGTTGTACCATGAGGAATCCACAGAGCCCCTCAGAATCAAGCTGCCCAGAGTCCCTATCCTCTGCTGGTACATACTCCTCACATACAGGAAAAAAAGTCTGTCTTGCCTTTGAGTAGAGAGATCTTGCTGCAAAATCAGAGATAGTTTAAACCAAGAAAAGCCAGCCACTTACCCTGGAACAAATGGATATTAGATGTGATGTGGGCCCCTCTCTTCAGTCCTAGAGCAGAAGTCATCTATTTTAAGAAACTGTCCTTAACTATTCAATCTCCCAGCCCCATTCCCAGTTCCATCACACACACACTCCCCTTACTACTTACTCACACTAGTACTTACACCTTTTTTCAGGCATTCATTCATCAAGTACTGATGAGCCTCTGGTATGTGGTAAACCCAGTGCCAGGCCCTAGGGATACAGCCAGGAGCTGACAGGGCCCTGTCTTATGGGGCTTCCTGTCAACATCTTATACCACATCTTGTCCTTTTACACTCACATCCTCATCCCTTTAATAAGCACCTCTGGGTTTTCTTTTTTCATTCCAGTTCCCCAAATGTGGTGTGCTGTCTGGTTGTTGATAGAAAATGAAGTCGCCCAGTCATGTCCGACTCTTTGCAACCCCGTGGACTGTAGCCCACCAGGCTCCTCCGTCCATGGGATTCTCCAGGCAAGAATACTGGAGTGGGTTGCCATTTCCTTCTCCAGAGGACCTTCCCGACCCAGGGATCGAGCCCAGGTCTCCCGCATTGCAGGCAGACGCTTTAACCTCTGAGCCACCAGGGAAGCCTGGTTGTTGGTAGGGTGGAATACAATTTGCTCATTATCCCTTTGTACCCACGGGCTTTCCAAGAGTGGAGACCTTAAACCTATGAATGTATTGATACATCCTTGCCTAACACTAAACTCAAGATTTGGGGCCCCTCAGTCTCCCATGTTATCCCACTGTTCCCAGTACTAGCCTTCCAAGGAGCTTGGATTCTTCAATTCTCTTTCAAAGCCAAGGAGCTTTGAATGAATAGGACTTGTGGATAGGAGCAGAAAGCTGTGTTTGCTGTGTGCCCACTGGAGCACATACAAAGGCCCCAGATACTGGGCTTTAATGCACCTGTGTCCTGCCATCACGCACGGGTGCTTATGTTGGCCCATATCTGTGACTTCTTCTAAATTGGCTAGTGCAGGGTATGAGCATGTGTGTGATTCCACTTATGAGCGTGAGTGAGCATGTGTTCAGAGGAAGGGGAATTTAGGGATATGTCTCTATGTGTTTTTTCCAAATGCTTGGCTTTTTTCAAAATGGCTTAGAGCACTACTGTCATTTATGGGGTTTAAAATGTCAGAACAGGGCCCTCGAGGAGGCAGGGGAGATTAAACTGCAAACAGTGAAGGTTATAGATGACGTTTCTGATAGGCTGACAGGCAGACTCAAATGATGCCACACTTTAGCAATCATTTAAACACATACATTTGTGTGTGTGCGCACACATCCCCCCCCCAGATCAATGCTCCACATTTTAATGGCATATTCTGAAGGCTAATAACATAAAAGGCCAAGTCTAGAGAACCACAGTTCTGCTTTCAGAGCCCAACCAACTGCTGTCTGTCATATGCACGCGCGTGTGTGTATGCGTTCTCACTCAAGTGCCCCTAGTGTGCTAAGTGAACACCTGCATCTATTTGTGTCTGTATAGGTTAATTCCACCTCACTTTTATATAATGCCCTATATAATTACCAAAATATACTACATTCAACAGTCTACCTGAGCAACATAACAATTTGTATAATGTAGGCAGGGTTGAGTTATTACTCCCGTTTTATAGATACAAGAAAACTAAGACTCAAAGAGGTCTGATGGGCTATCCAAGATCACCGGCTACGAAATGATAAAGTGAGAGTTAGAAGCACGGTCTTGTTATACTTATCCAGAGCTCTTTTCTTGACGTTGTGGTTCTCAACTCTGGCTACATTGAAATCCCCTAGGGACCTTTTAAAATCCATCAGCGCCTGGGTCCTACCCCTGGAGATTCCAGTTGTTCAGAAGGTGGTCCTTGCAGTATGTTTTTACATTTTAACATGCAGGCTGGTTGAGAACCACTGCCTCCAGGCCTGGGGGAATCAGGCAGGAGCTGTGCAGAGGGGTGTCCCAGGTGTCTGACTAGGCTGATATTCCCTCCATGTGAACGTGGATTCCAGTCTCTTTCCTCCTCAGTACCTATCACAGTATCAACTCCCCTGAAAGACTTACTTCCCAGGACTGTCAGAGCCTTTATTTCTTCTGTATCACCCCAACTCCCCACCCTCTTCCAGACTGTGAAGACCTAAAAAGGATGCCCAGCTCATCATGATGAATGAAGAGGCTACCGGCCATGTGCTCATGGTTGTAGCCACCTAGTTAGGGGCAGACAGTGTGGTCTCACCAATAGAGAGGAGAACCACCAGCTTTATCTGGCCTGTCAGCCAGGGGAAGACCAGAGACACGAAGGGCAGCTGCCTTAGTGATGTAGGGAGGGATGAAAAGGGGAAAGACAGAAACACAGAAAGAAGGGAAGAGAGAACAGCAGGCCCCTTGGAAGGCTGTATGGACCAGCTAAGGGCTAGAACCTGGCAATGCTCACCTCACTTCACCCTTGGTGGGACAGGAAGGCTAGCAGTTAGGAGCACAGACTCAGTAGTCACCTACCTGGGCTTGAATCCTGGTTTCTGGTTACTAGTAGTGTGACTCTGGGCAAGTACTTAACATCCCTGTGCCTTGGTTTCCTTATCTCTAAAACAGTGATGATAATACTAGCACCTGCCTCATCAAGCCTCTGGGAGTGTTCAGTGAGGCTGTCAAGTCCCCGATAGAGCATGAGTGCTAGGTAGGGTTCAACCGCTGTTCCTCTGCATCATCTGATGCTCCTCCTGAGCATCATCTGAACTCTCCCTCCTTAAAATTCTTCCTCAATATTCCTTCTCAGTCTTTGCTAGTGGTGTTCCTCTGCCCTCCCTCTGAATCATTGGTTCCCTCCATTTTAGAATCACCTGAGGGACTTTTGGGCTTCCCAGGTGGCGCTGGTCGTAAAGAACCTGCCTGCCAATGCATGAGACCAATAGACCTAGGTTCGATCCCTGGATTGGGAAGATCCCCTGGAGGAGGGCATGGCCACCCCCTCCAGTATCCTTGCCTGGAGAATGTCATGGACAGAGGAGCTTGGTGGATTACAGTCCATAGCGTAGCAAACAGTCCGATAGGACTGAAGCAACTTAGCACGCATGCACGAAGAACTTTTACAGCTCATTCCCAGAGTTTCAGATCTAGTTGTTCTGGGGTGGGGCCCAGACACTGGTGCTTTTCAAATTCCCTGGCTCATCAAAATGTGCTGCCAAGGTTGAAAACCACACACTCCTCTAAGTGTTGATACTCCCCAAGACTATTCTTGGCCCTCTTCTCATGTCTTTCCCAAGTAGCTGACCTCCTTCCCGTGGCCGTAATCCATATACTGGTGACTCTCCGATCCATATACCCTGACAAGTCTTCTCTCTTGAATTCCACACACCCGTTTCCAACTCCCTACCAGACATCTTCATTCCCAAATGTATGGAGATAAAATTATTCTTAATAGCCTTGTAACTTCCAGGGTATCTTTGCTGAGATGTACTCTGGATCCCCCAAGTGGGTACATATCCCAATCAGAACTCAGTATTTTGCCTTTGCTCCAAACCCCTTCCACTCCTTCTGTTCCCCACCTCTATCACTCCCAATCATTCACCCAAGGATGTCATCCAGGATTCCTCTCCCCCATCATATCCTACCTCCAACCAGTGGACACAATCCTGTCCATGCCCTTGTAAGGCTCGCCTGCACAGTTGTAGGAGCCTCCTTACTGACCTCCCAGCCTCCATTGTTTCTGGCTACATTCCCCTCTCCATTCTCTTCATCTTCTTCAGAGCTAGTTTTCTGAAATGCAAATCATTCCACTGCTAATGCCCTCCCCTATAAAAGCACAACTGCCCACAGCCCTTTACTATCTGTCCCCTTCCCCCGGCCTCCCCCAGAGTGACCTCTCCACCCCAACCCTCTGTACAGCAGGTTTCCAAATGAGCCATGCTGTTCGATGCCTCAAGGCTTTTGTATATGCCATTCCCCTTGCCTTATGGGCCCTTCCTTCCCTTCCCCCTTCTATTCTGCCCACATTTACAAATTAGCTGAAGCACCAGTTCCTCTAGGAAGTGTTACCTGCGCCAGGTAACACAGGTTAGGTTGGACTGCTTTGTTTTTTATCCTCACTGCAGCCTGTAGTTGTCTCTGTTGTCCCTCACTCTTATTTTACTTCCTTATTTTCATGCCTGCCCACTGGATTGTGACCATATGGATGGGATGGACTATATCTTATTTGTCTTTGAGAAGTGGGGTGAGGAGGGAGGAGACCAGACTCTTAAGTTCAAGTTCCCTTGGCTTGAAACACTTGTTTAAGACTGCTTTGGCTTATGGCTCTGGATTTTGAAGGGTAGCTTCCTTCCTCTGGGAGCCAAGCAAAGAGGCTAGATTTGAGCAAAGAGATCCAAATAACCCACTGGCCAGACACTGTGGTCCTAGGTTCTTCCTCTGGTTCTGCCTTTCCAGGCCCCAGAACTGGCAGCTCTGATTGTCTCGCCTTCAGGGCCCAACTGAGGTGAGCAGAGTCTTCGTTCCCTTCTTCCAACTGAGATCAGGCTGGGAATGCATCCAAAGAAATCTTCCTGGAGAAACCAAAAATAAATAAATAAATGAAGCAAAGATGTGGCTCCATAAACACTTAGCGACACAGAAATGGACAGAATGCAGATGTCTGGTTCTAATTTGTCATCCCTTCCTTAAGGAGCACATCCCAGAGTTGCCTTCTGGACACTGTCACCCTTGCCTGAGACAGAGCATTCAAAAGCCCCTCCTCTCACCACTCTCACCTAGCAATGGGGCTAAGCAGGAATTCCAGTCCCACTCCTCTGCTAGGTGGGCAGCTGAAAAGGTGCAAAATTTAACAGTCAGGGAAATTAAAGCCAACCCTCAACCTCCACAGAAGTGAAAGATCAAGACCATCAATGGTCTAGAGCAATAGGAAAGGTCAGGGCCCAGAGAATAACCCACAGAACAACCACAGTGTTTGCCTCATTCGTGGCTGAATGCGCCATGTCCGACCCTTGATCACTAATACTTCTAGAGCCTATGGCATATGTCAGCACTGTGCCAAGCACTAGATTAGCCTGAGTAACCCTTACAACAACACTATGCAGAAGGGACTATTAGTACTGCTGTTACAGATGAGGAAACTGAGTCTGAGAGGCTAAGTGACTTTTCTAAGGTCACAAAGCCGGTAAGCGCCTAAGCTAGAACCCAAATTCAGTCTGACTCTAAAAACCCAGGCTCATAATTTATATGATATACTGCTTTATATATGTGGCATTATCCAGTATTTGCTAATAGTAATAATAATAGCTAACATTTATTTAACAATGTGCCAAATACTGTGTTAAGCACTTTATACACATTATTTTGTTCACTAGATAGGTACTATAACTCGTCTCATTTTATAGATAAGGACACTGAAGCTTAGAGAAGTTAAGAGCATTGTTCGCAGCCTCAAAGCTAGTAGGTGAAAGAACTGGAATACAAACCTAGGGGGATGGATAAAGGAACCACCAGCACAGACAACCCCCTAACTAGCACTACCACCATCCTAGAGAACGTCCACAAAGGCAAGAGAAGGCCTTTCCAGGAGCTCTGACAAGGTGGCTGACACCTTGATAAAGACTGCCTGTGGACTTTTATTATTATTATTTTTTACCTTTTGGCCACACCCTGTGGCAAGTGGGATCTTAGTTCCCCCAACCAAGGATTGAACCTGCATCCCCTGCATTAGGAGGCAGAAGACTCTTAACCACCGGACCACTGGGGAAGTCCCCTGTCTGTGGACTTTTAACACGTGTCCTGCAAAGGCAGCACTAGCCTGAATAGCCAAGTGCACAGCACGGGGTACTCAGAAGCAGCCCTAGAAGGTTGGGCAGGTTCTCCTTTTCCCCAGGCCTCTCTAGAGTATCCTCTCACCAGTTGGATGTACTCACAATAATCTGGCACTTGGAACCTGATTGGGTTTGCGGCCCCCAGTATCCAGAAGACCGCCAGCACTCTCTCCTAAGAAGGCAGTTTTCAGCTCTCCTTGCTGGATGCTTCAGTTCCTGATGGGAATCCTCACAGACAGCCTTCCTGTTACCTAAGGAAAGAGAAAGAGAGAGAAGGGAGACAGCCAAGTCCTGGCCTCCCCTCCCCATCTCATCACCTTCCCAAAGCCTTGCAGGGCACCCCCACCACCTCCAATCCCACAGAGTTTCTCACCTTCAGGCAAAGGCAGATGATGGCAGAACTGGGGAACAGAACTTTACTGAGCCCCAGGAGGACTGTACATCCCTGTCTTTAGTATTTAGGGAAGGTGAGTCCCAGAGGAGAAGGAAGGAGAGGCTTGGGAGAGGAAGGGTGAGATGCTCAGAGATGCAGAGATACAGATGGAGACTGACACCAGGAGGGGTTTCAGAGAGAGACAGAAGAGGAGGGCGCCAGGGAGGGAAAGAGACTGAGGAGGGTGGGAGAGAGGCAGAGAAAAGGGGGAGGGAGGAGAGAGACAGAAAGAGCCAGTTGCTTTATTCATGGCTGGTGATATTATAGACTGAGTGAAAATCACATTATCGTAATGGGAAAGTTAGAGTTGCTGAGATGATGCCCTGAAGCCTCAGCGCTGATTGGGGTGTGATTGCTATCTGTATTTATATGTAGAAAGCAAAGTTCACTGCCAGTTCAAGATGGTGGCGGCTGCTTTATGCAACATAATTCTTCAGTAGGGAGACGCCCCGAGCAAGCGGAGCCAGCCGTGCCGGGAGTGGGAGCCCGAGCCTGAACCGGAGCTGACGCCTGAGCGAGCGCTGGAGCAGGCGGTGGAGCCCAGGGTGGAGCCACGCGGAGCTCAGCCTGCGGAGGAGGGAGGACCCCAAAAGGAGTGGAAGCCCGGGCAGGACCAGCGTGTGGTCCCAGAACGGGGTCTGATGGAAGGTGGGAGGAGAGCGGGGCGCGAGAGCCTGGGATGCGGGCCAGGAGTCGCTCCCACATCCTCTATCCGCTAGGTCAGCCCAGAGCTAGGCCCGCCATGGAGGGAGTGCTGGCTAGACCTTCAGAGGCTGGAAACCTTGAACGGGCTCTCCAATGGACCCCACCCCGCCCCCATTGTATAATTCAGTGCGAAACCGGATGATAAATGTCAGGAGTTTTAATTTTTCCCGTGATGACTGCTTTAAGCGCCTTTTTGCCATCTCACATTTCTTGAAATTTTTAATTATTTTAAATTTCTTTCATGGTTCCCGGCTGTGCAGACCTCTGGTCTGCCGCTTCCTGCTGAGCAGCCCATCTCTCCTGATCGATGAAGGGGTGTGACCTCTAACACCCCCAGCGCAGAGCGGGTTGGAGGGGGGCGGGGCAGAAGGTGAGCCCAGACTCCAAGCCCTGCCCTGCTCTGTGAGGCATCGGTGACAATCAGCAAGAGAAAAGGGCTGTCTTTGCAGCCTAAGCAGTCTATTAAGCTTAGACCACCATTTGCTGCTGTTGTTTACTTGCTAAGTCGAGTCTGAATCCTTTGCGGACCCCTTGGAGGCTCCTCAGTCCTTGGCATTTCCTTTTACTTCAGGCCTGTTTCCCTCAGGGCTTCCTGGGGGACTGTTGCAGGTCCTAGAATTGCCAGAGAAAATGCTGGGTGCTCCGTCAAATTTGAATTCAAATACACAACAAATTTAGCAAAAGTATACCCATGCTTTCTTGGGTATTTATGCTTAAAAAAAGAAAAACTGTTGTTTATTTGAAATTCAAATTTAATCAGATTCACCACATAATAGCTGTGTGGCTTTTAACTTCCTAGACCTTCAATTTCTTTTATCTGAGTACTAACAGAAAGTAATACATTCCTCAGAGGATGATTGAGATATAGTATGTAAAATACTCAATCCTATATCTGGCACAAAATAAATGCTCAATAAATAACTACAAAATACTTACTCCCTTACATAACCTCTAAGGCACCCTTTAGTCCCTCCCCATTTCTATCCTAGGCTTCTTGGAAGTCAAATGAAAGGTTTGTATCAGGATTCCTACTCTGGAAGCTGCTGGCTGAATGGGGGATCCCAGGGGTAGATCTGATCCTACTTTGGTCCCCCCAGGGGCCTTACCATATAGGATCCACTGAGTTCTGGAAGGCTGATTACCAAGGTGGAACAGGAGCAAAGAGCAAGTCCTAACCCCAGACCCAAATCAAGCCTCACACATTCCCAACTACCTCCTCTAAGCTTTGAGAACAAAAAAGAGTCTACCCTTCTTTAGGGCCCCAAGTTTGCCTTTCTCCCAGAAAGACGGAGGATGGAGCAGGGTGGTGATATGATACTGGACAGGAAGGGGGGCCCTACCTTCCTATGAGACCATAGAATGGGCTGTTTGAGCAATCAGTCTGCCCATCAGGGTGTCATCCCATCCCCCCTCCATCCTCTGGCAAAGGCCCATGTCCAGGACACACCAGCTTGAAATGAGTCCCTCAGGGTCTCTGTGTTTTTTCTCCCTCGACCTCTCTCATGTCTCAGCTCTTCTTCAGCTCAGAACTGACTTGGTAAAGGGAAGAGGCAGTGTTCAAAGAGTCCCACTGATGCAGCCTGGGTTCCAATCCCACCTGTATAATCTTGAACCTCTCTCTCGTAGGAAGATGAGACTTGTTTCCTTCCCTCAATAAAGGTGTTCCTGACTCTGAAAAGAAAAAAAAAAAAAGAGTGGTTCCCAGTAACCCTCATTTCCAGGAAATCTGGTGGTGGTTGGACTCCAACCTTTGTCTCTGAAGGAGACTAATTATTCAGGAGACAATTCATGGACCAATAGTAGCATATCTCCTTCCTTTCAAGTGGTCACAGACTCAAGACTGCAGTACCAGGCAGATGATATAAATGTGAAGCAACCAGTGGAGGGCAATAGAGAGTGGTGGGATCTGTGGCTCAAAGGCACCTCTCCTAAAGGCATTCAATTTCATGTTTCAAATACTGTGCTCAGCAAATCCAAGGAAGTCTGATTTTGATCTATTGCATAACTCCCTAGTTTCTTGATCTTTCTGGTGACACTTATCCCTAGCCATAGGGTCACAAAGTTTTGACACAAGAGTAGAGAGACAACACATACAGAGACACACTAAGCTTCAAAGATACATGGAGCCATCTGTGTAAACACCATCATCAGGCCCAAAGGAGCAGAGCATAGGACACTCACGGAGGAACTGCTCATCCTCAGCTTGCTTTCCTGCCCACCTCTTGCCAATCTCCCACCCTCTGCCTTCTCCTTGTTTTGCCCACTGGGACCCAAGTCTGTTGCTCACCCCATTGCACCCACTTCCCTCTCTCCCTGATGGTGATACACTGTAAAGCCCAAAGGGTGTAAATGGAAATGGTGGGGGAGTGCACCACACAGTTGACCCCTATGGTAGAGCCAACACACATGCATGCAGGGCCCCTGGAACATCCCTCTTGCTTTTGATCCTCACAGCAAGCCTGTATCGGGGCCAAGGATTGACAAGCAGTGTCCACATACTCCTTGGCCTTGATATCAGGATGATGAATTACAGTCCCAGTGGTTTAGGTCCCTGCTTGTTATAAACTCCATCAGTATACGTGGTGGCTCTCTCCCAAAGACCACTCAGCAGCTCTAAGCCTTCCTAGATCCCTCCGCTGGGGACTCAGCCATAAAGCAGAGGCTCCACGCACTCAGGCCATTAACCCTGGAAGGGTTCTAAGAGGAGATGCCAAATCAGGGACTTTTCCACACTCCTCTGGTCCATTACATTGGCCATCGGTGTCAGAACCTAGGCAACCTCTTCCTGGGCTCAGTTATCTCAGCAAAACAGACTATTGATCCATTGTAATAAAGAAAATAAATTAAAATCAAGTGCTCCTTCAAAGATTCTTGAGAACTGATTTTCAGATGATTCACTGGAGGGAATTGTCTGTGCTCCTGTCTCCTTCCCTTTCAGGATTATAAATAACATTGATCACCACCAACATCTTATCAAAGCTGGGATGTCACATCTTTGGGAACAATTACCCAAATCACAGAAGAGGCAGGAGAGGACTCACTGAATAAGCTTTTGTCATCTTAGAGGTGCGGGGGCAGTGGGGAGGGAGGAGTCCAAAGAGATGACCTCTGTCCTGTCTTAGAGGATGAAAGTGAGATATCTCCCAGGGCAGGAAGCTTGGCTGGCAGTTCATTTATTCAGTTTCCTCTGAGGTTCCTATTTTACATCCCTCTGGGCTTGTGTCTAAGGAGCTATGTTGAGATTTGCACATATGTCCCTGATCCCTAGAATGACCCAGCAAGAGGAACTGAGGTTTGGCAGAGGACATTCTGCTTGTGGTAGAGGGAAGAGAGATGAGGCACCTGCCCCAGAAACCATGCGCCCTCCCCCCCCTTATCAAGGAATAAAGCAGAAAATCAAGCAGTACCCCTGGGACAGCGAAAGGGGCTAATCTGCTCAGAAGCTGGAGGCCGGATAAAATGACCCTTGCCTGAAATGGATGTCAGAGGACTGTCTCTGAGGAAATGTCATTCTACTCTCCTTGGAGGGCACTAGATGTAGCTGGTAATCCACCCCACTCCCCCGACTCCTGACCTCTCTACACACACACACACACACACACACACACACACATACACACACATAAATCTTAATTGTGTCCAGGACTTTTTACAGCGCTAATTAATCATATTTAGGGCTGTTTCCAGCTGTTGCTGAGGGAAAGAAGGTCCCACACGCCTGTGACTTAGGGTAAATCCAATCAGATGGAGGAATTCTTTGATTCCGAAGAAGCAGAGCATGGGAAAGACCCCTCTAATCCCAGGGCCTCTCAGACCCTGCCTGCCATCTCCTCTCCCCCACATCTGTCCTTGGAAGCTGATCTGGGCTGGGGAAGGGGAGGGGCTGGGGGCTGGAGGGGAGGAACCAAGGAGATGGGTGAGGGCCCCCGCCTTGAGATGGGTTGACTGGAATCAGGACCTAGGCCCAGTGCCTCGCTGACTTGGAGCTTCTGCCCTGTACTTAGGCCATTTAGTGGGCTCAGGGCAACCACGAGTTACTACAGGAGACCGGGCCTGGACTAGTCAGACTAGTGGTGGGCAGCGCTGACCTAATTACAGCTCTGCGTAGCCAGCGTGGTCTGAAAAAGGGCTTCACCCAGGACTTCTGCTTTCCTGTGCCTTCTCCCCAAGCCTCAGAGGCATCTCTGTCAGCTCCCTTAGGCTCTCATATGTCTCTCCATTTCTGGGTGTGTTTCTCTCTCTTCTTAGGGCTGCATGCCATGATTTCAATGTCTTTCCCTGATGCCTGTTTCTTTTTTTGGCCATGATCTCTGAACTCCTAGCCCACTACCTCAGATCTTCACAGAGATGCACTTGAAGATAGACATCTTAAGGGGAGAGGGTCAGAACCTGGCTGCTGCTAATACCTCTTCTTTGGTTTATGCTGGTAGCCCATTAGGTACACATGTGGAGCCAATATGGATGGAATGAGAGGTAGGGAAGGTGGGATGGAGGGAGAAAAGCTGCTGCTGAGTAGTGGGTGGACAGCAAGGGACTACCCCACCCCTTAGAGACCCAGATGGGAGAGGAAGCCTTCCCCAGGGTGGAAAGTGAGGGTGCAAGGCTATAAGAAGGCCAGACAGAGACGAAGAAGTGGTGACCCTATTCTCCCTGCTATGATGACCCCACCTCTGCATACCCCCTTGTTGAGGCTTTCTGGGTCCTGGCCTAACTGGGCCTAAATAATTGAGAAGCCCATTACAGCCTCGCTGTTTCCTCACTGTCAAGTGTAAACGCTGCACTGGTCGGTGGGGAAATGGGGCTAATTTGAATTGATAATAGGAAACGCAGGGAAAAGTCATCTATAGTGAGTGAGGAGCGAGCGATCCCCGAGCAGATGCTAAATCTTGTATAATGAAAGAATCTGCCGATGTCAATTATGTACGAGCGTCTTTGCAGTGGTTGGAGGCGGTGGGCGGGCGAGGGAACGGAGGGCTGGGTGCATCCCATAAACCCAAACACCCATCAAAGGCTCATACATATGGAGCGGCGGAGATTACGGCATAAATTTGAATGTTATGAATGTGCATGAGGGACAGGCAGGAAGCCTACCTCATAAGAGGGAAGGAAAGGGACTGATTTTCAGTGCGTGTGTACAAGGGAGCTTTTGTCCTTTGGATCCCTCAGCTGGGTCTCCTCTGTCTTAGCTGTGTCCCCTCTAAACCCAGTTATGTCCCAGTTATGAGAAAAAATGTCAGAGTCTAGGGGTGCTGGGGCAGGGTAAGGTCTGCTATTCTTTGGAGGCTTTGGGTCTAGCTGCCCTTGACCCATTCAGAGTGTTGCCAGGATGGGATCTAGAGACTGATGCGGCCAGAGACCCAGAAGGCTATTTTGAAATATCTGTGATGTGAACATAGCTTCCCCTCCTGCCTAACGGAAGATACAGGAGAGACAGCGATGCTCACCATGGAATGGGTGGGGTGATCCTGGAAGACAGCCTTGAGGAAGAGGTCACAAGCTGCGCTACAAAGGGGGCCAACAGCTTAGAATGACAACATCAAGGACACATCTTCCTGTTCCTGGGTACAAATCCACAGCACAGATAGAAGTGTATGCTTGTGAGTGCACATACACGCGTGTGCGCACACACACGTGCATGCACACACACACATACAGGTGGTAACAGGGCCCGGACCCCTCCATCGGTTCCCAACCTGCAGTTGCTCCCTGAGCAGACTCTGTGATTTGTGGTACAGGCCACCCAGGGACTTTAATCTTCACCGTGACAAATGCAATAAAAGGAACAATTTGGAGATCAGAGCTAAGGAAGACACATTTACAAACCCTTCCCCAAAGGTTGGATGGGGCTGTCACCATGTGATTTGTGCTGGAGATGAAGCAGGGAGGGGGTAGAGGGGGAGGCAGAGAGCTAGAGAAGGCGGACTGGGGAAGAGGAAGCCTCACCACCTCCTCCTCACCCTCTTTGCTGGATCCCAGTGGGGTGGGCTAAGGCGGCCTGTGCGTGGTGGGAGGAGGCCTGGACCACAGGCAGCCACTCCACCCCCCCGCCCCATCATGACCAGGGACCACAACTCAATTACCAGGAACACAGGCCAGAACCACGAGCTTCAGAGATTCATCTCAGCAGCTCAGGGGCTCTATCTAGGGGAGGGATTGGTGGGGTGGCAGGGGGGAGAGAAGGCAGGAGAAGAGAGAAAGGAGGAGAGGCAGAGGCAGAGTGGGCAAGACATTTTAACAGAAAGACAGTGACATGTCAAGTTGCAGAGGGAGCCCCAAAGAAGCCCCAGTCTGGAAGAGGAATGAGAAGGCCGATTTCCCAACCAGGGCTCCTTGCTCAGCCAGACCCGGAAGGATCTAAACCCAGAGCAGCAGAGGGGTGGGTCGGGCAGGGGACACCCACCCACCCATTTGATCTGGGAACCAATCTACGGGAAGGTAGATCAGCCTGGGGTTCCACTGGATAAGTTTATCTGGGGTCTGAGAACGAAGCTGGTAGATGGCCAAGCAGGACTGAAGACACTGGTACAGTCTGGGAACTAGGGTCTCCCTTTCTTCTCTGAGCTTCTCCTTCCCTGTCTGAACAACAGGTCTAGGCTAGGAGATCTGTAAGGTGCCAGCTGCCTTATATCATGGGCACTCTGGGCCCCAGGTTTCTTAGAACCAACAACAGGAGACTGAGTGAGACAAAAGTGCCATCCTGCCACTCCCCCACTTTGCCTCTCTGTTGCTGTACTGGTTTACAAACATACGCGCTCTTTTCTGTTGGATCCCAGCTCCGCTCCCCAGAGTTCAGGTCTTCAATTCTCTCAGGCACCCATACCCCAGAATATGGGTTCTAAAGAAACTCTTTGGCCCTCTTTCTTCTTGAAAAACCTGGTCAGTCTTACCTTCCTTTTGGATAAGACCATCCTCAAACCAAGGCCATTTTGTCTCTAGCTCCTTCTACCCTATGCTCAAGTGGCCCCTTAGGAGATGTTCTCTCTGCCTCAGGATGTAACTTTGAGGCCTCTGGGTTCCTTCTAGTTCCCTAACTTTAAGCTCCCAGAAACTAAGATGTTAGTTTCCTTGATCAGTGCCCTCCCCACCCATCTGTGCTCTGTCCCCTGCCCTCAACTTCCAACCAGTCTGAGAAATGCTATGCTGGCAGGAGGGAGAGGGTTTCTACCCTGGGAGGTTTTGGTTTTTTATCTCACTCAAGGTCACACCTCAGATTTCTTCCACCTAGCTGCTGCCCTTGTGCATCTCCAGGTTGACTTGGTCCTCATACCCAGGTAAGTGGGCCTGGTGACTACCTAAATGTGGGTAGCAAAAAAGAGAATTTAGGAGTGTGTGGGCCTGACACTCATTCAAATTTCCCTAGGGAAGACTGACACTCAGACTGGAACATCTGGTCATGGCCCAGCAGGCTCAGAGAAGTTCCCTCACATAGAGTGGGCCTCTTCAGGGTGGTGACTCAGGGCTGGATCTTGGTCTCCAAGGGAGGTAGGGAATTGGGGAGGTTGAGGAGGTGGAGGAATGAACAAAGATATATTTTCTAAGCTCTACACAAGGAAGAGAGGATTCCCTGCTTAGGAATGAATAGAGGGGCTTGTGGGGACCAAATCAAAAACAGGCTGACATCCCCAAATCTCTTTCCAGCAGAGGGTCATAGACTGGAACTGTAGAAACTCCATCCGAGTGAGTCCCTTGGAATAGGGTCCACAATGGACAGGAGACACAAAGGGAACTGAACTGCTGATTGCTGGTTGGGGCAATTCCCATGGTCCTCTGCTGCCTCCCTCTGGGAGAGGGCAAGAGGACCAGCCCTGTCCTCCTCCCCACCCCTCCTCCTGGCTCCTCTCCACTGAACCCCATCCCCACCCAGGTCCCTGATTTCTCCCCGGGTCCTCAGACACTGTCCTCACCCCTGACCTCCATCTCCCAGACTCCCCCACCCTCACCCCACAGAAGGGATGAGAGAAAAAGGGGACTAATAGGTGAGCAAAAAGGGACTCTCAGGAATCTCTTCCATTCCCTGACTCCCCTCTTCAGAGGAAGAAAGGACTTTGACTTGGTTCACTCATTCACATCCCCCATGGGCTGCAATGGGAAAGGAGGACAGAGGAGCAGGTCTGAGAATTGGCCCATACCCCAGGACATCTTCTTTTCCCTGGAGTCTTACTTTACCCAGAGACCAATCCTTCTCTGAGGCCAAAACCAAGGCCAGGCCCAGGCGAGAGGGAGTCCTCATTAACTGATGGTTCATTATCTTTCAATGCCCCTCCCACTGCTGGTGGGTTGATCCCAGCTGGGCAACCCTGACCCCCAGCTCTGCTTACCTCCCACCAGGTTTAGTCCAGTCCTGAGGCAGCTGAGCCCCGAAAGGGTGGTGGGAAGGGGAAGGCCAAAGCAGGATCAGCAATGGCCACAGGGTCACATGGGCTCTAAGGAGGCACTTCCCCCCTAAAACCCCTCAGATTTATCCAGCAGACCAGAGATTGATGAGAAAATGACAAAACAGTTGAGGAGAAGGTCATTTTGGGTCTCTCTTCTCCTTCATGTTCATACCCATTTGGCTTATGATTTGCGACTGTCCACTTACCCAGGGCATCCTTATACTCACACACACAAGCACACCCATGCACACACAGAGCTGAGCTATGTCTAGCCTCCATACTTCATGATAAATCATGGGGTGGAGACTAGTGCAAAAGGTTTGAGGGGGAGGGCACATCAGGAGGCTGGGATAGCAGAGGGAGCAGAGTTGGCATGCACAGTGTGGGGTACTTTGGGGGGAAGCAGTGAGGGGAGAACACATGGGGGGGCTGGAGGGCATCAGGCAATGGAGAGAGACAAGAAGTAGACGGTCAGCCAGAGGCCGAGTAGTGGTTGCCTCTAAAGGGAGGCTCCAGGCCATTCTGCTTGAGCAGAATCCCATGGTGATCAGAGGCCTAGGCGCTGGTGTTATGCTCCGAGCCCGTATCTCCGAACCGACCGAGAGAGCAAGTCCACCACAGTATTGCAAACGCAAGAAGGGAGTTTGTTTATTCCTAGCGCGCTAGGGCCCAAGTCTCATCCCACACAAGGGAATCTGACAAGAGCTGCGAACAAAGGAGTATGGCGGCTTATATACAGGCAGTTCTTTGTCTCAGTTACAGGAGTAGCTGGCGTTACATGATTGGCCAGGCAGGATGAGCGCATATCCTGTCTCTTTCTGGTAAACGTGACTCAGGTCCTAGAGACCGTCGTTTGGTCCCTAACAGCTGGTAGACCAGCATACCCTGTCCTCAGTGAGAGGTGGGCTGGCTCAGGCCTCCTAAGGCCTTCCCAGAAGGAAGACAGTGGCCAGGAATACTCTGAAAGTGTTAGTTGCTCAGCTGTATCTGACTCTTTGGGACCCCATGGGCTGTAGCCTGCCAGCCTCCTCTGTCCATGGAATTCTCCAGGCAAGAATACTGGAGTGGGTTGCCCTGTCCTTCTCCAGGGGATCTTCCCAACCCAGGGATCGAACTCACATTGCAGGCAGATTCTTTGCTGTCTGAACTATCAGGATTTTTCTTCCCTTCTGATGTTAAGAGGATGGGCAGGTGAGAGTTGGGTGGCAGAGCTAGCTCCTTTCCCCCCTCCCTCCCAGAAGGCTAGATTCATCCACTCTCTCCAAAATCAGTCATCCCCTGATGAGATCCACTCTCCCATACAGAGCTTCCCAACGACCTCCCAAAGGGAAGACCAAACCAAACAGGTCCTCTCTAACTTGCTTGCAATCCTAAACTGAACCAGCTGAGGGTAGGAAGAGGCAAAGAGGCGACTGTATCTTTCCTTGCCTGAGCCTAGTCTTATGACCTCTTGCCCTTTAGTGGAGTGTAAGGTCAACAGGGTTGGGAGGGTGGCCATTTTAACCTTGAGAGGCCTGCCCCTGTCTTTATCCATGCCCTGCCAGCATCCAGTGCCCTTTGGAGGTTTGTAGTCACATAAATTGCAGAGTCCCATGCCGGGCTTGGAGCCTGCAACTATAAATAGGCACGAGGTAAACAAGGTGGCAGATGCAGGGGCTTGGGACTAGACAGAAAATCTGCCCCTCTTTGCCTGGGCTGGGGCCAAGGCACATCCGTGGAAAGGGATATCTTCCCTCCCCTCTTCTCTCTCCTCCCTGCCTGCTGGCTCCTAGCTTCCTGTGCTCTGGGCTTCTAGTGTTTTCCCTCTGGGGATTATCTTCTAAGGCGGTTTTCTGCTGCAAAGCTTCCCAGGTCACCTGTCCTGTTTCTTCCGAGTCAAGACGGGAGGGGCTGGTGGTGTATCCGTTACTTATAGTGCCCCCCACCCCCCACCCCGCTTCTCTCCGGTTGCTTCACTTTGCCTGCAGCCTCTGCACCGTCTTGAAGCGGTACTACTGCTGCCAATCACCAGGCTCTGCCACTAGGGGCGCTCTGATCCCTTCTCTATCCTAATAGCTCGTCTGTGCCTGCGTGCTAAGTCCCTTCAGTCGTGTCCGAATCCTTGCGACCCTATGCGCTGCAGCCCGCCACGCTCCTCTGTCCATGGGATTCTCCAGGCAAGAATACTGGAGTGGGTTGCCATTCCCTTCTCCAGGGGATCTTTCTGACTCAGGATCAAACCCGCGTCTCCTGTGTATCATGCGTTGCCCAGCGGGTTCTTTACCATGATGCTGTAACATTTCTCAACTAGGAAACTTCATAGTTTCAGAGAGACTATGTAACTCCAGAGAAACAAACTAACCCCTTACCCTCCAAAGTACAAAACATAAAAGAGTGCACAGATTCCTGTCATTTGAGTTAATAGCTTCCAAGTTACTTGGATCTCTGGGCTGTACCAGCTGAATTCTAAGCAGAGAATCGGCTTGAGACAAATTTAGGGGCATTGCTTTCTGAATCTATCCCTGCTTCCCCTCTGCCCAAACCTGGTCCACTTTCCTGCTCTGTACTTGTCGTGGCTCCAACAGGTTCTCAGCCCCCAAAGAGTTTTCTGAGCAATTTCAGACCACTGGCCCCGCAATTATCTTTCTTTATCCCTTTTGTAAGTCTCAGTCTTTAACTGTGAACTTCCTTCTTTCATCCCAAGTTGGGCTCTCCAAACATATTCATTCACCAGTTTAGAATCAGAAATTATAGCTGAAAAGGACACCCCCATTTTTTTTAACCAATGAGAGATCTGAATTCCAGAGGGTTTAGGTGATTCTCATCATAGTCGTATAGCTAACATTGGCTTTGTTGCTAAGACTGGAAACGCACTTTTGTGAAGCTTGGCTTCTCCAACCAGACCTCCTCCTTCCTGATCCTAATGGCTTCTTTTGCCCCCTGGAAACAGGCTTTCTATCTTTCAAAGGTCCATTCTCCTTTGAGCCCGGTCTCCAGCTGCCTTCTCACATAGGGAGAAGGAATGGACAGGCTCTGAATCACAATGAATGGCTGAGTCTTACATGGCTGTTTCCAGTAACTTCTTCCCTCCCTCCCCCCTGTGTCACTGGGTCCTCTCTGATGGCTTACTGAGCAAATGATCGTGGAAGAATGACTTCCCAGAATCCCATTTGGATAAGGCATGCAGGACTGAGAGGCATCCTTCCTGCCGTGGGAGGTTACTTCCCTGGTTGCTCTTTCATTTTCCTTATGCATGTCAGTTCCCTAATTTGGAAGGCAGGGTGAGACCAAGTCCTGCTTCATGAATGATGTCCCCTGTGCCCTGGGCATGCAGTGCCCAAGTGAGCACAGGTACATGCACACACACACACTCATATTCTCATCACCAACCTATTCAAGGGTTTCTAGACTAGGAGTAAGACCAGAATCTCAGGACACAGAATCTTTTGTCAAATGAATCACAGGGAAGGGAAGACAAAACCAGGATCAGACCTGAGGGGTGGAGACGTGAGCTCGTGTGGTTCTCTGAGAGCAGAGGTGAGGAGGAGGTATAAGTAATGCTGGTGAGTGGAAGCGGTCTGGCTTCCTGATAGCTGGGAAGGGTGTCTGACTCAAGGCTGTCAGAGTGAATGTAATCCACAGGAGAGAGGAAAGATGCTAATAGAAGTCAGACAGGAAGTGCAGTTACCCCAGAGTACTCCCATCCTAGAGCTGGACTGGAGCTCCCAGATGCCATGTGGAAGTGTCTAGGATGTGTGTGGGGCAGCTGGAGGGATGGCCATGATCTATCCAGCACCTGTCCTGCTCCTGCAGGCTGATGATGTAATAGTAGAACAATGTGGCTGCGGAGAAGAAGGGGGGCTTTGGAATCTGGGGGAGGACTGGTCCAGTTCTCAGAGATGTGGCTGGGATAAGGCAGCTGTCGTCTCTGCTCTGAGCCCAGAAGGATCCCCTGGCCCTTCGGTGATCATTCAGCCTGGTTATATTCACCTTAATACCAGTCCTTCAATCATGGGTTGGCTCATGAGATCTTCTTTCAAGAAACAAAAATGATTTGGGCTACAGCTGTCAACCACATAGACTCTAATCAGATCCGACCAGGCACAGAGAAGACCCTGCCCATGACTGAAACAGAGGCCTTCCTATAGGGACCGGGGCATTCAAACACTGGAAGATTCCTTATTCTAGGCCCCCAAGCATCTGCTCCCTCCTTCCCACAACCACACCTCACCTCCCTTGTCGTCTGATGCCCACCCCCCCACCCCCACTGGCTTATCTACCTTCAATTTAGGTCTCCCACAAAGGGTTTCTCACTCAGGCCCTCTTCATGCCTTGCAGCTGGTCTCTCTGGAAGGCCTCACCTTGCTCCTTGATGATCTATCACCCTAGCCCTCCGAAGGATTTCATCAGATTCCCTGCAAACATTTTGGATGTGAACTTGCCTATAGATTTGGTGACTACAGTTGTCTAAAATGATCCCAGAAGCTCTGCTGACCAGCCCAGGACAGAGAGACTGGAGAGCTGGTAGGACTCTCCATCCCCCAGCTTGACCCGCTTCCCTTCTGCTTCTTCATCCATCACCTTCTCAGGTGACTGGATGATCAGAGAAGTGATCTCAGTACCCACATCCACATCTTTCCCCTTCCTTGTCCCTAACCTGAAACCCCAGGTTGTCATTCTCCAAACTGTCCTTGAAATCAGCAGCCATGTCTAACATACTCATGTGCCCCAAACACAATACCTCGCAATTTAAGGGTTCAATAAATATTTACTGAATCAGTCCTCAAACTTCTTGAGTATATTTCCTTCTTTTCTCAGTACATGGTCCTGACAACAATCACACACTTTTAAAATTCCCAAGGCAGCTTTTGAGGAGCTGTTCAGAGGCATTAACCTCTTTTAGTCTCAGATGCTGAAGAGGAAATGTGCGGATGTCCAGGTCTGGGACCCAGAGCTGAGCACACGGCCTGTCTGCCTCCCCTGAGCCTCCAAGGCCCCAGGCGGGATTGTCTCGCCTCACTCATCCTTGCCGCCAAGGCCTCCTCGGCTGTATTTATATACACTAAAGCCTCTGCCCGAATAAAACATCCATGTAAAATCCAATTTCCTCAGAATCTCTTTTGGAGCCTGGGCCTGAGATGGAGTAGGTAACCCCGGCCGTAACTGCCTGAACCACTCCTGCTGGCTGCAAAGGTGAGGCCCATTTTTCAATTATCTATCTGCTTTGACAGCAGCGGTCCAACCACCGAGCTAGGGAAGGGGGAGGGGGAGTGGGAGGCAGAGCTGGGGAGAAGGGAGAAAGAGGGCAAGGGCACTGTTGGGAAGAAAGGGAGAAACCTAGAGACAGGCGCGCGGGAGAGACCCTGCACGTGGCACCCAGTAGGTGCTCAAGAATTATTTGGAAAACGAGTGTCTGGAAGAGTGAACTGGGAGGGTGGGGGAGAGGCGAGGAGAGAGACAGTGGGTGGAGAGAGGGAGAGAAGGCGAGGGAGGGGGAGGGGTGGGGGGAGGGGAGGCGAGCGTGGATGGAGCCAACAAGAGGCTCCTGTGTCAATCCGTGGAAACGGGAGGCAGAGTGATGCGGTCACAGCTCCTGCCATCAATATCCTCTAATATAAATGTCAGTGATGCTATTTTCCGCGCAGTCATTTCGCACACTGCTGATTACATTAACGTATAATGGAGGGGCGCCGGCTCCACTGCTTTCTCCCCTAACCCTCCCCCCGGTGATGTGTCAATAGCCGCCTCCATGAACAAGTCAATTTTCTGCAGGCTTGGCAGCGGAATAAATCTGCCCGGCTATGGGGAGAGCTGGAGATATTTATATACCCGGCTCTTGCCTCCCGTGTGCGCGCGTGCGTGTGCGCGGCGGGCGCGGGCGCGGGCTTGCGGCGGGCAAGCGGGTGGGGAGGGTGGGGGGGCGCGCCGCCGAACTGAATGATTTCCAGCCCGGACTCAATAAGAGGAGAATTTAGAGCGGTCCCTGAGCTGGGCTCCCAGAAACAGCCTTACACGTTTATTTTCCTTAGCTGAACAGGAAAGGCGAGAATTATATGTGGATTTATAGGGCAGGCGCAGCTCAACCCAAATGCTCCCGCTCCGGGGGGCAGGGAGCGTGGGGGCGGGAGGGAGGCGGCGGGCAGGGGGCGGACCGCTGGGACCCCGGCTCGAGCCTGTGCGGGTAGGGGCCCACCCCCCTCGCTAGTCGCGTTAATTACATTTGTTCTTGTCCTTCGTGAGGGCGAGACTTCGGCGCAGCCCGCGTTGGGGTTTGAGTTGGGGGGGAAGGCACAGGCCAGGACCGCCTGGAGATGGGGGGGCGGACAGGAATGGGGACGAGGAGAGAACGGGAAGGGGGTGGGGGGCTGTCAGCTTCAGCTCAGAAGCGGATCAATAGTACGAGATCTAATGGGCTAACTGCCAAGCTGGCGCACCCAGGCGCTGCCCCGCGGGGGCGGGAGGGGGCGGGCGAAGGACGAGAGAAAGGAAGGCGGGTAGGTAGGAGAGGGAGTGAGGACGGGAGGGGGAAGGGCAGGAAGAGTGGGCGAGATGGGGGGAGAAGGAAGAGAGATAAAATCGAGAAAGGGACAGAGGGAGAGCGGAAGTGAGGGGGGACAGGACAGTCTTCGTGGGGACGTCTTTTCAACATCCTTCCCCCGCTCGTCTCTGGGAACAAGGAACCTGTCCCGGAGCGGCCAGACCCCCTCTGCCCCCAGCCTCAACTCTGCCACTGAGCCGCCAGGGGGCGGCGCGACCCTGTGCTGTCCCCGCAGATCTCCGCGCCACCTCGCCGGGGCTCAAGTGACCCGCGCCTTCGACGCACGGTCCCCGCGCGGGGCCCTCTATCCGTTCCCGGAGGCCTCCCTGCGAGGCCGGTTGGGAGTAGGGCAGCTCGGCCCCTCCCGGGGCCCTGAACAGAAGCAACTTTCTGATTTTTACAGTGCCCAGCATGGCACGGGGAAGTGCCTCGGGGGCTGGATCACCGGACCAGGGGCTAACCAGGGTTCCCCAAAGATACCCAAGGCTGCAGCTGACACGGCTTCGGAGTCGGTGTAGGATTTTTGGGCCTTCGCAACCCAACGGCGCAGCGCAGGCGAGTCTCTGGGACAGTCCCCGCGCGAAGGGTCCTTCTATGTGTGCTGTGCGGGCGCTAACGAGGCCAGCCAAGGTCGCCGGGATCAATGCCCAGTTTTAACTCTTTCAGTTCCTGGCCACTGTTTGGCCCCTAATCTTCCGGCTATAGGCGAATCCTTTTCTTAGCTCCTGCCTGTCCCTTCCCAAACTGAGAAAATAAAATACAGCCCCACACCCCTACTGGCAAATTCTGCCACCCAGTAGAGGGGAGCTGGTTCAATGGTTCTAAACCTGGGGGCATATCTGAGTTACTTGAGGGAGCTTTTCAACATAAACGTGTGGATCCACATGCACTCATATTGTAAGGGGTGTGGACGGGCCTGCAGGGGTTCCTGGAAACATGCGCTTTGTCAAAGCTCTCCAGGTAATTCTGATATATTCCCATAGGGGCATTGCCGGAAGAAAGGAATGACTATTGAACATTTTTTTCCTGTTTGGTGTGGTAGCTCAGCCTGGGCTCTTTGCTCTCATCAAAATGTCTATATGTGTCTCACTGTGTGTATATGTCATTGGGCGCCTGTGTTATCAGTAAGGATTGTTTTCATGCATCTCTTTGTGTGTCCTCTATGTGTAGATGTCACGTGTTGTCCTGTGTGTCATTGATGTTATCCTCAGCTTTGAGAGCCCCTGTTGTGTGTATGTTGTCGTACATGCCTGTCTTGATGAGAGCAAGCGTGGGTCTCGTGATTTGTGTTGAGCACATCTCTGTGGGCTCCATTGTGGGGCACAGCCATTGTCTCCACGTCATTGAGAGTGTGTGCTGGCAAGAGCTCATGACACAAATGGAACGAAGCTGATCTGCCCCAGAAGCAAAGGCAGCAATGACCTTCTTTTTCCAATTATATACTGGTCAGAGGTGAGCGACCTCTCCCCACTGAGGCCGCTTCTTGTCATGCAAACTGAGCAGAAGGATGGAGATTAGAGGAATGTGACCGAGTCACGTGTGAAAACAATCAGCTATCAATGAACCCCGATCAATGTCCCAGATTACAGATGAGCCCAGGGCCAGCAGCCACTTCAGAGTTTTTCCCAAGGAGAAGAGAAAGCATAGTACACAATAGCCGTTCCCAGAACATTGTCACACAAGTCCCACACCCAGAGAGACACCCAGGCACACAGTCTGAGTACAGGTAGGAAGTGCCTTGGGGAGAGCTGAGCAGATGAATGGCCATAGGTGCTGAACTGGTGGGCAACTTTTGTTAGTAATAGGCAGTTATTGTTTTTGCTAAGGACGTAGCCTTTATTCAGCTGGTAGCGGGAAGTGTAAAAGCTTGTGTTGAGTGTTTTCTATTTTAAGTCTGGAGAGTTAGGATTCTAAGTGGGTCACGGGAGGCAGTGTGGGGATTTGGAGGAAATGCTCACGTCAGGAACAGAGCAATAGAGGGCTGTGTTGAGGGGGTGGCAAAGGAAAGTCTTTGGGCAGCTGTGGGCAGGGGGCAGGTGTGCAGCGGATGGGCTCCTGGGACCAGGGCATCTGTCCTTAGGACAGCTTGAAACCAGGCTGCGGTGTGAGGGAGCTAAGCTTCCCAAGGGCAGGGCCAACCCTCATCACAAATATGCTCCAGAACAAAAGGCAGAATGGAGAGAACTGGGAAAAGAGAGCCAAAACTTCTAAAGGTCAGGGCCATGAAGGGCCCTTGTGACTAGTCTTTGGAGGGAGGTAGAGGCAGGAATTTGGGGGACTGTGAGGACTTAGAAGCCAAGACTAGTTCAGTATCTAGAGAATTAAAGGAGACCAGTGAGGCAATGAGAAGAGTTATGGAAAGGCCTGAAGACCTTGTCAGACCTGGCTCTCCTACTGGCTCAGCCTACCTCTGACTGGGAAGTCAGCATGGCTGATCTAGCACCCAGGACAGCCAAGGCTGAGAGCATCAGGCCATCTCCCTGTGGGGTGTGACAGGCAGTCCTCATGGCCTTTAATTTTCTTAGAATTCCTTGGGTGCACTTTTGTGGAGGTCCCAGTTATGTTTAGGGCTTCCTGGGTGACCCTAGTGGTAAAGAATCCTCCTACCAATCCAGGAGACAGAAGAGACACAGGTTTGAAGATCCCCTGGAATAGGAAATGGTACCCCACTCCAGTATTCTTGCCTGGAAAATTCCATGGACAGAGGAGCCTGATGGGCTATAGTCCATGGGGTTGCAAACAGTTGGACATGATTGAGCATACACGCACATCTACCCTATGTTTTACCCTATTATAAGAATGTAAAGACGGGCAAGATGCCCTTAGGGAACTTACAGTCCAATGCAGAATGAAGCATTAGTAGATTTTCTTCTGGGGGGGAAAAAAGTAGTGTTACAGAAGGGCAAACTGCCTAGATTCAAATCCCAGCTATGTCATTTCCCAGCTTCAGTTTATGAGTTCCCAGGCCCTCCTTCCCTCCGTCTGTAGAACAGGGGTACCTATCTCTAAGGATTGTAGTGCAAGTTTTAGGCGAAGTCCTTAGAACAGTGCCTAGACATAAGAGTTAGTTTTTCTCATCTTTCTTTCAGTTTTCTGTTATAGTGCCTTTGGAAAAGTTCTGTTCTTATGTCAGCAGAATTAAAGTGAAAAATGACAAGGTAAGTGGACAGTCAGAAGACTCTGAGAGGGACTTCCTTGGTAATCCAGTGGCTGAGACACCAAGTTCCCAATGCAGGGGGTCCAAGTTCAATCCTTGGTCAGGAAACGAGATCCCATATGCCAAGCAACTGAGTTCACATGCTGCAGTGAAGACTGAAGATCCCACTTGGTGTGACTAAGACCCAGTGCAGCCAAATAGATAAATAAACATTTTTTAAAAAGAAGAAGATGCTGAGAGGCTGGAGTGTGTTGGGGTGGGGCAGTGGGGCCTGCTAGGGGATATGGGTATCCTGCTGTGGGGTGGATGGAGTAGCTGAGATACTCTTTCTAGAAGACGTGTAGGGCAGAAAGACAAGGAGGGGAGGTCCTCTGTGTCGAGCTCCACATTTAGGACAGTTCAGCAGGGCTAACTCTGCCCCTCCCCCTCCCCTGGGAAAGGCACCCTGCGTTGAGGCAGCTGGCCCATAGACACTGCAAGGGGCAGGGGGCATGGGGAGCCCTGTGGAACACTTTTTTGCTTTCCTGGGATAGGCACTTCCAGCTTCCCTCTCCCGCACTTGACCTCAACTACAGCAGCCCCCTCTGCTGGCCTCAGCAGGCCTAGACCTGCGTCCTGCCTTAACTGATCTCCATTCCTTTCAGTGATATTGAAGCCAGAAGATTCCTGAACTGAGCCTACTTGTCTACCCAGAACCCAGACTCCAGTAGCACTGGGAAAAGGTCCAGGCAGAAAGCTCAGCCAGATGGTTTAAGTTGTAGGCTCTGAAAACAGAGTCTGGAGTAGAAGTTTGAAGCTTGATTCTGCCACTTACTAGCTGAGATGAACTTGGGCAAGTCATTTCATTTTAGTCTCAGTTTCTTTATCTGGAAAATAGGAGCAAAAATGCCTATAGGTGTGGTTGTTGTGGATCAAATTAGGTAGTGCACTTTATAAAGCATTTGACACACACCGCTAAGTAAGTGATCAACCAATTCTCCAGCAATTTGCCCAAGAAGGTACTTCTTGCTTATGGTAACACTGGCTTCTAGGGGTCTTAGCCCACCTTCTTAACTGCAGGCTTCTGGGGACCTCACTGTCCCAGATTTGTTTATTCAAACCCCAAAGCACTGAATGGCTGAACAGTTGCCAGGAACTGCTGCTTCTTTATAGAATGGGGTCTGGGAATCCTGGTTCAGTGCAGGGGATAAAGGGTTAAGGCGCGTGGGGGGCTGCTGGCGTGGGAGTGGGTCACCCCTCCCTTCCATTGATTATTCTCCTCTCCAGGTGTTTTTGTGGCTTTTTTCCCTCCCTTGGGTGGGAGTGGGGGCTGCTGGGTCCACTTCGGGCTTAGTTATTGTTTTAATTTTGGTGCTGGCTCCCTGGTGCCCAGAGCGGATAATGAAAGAGGAAAAGAGAGGTCAGGGTGGTGCCCAGGCAGCAGATTTCTGCCCGTCAGACTGGGCCAGGTCGGGTGGGGAAGTGGGGGATGTGTTAAGTTAGTATCAATAAAGCAACTGGAGTCTCAGAAGTGAGGAGCTGCAGAGCCAAGCACAATATCTTTGTGCTCTGGGAGCTTAAAGGGGCGCTTTGCCTGTACACAGCGGCTCCTCAGAATGAGGCTGGCCATGGGGGTGAGGGGACAGTGAGCATACAGGCTGGATGGGTACAGCAGGGAGTGACAGTGGAAAGAGTGAGGACCTGGGCAGAGAATGAGAGTATCAACTCTGGCTTTTCCTTCCCCATTGTCCTGTGCGTGTATGCCTGCTAAGTCACTTCAGTCGTCTCCAACTCTGTGCAACCCTATGGACTGCAGCATGCCAGACTCCTCTGTCCATGGGATTCTCCCGGCAAGAATACTCGAGGGGGTTGCTATGCCCTCTTCCAGGGGCTCTTCCTGACCCAGGGATGGAACCTGTGTCTTTACCACTAGCGCCACTGGGAAGCCATTGTCCTACTATGTGTCTGATCTTGGGAGTGAGCTTGGGTGGGGGAGGGAGTTGTATGTGCTGTGGGTGCTACTGGAGATGGAGAAAAATACAGAAGAGAAAGGAGGCAGCAATGTGTAGGGGCCAAGAGTATAAGCTTTGCTGTCAGACAGACCTGAATTCCTGGCCAAGTTCTGCTTGCTGCCTGTGAAACTTTGGCAAATTAGTGAACCTCTCTGAGCCTGTTTCCTCCTCGGTAAAATGGCACCAATAGTGTTGCTAACCTCAGAGGGTCATTGACATGATATGTAGAAAACTCCAACCAGAGTCTGGAGGACAGTGAGTACTCAGTACTTGCTAGCTGTCCTAAGCAAGCCTGTTTTCCTCAGCTGTAAAATGGGGATATCAGTTGTAACTTCCCTATAGAGGCCTTCTGGGGAACAAATTAGATAAAGCCTGTAAAGTGCTTAGCACAATGTCTGGTACATAAATAAGCCTTCAATACATGTTAGCTGTTGTTATTGTATTATTTTTATCTTTATTATCCCCTGCTGCCTTGGCACTGGTGATTTAGTTGAGGAGACTGAGGCCAGGCCACTCCCTTAGCCACCTGAGGTACTTGGCTCCTTTCACAAGGGCTTTCTGAAGCCCAGCCCTCTTGGAGAACCCTTCTGGTTTGTCTTTTATAATTCAGGTAGACAGACAGAAGGTTGCCAGGAGCTGAGATGATTGCTGGACTTGCAAGAGAACAAGATCGCCTTGACCATGTCTGCCCCCAGGAGAAGCCTGTCAGCAACTGTGGCCGTTTGTGGGAGGGCTGACTGCGGCCTTACTCCTGTCCCCCTGAAGCTCAAGAGGCGTGTGGGCTGGAGGAGGGTGCTCACCTGTTTCCATCTGGGAGACTCGGGGAGAACACAGGTCTCAGAACGCCCCTATCCCTCTCCCATCCGTGCTCCTCCAGTTCCTCTCCCTCTCTGGAGGTGGGGGTGAGGGGTAAGCAGATCAAAAAAAGAGGGTAGTTAATGTTTCCCACTTGACCTTTCTTTCCCCAACCCCCCTACCCCTGCCCCCAGCGGGCGGGCAGGCTGAGGGGATGAATGGAGTAGAGGGCACGATTTTCACATTAATGGCAGCATATGTTGTGTTTATTGACACCGCAGGGTCCGTGCTTGTGGTTGTGTTGAGGGGGTGCTCCTAGGAGGCCACTGACAGGAGGGGCTGGGGGAAGAGGAGACGGAGGGGAAGGCTGCCTGCGGGTGGGGAGGGGGAGAGAGGGGAGCCTGGGGCCTGGGGGGAGGGAGGCAGGAACAATATTGTTGCAGGAGCACACCAGGTGCTCGCTGTCAGCCCGAACAAAAAGGAAGAGTCAGCAACTCTGGGGGGGGGGGGGGGGGAGGCGGGAGCCACCGCCTGCTCGAGTCTTGCAGCCTCTCCCTGTTAACCCCTGCTCTGCCATGCTGCTGAAGAGGGGAGGGGCATCCGGGGTCTCCCCTCAGCCCAGGTCTATTCAGAGACACCACATCCCTGTTGGTTCTCTGGGGGACGTGGTTCCCTCTGGGGTTGGTAGTGGCAGGTCCTTCCTTTCCCTTCCTCAAAGCCTGAAGGGAAAAAAATCCCCTTCTCTGTTCCACTCTTTCCATAATGGGGGCGAGGAGGGGAGGGTGCAATATATACTCCTTGGGAAATCAGTAAACCGAAGTGGCAGGAGTCAATGCCCTTGGGCTTCTGAAAGCAGCTGCAGGTGGGGGCTGTGTGAAAAAGGGATTTAAGAAGGGGATGATGGACCTTCCGATGGAGAAAGCGAGGCCCCCGACAATTCCCCTCTCCCTGCCATGGTGGCAGATTCCTTGCCTCCTGGAAGTCTTCCCAGGGTTGTCTGGCCTTGGGCTGGGGGAGCAGGAGGAGAAGGGGACTTGGCCCGTTCTGTGAAAATGGCCCATTCTGTGAAGATAGCTCTCAGTCAGCTAGGAAAACTGAGCTTGCTCACTCCTTAGTCTGAAAAGCACTGAGGGCTCATCCTGGAAATCCCTGGATGGTAAATAGCAAAACGGACTCACCACCCTGGACCCCGTTCTGGAGGTCTGGGAAGGGCTCCCAGATCCCCAGCTGGGGATTAGAGGTACTTCACTGCTTCCTGCCTCTGTTCCCCTTCCTGCAAAGCCCAAGGGAAGCAAGGTGCTTAGGGATGCTGGGGCTCCGCTTTCAACATGCTCATTGCTTGGGGCCCTCCCCTAGGGTTGGCAGCAGAGGGGAGGTTACCAGGAGGGGTAGGAGAGAGGGAAGGAGGGAAAGAGGACCTGTGAGAGGACCAGGTTGGGGGGGGGGGACTGACCTCCCCCTACTCCCAGGAGGCAAGAGTTAGGGTTTATACTCGTCCCTAACTCTGAATGCTGATCTCCTGAATGCTGGCTGGTCTCCTCCAGTCTGTGACCTAACATTCTGGACCATTCCTTCTAGATGTTAATTCTCATCCTGGCTGTTCTCTTCCAGAGACCATGTCTTGGTCACTTTGGATGAGTCCTAGATCCCCAGGCACTGGAGCAGGGGGAGGGGAGGCTCTAGAGAAGGGTGTCCTTTCATGTTCCCACCCTCTGGCCCCACCGCTGTCCGGCCACCAGGGGTCTCAGAATGTAGTGCATAGGCCTCTGGGGATGTCCCCTCCCCCCTGCCCCGCCTCCCCGGGGATATCCTCCCCCCCCTTCCCCGTCCCAGGGCTGCACTTGAGGCGGACACTCCGGCCTAGTACCCTCCTCACCACCTGCCCCTTGCAGACAGGCAAGCTCCAGTCCTCGCAGCTCGCGCTCCAGGACACCCTCTCCCGCGCGGCCGGCACCAAGGCCAGCGCAGAGGCAACCGCTCGCAACACTCGCCCGCTAGCACCCCTGCTCCTCCCGGGGGCTCTAGGCCCGGTCCGCGCCCCCCTCCCCGGCCCTCTCGCCGGGCTCCAGCTGCGCGTGGAGCGGTCCCGGCTCGGCTCCAGCTCCTCAACGGCCCCGCTCCCCCATTACCCTGATGTCGGCCCCTCTCCCCCTCGGCTTTATCGGCTCTCAGCCGGCTCCGCCAGGGTAATGAGGGCCCTCCTAATTACCATTGCACAAACTCCACTTACATTAACAGCTCCATCCGAGGAGCGGCAACATCTGCTGTGCGCAGGCAGGCGCCCCTCCCCCGCCCTGCGCTCCCCTTCCCTCGCCGCTCCCCTCTTTCCGGGTCCTCTCCCCCTGACCCTCTTCTCCACCCTCTCTGCCCTCCTTGCCCATACCCTGCTCTTCTAATCTCTTCTCTCCACATGTTCTCCCCACCACTCTGCCAGCCAGGCCCTTTTCAACTTCGGCATCCCAGGAGCAGAGAGAGATCCAGGCAGCCGCAGGGCCCCAGAGGTTCTGAGCGATGGAGACACTCACAAGAGGCGGGCCGGGCTCCAAGAGACCCAGAAACACAGGGTCCCAGAAACACAACCAGGAAGCCCAGGAACAAGTAGAAAGTGGAAGTAACAGAGATTGTGAAAGAGATGGGGTGTGGGGTGGGCCAGACTATCTATGTGGAGCGCTGGCGGGGCCTGTCTTGTCCGGGGGCAAAGGTATGTGCACATTATGCACTCATGTGGACACGTGTCACGCCCGGTGCATGCTCATTTTATTCAGCATCATGTCTGAGTATAAGTGCACATGTCAGTGTATGTGTGTGCATCTGTGCGCATTCATGAGTGTGTCTATTAACCTATTATGTATCAAGTATGTAATTATACTTGCCTAGATGTATCTCCGTGCTTGTCTTTGCGACTGTGTATGTGTATGTGCACATATTTGTTTATCGTATATGTAATGTCGCATGCACACATGTTCCTATGGCTTGTGTACATGTAGGATCCATGTTCAAAGTCAGGTGTGCCTCTGGGTGAGATGCCTGTGTGCCTCTGGGTGTGTCTGCATCTCTGCGTGCATGCCTATGCATGTGTGTGTCATCTGGGTAATTATTTGATGAGAGTGGGAGCATGTGTGTGTTCCTGCTCCATGGGGGATGACAGGCAGTTGGGAAGACGCTGAGCCCATTTTATCTGAGGTTAACAGGGGTCACATTTCACTCCTGGAAGTCCCCCACCCTCCCCCCACCCCATACAATTAAGCCTCAGTGTGGTGGAAAGACTGCCAGCAGACATTAAGAAAGGTCAACAATATTATCAGCTCCTAATCCAATTAGTTACTGTTTATTTGGGAATCCAGCTCCAGGTCAGCTTCTGGGGAGGAGGCCTGGGAGAGAGGAGGGCATGGGATGGGTACAGGCTGAAAGAGACTATTGAAGGTGGCCAGGGCTGTATCCCTGCGGTTGGATGCTGGAGTGGGGGCAGGATCCCCCAAACACTGCCAAATAATGTACCTTCCACTGGCTACTTGGAAGCTGGTAGTTCTGGGGAAGGACCTGTACTGCACAGGAGGGGCTGAGACCCCAATCTCATTTCCAGAGATTGGAGTGTAAGAGAAGAGAGGTTGTCTCTGTCATCTGAGAGGCTGTCTGCCTCTTTCCAGCCTTGGGATCCCTAAAAGGTGGACTGGGAGCTGGACAGCCTGGCTCAGGCCTGTGGCCAGTTTCCTCCTGGATGGGAGTCAGAGGAGGAGATGTTGGTAAATGCACTATTAGCTCTTGAAGCCACTTCATTAATCCTGCCCTCTGTTTTATTTCCTCTTTTCTCTCCCACATCCTTCTCTGAGCCTAAGCAGGACCTCCCCTCCCTCCCACCCCAGGATGAGCAGGGGCAGTAGCTTGGGCCCATGGGGTCCCCAGGGTCCCTCTCCTGAGTATAAATAGTGGAAGAAACCCAAAACATGGACTGCTTGCCTTGGACAGGGAGCAGGTCAATAGGACTGAGGGCCCTGGGCAGGAGCTGAGTAGGAGAGGTAGTTTTCGCCCTGCTCTAACCCTCTCTTACTGTTCAAGGAAGGACAGTATCCTGGGTGCACAGGATATGCAGAGGACTAACAGGAAGAAGGATGGCTGCTGGATTCCAGGCTAGATTCCAGGCCTCCTCAGCTCTGCAGGCAGGGCTGACACTGTGGCCAAACAGGGTGACAGGAACAGCCAAGCCCCAGGCTTGGCTCCTCCACGAGCCAAGCCTGGGGTCATTTTTGCTTGTTTCTTAAGGATAAAAGTCCATGGGCCTGAGCCCCCTGAACTTGACTGATTCTTCTTCCTGTCCCTAGTGCCCTCCTCTCAATATAGAAACCCTGCATGATTGTTTTTCTCCTTACTGCCCTTTCCAGGCATATAGTCTTGAAAACACATGCACACCCTAATACACACCCTCACAAACCTGCCTTTAAGACTCCAGACTAGAGATGGCCAGGGTATAAAGACACTGACAGTGTTCCTCATCCAAGGACTTAAAATGGATCACTGTGCTTTACAGAAGACTCTTCTGAAAGGAGTCTCCCCATTTCCACTCCCCAAAAGAGAATAATGATAATAATAATAATGTATATGTTAACCCTGGCAATTTTTATCCTTAGCCAAGCCCTGGAGTCACCCAGAGAAGCTCTTTAAAAAATGTATATGCTCAGCCTCCACCCTGGATCAAGCCAATTTGTATCTCCACAGTTGAATCCTAAGAATCCATGTATTTTATAAAGCCCCATTGATGATGGCTATGATTTAGAAATTATATCAATTTTTAACATTGCAGTTTACAAATACAAAACCCTACCTCTTATTCTCTCACTAGCCAGAGCAGTATTATTATTTCCATTTTATAGATGAGGAAACTGTGGCCCAAGTTGATTAAGGGTAGTGATTTTTCCTTCCTTCTTCCCTCTTTCCTTTGCTTCTTTCCTTTCTTCCTTTTTCCTTCTTTCTCTTCCTTCCTCTCTCCCTCCCCTCTTCTCTCCTTCTGTCTCTGTCTCTCTCTTTTATCAGGGAACTAGGCTTCCTGATTCCAGGGGCAGCCTGTCAGATTCCAACCGAATCTGGTCAGTCACTGGAATTTAGAACACCTAGATGGGTCTTCCCTGATGCAAGAGCTCCAGCCTCTTCCTGCACATCAGTTCCTTTAATTTAACAATCCCTCATTAAGCTCTTACTTGGGCACTACAGAGCACATCTCAAGAGGAATAAGACAAGAGCCTTGCTCTCTATTATGTGGCAGAAGAGAAGCAACATGATGTGTCTGGACCGCGGGGACTTTTGTGTCAGGCAGTTCTGCATTTGTATTCTGTTTCTACTATGGATCATCCCTGTCATTTTGTTCAGCTCCTAAGCCACTCAGAGCCTCATCTGTAAAATGGTGATAATAACACCAGCTTTCTAGAGTTGTTCCTAGTTGTTCTATCTAATCAATAGAAGTAAATATGATTACTGTTATTTGAAATATAAAAAGTAAGTATAATACCTGCCTGAATAGCTATATTTAAAAATATTGACAATCTTAGAGCAACTAGAACTCACACAGACTGTTGGGAGTATAAGTTGGTAAAATCGCTTTGGACTAATGTTTGGCAGTACCTGCTGAAGCTATGTATATCCTCAGTTGCTCAGTCCTGTCCGACTTTTTGCAACCCGATGGACTGCAGCATGCCAGGCTTCCCTGCCCATCACCAACTCCCGGAGCTTACTCAAACTCATATCCATTGAATCGGTGATGCCATCCAACCATCTTTTCCTCTGTCATCCCCTTCTCCTCCTGCCTTCAATCTTTCCCAGCATCAGGGTCTTTTCAAATGAGTCAGCTCTTCGCATCAGGTGGCCAAAGTATTGGAGTTTCAGCTTCAGCATCAGTCCTACCAATGACTATTCAGGACTGATTTCCTTTAGGATTGACTGGTTGGAACTCCTTGCAGTCCAAGGGATGAAGTCCAAGGCCGAGGGATGTATATCCTACAACTCTGCAAATCTACTCTTGGGTGTATACCCTTGAGAAATAAATGCTATGTTATGTAAATGTTATGTACATGAATGTTCACAGCAGCTGATTTTGTCCCAAATGGGAACAACCCAAATGTCCATCCACAAGAGAACAGGTAAATAAATTTGATACCATCACACAATGGAATACTACAAAGCAAGGAAAAAGAATAGCCTACTGAAACATTCACAGATGTAGATAAACCTCACAGGTACAATATTGAATAAGTTGGACACAAAAGAGTTTATGATGTACGATTCAGTTAAATAAGGTTTATCAACAAACAAAATTATTCTAGGATGATAAAAGTTAGGATAGGAAGTACTGGGGAATGGGGCACAAAGGATTCCTTTGGAGTGCTAGCAATGTGCTATACCTTGATCTTAAAGTTTACGTGTGTGTATTTGTTTGGGTGTGTGTATGTCAAAATTCATTTAAAATTCACTTAAGATTACTACACTTGACTGTATATAAGTTAGACTTCAATTAAAAATAGTTATCCTGTCAGGGAGCCTAAGATCAATGTCTTGAGAGGAATAAAAAGCACTATGGAACTCAAAGGAAGAGACAGATCCAATGGTCATCGTGCTTAGGAAGGCAGTCAGGAATGATGTGTAAGAAGAAGCATATATTATGGGACTTGAAGAAAAGATGGTGCATTGGTAGGTGGAGAAGGAAAGAGCTGTTGAAAAGAAAGACATTTTTCCAGTTGGGATGTTCTTGTGTAAAGGGTGAGCTGGAGGAAGAAGGCTGCAGAGGCAGTTTGAGATTAGATCAGCAAGACCCTCCCTGAATGCCAGCCGAGAACTTTGTACCTAACTGGGTGCCACAGTGTTTGAACAGTAAGGGACTTAACGAAGTGCGCTTCAGTAAGTTTCATCTGACCACAAGTGGATTGGTGGAATGGAGGGAGAAAGGCAGGGTGTCCTGGCAAAGTGGCCTGTGGGCCTGCTGCAGCCCCAAGGGCTGTGGGGTTCTGCCCTTCGGGTGGCAGAGCTGGGTCCTGAGAGGAGCCACCGTGTGGTGATGGGAGTCGGGAGAAGTGGGCATGAAGAGGTGGCTCAGCTGAGGCAGAGTCCTCCTCCCCAAGCCTCCTCTGGGCCATTTGCTCCTCCTTCCTCTCTATTCCTTTGCTACTGGGCCCAGAACACTGAACTCTGGCCTTTGTCCTGTGGGACTGCTGGAAGCTGGGCCTAGAAAATGCTCCTCTCTGCTGTCTCCTGCCTTCCAGCAGACCCCAGCTCTGTGCCAGATATGGAGAAGATAGTAAAACATTTGTAAAGTGAAGGCCAGGGTCTGGTTCAATGAAGACTGCAGAAATGTCCTCGGAAAATGGACAAGAATAGAAGGAAGGTGTAGTTTGCCTGAGTTTGCATTCTTCGTGGATCACTTACCAGTGGTGTAATCTTGAACCGGTTACCTTCTGTGACTTGGCTCCTTCTAGGCAGTGGGGACAATAATTGTGCCTGTTTCCCAGAGTTATTGTGAAGATGAAATGAAATAAAGCACCCAAAGCAATTGGTATAAGGCCTGATATATATAGTAGCCCTGGAGAAACATTAGTGAGTTGTATAATTGCTTCTGATGGTGGGATTAAAGGTTTTCTTACTCTTGTTTCTTTACGTTTACGTTCCACAGTAAGCATGGATTACTTGGCTAAGCAGAGAAAAAATTAAGTGAAACAGGGAAGAAAAAAGGAACCGGTGACAGAAATATGCTTAAAGGGGCATCCAGAGAAACAAACACTTACTTTTTTCCAGCCCGAGAGCAAGGAGAAGGGGCTGCCTCCGTAGGCCTGGCTCAGCTCAGAGGCTTGAATACAGAAGGAGGTTGTGTTTGAATCTTAAAGAGTAGGAGAGGTTTAGATTGATTGGCATGTAGATAACTCAGCTCTACAAACAAATCCAACATCTTTAATAAAAAGTTATTATTCACAGAGTGCTTACTAGGTTCCAGAGTTTTTATATATTGTACTAATCATCACCACCACCCTGCAAGGTAAATATTATTACCACAGTTTTTAACACCACTCTGAGAAGTAACTTGCCCAAGGTCCTACCTCAAAGTTTGAGATTTGAATCCAATGTTGAGATGACTTCTTTTCACTAACCTTCCAGGCCATATTCCACATATGAGATGCAGGAAATACCTCTAAAAGAGAGGATGCTGGGTGGCCAGGCCCTCAGGCCTGGCTCCCCCACCCCAAGCAGGACTGTCCTGGACTGGGTATATTCCCTCTCCCACCTATTCTCCTCCTCCAGCTTATTGCAGAGAACTGCCAGTCTTTGGGCTTGTCCCCAGACCTCCTCCCTAAAGACAGGCACTGGTCCCTGCCCCCAGTCCAGTCCACATTGCCTCAGTCTCCCACGCTCCCAGATGGCTGACTCCCCTTCCCTTGACACCCTCTTCTCCCCTACCAGGACTCCCCTCCACTCCTCCTCCATTCTCTCCATTGCTGGACACCCGTTCCCCTCCCCTCCTGCCAACACCATCCATCAGCAGCACTTGCAGCTCTGCCACAGCCCCTCAAAGTTGCTAATCCCCTGTTTGGTTTAGTTCCACTCCAGCTCCCTGCACAGAGGGACCCGATGGGATGTGGGGAAATTATACATGTAATAAAGAGCTGGTGTGCTCTGATAATTCTAATAACGATACACACCTCACACCTCCCCACAGGCACACATTGCCATCCATATACTCATGCACATAGCATACCCCACACCTCCCAATCCACACACCCACCCAAACACGTGCCAAGCTGTGGACGAGCAGCTCACTTCTGGGAGACACTCCCCTGACCAGCATCTATATTCACCCCACTAAGGTGCCCACCCCATTCTCTGGAAGTGCTCTGGGTCAGCTCTCCTCTTCCAGCTCCCGTAGTACACTGCACGCCTTCATCATGGCACTTACTGCCTCTGTCCTGAGGCCTGTCTTCTCTGAAGCCCATTCGACTGTGAGCAGGAGTAGCAGCTGTGGCTTATGATTAAGCAAGCACACTGCTTGGGAAACATGGTGGCTCCCTCATAACCTTGTTGAGTGAATGACTGACTGAATGAATAAATGATAAATAAATGAATGCATATATCACTACATTCATCCCCTCAGAAAGACAGGTCACATTTGGAACACCCCCCCATCCTTACCCCCCATCACTCCTCTTGAGTTGGATCTTTTACTTACAACAACACGCACACCAAACACTATGAAGGCATTCACTTGTGCTAATGGTTGCTGGTGACACACACCCCAGCTGCCTGGGGTCCTCCTGTGTGTGGTGGGGAAGAAGGATGTGTGTGTATATGTGAATGAATGTGCAGGTGAGTGAGCGAGTGTATACACATGTGTACATGCATGCATGGGCACCCAAGCCTTGAATTCCCCACACTTACTTTATTCCCCATCTTCTTAAAAATCTTGACAAGAATCATGGGGCTCTTGTTCAGGTTTCCTTCTCTCCCTCCCTCACCTAAAGTCTGGCTCCTTTTAAAGAGAAATTTTCTCCTCAGTTTCCCTGTTTTTCTGCAATTCAGGGAGGCTTAGAAAGGATGAGGGGATGGGGGGTTAAGATGAAGGGGTCTCACTTCAGGTCAGCTCTACTACTGCTGTGATCCCTGCTTCCACCTGCCCTCCACCTCCACTTCCTGCCCCCATTCACATCTAGGAGAAAGAAAAAGCCAAAACACAACAGCCTCTACCCTCTGAGGACTGGCAAGCCCGCAGCCCCAGAGCCCTCCAGGCTTACTGATTGCTCACACTGCTTGGGGCCACCTTCCTGTCCCCACTCATGAATCCTGGCACTGTGGCTCTGTGCTCTTCCTGGTCCCTTCCTTGCTTCTAACGTGGTTAGGTTAGGCTCAACCGTCACCAGCCAGCCAGCCCCCAACCACCTTCCCTGGCTCCCATTCCTCCAACTGAGGCAAGGGACCCCCACACCCCGCCCTTGAACAGTCTTCTCTAGGGAACCTCGGAGATCCTCGGAACCATGCAGATGCAGCCATTTTCCCAAGGTGGAGCCCTCTCCTGGGCAAACATAGTCACTGCAGCAGCTTTCAGCCTCTGAGGGTGACTTCAGCCAAGCTCGGGCCTCTCCCCTCACTGGCTTCTGGGCCCTCTCCATGCCGCCCTGCCCCAGTCATGCAGGTGTCCTTTGGCCCCTCCTGGAGTTATCTCCATTTGATCCTCACGGTCATTGCCTCCCCCTTGCTACTCTTTCACCACCAACCCGGGCTCCCCGCAGCCTCCTGCAGCTCTCCTTACAGAGCCTCCCAAAACCCTGGGGCTGGAGGGCTCTGGGGCTGGCTCCAAGAGGAACACTCAGTCAGCCTGTCTTCCTCACATGTACCAGAATGTTTGATTTCCTTTCCTTTTTGAAGGAAAAAAACACTGATGCGATCAGCCCTGTTGATGGTTCCCTATTCTTTTAGGATAAAGACCCCAAGTCTTCCTAAAAGTTGCTGGGCTCTGACATAGCCTGGCCTCTCTTGGTCTCTCATCTTCCTCTTCACCATGTTCTCCTCACCCTAAGACCCGGCCACAATGACCTTCCTCATGAGCTTTCCACTCCTGGGGCTCTCCAGGCTTCCTCTGCCAGCCACAGGGCTTCAGACATGTTGCTTACTCTGTCTGAAGTGTTTTTCCCTTTTCTGTTTACCTATTCAACTCCTTCTCATCCTTCCAGTATCAACTCAGACATCACTTCCCCCGAACAGCCTTTCCCTGCCTCTTAAACCAGGTAAGCCTTCCCCTACTACATGTACATAAGGAACACCTGCTTCGTTGGGTTAACTACATTTTTAATTTTACATTTATTTATGTGATTATTTCTTCAATGTCTGGATCACCTACTAGAACTCTGGAGAATAAAGAGTATGTTTCTGTGTATCACTGAATCCACAGGGTGGTATCGGGTGCATGAGAGGCCTTTGATAAATATTTGAGGTATAAATGACTTAATCAGCAGTCTCTGGATGGACAAATGAGTTTCACCAAAAATCTGGTAGTACCTGCTCAGGGTCTGAGTCATGTCATCATGTCACTTACCCACTCAAGAACTTTCTGTGGCTCCCTATTACCCCACAAACTTAAGTCTAAAGTCCTCTTTGAATTTCTCAGACTTTAATAATCTAGCCTTTCCCACTCAATCCAAACTTATTGTCTTTATTTTCTATCACCATTCTTTGCTTCTACCAAGAAAACTCAGTAGCCTGTCATTTCTTCTTAATCTTCACCTAAATCTTACTCATTTTTTAAGGCCAAGATCACACCCTAGTTCTTACACAAAGCCTTCCCTGACCATTCCAGCACTCACTGAGCTCCCGTGGCCTATACTCCCTGTGTATCCAGAATATCAGAAACTGTCAGCCTTAGAAGGGCCACAGAGATCACAGGTTCAATCAAACTCTGATCAACCTCTAAAATCATATTTTCCAAGCTTCAGCATTCAAGTACCAGCTTCACAATTCACTCCACATCCATATACCTCCAATAATGTTCTTTACTTCATATTTTTCTTTAAATCAATTTCTGATTTTTTACTTGAGTATGTTTATTTAAAAAAAAAAACAACCCTAGAGCACTGTAACAACTGGAAAACCAACCATTAGTTGTCAAAAATAGAAAGTAATTATAAAAATTAGTAAAATAAAAAACAATGAAATTCAATTCTAGCTGGCTACCACTGCCTGCTGAGAACTCTTAAGCCTAGGGTCTCCTCTCTCTTTGTTAAAAAGGAAGGGAGAGAAACACACGTCACAGAGGTATTGAAGACACACCAGCACCAAACTGAGACTTTCTCTTTGATAAAACTGGAATAATCAGACAACCCAAATGTTCATCAATGGGAAAGCAATATCTTTGTGTGTGTGGTAAGATGTACATAACATAAAGCATTACTTTTTTTTTGTTTTGGCTGCTCAGCGCCATTTATGGGATTTTAGTTCCCCAACCAGGGATCAAACCCGGGCCCTTGGCAACGGGAGTGAGGAGTTCTAATCACTGGACTGCCAGGGAATTGCCAAACCATTACCATTAAGAACGTGGCTATAAGGAGAGTGATATCTTCACAACAATCTATGGTATCCTCACATAATGGAATGTTATTATTTTTTAACCCTTTTGCCTGTACTGCATGACTTGTGGGATCTTAGTTCCTTGACCAGGGATTGAACCTGGGCCCAGGGCAGTGAAAGCACCGAGTCTTAACCACTGGACCCTCATGGAATTCCCACAGAGAGTGGAATATTATACTGTAGTCAAAACAAAGGAACTTAAGTGACATGAAACAGTCAGTAGAGATGACTCATTCAATACAATATGTAAGATAGTCCAAGAAAATTATATACTATTATAGTCTGACACTATTTTTTAATAAAATTAAAAACAGTTAAAATTTTAAATATACTTTTCAGGAATACATTTAGGCATAAATATACTAAACTATATTTACTATATTAAAAGGGAAGCAAGAAATGATGAATATGGGATTCAGAATGTTATTTGCCTCAGGTCAGAGGCAGGGAAGGGAACACAGGGACCATTTAGTTAGTATTGTCAAGGCTTGAGATTTTGTTGTGAGTGAAAAATTCATGGGGTGTCTATAATATTATTTAAAAGCAACTAATTAAAAAACTAACTATATATAATACGGTGGTCTATGCAAGGACCAAGATGAGATTGTGTCATGAACAGAGGAATGTGATTAACCCAGTTCTGTGAACCCAGGATCTAACGGAAAAGAAAGGAAAAGAAAGTAACTCTCTCACTATGGGATTCAGTATGATTTAATGTCTTGTCAATGCACCATTGAAAGCACCTGGCATTCCACCAGAGGTCTACTTTCCGCACTTGCAGAAACAGTTCTAGAATATCTCTATCATGAGGCTGCTTGCTTCCTTTGCCCTTTTGCTTACCTCCATCATGAGGGAGCTTCACGGACTTCCAGAGATACTTACCTGGAGAGATCCTTTTGTCTGGAAATATTCCCTGGTATGGAGAGAATTCAGCCTCCCTGCAATCCTGCCCACTGTCTTGTTCTCACCTTGGTGCCTGGCATGGGCTGGGCACATAGGAACCCAGAGTTTCCGTATTGATTGCTTCATGCTTGAGCCTCCAGCCTTGGAGAAGGAGCCAAGTCAATGTTTCCAACTGTAAGACGAAAGGATACCAAACCTTTCTGAAAGAGAGCCCTTTCGCTCAATATAATCCATTTTGGGGGGAAGAAAACAGCATTCTGAATAAAAACGCTTTAACAATTTTCTGATAAATTTTAAGCAGATGCAGATTTCTTCTTAGAAGTCAGTTTCCCATCTACCTCTACAGTCATCAGTGAGAATTTGATGCATTTTATCCAAGACATCATTTTTGTATGTCCATTTAAACAATGATGCTAACCACTCTTCTTTCCTCTAAATATGTCTACCAAGAGGTAATCCTTGAATCGGCCTCTTAAAGGTCTCTTCACTTGCAGCAAGACTGAAATAAAACTTTGACACATGCTCATAAATAAATGGTCTAAAAAGCTTTTTTTATGTGGGGTTTTTTTTTCTTTAACACAACTGAATAGTTGAAGGTAGGCTAGAATTTCTTAGCCATATTTTTACTAATCCCCCAGGCTTGGATTAACTGAGACTCCTTGGCCCAAAACCCCTTGGCCAGATTCTGTGGGGCCCCCTCCCAGCTTTAACCAGCCATTCTCTTCCCCAGACAGAGTCCATGGCCTTGGGAATCCAGAAGCAGGAGGGAGCTGAAACCAGGGAAAGGGGTGAATATAGGCCTGAATGTATGTCCATAAATCCGGGTTCTCACCGAACCTCAGAACCAAAGGTGAGGCTCTTTTAATCCCTTCTCAAATAGCTGAAAGCCAGGCACTGCTGTAGGGAGTAGAGACCCTTGGGCAAAGGCTGAAAAGGAGTTATGAATTACTGGTGCCTCAGGTAGCTGATTGGCAAGTTTGGTCCCTAAAACCTGGCTCCTGTCCAGCTCGGAAATGAGCCCCCCTCCCCCATCCCATTGGACACGGGATTGTCTCCAAGCACAGCTGACTCCCAGCTGCTGGTCCTCAGCCCCTCCCCCACGGGCTGCCATAAAGGAAGCCGGCCCAGGATCACCAAAGAAGACCCAGGGAGCAGGCAAAGGGCTGCCAAAGTTCTGGGTCTGCATTTGGGGTGCCAGCTTGACTTCAGAGTCATCTTCTTAATCTTTTTCGTAACTTCTGAATTATAAATGTATATGTTGGTGGTAGGAATTTGGAAATTATAGAGAAATATAAAGAAAATCAAATCACAGGTATTCTTACCACCTAGAAACCATCACCATCTCTACTTTTGCTTGTTTTATTCTCATCATTTTGTTTAATCTATAAAAATTTTTTTGCTGCATAAATGGGATCATTCTGTACCTAATACTTTGTATTCTATTTTTTTGCATATCATCATCTCCTGTGAATATTCTTTGTGTGATTTAAAGTTCCTTGAAATCTGATTTTAGTGGGTATGGGATAGCATAAAGTCTGCAAGCTCCTGTCTCCTCCAACCATAATCCCCTCTTCACTCCCCAGTTTTCAAGAGGTCCTAATACATGGTCTATGCAATTATAACTGTGGTAACTTTTCTAGGAAGGGGCTTGGGACCTCTCTGGGGGCAAGAAGAGGACTAGGCTGGATCACAGGGATTCTCAGACCCCTTCTGGGGGTCCTTTAGCTTCGGACCCTGCCAAGCCCACTTAACACTCCCCACACACACCAGGGACAGAGAATTGGAGAGGAAATTTTGCTTTGGGCTCACCCTCAACCCTAGTCATGCTGGAAGTCAATACTCTGTCTCCCCTCACCTCCTATTGCCCTTAGAAGTGAGTGTCCAGGGCTTCTGAGGGTGCAGGCAGCTCCTGATCACTCTGAACAGCTTCAACAATCTCAAAGCACCTCCCCACCTCCCCTGGGTTCAGGCAGCCCCGGGCCTGGGCTCCCTTCTTCTGAGAACACTCAGTGGGAGGTTGAGTGGAAAGGAACTGTGAGTGAGGACCAGAAGACAAAAGAGGACCTGGAGCCAATATTTGACATTTGGAGTTACACCACCCACACCTGGAAAGTGTCCAGGAGCCTCAGAATGGCCCTGCAGTGACACCAGGGGGCGGAGGGTTTGGTAAGGCCTGGGGAGAAATGGACTGTCCTTGGTGCCTGAACTTGATCCAGCAGGAACAAGGGGTCCCTGCCCTTCCCCTCCCCTTGAGAGGTGACTCCTTTCCCAGCCTCCCAGGTCCCTGTCCTGACTACATCCCTACCAGCCCAAAGGCTCTCCCAGGATCCCTCCACATTGTGGAGCCTTGGCACACTGGGGCAGCGAAGGACCAGCACAAGCTTTCTCCTCCATGAGGGAGTCTTGAAGCCCAAACTCCAGAGGCAGATCCAGTGACAGATCCCCAGCCTCAGGCTTAATGTAACCTGGTTCAGCAACATCACAAAACGCTGAGAGCTGTCCCTGGGTCTTCTCCCCCTGACCAGCCCGGTAAAAAATTCTAGCAATAACTCACTTCGTGCAGCACTTTAAACTGGGCATGTTTTCATACATCTCATTCAGTCTGCTTACACTGCTATCAGGTAAGGAGGACTGGTCTTATTTTCCTCACTTACAGATGAAAAAACTGAGGCCTGAGGTCAGACCGTTGGGAATATCAGAATTTAGGCCCTCTGATCTGTGGACCACCCTCCTCCCCCACCTCACCAAGGCCTTCTTCCTCTCTGCTCAGCTCTCCTGAGAGACCAAGTTCCTTGTCTTGGCTTTCCATGCCTGCAGACTTCAGACGGAGGCAGGCTCTGGCTCTTTGCAACCTACGTGCTGCTGGGTCTTCACTCAGAAACGCTTTCTCTGTCCCGGCTTTTGCTGGTCTCAGTACATTCCCCTCAGCGGATTGTCACTGGGAGGAGGGAGGAAGGCTCTCCTCATTTTGAAACCTCTCCTAATTGATTTCTCTCTGACGAGGTGCTGTAATCCTTTCTGGCTGCCCTCCCTGCTTCTCCAGTTTCTTGAAACAGCCTCTCCATACCCGTTCTTGTGGCCTCCCACATATCCCTTGGACTCAAAATATCTTTCTTGATATTTCTCTGGGCAGCCCTCATCCACGACAGGCTTATGACCCACATGTCCATCAGGAAAGCCTGCCTCCCAGAGCCTTCACACAGGTGCTCACAGGTATACACGTGCATGTTCATGCGCACACACACACACACACACACACACACACACACACACACACTTTGAGGGGGGTCACCACATTCTGCTTCGCCCTCTCTGTCCAAATCAGACTATGGTGGAGCAGCGACTTTAAGGATGGATCTGAAGAATTCAGCCTGAGGCAAGACCTTTCTTGCCAAATCTATCAATGGCTTGTTGGGGGTTGAGGAAAGGTGTGAGACCTGCCATTCGCTCTTTGCTCAGCCTTGAGGCAGGGGAGACAGGTTGACCTGGTAAACCTGACCCTGTGGCTAGGGAAGACACACTCCCCTAGACGGTGGGCTACCTCTGCTTTCAAGACCACCAGCCCCTTCACCTACCCCCTCACCAGGAGGAGAGCCACAGAGGCCAGGAGTGCGGAAGCGGATGCCTCTGGCCCTAGACCTATGGAGCCTGGCTGGACCAGAACTCAAGTCTCCCACCTGATTGTTCTTGCCCCCCTTTTCATGCAGCCAGTTCTGGGGGAGGGAAGGAGATGGGCTGGGTGCAATGCAATGTTTCTGGTGACTGGGGAGGGGGCAGGGGAGTCCATTCAAATTGACAAAAATAGAACATCAGCCTCATATCATTTTTCTCAAAACAAGATTTATTGAAGTTCTGTCGGTGAAAATCGCTGCTGTGTGGAACGCTTAACTTATAGATTAGATTACTCAGTCGTGCCTTACTACATTTTTCATTAGAAAAATATTGGCTGGGAGAGTTTGACCTCATAATCTCTGCATTTTAAACAATAACCAGAGGAAAACCAAATAGAAGGCACAAGTTAACGGGTTTTTCCCCCTCAGCATTTCCCCTGGGAGAGATCAGAGCGAGGGCCAGGAAGGGAACAGGAGCAGAATCTGCTGCGTGAGCAATTCACCGGCTTCAGCCCACTCCCCAGGGGCCCCCAGGAGGTGGCTGGGGGCAGCAGAAGGAAGCTGAGCTGCACTGAGTCCTTGGGGCTCAGGCCCTGGCACATCCCCTCTCAGGTGGCTGGAGCTCTGCAGGGCCCCAGCCCATGGAAGAGCTGTTGTGGTTAGCGTATCCACCCCAAAGACAGGACCCAAGTTCTGAATCCTAGGGCAATGATGCAGCTCTGTCTGGGATGCTGGGGTGATGAGGAGGGGCTTGACTACCCCTTCATCCCCCACACAAGGGAAAGTCTCCCTCCTAGAGGGTTTTAGGGAGGAAAGAGGGACTCCAAGACTAGGCCTGCTGCGACAGTCTGGGCTGACCTCAAGCATTCTGCCCGTTCCTCTGGACCCAGCAACAAAGCCTCCTAGGGGATCCTAGGCCTGAAGCCCTTGGGCTGATGGTGAGCATGGGGTGCTGGCTGTCTTGAGAGGAGGGGGCCGCCTGGCTACAAACAAATCCCTGGCCACTTTATGATAGCTGATCAGATTCCTTGGAGGACAAGCACCCCCGCCCCTCTCTGTGTCTCGGTTTCTACTTTCTGAGGCTTTGGTGATTTCTAAGCTCTGACACAGTCATTAGTTACAAAGAGCAATTATTTTTTTTTTGTCATTAAGTCATTTTTTAAATGGCTCCGGGCGACATCACAGAACAAAGAAACAAAATATCCATGAAAAGACTTAATCACAAATTACTAATTATTTCACCCCCTCCTCTCTCCCAAAATCGTGAAATCTGAGCCCCATGAAAAGGGAGAAGGTCTCCCCAGCCATGAGCTTGCCATGGCTCTTAGGCACCTAATCCATCATGGAGGGGGGGCGCGTTTCCTGCCCCTGCTCTGAGCCCCAGGGGAGGGGGTGGCAGAAGTCCCCCATCTCAAACCTTTGAAGTTACCTTCTCCCATAGATACAGCCCCTCAGTCAGTGGTAGGGGATTGGGAAATGAGTGGGGACCCCATCCAGAGCCCCACACCTTGGGCCCCTCCCCTAGGCCGGCAGTCTCCCCAGCTGGCATTCCGCTCTGGGTCCTTTGAAGCCTCCTGGGCCATAGCAGAGGAGCCGCCCCCCTGCCGCGGGGCTCCTGGAGTCTCCAGCTGGAAAACAAACCAGAGGAGGAAGTAATCCTGGAGGGGAAGCCCCCGAGTCCCCAGACGTGAGGAAATAAAAATGTGTTTGACAACAAGATGTATGGGAGGAGGGGGAAGTCCAAAGTATGGGCCCCTCCAGCCAGCCAGACCTTCTCCTAGGGCTGACTGTGGTCTCCTTATCTGACCTGCGCTGAGTGAGAAAGTAGCTGCCCAGAGGAGACAGCAGTCACGGAAGCCCTGTCTAAGGCCAAGGACAAAGAGGGGGTCTGCCAGGGAGGTGGGTTCTGAGGCAGAGCAGGCCTCCTAGGAACAGCCCACACCTGCCCCATCTCTGCCTAACATGCCCAGTTGCCAGTGAGTAGCCCTGAGCTTGAGCCATCAGTTCAACAGTCACAAAAGGAAGATCCCAGGAAGGATGGTGGTGCAGGGCCAGAGACAGGGTCACTGAGAAAGATGGGGATGTGTCCAGGGTGGGGGGCAGCTGTGGAGTCCCCAGCCTCAAAATCCAATGTTCTCCCAGGCTCTCCTCACAGCTCAACTCTGCACGTGACTCCAGACTGAACTCGACCCCAGTGCTCATCCAGGTAACACAAAGCTTATCAAACTCTTAGTGTGTGCCAAGCAACAGGACTACCTCAGTTGCCAGGAGAGACCTAGACCCTCCCTTCCTAGAGACCTAGTTTACTTTTCTTGAATTTTTTTTTACTAAGAAGACCTGGAAAAAAAAAAAAAAGAAATCCAGTGTCCTATTGCAGCCTTTGCTCACTTCTTGGTTGTTTGGATGGTGGTCCTTGATTATTTTGACACCCCATTCAGACCATGTTTCCCTGGTAGCTCAGATGGTAAAAAACGTGTCTGCAATGCAGGAGACCCTGGTTTGATTCCCTGGGTCAGGAAGATTCTCCTAGAGAAGGGAAGGGCAATACTCCAGTATTATTGCCTAGAGAATTCCATGGACGGACCATGGGGTCACAAACCTAATTGAGTGACTAACACACTTTCAGATCGCTCCCTTAAATACAGGTCTTATGTATCTCCTAGGTCTACCTTCTTGCCAGCTCTGGGCATCTGACAGAGATGTAAGTCATAATAGGTGGAAGGAAAGAGGGCAAGCAGGCAGGCTCTGAATAAACTGGGCCAACTTACCAAACACTTGCAACCATTGTTCCTATGTCATATGACCAGTGAAGACTTTGAGTATAAATATCCAAATAATTGGAATCATAGGCATTGTCACAGGCAAGAGAGTGTAGAATTTAAATAATCATTGCAGAGGACTCCTCCCTCTTTCTCTTTCTTGTCAAACTGTCCACTTCCTTCCTTTCTTAAAACATTTCTGACCCAGGAACATCTGGCAATGTGCTGGCACCTGGGCTGCCTTTATTAAAGGCATTTCTTTCAAAGGAGCAGGTTTTTCTTGCAGGTTACCAGCTCCATTTTCCTGCTGCCCAAGGCTCTAGCTCAGTGGTGCTAGGCACTCCTCAGACCAGTAGAATGTGTGAGCCTGGTGGTATAACCCCTTTCTAGGTATAGCAGAGACTGCTGGTTGGCCTCCTATATCCACCCTACCATTTAAAAACCCCCCCCCCCACCCAAGTTTTAGCTGGAACCTAGCAATGGCACCCCACTCCAGTACTCTTGCCTGGAAAATCCCATGGATGGAGAAGCCTGGTAGGCTGCAGTCCATGGGGTCGCTAAGGGTTGGATACGACTGAGCAACTTCACTTTGACTTTTCACTTTCATGCATTGGAGAAGGAAATGGCAACCCACTCCAGTATTCTCGCCTAGAGAATCCCAGGGATGGGGGAGCCTGGTGGTCTGCCGTCTATGGGGTCTCACAGAGTCAGACACGATTGAAGCGACTTAGCAGTAGCAGCAGCAGCTACACAGTTTAGAACTACATTCCCCTGACTCCCTTGCAGCTAGATGTGTCCAGTTAAGTAGATTCTGGCCAAAGAGATACAAGCAGAAGTAATGTTATACCTTCTGGACTCTGCCCTTAAAAAGGAGGAGCTGACCCTCCACATCCTCTTTTCCTCTTTTCATGGGTGTGAAATGGACATGGGAACTAGAGCATCCATCTTAGAGTTCAGGATGGAAGCTATGTGTTAAGGATGGTGAAGCAATAATAAAGAAGCAGACGGAAGCCTTGACACTGTGGGATGGAGCTGCCATATCTGCTCTGCTTAGACTTTATGGGAGAGAGAAACAAACTCATTATGTGCCTAACTCACTGTTATTTTGTAATTTGCTTTGTTTCTTTCCTCTTGCTTTCCTGAACAAAGGAAAAGCAATGATCTAAGGCAATACTGTCCACCATAATGTGAACTTCATGTGTTATTTAAAATTTTGTAGTAGATACATGTAAAAAATTAAAAGAAACAGGGTAAATTAATTTTAATAATATCTTTTATTTAACCCAGTATTTCCAAAATGCTATTTCAACATGTGATCAAGATAGACAATTATTAAAGAGATAGTTTCCATTCTTTTTCTCATTCTAAGTTTTCAAAATCCAATATATATTTACATGACCATTTCAATTGGACTAGCTGCCTTTCAAGTGCTCAGCAGCCACACTTGGTAGGAAGCAACAGGATTGACCAAGACAGGGTCAAGACAGCTGTTGGAGGCCGAACTGGTTAGGGACTAAGGACCAGCTCTGAATTAAATATAGCAACTACAATAACCACTGCTCTTCCTGCTGCAAGGAGGGCCTCTTGGCCATTATCTCGTCTCCAGCCAGATGTCTGGCACACGCATCACGCTCTAGCTCCAGCCCACAAGGAAAAACCTCTGTGACTTAGTTTCTATATTGGACTCTGGAGAAGGGTTATCTTTGGAAACAAGTAGAAACCTAGGAAGATGAAGAAAGGGAAGGGAAAGGTAGAGTGTGGCTTATCCTCCAACCTCTGCTGCTGCTGCTGCTAAGTTGCTTCAGTCGTGTCCGACTCTGTGCGACCCCATAGACAGCAGCCCACCAGGCTCCCCCGTCCCTGGGATTCTCCAGGCAAGAACACTGGAGTGGGTTGCCATTTCCTTCTCCAATGCAGGAAAGTGAAAAGTGAAAGTGAAGTCATTCAGTTGTGCCCGACTCTTCGAGACCCCATGGACTGCAGCCCACCAGGCTCTGCCGTCCATGGGATTTTCCAGGCAAGAGTACTGGAGTGGGGTGCCATTGCCTTCTCCTATCCTCCAACCTCTACTCTGTCTGTAATCAGAATGGAGTGGAACAGGAAAGACAGCGCATGTCTGATTACAGAGGCATTTGGAGAAGGAAGTCGTCTGTTCCAGCTCAGGGAGACCCGGGGCCATGATGTGTCCCTCCTTAGCTTGTGTACAGGGTCAGGCTCACTTCATACACTACTGGGATTAAGGCAAGAACAATGCCACATAAACAGCCCATATTTACCAAAATAATCCTTACTACAAACTCTCTCTGGATAACAATTCAACAGCTCTAGCATTGCCTTCCAGAGAAGGCAATGGCACCCCATTCCAGTACTCTTGCCTGGAAAATCCCATGGACGGAGGAGCCTGGAAGGCTGCAGTCCATGGGGTCGCTGAGGGTCGGACATGACTGAGCTACTTCACTTTCACTTTTCACTTTCATGCATTGGAGAAGGAAATGGCAACCCACTCCAGTGTTCTTGCCTGGAGAATCCCAGGGACGATGGAGCCTGATGGGCTGCCGTCTATGGGATTGCACAGAGTCGGACACGACTGAAGCGACTTAGCAGCAGCAGCTGCAGCAGCATTGTCTTCTTCACTTGTGACCATAATTACTGTGACCATCGTCTACCAATACTACCATCACCCTCCAAATTATTGCTCCTGTCACTGTGAGCTTCAATATCACCACTTCTCTTATCGTGAAAACAATTTCCATTACTTACTCCCTTTATCACCGTGGCAGTGATCACTAACAAATCAATAACATCATGACCACTCATCAGTCCATTCCTGCTATTACCATAATCATACAAGCGCTGTAATCATCAACCTCACTATAACAACCACTTTTGCCATCACCACCAAAAGTATTGGAACCTCCACCATCTCCTTCATCTCATTTTATAAAGTCACCCCAAGCTCTCCTTGTCCTATCTAGACGTCCTCAGAGTGTACCGTGAATTCCCACCTCTTCAAAATAACCTCTTGTAGGCACTGGGTCCCAGCATCCCCATGACTCAACAATTCTTGCCTCAGGGCCAAGTATTCATTGCCCTTATTTGACCTTTTAGATTCTAGACTCTTGCCTCCCCTGCCCTGTCCATTGAAACCTGAAGTACCTTTCTGCCTGCTTGGATTCCCTGGATTTTGGAGCCCTGGTTTATCTCTAACTCATGGCCACTTAACCCTGGGCATTCTGCCATCAGTTACAGAGGTCTTCTGGCCAGGCCTGGGGAGCTCGGTATTGGCATGCTCTCAGGAGACCAATATCCTGCCAACATCTTTTTTTGGATTTCTGCTGAGTGAAAACAGACTGGATGTGTAGAGTTGGTCCCTAAAGGCTGGTTTGGTGACTCCCATGCCCAGAGGAAGCTGGGAAAGGGTATTTCTTGGCAGGACTTACCAACAGAGTATATATATATATATATATTTTTATATACTATATATATATATATCTGGTATATACAAAATGTCAGAGGAAGGAAAAAAGGTTGAGGGGAGGGGACAAGCTCTTTGCTTTCCCTGGTTTGTTTAATAGAGAGCACAGTGTGACCATTGTCCTCCTATGTTTCTCTGGTTGACCCCAGAAATAACAGGAATACTGCTCTTCTATGGAAAGCTGCTGTAGATAAAGACCTTGGACATCCCACGTCTCTTCCACGGACAGTGAGATCGTGTGTCTGAAGCATGTGGGAAGAGGGGCCTCCTCTGGTGTCACTGATGGTGGTGGCCATATTGGAGGCAGCAAGAGCTCTCATCTCTGCCCACCCCTGCATGCTGGCTACTCACTCCAGTTGCCTTTTTAATGCGCCCAGGGAGCTGCAGGTACCTGGGTTTTTTAAAGCAAGCAGTCAGCCCTTCTACTCACAAGTGGTTCATGGGGATAGAAAGGATGGGCATCTGGATTGAGTTCTGACCCCTAAGTGCATCTCTTGCTCTGATCATGTACCCAAAAGGAATGGATTTTCAGTCTCTAGAGCTGAATGTCATTGATCAGAGGGAACCAAGAAAGAGGGAAGTAAATCCTTGTTTTATACATTTGGAGGCCAGACCCCTCCGCAAGGCCTGGCATAGGGCTTTGCCCAAGGCAAAGGAGATTGATTTACTGCTTGCCTGAAGAGAGAGTGGGTTGGTGGCTCCAAGGCATGTGAGCAAGGCCACCTACACTTTGAAGACAGCCCAAATGCTCATTAAAGTGATAGCCTCCCTCCCCCGAGGCTGCAAAAATGGATTGTGAAGTGACTCAGGGAGGTGGCCAGGTAGGAGGGAAAGAAGCAGTAGCTCTTTGCCACTACAAGTAGACCCTATGGAGATAATAAACACAGGTAATAAATAAAATCTCCTCTCCATTATTATCGATGGAGAAAAGGGGGAATTCATTCTTCCCTCTTTCATTCATTCATTTATTCTACCTTTTTATTGACCAATTACTACATACTGATCACTGAGCTGGACCTTGGAGACACAAAGATAAATAAGACTTGGTTCTTAACATTAAGGAACCCATAGTCATGGGTTTTCCTCCATGAAAAGAGATGAAGGAAAAACATGTCCCTGTCCTTTTTAGCTCATCAAAGGTCAACCACATGTCTGAGCTGGTGCCCCTGAGAGGGCAGTGGGTGAGATTCCATCAGGTAATGGACAAGTGTAGCTATGCCCTGACAGGGAAATATCCCCTGCAATTGGTTCCAGTCATCCATGAAGCCAAGCAACTTTCAAAATGGGGGGAGAATAGTAAGGGGGAGAGCAGGCCCTAGTCTGTTCTGATCCCCCCTCCAGGGAGAAGCAGGTTGTAGTCTCCTAGGGCCAGTGTAGAGCAAATACCTTTTACCTTATCTCCTGGCTAGGCTGGTCTCTGTACAGGTTGGAAACTGCTCCCAGTGGAAGAAGCACTGAAGGTCCTAAGAGAGAGGGCAGAGGTCAGAGGCAGGGGATGGTCTGCTCCTGAGGTCAGATTCCAGAGCAAACAGCAAGCTATCTGCCTTTCCAGACTCTGAAAAGTGGGACATGGAGGCAGGAAAGAAGGATAAGAGGTTAGGGTCCTCATGGTCTAGAGGAGGGGCCTCTAGGGTCTAACAGGCACCCCTGGGACATTGTGTCTGAGCCTTTGCTGGAAAAGTAGAGGCCAGAGGCAGCCCTGAGACCAGTGAGTGCAACCCTGAGATCTGGCCACATAATCAGAGTCCCAGTGGCACAATCTGAGCTGGAGGAAACCTGGCAGAGCATATGGTTGTCCTCTCTCATTTAGAGGCGACTTAAGGCTCTGGCCATGTAAAAACAACCACCAGCTCGGGTCTCTTCTGTCGGATTGCCTGGTGGTCCCTCCTGCTGCTCTGACACACAGCATCTCTCCTCCAAGGGACTCTGAGCACAAGTCCTCAGCTGAGCAAGTCCCCTCCTCCGTCCCTAGGGTGCCAGTGTGAGTGGACCTTGGGAACCATTTCAGACTTTAGGGGCAGAGGTGGGGTTAGCTGTGCTGATGGCCACCTGGACTCTGGTGAGCTCTAGGCTCCCTGCATCTTCTACCCCACTCCTGCCCTCCATAAGGACACTCCTGGACCTCTGTCCTGAGCCATTCACCTCCTCTTGGCCCAGTCTTTTCAGCCCACTAGAATTTTTGAGCTTCTGCCCCTTCATGCCTTCTGAGGTCATTTTCTTTCTGCTCTTTTGCCAGCCTCTCCCAACCCACCCAACTTCACCCTTTTCATCTCTAGACCCACCCCTATGCACACCTCCCTCAAATATGGAATCACTGGCTTCTTCTCAGGACCTAGGCCATGCCCTAGGGGGTGAGGCTAGTGTGACCCTAGCCACTCTGTTGCCTTCAGGAGGCAAAAGAATCCTGTGTCACTTGAGTAAGTCACATGGGAACCAAAGCAGGACTGGTGGTCTGAACCCCAGGGTAGGGTATATGGTGTGTCAAGGGCTGGCCAGGGATGGGGGCTTGCACAGCCTGGGTGGTGTTTTTTTCTGAGTCCAGCCCTGGGAAGATTTCTTGAGCCTCAAAGGGGCCTGGAAGATGAGGCAGGAGAGCATCCAAGGGTATGGGTTAGGCTTTGACCCTTGCTGTCCCTCTGACAATGAGCCCAGTCCTGCTGCTCCCTTCACCCTGGCCCCCACACGGTGCAGAAGTGGGGCTCCTCTTCAAGTGTCCTTCTGTCTCCAGGCCACTCCTGTCCTTGGCCGATTTGGGAGTGAGGTTTAGAAGAGAGGAGAAAAGCCTTCTGGGAAAGACAGTGACGCTCACCCAGCAGAGGCACACACCTGGCTCAGGCCCACACTTCTGCAGGCTGATTTACACATGTGAACACACTCCCTGTCCTGGTTATTTCTTTAGTCATCCAGGAAACATTTATAGAGCAACTCCTCTGCCCCAGGCACTGGGCTAGACGCTGGCGTTAGGACAACAGGAAAGACTTAAAACAAGTGGTCCTCGCCTGAACGGAGCTTCCACGCCTGAACGGAGCTTCCAGTCTAGCTGGGGAAAGGCACACACTTTGACAAACATGGTAAAGACATTACATCATAATGAGTGAAATGAGACAAAATTCCACTGGACAATAAGAAAAGAGAGTGGGCCCCCACTTGGAGAACTGCAGACTGCACCCTGCTCAGGAGAGCGGCAGAGCAGCACGGCTGGGGGCTGAGCCTTCACGGAGGAGAGGGCAGCCTTTCCCAGCTCTCACAAACACACTTCAGGGGCTGGCAGGGGCCCGAGACTAACCTCACCTGGGGGTGAGTTTCACATCTCTCACCTCATTTTCAGTCTCATGATGTCTCAGGCTCAACGTCATGTTCACAGAGTGCACGGTACCCTAGCATACACTCGCACCGTCACACACAGGCTCACAGGGGCTCCAGCACCTCATTATAGACTTGACTTTGACACACACTTAAAGAGCCCTCACAGTCACACACAGACTCTCACACTTGAACAGTCACATGTACAGTTACAGTCTCACCACAGTCACCCACCATCCTTCACCTCCTGTTACACACGTGATTTCTCTCACACTGTCACCCACATACCTATGGCTTCACTGTAGTGGCAGAGTCTCTCACACCCTGTCTCTCTCACACACACATACACACACACACTCTCTCTCGCACACACAGGCAGCCACGCTCCTGTTAGGCTTCTGGAGACAGGCATGTGCAGCCCCTGATCACAGCTAAATGTCAGCGAGTCCCTCTCCTCCCAGTTAGAGATGAATTGTTGCTCGGGAGATATTTCATCCTTAATGCCTCCTGCTTGAACTGGAGCATGCGTCTCGAGGAGGTTACGTTTTCCCAATCCGTCTGCTGCCCCCCTGGCTGGCTCAGGGAGCTGCCCTCCTGCCTCTCAGCTTTCATGGGGGGAGAGGAGGGCTCCCTCTCCCCTTACAGCCTCTCCTCATCCTTTCCTCCCCGCCAGCTCAGCTCTTGGCAAAAGAACAAAGCCCAGGCAGCCGCGCAGGCCCCCTCCTCAGTTCGCTGCACAGGAGGTGTCCCCAGAGCCCAGGGGCCATAGCCTGGCCACACCCCACCCCCACCCCAGCTGCTAGCTGCATCAGGGCCAATGTGGACCCTGTGGCCTAGGGAAGAGCTGGGCAGAGAGAGAGGGGTATGGCATTGAGGGACAGCCCATCTTAAAGGTCTTCTGTATCTGCCCCCTCCCCGTCATGAACTTAAAAAAAAAAAAGGCTGAGTGATGCTGCTGTGAGGGTAAACTGGCACCACCTTTCAGTAGGCAGTTGGGTAAGATGTATCCACAGCCTCTACGGAACGTATGCCTTTTGCCCCTCAATGCCATGTTTATGAATGTATCAGGAGGAAATAAGCAGGCATAGTCCAGACGATTTAGCTTCAAGGGGCTCATCCTAGCCTGGTTCATAAGAGTGAAAAATTGGACAACCTAAACATCCCACAGTAGGGATTGGCAATGGCACAGCCATCAACAGAAAACCACGCAGCCATTAAAATGATGGTGTGGAAGAATGTTTAGCATCATTGAAAGGTGTTCACACATAATGGTAAGTAAAACAAGCAGGTTGCAAAACAGTATGCGTACTAAACGCGATGTGAGAGCCTGGACGGGATCCTGGAGTAAGTAAAAGACGTTAGTGGGAAAACTAGTGAAAGCCAAATAAAGTCTAGAGTTAGGTTAACAACAATGGACCAAAGCTGCTTTCCTAGTCCTGGAAAATGTACCATGGTAATGTGAGATGTTAGCATTAGAGGAAACAGGGTAAGAGACATATTGAAACTCTCTGTACTATCCCTACAAGTTTTCTGTGAATCTAAAATTGCTCCAAAATGAAAAGCTTATTTAGGAAAGCATCAGGTATATATAATGTGATCCTCTAGTTTGGTTTTTTAAATATATATGTCAATAAAAGAGATAAGCAACAAGGATTTACGGTAAAGTATAGGGATCTATATTCAATAACTTCATAATCTGAAAATACATATACATAACTGAATCACTTTGCTGTACACCTGAAACTAACACAATATTGTAAATCAACTATACTTGAATTTTAAAAAATAGTGTATATATCAAGGTCTAGAGAATAAGCACCAACATGTTAACTTAAGTAATATCTGAGGGGTGGGATTATGAGCACTTTTAATTTTGATCATTTGAACGTTTTTTCAGCTTTATTGATGTTATATTGATGTATAACATTATACGTGATGTACAATGCATTGATCTGACATACGGATACACTGCATGCAACTTGAGCTCTACCTCCATCACATCACACAATTTCCATTTCCTTTTTATTTTCACATTTACGATCTACCCCATTAGCAATTTTCAAATACACAATAGAGTACTGTTAATTATAATCACCACGTTGTGCATTAGATCCTCAGATCTTTTTTTTTTTTTTTAAATAAAGGAACATGTACCAACTGGTGAAATAAAAAAAAAAGGTCAAACCTGAAGTGTCCCAGGGGACTCTGAGAGCAGCTCAATTCCCAGTCAACCCACCCAGCCTCCTTAGTCCTCTGAAGGTCTTGAACTCAGCCATTATAGACAGTTTCCTTTACTTCTAATTCTAATTGGCATGACCACCCCTCACCTCTGGAAACTCCAGAATTTCAGGATCTGAAATTCTCTTCTTTGATCCCAATCTCCTATGCTCCAACCGCACTCACTAACCCCGTTCCTACTGGCTCATTCTCTGGTCCCTTAAGACCTCCACCTTCTCCTCCTCCAATGCCCCCATCTGGCCTTTCTTGCTCCTTTCCTACCCTGGCTCCATATCAATTATTTGAACAACATGCTTCCTGCCATCCTGCTTACCCGTCTTCAGCCTTAAGCTGCACTGCCATCTACTTTTCTGGCTCCTACTCCTGGCCACTCTGGAGCAGGCGGAAAAAAACCCAGCCCATTCATGCGACCTCAACTCATCCGACACCAGTATGTTCAAAACAGAACAAAATTTTCTCTTCATCTATACTTAACTCCTCATTACAGTTCCACAACTATTACAAACTTCTCTGCAAGACTTCCACTCTAACTTACCAAGAATACTTCATATTACCAAGAATACAAAGCCCATTCTTCAAATAATATTCCCCTCTCTACCTACCCCAAACCCACCAGTCCACCCTAGAATTTTCCTGGATAATCACTCACCTTTTTCCTCCTCTCCTTCTCCTTACTGAGGACCCAATCACCGCAGCCTCTGCCCAGAATTTTCTCCATTGAGCATCTTCCACATCTTGTCCATTTTGGCTCTCCATCTTTCCTCTTTCTCCTGGATAAACTTTATGAATGAGAAATCACCCTCATTACTTCTAGTTCTTTGTCATTAACTCTTCCTGTGATATCCCACCACTCTGTAGTCACTTGTGGTTACCTGCGACCTGAGAATAACCAAACCCACTGGCCACTGACTCTGTCTTCCTCACTGATCACGCTTCAGGATTTAATACCAGTTTCTTTCCCAGAAACTTTTCTCATCTCCAGGCCACTAACTCTTTTTGTTTTTCTCCTAACTTTCTGGCTATTCCCTTTTAGTCAGTCTCTTCTAATTTTTTTCTCTCCTTCAACTTTCTAAGTACAGGAATCTCCTGGGATTCATCAGGGTGGCCAAGAAGTTCTTTCTGGTTTTTCTATAAGATGGTATGGGAAAACCCAAACAAACTTTTTGACCAACCCAATAGTTTTCATATTATCTTACTCCACCTCCTGCCCCGTAGCAGGCAAGCTCACCACTCCCCTGGCTTCCACTAGCCATCTCTTCGGAAGAATCCCTAACTTATAGCTTCTGCATTCCCATCTAGAATATCCAATTTCCTGCTGAGCCTCTCTGAGTGGGTGTTCCAGAGCACCTCAAACTCACTGTAACTACAGTCATATTCTCTGTCCCCTATCCCTGACAAACCCTATCTTCAAACCTCTACTGTTCTTTCAAACAAGCTGAATGTCTGGAAGTCACTTGGACTCTACACTCCCCCTTCCATATCTCTTCCATATCTTCCAAATCCATTCACTGGTCAGGTCTGGGAAATTCTACCCTAGCCCTGTCTCTTGCTCATGGCCTTTTGTTTTCTGTCTTTTCTGCCCCCATCTGGTTCTGACTTTCTTTATCTGGACAATGGCAACATCCTCATCCAAGACCATCCTGCTTTTCATCCTGCTCCATTCACCCAATCCGAGCAGAGCAACAGCATATAGCCCTCACAGCTGGGGCAACCATAGACTTTATTATCCAAACTAGGATGCTTTGAGAGTCAAAGGGGGCTCTGTAAAATAATAATAACAATGGCAACAATGAAAACTTAAGAATAAAAACTAGCAATGACAATGGGACAACAGGCATGAATTGGAATTGCCCTGGGTATATGATCATCTTACCCATCTGACCACACTCATCTCTTGCTCAAAGACCTTCCATAAATCCCACTGAATTTAGATTCATGCTAGCATTCAGGTCCTACATTTCCAGCCTCTGTCTCATGCACACCCTTCTTCTAATAAGAGCTACTCACTGGCCCTTGAACATGACTCATGCCAGTCACATGCCTGTGTTCATGTTCTGCTTTCCAGAAATCCTTGCTTTTAACCTTGCCCCCCAACCCTATTCATTTAAAAACTGAAACCATAAATGACCCTCCATGAAGTCTCCCCTCATCCTCTTCTTGCACCTCTCCTGGAGCACTTTGCATTTCCTCCTTTGTAGAATATTATTCCCACTCTTGGCTCTATCAAAAATGCCGAACAGTGGCTGCACATGGCTTCACTCCCGACCAGCTCTTTGCCTGGGCAGCTGCTTACAGTGTGGCCTGGCATTAAAAGATGAGCTGGGCCAATCTGACGTCCTCTCCTGGGAATTTGAACTATGAAATACAGAGAGACTAGAGCAGTTAGCAGAGGTGATGTAGAGAGAGACTCAGAGAGGCCGGCTGGTCAAATGCAAGTCACAGTTATGAGAAATTATGAGGATACCCAGGAAGCTCTCGACGCTGCACGGGGGTCAGAAGCAGTTATGAGCTGGGGCCCTGGGGGCCAACGTGAGTGGGAATCCTGATTCTTCCACTTCCTGGCTTGAACTTGGGGCAGAGCACCTAACCTCCTTGAACCTCAGTGTTCTCACATGTAAAATGGGGATAACGAGATTAGCTGACACACAGTTCTTAAGAGGATTAAGTAAGAAAGAAAACCAATCTGCCTAGCTTTCAGTAAGTGTTCAGAATTTGTTAGCTCTCATGCCTTCTCCTCCTGTAACAACAGTTTAATGAACATTAATGAGGAGAGACAAACAGATAAAAGAAGACCCAGTGGGGTGCCTTTTCACCTTACCACGAGGGAGAAGTCAGTGCCAAGAGCTGCCTGGGGCCATGTGCTTCCACAGAAAGACCTTCCTTTTTCTTGTGATTACTTGAGGGAATCTGTTTCTTGTAAATAGAAGGACCCCTGCCCAGACTCCTGTCTTTCTCTCGGGTCTGGACTTGAGCTCCTCACAGTCTTGGATGATACTCCCGCCTGGGCCTTGAACACAACTCATGGTCAATGCTTGGTGAACAAATGAATAAGATTCCAAGTCATCTCTAAGGAACCTACAAAAAAGCTGTTCTTCAGGGACTTAGACGGAGAAGGCAATGGCAACCCACTCCAGTACTCTTGCCTGGCAAATCCCATGGATGGAGGAGCCTGGTAGGCTGCAGTCCATGGGGTCGCTAGGAGTCGGACACGACTGAGCAACTTCACTTTCACTTTTCACTTTCATGCATTGGAGAAGGAAATGACAACCCACTCCAGTGTTCTTGCCTGGAGAATCCCAGGGATGGGAGAGCCTGATGGGCTGCCTTCTCTGGGGTGGCACAGAGTCAGACACAACTGAAGCGACTTAGCAGCAGCAGCAGCAGGGACTTAGAAACGCCAGGGGTTCACATCTGGGGGAGAGTCAGCCCCCCAGTTCATGGCCTCAACCCTCAAGCTAGGGAAGAAGGCAGGCCAGGACCAGGATCACTCTGGAGGACTGATGCTTGGGGGTGCCCTCACTGAGTTCCTGGCTTGCCTGCATGCTGCTAGGCCTGGCCTCTTCCTTTCCTCACTCCCTCTGGGCCCAGGAGGAGGAGCTGCGGGGTCACAGGAGGGGCAACTGAGGGAAGAGAGTCACTGGGTCATGTTGCCAGTCTGCTGAAACAGGGCCAAGGCATCAGCTACCAGCCTCATCCCCTCCCCTCCCAACCCCATACCCAGCTCCAGCACACTCAGATCTATTCTGGCCCTTCCCTTCACTGTGCTCTTTCTTACTATGTCATTGTACATGCTGTTCCTGCCCTCTCAGATACCCTTCCCTGCCTGTGCCTTGACCAAAGACTCCTACCAGTCTTTTAACACTCAGTTCAGAGCTGGCCTCCTGCTGGAATCTTCCCTGGATCTCCCAGATAGGGTTAAATGTTCCTGCTCTGTGCTTCTAAGGTCTTTGTGGAGACTTTTATGAGCCAAGGCTCATCACTCCAGTTATCCATGTACTTGTGTGTCTTTCCCCAAGAAGGTCTCAAGGACAGGAATTTTGTCCTATTCATCATTGTGCCCCGAGTGTCTAGCAAAGGATCTGGCACATAGTAGGCTTTCACCAAATGTTGACTGGATTAATATATGAATAGGGTAACGGTTTCTTCCAGCTGGATCCTGTTTTCTCTTCTTCCCTGGATATCTTGACATCATCTACAGTTCTGTGAACTATTTCTCCCAAAGGCACTTCTATCTACCCATAGTCCCAAGTGACAACTGGTGTCTACAAGGCAGGACATGGCAGGGTTAAGGGTCTAGAGGATTTTGGGGTTAGAGATTTGAGGCTTAGGGATGAAGCAGGGACCACAGGAGAATGAGGACAAAGTGGGGTGGGCTGGGCACTTGAACGTCTTCACTGGCCATTTGGGCCTGATGGGTGGGTCCAGACTCTCTCTCCCAGACAGGCCTCTGACTGGGCTCCCAGGCATGGCAGCCACTCTCCTGCCCTCCTACCTCCCCAGGCCCAAGGCTGAGCGGCTGGCAGAGGCAGGACTGGGCCAGCCCGAGCAGACAGCCTTGCGCGATTGCTGGCTCCAGGCCTCCCAGCCCAGCTTGTAGCTCCCCCCAGAGTGGCGGGATTGATTGGCTGCAGCCGGAATGGGCACCAGTCTCCCTGGCTTGGACAGAAACGGGGCCATCTGTTACACCTCTAGTTAAAAGTACATAAAGTTGAGCATTTGTGCGCCGACAATACCACCCCTGACACCCTCCACGCGGCACAGCGCTCTGGCTCCTTGGCAGGCTTGTGCTCCATGACAGGCCGGCACAGCAACGCCTACACGCTGGCTGGCATCACGGCTCCACCCCCCCCAGCGGCCTAGCCCAGCTGGGTCCAACCTAGAAGCCCTAGATTCCACCTATATCAGAGGATGGAGGGAAGGAAAGGGGACAGGTGGAAGGGAGCATACTGTGGGTGACTCTTGGCCCCAGCTCAGGGCTCCTGGGTGGCAGATGATGCCACACTTAAGGTCTGATTTGGGAGAACCCAGTACAGCTACTCATGCCAGTCCTAGGGCATGGGGCTTCAGGTGGGCCTAGGCTGGCTCTAGGCCCACACCAGGCCTTGCATTTCCTGGGCCAAGCCAAACAGAAGAGTCCATCTTGTGACCCAGGACACTCATGCCTCTTGAGTTTGGACCCCATGACGGCATCTCACATCAACCCAGAAGACAGTTCTGTTCAAGGCTGAGTTCTGGACTGTGGTTTTGGGCTTGGAATTCTAGACTCTGATTTCTGAACCCCAACTTCTGGTCTCTGACTTTGGGTCGGGACACTCGAGGCATTCCACAGACATCTTTTCCACTTATAGTCCTCTGGTGCTCAAGCCAGGCCAGCCTACTGTCTCCCAAAACTGTTACGAGCAGTCCTGCCTGCCTCTGTCCTTTTGCCCCTGCTTCCGCTCTCTCTAACCTGGAATACTCGATTTCTTCCCTCTAGCCTCTCAGTCCTTCCCATCTTCCGAGACTGAGCTCTAGTCCCAGCTCTGCCAGGCAGGCTTCTCTGGCTACAGGGCCCCTGCCTGCTCTGATCTCCCAGAGGCCTCCTCCCCAACCCAAATGGTTTCTTCCGAGGCTTGTTCAGTATGAGACTGGACTCCCCTGCACAGGTGGAAGCTGGGCTGGCCTTTGTCTTGCCCACAGACTAGAATAGAGCTGGAAGTGTGAGTGGGGAGGAGGCTTTATAAGTGCCAGCCTGAACTCAGCTCAGCTGCAGGGAAAGGGGGACAATGACTGCAGAGGTGGTACTGGCTCTCCCAGGGGCCACTCCATAGCTCTGATAGGCACAGCATGGAAGGCGAATGGCCAGGTAGACAGACAGCTTTTGATTACTCATGTGTTTTTTTTAGTACACATTTATTAAATACATACTACATGCTTAGTTCTGTGTGGATCATGGAGGAGAAGGAATAGTTTTAAAAAAATGAGATTAGACATAGTGCCTGCCCTCAATGAGCTTACTCATTAGGAAAGGCCACAAGACAAGTTCAAATAATAACTATAATTTGAACTATAATTAACCAAAATCAACAGAAGTGTCCTTTATCTTGTGCACAATAGACAGTTAGATGGAAAGGATCCAGAAGGTCAGAGACTTCAATACCCATCCTCAGCCAAAAGACATTTAATACATTGCTTGAGATAACGTGGGTAAAGCTCTTACTTGGCACAAAGTACACGATGGAATTGAGTTGGCCAAAAAGTTTGTTGGGGTTTTTATGTAAGATGTTATGGGAAAACTGGGATGAACTTTTTGGCCAACCCAATAAAATGATGAAGAATATGATGATGGCAATAAGACTGATTATTAGCCTTCCAGCTGGTTCGAAGCATACTCCACCTGTTGGGAAAGCTCACTGCCCTCCCCCCACCCCCGGCAGTTCATTCCATTGTTTACACTTCTACATATTCATTCATAAGGGTAAGGTGAAATCATTCTCTGTCCCCACTGCAATTGTAGTAATTCCACCCCTGGGTCACAGAGAGGCTGGGACTAGGATGAGACAATCAGGGGTTGTACACAACACTGAGAACAAGTACTTCCTTAAACTGTGTGCCCTAAGTGCCTTATCTGCCTCATCCCAGTCCCAGCCCTACCACACAGTGAGTGGGTACCCTTCCCCAGCCAGCCCCAGGCTGGGAACTATCAGATTTCTCAAGTACCCTTAGCCTCCAAAGAAGCTCCTACCAGAAGCCTACAGGAGGGGGTGATAGGGGCAGATGGGGACTGAGAATTCTAGGAGGGTGTTAGTTCCAACTAGGGGTACTTATCTGCCCATCCCAATCTTTTCTGCACAACACCTCCTTTTGGCCTGGCCTGGTTGCCCCCAACTCTTTCCCACAGCCCTGGAACAAGGGAATAAGGGACCAAAGGAAGGCTGGTGTGCCCAAATCTGTGCCGGAAAAATAAAGAGGCAAGTGGGTTCTAAAGTACATTGAGAGTGAAAGTCACTCAGTCGTGACCGACTCTTTGTAACCCCATGGACTGTAGCCCACCAGGCACCTCTGTCCATGGATTTCTCCAGGCAAGAATATTGGAGTGGGTTGTCATTTCCTTCTCCAGGGAATCTTCCAGACCCAGGATCTTCCCTGGGGGATTGAACCCAGGTCTCCTGCATTACAGGCATATTCTTTACCATCTGAGCCACCAGGGAAGCTACTGAGCAGTGGGCCTGGATAAGAAAGTCATGTAACTGTTTCTTCTTCTCACGGGTATCCCAGGTAGGGGATGTGTGTGTGTGTATAAAACAGAATGGGAAAGCTTACATGCCACGGACAACTCTGGAGGACTGGGATGAGGGGACGTTGAGGGGAGAGCTGGCAAGCAGGAGGGCTGAGGGGAGGGGGAAATGGAGTCTAAAGACAGGTAGATCTGCTGTACTACTTTCCAGCTGGGTTCCTCAAACAAGCCACTTAAACTTCTGAGTCTCAATTTGCTAGCTGTAACCTGAACTTCAAAGACTGTTATCTACCTACAGGGAGGACCATGTCACCTACTGTGACATGCCAAGATCCTGACTCCAGGGGAAAAAAAAAAATCCTGATTCCGGTCAGTCACGTTCATCAGGCTCAGGGTGAGGCCCAGGCAGGCCAAAACCTGGCCTCTGCTCAAACTGGAGTTGCAGTCTGCTCCCCAGCCTGGGGGTTTATTTTGGCTAGAACCACTTTTTGTGGCCTCCTTGTTTCTCTCTGTCCCCCATCAACCCTCGTCCTGACAAATCCTCCTTTTTCCATTCCAGCTTATAAAGTCCTGTTTACCCCCGCGGTGTCTTCAGCCTCCCAAGACAGAACCCTGAGACGCAAGCAGCTATAGGGTTTCTCTTCCCATTTTCATAGTCGCAGACCGAGGCCCGCAGCGAGTTAGAAACGCTGGAGTGAGCGTGTTTCGGAGCCCCTCCCCCAGGCTGGGGCCCGAGGGGCCACTGAGAGACCGCGGTCTGGTAAGGGCCCCGTGCGCTGGGGGCGGGCGCGGGCGCAGCACCCAGGGCCTGCGTTTCCCCCCGGCCGCCAGCAGCAGGCGTTGCGGCGGAGGCGCCCTCCGTACCCGAGCATTAACTTAAGAATAGCTCACACTAATCCCTGGCTGTGTGGAAACAGCGTTTTATTAAATGCTTCACACAGATTTGGTATAATAAAGATGAATATATTATATCTTTTGCCTCCCCCAGAGTGAGACAATAATAAGAGAGGAGGAAAAAAAAAACAAAGTGAAACATAAATACAATGTAATGGGACTTGTGTCGAGGGACGCGTGGCCTGTCGGGGCTGCCATGCCGCGACCTTGCAGCGGGAGCTTGGGATGGGGTGGCTGGGGAGCCTGGATTCCAGCCTTCCTTGCCCAGCCAGCAGTCCCCGTCCGCCTCCCTCCACTCCCCCCAGCCAATTTCTCTGCCGCTAGGAGGACCTTCCCTCAGAGAGGCGCCCCTGGAGGGGGTGAAAGAGTCGGGCGTCTGGCCACACCTGTACCCTGGTGTGGGCCTTGTGCCTTATCCTCCGCCCCCCAAGACCTGGTCTTCTGAAGACGTGGGCTACACAGGACAGACTGAGCAGATGGATAAACTCGAAAAATCCAGGTGCGAAGGCTTCAACCTGGGCTCTGCTTCGAAGAAGAGCTGCCCTCCCTGTCCCGCTCTTAGGGGGCTCTCCCTCAACAAGCTGGAGGTCCCCCACCCTGCGTGTCCTTTCCATCCTTCCCGGGGAGCGGCCAAAATCGTTTACCTGAAAAAAATTTCAAAGCTTTTCCGGTACACAAAAAAAGAATGCTTAGCGATTCAGCCCAACCCCTCCTCGCAAAGGTGGTGGCCCGCCCTGTGAGGGCTCGATTTGCCAGTCCAAGGGAGGCTGCCTGGCTCAAATTTAGGAGCGCCTCCTTATCGGAGGCAGGTTCGAATCCCACCTGTGCAGTTGACCAGCAAGACACAGTCTTAACCTCAGTTTCCTCTTCGGTAAAACCAAGATGTAGTGAGGACTGGAGAAGCTTCTAATGCCTGGGAACCCATCAGCTGTAAAAAAGAAAAATAAGCAGCTACCAGCTGCTCTTAAAATATTCGTTAAAATAAATGGTCGTTTCGGACCTAGTATTCTCCTGAAACTCACTTCCTCGGGCCCCAAGGCAGGCAACCCCTTTTCCCAAACAAATCGAATGACAGTCTCTCATCCATCACTCTCCCTAAATTTCTTGACCTTTGCCCCGTAAAGGCTCAGAGAGGTTAAGAGACTTACCCAAGAATACACTGCCGGGCAGTGGTGGAGCTGTCTGGGGTCCAGGTGCCATCAGTCCATCTCACTTGCCTCTGCAAAGACACCCCAGCCTGCCTGGTCCCCAGCAGGCTGGCCTCCGGAAGCCCAAGGCACCGAATCAAGACAAACAAATGCGTAGAGGCGGAGGAAGAGGAGGAGGCGGCGGCAGAAGACAAGGATTCTGCTGGGGTGGAAGGAGGGATAAGCATGGAAGGAGGGAAGCGAGGTGCCTTTGGCCGGACTTCTTGTCGGGCTGCCCAAGACCTCCGGAGACCAGACTGGGGCCTCGGTCGCGCCGGCCCCGAAGGGCCAGCGATGTCAGCGCGAGGGTCGCCGGCGGCCCGAGGTTCACTTCGTAGGAGTGGGGAGGCTGATGGAGAGAGGGCGGGGCCGACTGCCTGGAAGTGAACGGCTCTGGAGAAGAGCCGGAGGAATCAAGCGACAGTGGATGTTGGACGGGATGAATGCGAACCCTCAAGATCAGAAACCCAGGGGCTGGTGGAAAGTGGAAAAGCCAGAGGAAGCTGGCTCTGCTCAAACGAAATAGGGTTGAAGGTGGTGTGCATTTAGACAAGACCCCGATGCTGGGAAAGACTGAAGGCAGGAGGAGAAGGGGACGACAGAGAACGAGATGGTTGGATGACAACACCGACTCAATGGACATGAATTTGAGCAAGCTCCAGGAGATGGTGAAGGACAGGGAAGCCTGGCGTGCCGCAGTCAATGGGGTCTCAAAGAGTCGGAGAACAACGGGCCTAAAGGCCTCCGGTGCTCCCTTCAGCGCCGGCTGACACGAGGTGGGGGCGCGAGGGTGGGCTGCCGCCTCGAGAACTGGATCTATGGGGTGGGTGGGTCGGTGGGTCGGTGGGTCAGTGGGCGTGGGGTCGTTGAAGAAGCACAACCTGGGGATCCACCGTAGGTAAAAAGTCCCGCAGCTTCCCTGGAGCTCCATTCGGAGCACAAGGAAAATCCCGGCCCAGACGAAGCAGCCCCTGGGCACTCGGGCTCTGAGCACAGGAGCCCGCCTTCTCCTCTTTGCTCAGAGCCACCCCGCCCACGTTCTCTGCGCGACTGGGCATTGCCGCAGCTCGCTTGCCCACAGGTCGGGCCCCCTCGTCCCCTATTCCGGCCCTGGTCCCGCTTCCTGTTTACTCTTGCCTGGGGTCTTAAGAGCGGCTTCGCTGGGACAGCCCTGCCCAGTAGGCGCCCTCTGACCGGATGGGGCCGGAGGGATTCGGGGGGACCAATGAGTCTCCTGGGATTGGGCCGGGCAGAACCCAGGAGTCTTCCATCTGGCTCCCTCGTCAAGCGTGTTAGTGACCCCCCCCCTTCCCCTCAGCCGAAAGGTGAGGCGCTAATGCAATGAGCCCCCGCGCGGCTGCTGAATTATTCACGTGCAGTTTATTATAAGAAGCCTGACTCAGGCCTTTCTGGAGCCCGCCTAACCACGCTCGCTGGCCGGCTCCTAGGTCTCCTCCCCCCGCACCGCTTAGGTTCCTCCCCCATCCACCTGGCCTGGCCCAGGCTCCTCTGCCTGGCGCCCTCCCACAGGCAGAGACCTCTGTGGTAGCCTGACCACCATTAGTGGTTTGGGGAGCTCAGGGACCCAGGAGTTAGGTTTAGTAGGAAATCAGTTCTTGGTGCTTCCGTAGATGGCATAGCGGCATAGTGAATGGAACCCCTATTGTGGACCCAGGACCAGCAAGGACTGGGGTGCAGCCTGTTCCCAACTCCCCCCTGCAGTCCCAAACAACCATCCCAAGAGCTCACCAGCCCATGCCCCAGGCTGCAGACCTGCTGAGGTGCACAGGGGACTAACCAACCTCAGCAGCTTGATGCCCAGGCCAGGGAGTGAGGGGCACTCTTTCTCCCCTTCTGGGTTGGGACTTCTGGCCTCCTGCTCAGCTTCTCTGCTTACCAGGAAAGTGGTCCTCACTTCTGGACCTACCCCAGTGCTTCTGGATTCTTATGGCTCATTTCAAATGCTACTCCCCATGGGACAGAACCAGACACTACTCCCCCTACCCCACCACCCCCGGCCCCTATACTTTACCCTCTTCATAGTCCCCTGGGCTACTGGGGAAGAGGTGTATTTCCTGCCACTCCTACTGGCCCATCTCTCTCCTCCTTCTGTCTGTTCTTCCTCTCTGCTTCTGGGCTCAGAATAGGATGGGAGTCTGTTTTTTTAAAAAAAAAAAAGAGAGATTAACAAACTCCATTCCTGAGTCAGGCCATACCACAGCTGAGTCCATAACTTAGGACACTTCCCACCTCCCATGGCCAAAAAGCATTAAAGAATGAGTTCTCTGTGCCCCTTCATGTATATTGGAGGTACTAGCCACAGGAGTGCCTCACACATCTGCACGCAGCTGGGAAAACAATGCACCTACCCTTCCCTCACTACCTTCGTCATCTCTGAGGGGGCACAAGCAGAGGTCCCTGCCTAGTTCTCCCTTTTTTCTCTTGTTCATTTAGTTTATTCATTCAACGAATGCATGGAGAGTTCTTCATATATGCCAGGCTGGCACAGGGCATGGAGAGGAGTTTCAGGTTCCCAAGTTCATAGCCAGGGGGAGAGAGGTAGGACAGACAACAACCAGCAGTTCTTGGCAATCTGACAGTGTTTCCATGGGGAATGTTTGAAGGGGCACAGAGGACAGAACAGGCAGGAAAGTTTCCCCAAGATGAGTTGAGCACTAAAAACAGCAAGAAGTGCCAGGAGGGAATTCCTTGGCGGTCCAGTGGTTAGGATTTCACACTCTCACTATCAGGCCCCAAGTTCAATCCCTGGTCAGGGAACTAAAATCTCATAAGCATGCAGCATAGATTAAAAAAAAGTGCCAGGAGGGGCAGCAATTACTTCTGGCCTCAGGGTGAGGGAAGTAAAGGCCTGGGACCAAAAAGAGGGCTGCAAGAGTATGGTCACTTTGGCCTTGAGCATCTTTCCTCACCTCTATCTGTCCGTGTTACTCAGTGGTCTGTTGATCCCCCTACACTTCCAAAGGGCAATCAGTTACCCCATGCAGGACTGAAGCGCCAGAAAGAGGTTGGCTCATGTGGTGGAACCACCTGTCACTAGGTTCTAAAGGAGTTCAGTTCATGAAAGAAGTTGGGGAGGTGAGAAGAGAGAAGGAAGGAAAGGTGTTCTCCAAAAAGTGCCCTGGTCTTAGAGCCTGCCCCCATCTCTCTTTGCCAGAAGAGGTCATGGTCAGAGACAGCAGGACAGGTCCAGAAGCAGATCCAGAAGCAGGCTTGGAGCCTGGCATGAATTTCAGAGCAGCTGGCTCCCTGCTCCCCAGGCCTGCAGAGAGGCAGCTTCTCTCTCCCTTCCCCTATTGGCCTGCTTCTGGCCTTAACCTTTTCTGGATCTCCAACCCCTTTTGAGAATCCAGTGTGTTACATAATATTGCCCCTGAAGAAATATGAACACTTGGGCTCATACATAATTTTACACACTATTTCTGGGATCTGCAGAGCCCCTAAAGTCCATTAAAAGAAACTTTGGGCTCTGGTTAAAAATTTTATGGTTCTAGGATTAAGATTTGAGTGAGGAGGAAAAAAAAAAACCCAACAGCCTCTAAGTCCTAACTACTCCCAAACCGGCTGTGTGACTTTGGCTGTGTTACTTAACTTCTCTGGGCTTTATTTTCCTTATATGTAATCAGGGTAATAGCAGTAACTACCTCATAGGCTTGTGAGTAGTAAGTGAAATCAATAAAACTCTTAGCCGGAAGCCAAGCACATGGTAAGGGCTTATGGTGTTTATTGTCATGGTTATTATTGTTGTTGTTACTGCATAAGGTGGCCCAGGGCAGAAAATAAAAACCAAGCGGGCAGTTCTGGTTCAGCCAGGGTGGCAGGAGTCTGCTTCTACAGCAGAAGAAACCCTCTCTGAATTTCATGAGAAGTGTCACAGTAGCGGGTCCCTGGGGGACAAAAATGATCCCACTTGGTGGTCAAGTTAACTCATTTCCAGCAATGTCAGAGCTTTTTTTCTCAAGGAAGCTCTGGCCTGAAGGCCAACATAATGCTTACACAAATAATCTGGAAATGAATGAAACTACCAAAACAATCTGGATTAAAGCTGACAGCGCCTTTGGGGATTTATTTGAATTATTCTCCCATGCTAAGGAATAACTCCGTGTGTCAGTCTACAGTGTCCCCTATCCTCACAATTCATGCAACGTCCTTTCCCTCCTCTTTGTCTGAGGAGGGAAACTAGGGGAAAAGCAGATCTGGGGCAGAATAATCCCTTCCCCTTGCAGTGGAAATGGAATAAGGCTGGAATACCCTGGTGGTATAGACAGAAAGCAGGAATTCAGGAGTCAGGATGCAATATTGACCAGGCTCTGAAGACAGGCATTCCCTCTGTGGAAGAGACTCCGGGACCAACTCCAGGGGAGAAGACAATGGCCCAGCTGACTGGGAAGTGGGGAACCCTATGGAGCCTTCCAGATCCAGCATTGGATGCCTGGAAGGGGGTTGAGCAGAAGGTGAGATCCTGGAATAATGGCATATTCCTTCCAATCAACCCCTACCCTACCTGTCTCTGAGTTACTTCCCTTTCCAAATTTCACGATCTCCAAAACTCCTCTGAGGTGGGACCACCAAAGCCCAAGCCTTTCCCCTCTACACAATTGTCTATACTCCATTTGCCTGACAAAAACTCATTCAACCAATACTTGAGGGTGTCCCCATTCTTGCCTAGCCTGTGAATGTCTGAAGTGGACAACCCCCACATCAAGGGCCCTGTCTCCTGGCAGGAGAGGGAATGAGGCTGAGGGCAGACCCCAACACAGCCCCGAGCTCTGCAGATGGGTTTGGGCTCTGCCGGTGGGTTTGGGCTCTCATGAGTTCAGAAGATTCCACCCTCCTACACACTGGGGTCTGTAGTGAGTTGGGGGAAAAAAAAAAAAAAACAGTGGACTGGTTTTTGAAGATAATCTCGATGAGGTGTTGGATTTAGGGGACCCTGAACAAAAATGAGCAGGTGATACCACGTGCCCCCTGATTCCCCAGCTATGCTGGCCAGAGCTGCTTGGCCAGCCAAGAGTACAACCAGTTAGTCCAAAACCCTCAAAACTTTGGGATTGGACAGCAGGTACCTGCCAAGAAGGGAAGAAGATTTGGCGATGGTGGTTAGAAGGGGTAATGTAGCAGATGATTTCGGAATGTCCTGTGCACTTTGACACAACATGGCCATAAACTAAAGGTCCAGGGAAACAGGGCTCCAGGGGAGAGCAGCACCCCGCTGCTCCCCAATTCACATTCCTCACCTTCCTGGCAACCTCACAATAATCCTGAATTCTGCTGTTCCTGAGGGACTGGGAGATGGGAGGAGCAGGGTTGTCCTTGCAATCCTGTCTTGCAGACCAGTATCAGGTGTGGAGAGATGAACAGACTGGAAGAATGGGGGAGGAAGAGTAGGGGGTGAGAGCTCCTCTGGAGGATGAGGACCACAGAGTCCCCATTCCCTGATGTGGACGGGCCTCCTCTGGATATGGCTCGCCTGAGGCTCTGGGTCATGGCTTTGGGGGTTATGGCAGGAATGGGGTGTGGGTGAGAGGTGAGGTGGAATCCTAAGAGCAGGAAGTGAGAGGAGAGAGCAGACCCCTTTCCATCTCAGAGCTTCCAAGCCAGCAGGGTTCAGCTCCCTGGAACCCTCTTCTTCCGGTCCCTCTTCACCATCTGACTCTGACCCCAGGCTAAACCTCACCTCATGGCTCCCAGAGTAGCACTGATGCATCAGAGACTGGCCTGCCTGGGGGATAGTTCTGCATCTCTGGGGGAACATTCTCACCATTCCTGCTTCTAAAGTACCTGTGCTTTCCCCAAAATGCAGGACAAAGATGGGGAGAGGGTAAATAGCTCTTCCCAATACTGCCAGGCAGGCCTGGGGCAGTCACTGGGGTCCCAAACAAGAATCCTCTCTCCCTACACTGTCCTTTTTTAGTCTGGAGAGCTACAAGCCCTTTTCCAAACAAACAAGTACCCGGGAGATAAAAGACACTGATCTCTGATGCTCAGAGGTCCCTATGCTAGAGGCATCCAGGGAAAGAACCTGTCCCCTGCCCCGCAGCCCAGCTTGGTCTTCCTTCTGGAGCAGGTAGGACAGGGCAAGAAGCCCAAGAGGTCCTATTTTTCCCATCCCAGCCTCTGAGCTGGGCCACGGTCCTCTGCACTGGCCTCTCTGGAGCCATCTCTGGACCAAGCAGGGCTGCCAGACTGCGCTGCCTGCCCCAGAGTTTACAAACAAAGCCAGGGAAAGGGCTGGGGCTGTGTGTGAGGACAGCAGCTATTCCTCCCTCAGCTGCGGCCAGTCCCCTCCTCCCCTCCTTTCTACAGGGGCAGAAACAGAAGACTAGGGTGGCAGGGCAAGTAGCTGTATACAAACCAAAGGAAGGACTCAAGAGAAAAAAATAAACTAGGGGCACAACCCCCTTGGGTGCCTCAGGGGAATGAAAAACAGACATGCCCACATACCCACAAGTTCACATACGTTTACACAAATATATCCTTGGAGAACCACACACATATATACATATTCGAACACATAAACATTCAAATACCGATGCACACAAATGCTCGCTTGATACGCACAGAGTTCGGGCCATAGGGTTGCCAGAGTCCAGTCTCACTCGAACCCCAGCTCCCTGCGGGTTCCTGAGAGAGCAGCCCCAGCCTTGAGCCGACCCTCTCTGGGCCCCCCGCCCCGCATCCGGAACAGCTGGAGTCGGCCTGGTGGTGCACTCAAGCCGGGCGCTGGGCTGGGCGGGGCCGGCAGCGGGGCCCCGGCCGGGGCCCGGCAGAGCGCAGCTGGGAGGCCCTGAGCCTGCCCCGTTAGCCCCGGCACCCGGCCTGGCTACCTCGGCCGGACGCCGATCACCAGACGGGCCGTGGCCCCAGTCGGCCCGGAGAGCAGAGGCCGGAAAAGTGTGCAAGATTGCGAGAGGAGGTAAGGCTGTCGCTTCGGCTCCGGCCGGGGAAGAGGTGCCTAGAGCCATCAACAACTACCCTCGCTCCACCTCTCGCCTGGGTAAGGCTGTATCCTCGGACTGGCCTCCTCCCCCAACCCCTGGGATTCCCCCACCCCTGTGTCCTGTGTCGCCTCACCCAGGGCTGCAGAACCTCCTCGGACCTACCGCGGGCCACCCCGAGGGCTGCAGATTCCTTCCGCCAGGCGCGTCGCCCAAGGCCGTGGGTGAGGGGTGAGTGGGTCTAGGGGTAGGGGCGCTGTGTCCTTGATCTCAGCTCGACAAAGTCTGCTCTGGGTGGCGACGGGGCCCACCCAGGCTCCCGGTCTTACCTGGCCCGCGCGGCGGCTGCATAACTCCCCGGCTGTGCTCTTGCCGCCCTTCTCGGGCGCAAAATCCCGGGTTGGAGAGCCCGAGACCTCCGGGCCAGCGCTGCCATCACAGCCAGGCCGGCGGGAGGCGGGTGCTCCGGGAGGGCGGCTCGCAGTTTGGGGTGGGGGCGGCGGCTTTTCAGTCGCCGGAGGTTCGGGTGCAATAAAGGCGCGGCTAAGGTAATTTACAAACAGCTCGGGCCGAGCGCGGCGCAGCGCCCGGACTGACAGGCGCATTAGGCAGGCTAATTCCAGCCGGCTCCTCCTACCCCAGGCCCGCTAATTAATGAGCTTCCCAACTTAGAGCCGCCTGCATTGGACAGACAGAGAGTGAAAGAGAGGACGAGGGAGAGGGAGCGAAGGAGAGAGACGGGGGGAGCAGAGAAGAGAGAAGAGGGAGGGAGAGAGGGAGGGAGAGAACGGGAGGAGAGAACAGAGAGAAAGAAGAGAGGAAAAAGACGGAGAAAGAGAGACAGAAGTGCCGCTGCAGATAATTGATGACTCCTCGATCAAGGCTAACTTGTTAGCAATAGTCAATTGCCCCATCTCTCCGCCTCCCCTCGCAGTACGGGATCGGCGCCCTCGCCTCGGCTCTTCCAACTGCTGCCGCCAGGACCGTGGGCCAGGAACCGCCGCGGAGCCACCTGACACCTTTAAATAGCACCGGGGCTGGCGAAACTGGAGCCCCGCGCGGCGCGCCCCGGCTCGGGCCTCGGATTGCTGGAAGCCCCGGCGGCTGCAGCGCCAGCGTCAGCGCCCTCCTCCTGGGGCCCCGTGCGGCTCTGCTCGCCTCTGCCGTTGCGCTAATCGGCCCCGAGCCCGGCCCGCGCCCTGCCCGGCGCGGCCTCCTTCCCGTCTGCTTCCCGCCGCGCCGTCCGGCGCCCGAGCTGCCCGCGGGCTGGGTCCCCGAGGCCCGAGCCGCCGAGGCCGGGCCCCCAAACGAGGCCGAGATGACTTCCAAGGAGGACAGCAAGGCGGCGCCGGGGGAGGAGAGGCGGCGCAGCCCGCTGGACCACCTGCCGCCTCCCGCCAACTCCAACAAGCCGCTGACGCCGTTCAGCATCGAGGACATCCTCAACAAGCCGTCTGTGCGGAGAAGTTACTCGCTGTGCGGGGCGGCGCACCTGCTGGCGGCCGCGGACAAGCACGCGCCGGGCGGCTTGCCCCTGGCGGGCCGCGCGCTGCTCTCTCAGACCTCGCCGCTGTGCGCGCTTGAGGAGCTCGCTAGCAAGACTTTTAAGGGGCTGGAGGTCAGCGTCCTGCAGGCAGCCGAAGGTAGGCGCCGCCACTGGGTTCCCCCGCGCCCAGCACCCCGCGACCTGTTCCGTGTGTCCCACGCTTACTGCCCTGTGTTTCTGCCCGCCTCACCCCCCACGCCGGTCGTCAGGGCCCTCCAACCCAAGCCGCCGCCACTGGGAGTGGAGATGCGTGGAACAGGACCCAAACCCTGTCTCCTAGGGACCTCGGGATAGGCTAGAGGCGAGTGACCGCGGAGGGGAGGCGGGAACCCAAGATCTCTCCGCAGTCTGCCTGGCTCCCTCCCATTCTCAGTGGCCTGCTAACTCCTAGCCCTGTTCCTGGGGTGCGGAATGGAGAGCCTTTGCTGGGACCTTTTGGATAGCAGTAGAGTCGTGTTGATTGCGACGAGGTGGAGAGCCAACATTCACACCCAGTCAGAGCGTCCCTGTCTGGCTCTCTTAGGTTCTAGCGACCTCGGTTCTTTCAAACGAACTCTCAGGTGACGGGGCAGAGATCAAAACAATTTTTCCTAGGGACTTCCGGTAGACGAGAGATGGAGGAAGGGGGCTTGCCATAGCCTAGGCTTGCCCTAGTCCAGGTGGCCGAATCTAATCCGAGAAGGGAACAGCGGCAGACTGATGGCCGGATGGGTCTAGGTGGGGTGAGTAAGAGCCGGGGTGGGGTCTCCTCTCCCCGGGCGCAAGACTATACTCTGGTTTCCTCGCAGGCCGTGACGGGATGACCATCTTTGGGCAGCGGCAGACCCCCAAAAAGCGAAGAAAGTCGCGCACAGCCTTCACCAATCACCAGATCTATGAGTTGGAGAAGCGCTTTCTCTACCAGAAGTACCTGTCCCCCGCCGATCGCGACCAAATTGCGCAGCAGCTGGGCCTCACCAATGCTCAGGTCATCACCTGGTTCCAGAATCGGCGAGCCAAGCTTAAACGGGACCTGGAGGAGATGAAGGCCGACGTGGAGTCCGCCAAGAAACTGGGCCCTAGCGGGCAGATGGACATCGTGGCGCTGGCCGAACTCGAGCAGAACTCGGAGGCCGCAGGCGGCGGCGGCGGCGGCTGCGGCAGGGCTAAGTCAAGGCCTGGCTCTCCGGCACTCCCCCCCGGCGCCCCGCAGGCCCCGGGCGCCGGGCCCCTGCAGCTCTCGCCAGCCTCCCCGCTCACAGACCAGCCAGCCAGCAGCCAGGACTGCTCGGAGGACGAGGAAGACGAAGAAATCGACGTGGACGATTGAGCGGCGCCCGGCATCTTCCACCGCCCCCCGAGCTCCGAGCGCCGCCCGCCGCCTCCCGGACCGGACCGCCGAGGGGAGCTGGGACCTCCTCTGCAACTCCCGCCTTCTCCCCGTCCTTGGCCCGGACTTGGCTCCCGGCAGCCGCCTCTTCCCTCTCGAAGCAATAAACCCGGGCTGACCGGCGGAGCCGGTCGCCGCGCGCGGCCTCCACCGCCCCGGGAGCCCTCGCCGTGAAATTCTGTATGGCTTGTGTATAAATATTTAAGCCTATATACCGGGTTCTTCCCAGCGCAGCCTGAATTCTTCCTTTCTTTTATTTGTTAAAGTTCCAGAGATTTCCTTGATTTCAAAGCTCAGGCTGCCGGCTTTGCTGAGGGCGAGGCAGAATCGAGGGTAACAAACACTTAACCTCGAGGTCTGGGGGAGGAGGCCGCCCCGACTTTTTGATTTTTCTCTGCATGTGGCGAATGCACCGGTCCTCTCCCTCCTCACCTCCCTAGACCTATTGCAGTTTTCTTTTCTTCCCTTCTGCCTTTATTTCCCCCACGCGTGGGAAGGGACTGAGGGGGACAACCGGGTCCTGACTTGCAAGATTTAAATCAGTTTTCTCCCCCCACAATCCGCCCCCCCCCCCGCAAAGAAAGTCTGTTTTCGATGCCATTTCTGCCTCCTAATGCCCAGAAACGTTATTTTAAAGATTCCTTCCCACCCTCTCTTGGTTGCCTTGGACTGACTACTGGGGTCCAGGTCTTAGGGACAAAGCAGGGGGAAATCCAACAACCAATCAACCAACGAAAATGGAACCCAAAGTCCAAGCATTATTTTTTACTCTTTTTAGAATTTCTTTGCATGTGACAGAGACTGAGAGGAGGCCCACCTCAACCCTCACCCACCTCCTCCACAGCTCTGGGTCTGTCTTGCAGTCTCCAATGTCCTGCTCCTAGCTCGTCTTGGCCAGACAAGGGTGGCTGGATGAGGGTGGGTCCCCCGTGCCACTCCCCTTCTCCTGCCCTGCCCTCTCCCTCCCGGACTGTACCTAAGGCCTCTTTCTCCGATAAATAAAGTCTTTGCCATTTTACTAGAACCGGCGGTGACCGTGTCTGAATGAGTGGACCTTCTTCAGTGAAGCCGCGGCAGGCTCGGTGTCTCTCGGCTCCTGCTCTCGGGCTGCCTAGGCCTTGGCGATTTGGAGGAGTTTCGGGGCAGGCGTGAGAATGAAGGGTGAGGGGGAAGTGGTGAGAGAGAGGAGGCGCTTGTTGCCCACGAACACGCGGCAGCTACCAAATGGTGAGGGGGCGAGAGAAGCGGGCTTCGCCAGGTCCGGGTAAAAAGTGAGGCGTACAATGCTGGGAGGAAATCTGTGCGTACTTTGAGGGCGCCACGGGTGCAAAATTAATTTACGTGCGGCAAAGGCTGAGGGTGGGGGGACTTGCCCTGGGGTTCGTGCATCGCAGCCGAGACCCAAGGGTATTCTTCCTGCGCTCCCCGGGACACCGGCTAAGCCTTGGGTGGTACAGTTCAGTCGGACAGCGGGGTGGAGCCTGAGGGCTCCCAAGTTTCGGTTCGCCAGAGGGCCTCAGCCTTGGGGGAGGAAAGAAAATAAAGCCAAAGGCACGAGGGCAGACTAAATTGCTGACATGGGCACAGGAAGATGTGAGCCCGGGGCGTCTGTGAGTTGGGATGGATTTCTGGTAATGCTCACAAATTCTGGGCCCCGAGCGCTGCTGGGGACAGAGACAAATCTACCAAGAACTCTGCAGGGGGCTGGTGGGGGTGTCCCAGCGCCCCGAGTGCGGCTGGGGCACGAACAGGGGCAGCTTTCACTTTTCCGAACGGACCGGGTTTCTCTCTGGGCTTTTGTTATCACTGGGCTGGCGAGTGGCCGCTGTCACTAGAGGAAGGTCCCGCCTCCAGGCCACTCGGCTCTCTTTCTAAGCAAAATTGATGTGAGAAATGCGCATCTGTTCTCGGGCAGGCGCTGGGGCCCCGGGGCCTGAATCCGAACGTGCGAGTCCACGAGGAAACTAAGGGAGAAAAATAGAAAAAGGAGAACAGGAAAAAAAAAAAAAAAACACTTCAAAATCTGATCGAGAAAGTGGAAAGCCACAGAGCCGAGGGGAGAAAGAGGAAAAGCTACACACACAGAGAGAAACAGCAACAGAGACGGAGAGAGAAAGGAAATGGGGGAAAGAGAGGAGCGGCGAGAGCGAAAGAAGCAAAGAGGCGGCCGGGCAGCCGGGCCGGCGTGAGGCCGGTTCCTCCCGGGCGGCATAAATCGCCCTCTCAGGATGGATGGGTCTGTAATTCGGAGCGCGGACCATGAAGGCCGGGACGAATGGACCCGGGCGGCCGCTGACAGGCGACAATAGCCGGGCCCAGCCCCCCGCGGCTCCGGGTGCGGGCGCGGCCACGGCCCTCCGCAGCCCAGAGCGCGCCGGCGCTGGCGACCATATGGTTTTTGAATTTTCTTCACAATTTGTAGACAATTTGATGGATTAGGTCCCCGCGCGCGCCTCCCCGGCACAAAGACGGCGCAGGGACCGCGGCGCGGCGGTCACTCGGGCATCTGCGCCCGCCGTGCGCACCCCGCCCCCGCCCGGCCCCCGCCCCGCGCCCGGAGCCCGGGGCCGCCCGCCCAACACGCCCATGAATCCCAATGAAGCGGCCCTGGCACCTCCGGCCGCTCCCCGCTTCGCGGCCCCGGGCCGGGCCCTGCTGGGTCCCTTCGGGCTGGGGGCGGCGGCCCCGGGGCTAAGCCCACCCGAGCTGCGGGGCCCGCGGGGCGCGCAGCTAAGCAGGCGCATCGGGGCTGAGGAGAAACGGGGCCATTTATCCGCCCGTCTAGTTAAAGCGGGTTATTTGTTTGCTTCCCTGGCCTCCCCCTCCCCTCCCCCTTCCCTCCTCCCCCTCCTTCCCCTTCTGCCTTTTATTCTTTTGTCTCTAAATGGATTTAATGAGCCTGAAAAACATGACAATTGAATATAACCAAGAAATAAAAAATAACGAGGGAGGAAGGAAGGAGGAAAAGAAAGAAGGAAAGAAGGAAGGGGAAAGATTAATAAAATAAAGGGGAAATCCATTCAATTCAGCAAATGTTTGTTGTGCGTCTTTTCTGCACCAGGCCACGCTGAGGGCTGGGGAAATGGAAACGAATCAGATCCAGTTCCGGCCCTCAAGGAACTCCCAGTCTAGCGGACGGGTCCCGCCGTACCCCAGCGAAGACACAGGAGACTGGGCCGAGGGGCAGGGAAGCGCCTTTTGAAGAGCTCGGAGAAACGACTTCGGGCTCGGGGTAGAGGGGGCTTCAGGGAGGAGGTGGCTTTGGACCCAGGCCTGGAAAGACGAGGAGGAATTCGTTGTTTCTATAGGCCAGAGAGAAGACGGGAGGAAGGAGGGACTGCAGTCGTCGGAGGGAAGAGAGAGGCGAACGCTGAGCCCAAGGAGGCCCGAGGAGAGCGCTCCGTGCAGGGTCCCACACCGTTTGGGGAGCGGTTTCAAGCCGCCCCGGCGCAGTCTTCTCGGCTGCGCTGGATTCCATGCCTCCGCCAGGCTGCCCGTGGGCTTCCGGAGCCTCGCTGATAGCGCGCGTGGCCTTGGAGGTCCGACTCGTTCGACCGGGCAGCGTGGTGCGGGGCTAGTCTGGCTCCATCGCGCAGGGAGGCGGCGGCGACCGAGGGCAAGGGCTGAGGGACTTGTCTGGGGACTGGAGGGAGGAGCTGGGATCAGGGAGGCCTGGGCTGTAGCTCACCCTCTCCCAGGCAATCCCGGCTCCGAGGAGAGCAGCTACCCGCGCGCCGCCCGGGGCGCTGGGATGGCCTTGGCCGAGCTTCGGGCGCTACAGCGAGAACCTGTGATGTGAGAGGCCCTCCAACGCAAGTGCGGGCCCTGGTCTCCTCGCAGGCTCCGGCCCGGAGGGCCTCGGGTGCGGCTGTGCGTGGCGTGTTCACTGCATGTGTGCGCTCTGTGGGGGCCGGGCGCGTGCATTATGTGTTTATTCTCCGAGAGTGATTGTACGTGCAAGTGTGGCCTGGATCGTGTGAGGGGCTGTGGGCCCTGCGCCCATTCTCAGGGCGAGGTTCGTTAAGGTTCGGGACCCTCCGGGCAGCCAGCCCTGTTGCCAGAGTTACATTACCGCCCGGGGCCGTCGCGGGCCTGCGTACTCAGGATTCTGGCCTCTCTGCAGACCCACTTTCGCTTCCCCGCTGCCCTGGAGAAGCGGCCTGGCTCTGCCTCCTCCTTCAAGGGACGCGGACAGGTTTTGCCCTCCGGCCCGGGACCCCGCGGCGCGGACGGGCTGGGCCCCTCTGCGCTATCCGGCTAGCTCTGCTTTCCCCGCTCCGCCTTCCCCGGCCCGGGGGGCCGGCGGGCGGCACCGGGTGAGACCAGGAGGCGCAGTTCCTTATTTTACGAGGTGTCGGGCCGGTGTCAGACGCAGCTCCGATAAGTAATACTCCAGTCTGAGGGACCAGAACGTGGTAATTAATCCCAAAGACTTAAGTGTATTTTAGTTCAGGAGAAAAAAAATCACTAATTCAATCGTCCGGAAAATTGAAGTTTGATGCATGAGTCCCCCCTGAAAGGGACGGGCTGGGGCCGCGCGCCTCCCCTCCGCCCCTGCCAGTCGCCGCGGGGACCCCCTCCTCCCCACCCTTCTGAGCCTCCAGGTCCAGGGAAGTCCACTCACCCTGCCCAGCATGTCTCCAACAGCTAGAACCCAGGGGCACCTTGATTTTGCTCCCTACGCTAATAACCAACCCTTTTTCTTGGGGCCCAGAAAGTAGTTTGTGCTGAGAATACAGATGTTCCACACACACACACCCCTGGGAAAGAGGCCTAAGGGAGCGCAGGTGTAGGGGGAGTGGCTAGATAAGGGGCCCAGAGTGGACTGGGGTGGGGGCTGCAGGATATGTGGGTGAGGGGACCCGGAATCTGAGCAAACTGGGGTCATGAGGGTCAGCAGGTCCGAAGCTGCAGTAGTAAGGTGGAGAGGACCCTGGTCGGCTGTGGGAGGAGTCTGTGGGTGTGCTGGGTGGTGATGGTTAGGCTGTAGAACTATGGATGGTTGGTTTGTGTGGGAACTGGATGCCTCCCTAGACTGTGCGCCTGTGCCAATGAGGTCCTGGGCAGAGGTCAGCAGACCTGGGGGAGCTGGGAGCCTGATCCTGGGTGGGTTTACAGTGTCTGCCAAAGATGAGGCTCAGGACTGGAGCAAAGGAAGGTGGTGGTCCTGGGCCTGTGCATGTGTCTGAGAGGGGAGCGATTCTCTGGATGGAGAATTCCAGCCTGAGTTTCCCTGGGGCCCCACTCCTGCACCCCCAGATTCAGGGCTGCCATCAGCAAGTCACCTTGGTGACTAACAGTTGCCAGTCCAGGAGGAGACCTTGGGGCTGAGGGGGTGGGGGTATGTGTGTGTGTGGCCAGGTTCTCCAGCACCAACAGGGTGTGTCACTGAGTGTGTCAGGAGAGCGTGTGCAACCAAGAGACTAGGCATGTACAGCTGACTGATGGAAACGGAGCATGTGCAACTGGGGGCGACTGAATGTGTGCTGCTGTGTGTGACTAGGTGTGACTAAGTTTATGCAATGGACAGAAAAGAAGTAAAGCTGTCACTGGTGTGGGAGTGACCAGTGGGTGAAGTGATCCTGCTCTGGGTGTGCGATGTGTGTAAGGGATTGAGTGTGTGCAGATAACTGAGAGAATGAACACTGATGTGGAACTGAAGCTGCAAACAAACAGAATCCTAGCTCCAAACAGCTTGACAAGCTGGCTACTCAAATTCTCAAATTTAGAGTTATGGGGGGGCAGGGGGGATGGGGGGGTGGGAGTGTCGGTGGGGGTGTGGAGGAATGGTACACATGATCAGAAGGGAAGGAGGCTTATGAAAGGAGTGGAGAACCTCGGTCTGAGCCTGAGTCTACTCTGAAGGCAGTTGAGGCAGTGAATAAACACTATAAGCACAGGCTCTGCTTTTTTGGTTGGGGGGGGGGAGTGTCTTCTGTATGCTGTTGGGTAATGGCTAGGATACAGCCTGCCCCCTCCTACTCAAGTTGGTCCCCAGGCTGAAACTTAGTGCAATTTGGCTTTGGCTGTACTAGTCCCAGGTTGCCCTGGAAGGCCCAGCTTCCCCCAGCTAGGTTACTCCTCCCTGTGGGGACTCCTTTATGTCCTAAATGGGGAGGGCAATGTTGATGTGTGTGTATAGTGGATGGTGGGTAAGTGATGCTGCTGGCAGTGTCGGGACTGAATGAGTCCTGCCTGCTTTGGAATCTGGTGTGTGTGTGTGTGTGTGTGTGTGTAATGTGTGCAGGGGTTGCTGTGCATTGGTGTGTGCAAGTAGACATGTGCAGGCTTCCTCATGGAGAGCTGGGTGTGGTTAGCTGCTTGTGAGTAAATGCGGATATGGCAGGGAAGGAAGAATAGTCTTCTGTGAGTATCCTGGGGCCACTGTGGGTTTAGTTATCAGCATGCACAGATAGAGATGAGAAGTTGTCACCACATCTAAGTGTGGTTGTGCCATCTGAACCAAAATGTGCTCAAAACTCAAGGACTCAAGTAGGAAGCAGTGGGTTCTAGGGCTCTGTGGGGAGGGATCTAGGGCTGGGAGGCTCTTCTGCCAAGAAATAGACCTTGCCTGCTTCCTCACCTATCCCCTCAACATAGAGCCTGGGAGGGAGGGTAGGGTGGAGAAGTGACCCCTCCCATGTCTCAGAGGCTGCTCAAAGTGAAGTGCCTGGGTCATAGGGACTGTTCCCTCTCTCCTGACATCTGTGATGGCGCTTATTGATCTGGTTGCCTGCGAACCCCCTGGGATCACATGCCCACATGAGAGGAGTGGAGAACCTCAGTCTGAGCCTGAGTCTACTCTGAAGGAAGCAAGGCAGTGAATAAACACTATAAGCACAGGCTTTGCTTTTTTGGTTTTGGGGGGCGGGGATGTCCTCTGTACGCTGTTGGGTAATGGCTGCCTGCCATGGCAAATCCAGGGCACATACAACATAGACACACATTGTCACACAGACATCCTAGAAACAAGGCAAACACACAAGGCAGGCACTAAGTTGCACAGACTCCCAATGCAGAAACCCAAAACACACCCACAGGGACACAGACATATGGAATGCCCAGAAACAGTGCAGTCACAGCACATGCGTGGACATACAGGTAGCCAGCAGCACACACAACAGTTAGACAGAGACCGTTGCTGTGAAACAGTTATGCCAGCCCTACTGTTATACAAACAATACAGACAGAGGCACAGCCCATAATTACCACAAGCACACACGTGCCGTGCCTTCAGACATTCTGTGCAACCAAGGCGCGGAGAGGGAGCTAGCTGGTTTAGGTGACTTTGGGGAAAAAGCTGCCAGGGTTCTGACTGTTCTGAGCAGAGTTCAAAAGCAACTGAAGAGAGCAAGTCATAGACAAAGGTTGTGGGCAGGGAAGCTGAGGCTGCCCAGGAGGGTTTCCAGCCCTTGGCCTAGGAGAAAACCAAGTCCCCAACCACCCCAGAAATGCAATCAAAGCTGCCCACCGCCCACCCGCCCTGCACAATGGCTCTGGCTGGAGTCGTTATCATTTTTGTTAACTTTTTATCGACTGTTTGCTAGATGGCATGTCAGTAAAGTGTATGATTTGAGATGAAAAATTAGGCAGATTAACCTGAGGGGAGAGCCTGATTGATTACTAAATAGGATCAATTTGAAAGTTTTAGTCCTGGCGTTTCTGCAGAGCCTCTTAATACTTCAAACTTCAATTTTACGGGCGATTGAACTAAGCATGTTTCTGACAAAATTGATATATGTATTAATTTGCTTTAACTGGTGATTAATTACTCTCCACTGAAAGAATTATATGGAGCTGTTTGCCTGCGATTTGCATATTAATCAAATTCTAGTTGATAATTCCACTGGTGGGGGGGTCAGGGGCGGGGCATGGGTCGAGAGGGTGTGAAGGGGTGTTGGCGCCTGTGCAGGTGCCGGTGTGTGCGCCCCAGTGTATGTGGGGGGCTCCCCACCCCCTCTTTGCTCTCTCCCTGCTTAGCTGCCAGTTTAGTGCATTAAAACCAAAGATGCAGAACGAGTTTGCCCGGCTATTTGGCGGGAGCAGAAATTGCCTGTCCGGTTTTATGATCTGCTCAGCCTGAGCAGCCGGGTCCTTAATGTCCCCTGTCAAAGTGTCCGCGATTTAAAGGGAAAACGGCCCCCGCTTTAGCGCCGAGCTAGCCTGACAAGGGACGAGGCAGGACCGAGCACCCCTTTAAATAACTCCCCTTCCAGAGGAACTGTGGTTTCCAGATGGCACCCTAGCTCTGGGGACCCTCAGAAACCAAGCTATGTCCTTGGAGAGGTCCTGGCTCCTGGGATGCTCTAGCCATGAAGCATGCCCCCTCGACGCATACACGTGGGGCCACATATAGGCACAGTGGAGACCCTGAGACATGGTCAGACACTGTCACTTGAGCTGATGGGCAGGGAGCCACCCTCTTAGACAGGCGCAGTCACACTCCTGTTCACTTAGACCCCCACTCTGGGGCCTGTCCATAAACACACTCAGCTACCCCCACGCACACCCAAACACAGAATCCCACACTGGTGGGGAGCACACATAGACACCCGAGTCACGTCCACACGGCCTTTCAAGCGCACGTGGTCACACACAGACACACGTACATTTTCAGATCCACAGGCAGACCTCATCCACACATACACCCAGGCTTGGAACCCTCTTGCATGGGGAATTCGCAGGCAGCTGCATACACCCCAAGGCCTGCTCCCATCTTCCCAGGCACTTTGCAAGTCCCCACGGCCCCTCCTGGTCCCCTTGCCCCGCCCGACTCTTTAAGCTAAAGGGGGCGGCGCCACTGAATCAACTTTTCCCATCTCTAGATTCAAAGGGTAGGAGTGTAATTAAAACCAGATAATTAATGAGACAATATTCCTCCAGCTACATCTTTAATGAACAAACCCCTTCAGGGCAGCCTCTTCTTCTAGGCTCATTAAAGAGAAGAAAGTTGAGCGGCTCGCGGACTTCCCAGCGCGTTAATAACCAACGCGGAGTGGGTGCCTCGGCTGGGAGCTCGGGAGCCGCCCGGCGCTTCCTGGCGACCATCCTCCCACCACCACTCTGCACCTTGGCCCGCCCCCACTCCCATCCCCTCCACCCCCGATACCCACCTAGCCCCAACCTCTCGCGCCTCCCCAGAGATCCCGCCAGCCGCAGTTCAGTGACTCCCAGCTCCGCCTGCCCTCTCTCTGGCGGCCTCTCGCCAGCACCAGGCAAACTGCGCTCTGATGTGAGCGGCCGTCAGGCCTCCCATTTTCCCTTTCGCCCCGCGCTGCGCGTTCCGGGCCCTCTGGCTGGCTGGGGCCGGCTCTGTAGAAGGGAAATCAAGGCAAGGTAGGGGCCCGAGTCTCCCTCTGAACCTCAGCGCCCTAGCTGGGTGGCCTAGGACTGGCCTTTGATCTGCGGTCCTGGGAAGGGACGGGCTAGAGGTCGGGGTAGAGGCGCTGGTTTTCCATGGGCACCTCGTACACTTTCAGGAACGCGCACTAGCAGCCACATGCACGTGCACTCGCGCGCACGCTATCTTGCATACACAGGCATGCCTACTCGCTGGCGCACACAAACGCACCGTCGCGGGGCCAGACCGTGGGCCCCGACACAGGGGGAGAGCCTGGCTTGAGCCTTCTCTCCTGCTGCCTGAGGTCGCCCCGGCGTCAGTCTTCTCCAGGGTGGGAAACTTCTCGCTTGGCGCGCAGCCTCCTGGGCCTGGAGCAAGCCTCTGGGCTAGATTAACTAGGAGTGGGCAGCACACAGGGGCTCGGGACCGGGGGAGCCCTAGCCAGACCCAGGCGGGGGCGGTAGCTCTGGCGGCGGCGCCAGTGTTCGACTACGCTGGCTTTTAGGGATGAGTTATGTGGCAATGAGCGGAGTAAATCTGCATGCGCAAAAGATGCTAATTACTCTTAATAGCCTACCCAGACGCCCCGAGACTGGAAACCCAGAAACGTAAATCTGCTCCCGATAAATATTTTTAATTGTGAAATTTCCTGGAAAGAAGGGTTTGGTTGCGCGGACCGAGGCATTTGGCTTTGGAGGGAGGAAAACGGCCCCCACTCGGAAAGCCGGGTCTGGAGTCAGGGACTCGCCGCACAAGGGCGCCTGGAGTGGGCTGAGCGACCTGAGCCCGGCTGGCCGGCACTGGGTAAAGTTAGTGATGTATCGCATTAATTACCAGTGTGAGCTGCAAATGGTTCGAGGCCCAGGGAAAATTAATGGGAATCCAAATTCTAATTATGTAGCTGTTGTTAAAGAGTTTAACTAGATAGTCATGGAGAAAATTGGATTATGCATAGAAATATGCAGCCGGCGCACGCGGTCTGGGACAGGGGTCCGGGACTCTCAGCCACCTCCCCCACCCCCGTCCCCGCCTCCGGCACCGTAGGACACTCCTTTCAGAGCAAGGAAAAGACCCACCCGCCCCAGCGTCTTAAGATCTGGCGTTTTCAGCCGGCAGAGGCTGGGCGGAACTCAGGATGGGAGGAGAGGCCGAAAAGCTTGCGGAGGCTCGGGCTTGGATGTAGGGTCGGTGTGGAGGTCCGGGGCTCCTGGGTCCGTTGGTCTGGGTGAGGGTTTGTGCCCACTTCTCAGGTACTGCCTCCGAGTCTGGGCGAATTCATCCTGCACCTCTTTCTGACAATCATACAATCATATCTGGGAGGTGTGGGTTTATATTTTTTCCACTGTCAATTGAAGGAAATAGCCACCAACCGGAAGCCCAATTACACCCGAAGCCTCGGCATTCACTTTATTAGGAACTCTGGATATGTTTCCATTTTCGCAGGAAATGAGCTCTGATGAAGCAGCACTAATACCTCTGGCCTCGGGGAGGAGGAGGGGACTCTCAGGGGAGAGCTCTATTCCCCAGGAGGCCTGGCAGCACGTGGTACTTCGAAAAGGGTCACCTTGGGGCGGCAGTCACCCAGACCTCCATTTCTCCTAGTTTCTCCCAGAATCCTGGGTTTGTTTTGTCCCAGGCCACCCACTCGGCAGGCCCCCACTTTCCCGTATCCCCGCGCTCCGCCGTTGGAGCCTCCACCACGCTGCCACTGGCAGGGACAGGGAGCGAGGGCCTAGACTGTTGAGGGGACTTTGCAGGCCTAAAGGGAGATCGAGCATCCTTTCCAAACCCACCTACCCCATCCCAGGAGATTGGCAACCTCTGAGGATGAGAAGGTTTCTGGAGCTTGGAGGGTAGGCTTGGGTCGCAGGGGAAGAAGCATCGCTGCTCCGCGTCCCAGTCCCGGCTCCCTGCAGTTTCTGAACCTAGGTTTCTATCTCCCCTTAAGGAGAACTCAACCTCTCCCCGCCACCCCCCGCCCCGCCCCTTTAGGAGAGGAAGCCAGCGGGTCTGAGTTTCACCTAAGAGTGCCCAGTTCGCTGGGCCAGGCCTCGTTCTGCGCTTGTCGAAGCTGCCAGCGCATGAAGGTTTCTAGCACCCCTCATCGGACCTCCATTTCCCAGATGGCAGGATGGGATTAACGCTTGCTGTGCACTCGGCCTCTTCCGGGGTCCTCCTTTCCCTCCACAGCGGCTGCGGATTGAACTCGGAGGGCTAGAGCCGGGAAGGAAGGAGACCTCTGGGTCAAGCCTCGGCATATGGGGAGGATCCCTCAAGTTTGGGACATCAGTGTCTCAGTAATTTGCAGGTCTTGAAGAGAAGCTAAACTGGGGCCCGATGGATCAGTTCAGGGAAGACCTCAAGCAGAGGAAGGGGCAAGTGACTCCGGGGTGTCCTGGAGAGACCAACTCTGACCCAGAGAAGTGCCTGAGTCAGATGCAGTTAGAGCCCCTTCCCCTTTCATCCTGGACTGGGTGGGGGAGGGCTGTGGAGAGAAGGTCTTCAAAGCTTGGGGCAGATTTCCTAGAGGGAGTAGACGACGTTGAGGGTTCTGAAGGAAGAGCAAAGAAAGAGGCCAAAGATCTGGAGATTTCTCTCCGTGGCTTCTGGTTGCACAGGATGGAGTATGGAAGGCCCAGGGCAGAAGGTGATAAACAGACCCACAAATCCTGGGAGAAAAGCAGACAAATGGACAGAATCGGGCTTTTTTTTTTTTTTTTTTTAAGTTTCCAGGCCGAATTCAGATTCTAAAACCCCCAATTCTCCCAGTGGCCTCGGAACAAAACCTGTAAAGCTGGAGGTTTTACAGGTTTTAATCTGAAGATATATTAAAATAACTGAGGATCCTCTGACCCTTCACCAGCTCCTGAGGAAAGTCTGGGGGATTCACCCTCTATCCCCCACAATATGTGCCATGCCTTCCCTCCCTTCTCCTCACCCTTTCCAAGCCCTTCTGGGAAATATAGTTGCTTCACAGCGCCCTCCCCCCCAACACCCCCCCCCCCCCCCCCGCCAAATACCAGGTCCATCCTTCTGTTGCAATGAGGAGGACCCTCAGACTCAGAAGGATCCTTTCTGTAGCCCTCCCTAGTCTTCAAGCTAAATCCGGAGCACTTGCAGCCAAGCTCTTCTAAAAGCTTGCGCTTCTCTGAGACGCGGGCTTGGAGTGCCACCTAGTGGCATTTGTGGAGACGTGCAACAGCAGCACGCACCCTTCAACCCCCCCTTTTCCCTCAACCCCACCTAGAACCCCAAAGTCTCACCCTCACACCACAAGCCCTTACGTGAGCACGCTTCACCTCCACTTTTTGGCACTTCGCCATTAGGAGAGGGCCACGGCAAGAAAAGAGCAAGGGTGCAACTGAGGGGCACATCCTTGGAACCCACAGATGCCAGGGACGTTCTTTCAGGAGCTGGACATGGGCTGAGAAAGGCGCAAACCCGTGTCTCTGCTGGTGCGCCGGGGGTACGGGGGCCGTTGAGCGTAAAAACGGTCCTCCTTGGGCTTTATTGTGGCTCAGACGATAAACAGCCTGCAGTACAGAGACCCTGGTTCGATCCCTGGGTCGGGAAGATTCCCTGGAGAAGGGAATAGCAATCCACTCGAGTATTCTTGCCTAGCGAATCCCATGAACAGAGGAGCCTGGCGGGCTATACAGTCCATGGGGTCGCAAAGAGTCGGACACGACGAGCGACTCACACTTTCACTTTGGGGCGTCTCAAGAGGCTACTTCTTCTTCTGGGCGAGTGCCTTAAGGGGAAATTATGAGTGCCTAGTTGTCCCTGTTCCTACTCCAGCCAGGCGCTCCACTGCAGTCACCCGGGACTTCGGAAGCAAATTCAGAACCCTCCTCGCTCCCGAAATTCAAGCCCTCGCAACGGCCTCCACGCGGGAAAGGTTAGGCAAGAGCTCCCTCTGCTGTCCATAGGTCGGTACTGCTGCAGGCTACCGTGCTGACGGGCTGTAAAACTCAAGGCGAGAGGCAGGATCTGTGTCTCTGATCCTGATCTGATCTGCGGGCAGACATCACAGCCATCCCTCTGCCGTCAGAAAGGAGGTCCCTTACCCAAACGGGCATAAGAGGCTTTTCTGATATTTATGGGTTTGCACAAGGAAGAAATGACTCTGCTCCAGAGTTCCACCCCTACTGCTAGTTCTGTGCTCTTTCTGCTGCTGGCCCACACCCCCAACTGACACAGTGTCTGGCAAGTTATAAATTTCTTCCTCTATACTATGATTGTCAAGCCTGTCAGAACAGGGTGTGTTTCATGGGTAGTAATCTCCAGATAGAAAGTCAGGGGAAGGATGAGTACCAGCAGGTCAGTCCACTCAGAGCTATCTAAAAAGTGGTGAGAAGTGATGACTGTGTGTCTGGCACTTCTAGAAGAGCCAAGACTCCAGGATTTTCAGGTGACCACCAGTTATTCCCCGACAGAGAACCCCCAAGACGGCCCTCTCATGGTTGACACACACTGATTTCTGCATTTACCAAGTACTTCCTCTTGCTCACCTAGGCGGCCACCATCTCCTGTTGACACCGAACACCTGACCTTGGGACAGCCACACTCACCAGAGCCCCAATTCTCAGATCCACTCCCACCCCTTGCAAGACATTCTCCAGGCCTGGACTATTAGGAGAAGCAAGGTCAGAGAGGGCAGGAACCCTGGTCAGCTGTGGGATGAGGCAGTCTGTAAAGGTTACCGTAGGTCTTTGCCCTTGAATTTGGCCCTGTCCTTAGAGAAGAGAGGGAGCAATGGATGTGTGTGACAGAAGGAGGGGTAGAGGGCTTTGAAGTCCCTCCCAAATGAAGTCTGGTGACAACCTCTCACTTCGGGTGATGTTCTGTGATTCTGTATAGGTCTCCCAGACCTCTGATCCAGGCTCCCTCCTGCTCACCCGGACACAGATCAAAGTAAACCACAAATATTGGGAATTTCCAGTTACTCTAAGTAGCCCATGAAAATGAGATGTCTTAAACTCAGGCCTTAGATGGGGAAAATGGTAGAAGTGGGGGTTTCTGCCCTTTTCCTTCCTTATCCTTTCTCTCTTGAGGTCTTCAGTAATTTCCCATGAAGGGGCATGGCGCTTCCTCCTCTCTCCAGTGTGGACATCTGGGGGTCCTCACAGTCACTGCACTTCAAGCCAGAACACCTCGTGTGCCCTTCTCTCCAGGTCTAGGATGGGAAGGCAGCAGGGGAGCCTTGGCTGATGTGCCTGGCTGGATGCCAATCTGAGCTTGGGAAAATGCAGATTTCAGGGCTGTTACTCCAGAGCCACCCAAATGGAATCCCAGGGAACCAGACCTGAGACTCTTCCCTTTGGCGTGGGAGCCCCCTCCCTCTCTGCCCCTTCCTGGATTCTTGTGCACGCTGGTCTGTGAGGAGTATAGAACCTCCCCCCTCCCCTCACCCTCAGAATGGCTTACCACAGAGGAAATCATGCCTGTAATTAGGGATCAGACAGCCTGGGGGCTTATGCCTGTGACTTCCTAGCTGTGGAACTTTGGCAAGTCACTTCATTCCTCTGAGCCTCAGTTTCTCCATCTGTGAGTTGGGGACAGTAATCCCTGCCTCAGAAGGTAATACTGAGGCCTGGATGAACCTAATGTTCCCAAAAGGTCTTTGTAAAATCTCAGTACAAATGCCAGTTATTATTCAAGAACTTCAGAGAGAGATGTGAGGTATTAATAAGTTCAGGAGGAACCCGCTTCCCCCCTCCAACTTCAGAGATTTCTCCTCCTTTTGGGCACATGAGGACATTCCACTTGCAGTGCCCTGAGGTCTCTACACTGCTCCCACATTTTCTTCCCAGCCCACCTCTCCCACTGAAGAAATGTAACTGATCTCTGTGGGAAAACAAAGGGGGAAACAGCCATGTCCTCACCCTTCACACGAAGGGGCTTACCTTGAGTCAGTTTCCAGTATTAACAAAGTGGTCATGGGTTAAGTTCACCTGCCAGGGGTGAGGGGTTGGGGAGAACTTGTTAAAAAAAACCACAGGAGGCTGAACCTGGATCAGGAGTTGGGAGGGGGTTGCTGGCTGGTACATTTTTATCATGCTCTCCAGGCAATTGGGACTCCTCTGTCGCTGGGGGAGACCCACTGCCTTGAACTATCTGGGTTATTGGTTGTAAGTAGGCAGTGGGGCCCTGCCAGAAAACTTCCCCCCAGAGAGACTGCCTGAGACCCCCAGAGATCCCTGTCTCTGGTTTCCTTCTATGGCAGAGGGTGGGGTAGGGAGTAGTGAGGTAGGGAGGTATGGTAGAGAGTAGTGAGCTGGGTGGACGATGGGGACAATAACCTAGAATGACATAGACCCAGAACAACAGGAGGCAGGTCTGATGAGAAGAGCAGGGCTTTGAGGTGTGGGACAGGGGTCTCACTCACACTGGCCTTGAGGTCTAGGCCTTGACTTGTCTAAAGCCAGTTTCTTCATCTGTGAAATGGGAGTGACACTCAGACCTGCTCTGTTCTAGAGTGCTCCTGAGTAGCCATGATTTCCAAAGAGGGAGTTGTTTTTTCACCAACATATAGATGGGTGCACATGTATGTAGAAATAAGAAAAGAACATGCATCTTTTCCTGAAACTTACTGGTTTTTTTTTTTCCACTGAAGCCTGACACTGCTGCTACAGCTCGGGGAGGAAAGCGGACGTAGATCCTGGGTATCTTTCCATGCCTAGATTTTGGGGTGGTACCTTGTAAACTGTAAACAACAGACTGTTGGAATGTTGGTTGATTTAAATAACAGACAAAACATTACCCTTTGGGGAATAGTGTGGGTGTGCCCATGTCTTTGAGATGATAAGTTGGAGGAAAGGGAGGGCTTGTGAGCACGTGTAGGTACTTCAGGAGCTGGTGATCCAAGCAGGATGGGAGATTGCCAATTTTTAATAGTACCAAGGCTACAGTAAAAAGGCAAGCATTCAATTTGCAGTCTTCAGCCCCTAGAAAGCAGCCCTCAGCTGCCTCTTAGGAGTCTGCCTCCCTGTCAACTGGCATTTGAGGGGCTCATACTCAGGCCTTAGGCGATGGGGAGACCCACAGCCACCTCTGGGAGATCACAGAGGGTATATGAAGGGATATCTAAGCTGCTATAACAAGGAGGCCCCCAAATACAGAGGCTAAATGGGATAGATGTCTGCTCCTCTTCACATAACTGTCTATGTTTGTGCGCTCAGTCGTGTCCAACTCTTTGTGACTCCATGGACTGTAGCCCACCAGGCTCCTCTGTCCATGCGAGTCTCTAGGAAAGAACACTGGAGTGGGTTGCCATGCCCCCCTCCAGGGGATCTTCCTGGCCCAGAGATGGAACCAGCATCTCATTATATCTCCTGCATTGGCAGGTGGGTTCTTCACCACTAGCGCTACCTGGGAAGCCCCATCACAGTCTGTATGCTGTCACAATTAACAGCAGATTCACCAGGTTGCCTGGTCTCAAATCCTACCCTTCGTGACCTTACGAAGTTAACCCCTCTGTGTCTGAGGTTCCTCATCTGTAAAGTTGGGATGACAATAATCAATGACACAGTAATTCTGCCTATTAGGATTTTTGTGAAGATCAAATGAGTGAAGCCCCTCCAAAAATTTCTTTATTGAGCACCTCCTACGTATTGGTCACTGTTTGAGGCGCATGGTGGCTCTCACGGTGGTGGTGCTAAGTCAGGTCCGACTTCGCAACCCTGCGGACTGTCGCCCCCTGGGCTCTTCTGTCCTTGGGATTTCCCAGGCAAGAATATTGGAATGGGTCACCCGTTCCTTCTGCAGTGGCTCCTACCAGTGGGCTCAAATTGGCTGCTCTAGCTCCTGCCATTATGTCTGCCTCCCAGTCAGTAGGAAGAAGGAAAGGATAAGAGGAACACATACCCATTTCTTTTAATAGCAAAACTTAAAAGTGGTCTACAGCTGACCTCCTCATAGCTATCAGAATTCCCTTGCCCAGACTCACCTCAGCTGCAAGGATGTTGGGAAGTATAGGCTTCAGCTATGTGACCATATGCCAGCTAAAACTCAGGTGTGATAAACAAAGAAGGGGCTCATGGAATTTTGTAGAAAACTAGCATTTTCTTCGTTCCTGGGGGCAGCCACATCTTCCTCACATAGAGCCCCTGAGGAAGACAGGGACAGAGCAGGGGACGAGAGGGAGCCTGAGGGAAAAAAGTCATAAAGGGGTCACTTAAGAAGGAAGGTCCCTGAGGGAATTCCCAGGTGGCGCTAGTGGTAAAGAGCTTGCCTGCCAGTGTGGAAGACTTAAGAGATGCAGGTTTGATCCCTGGGTTGGGAAGATCCCCTGGAGGAGGGCACAGCAACCCAGTATTCTTTCCTGGAAAATCCCCATGGACAGAGGAGCCTGGTGGGTTATAGTCCCTAGTGTCACAAAGAGTTGGACACGACTGAAGCAACTTAGTAATCATACACGCAGTGGTTATGACTCTACCCCGGGTTCAACCCCTGGTCAGGAACTAAGATCCCTCAAGAAAAGAAGGAAAGTCCTTGAGACAGGGATAAGGATATGGGAGGGCAGAAGCCAAGACCAGCTTGATGGCCAGGATCTGGGATCAGGGAGATGTCCTGGGGACAGCGGACAGGCTTTATCCATTTGGATCTCCCCCTTCCTCTGGGTTCTGAGTTAAGGTCTGTGGACTTCTGCGCTGGGGAAAGGTGCATTATCTTTTGTGCTGGCTCCAGCCCAAGAGGAGGAAGACTAATGCTGGAGGGTGCTGGGGGAGTCCTGAGTAGTGGGAGTGGAATCAGCCACAGGCCAGCGAGAAGTGGCCCAGCGTTTCCACCCAGAGGGATGATGCGCTGAGATTCCCAGGGCCCAGGAGAAGCCACCAACAGGAGGCACTGGCTGGGAAGGTGTACGGGCTACAGACCTGACCTGCGGGGATGTGTGAAGGGTGGCATGCGTGACCACTGATGGAGCTGGGGACTTGGGGGCACAGGGGCAATGTGATGACACTGAAACCCGGGCTTTCCTCACACCCACCCCCTCAGCCTGTCGTCTGGCTGTGCTCTGCATGGATCCCTAAGCTGACGGGAGCGTCTGGACCCGGCATTCTTCACCCAGTGCCCAGAATCCCCTGCAGCTGTGCTTGAGCATGTTTTTCTGGATGATGACGCATCGTTTGCTGTTAGCAGATTCCTAAAGGGCCTGTGAATCAGCAGAAATCAACAACCGAGATCTCTCTTTTCCGGTGTCTGCCGTGAGGAAAGCACCTTGATCTGATTCTGAAACTCCTATGACAGTGCATATAAATGTTTGTATATGTTGAGTTTGAGGATGAGCAGGAAATCATAGCCCCTGTCCCTGGGAAGACAGCAGCGAGGAAATGGTTGAGGTTCCGGCCAAAGCCCTCCAGCCAGAGAAAAGGGAGGTAAGCCCCAGAGGCAAGGGAGGCTGGGACAGGTGGGATCCATGCTGTCACCAGTAGGAGACTCCCTGGAGGAAGAGAGGCAGCCCTCCGGACCCAGCCGGAGAAGGAGGTCAGAGGGAGAAAGCATAGCAGAGGGAGAAAGACAGATGGGACTTGGCAAGTGGAGGTGAGATCCAGCGGGTGTTTCCCCCTTCTTCAGCTCTAACCTTCGATAAACCTGGATTCCCCAAGACTGGAGATTTTGGACAGCGAAGTCTTTGGAAGCATGAGACAGGCTTTCGATATGTATCTGTTGAGTAACTGAATGACTGAATAAATAAAGCAAAAATGATTTCGTGAGGGTACAGCCATGTTAATAAAGAAACAGGAAACACAATCTTTGTTAGTCATCTGAAGCAGGGCCCCAGTCATTCCAACACGGAGTTGTGCTGTGTGCCAAGACTCTCCCATTCAATCCCCAGATCCACCTAAAGACACAGGCACTGGGAGTTGGGGTGTCCTCGTGCAGATGGGGACACGAGGCTGAGGCTAGGGCACCATGCACTGTGGCAGTTTGCAGCTGATCAGAACTGGACCTGCTTTCTGACTCTGCTTATGGGGTGAGGGGAGCACCTTACAAGCCTGCCCCTCTTCTCAGGTCCTGGAGAGGTTGAATCATCCAGCTTCACTTTCAGCATCTCTTTAACCCCCTTTCTAGGTGAGTGGTGACATCCATCTCTCCAGCCTCTTGCAACTCCAAGTGTGGTCCTGAGACCAACAGCATAAGCACCAGCTGGGAGCAAGTTAGAAAAGCAGAAGCTCGGCCTCTCCCAGACCGGATGAGTCAGAATCTGCATTTTAACAGGATTTCCCTGAGTGATTGGTGAAGTTCAGCTCTCGATCTCTCTCTCTGCCATCCCCTGCTAAGGGAAGCCTTGCTAACCTCATTTGTAGGAAGCCACTTCCTCAGGGATGCTGGAGGCAAGGATGCCTGTGTCATTCAAGACCGGCAGCCTCTCTGGTCCTCCTTCAGATTTCCTAGGACTTCTTCCTATCAAACCTTCCTTCTCCCTCCAACCAGAGAGCCAGACCCAGTGGTGCCCTCCCCACCACAATCCCTGCATTACCTGAAAACAACAGTAACGAAACTTTAAATCCCAGAATAGTTTTAAATTCGCAGAAAAGTTGCATAGTATGGAGTTTCCATATACCCCTCACCCAGCGCCCCCTATTGTTAAAGCCTTGCATTACCATAATGTATTTGTCCCAGCTAAGCAAAAATATTAGTGTATTACTAATTAAAATGGACTGGAATTGGCAAATTTAACTCAGATGACCATTATATCTACTACTGTGGGCAAGAATCCCTAAGAAGAAATGGAGCAGCCATCCTAGTCAACAAGAGTCTGAAATGCAGTACTTGAATGCAACCTCAAAAATGACAGAATGATCTCTGTTTCCAAGGCAAACCATTCAATATCTCAATAATCCAAATCTATGCCCCGACCAGTAATGCTGAAGAAGCTGAAGTTGAATGGTTCTATGAAGACCTACAAGGCCTTGTAGAACTAACATCCAAAAAAGATGTCCTTTTCCTTATAGGGGACTGAATGCAAAAGTAGGAAGTCAAGAAATGCCTGGAGTAACAGGTAAATTTGACCTTGGAGTACAGAATGAAACAGGGCAAAGGCTAATAGAGTCTTGCTAAGAGAATGCACTGGTCATAGCAAACACCCTCTTCCAACAACATAAGAGAAGACTCTACTCATGGACATCACCAGATGGTCAACACTGAAATCAGATTGATTATATTCTTTGCAGCCAAAGATGGAGAATCTCTATACAGTCAGCAAAAATAAGAGACAGGAGCTGACTGTGGCTCAGATCATGAACTCCTTATTGCAAAATTCAGACTTAAATTGAAGAAAGTGGGGGAAAACCACTAGACCGTTTGGGTATGATGTAAATCAAATCTCTTACAATTATACAATAGAAGTGACAAATAGATTCAAGGGATTAGATCTGATAGACAGAGTGCCTGAAGAACTATGGATGGAGGTTTGTGACATTGTACAGGAGGCAGTGATCAAGACCATCCCCAAGAAAAAGAAATGCAAAAAGGCAAAATGGTTGTCTGAGGAGGCCTTATGAACAGCTAAGAAGAGAAGCAAAGACAAAGGAGAAAAGGAAAGATATACCCATTTGGATGCAGAGTTCCAAAGAATAGCATGGAAAGATAAGAAAGCCTTCCTCAGTGATCAATGTAAAGAAATAGAGGAAAACAATAGAATGGGAAAGACTAGAGATCTCTCCAAGAAAATTTGTGATACCAAGGGAATATTTCAGGCAAAGATGGGCACAGTAAAGGACAGAAACGGTATGGACCTAACAGAAGCAGAATATATTAAGAAGAGGTGGCAAGAATACACAGAAGAACTATACAAAAAAGATCTTCATGACCCAGATAACCACGATGGTGTGATCACTCACCTAGACCCAGACATCCTTGAATGAGAAGTCAAGTGGGCCTTAGGAAGCATCAGTATGAACAAAGCTAGTGAAGGTGATGGAATTCCAGTTGAGCTATTTCAAACCCTAAAAGATGATGCTGTCAAAGTGCTGCACTCAATATGCCAGCAAATTTGGAAAACTCAGCAGAGGCCATAGGACTGGAAAAGGTCAGTTTTCATTCCAATCCCAAAGAAAGGCAATGCCAAAGAATGCTCAACCTACCACACAATTGTACTCATCTTACATGCTAGTGAAGTAATGCTCAAAATTCTCCAAGCCAGCTTCAACAGTACGTGAACCATAGACTTTCAGATGTTCAAGCTAGTTTTAGAAAAGGCAGAGGAACCAGAGATCAAATTGCCAGCATCCGCTAGATCGTGGAAAAAGCAAGAGAGTTCCAGAAAAACATCTATTTCTGCTTTATTGACTATGCCAAAGCCTTTGACTGTGTGGATCACAACAAACAAACTGGAAAATTCTGAAAGAGATGGGAATACCAGACCACTTGACCTGCCTCCTGAGAAATCTGTATGCAGGTCATGAAGCAACAGTTAGAACTGGACATGGAACAACAGACTGGTTCCAAATAGGGAAAGAGTACGTCAAGGTTGTATGTTGTCACCCTGCTTATTTAACTTATATGAAGAGTATATCATGCAAAATGCTGGGCTGGATGAAGCACAAGCTGATATCAAGATTGCCTGGAGAAATATCAACAACCTCAGATACGCAGATGACACCACCCTTATGGCAGAAAGTGAAGAACTAAAGAGCCTCTTGATGAAAGTGAAAGAGGAGAGTGAAAAAGTTGGCTTAAAGCTCAACACTCAGAAAACGAAGATCATGGCATCTGGTCCCATCACTTCATGGCAAATAGATGGGGAAACAATGGTGACAGTGAGAGAATTTATTTTGGGGGGCTCCAAAATCACTGCAGATGGTGACTGCCACCATGAAATTAAAAGGCCCTTGCTCCTTGGAAGAAAAGCTATGACCAACCTAGATAGCATATCAAAAAGCAGAGACATTACTTTGCCAACAAAGGTCCGTCTAGTCAAAGCTCTGATTTTTCCAGTAGTCATGTATGGATGTGAAAGTTGGACTCTAAAGAAAGCTGAGCACTGAAGAATTGATGCTTTTGAACTGTGGTGTTGGAGAAGACTCTTGAGAGTCCCTTTGACTGCAAGGAGATCCAACCAGTCCATCCTAAAGGAAATCAGTCCTGAGTATTCATTGGAAGGACTGATGCTGAAGTGCCAATACTTTGACCACCTGATGCAAAGAACAGACTCATCAGCAAAGACCATGACGCTGGGAAAGATTGAAGGCAGGAGGGGAAGGGGACAATAGGGTGAGATGGTTGGATGCCATCGCTGACTCGATGGACATGAGTTTAAGCAAGCTTTGGGAGTTGGTGATGGACAGGGAAGCCAGGCATGCTGCAGTCCATGGGGTCTCAAAGAGTCAGACACAACTGAGCAACTGAACTGAACTAACTACACTCCATGTTATTCAGTTTCACTAGATTTTCCGCTAATGTCCTTTTTCTGTTCCAGGATTCCATTCAGGATACCTCGATACACTTAGTTGTCGCATCTTAGTTCTTCTGATCTGTGACAGCTTCTCACACATTTCTTGCTTTCTTAATGCCCCTAACTGTGGAGGAATACTGGTTGGGTATTTTGAGACTCACAATTTGGGTTTGCCTGGTGGTGCTGTTCTCCTGGTTAGACTGGGGCTCTGGGTTTCAGGAAGAAGACCAGAGAGGTCACGTGCCTGTCCTCCTCACATCCCACCTCATGGGAGACATGTAATCCACAAGACTCTTCACCGATGACGTTAAACCCAGCGACCTGGCCGAGGTCCTGCCTCTCCTAACCTGCCCTTTCTGCTTTCCCCAAGTCTCTCTCATTTCCTTCCTGGGAGCCTGTCGTCGCTTCAGTAGTTAATGATATGTTCGTGCTGCAGCCCCCTCTCCAGTGCCTTCCTCCCTGTGCCACTTAGGTTGTTGCTCTGATGCTTTTATTACCGATCAGGTGTCCTGTCGGAACACATCCTCTGCCAGCAGGAGCACTCATGCAGTCACGTGTCTCTGCCAGCATGAAGCCTCAAAGCTAAAAGGAAGCTGCCCATGGGGGCTGGGAAGCTGGGCTTTGAGCAAGCCAAGATAGCGCTCCAGGTGATTTAGGAATGTGTAATCTACTTACATTAAAGGAAAAAAATTAGTGATAGGGAACAGGGCAGTACTAGATGAGTAAGGGAGGGAAATATCCAGACACACCTGAGTGTTTGCATTTCTTTATATTTTATTCTAAATTCTGAATTATCCCTTTCAATCATATTAGGCTGTAGTTATGTGCTGCTGCTTTGACAGCAAGCCAGCCATATTTTCATTTCAGAAGAGCAACACTGAATGGGAAACAGCCGGCTACCCTTCCCACTTTGAGCCCTCAATCTGCCTGTGCTCAATCAGGCATTCCCCATCCCCACCCTAGATCCAGGCTTCCTACTGCCAAGTAGTCATGGACAATGGAGACATTAAAAGCATATTCCAGGGACTCCACCAAGCAGACTAGGTGCTCAGGAAGGCAGACTCTGGCCTCTGGGTGGAACTGACTTCTTATAGAGTCCTAAGCACAGGATGGGAGAGGTGCCCAGGACTCAGGCTGACTCAGCCCCTGCAGCCCTAGTAAAATCTGTAGAATCATGTTCAACTTCCAGAATTCTCCATTCAGTGCTAAGTCTGTATGGTTCCAGGATTGTCCTGAGATAGTAAAACATTGGTACCTGCCCTTCCTGAAAGGGCAAGTCATGTACGTGCTAGGCAGGAGTCTGCCTATGGAATGTTCTGTAGGATTCTTAGCCACCCTAACAGGATGCATGATGGGTCCAGATAATATGTTAGTTCTTCAGTCATGTCCAACTCTATGCAACCCCATGAACTGTAGCCTGCCAGGCGCCTCTGTCTATGAAATTCTCCAGGCAAGAATACTAGAGTGGGCTGCCGTTTCCTTCTCCAGAGAATCTTCCCAACCCAGGGATTGAACCTGGGTCTCCTGCATTGCAGGCGGATTCTTTACCACTGAGCCATCAAGGAAGCCTAAAAAACACTCTGTTAGCCCCTATAATATGCCACTGGCCAGTACTCCTTCAGGGTTAGTTGTGGTAGGGGGTGGGTGGGACAGTCAGCTGGCACCATCACAAATGCTGGTTGCTCACATGAGATCGAGTGAGGAAAAATGTTCTCTGTGCTCCTTTACAAAGAACTGGCCCTTTGATCCAGCTGAACCACACACAAGGAAAGGTGAGGGGCAAACAGGCCCCAAAGGCTATCAGCACCTTCGTCAACTCTGTCTGATGGCAGTGAGTGGAGACCCACCCCAAACAGCTTGGTATAACACAGTGGTCGAGGACTTCTCCTTGAGCCTTCCCCGGAGGCAGGCTGTAGAAGCTGGGGTACAGTGTGACCTCCCCTCTGCCAGACATGGCTGATCAGAGCAGAGGTGGATACTGACCCAGACTGGGCCTGAGCCTTTCTCCTCATTTGGACAAGGGTGATCAGGACATCTCTGTGGCCACTTGAATGTGTATACTCAAGGGCTATGAAGCTGCCGTGCTCAGCCTTGTGCACACAGAGAACTGAAGGAAGCTGGCCTCAACTAAGATGCTTCAGACCATGGGATCCAGAGAGAGAAGGGCTTCTAGGTCCTCCTGGGGTCGGAGGTGCCACCTGTCCCTAGGTTCCAGGAGACATCTCTCCTATAATAACTACCCTTTTGGCCTAAGTTAGCCTGGGTGAGTTTCTGTCACTTAGACCCCAAAAAGCCTAAGACAGAGGGTATTGTAGGAATTCAGAGATTGTCACAGAAAGGAGAAGCAGGAAACATACTGGGCCTCAGGAATTGGAAAAATCATGTCTTTCTCAAGCTGCCCATCTGGTTCTTTTCCTTGTCTCTATTTATCTCAACAGAACAGTTTTCTTTTTCTGTTTCCATCAGTGAATCTCAAACCCAATGGTTGCCCTAGTCCTGAATCTATGCAACCTTTAGTTTCAACCGCGAGACTGTAATCTCTGTGAAAGTGAAAATTACTCAGTTGTGTCTGGCTCTTTGCAACCCCATGGACTGTATAGTCCATGGAATTCTCCAGGCCAGAACCCTGGAGTGGTCCTCCAGGGGATCTTCTCAACCCAGGGATCAAACCCAGGTCTCCCACATTGCAGGCAGATTCTTTACTAGCTGAACCACAAGTGAAGCCCAAGAATACTGGAGTGAGTAGCTTATCCCTTCTCCAGCAGATCTTCCCAAACCAGGAATCAAACCAGGGACTCCTGCATTGCAGGCGGATTCTTTCCCAGCTGAGCTATGAGGGAAGCCCTCTAGTTAAATATGAGAAAAAAATTCTGCTTAGCCTGGGGGACAAGGAGTCTCACACAGTATTTTAATTAGGGACCCTTTCTTCCTCACTCCTTTATTTCTTTTCCTTCTATCACAGAAGTCCATCTCTAAGTAGCCCAAGAAGAAAAATGGGCATAGATTCGTTCACATCACTGACATGAACAGACTGGAAAGGACTCAGGAACAACTCGGCTGAGAAATACCAACAGTGTCCCTGGGGCTCCAGTCCTCTCTCTGTTGGCCTCGTTCCTTCATATTGGACCTTTGTGTGGAGTATGGGGAAGGCTGACACCTCTAGGCTTGTATCACCCAGAGTAAATAAAGTGATCCCAGATTTTTCAAAGGCCTTCTGTCTCCTGTTACCTGTATGCAAAATCGCAGTTAAGGAGCTAATAACTCAGTCAGAGTCACACTCCCTTCCTTTGGTTGATCACTGTAGCCAGGAGTGCAAGGATAGTGTGAAGACAGCTCCTCAATGCCCCCATGGAAGGGAGGGGGCTCCTTAAAGAATAGAGCTGGTTAGGAGGGTCCACTGTCCGCAGTCTGCAGTGTGACACCCACCCCCGTCAGGGCCCAGGGGTATGGTCGATAAGCATCAGGGAAAGCTGGGTTGTGGTGATGGATTCAGATCCTCCCCTTCCGTTTTCTGATCACTCTCCCTCAGATCCTTGTCTTTGCAGATCTGAATCGTTCTGCCAGAAGCCCTTCGGTTTCCTGTGTTCTTGTTCTCCCTGGAACTTAAGTTTCCTGCTATGACCTTCTGCCTGGACTCAGCCCCCTGGCTCTTGGACCCTTGCTTACACTCTGGGGGAAACTGGGGAGAGTAGACCTTGGCTCACAGGGGCCACTGGGGCCACAGGAGGTCAGTTTATGGGGGAAATGTTTGTACCTAGCACAGTGTCCCTGGCCCGGGCATTAGACCTGGAAGATCCCAGGTTGGACTGATTTCTGTTTCAGGCAGGGTCTTAAGAATGAGTAGCCCTTCTAGCAGCAATTATAAGCTCCTCTCTGTGTTGATTTCTGTCATCCCCAAGTCTTCAGTAAAGTTCTGTCAAATGCTAACAATAACAGAAAGACATTAAAGGTCAGAGGCCTGCAGGCAAACCCTGCCTTCCACACCGAGACACGGGGAGACATCCGGATTACTTCACAGCCCCAGTTGTCTCTCAAACAAGTCTGTTCAGACATCTTTAAATATGCACTTTAGCACTTCTCTCTGCCAGAGTGTTGACACTCGGGCTGGCTTTCCCAGGGCTGAGTGATGCCTCGACGGGCGTGCATCACCCCTTCCTGGTACTCGGAGGTTCAGGCATCGCCAAGAGGCAGGAGGCTGAGCCAGAGGAGCATTCCTGCTTCTCAATCAGTATCTTTTCTGTTCGCAGATCGCTCAACACCAACCACTTAGTCCATGTGGACAAATCTGTCCAGACTCTCAAAAGATACAATTCCTGAGGTGAGGAAAGAGGAAGGACGGTCTTCCTCATACCCTTCGCCCACCTCCTCCTACCCCCCGCCTCTCAGCTCAGGCTGGGATGATTCCGAGAGTGGATACAAAAGTGGAAGGTAGGCCATTGCAGTGAAAGTCAGATGAGGGTGAGGACCCTGACCCTGGGTTTCCCTGGGAGCTTGGGGTGGTGCTGACTTTGGGACCCATCTCACAAAAATATGAATTAGCATCTGCTGCTGCTGCTAAGTCTCTTCAGTCGTGTCCGACTCTGTGCGACCCCATAGATGGCAGCCCACCAGGCTCCTCTGTCCACAGGATTCTCTAGGCAAGAATACTGGAGTGGGTTGCCGTTTCCTTCTCCGGAACTAGCATCTAATAAGGTTTAAACCAATGCCAGACTGTGTTAATCAGTAACTCTCTTTAAACAACCTTTTTATTTTGAAAAAATCTTAAACCTGCCGAAAAGAATAGTATAATAAACCCCCAAGTGGCCTTTCCCAAGATTCACTGATAACTAATACTTTGCTGCACTGGCTTTTTCCTCTGTCCCTTTCTTTAGCACATACACACACAGCTGTAATTTTTAAAATCTAGTTATTGTTTTGGCTGTGCTGGGTCTTTCTGTGCAGTTGTGGTGAGCGGGGTCCACTCTCTAGTTGTGGTGCGCAGGCTTCTCATTGCAGTGGCTTCTCTTGTCGCAGAGTGCAGGCTTTAGGGCGCTCCAGCTTCAGTAGCTGTAGCTCCCAGGCTTAGTTGCTGTGGAGCCTGTGGGATCTTCTGGATCAGGGATCAAACCCATATCTCCTGCTTTGGCAGGTGGATTCTTTACCACTGAGCCACTAGGGAAGCCTTGTAATTATTTTAATATTTTTTCCTGAACTATTTGAGGATTAGATACAAATGTCATATCCCTATATACTTCAGCAGCATATATCTCTTAAGAACGAGGATATTTTCTCACATATCCTTAGGACAACTATTTTGCTCTTTGCCCCATCCTGTCTTTTAGAGCATTTGCTTTTTCCCAATGCAGGTTGCAGTCTGGAATTACGTGTTGTGTTTAGTTGTCCCATCTTTTCAGTCTCCTGAAATCTGCAAACATTCTTCTCACCTCTTTTGTCTTTTATAATATTGACTGTTCGGAAGAGTTTGGATGTCTGGCAGCTTTCTCATGGTTAGATGCAGTCTGTGCATTTGGACAAGGATGCTGAGTGAGTGATGCTGCCGCCTCCCTGGTGCCTCCATCAGGAGGGCACAGGATGTCATTTGGTCCCACTATTGGCAATGTTAACTTTGGTCATGAGGTTAATGTGATCCCTGCCAAAGGTTACTTTTTTTTCCCTTGAAATTAGTAAGTGCTCTGTTAATTAATGAGAGATGCTTTAAGACTGTCCTTCCCCCCATTAAACTCTTGCCCAATAGTTTTAGCATCCACTGCTGATTCTCTCCTGTATCAACAATTACTGTGACAGTTGAGAAATGGAGTTGATGCCTTTCAGCATCTAGAATCAGTTGCTATTTATTATCACATTTCACAGATTAAACCACTGAGGCTCTGAAGGTAAAGTAAATTGTAAAGTCAAGTAATTGGGTAAAGTCATTGTCCCACAAAGTAGAAAGGCCACAAAGCTGTGAGATTCAGGCTCAGGCCTGACTCCAGAGCCCATCTGTTTGCTCTTCTCTCCTGCCACTCTGCTGCTTCTCCAAGCCATCGGCTGTAGAGGTGATGGGATGGTCTCTCAACCCTGTCTGCCCCTCTGAACACATTACTTCCTGTTTCTTTCCCTAAATTTAAGGCTGAGGCTCTGGCCACGGAGAAATGGGCCTCAGGGTCATTTTTGCAACACCCTCCGCCCAGCCCCGACCATGTCCAAGCCTTCCTGCCTCAGTCTCCCCTTCCTCCTCGGCAGCCTCTCCAGTGACCAACCATCGGTTTGCTCCCCTTGTGGACACTGTCCTGGGGCCGGGGCCCTCCAAGGCTCCTTTGCAGGAAGGCTATTCTGGTCATGCGGGCTGGGAGGGCCAGATGACTCACTCACTTACTTGTTTACACTTTATCTCTCACCTGCTTCCAGAAAGGCTTTGAAGTAATTGAAGCCTCAGGTACCTCAGCTTGCTGAGACAAGGGAATGTCCCAGCTGGAGCATGGCTGGGGCGAGGTGGCTCGTCTTGGCAGGACCTGGGCTCCCCAGGAGGTTGGAGGAGGGCTGGCCTCCGCGCATGATGGGGAGGACATCAGGGATGAGGCTGAGGAAGGAAGCTGGACCCGGCCCTGATTGACCACCAGCCCAGAGGGCCAGAGGGGCTGGAGTGTCCATTCTGGATGACAGAATGTGGGAGGAGGCCTGATGGCAGGCGGGCCCTGAGACCAAAGTTCTCAGAGTCTGACTAGGTCCACTTCTGGGATTTTCTCAGTTGCTTTCTTGAGTATGGACAGCCCTGCTGGATATTCCTGGTGGCCAGTCCTGCGTCCTCCAGCTGCCCCAAGGCCCAGGCCCTCTCCACCAGGAACCACCAACTCCTCATCTCTTGGGGGAGGGCCTTTCCCTTGGGGTCCAGGTGCTCCTGGCCTCAGGCCGAATCACTTGTTGGGTCCCTGTCCTTCCCCAGTTCCCAACCTCCTCCCTCGCCCTCCCCTCCCCCACCCACAGTTGAGTTGGGCCCCAACCACCCCACCCTAAAGCAGTAGGACACCCTGATGACCCACTGCCTTGACAACCGCGAGGAGGAAGCTCCTGCTCCCACCCACGGGAGGCCCTTCTTTGCCTGCCCCTCCCTACACCGTTTCCGGCCTCTTACCTGGAACATCCTAACTTGCCCCAGGCTCCCCTCAACTCAGGTTTCCTTCGGGGGCAGGTTGATGGCATCCCCACATTACACCAAGTTTTGGCAAGTCCAGCCCAACTCTGACAGACTTTCTCTCACACTTCCCTACAGCTACTTAATCTACTCTTTATTGTGTAATGGAATGCCTTCCATTTAGGGAGGTGGAGGGGGCCTCCCCCAGGCGGGATTAAACGTGATGACAGTTCCTAAACGCAGGGGCTGGAATCCAGGCTAGAAAATTAAGGCAGAAAGACTGGAGGGCGACCTCCAAAGTTAGGGGCCAGCATCTGCCAGCCTGGGTTGTGGCGGAAAGGAGGAAGGCAGGGCCTTGGCAGGAGCAAAGCCCACCCTGAAGACAAACAAGAGGGCTCAGCAGACAAGGTGAGAGGGGCTGAATGAGAAGAGGAAGGAAGTGAGCACAAGGAGTGAGGCATGCGTGGTGGAGGGCATGGGTGAGGCAGGCTGAGCACCCAAAGCCAGTGCTCTGGGACAACCCAGAGGGATAGGGTGGGGAGGGAGGTGGGAGTGGGAATCAGGATGGGGGGCACACATGTATACCTGTGGCTGATTCATGCTGATGTATGGCAAAAACCGTCACAATATTGTAAAGTAATTATCTTCCAATTAAAATAAATAAATTTTAAAAAAAAAGAGCAGGGAGCTTCAGGGCTAGAAGTGCGCTGGCCTCAAATCTTGAAGGCCAGAGGACAGGACAGGGTGCAAAGAGGGCAGGGGAGTGGGGGAGGCAGGAGGTGCCTGGGCAGACAGTTGTTGACCACCATCTGGGATAAAACCTTTTCATAGGTTGAGGCACATCTGTGTGGGAACAAGTTCCCTGTGAGAGGAATCACTGGCTGCAAGGAGCAGAAACATGCTCAACTTGCTGAACCAAAACAGGATTTACTAGAAGGAAACAGCAGCAAATCTGTCATATACTTTAAAAAATTATTATTATTTATTCAATTGCATCCGGTCCTAGTTGTGACATAGAAGATCTTCATGGTGATGAACAAACTCTAGCTGTGGCCAGCAGCATGTGGAATCTTAGTTCCCCAGCCAGGGATGAAACTTGTGTCCCTTGCATTGCAAGGTGGATTCTTAACACCAGACTGACAGGTAAGTCCCTGTCATAGATTTCAAGTTGCAGGGATGAAGCTGAACCTAATAAGGAGCTAGATACCGACAGTGATACAGACACAGAAAGTGACAACTGGGGTTATTATCCCCAGATGCCAGCAAGCTTATCCACTTGTGTGTCATACTCTCTCTCTCTCAACTGGTTTTATCTGCGTCTCTTTGCACCTTGTAGTGGACATTTGTCATTTTGGGGCTACTCAACATCTATATCCCCCTAATAGCACCCCTATTTCCTAAGGAGAAATTTGGATTTTGTTTTTATTCAGGAGTGATGAGGCCAGCTGGTTAGGAGATGATTGCCATTGAAAAGATCATTTGTTAACTGTTCCCAAGAGAGGAGGGCATGCCTGCCACACAGGGCCACAAGGGGAAGCACTGGGGTCACTTACGAGGCAGAAGGGGTCCAGGGAAAGCATGGGCACAAGACTTGTGGTTTCTGTGGGAAAGGCAAGGCAATGGGATGATAAGCAGGTTTAGACTTTGCAAAGTTGAATAATCTCCGTGGGTTCTGGGATCTAGGATGGTGTGTAGTTGTCTGGTATCTGGGCCCTGAGATGATCAGGGCTGAGGGATATTGTCTCCTGGAGTGTAAGAGCCAGATAGGGGCGCTGTTTTGGAGTATGGACTATGGACTGGTTGGTTAGTATATATATGAAAGTCACATTCCCTGTACTTCCCTGGTGGTCCAGTGCCAAGACTGCATTCCCAATGCAGGGGGCCTGGGTTCAATCCCTGGTCAGGGAACTAGGGTCTGCATACTGCAACTGAAGATCCTGCATGCTGCAACTAAGACCCAGCACAGCCAAAATAAATAAATACATTAAAAATAAAAAAATTTAAAGTATATATATATAAAGGCATACTGCCTGTTTGTAATCTCTAAGAACTGGTTAACCCTAGAAACGAGCAGTATCTCTCCAGTCAGTAAGGCCCCAGCTGCCAGAGCATCAAGAATATAGAAGATCAGAAATTATAATGAATATAGGAACTTAGCCCACTCACATTGAACATGACCTTGGTGGGATGGTAAATACAGGCATTCTTCCTCCATCTATAAAACCAGAGATGATGGGCATGAAGCTGGAGCTATGGGCAGTTTCTGTGTCTCACAGTCACCGTTAAGGAACTGAGAACTTAATCTTTCACAATGTAAAAAAAAAAAATCATCTAATGACCCCACCTCCTACTCCAGCTCCTACAATACAAATGCCCAGCGCACTAGGGCTTATGGGAGACAATCCATAGAGTCATGTTGACTACAAGGCTGGGAGGAACCTGGGCACTACCAGCTGGGCCATGGTGTCCTGTGATATTATGATTCAAAACCCCCAGGGATAAACCACTGATACCCTACAGGACGGACAGCAGAAGAGGCTGGGACCAAGTAAAGGCTTCTAACCCTGACCTAAAGTTGTGGGAAACTGGCAAGATTATTGCTGGCATGTGGCGAGATCTTAGGGCTTTCCAGATGGCACAGTGGTAAAGAATCCACCTGCCAATGCAGGAGATGCAAGAGATGTGGGTTTTACCCCAGGGTCAGGAAGATCCCCTGGAGTAGGAAATGGCAATCCACTCCAGTATTCTTGCCTGGAACAGTCTATGGACAGAGGATCCTGGCAGGCTGCAGTCCATGGGGTCACAAAGAGTCAGACACGTTGAGCAACTAAGCACAACACACAGGAGGTGAGATCTCACTGATGAAGAGAAACAAAGATATTTAAACAAATATGAAGCAGAAAGTAGAGTGTGAATTTATAAAGGTCTATCATAATCCCCCCACATCCTATCTTCTTTACACAAGTGAAAAAAGTCATGCAGAGTGGATTTATAGGAAGAGTGTCTCATGTAGAGAAAGGAGAATCTCACAAAAGCATTTAGCCTGCTAAAGATCCAGGGGATTATGATGATGGCTTTTTGATTAGTTAGACTTTTGGAGCAGTTTTAGGTTCACAGTAAAATTGAACATAAAGTACAGAGGGTTTTTGTAAACCCCCTACCTCTCCTTCCATAGCCTCCCCCTGCTATCAACATCCCCTTCCAGAGTGGTACATTTGTTACAGTTGATGAGCCCACATCGACACATCACTATCGTCCAAAGATCATAGCTTGCATTAGCGTTCACTCTTTTGGTTCCATGGGTCTTGACAAATGTATCATGTCATGAATCTACAATGATAGTATCATATAGAATGATTTGGCCACTCTAAAAATCCCCTGTGCTTTGCCTATTCATCTCTCTCTCCCCTCTAACCCCAGGCAACCACTGATCTTTTTCTAGAATGTTGTAGAACTGGAACCATATTGGCATCTTTCACTTAGTAATATGCACTTAAGTTTTCTCTATGTCTTTTCATGGCTTGATAGCATGCCAGCTTGATAGCTTCTTTTAGGTGCTTGTGATATTTCACTGTGTGATGGTACCAGAGCTTCTTTGTCCATCCGCCTCATCAACCAAGGAGGACATCTTGGTTGCTTCTGAGTTTTGGCAATTATGAATAAAGCTGATATAAACTATTTGCAATAGCCAAGACATGGAAGCACCCTAAGTGTCCACCAGCAGATGAATGGATGAAGAAGAGCAAGGACAGAAAGGAGCTCTCTGACACATGTCTGTCTGTCTGTTTCTGCCTCTGCCCACACCAACCTTCAGAAGCAGAATTCCTGCAGAGCTGTTTTACTTCCACCTTCCGAATCTCGAGCAAACTTCTCATTAGGCCTATTCTAGCTCAGAACCCCACAAGGAAGGGTATAATCAAAGTGACATAGTACAACACCACCACAGGGACCCAGGCTCCTCCTAGCTCATTGCTAGGCATTCTCACCTCCTGTTAACCACCCTGCTTTGAATCTCCTGAGGAGAGGTAGGTCCACCTTGGAGAGTGGCATTTCAGGAGTAGCAGAACCCAGATTGAAACCCAATGGGCTCATCCAAAGGCACATTCTCTCCTGCCTAAGCACATGGTGGGCGGGGTGGAGGGTCACTGGGGAGGTGGCAGCCAAATTAAGGATCCAGATTGTAGTAGTTCCCTCTCTAGGTACATAACCACCAGGGGAACATGAGCTCATAAGAAAAATGAGAAGACATTGAGTAGTATAACACTTCTAAAAGAAAATGCAAAAAAATGAACCTATATGAAATGAAGTAGAATGAATAGACCAATAAGAACTGGCTTTAATCATAATAAAATTCTCAGATCATGGATAATAGTATAATAATTGTAACATTATAATTGAAATAGGGAATGAGAATGTATAAAGAAACTATCAAGTATGAAAAATATAATAGCTGAAGTAAAGAATTCAATATGAAAGTTGGATGGCAGAATAGATTCGGACTGAGAATGAATTCATAAACTGGAAGACAGGGTTGATGAACTCTCCCAAAAGGTATCAGGAAGGAATAAAGAGGAAAAATACAAGGGTAAAGTTAATAGATATTGAAGATAGATATATCTTTAAAATGAAAGCTCCAGAAGAGGAGGGGGAAAAAAACAGCTCGAAGGAAGGAAATAGTTGAAAAAAATGATGAGTAAATGAATTCCCAGAATTTCCCAGAATTAGAGAAAAGTATAAGATTTCAGTCTGAGTACCAACAAGATAGATTTTTTTTAATCACTTGAACTTATTATAGTAAAATTTAATAAAGTGTGAGTTATCTCTTATTTAAATAAAAATTTATTTATTAAATAAAATTTAATAAAATTCTAAAAGCTTCTACAGAATCATAACAAACAAGCAAACAAACATTAAAAAAAACAACAACACCCACACACTAACCACTAGGAACAAGTATCATATTGACATCAGCTTTCTCAGTAGCAATACAGAATGCAAGAAAAAGAACTTTAGAACTCAAATTTTAACATAAAAGTGAAATAAAGATGCTCTAAAGCTTTCAAGTTCTTAGAAGATTTACTTACCCAAAGGCCCTCTTTGAGAATACTTTCGGATACTTTAAGATATACTTTAAGACATACTTTAATACTTTAAGATACCAGAAGGAAGGCTGACTAAAGAATAGAGTAAGGTATATATTTGTCTAGATAAATAAGTCTAAAAGTAAAAAGCAAAAAGCTGTATCTTGAGCATTAAAATCCTAGATGATACAACATGACAGGGTTGTATGTCTGGAAGGTTGTGAAGCCCACTGGGAGGCAAGCACATGCTTTTTATGGAGGAAGAGATATAGCTACCGATAAGTTCAAAACTGATAAGGAAAAAGAAACACAAGTAAGGGTTATCACACATAAACTAGGGGTAACACCAGAAGAATGAAAATAGAATGTATAACTTTCAAACCAAAAAAGAAAATTCAATCTATCCAGTGAAAGTTATGGAAGGAGAAAAAAAGAATTTAATATGGTAAATAGGAAGTATGAAATAAGATAGCTGATAGGGGTCTGAATACAACAGCAAATAAACTTAAATATAAATGGGTTAAATTTATAAATCAAAAGAATCTCATTAAATAAAAATAAATAATATGTTGAAATAAAATATGTTATTTTAAAAAGGGACACAAAGGTTGAAAACAAAGAGAAAAAAGATAAACTAAAACATCAATCAAAATAAAGTCATTGTAGCAGTTTTTTTTTTCTTTTTTTCTTTTTTAGCTGTGCCACCATGGCTTGGCTTGTGGGATCTTGGTTCCCTAACCAAGGACTGAACCTAGGCCACGACAGTGAGCGCCGAGTCCTAACCACTGGACTGCCAGGGAACTCCCTGTAGCAGTTTTGTATCAGACCAAAAAGATTTCAAGGTGAAAAGCATTATAAATGACAAAGAGGGATGTATATATTTGTAAAAGACTAAGTCAAAGGGATAAAATAGCAACGAATAGTGATATAGATTAAATTATGTAAGTGGCAACTGAGAAAACTTGGGTTTGGGATGGGAATAGATAAATCAATGATGGTAATTAGAAATTTTTAACAGATCCTTCTCAAAACTGATAGTTTAGGTAGATAAAAATTGAACAAAGATAGAGCTTATATTTAAATAATATATTAATAAGCTCAAATTAATAGGTATATGTAGAGAAATTTATTCCTTAAAATTGGAAATATTTATGTAATATTAGCAAAACTTGACTTTGTAGTAGGTCACAAAGGAAGCTTCAATTAATTTCAAAGAATCAGCATAAAAAATATAGGTCTCAGACTATAGTGCAATAAAATTAGAAATTTACAACAAAAGAGAAGCTTTAAAAATTTCCTATGTCTGTAAAATAAAATAATACTTCTAGATTATTCTTGGTTTAAAGAGAAAATGATAAGGAAAAGTAGGGGGAAATAACTACAGTCACAGCAAAGATTATAAAAATAGTGAAAGCAATCAATACTACGTGCTATAGATTAGGCTTGTAAATAATCTAGTGGGACAAATTAAGGAGCCCTGAAAAAGACTCACTTATCTATAGATACATACACTATAACAGAGGTGGTATTGCATGGTTTGAATTAGTTAGCTCTTCATATAAGAAAAAACTAGATTCTTGTTTCACATCATATAAAAACAAAATTTAGAGGTATTAAAGACATAAAAGGCAAAACTACATTTTTTTAGAAAAAAATAGAATGTTTTTTAGTACCTTTCGGGTAGGGCAAGACTTCTTGAACCAAGAATAAAAGCTCAAATTGTTAATATAAATGTTGATGTATTTCCCCACGTTCAAAATTTTAGGTTACACATGGAAATGACATAGGCAAGGTTGAAAGATAAAGCATAGACTGGGAGAGGACATGTACTGTGCACATCACCTACAAAGAGTCGGAGCACAGAGGACTTTACAAGGAATTCCAACAAATCAATAAGAAACAAACAGCCCAGTAGAAAGGACAAACTCAATGGCCAAGGAAAATGTGAAAGAATGTCCAAGTTTGTTCTGCACAGCAAGGGAGACCATAAACAAAATGAAAAGACAACCCACAGAGTGGGAGAAAATATTTGCAAATGAAGCAACAAGGGATTAATCTCCAAAACATACAAACAGCTCATGCAGCGCTATGTAAAAGCCAAACAAAACTCCCCCCAAAATGGGCAGAAGATCTACATACACATTTCTCCAAAGAAGACATACAGATGGCCAAAAAGCACATGAAAAGATGCTCAACATCACTAACTCTCAGAGAAGTGCAAATCAAACCTACGAAGAAGTATCACTTCCCACCGGTCAGAATGGCCATCATCAAAAAGTCTACAAACCGTAAATGCTGAGAGGGTGTGAAGAAAAGGGAGCCCTCCTACATTGTTGGTGGGAATGTAAATTGGTACATATACCTATTGCTAAGTCACTTCAGTCGTGTTCGACTCTGTGCGATCCCACAGAAGGCAGCCCACAGGCTCCGCCGTCCCTGGGATTCTCCAGGCAAGAACACTGGAGTGGGTTGCCATTTCCTTCTCTTAGCGACTTCATGGACTGCGGCCCACCAGGCTCCCCTGTCCATGGGGTTTTCCAGGCAAAAGAGCTGGAGTGGGATGCCATTGCCTTCTCCAATGCAGGAAAGTGAAAAGTGAAAGTGAAGGTGCTCAGTCGTGTCCGACTCTTAGTGACTCCGTGGACTGCGGCCCACTAGGCTCCTCCATCCATAGGATTTTCCAGGCAAAAGAGCTGGAGTGGGTGCCATTGCCTTCTCCTACATCCACTCTTTTTTAGATCCTTTGCTGTATATAGCAGAAACTAACACAACACTAGAAATCAACTTTATGCCACAGATATTAAAAAAGAAAAGAATGTCCAACCATTCTAGAAGCCACGGAAATGTGAATTTTTAAAAAATGAGATACCAATTTAGAAAGATTAGACTGGAAAATTATTTAACATCTGACCAGACCAAGTGTTGTCAATGAAGCAGGGAAAGAAGAACTCACATATTGATAGGAATATAAATTCAGATATTAGTCTAAGTGGAGGATGTGCATGCACATAGCCCGCTTCCCTTCCAGGTGTACACCCCCGAGAAATCCTTACCTGCATTCACAAGAAGACATGTGTTCAGATATTCACCATTGAGGGAATTCCCTGGTAGTCCAGTGCTTCGGACTTGGCATTTTCACTGCTGTGGCCCAGATTCAATTCCTGGTGGGGAACTAAGATCCCACAGGCCATGTGGCACAGCCAAAAAAAAAAAAAAACCTTTACCATTGACAACAACAGGTTGAAAACAATCTAAGTGTCCATCAACAGCAAACTGGAAGGGAAGTACAATCACATGATGGAATTCTACACAGCAGTTAAAATGAACTGGAATTAAAATGATCTGTTAACATGCACAGTCTCCAGAACATGGTTTATGAAGCCAGAGAGAAGTTACAGAATAATATGTACAATATCTGGAGAAGGGAATGGCAACCCAATCCAGTATGCTTGCCTGGAGAATTCCCTGGATAGAGGAGCCTGGCGGGCTACGGTCCATGGGGTCACATAGAGTCGGACTCGACTGAGTGACTAACATACACACATGTACATCATATGCTATTTATTGAGTTTTAACTTTCTGAAAACAAAATTAGATGACAGTTAAGGAAACAAAAATGGAATGAAAGTACAAAAGTGTATGCGGGAATGATAACGACTAAGTTATTGATAGCAGAAAGCGAAGAAGAACTAAAGAGCCTCTTGATGAGAGTGAAAGAGAAGAGTGGAAAAGTTGGCTTCTGAGGGGCTGTGAGGGCGAGAGAGCCAGGAAGCCTGTCTCAACTCCCCACCTGCCCAGAGTGCTATGTGGGTTGGAACCCAAAGGCAAGGGCAGAATGGACTGGTCCTGGGTTAGAGTTTGGCAGATTCGCTGGATTCAATTCCACTGAGATTTTCTGGCCACCGGCTGTGTCGAGCCCAGTGAGACAGGGGTGAGATAGGCTGGGGGTACGCAAGGCAGGGCCTGGGGTGGGGCACAGGCGTGAATCTAGCACAGTGGAGCAGAGGTGGCCAGAGAGGGTCAGGGGAGGCTGTACAAAAGACAGGATCAGTTCAGCAAGTCTTTAAGGATAAACTGGCATTTCCCATGCAGATGCGGACATGGGACACACCTCTTGATTTAATTTTGCAGAGCTAAGGGATGAAGAAGAACTAAAAAGCCTCTTGATGAAACTGAAAGAGGAGACTGAAAAAGTTGGCTTAAAACTCAGCATTCAGAAAACTAAGATCATGGCATCTGGTCCCATCACTTCATGGGAAATAGATGGGGAAACAATGGAAACAGTGTGAGACTTTATTTTCTTGGGCTCCCAAATCACTGCAGATGGTGACTGCAGCCTTGAAATTAAAAGATGCTTGCTCCTTGGAAGAAAAGCTACAACCAACCTAGACAGCATATTAAAAAGCAGAGACATTATTTTGCCAACAAGGGTCCGTCTAGTCAAAGCTCTGATTTTTCCAGTAGTCATGTATGGATGTGAGAATTGGACTGTAAAGAAAGCTGAGCACCCAAGAACAGATGCTTTTGAACTGCGGTGTTGGAGAAGACTCTTCAGAGTCCCTTGGACTGCAAGGAGGTCCAACCAAGTAAAGGAAATCAGTCCTGAATATTCATTGGAAGGACTGTTGCTAAAGCTGAAACTCCAATACTTTGGCCACCTGATGTAAAGAACTGACTCCTTGGAAAAGACCCTGATGCTGGGAAAGATTGAAGGCAGGAGGAAAAGGGACAACAGAAGATGAGATGGCTGGATGGCATCACCAACTCGGACATGAGTCTGAGTAAGCTCCGGGAATTGGTGATAGACAGGGAAGCCTGGCGTGCTGCAGTCCATGGGGTCTCAAGAGTTGGACATGACTGAGTGACTGAACTGAACTGAACTGAAGTTACTGATTGCGGTTTCCTTTGGGAAGGGAAGGAGTGAAGTGGGAGAGAGGAGAGGCACCCAGCAGTCTCAGTTGTATTTGCAGTTTTTCAATAAAACCTCTGAAGTTGACATTTTATAATATTAAGGTTTGACAAAGTTGGATTGTGGATACACACATGTTCTTATATTATTCTCTTTTCTTTGTTTGAAAATTTCATAATTATGCAACAAAGTTCAAAGTAAAAGAATTATTAGAAATAGCTTTATACCAATATAAGATTTTATATCTATAAGAAATGTTTATTGAAATACATAAAATGCCAAGCTTTGAATAAGAAGGAATAGAAAATAGGCCAACAACCAGTAAAATAATTGAAATCATAATCAAAATTAACACATTAAAATTTTTTCTCAGCTCAGTTGACTTTGTAGCTAAGTTCTACCAAACTCATAGTATTAAGCATATCTTTTAATTCTGATGCTTTAATATCTGGAGCCTTGCTAACCTTGGAGAGACTTACATCTGAGGGCCAGCCAATTCCTAGAGCTAGTAAAGGATTCACCTTCAAGCACGCCTTTGACCTGCAAACTAATCAATCCAGAGTCTACATACCCCACTCCATCTTCTCTGGGCTCTTTCACTCCAGGACACTATTCACCTGCTCTAATCACCCAGGGCCAGCCACCAGGCAACTAGGGGCAGCCCCTGTACCCAAGAGCCCACTGAAATGATTTCAACCAGTCAATCCTACACCTGCTTGCCTTGCCTTGCCTTATCTCTTCCTGGTCTTATGCCTCAGAGCAACCCAAATTCAGGTCCATGAGGAAACACCTATGAGTGTTACTCACTTCAGCAGAGAACTGGAGTTACCCTAAGTATCTATCATTAGGAGAAAGGATGAGAAAAACCATGACGTGAATGAAAAATGCATTCTGTGGAGTAAATGGGCAGCACTTGGAAGCAATGGGTTTGAGGAATATATAATAACATGGGTAAGCCTTAAAAGCAGTAAAAAGGAAAGAATAAAAAGAGAGATAAAATATGCACCGATTCTCTCTACTGTACAACCCGGGGAAGGACTCTGCTCAGTGTTATGCGGAAGCCTGGATGGGAGGGAGTTTGAGAGAGAATGGATACATATATGTGTGTGGCTGGGTCCCTTTGCTGTCCACCTGAAACTGTCATGACATTGTTAATCAGCTACACTCCAATACAAAATAAAAAAGTTTAATAAACAATAAAATGTGCACACATTCAAAACACAATATATTTCTCAAAGACACATATACCCAGGGCTTCCCTGGTGGCTTAGCAGTAAAGCATCTGCCTGTAATGCAGGAGACCATCTACAACACAGGAGATACTTGTTTGGTCCCAGAGTTGGGAAGATCCCCTGGAGAAGGAAATGGCAACTCACTCCAGTATTCTTGCCTAAAAAACCCACAGACAGAGGAGCCTGGAGGGCTAGAGTCCATGGAATCACAAGAGTCGGAGAAGACTTTGTGACTAAACCATCACCATATGTACCCAAGGGCACAGGCCAAATACAACATAGTACGTGTCTGTGGGGGAAAAGGGGAAATACTGGCAGCGGTGGTGGTGAAGGGGAGAAAAATGCACATATAAGAGAAAGGGCGAGTGTGAGCCCGCTTTGGTTTCATGGTCCTGCATCATAGCTAAAACAGACACCACACACACTCACAAACACTAAAGCCTACATCTTATACCAGACCTGCTGGTTTCCTTAAAATCAAGTCTGGGGCCTCTAAGGTGGCAAAGGAAGGGTATTCATGGGGCCCTGGGGTATAAGTACTGTTCTACTACTTGCCCTGCATGACAGGATACTCATTTTATAACTAATTGTTAAACTACACAAATAAGTCGTATGGACTTTCTTATTCTTTTTCCCTCAGTTTTATTTATTTTTTATTTTTGGCTGTGCTGTGTCTTCTTTGCTGTGCAGGCTTTCTCTAGTTGCGTCCAGCGGGGGCGACTCTTTGTTGTGCGGCTCAGGTTTCTCATTGCAGTGACTTCTCTTGTTGTGGAGCATGGGCTTTAGGGCAAGCATGCCTCAGCAGTTGCAGTTCCCAGGCTCTAGAGCACAGGCTCAGCAGTTATGACGCTTGGGCTTCTTTGCTCCGCAGCACCTGGGATCATCCCGGACCGGGGGTAGAACTCGTGTCTCCTGCATTGGCAGGTGGACTCTTCAACACTGAGCCACCAGGGACGCCCCTCTCATTCTGAAACATGGTCTTTTTTGTGCTTCTCTCGTGAAGTAGACAGAGGGGGCTTTGAGCATTTGTAGTCCACCTCATCTCCCTCTCCCTGGCTCCTTGTCTCTGAGAAGTTCTGAGGAACACAGTTTCAAAACTGTCAAACAGATCCAACTCTTGTTTCACTGAGGGGCAAACTGCAGTCCATGTGGGGCGCCTCTGGACTGCCTGTCATCTTCTAAAGGGGGCTAAGCCAGTTGACTATGATGGTCCAGATGGGGATGAAGGCTCCGGTCACTCAGACCCCAGGAGGCTTCCCTTAATGTGCCTGGCACTGAGCCGGGCACAGGTGGTTGAGGTCTTGTTTCCCCCCACTGCAGGGACAACTGACCTGTGACGTCCACCCACGCCTGTGCTTCCTCTCCCTGGAAATCCTTCTGCTGTCCCTTTTCTGACCTCATCAGGTCCTGTGCTTGTCAGTCCTCAGCCTCACCAGACTCCTCCCGGGAGAAAGTTAAAACAGAGTGACTTCCTGCCAGCCCCCAACTGAACCCACGTTTTATCTCTTTGGCTCGAAGCCATCTGTCAGGAAACGGCCCCTCTCCTTTGGGGGACTTACCTGTATGTCAATCTCAGGGTGTGTTTAAAAAGTTTCCATGGGACGGGAGAAAAGCAATAAGGTCGCCTGTGAATATTCCTTTCTCTGTGAATATTCCTCTCTCTGAGCAGGGAACACCTGCTCCTTTCAATCACCCTACAAGTAACATCCTACAAGAAGATGTTAGATCTTCTTTTCATATCTGTTTCATGGGTGATGATCATGGAGATGGTCTTGCCCAAGGCCACCCACAGAGTGAGACCTGAACAGCAGAGCCAGCTCACTCCAGAGCAGGTAGACCAAATCCTATCCATCAGGGAAGAGACTGTGGGGTTCACAACAAAGAGTGCATTCCTAACTGAGGAAGGATATTTGTGGAAGAGTACTTTTTCATCCCCTCTGGAGAGAGACTGGGGACATGGTGGTGGTTGACAGGTGCAGAAAAACGAACCTCTGCTGGCCTAGATGGCTCCAAGGCCTCGGTGGTCAGGTTCTCGCCCTCATGGGTGAGAGAGGGAGAGAGAAGGGGGCTGGGAAGGAGGGAGGATGGGCCCTGGGGATGTCTAGTGTGGGTGGGAAGAACCAGAAAGAATGAAAAGAACATAACTGGTGGCTATTTGGGGAAACTGGAGTTATTCTGAGATGGTAAGAATTCAGAGGAACAAATTCTGGGCTTTAAGAGAAAACACCAGGACAAGGCTGTCAGGAGCCACATAGACTCAGGCACACACTGGCCTTGGCAGGGGCGGCAGGTGTCTGAGGGTGCTTTGTAACAGCTTTGTAAGGTGTAAATAACCAGTCCTTAGTGGGAAGATGGAGCAGGCAATGGCACCCCACTCCAGTACTCTTGCCTGGAAAATCCCATGGACGGAGGAGCCTGGTAGGCTGCAGTCTATGGGGTCGCTAAGAGTCGGACGCGACTGAGCAACTTCACTTTCACTTTTTACTTTCCAGCATTGGAGAAGGAAATGGCAACCCACTCCAGTGTTCTTGCCTGGAGAATCCAAGGGACAGGGGAGCCTGGTGGGCTGCCGTCTATGGGGTCACACAGAGTTGGGCACGACTGAAGCGACTTAGCAGCAGCAGCAGCAGCAGTAATGCGAAGAAGTTCCATTGCTGTCTCAGGGACAGGAGCAGGGATGCACAAATAACTGGGGACGAGCTCCCTCTTGTGGTATTTTGTGGTAATGGCAATCCTGAACTCAGGCCTGGGAATCTGGGGAGATTCCCTCAGGTACCAGCAAGAACTGATGGAGCATTGATAGTGTGTTGAGCCTTGCAGGAGCCTTACACCTACTGTTTCACCTTTACAACAGCTGGAGGGAAACTGTTTCTCTTTGTCTGGTCTTGTCCTCCACCCACAACCGTGAGATGCAAGCTGAAAACTCACTTCCCAGACCTGGGGGACCTCTGCCCCTGTGTCCTGAACCTCTGCTGGTATTTCTAGAAAGCTTGTCTGCCTCTCTGATGCTGTTGCACTTTACTGTGATTTGTTTATCTGACTGTTTATCTTCACCAAAGGACTGTAACTCCCAGCTTAGTCTCCATTACATCCCTGGCAGAGAGAAGGGGCTGGATTAATCTGTCAGATGAATAAATGACGAATGAGAGAGGATTCCTGGTCTGGTACGCGTCGTTTGGACACAGGGTCAGCATCACCACAATGCAGTTATGCAGTGCTCCGAGCGGGTGCTCACTTCAGGGAGAATGTCTCTAAAAAACGTTAAGCTTGAAATCCTGGGTATTTCTCCCTGCAAAGCCCCAGATGACTTACATGTTCTATTCCTTCATATTAGAACTGTTCTCTCACTGGTAAGATGGAGAGAAGAAACAAGGGAGGAATTTTAGGACCTAACCATCTGGATCTGGGACAGAATCCCTGAGGCTTGGTGCTGGGCACTGTCACTGAAGTGGGGGAAGAGGGTCCAGCGGATAACGTCACCCTGCAGGTGAACCCCAGGACATTCTTTAAGCTGGCTCCTCAAACATGGGGTTAAGCTCAGTGGGGTCAGGGATCACATTGTCAGTCTCTCACCACATTACTTTTTGTAAGGTTTTGGTAAGCGACTCTGGCCTCTCCTGGTCAGAGGCTTCTCCTCTTTGGTCATCTGTATGTAGTGGTGGAAATAGCAGCAATGCCAATGAAACCCTGGGCTCCCTTGAATGAGCCACAAACACCTTTGGCAACTCTCAGAGCGCTGGGAAGGCTTCCAACAGTTCGATTTTACAGATGCAGAAACTGAGACTCAAGAGGAATGTGGTCTTGCTCTCCAGTCTTATAGCTGGTAAGTAGCAGAACGAGGAGAGTGATCCAAGTCTGGTTCCAAACGTGTGACTAAATATACTCGCACAACCCAGATTCAAACAGTTCAAAGCAGTGGCAAGTCAGCCTCCCTTCCACCCTCTCTCTTTCAATCACCCTGTGGCTCTCCCCAGAGAACCAGAGCTATCGTTGTCTTGCGTCCTTCCCAAGCTTTTTCATACACATTCAGACCCACATGTTCTCCCTCCCTTCACGCATATGTGGAGGGCGGCCTGGCACACATCCTGTTCTGCATCTTATTCTTTACGCATAATATATCTTAGAGTTTGCTCCACATCAGTGTAATTAGAGCTCTCATTCTTTTTGTGGCTGCACATATTACACTGATGGATATAGCACAATTTTCTCGGTTCTCTGCGGATGGTCTTTTGTTTCCAATCTTTGAGAATACAAAAAACAAGGGAGGGTTGGAGAGGGGAAAATGAGTGCACCAATGTGAGCTGAGATTGCCCCAGAGGGAAATTACTACGACTGTACTTTCTTCATTCTCCAGCCTTACAGACATCTGTGAGTTCGCAGATACCCCCCTCTCTGCAACTAAAACGGTCCTGTTTTGTTCTCAAATAACTTAAAAAATACTTTGGTGAAGGAAATAGTGGAAGCACCAAAAAGCATTAGTAATCTGTCCTCTCCAGGCAAGGGGTGCTATTCGAAGATGGTATGGGGCTCTTTGTTTCAAAGAAAGTGAAGAACACTATGTGCTTTAGACCAAGTAGTGACACTTAATAGCAGCGGGAGATGAGGATAAATAAGACACTAGTCAACAGAACAGACAGGTACTCCATAGACAAAGGTCCCTGACCATTATAATTATTTTTGTTTCTTCTAATAAAGTGCCTGAAACAAAAGAGGCCATTAAGATGCCACTTGATCAGTACTTTAAAGAAAAAATAATATTTGTTTATTTAACAGCGCCAGGCCTTCTTTGTGGCATATGGAATCTAGTTTCTTGACTAGGGATCAAACCTGCAACCCTGTGCACTGGGAGTTCAGAGTCTTAACCATTAGACCTCAAGGGAAGTCCCAATCAGTACTTTTTAATAGTAAAAACTGGTGAACAGAGGCTAGAGTTGAGTTACTGTGACAAGGATTACTAATTGCTTTCCAATATCTATTTCCCCCTTATCTCTCATAGAAATAGAAGCTCTTATGTATGACATCCCTTATATGTGGACTCTAAAAGAAATGATACAAATGAACTTACTTACAGAAAGAGACTCACAGAGAGTGAACTTATGAGTTCCAGGGGAGTTTGGGATGGACACATACACACTGCTATATTTAAAATGGATAACCAGCAAAGACCTACTGTATAGCACCTGGAATTCCACTTAATGTTCTGTGGCAGCCTGGATGGGAGGGGTAGTCACATGGCCATACCTACCTACCTGCAAGGGAGGCTGGGAAATGTAGTCTTTATTCTTGGCAGCCACGTGTTCTGCTAAAAATCAGAGGTTCTATTTCTTAAAAACAAAAACAAAACAAAAAAAAAACTTATAATTTTGTGTTGGGTTATAGCCAATTAACAATGTTGTGAGTTTCAGGTGAACAGTGAAGGGACTCAGCCATACAGACACAGGTATCCATTCTGCCCCACACTCCTCTCCCATCCACGCTGCCATATAACAGTGAGCAGAGTTCCATGTGCTACACAGTAGGTCCTTGTTGGTTATCCAACCTTCTGCTCAGAACATAGAAGTGGTTGTGAGGCATCTTGGAATGTGGATAAGGGCAATATTTAGTGGTGGTGAGAAAATAAGATAAAAAGGAGTGTAGGTCCCTGAGTGTCTTTGTGGACCAGAGATGTCATCCAGCCCTGGACAGCCTGCATTCTGTCACTCACATGAGAAAGAAATGAACTTTCACCTTGTTTAGGACACTGTTATTTTAGGTCTCTGTTACTTGCAGGTAAATAAGTAATGATGATAGATTGGTAAACCCCAGTGATAGGGAATGAGGCACCTCCCTCAATTTCCAGACCTGAGTCATTTCATAGACACCCTTAAGTAAAAGGAAAATAGTGTTCTTAGTGAGGAATTCTGTAATAAGGGCAAAAGAATGTTCTTTAATAATTATAGCTATCATTTATTGAACTTCATTATGTGCCAAGCTCTCTTATAAATGCTTAACATACATTATTTAATCCTTGAAACTATATATAATCCATATACCAAAGAAAATTGGCATAGTAACAAAAATTAACTCAAAATGGATTATAGTTCTAAGTATAAAACCAACTATTAAATATCTAGAAGAATACAGGGGAGGAAATTTTTATGATTTTGTGCTAAGCAAAAACTTCTTATCTACAGCACCAAACTCACTACCCATTAAAGAAAAAAATAAATTCTACTTCGTGAAAGTGTTAAAACTTCTGCTCTTCAGTAAACACTGCTCAGAAAATTAAAAGACAGGATACAGACTGGAGGCAAATATTTGCAAAACATATATCATGGATTGGGGAAGATCCCCTGGAGAAGGAAAAGGCTACCCACTCCAGTATTCTGGCCTGGAGAATTCCATGGACTACAGTCTATGGGGTAACAAAGAGTCAGACACGACTGAGTGACTTTCACTTTCACATATCTGATCGAGGATTTGTATGCAAGATATATAAAGAGCTCTCAAAACTCAATAAAAAGAAAGCAAGCAGTCCATTTTTTGTAATGGACAGGTGATCTGAATATTTTACCAAATAGGCACATGGAAAGATTTTTAACATCATTAATCGTTAGGATAATGTAAACTAAAACCACAGTAAGGGGACTTCTCTGGCAGTCCCGTGGTTAAGACTCTGCACTTCCACTGCAGGGAGCACGGGTTTGATCCCCAGTTTGGGAACTAAGATCTCACATGCTACGCAGCCAAAAATAAACAAACAAAAACAACAACAACAAAACACCACAATAAGATACCACACCTTAAAATGGTTAAAAACTGAACATATCAAGTGTTGGCCAGGATATGGAGTGACTGCAACTGCCACACATTGCTGGTGGAATGAAAAATGGCTTATCCATTTTGGAAAACAGTTTGACAGTTTCTTATAAAAATATACTTACACACTTATCATATAACCCAGCAATCCCTCTCCTGGGTATTTAACTCAAGAAAAATAAAACTGGAATGTTCACCAAAATCCTGAACATGAATGTTCAGATTAGCTTTGTTCTTAGTTGCTCCAAACTGATAACAACCCTAAAGTCCTTCAACTGTGAATGGATATGCAAACTCTGGTACATCCATACAATGGAATACTACTCAGCAATAAAAAAAAGTAATGAATTACTGACACATACAACAAGGATGAATCTTAACTGTATCATGCCAAGTGAAAAAAGCCAGACTCAAAAGGCTACATACAGGATGATTTCATTTCATGGCATTCTCGAAAAGGCAAACTTCTAGGACAGAAAATAGAGCAGGTATTACCAGGAACTTCAGATGAGGAAGAGGTTGATTACCAAAAGGGTATAAGGGACTTTGGGGGGATGGTGATGAAAATGTTCTATATCTGATCGTATATCCTCCTCATCCTTCAGCACCAGCTGAGAGATCACATCCCCTGGGCAGTTCACCCTGACCTATGAGTTTTGTCAAAACTCATAGAACTGTTCACTAAAAAAAGTGAAATTTGCTGTATGCAGATTATATCTCAAACATGACTTAGACTTCAAACTCCTCTTTGAAATAGGCACTGTAACCCCTATTCTACAGTTTAAGAAACTAAGATACAGAGAGATTTCAAGCTCACAGAGTCCAGCTCCAGACCTGTGCTCCTGACAGCAAAACTATATTGCATTCCTCTCATGGTCTTCCTTTAAGGAATCCTTTACTATTTCAAGGGGAATTGAGCCCTAGAGAAAGAGGAACACTCATCCTTTAGAGAGATTAATAGTTGCTAGCTTTCAGCTAACGTGAATGCTTCTGTGGTCCATTAGAGTAGAAGCTCATGGAGGTCATGAGATCACATTTTACTCAATTTGCCATACAGAGGGTCCAATATAAACTATTTCCTGATTATCTTCCTCTCCATCTTCAGAAACTAGCACATACTGGAAATCTAGTGTTTGGAAAGACAACATGGAAGACCCTGGAACTCTCACCAAAATAGCAGATCAAAAGCTACATCCTGAGGGAATTGCAAAACTTATATCATGAAGGACTATAAAAGCGAAGGGGCAGGGGGTGCTTCCCTAATGCTTCCTTAGTGAAGAATCTCCCTGCCAATGCAAGAGACACGGGTTCCATCCCTGGTCCTGGGAGATCCCACAAAGCTCATGCACTGCAACTGCTGAACTTGTGCTTTAGAGTCCGCGAGCTGCAACTACTGAGCCCACGTGCTGCAGCTGCTAAAACCCTTGTGCCCTAATCTGTGCTCCACAACAAGAGAAGCCACCGCAATGAGAAGCCCTTGCCTGCAACTAGAGAGCAACTCCCACTTGAGGCAACTAGAGAAAAGTCCATAAAGCAACAAAGACCCAGCACAGCCAAAAATAAACAAATAAGTGTGTATATATATATATATATATATATATATATATATGAAGGCTGATGATTCCTATCACATCTCCATCCAACTATCAAGACACAGTGAAGCATGGATAAGGCCTGGACAAAAGTTCAGTCACTACAGCACACAGGAGTGCCATGTGGAGCCCGCGGCACGCCACTGTAGAATAGTCACAGGGGAGGCACCGCTCATGGTCCAGCAAAGACGCAGAGCCTTTTTTTCCCCAAAAAGAAGATAGCTACTCACAGAAGGGGGCTTAGTTTGCTATAAATCACTAGGTGCACATGAGACACCAAGATGGACTGAGCCGGCTGCTATTTGGTCTAGCTAATCATGTGCTGACTGTACCCTTTAGAGTCTGTCATCAAGCAGAAGTGGAATCCAGTGCAGATAGGTCCTGAAGGCATAAGTAAGTGTCCAGTACAGTCCAGTCACCAGGGCCTGGACTAGGGGGAGGTAGACAAGATGTCTATGGTGTAAAATTTATGGAGGCATTCACGCAGGGGCTGAGCCAGTACTTGCACAATCCTAAGAGTGGATGCCTCTGTGTATTTTTCACAACAAGGAGCCCACGGGCCTCACTCTAGCTTATACTACAATATGCCACCCCTCACTCCACATTTATGATCTCATGGGGAATACGCTAACACCAGATGAGGGAGGAAGAAAAGTTTCAAGGCCAGTTTACAGTGCAATACAATGACTCTGGTCAGAAACAAATCATTGCTGTACAGTCCCATTCGGGATGGCTCTGAGAAACAACAGAAAAGAGAATCTTACCCAATGGGTAGAATGTCAAACAGTGTATTTTGTGCTCACCCTGTCTGCAGACAGAAGATGACCTGAAGTAAGGATCTGCTGTGAATGTATGGGTGGTGGCTGATGGTTTAGACAGATGGTCAAGGACTTAAAAGGATTGATGTTAGAGGCTTCGGGTAAGGAAGTGGAAGAAAAAGGATAAAGAGGAATCTTTGGGAATGGATATAGAGTGTGACAATATTCATGTTTTATGACATCAAGCACCAAAAACCTCCTATTATAGAACAGGTTCTTAATAATCAGGTGGACAAGATAACACATTCTGGATCTGAGTCCTTTACCCTAGGGAACTCCAGGGCCTGCCGAACCTTCTGTTGAATAGATGGTCCCAAGACTGGAATGAAGGCTATATCTGAATTCAACATCTCATCAAAGCCAACCTGGTCACCATCATTGGGAAAGTACCTAATTTGCCAGCAGCAGCAATCAACCCCAGGTCCCCTATTCTATCACCCCAGGGGTACCTATTAGACCAGGATCTAGTGGAAGCTTTGGCTGTATCTTCACCAAATATCAAGATTCTGCCAATATTATCTCCCATAGTCTATGCCTTATAACTGCCTTATTTCCCACACAACATTGCTTCTTAAGAATTCATATTCCATCACAATACTGTAAAGTAATTATCTTCCAATTTAACTAAATAAATAAAATTTTAAAAAAGAATTCATATTGCAGTTTCAAAACGAGGCTAAATTTCATAATATTGACTGATCTTATATATTTCATCATCCAGAAGCAGCTGGCTTTACAGATCAGTGGAATGGTATAAAGGAAACCATGGCGCTTGATATGCTCGGTCACTTCAGTGGCTGTCTGACTCTTTGTGACATTATGCACTGTAGCCCACCAGGCTCCTCTGTCCATGGGATTCTCCAGACAAGAATATTAGAGTCTGCAGCTTGTCCCATCAAATCAATCCTCCCTTTTTCCTGAGCATATGGTTGTCCACACAGGGACCACATTTCACAAGCTCCCTCATTTACCTCAATGGAATGTGAGTGGAACTGAGAAGTCATTTCAAGTCATCTTAAAGAGCCTGCCCTGGAGTTGGCTGTACCCTTTCCTTCCTGCCAGCCAGGACCGACAACTTTGCAAGGCACTTACTGAGGATGGCAGAACTCCCTCACTAGCTCAGGTCTGGAGATGTGTTCAACCCTCTTCCCTGGTTGTAAGAGAAAAATACATTTGTCTAGTTTGACCCATTGTGTTTCTGGACTCTTTCTTAAAACAATTTAGCTTTTTATCATGGTGTGCTACAGTACTTCAAGGATGAGCTCTATGTTGTGGGCTAGTGACTAATATAGAAAGCTATTTCTCCCACAACCCAATTATATGGGCCCCAAAAGAGGGGCAGAACTTGCTATAAGTACCCAATGACTCTCTCATTTCTTATGACCCTTATTTCTGCTGGATTGGGGTTAGGGAGTCCTCAAAGGAAGAAAGTTCCTACCAGGAGAAACAACAATATTTTTACTGAATTATAAGCAGAAACTGCTACCTGGTCACTTCTGGTTGCTCACGGCAATGGATAAAGATGTTAAAGAGGGATTATGGGATTGGCCACAGTGATTAATTCTGAATATCAAGATCAAGCAGGATTTTTCTCTACACCATAGGCAAAAGGAAGTATTTGTGGAAACAAGGGGCTCCCCTGGGGAGCCTCCTAATGCTGTTATGTCCAGTGGTAAAAGTTAATGGAAATTAAAGTTTAAAACATTGATGGAAGTAAAAGTTAACATTAACTATAACCCTTCCTAGGCAGGATCATCAAGGTTCTCAGATCCTTCAGAAGTAGAAGCGTGTCCTCCTCTGGGTAAAGAGAAAACCAGCAGGTGATAGCTGAAGGCAAGAAAAACAGAATGGAAAAAGGAGGAGGGATGTCATAAATACAAAACAGAATCTAATATTACAGAAAGAAAGTGGCTTTTACCTCCTGACCTTCTGTCATATTAGACATTTACATATTTGAATTTATTTGCATTTTCTTCCAGTTCTTATTTCCTTGCTATTGTATTATTCTGTGTGGTGATAATTATCTTTACAGTTTGGTCTAGTTCACAGGTTGCAGAATACTGAGCTAGGATGCCAAAAGAAAAAGAGGAGGAATAAAAGGAAGACTCTGAATTTAGAGCTATGAGGGTCTGGAATGTCTCCCTTGAGGGCAAGTCAAATGCACTCTGTATGAATGACAGTAGCATGACATTGGATGGGAGCATTTTGTAGGGGAAAGACTGTAAATTTAGAAAGAAATGTGTGTATGGATGTTGGGCAGTCAACAGTGTGGACTGTAGCAGCATTTATCATCCCCCCCGCCCCCGCCTTTTTTAAACCCTTCTGAACACTTTCAGATCGGAGAGACTCCCCACAGAAGGTCAACATTGGTGGGTGAATTTTAGTTTTTCATATAGAAGCCTAAAAGACTGTGTTCATTTTCTCCCCATCTGTGATAGCTGGTGCCTACATGTGTCCTAGGTTTAGCCAATCAAATGATCCCACACAAGATTTAAATCTGAAGGATTAAGGTCAGTAAGGATGGAAGGAGACTTGAAAGATTACACATAGTGATACTTGTATCTCTAGATACAAGAGTCTAGAGATCGGGTGCCAGCAGTAATGTACTAACCAGGCTTTTCTGCGGTGTGACCTTCTGGTGTTTCCTGATACAATCTTCCTCATTTTTCAACCTTCCTGTTGCTCCTATAAACTATCCAATATCCCTGTATTAAGTTAAATTTTCTCTTGAGTTAGCTGAACCCAAACTTAAACACTGCTGAGCAGGGAGAAAAGTATTCTTGCCTAGATAATTCCACTGATGAAGGAGCCTGGAAGGCTGGAGTCGATGGGGTCGCAGAGTCAGACATGACTGAGCAACTAACACTTTCAAGGAAGGGGAAGATTCTCTGCAGTCTTGGGCAGAGAAGTAGTCTCTGAACTTTATACAGGTGGGAAGGGTTTCTGTCCTCTACTGGCTGGAGAGGAATGCTTGTTTCCTACAGCCTCTTGTGGACTCTGGTCACTAAGAAGACTCATTTTTCCTCATAACCAAGGAGGCTATTGACAGTTGCCAGGCCTGTGGCCCAAAAGACTCAGCCCTCCTTCCCACTGCCCTGACATCCAAGGGCCATAAAGGCAGAGATGCCGTGTAGGCTCAGTTGTCTGGGGAGGAGCAGTCAGGGCCGATCAGCTCCTTTTTCCTGGGATTCCTGGCTGTTCCAAGGAATGTGGGGCTTCCCTGGTGGTTCAGAGGGTAAAGAATCTGCCTACAATGCAGGAGACCTGGATTCGATCCCTGGGCGGGCAAGAGCCCCTGGAGAAAGGAATGGCTAGCCATTCCAGTATTCTTGCCTTAGAAATCCCATGGGCAGAGGAGCCTGGTGGGCTACAGTCCACCGGGTCACAAAGAGTCAGACACAACTGAGCAACTAACTTTTTCACCAAGGAATGTGAAGAGGAACAGCTGCATTCACTGTAATGAACCTCACAATACAGCTACAAAGGGGGCTGCCCAGTAACACAGGAGCCCAAGGTGCTTTTTCTTCAACACAACATAAGGGGTACCTGAACTCCTCTATCAGCCTTGCCTTTGCCTGAGTCCTTCCTGGAAACCACTAGCTAAGCCACCTGAGGGGAGAACATATTGGGGGATAATTCCATGGGGGCCTCTTGGGCTGCCATCTCTCTGTAGTGGAGTAATGCCCGCCCTGAGGTCCTCCCCACGGGGCCCAGGCCGCAGGTAGGACTAGAGAGAAAGAGGCCCACAGTGGTGCTCATTTGTGCTGGAGGGCCACCAGCAAGTGTACCCTTCTTTCTGAGTTCTCACCCTGCAACTCTCCTCCTGGCCACAGGATGAATTCTCACTCGAAGTACCCAGCTCCTCCGGCGGCGGCGGGTTACCAAGCATTTGCGGTTCTGCAGCTGGGCGGATCCCGGGCAGTTGAGCGCTTCTTTAGACTCTACCCCGAAACCCACAGGAGCGAATCCGCGGCCTGGGCAGCCCCCGGGTTGGGCAGGGCCCGACCTCTGCTCAGTTGCGCGTTTCCCACAATTTCTGAAGGCGGGGTTGGGGTAGGGAGCCCTAGAATAGGCAGAAAAAGCAAAGTCGCCGCGCACTTGCCTGCCCGGGTGCGGGTCTTGGGCCCCAGGAAGGGATGAAGCCCACAGGAGAGGCCGAAGGCAGATTTCGCCGAGGCCAGGAGCCGCCTGGGGCGCGCGTTCCTGGAGCGCGCTCCTTCTCTACCCGGGGCCGACGCCGCCGCCTCTCCGGCCGCCGCCTCTCCGGCCGCCGCCTCTCCGGCCGCCCTCCGCAGCCAGGTCAGCGCCGGGAGGCTGGGTTCCCTAGCCTCTCAGGTCCACTTGGCCGAGTGGAGCCACTCGCTGCTGAAGGAAGGGCCAACTTTGCCGAGTTCCCCAGCCCTGTGGGGACAAGACCGCATCCCCGGGCCCGTGGGATCCACCTCAGAGCTGGGTAGAGGCTTGACTTTTCCGACTGATCCCATCCAAGCTGGTGGCCGCAGCCTGCGTTTTCTCCGCTGCCGCCCGGCCCCTCCCCCTAGGAGACCAGTTTGGGAGGACAGAAGTTCAAGATGCCCCTCTTCTCCTCTGTTTATATCCCTTATCCCAGACCTCTTGGTACTGGGCTTTGAAATGAGAGCCCATTTCTCACACTTTTCACATTTCTTGCCATTCCAAACTGGCATCCCCTGCCTGTCTGGCCTCGACCGAGGCGAGGGGACACTCACTAATTGTCCTACAGAGCTTTCCGCCGAATTTTTGGTCTGGACACAGGCTCGAGGCGGTCCGCATGAAAGCAGAGTTTTCCGCGTGCTCTGGATGGGTCCTGAGCGCCGCAGGGCAGCTCCCGGCAGGCTGGTGCTGGAGCTCACTGGCGTCCTGTGAACTCTGGTGACCTGGCGGTGACACCCCTCGACAAGCTGTGTGGAAGGACAGTGGAACTCACCCCTGGGCAGAAGATGCAGGAACTGGTAGGGGGTCCCTAGAACTGAGTATTTGGCTCAGTTGGTGAAATCAAAGGCCCCAGGCCTTCCATTGATTCCGCTACTTCTATCTACCCCACCCCCATCAAGAAACATCCAGTCTCTGAGGGACCACCGACCCCTCACTTTCTCTAGGCTAGAAGCCTTCCCGACAGCACCGAGGCTGCACCAGCACTATAAACAGCACTGGAGTCGCCTTGTGATCCAGCGTGCCTACGCAGAAAAGCAGGCCAGCACCTAGGACCGTAACCTGGGGCTTCTGTGGGGTTAATAAACTGTCCTCCCCGACTCATCCTGCCCACCAACCAGCAGAATCCGCCCCAGTGGAGCAACCATGCCTCCCCTGTGCTGACCAGGAAGCCCCCAATTTCAGGTCTGAGATGCCAAAGGGAGAGAAGTAGAAACCTTTGGGTAGAAATGGGTTCAAGGGTACCACTCTGTGTCTATGAGCTTGTGGGCTGGACCCCTGAACAAAATGCGCCAACACATAAGAGCCGGTTTTCCCCTGTTAGCAAGTGAACTAGTGAGAGGATTCTGCAGAGGCTCCTAAGTGTTTTCCTGCGAACCTGTGGGACCCACCTCTGGGCCTATGTGCAGTCAGGTGTGACCTTGTGGCCAGGGAACAGGTGGATGAATGCCCATGCCCGCAGTTTCCCTAGACTGACACAATCGTGAGGGTGAGATCTGGGGACAGCAGCTGTTGTGTAACCAAGGATCCTGCTGGAATGAATGTGTAGACATATGACAGGATCGTTCAGCCCTGTGGACTCACTGAGACCTAGCCTGGGAGTGAGATAGGAAGAAGGCAGTGTGAGCATGCGTGGAAGAAGGTGTGCGGTGTGTCTATGGAAGCGGTGATGGACGTTGCTCCGCAGCGGCCCCACCCTGCCGGGGCCTCCAGCCCCCTGGGGCTGAGCCTGTCTCCACCGTCCCATCCTGTTTGCTACCGGCTCTCACCCCGAGGGCCTGCCCCGCGGACAGTTGGGCGCCTGTGAACACGAGGACTCGCTAATTGTTCCCTGTTGCCGGGAGGAGCAGGAAGTGCAGCACCTAAATGCACAGTAAGCCTCCCTTTGAAGCGCTGAGTAGGGAAAGCTGCGAGGCCACTCGACTTTACCCCAGGAATCAAGAATCTGCGGATGGGGAGGGGAGGGAGGGGACCTCTGCAGTTTGTAGGACCCGCCCCCTACTGCCCCACCCCGCCTGGTGCACAGAAAACCTAGGTCAAGCCACCTAGGGGCTCCGGGCACCACTCCTGGAGCACCAGCTAAGAGCCAAACGCTTTTACTTGCCTTATCTCCTTAATCCCTTCTGTAATCCGGGGAAGGGTTGGCCCTATAATTTGGACAAGGAAACTGCAGGCTCCTAAAATTTAATTAACTTGCCGGAGGTTAGAAAGCAGGGAAGCAGAGCCCAAAACCTAGGCTGATGCCCAAAGTCACCTCAGCAGGCACCTGGGAGTGAAAGAGAATTTTAGAAAGAGGGACAGGTGCACTGGAAAAAGAGGGGCCATGCAGGTAAACAGGGAAGGAGCAGGACATAAGATAGCAGGGAGTGGTGAGGCCTGTAGCATGCTGGAGAGTGAATTTTAGGGTGTCAGTGTTTTTAATTTCTTTAAATAAAATGGGAAAATACTCAGGCAAATAAAACTGTAGGCCATATTTGATAGATAAGCTTGAGAACCCAGAATTAGATCTCAGACATACAGGGGTGGTACCTTGATCCTTGAAGTAGCACCAGCACCACAGGAAGCTTGCTCTAAATCTGGAATCTCAAACCCCACCCCAGACATAATGAATAAGAACCTACATTTTAACAAGGTTCCCAAGTGTTTCTTATACACCTGAAAGTTTAAGACTGTCAGGTGAAATTTATATATAAATGAATATACCTTCAGTTCAGTTCAGTCGCTCAGTCGTGTCTGACTTTGCGACCCATGAACCGCAGCACGCCAGGTCTCCCTTCCATCACCAACTCCCAGAGTTTACCCAAACTCATGTCCATTGAGTCGGTGATGCAATCCAACCATCTCATCCTCTGTCTTCCCCTTCTCCTCCTGCCCTCAATCTTTCCCAGCATCAGGGTCTTTTCAAATGAGTCAGCTCTTTGCATCAGGTGGCCAAAGTATTTGAGTTTCAGCTTCAACATCAGTCCTTCCAATGAACACCCAGGACTGATTTCCTTTAGGATGAACTGGTTGGATCTCCTTGCAGTCCAAGGGACTCTCAAGAATCTTCTCCAACACCACAGTTCAAAAGGATCAATTCTTCTTCGGCGCTCAGCTTTCTTTATAGTCACATCCATACATGACTACTGGAAAAACCATAGCCTTGAACACACCTTATATTGTACATAAAAGAACCTCCCAGAGATAACTCACCTACCCTCCTCCCCGTTCTCTATCACTCTGGAGAAGGCAGGGAAGAAGGGAAGACAATGCTCTCTTTTCTTTTCATATTCTGACTGAATTTTACTGTTTAAAAGGTCAGGGCATAAGCCCTTGCTAATTCTCTGACCCACCCCAACATGCTCCCCCATCCTCCAACCCAGAACAACTTCCTCCAGCTACAGGCTTTGCTCAGAGCAGATGGAAAAGAGAGGAAGGAGTCGTGTGCCCTTAGGCAAGTTGCTTAACCTCTCTAGACTTCAATTTTCCTTGTCTATAAAGTGGGATTAAAATACCACCCACGTCATAGGGTGGTTGTTAAGAATGTATTAATACCTTTAAAACCTAGTGCAGGTTACCTTCCTGGTTCTCCACTTCTTCCTCTAATAAAGTGTGGCACGCTCACTTCTATTTTAAATTTTCTGTTGGCCTGTGTCCTCTATCCTACTGACCCAAAAGAGGGAGGGGTGGAAGTATATGCAACCCCCTTCCAATCCCAAAGGGCTACCTGGAAGGTGGTAAGCCCTGGCTGGGAAAGCCTAAAGGGTTAGGTGTGGGGAAGGAGGAGGGCAAGGTCTCAAGTCCTGGCAGTGCTGCAGAGGGGATCCTGGAGTGGGGGAGCAGTAAGAGCTGGAGGAAACCGTGGACTGGGGTGGCTTGGAAATATTTTTTCCAAAGTCCTAAGGGAGTCGGACACAACTGAAGTGACTTAGCAGCAGCAGCAAGGGAGCAAACTCCCAGTGGACTTCTGAGCTAAGAGCTCCCTCCATAAAACAAGACATTCCTTGAGGAGTCCTCCCCAAGTCCACCACATCCTGGGACTTGCCATCCATCCCAAAGAAACTGGTTCCAGGGTCAGACCCTGGGGTCTGACCTGGTGGCTCAGAGGTTAAAGGGTCTGCCTGTCAACGCGAGGTTCAATCCCTGGGTTCAATCCCTGGGTCTAGAAGATCCCCTGGAGAAGGAAATGGCAACCCAAGGAAATGGCAACCCACTCCACTATTCTTGCCTGGAGAATCTCACGGGGTCACAAAGAGTTGGACACGACTGAGCGACTTCACCCTCTTTCTTTCACTTTCTAATGCTGGAGTGCCTGGAATACAGCAAGTGCTCGATATTGTTAATTATTAATATTATTATCGTTATTATTTTCTACTGGGGCTGGTAGCAGCCGTCCCTGAGGTCTCCAGGGTCCCTCAGACCACAAGCTCCCAGGGCCTCGGTAGAGGCGCCTCTCCCCGAGCGGCCCCTAGAGGGCGCCCGGAACTCACTTGTCCAGCGTTTCTTCGAAGCCCAGGTCCGGCTCCAGCAGTCTCTGGGCCTCCAGCTTTCCGGACTTGGGACTCCTCCGGCAGGAACCAAAGATACATGGGCTCTGGGGCCACAGGGCGGAAAATGTGAGGCGGCAGGAGCAGCTCCCATCAAACCTCCCCATTGAATGGCACCCAGAAGGGGGGCCTCAGACCCCCCATGCCCACGCCGCTCCCCCGCCGCCTTCTCGCACATACAAGGAGGCCAGATTGTTGTGGGCTTAGTGGAGGCAGCGGCGGCCGCTGGACCTCCCGGGCCTTGCTAGGGTTCTCGGCCGAATCCAGGGCGGCCCGCTGCCCCCACGGTCACGTTGCCAGAGCTGCGGGGCTGGAAACGAAAATGCAGGCCTGGGCAATCTCCACCCCCAAACCGACCGGTAGTTGAATTAGACCCTCCTCCCTCCGGGCTAGGGGAGGAGAGATGGGGAAAGGAAAGGAAGGCCCTTGGCGGGATAGACGCGTGGTAACCATCCATAGGAACTTGATGGGGTCCCCCCTGGCGTGAGCTTGTGGAGGTAACTGCGAACGCAGCAGTGGAGACCTTACGCGTGCATGTGTGTGTGTGCCGTGTATGCGCGCGCGTAGAACAGCACACCTGTAGCTTGCCTTGTGTAACATCGCACACTCCAGTCGTAGTATAGTTGGAGGAGGTATGTGAGGTCCACAACAAAGCAGGCCCAGGGTGAGAGGATGTGATTTCAACTCAACACGGGCACTCATCGCTCCCTCTACTCACCCCCGACGCCTCTCCCTCCCCCTCCCCTCTCCTTTCCTCCCCCTCCCTCTTTCCCCACTTGCACCTCCGCCCTGGCTTCCCACGCCCCAGTTGCAAACACCATATTCCGAGTCTGCTCTGAGCTCCTTGGAAAATCTGAACTGGCTGCAGACCTCTCACTCACTCAGCCTGTTCCTATCAGACTCCTGAGGATAAGGAATCCAGGAGTGAGTGCAGGTGGGCCGTTCCAGAGATCTTCCTGGGCCCGCCGTGGATTCGAACGATACGGGAAAATCGCGCGGGCAGCTCCTCTTAGCTACCCAGGCAGTGACCTGGCTGCTGGGCTCCAAAATCTGAGCTGATTAGGAAGGCCTAGGAGAGTGAGACGCTGCTTAGGAGGGGGAGGGGGTCTCAGTTCAGTTCAGACGATCAATTGTGTCCGACTCTTGAGCGGGGCGGGGCGGTGGGGGGCGTTGTCTGGGAGGAGTAAAAGGGAAGTGTCTGTAGGGGGGCAAGTGTGCGGGGGGAGGGGGGCAAGTGTGTGGGGCGGGGTGGGGGGGCAAGTGTGTGGGGCGGGATGGGGGGCCAAGTGTGTTGGGGGGGAAGTGTGTGGGGGCGAGGGCCAAGTGTGCCTGAGCAAAGTTGCAGAAACAGAGAGGAAGTTTCCTCCAGCATCTGGCCTTAGTGTAGCATCTGGCCCCTCGTGCAGCTCTGGGGCCCCAGCTCTAGCCCACTGCCCCTTGCAGCATGTCCTCTGAGTCCCAGCTGCTCCAATTCTGCACAGCCTGGAGATCCCTGCATAACTATCATACACCTGGAACCGGCCTACCCATCTGCAGGTCACTCACACCACAAACAGGACGCCTGTACAGTACAGACCCCATACCTGCCACTGCGGTGGGCGCTTCACAAGGCAGTGCTCAGACTGTGCCCATAGAGCTCCCAAGCATGGATCTGGCCACACAAAGCCGCTATTATCGTTAACAGGTTAGGCCAGATTCTCTGTGTGCCACCCCAGGGGGCGGGGGCAAGGGGGCGCTAGGACCCCAGCCCTGCTTGGATTTCTGGGCCCCAGAAGGCCACCACCCAGTCAGCCACGTCTGAAGGGGTATCAAGGCTCACTCACTGCAGGATTTGGTCAGTGCAGTCGGTTCACTCAAGCCAAGGAAGGATGTGGCCCTTTCTGCTCAGACAGGTTCGTTAATTCCTCTTCTCCCTCCGCATCTCTACACACCATTATTCGGATCATTTGTTTCTTTTTTATTTTTGAACAGAGACAGACCCTTGCCTGCAGGAGCGGTGGCAGATAGGAGTTGTGAGCTTTGTTTGTGCGGCGGGTAGTTGGCCCTGATTGCGACCCTGGCAGTCCCCCTCCCTTCCAGCCCGCGTCCCCTCGGGACTATGGGGTGTGCGGGCCCCGCCGCCATCCCGGCGTGTCCTCGCCGCGGCCCTCGGCCGACGCGGGATTTACCGAGATTCGGTCCCAACGAATTCCCGACCGAGAAAGGGGAGTCGTACGCCGTCCTTCAGCGCCCAGGGCCCCAGTACCCCGGGGAGTGTGCCCCCACCCCTGAGACGCGTTGCCCAGGGTCCCGAGCGCGTGGGAGGGGCCCCGGGAGAGCGCGCCACCGGGGCGGCCTGGGAGCCCTGGAAACAGGCGAGCGGGAGCCGGAGCGGGGAGAGGTGGGGATGGGCTCCCGGGATTCCGGCGTGCGGAAGCCCAGTTCTCCGAGAGGCCCGAATAAGCTGGACAGGGTCCGAGAGCAGAGGGGCTGAGGGGCCTGGCCCCACGCTGTTTTGAGTGTGACCCCAGCTGTTGGTGAAGATCCGGGACGTAGGAGGTATTTGGGGGAGGAGGTGTGTTATGCCTGATTTTGCCTGCTTTGTCTCGCCAGAGCAGAGGTGAGGGAGTGCTGGTGAAGAGTTGGGGTTCTCGGGAGCCTGTTTGGTGGTTGAGTTTGAGCCGGACAGCCACTCCCCGTTCCTGTCTCGGCTAGACAGTCTGTGGCCAGAAAATATCCAGGAGCCCACGGGCGCCCAGCCTGAAGGGTCCCAGGAGTCAGGAGGTGGGAGGAAGGCCCCAGTTTCCCCTGGGGTCAGCAACTCTGGAATACAGCAACCTGCAGGCACTGAAGGTGCCTCTTAAAGACGCAAATAGAGGAGAGACCGCACCAACTGAAAATGGTTTAGGCTGGGAAGCTCCAGTCCCGGCAGGAGGGGAGGGAGAGCCAGACCTACCCAGGTAGGAGGAGCAGAATTCTGCGGTTGCAAGAGGCCATTTCCGGATTTCGATTTCGCTTGGCCCGGTACTGGATGCCGCCGCCTGCACAGGCAGGAGGCCCACTGCAGACCTGACTTTGAGACCAGAACTTTCTCCCCTTGACCCACACACTGTCAGGGTCTGGCCTGGTCACCCACCCGGTGGGTCTGGAGTTGGGGTAGCCCCTCCACCTTGGAAGTCCTTTGGACTCAGAATCCTCCTCTCCTTCCCAGATCCTGCTTAAAGAGGAGCACAGATAGGGGTGGACAAGCAGTGCCCCTTCCGCACTCAGCCAAATTTCCTCCTGGGCCTCCTTGGGTTGGAGGTTGCTGTGCTTTGTCCTGTGATATGGCAGAGCCAAGAGGGCAGTCTAGGCCAGGATAAGGGCTCTGATGGTTTCCATAACTCTCTTGCCCTCAACCACAGTCTGGGTGCACAGAGCTCTGCATACACGAACAAGCCCCACACCCTACTCTCTTCCAGTTTTCAGCCACAAAGTTCTCTCACTCTTCCACCGTAAAGAAAGAGCCCCCTATGTCCCCACTCCACTACCCCAGGATGGCATGTTTCCCAAAGCCTCTACCACCTAGCTTCTTCCAGAAAACCAGGCTTAAGTCAGTTTTGTATATCCTGACATTGGTCTGGTAGGTGGGGGACTAAATATTATGGGGAGTGTTGTGTACTGTGGCTGCTGTCCCGGCTAGAGTGGTCTGGGGCCTCCCTGAAGGTCCCGGGGAAGTCAGGTTTTCAGATCCCTCCTAAGCCAGGCTAGTCTGGGAGCTTGGAAGTCTTGCTTCAAGCACCACAGAAGATCCCGGTCCCATTACTCATAGAATGCTCTAATCTCTGCAGCTTGCTGGGTAAGGTCCTAGGACCCCAAACTCCTAGCAGATGTGTATACCCCTACAATGGATCTGCACACCCCACCATCATGTACACCAGCAGTGTACAATTATACCCACTCACACAGCACCATACACACTCACCGCAGGGACATGTCATCCACAATGATCCCTACTCCCCATTAATTCACTCCCCCAATTATATACAATCCTAGACAAGTATCACTCATACAGTGAAATACACCTCTAACATGATTACATACATACAGTTATAGATGATATATAACCATAAACATTCACACATTTAACACAAAAATAGATTCATAATAAGAAACTAATATGTACTATCACAAATATTAGCCCCTGATTCACTAACAATCACAGATGTTGGTGAGTGATTATACAACTACCCCAAAAGCCACATTTACACATGATCACACACATACCAATACAAGTCTGTATATATAATGGTAGTTTCGATTCACAACTGAAGCAAAATAAGCACACACACCTGCATACAAAGTTACACACTTGAACACTTATTATACAAACATTCATTGCCAGTATAACATCCTGATTGCCCACACACACAGTGCACACACGTAACTCTCACTTCCAAAGACAAATCTTGAGCACTAACTGTTCCGGGAGACACTGGCTCCCCCACCTTTTCTCACTGCTGCCTTCTCTTCATTTCTCCTCCTCCTCCTTTCCTCTCTCCAGAACCTGACAGGTCCTGACCCCAAGATGTCCTTCAAACTTAAGTATGAGGGGCTGCCCTGGCTGCACCAGCTCACACCAGACCCAAGTAGCTGCAAGGTGCTGGGCTCAGCAAGGAGCAAGCAGCCTTGATTTCGGATTCAGAGGGTTTTATTATTTTTTTCACATAAATTACACAAGCACTTTATAAAAAGGTTACACAGAAAACACCTTATAAGTGCATAACTTAAACCCCCCCTACGAACAGGATCTGGAGAAATAGGCTTTTTGTGTGGAAACCTGCCTGTGCGTACCTGGGTGCAGCTAGGGTGTGTGATAGGGGTCTGGTAGGCCAAGTGACGCTGTTGTGGCTGTTGTGTGTGTGATGGTGTGTCACAGTGTGACTGTGGCCTTGTATTTGTGAGAAGTGCCATACTGTTCAGAATGAATCTGAGCCACCCCTGATCGTAAGGGCCAAGGGAGTGAAGGCTATGACCCTGTGTGTGCAAGACACTGCCATAGGGCCCCTGTGCGTGACTGTGGGGAGACACCAGGAGGGACAGTGAAATCACCTCCGTGTGGGCGGGCTACTACGGGGAGTGGAGAACAGAGAGGGCTGTCTCCCCAGGGTAAGTTCAAAGGACAGCTCATGCTGTCCTCTAGGGGCCCCACCAGCTCTTCTTCCACCACCTCTTCTGCCTCTCAGTCCCACGTTAAAAATCAGAATAAAATAAAATAGACGCTAACGGAGGACTCTGAACAGTTCCAGCAGGCGCGGGACCGCGTAGGCATCTGGGAGACGGCGGCGCGTCCCTTTCCTGCGCGCTCTCTTCTTTTCCACCCAAAAGAGAACGGCGTCGGCGCGAGCGCGCGGGCCGGTGCGTAGGGGCGCCGCGATCCCCGGAGGCGTGCAGTCTGCGGCGGAGAGCGGACGAGAGTCCTGGCTCTCGGGGCCTCGAGACCCCTTGGCTGGGCCCGGGTCTCGGGTCTCTCAGAGAGTAGCAGACAGGCTCACTCGCAGGCCGACGCCACGGACGTGACGCTGGTGATCTTGGTCGAGTCGTCAGACCACGGCTGCAGGTTCTGCAGGGCGAAGAGCGAGGAGTTGTGCACGCACAGCGGGTCCGCGGGCAGTGGCTGAGCCAGGCTCTTCTGGAAGGCCTCCTGCTGCAGCTGCAGGAGGATGCGGTTTGCCTGCTGCCTCTCGGCCTCACGCTCCTCCGCAGTCTGCCGCCTGCACCGGGGACAAACCGTTACCCACGCTTCGGGTGAGCTCCCGGGAGACCGCCTGGGAGAGCGCAGCTCCCCTTCGCGGCCCCCAATTCCAACTGGGGGCCCTTGGAAACATTCCCCTATCTTGAGGGTTCTGACTCCGACAGAGACTGGAAACCACAAAAGTAGATAGGGTGTACTCTGGGGGAACTGTAGGGAGATCCGCTAGGCCCAAGCAGTTGGGGCTCTCTGGCTCCAGGCAGGGCCCACACCCTCACTAGCCTTGGAAGGCACAAGCAGGGCTAGGATGGCATTTTGCCTCTCCCCAGACTCGAGGAAGACCAGGAGCCTTCCCAAGTCTGAGCGGTCTCACCCTCCCCATCAGTCCAGGGCAGAGGCAGGGACCGGTGGATGTGAGCTGCCATGATGGACCTCTTCACCCCCTTTCTCTCAGAATCTCTCCCAGGCTTCCGACCTCCTGCGCCAAGCCCTGGGCCGGCCGGGATTCCCGCCGGACCGACTGGCTTCCTCCGAGGCGGTCCAGGGAGGCGATGACTCACTTATTCCATTTAATGCCTCCCCTCCACCCAGTCAACTGAGATCAAGCGTCTGTCTCTAAGGTGGACAGACCTAATGGGAGTCCCCGGGGCCTCCAGAAGCAATTTGTAGGCGATCGATGAAGGCGAGCGAAGCCAGCGAGAGGGCCTCTCCCAGCAGCGGACGCCGACCTTCTTCTCGCCGCCCTTTCTTGCCTTTTAGCTCTGTCTCTCCTCTGCCCGTTCTTCCCTGAATTTCAAACTATTTCTCTTTCTTTAGGCTTTGTGTCTTTTCCTTTGGTTTTTCTCTCGCCCCACCCCTTTCCTTCTCTCAGAATTTAAGGGAATTTGTTTGAAACGAAAATGAAGCTTTCCGTCATCTATTGCTTTTCTTTATTATACATACATAAGACTTCTTCGCCACCAGGGAAGTCCACTCTCTCTCTGTTTTATTTTCTCCCTGGGTGGGTTGTTTATCTTTGCCCCCACCTTGTGTATCAGTTTCTCTGAGGCTGCTATACTATTTTTCTCTGTGCGCCCACCCCAAGGGCTTGCCTGACTCCCTCCCCTAGGCCGTAGCCTCGGATTGGCCTTGGGAACCCGAGTGCGTTCCCCCCTCCCCCCTCTAGTCCTTGCTCCCTCCCTAGCTTTCCAGAGGTCTGAGCTGCGTCCCCCACCCCTTCCCCAGCAGCAGGAATGTGGGGAGAGGGGGCACAGACTCGCGGGGCAGTGGCTTCCTTTGTGGCCACGGTGGCGGAATCTCAGGCAGATTCCTCGCCTTCATTCAGAAAAAGAGGAAACTCCAATTCCTTCCTCCGGGCCCAGGCCCTCCCTGCCCGGCGCCGGGGACTTCGCCCAGACTCTCTTGCTCTCCCGCCTGAGACCTGCGCTAGCAAGAAACTCCCGGCGTGTGTGGAACCCAGCAGGCGGGCCAAATGTGCGGGAGGATGCAGGGGTGCAAAAGGGTTCAACCGAAGAAAGCGCCTGCTTGTGGGGAAAACGAGTGTAGCTGTGGGTGTGTGACGGGATAAGAGAAAATGTTTCTCTCTTACACACACATACCCATCTGTTCCTGATTGATCCCCCTTTCAGTGGGACCCTGGGAAACCCCGCCGCAGGCGGCGCAGATTGATTTTCCCCTTCCCGGGTAGGGGACCCGCTGCGCCCAGGCCAGGCGTCTAGGGAGGAGGGAGACAGCAGGGACCGGGCTCGCGGCCTGGGGCCCCAGGCGCTCTAGCAGGAGCCCCGGCTGGGGCGCAGAAACCGGGAGCATGCTATTCTGCCTCTGGTCTCCAGGATAGAAGAGGCATCTCTGTACCCGTAAGTCTGCGCAAACAAAAAGTCCCTCAGGACTCGCTGATCTCGGAAGCCCAGACGGCGTAGACTGCTTAAATCCAGACGTATACCCCAAGCAGCGGCAGAGACCAGCCGCGTCTACAACCGCACTGAGTGTGCCGGCCAGAAAGCCGGAAAGCAAAACAGCAGGGGCTCTCCGGCCCCATCCGGTGATCGGCCACGGTTGCTTTCCACTCCCCTCGAGCCTAGCAGAGCGGTCCGCTCCTCCGAACCAGAACCATCGGAAGGCAGGGATCGAAGGAGTGTGAACTCCCCAGGAGAGGCCTGGAACCAGAGACTGTACCGCCCAAACCCGCCAGCTCACCTCCACTTTGTCCGCCGGTTCTGGAACCAGGTTTTGACTTGCGCGTCGGTCATTTTGAGAGCCTTGGCCAGGGCGGCGCGCTCGGCCGAGGCCAGGTACTTCTGGCGGTGGAAGCGCTTCTCCAGCTCGCAGATCTGCAGGCGCGTGAAGGACGTGCGCGGCTTCTTCTTCTTGGGGGGCGTCCGATTCTGATAGGGGTGACCTATACGGCGTGTTACAGTGAAGGGTGAGAGGGCCACTGGAGCGGGAGAGACAGACAGACGGCAGAGGCAAGCGGCAGAGCGTCAGGAGGCGTCCCAGGCCCGACACCCCGCGAGTCAGCAAGCCCAGCGGCTAGACCCCAAAAGCAGGGCTTTGGTCCTCCTGTCAGCCCTCAGCTCCAAGCCTGTGGCCTGAAATGGCCCCCCACCCAGCGGCCCGCCAGGCCGACGCCATGGGCTCTGCCACCACAGAGGCCTCCCTAGCCGTGGGCTCCCATATGCCCATCAGACAGATGCAGTCTTTTTGAGGGGCATGTCCAAGGCGAGCTAAAGGTTGCATTCCCCTCATAGTCCCAGGCCTCCAGCCTCAGAGAAGCTGCCCAACAGTAAGAGACCTTCCTTGGTCAAGGCCAGGAATCCTGGATCCTGACCTGAGGCCTCCATTACACACCAACATACAGACACATCACATACAACAGGGGACAAATTAGAGCTCTACAGACCCAGACAAGCTGACACACAGACAAGCACAGGCACAGAGACAGATGCATAAGGTGACAGCCATAAGCTCCTTCTGAGCCTTCTTTAGGGCTGAAGCAAGGTTAGGGCAGGCTGTGGCTCCCCTCAGTGGGCTATGTGGAGCACCTTTCCACCAGTGGGTTCCCAGTGGTTCCAGGCTGGCAGTGGTGGTGGTGTTCCATCAGGGCCCTTTAAGATTAGCTTGGCCTGGCTGGGGGAGTAGGACAGGGCACTAGGCTCTGCCTCCCCAGGAATGAGAGGACTTGGGCTGGGTCACAGGGGCCCTTCTTGAAGCCCACAGTGGAATGGATCTTCTGCTTTCCTCCACCCCTCTTTGCCACTGACCCAGAATCTGGGCCAAGGTTTCAAGGCTGGAACACGACCCTAGCCCAGGGTCTAGTTCTTAACTGCCTATTCCCCTTCTACCGTTGGGCCCTGGAGCCCGAGCCCCACGGGAATCCCACGTCGTGGTCGATCTAGGCAGCCGCCTGTGCCTCCTGCTTCCTCTCTCTCTAAGGCCCCGCCGGGAACCCAGGCTCAATTCAGGGCTGTTTCCCAGCGGACTTGGGGGCCTGGCCTGGCCTGGCGGGAAGATCGCAGTCTCACATCCAGGGAACACTAGGGGCGGCGGGAAGTGAGGCGGCGTGGAAAAGGACCCGCGCAGGAGCAAAAGCTGAGTGCCGTGAGCGGAAGCAGGAGCGGAGGGAGCCGAGGCAGGCAGAAGCAAGGCGCAGAGCAGGCAGCAGAGAGGAGGGCAGACGGCCACCGCCGAGTGCGTTATCGTCCCAGGGGTTCTTTCGGCTGCCGATCGATCACGGGCCTGGCCGGTGCGTTATTCACGCCAGAGGAAACGAGGCTGGGCCCAGAGCGGAGGACGCCGAGCCGGGACAGAACGAAAACGGAGCGGGCGGCTCAGCCTAGTCGCTGCCACTGACCCGGACGGGGCCCGCAGTCCGGGAAGAAAGGCCGGCCAGCTCTGCGTCTTAACTCCGGCTCACGGCCTCTATCGGGTCGGGTAGCGCGACGGGCACTGGACCTCGGAGCGCAGTGTGTGTGCGAGTGTGTGTGTGTGTGTGTGTGTGTGTGTGTGTGTGTGTGTGTGTGTGTGTGTGTGTAGGGGAAGGAAGGTGGGGAACCTGTTTCCCTTGAGTCTGATTCTGGGATTCGCCGCCTCGGCCAGACAACGTCTGCCAGGACGGAAGAAACAGCTTGTTCACCTCGCGCCCCTTTCTCCAAGATCCCTGAGCCCCAAATGCCGGCAGAAGGTAGTCCCGAAGCTACAACCCCTTCCCTTCGCCTGACCGGCCCAGGGACTCCAAGAGGGGATCAGGCAGAACTTCTCAGAGCAGGGGGTCCTGTGGGAGAGACGGAGAGGGGCCCAGGCTGGGAGAACTCTTCCAGCGAGTCGATTCCGCGAGAGAGGCGGCGGGCGGCTGAACTTGGGGGAAGCACCCAGAAGAGCCGGGCGGCCGGGCGCAGAGGGGGCTGCAGGGAGCCCCGGGGCGGAGGAGGGGTAGAGGAGAGCCGGGGCCGCGGCCAGGCGGGGCGCGCGCGGGCCGGACTCACCTGTGAACCTGTCCTTTGTGTATCTGCGGTTACTCTCCATCCAGGGGAAGGTGAGGCCGGTGAGGTTGTTGACGCCCGGGACGGCAGGCACGGAGGACACGGTGGGCAAACCGGTAGCCAGAGGTTGAGGGTGGGCCACCGTTCCAGCTAGCGGCCTGTGCGCAGGCACTCGGATCACTCCCGCAGCACTCAGCGCGCCCCCGCCGCCGCCGCCGCCCCCGCCGCCGCCGCCACCGGGACCGGGGCCGCCCGCCAAGGCCATGTTCACGTTGTAGGAGCCGGCCAGCGGGCCCATGCTGCACGCGCCGCCGCCGCCGCCCGCCGGGCCACCCGGGCCACTCGGGCCTCCAGCGCCATAGGCCCCCGCGCCCCCGGCCCCCGGCCCGGCTGCGGGGCCCCCGCCGCCGTAAGGGTAGGCGCCTCCAACCAAACAGCCAAGGCCGTATTCTCCGTCCTGAAGGCGCGAGGAGGGCCCCATGCAGCCGCCCTGGTCTGGGCTGTTGAGGATCTGGTCGATGCCAAAGCTGATGGGCTCCGCGTGGCCCGGGTGGAGATGGTGCGGACCCAGGTGCTCCATGCTGGCCCCCGACCCCGGCCCCACGGGGGGGGGGGGCCTGGGCGGTGGCACTCTCTGTGCTTGGCTCGGGGACAGCGCGCGGCGGCGCGGAGGCGGCAGCGGCTCCTGGCTGCGTGGAGACTTGGAGGCGAAGTGCGCAGAAGGGCTAAAGTGGGGGGGGGGAGGGGAAGGAGAGAGGGGGCGCGGTATTCTTCCCCTCTCCGGCTGCTCCTTCCCCTCTCCGGCTGCTCGGTCGCTGTTGACTCTGGGACATCAATCACCGGGCGAAAAAGCCCGGTGCGAGCTAGCCTCTCAGTTTCGGCCGGGTCTCTCCATTGGCTGTGAGCGGAGAGGAGCGGGGTGAATGACAGCGCGGGGGAGGGGCGGAGAAGGCGAGAGGAAAGCCTGGAGCGGAGACAGACGTAGGAGCCAGAGACGGAGGGACTGAGCCCGAAGCTCAGAGAAGTAGCTCGGGAGGAGAGGGAAGAGGCGAACCAGAGGCTTCAAAGGAGAAAGAATAGGAGGCTGGCATTCCCAGAGACGGATAGACAGATGGCCTCAAGGAGGTGGAGGTCAGAGCCCTCTTCCCCGCCTGGCAGGAGCCACCCCCTAGCTTAGAATTGGGCCAGAGGAGCTCGCCCACCAGACCTGTGGGGAAGGGGCACCCAGCGCTACCGGAGAATCTCCCCAGGGGCTCAGCCGGGAAGCTCCAGTCTGTCAACCAGAGGATTTACTCCCAATTTTGTCTGCCTTGTTAGAAAGTAGAAGGCTGTCTGCTCCCCTGGGTATGCCTCCCAGACAGGAAGGTGAGTTCAGAATTGTCTTTTAAAACAAGGGCTTATGAACAGTGGCTATATGTTGTTGAAAAAGTCAGCAGCAACCTCACCTCAGCCTATTTAGAGAAACTGAGGAAGAGAAACTTCCTAAAAGGCAGTCACAAGTCAGAGGAATTGGCTTGGGGCCTGCTTCGGAGGTGCCCAAGATACCTCCTTTCCTTTTAAATAGAAGTCCCAAGGAGCAGTTTCCACAGTATGCGAATGAATTCAATCAGATTGCTTTCACCAGGGCTGGTTATTCCAAGCAAGAAACCTTTGGATTGTAGCAAGGGGAAGGAATTATTTTCTTACTTTTGGAATCTTGGAAGGGAGGCCTAGGGGCTTAAGGCAGTGGGGGCTGGGTATGGTGGGACCAAGATCAGGGAAGTACAGCAGGACAAATTTAGGCCTTTTCAAAGTTTTGCCTGTGGCTGACTGGCTTAGAGCCCAGGAGAGAAGAAGGAAACTCCCTTTTTCTGCTTCCTCTCTTTCTCCTCTCTAGCAGAGAAATGTCTGCTCCCTCCTAGGCGCCAAGCCCTAGTAAGGGCACAGGTTGGATCACTTGGGATCTATTTCTGCTCTAGTTCAGATTCAACAGGTCTTCAGGGAGGGGCTGTCTATCAGACAAGATGCTAGAATGTGGTGGCTCACATTCTACTTAACAAGTCTCATTGCAATTTACTTGCTTTGGCCATATGTGTTACTGTAACCTGAAGAGAGCTCCATGGAGGCAGGGAATGGTTTCTTCATCTCTGTTCCTCCCTGTGGAGTGCAGCCCCAACCCATGAAATATACTTATCTTGGGTAAATAATGAATGAAAGAACCTCTTTATTCAAAACATATTTTATTGAATATCTACTACGTGTCAGTCGCTGTTCTTGGCACTGGGAAAACAGCAGTGAACAAAACAAAGTTCCTGTCCTCATGGAGGTTATATTCCACAGCATGAGTGAGACAGTAAACAAAGAAGAAAGTACAATAAGCCAGATGGTGGAAAGTGTTATGTAGGGCATAAACTCTACACCAAGTCTTCAAGACAAGGATTATTCCCATTTTATGGATTCAAGGAAACCACATTTCAGCAAGGCTAAATGACTTGATCAGGATGAAGGAGTGGGGTTTAACTTGCTTTTATGGGTTGGCCTGGAAAGCTGGCTGCTGGTTTGTGGCACATTTCTATGGGAAAAATCTTGCTTGGGCTCCAGGCAGGTGGACAAAGGCCCCTCAAGACAAAGCCAAGTATGAAGCTGGTGGTCATTTGTAAACATTAAGCAGAAACATGAGAAAGAACTCTATTCCCTTGCCAGTTCTCTCCTCTCCACCCTCCCAGGCAGGCATACTACACCTCTACACAGGAGGTTCCAGACTTCCTTTGGAAGTTGTTTGAACCTGAATGAGTATCTTGTCTCTTATCTTGAGGGAACTAAAGCAGAGATAAACATAAATATTTTGCTGAGAAACTAGTGTACCAGGCACTGATCTCATTTAAGGCTCACAACAATCTTGTGAAATTAATAGAAACATCCTTAGTCTTAAATAATTATGAAAATGGAATGAATGTTCATAGCAGTATTATTCATAATGGCCAAAGTGTGGAAACAACCCAAATATCCATCATCTGATGAATGGATAAATTAAATGTGGTATATCCATACAGTGGAATATTATTCAGCCATAAAAAGGAATTCCTGCTACAATATGGACAATCCTCCAAAACATTAAGTGAAAGAGACCAGGCACAAAAGGCAACATGTTGTGTGATTCCATTAATATGAACCATCCAGAATAGGCAAATCCTTGGAGACAGAAAGCAGATTAATGGAGCTGGGATTGGTGGGGTTGGGGGAGTAGGAATTGGTTGCAAATGCATACAAAGTTTCTATTCGTAGGGAGAGAAATATTGTAGAATTAAACAGTGGTGATGGTTGTACAACTTTATGAATATAATTTTAAAAGCCACTAAATTTTATGAGTTAAAAGATATTCTGTATGATGTTATAGGAAATTATATCTCATTTATTAGAAAAGGAAACAGTAACTGAGGCTTGAGATGAACAAACTTTCCCGAAGTCCCACAGACAGAAGAGAACTGATCTGGGACCCCCAGATGTGAACTATTTTCTCTGTATGAGGCTGAAAATGATGCAGAAGGGAGCTCCAGCTTCCTATGAGGCTGGGTCCCAGCTGTGTTCCTCCTTTTGGTCAAGGAGTCACATTTGGATCTAACCACAGTTCTGCCTGCTACAATGAAAACCCTGTCTTTCTAGGTTACCCTCAGAACAACTCCTCTTTGCCACTCTCTAATCTGTGCTGGAAATCCCTTGAGTGTTTCTAACACTCTTCTTTTCTTCTTTCTCCTCCCTCCCGATGGACTTTACAGCCCCTTTGACTTTTCAACCCTGCCTGTTCCAACTCTTTGGACATCTGCCTCACTTACCTCCTCAGGTCTGGCACAAGTTGTCCAAGGTACCTGGGAAGAGACTTTAACCTTGCTGGCCCAGCCCAAGGATGGCAGAGGTCACAGTCGCCTAGTAGCCCACTAAGACTGACTCATCAAAACCCAGAAACCCAGGGGCGTCCTAACGTTCCCCTGCCCTCACAGGTGCCTGCCTGCCTGATGGCTTTAGTGCTTCCCACTCACCTCTCCTACTATGAGTCAACTTTTATCCCAATCTAGTTCTGAGGTGCTGGTCTCCCCACATCTGGAGTTTTTGAGTCCACTTTAACTTCAGCCTTTGTCCCCCACTGACATAGTTGCGGAGGGGCCAGGGTTATTCTCTCAGTCCCATCTCTGCCTAGGAAGATGAAACAAAAGGGTGACAATTCACTGGGCTTTGCCCCTCACCACACTTCCCAGTGTTACCTGAGCACAATGCTATAGGTTGGCAAGTTTTCTGAAATGGAGGAGGAGACTCACACAGAGCTTACAGTCAGTGCAGCTTCAGTGTTTCCACAGTGCTTTTCCATACTTTGCAGAATAATCCTTTTAGGAAAGGGACCCACAAAGCACAGCTGATGTCCTAGGTATCTGCAGTCACAATTACCTCATCTCATCTTTCAATAATCCTGTGATGTGGCTTTTATTATTTCCATTTTACAGATGAGAAAACTGACTCACTGAAACCTGGAAAGCATTTAAGACCAGACTCAAATGCTGCTTTTCTGACTGTATTCATTACGAGCTGCTTTCTCAGCGCCAAACTTGGCAGAGGTGGCCCATGTCTTGCAGGAGTACCCTGCATGCAGCTCGGTGCCTTTGAGCCCTTAGGCCCCCTGGTGCCACCACCCCCAACCCCACCGCCATCCCAGATCCCCTCCCCTTGCCTGCAGGATAATAAGTACCTCCAATTAAAAGAAGAGCAGCTGGGGCTGAGGCTGGGGCAGGGGGAGGAGAAAAGGGAGGGCTCAGCCATAGGCAGAGGCCTCTTTGGATCCCACCCGGCTCCCTCCCCGCTCAGGGAGAGACCCCTGGGCCAGAGGTTGTCCTTTAGCTTAGGGGTGTTTGTGGTAACTTAATTACTTTGTGTTTGTGGGACTGCAACCACAAGGGGAAAGCGGGTATGAAAGTGCATGGCAGTGAGGGTAGCTGTGCAGACATACCGGGCATGTCTTTGAGGACTAATTTGTTAATTTACCCAACAAATAAGCATTGTCTATTTTGTATCAGTGTTAGACTGTTGGGATAGTACTCTATTAGGCTGCAAGAAAAACACTTCAGTAAGGGTGCTGTAAGAGATGAAAGGTGTCTAGGTCATTTTTACAACTGGATTTGTCTGTGTGAGGCTGGATGTCAGTGAGAAGGCAGGTAAATGTGTTTTCTGTAACAGGATAAGAATGCGTTTCTGTAACTGTTCCTCTATAATGGGCACATTTGATAGGGCAGGACTGTACTCCAGCCACTGTGATAGTGTGAGTGTAACAGTGATGGTTTGTGTGCATCTGTGGAAGGGGCTTCTTATTTCTAGTGTAACTGTCAGGGAAATCGCCATGTGTTGGCCTGTAGGTGAGGGTGGCAGGAGACAGAGTATGCCCAACAGGCATGTTGAAGGTAAAGGATGGAACAGGCTGGGAACCATGTAAAGGGACATGTAATATAAAGCAGACCCTGGGGGCTGGGGACTGGAGTCCCAACACCAAACGTGCCCCTTCTGCCGTGCTTCCCTGCCTCAGGAACGGGGCAGAAAATGTCACCATCCATGCAGGAGGCAGGTGAAGCTGGTGACTCAGAGATTTAGAAACCCAGTGAAGGGCACTTCACCTCTGAGGAACCTGGGAGTGAGGGGGTGGGGGAGGTGGTGTTGTCTTTGGGATGGAGGAGGAGGGATCCGAGCAGGTCAGGCTGGTTCCAGTCACACAATTCAATGATTTTTCAGGGCAGGGAGTGAGGGTTGTCCAGGGTCAGCTCCAGGTGCCCCCACCCAGTCCTTACAGAGTGAAGCCCAAGGACCTCTCCAGCATGGAAGGACAGGCACACGTTTCCCTATCAGTGGAGGAATCCCAAGTGGATCAAAGACAGAGGGACAGGGGACAGACCTTCCCTGATATTAGACAATCTCAGCTGTCACCTGATTAAGGGGTGACCACCTTTCTCCTCTTCCTACCCCCAACCCAAAGCCTCCCCTCTTACACTCACCCCTCTCAGCTTCTGACCAAAAGGAAGCTGTTGGTCCCATCACCTCTGGGCAGTGAGCTAGGGCCTCATCTCTCTCTGACCAAATCTATCCCAAGGAAAGCCCAGAGACCCTCAGGTCTCACCATCCAGCACTGGTGCCCTTGACTGGGTATGTCTTCCATGCTAAGTGTGCTCTCAGGAGGAAAGGGTGGCATGGGGGTGGGAGAGCATAGGGTGGGGGTAAAGGTGGTGTGAGAGAAAATTCAGGGGAAGACAGATATTTGTGGCCCTGCCATTGCCTGGTGGGAAAGCTCCAGAGGCACAGCTTAGGAGGGCTTCCCAACAGTGGCTCCCAGTAACAAGGGCCCAGGGCCACGGGAACATGCCAGCCTCCCTCACCTTTGGCCTCTGCCCTTGGCCCTATTCATTGACCAGGTGAGTCCCTCTGGATCTGAGGAATTTCCTGTGGCAGAGGGCATCCCCTTAGCCAGACCCTCAGCTGAGGTGCCCAGGAGGGAGTCAGAGCAGAGAGGGCACAAGCTCCCTGCAGGTCGGCTGTCTGAGGACCACTACTGCCTTCTAAGAACCTCCTCCCTGCTCAGGGCTGGCAGGCTCTGAGGACCACCATGGCCGGATTTACCCAGACTCATTGCCAAAATTCCTGTCCACTCCTGGAGCAGAGAGTTGGCTTCAGAGGAAGAGCGGATGGAGATCTCCAAGTGTCTGAAAACCCAGACTCCCTGCGGGGGTTGGGTTCATCCCCGGCTGCAGAGGGGAGGCCAGTTGAAGGTCTCATGATCACCCCAGGAGCTAGGGCTGCTTTGGCAGGAGCAGGTCTGGGAATTCTGAAGGCGCTCAGGGCATGTTGTCAGAAGCTGCACGCATCTGTGGATCCCACCACGATGCTCTGGCAAAGGAAAACCTGGACAGCTGGAAGCCTGCCTTCAGTGAGAGGGTCTGACCACCTCCGCTGTAGCCTCCGTGCCAGCCTGGTTGTTTGGGAAGCGTCCTCCGAGTAAATGGAGTTCAGGTTTGAAGTTAATTCTCCAAGCTCTTCCTCCATCAGAAAAACACGGGGTGGGGTAAGGGGAGCTGTTCCCGCTGTTGGCGCTGGTGCTAGTGGTGGCGGCAGTGGGGTGATGCGTTCCACACTGTCCTGACTGCACTTGGACCCCCGCATATACACCGATGGTCACGCACAGACTTCGAACGCCCACCACCCGAGGATTTCCAGATAACTCCTTGGCGCAGACACAACACCCTCTGGCGCCCAGACTTACAGACCCACACTCACTCTTGCGCACAAAACACAGACACTCCTGTGCGCAATCCCTGCAGATGCTCACAAAGCCTCCTTCTCCCATTCGTATTCAGCTGCCCACAGATACAGGACACACTTTGGGCAGATTAAAAACCAAACCAAACCTCTCCCTTCGTGTACACAACCCCACAGGTCACGCGGACGCCAGTCGGCAGAGAGGCTACAAACCTACAGGTACACTCTCTTCCTCGCAGACCCTCCTGCTCAGATTAAGACCCACCTCCCTCCCTTCACCGCACCCCCATTTTGGGCCCACCAGCAGCCGACTGTTTTCCAACTTTTGCGGGGAGGCCAGGGTCTCCCTCTCTCAGGGAGGGCGGGATACGGAGCCGCAGGTGCCGGCAAGGGGGGTGGGGGAGCCACGTCAAAGCCGGAGGGACGGTATCCATATGCATGGGCTCTGCGCTCGAAGAGCAGCTGCCCGAAGCTGAGCCCCAGCGGGCCCAGAGTTGCGGGCAGGCGGCGGCGACCCAGCTAATTGAATTAGGCCGGCCAAGCCCTGCCACCCGCGCCACCCGTGTCCGCTCTGCCACCCGCCCCAGCCGCCGCAGGCGCTCGTTGGGTGCCAAGGGACGGATTGAGGGAGGGAGGCACTCCCGCCTGAGCCGCTGCCCCAGGCAGCCTCTCCCCCTGGAAATAATCCCATTGTCCCGCGGGCTACGTGGGGTGCTGGGTGCCGGGATCCCCAACTGGACTGCGACGCTGTGATGAATGGGATGGCGGCGAGGGAGCGGACACAGGGAGGGGCCGCGGCCCTCCTCCGTCTACACTTTTCCCGGTGCTCAGCTGCCTTCCTCGGTGCCCCTTCCGCCTCAAAGTGAGGGCAGGAGAGGGAGGGAGGGAAGCTGCCGCTGGAAATGAGACCAGTTGGATGCTTCAGTGAGGGAGGTGTGTGCAGTCTGCGTGGGTGTGGGGTGAATGAGTGGGTGGAGGGTTGCAGCCCACCCCAAGTGCGAAAGAGCATGGAGAGCTGTGAGCACCTCCCTGCCCGGTAGGTGCAGTGCGGGCCGTGTGGGGGGGCGGGGGCGGGGCTTAAGGGTAGAGTGTGGAGCTGTGTGTGAGTGAGGTGTGAGTGGGGTGTGTAAGGACACCCAGCCCCCACTACTGGGAGCCACGCAGACCCCAAGGCCCCATCTGGAAGCGCGTGCCTAGGGATCTGCCTTCCTCTCCTCCTAGACTTCCAGGGAGTCTCACAGGGGCTTTCTGGACAACCGTTTCCAAGCACTGGCATCTTTTTGTTCAGCTTTCCTCCTACCCTGACCTACTCTACATCTCTTTTTGTTCAGCTTTTCTCCTACCCTGACATACTCTACATCTCAGCTGATCCAGTACCCACACGCAGCCTTTTGAAGTCTGACTCCCAGTGCCCTCCACACAGGTGCCTGAGAAATAACTGCTTCCCTAGCCTGGGGTTCCTGGGACTGGAATCAGGTCTCTGTGTCTGTCCTAAACTGCCCCGTGCCTCCTGCACCTTAACTGTACAGTGGGCAGGGTCCCAGCTTGCCCCCCAGCGCTGGCACACACTCATCTACTGGTGCTCCAACACCAGCAAGACTTCCTCCTCTTGTGAGCTCAAGAGCTGTGGAGACTGGATGTTCAGGGGTGGGGGCACACGGCCATGCTTCCAAGTCCCTTTGGGGCAAGTTTGCCCCCTTGCCTCCTCCACCCGGAAATAGGAGACCTGGGGCTGGCCCCACATGTTGGGGGTGTGTGTGTGTCCTAGGGATTGAGCCATGGGACCCAAGGAAAGCAGAAGAGAGCCACTGCCCTGGGAACCTAGGTCTGCAGCTGGTGTTGGGGATCATCCAGTGGCCAACACTGCCCCTGAGACTCTGCCGCAGCCAGGACCCCCACCCCAGCCAGGACTCCCACCTCCTGCCGCCTTCCACTGCCGCCTGCTGAGCTTTGACAGATCCCCAAGGCTACGCAGTGAAGGTAGAGTTCCCGGGTATCCAACTAGGGGTGAGGGGAGCCACATCTGGGAGCCTTGGGCCCAGCAGAAGTTTCGGTGTGTCCAGCAGGGCAGCGACTAGGACCTTCTAGAGGAGTGTCACTAAGGGGATCAGCGGCTGTCACCTCTGTTCACACCGCCCTGCCGCCTGAGGCTAGGGAGAGATGGTGGAGGTGGGGGGCTCTGGTGGGCCACTTTGAGAGACCTCGGCACCACATTGCTCACTCCCACAGCCCGTGGCCAGGCCTCAGCAGCCCACGCTGTGTTTCCCGGGACTTTTACTGCAGCACCAAGATGAGCAGTGACGTCCCCTTCTCCCCTTTCATAAATATTGCATCTTCCCAATGCAATTACGGGAGACAGAGCGGCATGAGCGTTTACTAAATACGATTATGGGGTAATGCTAATGCCGTTTATGTCTACGCTCTGACACCAGACAAACTCCCTATTAATAACCTCTCAATGAGGCTTGAGGCTCAGAACGCAGGGGCTGCCGGCCGTGCTTGGTAAGAATGGCCGCAGCATGGCTGCCCGTGCTTGAGGGCTTCGCCAGCCTGCCCCTCTCCCAGGGATACCAAGACCATCCTGCTCTCCAGGCCTCCTGGCTTGGAGCTCTCCTTGTCTGGAGGCAGCCTCACATCCACCCACAAGCCAGGAACCTCACTGGACACCCTCATTTCTTCCACTTAATTTCTTTATCAGCAAGTTTGGTCCCAGCTGGCACCCCACCCCTCTCCTCTGACTCCACACTGTTGGAAGAGCCCAATTCTCTCCCCCTAAAGGGTGTTCAAAATTTCCCAGGTGGCATCAATGGTAAAGAACCTGCCTGCCAATGCAGGAGACACAGGTTCGATCCCTGGATCAGGAAAATCCCCTGGAGGAGGAAATGGCAATCCACTCCAGTATTCTTGCCTGGAGAATCCCAGGGACAGAGGGGCCTGGCGGGCCCATGGGGTCTCAAAGAGTCGGATACAACTGAGTGACAGAACACACAAAGGGTGTCCAGGGCATGTTCTTCCCTGGCTTAGGAACTTCTTACTGTTGTCTATGGGAAACTCAAAACCCCTCATCCCCGCCGTTCAAGGCCCTTAATTTACTTTCCACTCCAGCATCTCCCCCAGTTGCTGGCTACTGTTAGCCTTTTTAATAAACGTTAAGAGAGATAAATATTATCTCACCTTCCTGCTTGCACCCAGCTGTTGGGTGCTATGCTCTGACAACACCCATCTCCCCCACTGAAAATAATAATAATAAAAGGAAAGGAAATTCCCAGTCCTACTTTGAAGTTCTGGCTCCTGTGACATTCTCCAGGCATAATTCATGAGCCCCTCGTGGGATCGATAGTAAGTGTCTTTAAAAAAATTACCTTTTCTGTTGTTGTTATTCACGTGGAGTCACGGAGGCGTGGATTGAAGTCTCATCTGCACTGCTTTACAAATGTGAATTGGAACAGATTCATGAACTTCTCTGGCCCATGCTTTTTTCAGGCACAGTGGACTCTGCCTTCAATTTCAACAAGCTACTGTCAGAGTTAGTATAAAGATGAAACATTGTAAGTGTCCTAATTCATCCAGTGTATCTCTGCTTTACCATCTTTCTTATTGCATTGACACTTACATGAAGTGTTTGTCATCCCTACGGGTCTGGGAGTCATTGAAACCGAATATTTGTCAAGCCCTCCTCAGTTTCCCAGACCCAGCAGGTGAACTCCTCAGACATACTGGATGCCTTCTCCTTGCCTCCCTAGCTCCCCTCCTCTTGAGGCTTCTTCAGAGTCCAACTGAGAGGGTATGACCAAGGCATTAGAGGTAAGTTCTGGAAAAATAGAACATCGACACAGCAGAAAGTGTGGCCAGGGTTTCAGGTGAGGCAAGCCCGGGACTGCCCTGGTGGCCCAGTGGTTAAAAATCTGCCTTCCAGTGCAGGGGTTTGATCCCTGTTCAGGGAGCTAAGATCCCACCGGCCACAGGGCAGCCGAGCCAGTTTGCTGCAACTACTGAGCCACGTGCTCTGGAGCCCGGGTGCCCCAACTAGAGAGAAGCCTGTGCACCTTGATGAAGACTCCACATGAGGCAGCTCAGACCCAACACAGCCAATAAATAGATAAACAAAAACAGAAGAGAGGCAGCCCCTTGCTTCAGGCCTTGCCCTGGTCCAGGCTGGTCATTAACACAGCCCTGGATTCTTCTTGGCCTTCAACTCAAAAGACATTTCATGCCCGAGGACCTCAGTAATGAGGAACCAGGGAGGGGCTGGGCAGCCTGCAGTCTCAGCACAAGTTTCCCTGCCTCAGACGCCTCCCCTCCTTTCTCCCTCCTCCACCATCCCCCTGAATTCAGCGAAACCATTGAGCAGCTTCTGGAAGAAGGCGGTTCCTTTGCCTTTGGAGAAGGCAGAAGGGTGAGGGGAGCTGGCAAGACCTCCTCCTAGGCCTCCTGGAGCCTCTCTCCCCTCCCTCAATCTCTCCACCAAGGCCTAGTAGTCTTTAGCTCAAAAGGCCATTAGGTCTGTGGGCCCAGGGCCTGAAGGATGGGGGAGGGGAGCCGTGCTTAACCATATTCTCCAGTCCCCTTACACCTGGCCAGACCAGCACATACTTATCGCCAACTCTGAGCTGCCATTCCTGCCCTGGGCTACAAGTGACTTTGCTGAATTCTGCAAATTGGTCTGAACCTGGAGCACTTCGGACTTCCCACAGCATCCCTTCACTTGGTTACAAAGCATCAGACTTGATTGTCTTTCCTCTTTTCACTTTCTGTCCACCCTACCTCTTGTCCCACCTCCCTGCTGCTTCTTTTCTTAGTGTTCTCGGTACAGGAAATCTCCCTCAGCAGACCTTTTGCCCACTTTGTACATGTGCGCACACAAACACACACACAAATTCAGGGGTACATGTAGATGTTCACTCTCAAAAACACAAACACAAACCTTTGCGCTTAAGACATCAGGCTGTCATTGAAGCCCCGGGTTCACCTACGCACACATGCATCTCTGCTATCTCCCACCCAAAGAGCATGCACTCAGAGATGTATCCAACCATACACATTGGCCTGTTCACACCAAAGGACGCACAAACACACATATACATCCACTCAACATGCCAAGCGTGGTTATCACAGTTTATGCTGCCACCGAATCTTCCAGAGTTTGCCAGGGAATTGCCGTATTTTATTCCTGTTGGGAATTCCGTATACATCTGTGTAATGTGTGCGCAGCATGTTTGGGGCTGGAACAGTTGTACGACAGGATGGACGAACCACTCCCCGGAAGGTCCCTGAGCTCTGAGTCATCCCAGAGAACCTGGAGAAGGAGGAGGAGCAGAGATCTGAGTGGAGGGGTGTGGTCCAGTCGTTGGAATCAGAACCTGCCCATCACCTGTGCTCTGTAAACCAGCAGAAGATCCTGAGGCAGGAAGTAGGAGCCAGTGGGTAACGCCAAAGGGGTGTGGACTTCAAAACGGGAAAGGAAGGAGCTATTGGGGCCTCTAAGTTCCAAAAAGCAGAAGGTAAAAATGGCATTTCCCTTGGGGGTGGCTACTTGGGCTCTGGTGAAGCCAGGACTGACAGTGGCCAGGAGGAGCAGCAAGGCTACACCACCGGGGTTGGTTTCCGTTTCGGTGTGGTTCAAGAACACCAATCAGGCCAAAAAGAAATGGACTAGGGTAAAGAGTGGGGTTTCAAGGAGCCAAGTTTAATGGAAAGATCAAAGGCATTGATTCAAATTCTCCTGCCGCTCTAGTAGCTGTGTGGTCTTGAGAGACATACTTAACCTCTCTGATCCTTAGTTTCCTCCTTTACTAAATAAAGGTATGCTGCCTTCCTTGTGTGATTGTAGTGAGGATTAAAACAGACAAAAAGACATAAAAGTACTAAGCCCAGTGGCTGGCGTGTGCAAGATCTAACAGATGATGGCTGTACATGAGAAGGAAGTAATTACAAGGCCAGTGTAAGATGGCCTGAAACCCAGGACAGAAAGATTCAGGGTCTTCCTTTCCTGCAGGACCCAGAAAAAGAAGGGCAGCTACAAGCTGAAATGCCTGTTTCTCATCAAAGATGCAGTGCACAGTGGTTAAGAATCTAACGCCAGATGGCCTGAGTTCAAATCCTACTAACTGTGGGACCTACAGCTAACTACTCTATGACTTGGTTTCCTCCTCTGTAAAATGGACATGATAATAATAATAGGATCTCTCTTATGAGCTTATTATGAGAAGTAAATGGCTTAATATTTGTAAAGTGCTTAGAGTACTTTCTGACACATAACAAATGCTGTACAAACATAAGCTAAGTAAATAAAAATAAAGCCAGGCTCTCATGCTGATGGAGAATCTGGCTCTGAGAAGGCTTCATAGGCAGCACAGCAGCCATGGGCCAGGCACAGGCTGCCTCTTTGGCTGCAGGATCAGCTCTCTTCAGAACCCTGCACTCAGACTCCCTCTTTTGTCTGTGGTTTGTTTACCTTAGGAACAAGTTACCCTTTTAAGTGTTCAAGCTGCTCAAGGTTTTTTTAAGGGAAGAGTAGACATTTCTTTATATGTTGCTGGTGGTGCTGTAAATTGGTCCCGTCCTCCCTGGGTTATATAACAAAAACCATGATACTGTTCATATCCTTTAATCAGATAGTCCCACTTTGGGGATCACATTCCCAAGGAAATAAAAAAGCGATTTGTACAAAGATGTTTATAGCGTCACTGTTCACAGTGCCTTAGCCTTGGAAGCAACCCAAATACCCTACACTAGGGAAATGATTAAACCGGCCAGGGAACATCAGCACAAAGGAATAGTATACAGCCAGTCAATCCTAAATGAAATCAACCCTGAATATTCATTGGAAGGACTGATGCTGAAGCTCCAATTCTTGGGCCACCTGATGCGAAGAGCCAACTCATTGGAAAAGACTAATGCTGGGAAAGATTGAGGAGATGGGGGTGGCAGAGGATAAGATGGTTAGATAGCATCACCGATTCAATAGACATGAGTTTGAGCAAATTCCAGGAGATAGTGGAAGACAGAGGAGCCTGACACGCTGCAGTCCACGGGTTCACAAAGAGTTGGACATGACTTAGCAGCAGAACAGCAACAAATTCAAATTGTTAACTATGACACAGACAAGCAGCAGAACATAACACCTTCCTTGGTGAAGATGCTGAGCAGTGTAAAAATATCAATACTCCCCAAGAAAATTTATAGACTGGATTTACTAATCAAAATCACCCTAGAAATTTTCTTGACCTCAGAAAAACATTATTCCAAGTTTCACATGAAAGAGTAAATAGGTGAATATATCAGATAATTTTTCTAAACAAGAGCAATTTTGACTAGATGTTCAAACATTTTGTTATAGAGCAACTAAACGGAAACAGTGTGGTATAGGCGCCAAGATAGACACTGAAATCAGTGGGACAGAAGAGAGCCCAGAAACAGAGCCAGTCACACCTAAGAAATGAATATAGATGTTTGAACGCAAGGGGGAAGGGAGCGTAACTCAATAAACAGGGTTGGGAAAGATTTACCACTTGAACAATAAGTTATTTTATATCATAAAATTTAACACAAGAGGGACTAAATAATCAAAATGATGACTAAGAGGATGCAGGGAAATAACGTGCAATGTAATGTTAAATTTTAAAAATTCACAAAAGAGTGTATGTTCTTACTGACTACAGGGGCTTCCCTGGTGGTTCAGACAGTAGAGAATCTGCCTGCAAAGCAGGAGACCCGGGTTCGATCCCAGGTTGAGAAGATCCCCTAGAGAAGGGATAGGCTATCCACTCCAGTATTCTTGCCTGGAAAATCCTATGGACAGAGGAGCCTGGTGGGACATGACTGAGTGACTGACACACACACTCACTGACTACAGTGCTGAAAAAGCACAGGTCATAACCTTGATAAGGATCAAGGGATGGAACATTACAACTGCTGTAACAGTTGATGTTTCCAATTTTTTATTGTTGAGAAGATAGGAGTCTGATAAAATAGGGAAAGGAGAGGGTGTGAGTCATCCCACCTTTCCATTAACACAGAGAAGTTGGGGCTGCTTGTAGAAGAGGGCAGGACTACGTCTGCTCTAGCTCAGATGAGGGGACCCCAGCAGCAGAGATTCAGGACAGCTAACAGGATACTCACTACCTTCCAAATCTGACTCCTGAACTTGGGCTTCCGTGTCCCCAAGCCAGCTCCTACAGCTGGTTATACTCACCAGCTCCATAGAGGCTAGATTGCTGGGTTCCAATTTCAGTCATTCATCTAAAAACTGTAAATTAACCTCTCAGGATCTCAATTTTCTCATCTGTAAAATGGGGATAGCAGTAGCACCTATTCTTAGAATCATTGTGAAGATTAAATCATTTAATTCATGTACCTCCACATAATAGTGTGTGGCCCAGAGTAACTTCTCAGTAAAAGTCAGTCATGGTTTGGGGGAATTGAAAGTTGACAGAATGCTAAGGGAGAAGTCAGAAAACAGCATTCGATTTCTGTGATACCTATGTGTTCTGGGTCTCCAGCTGGTTGTGAAGCTGAGCCCACCTGGCTCTCTCCCTCATCTCGACTGATGAGGCAAGAGAGACTGGGCCAAGAGGGGCCCTCCAGCGCAGACTAAGAATCCAGTGCTGACACACAGGGCTCAGCTGCCTCAGATTCTTCCTCCCTCCATGGGGGTTCTGCCTCCCCTCTCCACCCAGGGACAAAGACCAAGCCAAGTCACCATCAGGGATTTGGGGGAAATAGGCTTTGTGCCTGGGGGATAAAAAGCGGCCAGGCTCTGGGAGCTTGGCTGCAGGCCATGTCTCACTGGCCAGAGGCAGCTCTCCCAGCCAAGAACTGGGCACTCCCCCCGACCCCAGCGAGCTCTGTCCCGCTTGGAGTATGCTTGTGTCCTTCAGCGATCCCTCCCTCCTGTTCAATTCCAGCCACAAGTCTTCAGGCTTACAGGAAAATGGAGATGCTTTTCTTGTACTGTCTTCCCCTGCTCCTCTTGCTAAATCAGGCATAGATGGGTGGGAAGGGTAGGGATACAATGGTCTGTTTCTCTGTACACTCCTCGCACATAAACCTGGCAGTACCCTTATCCTTTGATGAACACTTCTGTGTTTATTGCTATACGGCATTGTCATTATTACCTTTATTATAATTAGCCAAAGCAGGACTTCCTAGGACCGCTACTTAGTGTCCTCCAGGAGGGGCAAAGAGAGTGACTACTGGGTCCATTCAGGATGGAGAGACATGCAGGGCAGGGCTCTTTAAGAACCAGATTGCAAAACACTTTCTTCTGGAAACCGGACCAGGGGACCCTCTAGGAACCAATGTGATTATAGAATAAAGTGAATGTCAGCCCTGAGGAGGGGCATCCGGAGGGTCAGCTGCAGAAAGAAGAGAAGGAGGAAGCCTGAAAACGGCCAAGGGTCCTTCCTAACTCCATAGTGAGGCTAATCCCACAAACGTGTTGAAAGACTTTTGAAGCCAGACCCACGGAATGAAACCTTCTTTCATTCATCCATTCACTTATTTATCCATTCAGCCAACTCTGTGCTCTTTGCAGACAAACGCATATGAGGACAGCAGCTGGGTGACCACCGTTGACGACCATTTCAATGCCACCGATCCAAACAACGTTTCCTCCAAACCAGTGACTGAGCTGGACAGACCTCCTGGGGGGAGTTCACAGCGGGCAGGCCCAGAAACACTCTCATTTCTGTCAAAGCAGGAAACAACCACTTCTCAACCTTTCTGGAATTCCTGGTGACTTTGTAGTTCGCCTGTGTTTGTTATTTTTGCTAACCCCTGTTTGCCTGTAGTTCCTGATGATTAGAAAAACAAGCAAAGCAAGCCTTAAACACGAGAAGGGGGACATATGCTTATTTCAGAGCTCAGGAGCAGTAGAGACCTGGAGAGGTACAGAGAGAGAGAGAAGTCAGAGCCTCCTCCCTGTCCCCACCACTCCCCCACGAATGTCCCCAGCCTCCCCCTCACATCCTCTGCTCCTTTCTCCTCCCCCTGCTCCCTGACATGTCCCCTAGTATCACACAGGGGCTCAGGTCCCCTCCCCCTCGCCCTTGGGAGTCTGGCCTTGAGCCTGGGGTGCTGGAGAACTTGGGCTGGGCCTGAGCACCCCCTCCCCAACTAATGAGCATTCGTTCTGGGATGAGCCCTGGCCTCCAAGGGTCAAAGGTGGCAGCTTTATTTACTCACAGCCATGCTCTCACTGCTCCAGTCCTTTCATCATTTTTTATAATGGAAACAGCCCAGTGGCCACAGGCGCCCTGGGAGACCACCCCACTACCTCCCTTCTCCCCGCAGCCTCCAGACACACAGACACTTGTATCCTTCCAATAAGGGCTCAGATTTCTCAACAAAGTACAGCTTTGCTCTCAGGACAGTTCTCAGCTGTCGATTTGATCACATTCTTCTGTCTGTTTAGAGCCTGAACCAGAGAGGCTGGGGGTTGGCCTCAGCCTGTGAAAGTGGGCACAAAGTTGTGAGAAACGGGTGTCGTGCATGAGCCTGGGGGTGCATGGTGTGAGGGTGCATTTGTGTGGGAAAACCAAGGTAAGTATAACACATCTGTCTTGAAAACATGTTTGTGTGTGTGAGAACCCCTGTGAGTGTGTATAAGCATGAGTATCTGGGTGTGAGTATTTCTATGTGTGCTTGATAGTCACATATGTGAGTGTAAGAGAATGTGCACACGTGCATGAGAAGTTGGGTGTGTGTGCATGTGCTTATGTGTGAGTTTGTGTGCAGGCTTGTGGCAGAACATGTACACGTGTGCCTGCCTGCCTGTGTGTGAGCACACATAGAAGTTTGTGTGCATCTCCAGGTATGAATAGTGTTTAAGGCCGTGTCAGCACAACCTAGAAAGGTCTCAGAACTGTAATGTTAAAGCAAAGACAGACACAGAAGTTAATGTGCTCTACGATGCCGTGTGTATGAAGGATATGTGCGTGCATGCTAAGTCACTTCAGTCGTGTCCGACTCTTTGCGACCCTATGGGCTGTAGCCCACCAGGCTTCTCTGTCCATGGGATTCTCCAGGCAAGAATACTGGAGAGGATTGTCATGCCCTTCTCCAGGGGATCTTCCCAAGCCAGGTATCAAACCCGCATCTCTTTTGTCTCCTGAATTCGCAGGCGGGTTCTTTACTACCAGCGCCACGTGGGAAGCCCTTATATGAAGGATAAAAATAGGCAAAACTAATCCATCGTATGAGAAGTCAGACTAGGGTATTGTGCCTGGAAAGGGGGCATGAGGGAATCCCTGGGATACTGAGAATATTCTTCATTTTGATCAGGATACTGTCTACATGGGGGTGTCTACCTAGTGGAAACTCCCTGAGTTCTATTCACATATATAATAATAAACCGTAAGGTGTATAATTTAGATATTGTCTGAATATATGTTGTAATTCAACAGAACATTTACCCCCAAAATGAACGTGAAGACTGTCTCCTGAATCTCCACCCACATGGCTCACACGTGCCCCCGTCGATCCTTCTGGCCACTTGCTCCGCATTCTCTTCCTTCCCCTCCTCACACCCCCTGAAGGCGGGGGTGTCCCGGTGTTTAAGAGGCGTGTGTATCAGGGTCGCTGAGTCTGGGGTCCTCCCCAGCTTCATGGCCCTCCTCCCTACCTCCATCTCACCTTCCTTGGCCTCTCCTTAAAGCTCAGCGACCCCATCTGAGACAGCATCCTAAGGGTAGAGCTCAGATGAGGGGAGATTTGGGCCCACCCTCTAGGAGCCCTCACACTGGAATTCTGCACTGGGCCAGACCCCAGGTGTACACACGGATGTGACAATGTTAGAAGTCCAGTCACTCTCAAGGGAGACAGAATGCACATGGGAGGGAGCGGGCACTGCAAGTGTGTGTTCACTGTGGGTTTTTAGAAGAAAAGAATCTCAAGAGGGTCTCTCTTTGGAAACCCCCAAAGACAGAGCTTGGCCGCACTATTAAAGCTCCTGGGATCTGGTTTCTTAAAGTGAAAGAAGGCGTTCTGGGCTCCCGCACCGTCCCTGTGATTATGGGTATACATGACTGTGTGCACGTGCCCGTGGGTGAGGTATGCGGCCACGAGTGTGCTTGTGGCTGTATGTTAGGACACGCACGTAAGCCCCTGTGATTCCAAGGGGCACAAGAGTGCTTGTGCTCCACACGGGGGACAGAGTAAGAACACTTCCTTTCAAATTACTTTACCTTGTGAGTCCCACAACACTGGCCTGCCACACATCCCACTTGGAGGTTCAGACCCTCAGATTTCTGCAGGTCTCCAGGACCTGGGGTCTACCCTGGGAAGGGGGCTGTGCCTCTGAGGCAGGAGGGTCAGCTTGGCTCAGCCCTCCCATCCTCCTCCAGGCAGACTCATTCACTCCCTTCCACAGGCTGGCACCTGCCCTGGCACCCTGAGGAACCTGGCTCTGTCAGCTACATCCCAGGCCCCCCTCCCACCACACCCACCCCCTCACCCCCCCCCACCCCCGTCCCTCCCTGAACCAGGGCCCCTCCCACCCTCTCCCAAACCTGCTCAACCCGCCCGGTGGCCCAGCATCTCCCAGAGGTGCCTCCTGCACCCCTCTTCAGGGGAACAGCCATCACACAGAACCAGGAGAGACAGTGGGAGCTGGGAGCGGGGTAGGTGGAGGGCGGGCTGACCCCTCAGAAGGGGTGGGGAGATTGGGCTTGCCGTTTCCAGAGCTGTCCTGATGCTTCTCTCAGATCTTAGCTATAGTACCCCCTGCCCCACTGCCCAGGTCTCTCCTGCCAGGCAGGACTCTGATAGCAACCTCTTTTTTCCCACCCCCACCCTCAGTGGCTCATTCTACCCTGCAGGCTCAGCTGACATTCTATCTAAGTGACCCAGAGGAGCCAACAGGACTTGCCATGCCCAGGAGTGTCCTGGAAGCATGGGAGGGATGAGAGACAGCTGGAGTTGCCACACCCCTTTGTCCCAGGGCTCCCTTTGAGGATGGTTGCCTGGCTCCGGACTCTTGGAATAGTGACCCCAATTTCCTGAAGCACCTTAGGTCACAAAGCGTGGACAGACCCACCCAGTCATCTCCCCCTCCTTGCTGGAAGACAGGATAAGATAGTGTTCCTCCCTGTGAGGGGATGAGAAACATTAACGTGTATATACAGATACACAAAATAAAAAACCATTTGTTGAGTGCTCATTATGTGCCAGGGACTGTTCTAAGAGTTTTCCACAACTTAGCTCTTTTTGGGCTTCCTTGATAGCTCAGCTGGTAAAGAATCCTCCTGCAGTGCGGGAGACCTGGGTTCAATAGATGGATTGGGAAGATCCCCTGGAGAAGGGAAAGGCTACCCACTCCAGTATTCTGGCCTGGAGAATTCCATGGACCGTATAGTCCATGGGGTCCCAAAAAGTTGGACATGACTGAGCAACTTTCACTTTTACTAGATCTTTTCACTTGACAGCAATCCTAGGGCAAAGGTACATTCATTATGCCCATGTTAAAGACAGGAAGATTTGTTTAAGATCATATCTCCAGTAAATAGTGGGTTCAAACCCAGGCAACACAAACTGCACTCTTAACTGCCACCCTACGATATTTGCATAATTACCCTTAAAGATACACACACCTAGACAAGCCATCTCATATACACAGCATAGAAATACATCATTATCTTCCCTTGTAGCTCAGTTGGTAAAGAGTCTGCTTGCACTGCAGGAGACCCGGGTTTGATCCCTGGGACGGGAAGATCCCCTGGAGAAGGAAATGGCAACCCATTCCAGTATTCTTGCCTGGAGAATCCCATGAACAGGGAGCTTGGTGGGCTACCGTCCAAGGGATCGCGAGAGTCGGACACGACTTAGCAACTAAACCACCACCACTCATACTTAGGACAAGCCATCTCATATACACAGCATAGAAATACATCATTACCCAGATGTTAATCATACCTAACATTCATACAGCAATTCATTTACAAATCACTTTCACACCTGGACACAATACCTACCGAAGGAGGGATTGTTATCCCGTAAACAGACAGCAATTAAAGCTGCCATTTACTGACTCAACTGAGGTTCAACTATTTGCTGGAAGTGGTTCATCTTCTCTTCCTTTCTCTCTTTAAATTAAGGTAAAATATGATTTTAGTAAATTAATTTTAGCAGTAAAATTAAAACTGTACAAATGAGAATAAAGTGAAAAGTAAAAGTCCACCTTCTTCCTCCTGATATTCCCACTTGCAGAGGTAACCATTGTTAACAGTTTCCTTGTATATCATTCCAGAAATTGTCAATGCACACAGAAGCAAATAGTATTAGAGATTATATGTGGATCTAACCCTTGGGAAGAAGCTTTGCTTCTCCTCTTTTACAGATGAAAATTTCTTAAAGGTGGGGCAGCTCTCCAAGGTTGCTCAGCTACGTCGTCGAGCAAGTGTGGTTGTGAATCCACCTACCTGGCCTGAAACCTGTGTTCTCCTTCCCTCTGCTCCCCAGGCCCATTGCATCCTCTTTCACATGCTGGAACTGTGATGTCCAGCCCAGGTGAGAGGCTCCATCACCCCCATAAACACGTCTGGCCCCTGCTGCTCTGCACTCTAGGGCAGGGTGGGGAGCTCGTCTGGAGAAGTTCATTTCCTCCATCAACTCAATCCGGGGGACAAGTAGCTGGGCTGATCCCTGCTAAAACGAGGGTAGGGAGCAGGCCTAGGAACCTGACTGAGATCCCTGCAGGGTCCACGTCACCAGAGGGACGCGTCCCATGGTGCCCCTTTCGAGTCCACATTAGGCTCCCCAAGGCCTTGAGGATTAGGGAGTGCTGCAGGAGACAGGCCTTGTCTTCACGATGCCTCCCAGGCAGGACACAGGATCAGGGAGCGGGGTGAGTCCAGGGCTCCCAGGAAGAAGAGGGATGTTAGATACAATGTCAGTCTTTAGATACGAACTTCAACCCTCTGCTCTGCCTCTAGGAGAGGCTGACCATGAACACGGCAAGGACTATTCCTAGCTTCTGGGTGTAAGAGGCTCTGGAAACACCCTGCCCTCTGGGTAAGCATTCTGTGAGTGCTCCTGGGTCAGCTTTCAGAAGGACCTCCCCCTGACCTGTCTTCAACTTCTCTTCCTACAGAGCCTGCAAGGGTGGGACCTGGGCAGGTGTGAGCTTCCAGGGTTTGGCTGTAACCCAATGGCACCCCACTCCAGTACTCTTGCCTGGAAAATCCCATGGACAGAGGAGCCTGGTGGGCTGCAGTTCATGGGGTCGCTAAGAGTCCGGACATGACTGAGCAACTTCACTTTCACTTTTCACTTTCCAGCATTGGAGAAGGAAATGGCAACCCACTCCAGTATTCTTGCCTGGAGAATCCCAGGGACGGGGGAGCCTGGTGGGCTGCCGTCTATGGGGTTGCACAGAGTCGGACACGACTGAAGCGACTTAGCAGCAGCAGCAGTAGCAGCAACTGCTGAAGCTTTCAAGACTCCCAAGTGGCTGTTCTGACTCCCAGTGGGCATTCTGACACAGGTGGCCCAGGTTCTCCCTGATGGTCCTTTGTGCCTTGGAGTTACCACCCAGTACCCACATTTCCTGTCCTTATATATAATCTAGAGAATGGGCCAGGGCCGGGATGGGACCACCCTTCCCCAGTCCTCAGGGGAGACTCTTTGGGATAGAATCCTCAGCGAGTTGCCCCCTTCCTATGTGAACAAGAGGGAGTGTCCATCAGGAATGCCTGAGGTCTGTTCTCAGGGGAGGGAGAGAAAGCCAAGGCCAGGCTCTCAAGGGCCACGGGAGGCACTGAGGCTTTACCCATTGCTCAATCACTCTGGGCCACGCTGACTCCATGTGACAAGGCGGCTCCTCAAGAGCTCACCCTCTCCCTCCTCTGCACATGGCAGGGCCTCCCCAGATCCCTGTCACTCCCAGGATCACGCCCACACACCTGAGCATGGACTGTTTTTGAAAGCTCACGGCTCTGCTGAGTACAGGATGGGTGTTTGTGGGACACCCCATTTCTATCTGTTGATAGCACTAGTGCAGGATCTGAAATCCAAGGACACAAGTCTCTTTCCAGCTTGGCTTGACTCTGGGCTAGTCATTTTCCCACCTTGAGCCTCAGTTTGCCCGTCAGTAAAATGTGATTTGCACTAAATTTAGAATCATGGGAATCTGGGAATGAGCTGGGGTGAGTGAAGTTGGCAGTGAGGGTTCTACTTGTGGAATTGAGCAGGATCTCTCTCCAGGGGGAATACTGTGGAAGGCAGGGGCCCCTAAAAAGACATCATTGGTCAAGGAGAAAGGAAGGATGTCTGTTTGTTATGAGTGTTTTCATGAATGTATATGTGATGTGCACATGTGTACACAGGGGCACGGACTTATGTGTAAGGGTGTGTGTGTGTGTGTGTGTGTGTGTGTGTGTGTGTGAGGCTAATTGATCCCTCCCTCCCAGTTGGGGTGGGGGAAGGGCCAAGAAGGCAGCCACTCATTAGGAGGCAGCTAATGGGCCCAAATGGCCGTGTCAGCAAAGGCTGAGCTCAGATGAGCTTCCTCCCGGAGGGGGGGGAGGGGGAGAGATGTGAACTAGGAGGAGGAGGGGAAAAGAGAGCGAAAAAGATGGGATAAGGAAGGGGGAAGAGTAATGCTTTCCCAGAAGAAACTAGAAGACTTGACATGTCTCCAACGCTGTCCTGGTTAATAAACCCTCCCACCTGCGAGGAGAACAAGCTCTTTGACCAGAGAAGTGGAGTTGGAGAACCGGTTGGGGAGGGAAAGGGGGCCCCAAGGGTTTCTGCCCCAGACACAGGCAGACCGGCCTGCGCTCAGTCTAGAGACATGAGGACACACACTGCATATCGCACACCCTCAATATGCACCCGTGCACGCAGCGGGCCATGTGCTCACCCTGGACATGCCCGTCGGGCACCTGTGCCCACGAGAACGTACGTGTGCATTCACCCAAGGATGACGGCTCTGAGTCTGGTGCAAGGGAGATACAAATGAAGAGTCCCTGCTCCAGGGGCTGACGTTTAGTGGGGGCAGCGCTAAGGAAATAGACCACTCATGTGCTGTGACACATGCTGTACCGTAGATGCACCTGTAAAGACCATGAGGGGGTCACCTGCAGATCTCCTCGCCTGGAGGAGCCACGTTCAGACTGAGGAGCAGGGAGTGAGAACTGAGGCCTGCAGCCCCTACTCCTCTTCACTCAGCTGAATCCTGTGAAGGCACCCTTCACGTCCCACCCATCTCCACCACACCTTCCCCACACCAGATACCTGCCATTGCTTACAGTTTCTCACTTCCAATTGTGAAAACACTACCGGGCAAGCCCTGATTTTGGCAAATCAGATTCCTAGTCCAGGGACCCCAGCGATGATGGAGGAGGTCTCCAAACTTTACTTATTTCTTCCTATCTTGCACCACTCACAAAGTAGACTCCAGAGGAAATAAATGTTAGGCCCTAAAAATGCTAGAAGACACGTTAAAATTAAATAATTTTGGATTAAAGAAGGCTGTTTAAGACACAAGCTATAAAAGCCATAAAGAAGAACACTGACAAATATACAACTAAATTTTAAACTGCTATGTGATAAAAGGTCAGAAATTGCATAGAAAGACAGGCAACTGCAGCATAACAGATGTTAACGTCCAGAATAAAGAATGCTAACACACTAAGAAAGAGATATTTAAAAGCACATTAGGTGGGAGTTGGTTAGGATACGGTGCTTTCACTGTCATGGCCTGAGTTCGATCCCTGGTCAGGGGAACCGAAGCAAGCAGCATGGTGCCGCCAAAAAAAATGCTCTAGAAAGATGGGCAAAGTATACGAACAGGCAATTTAGGTCCCCTGGTGGCTCAGACGGTAAAGCGTCTGTCTATCAATGTGGGAGACCTGGATTCGATTCCTGGGTCGGTAAGATTCCCTGGAGAAGGAAATGGCAACCCACTCCAGTACTCTTGCCTAGAAAACCTTATGGACGGAGAAGCCTGGTGCAGGCTACTGTCCATGGGGTCGCAAAGCGTCGGACACGACTGAGTGATTTCACTTCAGGTCCTTCACTTCACTTCAGAAATACAAAATGTCCAATAAACTTAGGAAAACATGCTCAGCATTACAGATGCACAATTCTAATCATAGAAATGCAAATTAAAACAAACACCAGATTCATTTTTGCTTAATCCAATAGATTAGCAAAAATTCAGAAAACTGATAGTATCCAGTGTTGGAGAAAGCATCCATAACTGGATGGTCTCATGGGTAATTGGAAGCACTGTAAACAGATCCAGTCTTCTTAGAGGGTACTATGGCAGTTTCTATTAAACTCAACAATGGCCACCTTTGTCTTAGCAACTTTATTTCTAGATCCTCATTATCCTAACGAAATATTCACGTCTGCCCACAGAACCATATACCAGAGAATTTACTGAGCGTTGTGTATAACAATGAAAAATTAGAAGCAACCTAACAGTCCACTGGTGGCTAAATAAACAGTGAAACCCCATGCTACAGAATATTTAATATGTCACAGTTAAAAACTATGAAATAGATCTCTAGGTATTGATTCAGGAAAATCTCAAAGACATATTTTTTCCCAGCCATATTTTTAATTAGAAAAGCAAGTTGCAGAAAAATGAGAATACTTGTCTGCAAAGATAAAAACACACCCCAAAATGGTGTGTTTCTTTGTATATATAACATACAGATAAATGCATAAGAAACAGTCTGGAAGGATACCCAGTAAACTGACCACAGCTATGAACTCTGGGGGGAAATTCTGAATTGGAAAGCATGCTTCATCTATATTTCTTACAGCAAGAATTTTGAAATTTAAGTTTTAATAAAAGTTTACTGAATTAATTAATAACAGCATCAGCAGTGAGACTTGACATACACATAAGACACCCAGAGTCTTGGCCACTGACTGCAGAGGGAGGCCCTCTTTGGCAACAATCCTGCTTTGGCAAATGTCACAAAGGTTTGCCTTCCATTCCACTCCTGAAAAGTGAAAATTAGGGAGCTGTCCAGACGAACTGGCTCGGATCCCTCGTTTTACAGAAGTAAGGAAAGATGGCCGGAGCTCAAAACACAGCTGCCGAAAGATCACAAAAAGTTAATGGAAGGGGGAGCGTGGTGAGTTGACCTAAAATTTGTCATCTATATATGGGAGACCTGGGTTCAATCCCTAGGTTGGGAAGATCCCCTGGAGAAGGGAAAGGCTGCCCATTCCAGTATTCTGGCCTGGAGAATTCCATGGACTATATAGAGTTGGACACGACTTGTCACTTCACACTTGTCATCTTAGATATACGTCCAGGCCCAGGGGCTCAGTCGTGTCCAACTCTTTGCAACCCCATGGACTGGAGCCTGCCAGGCTCCTCTGTCCACGGAACTCTCCAGGCAAGCATACTGGAGTGGGTTGCCAGTCCCTTCTCCAGGGGATCTTCCCAACCCATAGATCAAATGCAGGTCTCCCACATTGCAGGTGGATTCTTTACTGTCTGAGCCACCAGGGAAGCCCAACAACCTCCTGGCTGAAACCTAATTCTCTGACCCACTGCCCACATGGCCACAAGAACAATCTTTCTAAACTGTGTGTCTGAACAAGCTATCCTTCTGTTAAATACACTCTGGGGTTCCTTATTGCCTTGGATGTCAAATTCAAGTTCAAACTCTTTGTCAGGTTTTCAAGGTCCCTGCTTTCCTCTCTAGTCTCATCTCTGATCATTCACCATCTCGTAATTTATGCTCTGGCTGGACAGAACTACTTAAAGTTCTTCAGGCTCTCTCCTCAGAACTCCTGAAACAGAATCTGCATTTTAACCTGATCCCTGGGTGAGTTGCCTACATATTTAAGTTTGAGAAGCACAGCTCTAGGCTAATTCTCCAAAATTCCCTGAGAGTTAGAATTGCAAATGCTTGTTCCTGGGCACCATCCTAGCTCCACCAAGTCAGAATTTCCAGGGCAGGGGCCTGGGAAGCTATGTAATTACCAATATGCAACCGATTCTTTTTCACCAGGAAAGTTTGGCAATCATTATCAGTGCTTCTTAATTTCAACTGCACATTAGAATCCCCTGGGAAGCGGGGCTGGGAGAGGGTGGGGTGGCGGGGTGGGGATTAAAAATATTTCCATGATTAGAGAGGCTGGTCTGCATGTAGCCAGGCACCAGGCTGGTTCAGATCATCCCCAGGTGATCCGTGTGAGATGTAGAGGTAGGGCTGAGAATCACTACACTCAGTAGATGATTTCCAAAGGCAGGCGTGTGGACTAGTAGCACCAGAATCACCTGAGAAGCTCAATGAAGGACCAGGGCTGCCACAGACCTAGAACCCTGGGGTCTTAGTGGGGAATGGTCTGCAGAAAGTTGAGTGAGAGACCCAGGGAGAGAGCCTCTACCCTGGGGCCTTCACCTCCATAGAGGAAGGCAGCAGTAGTTTCCAGAGTGTGATGGGTTGTGGCAAGATGGGGGTTCCCTGGAGCAGAGCAGAGAAGGACGGTGCAGATGGGAACCTGAGTTCAGCACGCAGAGCCAAGATGGACAGACTTTGCAGCTCTACCTGCTCACTCTCTCATCTAACCAACCCTCCTGAACCTGGGTCTGGAGCCTCGTCAGGTGGGCTGTGGCTCTGGCATGCTACCTCACCCCAGCTTGGAACCTGGCTGAGGTATGAGCCTGTCTTGGAGGTGGGAGTCAGGGGAGGGAGGCAAAAGATGGAGAGAGTTCACTGACTTCCCAAGAACCTACAGCTGATGGATTACAAAATGCTCTCTGCCCTATAACTGCATTTGGTGCTCGCAGTTACCCTGTGAGAGGTTTTCTCCACATTTGTATGTATGGAAACTTAGAGAAGTGATACGTCCAAGCCACAGAGCTGGTCAATAGCATAGCAGTGATTGGATCCTGGATCTTCTGGGAACTGTCTTTCCCACTCATGTTGGTTCCCCCACACCCTTGCACAGTCATTTACATTCAGAAGCACCCACACGTGCACATGCCTGGTCACACTTGCTCTGAGACCCACACATTCACACTCTCACACTGACGAATACACGGCCTCATAGACACACACACTCCCAGTGGCCCGCATACATACTTGCACAGACACAAGCGCACCCACACTCACTCTCATGAAGCCCTGGTGGCTCACCTTCCTTCCCAGAGGCCAAGTCTCTAATCATAACCTTGACCCCACTACAAGTCTCCACTTACTCATCTGTAAATCAAGGCTGCTACGTCTGCCTGCCTGAAAGGACCGATATGAATGTCAAATTACAAAAGCATTTTGCACAACACATGGAAAATACTCAATAAATAGGAGCTGGTTTTGTTACCCTTGCTATCATTGTTGTTCAGTTGCTAAGTCATGTCTGACTCGCTGCGACCCCAAGGACTGCAGCACGCCAGGCTCCCCTGTCCTTCACTTTTTCCCAGAGTCTGCTCAAACTCATGTCCACTGAGTCAGTGATGCCATCTAACCATCTCATCTTCTCTCGTCCCCTTCTCCTCCTGCCCTCCGTCCATCCCAGCATCAGGGTCTTTTCCAACAAGTCAGGTCTTTGCATTAGGTGGCCAAAGTATTGGAGCTTCAGCATCAGTCCTTCCAATGAATATTCAGGGTTGATTCCCTTTAGGATTAAGTAATCTCCTTGCTGTCCGAGGGACTCTCAAGAGTCTTCTCTAGCACCACAATTGGAAGGCATCAATTCTTCAGTGCTCAGAACCTTTGATATTATGGTTGTTATTGAACATGTCTCAGCTATGGCCTATTGTAGAGATCATCCAATGGGCACATGTGGTGACTTTTCCTGGGTAAAGCAGAAGGGCAAGGGTAGGGGAAAAAGCAGGCACTGGGGTGAGAAACCAGAGAACAGTGAGTCAGGGGCTCCTCCCAGCTGGGGGCAGGCACAGCTGGTTTGGAAGGCAGTTCCTGCCCCATCACGGAGGCCCATGAGAGCTGGGGGCCTTTCCCTAGTCTTGGCTGCCTGGTATCCCATCCCTCCGAAGCAATAGACAGAAATCAAGGCCCGTCCCTCAGCAGTACCTGCCACCATCTTCTTTATCTCTGGCCCCAGAGCCCCAGCTGGCATCACTGCCTTCTCACTGTCACTCCCCCAGAAGCTTTGCAGCATTCTCCAGGCACCCCAGGAAGGCTTGAAGGATCAGAGACTTTCTTCCTCATGGACAGTCAGACTGGGAAGCGTCTTCTGCTAATTTACCCTGAGATAGGAAAATGAGGTTCGGGACCCCAATCCAATCCAGAGAACGCATCCTGCAGAGCTGGACCCCGAAGCCCGGCTGTGACCCCTGTCCTCAGACACTGAGCTCCAGGTCTGTGCGAGCCAGCCTGAGGAGTCTAGACCTGCCTCTTCTGGAGAGGAAGGCCAGACTTACTTGGCCAGTGGCTGGGGCCAGACTTACTTTGGCCACCTGATGCGAAGAAGTGACTCATTGGAAAAGACCCTGATGCTGGGAAAGATTGAAGGCAGGAGGAGAAGGGGACGACAGAGGATGGAGATGGTTAGATGGCATCACTGACTCAATGGACATGAGTTTGAGCAGGCTCCGGGAGTTGGTGATGGACAGGGGAGCCTGGCATGCTGCAGTCCATGGGGTCACAAAGAGTAGGACACAATTAAGCAACTGGACCGAACTGAACCGAACTGGGGCAAGACAAGAATTTCCAAACCACTCCCAGGGCTCTATTAGATGAGAATGTAGGGAAGCTAGATGTGGGAGGGCAGGGCCTGGAGACCAAGACTGCCCTCTCTTGGCAGCCTGGGCCTGGCTGAGGAGGTCAGTTACTCAGGAGTCCCCGCTCCCCAGGGCCCCATCACTAGAAGCGGCTCTCATCGCCTCTAAGCCCAAGTGCATCCCCCTTTATCAGCCCCCCTGGCACCAGCCTGTCTGAGCCTCTCCCATCTCTGTCACCTGGGACATTTGTTTTGGAATCTGTGGTGACTGTGGTTAGAGCGTAATTGGGGTTGAAATGCCCACTCGGACCCTCTGAAGGATAAACAAGCTGGGCTGGGGCAGCCCTGGAACTAGTGCGAAGAAAGACATGAAGACAGCCGTCTGAGGAAGCCAGGCGAGCCGGGCGTGGCAGGCTGGCTGGGAAGGCAGCAGGGGGTGAAGAGGCCAACAGTGTGCCTGCTGCCAGGGCAGCTGCTGTAGGGAAGTCAGCCCTGGAGGCCAGCTCCCTAGCTGCCCTGGCCTGTGGCTGCCTTCAGGAAGCTTTGGTTTTAAGAGGGCTTTCCTCTAGCTCCAGGGTGGTCTCTGGTGTGACTTTAGGAGGCTTGGAGACAGTTCCATCCCTTGGACCCCATCCCCACAGCTTGGTCAGTAGGCCTAGGAGTCACATCTGGAGAAACATGTGTTCATTGATGGGGACTTCCTGACCTTGTCTTCAAGGAGCCTAAGAGCAGGAAATAGGGCCCTGCCTAGGACTGGACATGGAACAACAGACTGGTTCCAAAGAGGAAAAGGAGTAGGTCGAGGCTGTATATTGTCACCCTGCTTATTTAACTTATATGCAGAGTACATCATGAGAAACGATGGGCTGGAGGAAACACAAGCTGGAATCAAGATTGCCGGGAGAAATATCAATAACCTCAGATATGCAGATGACACCACCCTTATGGCAGAGAGTGAAGAGGAACTAAAAAGCCTCTTGATGAAAGTGAAAGAGAGTGAAAAAGTTGGCTTAAAGCTCAACATTCAGAAAACGAAGATCATGGCATCCGGTCCCATCACTCCATGGGAAATAGATGGGGAAACAGTGGAAACAGTGTCAGACTTTATTTTTTTGGGTTCCAAAATCACTGCAGATGGTGACTGTAGCCATGAAATTAAAAGACGCTTACTCCTTGGAAGAAAGGTTATGACCAACCTAGATAGTATATTGAAAAGCAGAGACATTACTTTGCCGGCTAAGGTCCATCTAGTCAAGGCTATGGTTTTTCCAGTAGTCAGGTATGGATGTGAGAGTTAGACTGCGAAGAAGGCTGAGCGCCTAAGAATTGATGCTTTTGAACTGTGGTGCTGGAGAAGACTCTGGAGAGTCCCTTGGACTGCAAGGAGATCCAACCTGTCCATTCTGAAGGAGATCAACCCTGGGATTTCTTTGGAAGGAATGATGCTAAAGCTGAAACTCCAGTACTTTGGCCACCTCATGCGAAGAGTTGACTCATTGGAAAAGACTTTGATGCTGGGAGAGATTGAGGGCAGGAGAAGAAGGGGACGACAGAGGATGAGATTGGCTGGATGGCATCACTGATTCGATGGACGCGAGTCTGAGTGAACTCCGGGAGTTGGTGATGCACAGGGAGGCCTGGCGTGCTGCGATTCATGGGGTCGCAAAGAGTCGGACACAACTGAGCAACTGAACTGACTGACTGACTGACTGGGTTGGGAGATTCCATCAGGACACAAAGGCCCTGGTAGGAGCCAGGAGGGGCACCCCAGGATCCCAGCTAACACCTGCTGAGAGACAGCGGGGAGAGGTTTACAGCAGGAGAACTGCAAAAGGGACAGTCATTCCAGTTGTTTTCCTAGGACTCCAGTTGAGGCAGCTGGGCTTGAAGGAGGCCTGGCTGTCCTGCCAGCTCCACCCTCAGGGCTCAGGACGTTTAAAGGACCTACGTTGCGCGTATGTATGCTCGGTAGTGTCCGACCCTTTGTGACCCCATGGACTGCAGCCCTCCAGGTTCCTCTGCCCATGGGATTTCCCAGGCAAGAATATTTGAGTGGTTTGCCATTTCCCCCTCCAGAGGATCTTCCTGACCCAGGGGACTGAACTTGAGTCTCCTGCATGTCCTGCATTGGCAGGTGGATTCTTAACCCCTGAGCCACCTGGAAAGTCTAGAGGGCCACAGCCCAGCATGTCCGGTGGAGGTATCTCAGTGGCTAGGAAGCCACGCAGTGCTACGCATGCTGTGCACACCATCACGCTGCAGTGTCAACCCAGCCTCAGTAGATGGCCTATGACCATATCGTTGAGGCACATGTGTGGGCTGAGTGACTTGGGGAAGGGTTAGACTGGGGGTCTCTGGAAAGCCTAGTGTTTAAGCCACAAGTCTCTTGAATCTTAGGAAGCATTTGCATCTTTGAGCAGCTGACCACTCTACATGGAGAAGGAAAGAGGAGTGGGTCTGTAGGGGAACAGAGGTCCTTGAGAGGAATGAGTCCAAGCAACTCACAGGCCTGTAATCGGTTTGCTCCAGATGCTGAGAGCTGGGCTTTGCTGGACACCTGCTGACCATATTATACCAGGAACTCCTATCTTGGATGCTACCAAGGGTCTCCCAGCCAAGAGAGAAGGAGTAAGAACTGATGGACTTGAGTGTGGGAAGGCTGGTCATTTCAGGAGAGTGGGCCAGGGCCAGTGAAGCCAGGACTGGCTACTTGCTTCCCTGCAGGGGTCCCACTGCCCACATGTACCTCCTGGGCTCCCAATTCTTCTCCTGAGAGCATCTCACTTGGAAATGCCACCAAATGGTTTTGATGTGAAATGGGCCCTGTCTTTTAGTCCCGCCAAGGTTCAGGGCCCTTTCCTTAAGGGAGATTCCTCTATCTTCGCTCACTCCCCAACACTCTTCTCCTCGGGAAACCTACCTTTCCAAAGACGCTTCCTCACCCAGGTGCTCTTTCCCTGCCTCCGGGAGCTGCCATCCTGGATTTTAGGTCTGCCATCTGGTGGACATTGCCGTAACTACTGCCACCACCTTCCGAGGCTGAGGCCAGAGGCAGCGGCACAGACCCACAGAGCGCTGGGGGAGGCAGGACTCTAAGTCCCTTGGACACACCCACATCCTGCTTCCTGGGACCGGGAACTCCCAAGAGCTGGGCTTGATTGGCAGCAGAGACTCAGGTGTTGAGCAGGAACCTCCAGGTAAAGTCTCACTGCTCCACCCAGCCCAGTCTTCGGAAACCCAGGGGCCACCAACAAGCCCCATTCTAAACCCTGTTTCTTCCATCCAAAACTGCAGAGGTGCCTGAAGGCTTAGCTCTATTTCCTGGAGCTGAAAATTTCCTCCGAGTGCTCTTGGGTAGGACAGATACACGTGAATGTGGCCCCTTTCTCAAGGGGATCAATCCCCCTTGATCCCCCTGCCTGGGGCTCCATGTCTAGACCAAACTAGTGAATGGCATGGCTGCCATGCAGACCCGGAGGTCTGAGGATCCACGCTGGAGAAGGAAGGATGGAAGCCCTCATTACAGGATTCCTCCACGAGGCCGGCAATGGTGAATAATTTATGTACAAGGCGGAGAAGACAATAAATCAGCTGCAATGATTAACATGAGCTATTTTATGTGTGAGAAAGATCTATGGCAGGAGGCTGGTGATTAATGCTGCTGTTTGCGCTGGCTTCTGGGCCTTTATATTCAATTATGGTCCTAGAGTATGTGGGGGGTCCTGGGGATGGCATGGGGCAGACAGGGAGCCCAGGGAGGGAACCATAGATTCCTAGGACCAAGGTGAGATGACAACAGGTGGCAGCCTAGCCCTGTGGGCACCCTTACTGATGAGAAGTTTCAGTTAGTGGGATGAAATAGTGGCTATTTCTGCAATGGAAGTCACAGTGCCTCTGGGATCACCTCTAAATACTTCGTCAAGGGGATGCCCTTGGAAGGGGACAGAGATGGAAGGTGGCATCCTTGGGAAAATCAGACTCTTCTGGCATCAAAGGTTGGGTTTCTGAGCCCTCATTTGCCCTCCCCACTCCCACCCCTGTTGCCACCACCACCATGCTAGGAGTCGAGTAACATCCAGCCAGTCTGGGGCGGGTGGGCAGTGGCGAAGGCTAGAAAAAGTTCTCCGTCAGCAACAGAGCTGGGGAGCCAGGTTCTGGCTCCAGATCCTCCGCAGTGATGGTGGCAGCCAGGCAGGCAGGGGACGAAGGCTCGGGGTGTCCCCCTCCCAGCTGACCCCAGGAAGCCCTAGGACACCCCCTCCTTAGATTCCCACACTGGGGCCTCTCGTCCTCAGCCAGCTCCAGCTGGCCCCCATCAGTACCGGGGGTTCCAAGTACCAGTGGCGGCTTCGGGGTTAAGTGATTTCGCCCTGCCCTGCCCCTCCCAGCCCTGGCTCCTATCAGCCCCTTCCTCCCTTTCCTCCTCCTCCTCTTCAGCGACCTCTGTGCTTGTGGACATCCCTCCCCTCAGAACCCAAGGGCTTGTCAGGAGGCCCAGGGTGGGGGTAGGGGTTCTTCGGGGAGCTGAGCTGATGGCTGGGCACAGAGACCTTCTGGGGACTAGGGGCTGTGGAGTGAGAACTCCCTTCTCTCCCCCAGCCTGGCTGGGAGCCTGCTGTAAGTCATTCTACCCACAGGCCAAAGCTTCCAAATCTCAGTCCTGGGGCAGGAGGAGTTGCTCAAAGAGAAGGGAAAAGGAACATCATTGCCCTGGTCAAGGTGGACGGGCATCAGGGGAGGCTGGCAGGGGCAGACCAGGGTTTCTGGCTGGAGAGTCTCTGGTTCATCTCCCCCAAGTCCCCACCCTTGCAGAGCCCGCAGCTTTCAGGGAAGCAGTTCTGAGTCACAACAGCGTGAGCCTCTGTGTGTGAGCCTGCGTGAGTATGAAACCTGTGTGTCTGGTGAGTATCTGGCTCCAAGGTGGCGTGTGTCTGTACATCTGAGCACCTGCTGAGTCCCTGAGCATCTGTGTGGTGAACACACACACATATACTTGACGCTGAGCCCCACCTCGGGCCCCATTCACAGCCCTGTTTAGCCAACCCATCGTTCCCCAACAGCAGTCTTCCTTGGCCCCTAATCCCCTGTTTGCCTGGCTCATCCCCCGGACTCCTTGGGACTCCATTAATGAGCCCTGGGCGCCCCAGGACAAGCTCCAAATTAACCCCACTGCTGACCCCGACATGGACACCTGTAATTAGGCCAGGAGTGGCTGAGGCAGAGAAGGCCCTGGGGCTCAGTGGGGTGAGGGCAAGGCTGGGCTGGGACAAGGAGCCTAATGCCCAGGAATGCTCTAAAAGCTGTGCTTGGCTCCAGGGCCCGCCGCCTGGCTCACCTCTAATGCCTCACAAAGCCTCCCAGACGGGACTCCAGGGGGATTACCCCATGGAGGGGCCCAAAGTCCAGTAGGACTGCGCAGCAGGCCCACCCTGTCAGCTCTGGGCTGAGAGGCCGTATGGAAGGTGAGGACTGCTCCGTGGTCTCAGAGCCCAGCAGCTGGCCATCAGGTCCTTAGCTGCCCAGAACCCATGCCCATGACAGCAGCTGCCCAGGGAAGAGCCAAGTCCAGGCTGGCTGGCGCCCACCGCCAGGGCCAGCCCCTCCCTCACCCTAACTTGTTTTGTTTGCTCTGTGCAGCGTGTCCGGTAGCTCCATCTGCATTAACCCCTGACCCTGACTGTAACTCTTCCTCCCCTCTGACAACTGTGTTTACCCCATGACTTTCTTGGGAGCAATGAGAGGACTTGTGCCTTTCCTCTCCTGCCCACCTCTCCTGGGGAAAGCTGTACTCTCCTCCGACTCCCTGACCCAGCAGCTGCCAGCAGAACCCGTTGTCCACAAGTGTGCCTGAGTACAACTTATGTGGCTGCAGCTAAGGCCTGGGAGGCGGCACCTACACCTATTTGGGAGTGAGACCGGATGTACAATCATCTCGATGTGCAATCTGGCAACATCTGTAAAAAACTTTTACTAGAAATCTCATTTGACCCACCAATTCTGCTTCTAGGAATTTGTCTATGTATGTCTGCACTTGTGCTCAGAGGCACTGTAAAAGCTGAAGACTAACGACATTCTCGGTGTCCACCTAGAGGACAAGCTATAACAATGAAGCCATGGTCCTAAGGTGGAACAGTATGCAGCCATTCGAGAGAATAATCTGCATGTTCCCATTGAGAATAATCTTCAAGGTAAACAAATAGCAAGGTGTAGAACAGAATGTAGAAGATGCCATCATTGTGGGGGACAGGGAGTAAGGGGAAAACAAAAATAAGCATTCACATACCTTTGAAAATACCTTTTAGGGGGACTTCTCTGGTGGTCAAGCAGCTAAGACTGTGTGCTCCCGGCGCAGGGGGCCTGGGTTCAATCTCTGGCCAGGGAACTAGATCCCACCTGCCACAGTGAAAATCAAAGATCCCACTTGCTACAACTGAGACCTGACCCAGCCAAAAAAAAAAACCAAAAATAAATAATTTTAAAAACAGGCAATTGTTTAAAGCAATGATGGTATGTCCCAGTTATAATCATTGAGGGGCCATACAAAAATGAAGCAGACCTACGAGTACTAGCAGGGAGACACCAGAGAGACAAGTGTTAGGGGGAAAAGCGCACTGGCAAGACAACACACAAATGTCAATCCATTTATGTGAAAGTAAAAGAAACCGAGAAACAAGACTGTCTCTCCGTGTAAATGCATGTTACATAAACGTATCCCCGAAAACCCTGTCCCCCAAGATAAACTCCAGTTGATGACAGGGAGAAAATGAGATGAGGAGGTTCTCTCAGTATATCTCTGTATATATCAATACAACAAGACTTCAAGCATTTCTTATATAATTACAAAATAAGATGAAAGCTTGTAAAAATAAAAACAGCACCACAGTCACTCTTTCAGTTTCCTCCCATATCAGCTTTCAGACCCTTTGTGACCGTGACATTGCAATTCTCATGTTACAAAGGGACAGCTGAGGCTGAGAGAGATTACGCAGCTCCCCCGAGGTCACACAGCAGACACCAGCACAATCAGGCCCCAAAGCTCATAGCTTGTCCATACCATCACTCCCCAGAGGTGATGTTTCGTCCATGTTCTGAGCCTCTTCAAGGGTGTGTGCACACTGAGCCTGGGTTAATAACATCCCCTGGACTCTTGCCTTCTCCACATGGTGAACCCTCTTTCCCTCCTGTCTACCTCACTCCATCCAGCCCCCCGAGGACCCACTGATGAGCCCAGCTGGGCATGGGTTCCAGAAGTGGGTGCAGCTCCCTGCCTTTGCATGGCTGCCAGCTTCCCTATCACCTGCTCCTGTCCTGGCTCCTTCTACCAGGGAGAGCTCAGTACTCTTTCCCCGCCAACAACACCCTCCACAGAGCACCCCCGTAATTACACTTAATGGCAAAGACCATAAGAGCTTTATTAACTTTATTACGGACCCAATTAGCAGCTAATGCCCCATGACTACTGTCCCCCCCAATAATCCCATTAAACATAATGAAGCAACCATCCCCCCCACCCCGGGTGAGGGCCGAGGGGACGGGGAAATCCATCTTCCTGGGCCTGATTCTGCCCCCTCAGGCCCATTGGACACCAGCTCAGGCCCAGAGTTTCCCAGGGGCCAGGGCTGGGTGTGGGAAGACAGAGATTAATCAGCAAGTATTTTGATGCCAGCCATTGAGTCTACACACACGCATGCACACATACACTCACATACACACCCAGCCTGGCTGATGTCCAAACAACCCCTTTCTCAAAGCAGGGATGTGGAAACACACACAGCCCTCAAACACAGCCCTGTCCAGGACACAGACAGTCTTTCAGCCTGTCCAAGAGGTCCTCAGAGCGGGATGTCCAAGTCGAGGGCCTCTGCCCAAGCTTGTCCAGAGTGAGGGATGGGAGAGCCAGGAATCAGGGAAGACAACATCTCCCCAACGAAGCCACACCTTCGCCACGCCCCGGGCCCTTCCCCTCCTTTGGCTGATGGTTTCAAATGTTTATTCAGCACCTACAATGTGCCAGACACAGTCTGAGGCCCTCTCTGCCATCTCTCTTGAGCATCACCCCAAACCAAGGAAGAAGGCATTATTTCTCCCATTTTACAGATGAGGAAGTGGAGGCCCAGAAAGACAGCCAGTTTTTTGAAACAGATCTTCTACATGATTTGCCTTAAAAGATCTCTCCTCTCCTTGCCCAGCACCCTACCTTTCCCCAGCCTAAGGCAGAAGGAGCAGAGATCATGGAGATAATTCTCTGTTACCTTCGGATGGAAAACTATGGCACAGAGAATGTTCGAAGGACCATTGTGGTAATCACAGCAAGACAGCCCTTGGGGATCTGATCCCGCAGTCACCTCGATAGGGTGAGAGAATTAGAAATCAGAGAGCATCCCCATTCTGACACAAAAGGCCCCTGAATTGGATTTCCCTGGTGGCCCAGTGGTTGAGAATCCGCCTAGCAATGCAGGGGACATGAGTTTGACTCCTTGGCCCAGGAATATTCCTCATGCCTCAGGAAAACTAAGTCTGTGTGCATCAACAACTGAGCCTGTGGTCTAGAGCCCCTGAGCTGCAACTGCTGAAGCCTGTACCCTCTAGAGCCCGTGCTCTGCAGCGAGAGAAGCCACCACAATGAACAGCCCTTGCACCGCAGTGAGAGAGCAGTCCCTGCTGGCCCCAACCAGAGAAAGCCCGTGCACAACAAGGAAGACCCAGTGCAGTTATAAATAAATTCATTAATTAAAGAAAAAGAGGCCCCTGAATTACTAGATCCCAGGCTGCAGGTCCAGGGTCTGGCGTGAATGCAAAGACTGGCGGGGGTGGGGAGTAAACAGTACATGAAAACAGCCACAGCAGGTAAGTCCTCAGCCACCCCAGTGACCAAAACCTTAAGACTTGGGGATTCTGGTCCTGAGGGTCTATGCCTGGGGTCTCCATCCACCCCCACCCCAAGCACAAGAATGGCCTCAAGATGGGCTTGTGGGGGGCACAGAAGGTCCTGTGGCCTTAGGTCCCTCCACTGGCCTTGGCCCCAGAAAACGGGTAGGGAGTAAACACCGCAAGACTGACAGGGTGGAATCAATGGCTGCCCTGAGCAAGGGGGCGGGGGCTCAGGAAGGGAGACCCTTGAACCTTTGCTTGGAAACAGGCTCCCTGTTCCCTTCCCCCCTCCCCCTGGATGGCCCAGCCTGGAAGCAGCCACTTGAAATGGGTCCCAGGGAGCCTGGGAGAGGGGCTGGCCTGGCTCCAGCCTCCAACTCCCAACGCCTCAGCCAGGCCCCCTTCCCCAGCCCCCCTCAGGTCCAGCCCCAAATGGGGTCAGGAGGTGAGAGGGAGAGTTTTCTCTCTCTCTCTCAACCAAGTCAGGATCTACAACCCCCAACCACCACCACACGCTCAGCATGGCACCCCTCCAACTTTCATCCCTGGGGAGGGCGGGTGATGCGGGCAAGTAAGCCCTCTCCTCTCCCAGGAGACTCTGGGAACTGGGGAGGGGGGCAAATCCTCCTCCCTGGGGTTATTGCAGGGCAGAACCCTGGGTGGGGCCCCTATTCTTCCCTTGGCCCAGGATGAGCATTCTTTGACACCAAGCCCCCATCCCCACCCTCTGAACAAACAGCACCACCCTCCCCGCCTTCCTTGTACCCAGAGGGATCTGCTTCCCAGGGAGCCTCAGCTGGAAACATCCAGAACAAGCTGATAGGGGCTCTAGGGAACCTTGGTGGAGGCCATGTGAAGTCTGGGGGCCTTGGGGGAACATCAGCTTGTGCTGAGGCTCTGGGTAGGGTGCAGGAAATGGCTTTATAGTTTCCTGGCTGTGTGAACTTCAGCAAGTCTCCCAACCTCTCTGAACCTCAATTTTTCATCTGTAAATGGAGCTGAAAATAGAACCTACTTCACAGTGCTTTTTTAATAAGCATTAAAGTTGTAACATATAAAATGCTTATACTTCAAATCCAATGAATGAGAGCTGTGTTGCTGTCAGGGATGAGGTGGTACCTAGAGTGGTAACAATAATAATAACCAGTGCTGTTAGAGCATTACAGGGACCAGCTCTGCTCCCCCCCGCCCCCCCAACCCCCTGCCCCCTGCCCCACCCCACCCCGCCTACTCCGACGCTGCGCCTGATCCTTACTGAGAAAGGAGGAGTGAGCTTGTGTCTCCTCACCTTGGCCCTCCAAGGTCTCTGCTTCCTAGAGCCCACCCTGGCATGACAACTTCAGAGGGCTGACTTCGTCCTGGCTCACTTCCAGTAAGCCCTAAAGGTGCCCCCCCATCACATCGTCTTATGCATGCTCACGTGCTCTCTCTCTCACACACACACACACACACACACACACACACACACACACACACAATGTTCCTTCCTTTCCCTGAAGCAAGGAGGAAGAAAGAGATATAAAGGTTTGAAGGACGAAAATTAGCTGAGGGAGGTGTCAACGTCAAGGTAGCACCCCCACCCCTTCTCTGCCCAAGGGAGGGTGTTTCCACAAGTCTCTGCAGGGAGACCCCCAACCCCACCCCCAGGTGTGGACTGACACTGTCAGGCGAGGAGGAGAGTGAGCAGGAGAGGAGGTAGCTTGCCAGGAAGAGCAGCTACCCAGCCCAGAGGCTTGAGCCAGAGCTGGGGCCACCACACAACCCCCACCAGGACTCAGATTTGTGGCCAGGGCCACAAGAGGCCAGAGGACAACTCAGGATGACCTTCCAGATTACAGCTTCCTTGAGCAGAGCCAGAAGCGCCAGGGGATGAGCCAGCTGGTTGGGGAGCACAGGAGGCAGGAGGAGTCTAGGACGATGATCTCCATGATCCCAGCCCCACCGCTGGCCTGTCTGAAGCTCTCATTGCAGTCCCTGCCTCTATTTCCCCACCTCTTAAAGAGGGCCAAGAGCTGTTACTTGCTCTGCTTTCTAGGAGTGGTCAAACCGAGCGAGGGGTGGGAAGTCTGGGAGAGAAGGGCCCGGCAGGCCTCTCAACCTGTCTCTGTCATCGTTAACAGTCACAATTATTATTATTTGGAGAGACGGGCCAGAGGTGGTCAGGGATGTGGTTGGGTGAATGAAATGAAAGTCCTCGGTATGTGCCGTCTAGCCAGGTTAATACTCCTGCCTGTCGGCCTGACAGCTCCAAGATTGATTACTCAGGCCTCTCGCTCTTTATAACTCGATCAGTCGAATTAATCTCTGGCTGTCGGCCCATCTGATGCCTGAATCACAAATTTAATTTGGAGGTGTACAGCTCCTCCCCCATCCCATCTCCTCCTTCCTTCCAGCCTCCCCTTCTCCTCTTTCTTCCACTTCTCCACCGTTTCCTGTTCTCCTGCCTCTGCTTCCCTCTCCACCTCTCAGGCCCCTCCAGGGGACAGTGGTGGAGGAGGGAGATGGGAGTGGGTGGCCCTGAGTCAGCAGCCCCTCTACCCAGGCCAGGGGAGGGGTCATGTTCACCCACCCACTGGGCAATGCGCCCACCCCACCATGCTCCACCCCAAATGGAGAAAGAGGCTTAGCTGACACTAAGTAAGACATATTAATGTACTAAAGACTTAATGAAGTTGGGGGGGGTGAGGGGTGGAAAGTGCTTGCTTTATTAGTTTATGGCCGATTAATGGGGACGCCATTACTGTGATGGAGATGGATTGCTGCTGTCAGCAGCCTGGGCTGAGGGCCGGCCGCTCCACCCTCAGTGGTGGGTGCCCGGAACAGTCAGAGAGAACTTCATTAGAGGAGCCTATGGGGTCCCACCTAGGGAGGCCTGAGGTGAGCCTGGAGGGGTGAGGGCAAGGGCTCAACTCTAGGCTTTGGGAGAGAATTCCAAGGGCTGGGGAGCTGGCAGCTCTTATCAGCTGGGAACTCCAAAGGCAACAGGGCAGGGAGGTGGCCTGACTCCAGATCTGCACACATCAGGGTTCCTTAATGTCACCTGGAGGAAAGGGAGGGAGGAAGCTAAGAGAACAGAAAACCAGAATCCGCTTGATCTGCCCACAATGAAGGGAGGGAAGAGCAAGGAAAGTGAGCGCTATTCCTTCCATCGTCCCTCAGAGTGGGACATGTCCAAAGATCCCTGGTTCGTCAGCCCCAAGGACTGGCCCACCACCCCTGGGCTGCATGCTTCTCTAACTCTAGAATCCTCGGTGCTGGAGCCAGATACCACCCCGCACTCTGAAGACAGAGTGGAGGAGAAAGCCACACTGCCTCAACTACCTGGCAGTTGCTGACGTCCCAGGCAGCCAGTGGGGAGCAGTGGGAGTAGTGGGGGGAGGACTCCGGGGAGAGCAGTAGGGGCTGGAAGGCCAACACTATCCAGCGTCCTGGTTTCCCAGGTGGCTTCCTACTCTCAGCAACTTCTTACCTCCATGCCCCAGCCCTCGTCTTGCTTTCTCTGAAGAGGGAGAAGGCTGGACATGGCACAGCTCTGCTCCAAGGGCCCCCTTTCTATTGAAGGATCTCTTCATGTTGAAGTATATGACTCTTCAACATGGCCATTTTGACACAGGAACATTAAACTTTCACTAATTATTATCAAACAGTGTTCAAAACAGCCACTCCACAGCCCCTCCCTAAGCCCCACTCTGTCCTGAGCCTCTACCAACCCGACCCTATCCATGAGAAGAACCAGGGATGAAAAGAGACTCCAGGATGGGCTCAGAACCCAAATATTCTGTTGACCAAAATACATGGTACTAAAAAATATTTTGACACTTGCGTGCCCGCTCAGTCACTCAGTCATGTCTGACTCCTCATGACCCCATGGATTGAAGCCTGCCAGGCTCCTCTGTCCATGGGATTTTCCAGGCAAGGACACTGGAGTGGGTTGCGTTTCCTCTTTCAGGGGATCTTCCTGACCCAGTGATAGAACTCAAATCTCCTGCGGGTCCTAAATTGGCAGGCGGGGTTTTTACCCCTGAGCCACCCTGGGAACCCCATATTTTGACACAATTTAGGCTAAACAGTTATGGCAAAGTGAGCTCCAAATGCCCTGTCTGGTCTCTTGGCACTGCTCTTTACTGTGTTTGTGATTCCATGTGGGCAGGTGTGCCTAGCTCCATGGGCTACCCCACGTCTAACCACCTGCCCTGGGTCTGAGCATGCCACGTGTCTGAGTGTTCTGCAAGGGCTCGCTTCTGTGAGTGTCAGGTATCTGTCCGCCTTGGAGTGTGGACACTCCCTCCTTGGGACACTGAGCTTGCCACTCACGTCTGCTTAGGCCGAGGGCCAACCATTGGTTCAGGGGTCACCACCCAGGCTCACTCCCCAAGGTAGAAGCTACCTGCTCAGCCTAACTGGGAAATAAATACCCTGTTTCTGAGAGTAATTTAATTATTGGCTCCCATGGACTAGTGGGTAATTAAATTCCGTAGCTCCCAAAGTAATTAATTGCTATGCAAATAGTAATGCCCTCTGCTTTGGAGAAGAGGATCTCGGCCTGGGTTTGCCCTGCAATTAGAAGCTAATAATTACCCTGTCAGTTCCTTGCTTCTGCCGGGTAATTACCTGCTGAAACCCCACCGGTCACTGAGAACGTTCCCATCACCTGCTGCTGTGACTCTGGCTCTGGTGGCCCAAACAGCCAGGGAAGGACATCCCTAGAGTGCTTGTTGATCTTGACATCTTTCCACTCTGTACCACATCCACAAATCCCAGAACCTTAAAGAGCTGCCCTTCCTTCTGACCAAGAACAACTAAGGACAGAACCTCTTTAGCTTCCCTTTGCTTAGGAAGAGGAGCCCCAGCTCCTCGATGTATAAATTCTTGTTAGGTGGGTTTGACTAACCTATACTGACATTCCTAGATGTTGGGGACTTTCCCAAAGAGTATCTAAAAGATAATCTTCATAAAAATCATTTTCACCATGTGATGGATTTTTTATATGTCAACTAGGCTATGAGAATGGAAGAGAAGGCTGCTGTTATTTGGTAGCAAACATACACCTTCCCCCAGTTATTCAACCAAAGAGTAACCTAGGTCCTGCTGAAAAGGGATTGTGAAGATGTAATTAAAGTCCCTAAGCAGTTGCCTTTAAACTAGAGAGATCCTTTGTGGGCTTGACCTAATCAGGTGAGTCCTTAGAAGGGACTGACTATTCTTAATGGAGGAGACTGCAAACAGCAGCTGGGCTGACACCTGCTCGCTGTACAATCACTATATCTTCCCTTCCCTACTGTCTGGGGACAACAGACTTGTCAGTGCTCAGGGCAGAGGGGTGGTGGTGTCCAGCTTGTTCCTGATCTTTCCTTCCTGATTGTCTGACGTACAGATTTTGGGCTTGCCCCTCTCAGGCCCACCTCCTTAGGAAAGAGTCAGAGCAATAAAGAACCCAGGATGTCAACCCCCATAATCACACCAGACAATTCATCCTCAACCTGAGTGATACAGCCCTTTTCAGAGGTTGGGAAACTGGAATCAGACACAAAATAGTGGCTGACCAAAGATGTGATAGCTGTTAAATGGGAAAACAAGGTTTGAACCTGGACCCCCATGGACCTGGCCTGAGGTCCTAAGTCTCAATTAGCTTATACCTGTGCGCAAGTGAGACAGTATTCATGTATCCCCCACTTCATAACTCACAGGTATCACTGTGGTTAAGCTGAGTTTTCACGTCTTATCTGAATCTTATTCTCTACCTCAGCTCCAGGCCCTTTGTCCCAGATTCTTGATGCTGTCTGATTCCTTCCTAAGCCCACGAGTCTGAGAGTGGTAGCACCTATGTGTCTTTGAGGCTCTGGTTGTTCTTTTTGAGATACATCTAGACTCCACTGCCTCTGAGCCCTCCTCCTCCAGGTCTGAAATCTTTCAACTGAATCCCTGGAGGATAGTGTCCTGGTGGTCACAGAGCTGAGAGTTCACCTCCAAAGTCTGGATGCTGGACGGAGTGTGAGTAACGGAGGATGACTTCTAGAGACTGGACTGAAGGGCGGTGAGCCAAGAACGGGTCCCAGGAGCCTGGGAAATAAGAGGTGAAGGGAGCAGAAGGGACCAACAAGGGTGAGAATCTTTACCCTCTCCACACTTGGGTACCTCCCTCTTCCCTTCAGGTCTCAGCTTCAGTGTACTTCCTCAGAGAAGCTCTTCCTTGTCCCTAGAGGAGGGCTGGCCTCATGCCCCACGATCTCCCTCTCCTATACTTCTGCTCTGGGCCAGGTGAGCAGGGAGGCAGAGGGCCCGGGAAGAGGAGATAGACTTTGCAGAGGAGCAGCTCTCCTCAGCCCACAGGACCGTATCTAGGACTAAAGGTGGTAGGAAGCACTAGAGGCTTTGAGACCAAAGTCTAGCCCTGTAAATGCCTTGCCCTTGGGTCAGAAACACCCTGGGATGAGTGTGAACCACCTAAGACAGACCTCCTCCACCACCACCAGGGAGGATGAGAGGGAAAATGGTAGGCAGAGGGTGGCATCAGGAAAGCCAGAGGTGGTAATCAAACATGCTTCCCAAACTTCACATAAGGATGCGGGCAGGAACTACAGGGAAATGCTCAAGATTCTCAATACAGGCAGTGAAGATCCCTTAATATCAGTGAGGGTCCTATCTATTTGGGAGAAGTCAACCTTGGAGAAAGCCCTTACCCCTTCTCCCTTGTTTCACTCTGCCCAGCCCCGCGTGACAGAAGGAAAGTAACGGTGTCCCTTGGTCTGGAGTCTGTACCCTGCCTTGTATTCCCAACTTCTGTTTCTCATTTGTTGTGGGAACTGTTAGAAGTTGTGTTACTACCTGTGCCTTAATGAGGTGGCAATTTCTTGCCTCTTGCTAGAGATTTTAGGACAAAAATGCATGATCACTTACAAATTAGCACTCTTCAGAGAGCTCAGAAAACAGTCCACAGGGGTGGGAGCCATGTCCCTCCCATCAGACTGGAGGTTCCCTAGACACAGGAGACCAGAGTCTGGCCCCAAGGTTAATAAACAGTGATTCTTAACAACAACAACAAAAAAAACCTATGACATAGTCTGGTAAACACCAGGGGTCTCAGAACACAGTCAGGGGTTGACAAGCACCCTCCACACAGCCTGGCCTCCTGTCTTGGCTGGTTCGGTTACTGCTCCACTGACAGCTTTTTAGAATCCTTTCACAGTTTTGGCTCCACTATAATCTCTGGGTGATGAATATTTCCCCTAATGAACTGATGGGAATTGGATTAAGTTGGAATGCCCGTGTGCCTAGACTCTAACTGATTAAACCCCCATCTGTGCAAGGCCTGATTATAAACCGCTCGTTACATAAAATTTTTGAGAGGGGGTTGGGAATGATGTTGGTGTTTGAGTTCTGCAAAGGAGCAGGAAAGAAAAGTGTTGTCTAGAGCTTTGGCAAGGTCTAGTTGCTTTTAATCTGATCAAGCAAGCACTCCCTTCCCCCAGAGCACACCTACTTTCCCCCACTTATGCCATGGGTTCAGGTGCCTGCACCCTTGCCCATGAACCCTGCCCAGGATTCTCTGAGCCCACATCTATCTGCCCCCTGCAAGGAGCACTGGCTGCACAGGCAGTTGCTTTGGGTAAAGGCAGGAGAGGGAGAAGGGGTTAGAGGGGGAGAAGTCAGACCTATGGATTCAGTTCTCACCACCACATGAGGCTCAAGCTGTTTGTCCTTACACCAGAATTATCCAGTTGCCTTCAAAAGAAAGTGTAGGGAGTTTGGAGCCCCATCCAGGACAGAGACTCTGGGCAATTCCTGGGTCCTTTATTGGTCAGGACCAAGGATAGCACCCCAGCCATTTCAAGGATCTCCAAAGTTCCAGGTCCCTCCACTCACTTCTCTTTCTTCCCTGCCAATCATGTTTCTCCATTCTTTAACATTCTCTTTCCTTCTCCTTCTCCTCCCCTTTCTCTTATTTGTCCTTCTCTTCTCCTCCTCCTCTTCTCACTCCTTCTCCTTATTAAGCCCAGGGACAGAGCCTGGCTTGCGGTTCTCCACCACCAGGTCTGTGCCCTAGAAATCCCTCAAGAAGAGTTATTTAAGTACCGCAAAGAAGACCACCCTACCTAACCTCTATTAAAGACCTTATCCCCATGACTGACTCTCAGCCACACCATCCAAGAACACACACACACGCTGAAGTCTGGTGTCTAGCAGGAAGGAACAGCAGAGATTGTGTTTGAAAGAATGGCCAACTCTCCCTCTCCCCAGTGCAGTCAGGGATCAGCCCACCTGATTTAAGTACTCCAGCATGACTAAGGCTCTAACTCCACAGCTTTCCCCTCTCTTCTCCTTCCACCCTTTCCCTCCCCCTCCCTTCCTGTCTGCTCCTCTCCTCTGTGTCTCTACGAAAAGTGGCAGCAGCTGCCAGAGAAGGCATACCCTTCAATGAACATCAGCAATTGTCGTGACTGAGTGTCTCAGCCTTCTTTCTTGGTTAATCTAACTTGGGAAGAGTTGAGGTGTGCTCTGGCTCCACTGCCCATGAAAGGCAGAGAATAAATAACAAGCCAGAGGCATAAACAGATGTGCAGATATATGCAGCTGGTGCTTTCCTGCCAAATTACTGCGGACGGAATGCTGGCAGGGGGCCAGGATGCCTCCCCTCTGCTTGGAGTTTGGCCACCAGGACCCATCCAAGCTCGCCATCCATTTGGCAACATCTGAGTGAGGGGAGGGATGCCAGGAAAGGGAGTGGGGAGGCTGCAGGTGCCCTGAAGTTTGGTTAAGCACTCCAGAGGTTTATCCCAAAGGCTCAGGTGAGAGGGAGTTAACATGGTGGGGGAGGAATAGGGAGTTCCAACCGGGTGTGCCCTGAAGGTTCCTGAGAGTCCTCTCCCCAGGGTGGGGTTTAAAGTAGCTTTAGAGTATATTAACAACACTACATATATACATCACCACCCTCACTCTCACTCAAGGACTGCAAGTTCCCATGATCTCTGATCACATATGACACTGCTCAGAGGTGGCATGGAGTGCAGCAAGCAGGTGGCAGCTGGATGAGAGCCAAACATGAAAAGACGTCCCTGAAGACTCCAGGCCTGGAACAAGAGACGGAGGAGAAACTGGCTGGAGTTTTTGAGGCGCAAGGGAACAAAGCAGGTGAGCAGGAAGAGACAGAATGCCCAAGAGGGCTTCCCTCTTTGGACAACCCCAGATCTGAATTCAGAGAGACACCAAGTCACCTTCTAGACTTCATCCCAACCACAAGGAGTCTTTCTCTTCATCATTTTGTGGGGGTATGGAACAGTTTTTCCAGTGCCTGACTCCTGCTCCTCCTCCAGCTAAGGTGATACAGATTCCTGACCTATGGAGATGGGAGATACCTGTTCTGGTGGACTATAGCATGATGATGGATCTTGAGTGGACTCAGTCTTGTAGGCAATGGGAAGCAAGAGCGTTCTGTGATACAGGAAGTGGCCTAAAAAGACATGATGGTCAATGGAGTGAAAGGATGGGTTGAAGGGAGGAGAGATGAAGAGTGGGGAAGCTAGTTAGGAAGCTGTTTTTACTCAAGCCTGATGATGGGGTCCACAGCCATGCAACAGAAAGAAGAATGAGGGGAGAGTTGGTGGGAGTTGGTGATGGATTGAATAGGAATCAGAGATAAAGAGGAATGAAAGTGAAAGTCGCTTAGTTGTGTCTGACTCTTTGAGACCCCATGGACCATAGAGTCCATGGACTTCTCCAGGCCAGAATACTAGAGTGGGTAGCCTTTCCCTTCTCCAGGGGATCTTCCCAACCCCGGGATTGAACCCAGATCTCCAGCATTACAGGCAGATTCTTTACCAGCTGAGCCACAAGGGAAGCCCAAAGAGGAATAGAGTGGTGATTTAATTTATTGCCCAATCCAGAACAGTTTTGAGTACAAGGAGATACTATCAATCATTTTACCAGGGCAGTACACATATGCTGGACAACTCTGGGCAAATCTGGACACACAGACACCTTGGTGAAGATGATCCAAGGTGTGGGGCTTGGGCAATAGCCTGTGTAGGGTGATGCTGACCAAAGCAAGGAGGTGGGGAGGCAGGGAGCAGGATGGAAGAGGAAGGGATCAGGAGCTTGGGACTGGGTTTTCTGCATTTGAAGTGCTGGGAGACATTCACCTGTAAATACTCAGCAGGCCTGTCTGTCAAGCATCTGTGGACTCTTGCTTGTAAATGTGGGTTTCAAGCTTCAAAGAGAAAGTCAGGGTTAGATATACATACACTACATATCTCTTGACCCAACAGTGCCACTTTAAGAAATCTGAATCGCAGGTGTGCTCATTCTTGTGCAAAATGACATAGGTTTATGGAGGTTTACTGTGGCATTGTTTGTAAGAACAAAAACTTCAAAACAGCATATAAGCCAAGCACTAAGGAATTGGTTAAATCTATTATGGAGTACTATGTGAAATATACCTACATGGATCAAGATATATCCTTATGTGCTGACCTGGCTAATATGTCTGACATTTTTAAAGTGAAATGAGCAAATAGTAAAATAGTAGTATGACATAAATCAATGCAATAATTGTTTTAAAATCTAATTTGTGTGTGTTTGTGTGTAGTGAATATGTAAAAGACCTAGAAGAATACATACCGTATTGTTAACCCCAGTAACTTACGGAGAAGAGAGAGAATTAGTGGCAAGGAGGGAAGAGGGGCTTTTGCTTCTTGTCTACACATTTCTGGATTGTTTGAAATTTTCATAAGCATATATTCATGTACTATATTTTAAGAGTAAAGAACAATAAAAAGAATTCTTGAAAAACAGACTAGGGAGTTATGAAGGGGATGAGTGGGGAAGTGGGGGTTGGGGCTGGAATTTGAGACCTATTCCCACAGAAGGGGAGCTGGGAGAAAGGAGGCAGGGCTAGAGAAGAAAGCCTGGAATATTCCCCAAATGACTGGAACTCATTTCTGACCTCCAAGGCTGAGATAGACTCTCCACTCCACAAATAAGGCTGCTTGAACCATTCTCTCCAAACTCCAAGCCTCTCCGTCACCAGGGCTGAGCCTATGCAAGAGCCTAGATTTGTTCCAGGGCCCCTAACGGGTCCCCAGAGAAGGCAATGGCACCCCACTCCAGTGTTCTTGCCTGGCGAGTCCCAGGGACGGGGGAGCCTGGTGGGCTGCCGTCTATGGGGTCGCACAGAGTCGGACACGACTGAAGTGACTTAGCAGCAGCAGCAGCAATGGGTCCCACTGCCGCTCCAGACTCCATGTTGTTAGAGAAAAGTCCATTTCTTTCTTAAATGCCACACTTGCCTAGGAGACCAGCTCCATCCTAGGCACCACATTGCTCTGGGTAACACAGAGCCATCCTAGGTGACCCCAGCGCAGGCAGTCTTGACTTCTTCCTGCTTCTCTCCTCTCCCCTGGCGCTGTCAAAATGCACAGCGTTTCTTCAGGTGAAGAAAATAATAGCCAGAAATGAATTCTTTCTTTTGGAGCAGGGCTGTGTGTTTGGGGGCAGGGAGGAGAATCAAGGGGACAGACAGCAGCGTGACTCACTGGGGTTCCTCCCCTGGGGAGATGGAGCCTGGCAGACCAGGGTGTGGGATGCTTCGAGGTGATTTCCTGACAGGGCTGTCAGCGTCTCACTCCACACTCTCAGCGTGAGTCCCCTGCAGCTGAGCCGAGGCTTCTGCTTCTTTATCTCTCCTCATCTCTCCAGGGCTCTCTTCCCTCTCCCAACAATCCCTCTCCCCACTTGCAAGTCCTTTCCGGAGCTAGCTTTCTGCCTCCAGTGTGTCACTCTCCACTCTCTGCAGAGGCATGTCCGTTTTCCTTTTAACAGAAATGTATAGCGTCAGCTTTTCTGGTGGGGTACCCTGGCCCTGGGCTCCTGCCCAACCACAGCACATTTCATAGATGATTGGAAGTCCAGGGATGCACAGTACAAGGGGCAAGGAGGCTGTGTGTGTGTGAGAGAGAGAGAGATAGAGAAATGCACTCTGGGGCTGTGTCTGCGCTGCTCCAGGGTGGGAGGGGTCCACAGCACATGTGAGGGGCAGTGGGGGCACAGCTGAGCCTGCTAAGGTTCCTCAGATCTTACTAGATTATGGGACATGAGTCTTGACAATGTCTTTAGAGTTTTTCTCATCAGTCCCCCCTCAACCCCTACCCCTGCCACTTTATAAATGAGAAAGCTGAGGTCCAGAGAGGTTAAATGACTTATCTTCGGTCACACAGCTAGCTAATGGCAGAATCAGGGTGAGAACCAGGGATCCTGACTCGTGAACAACACTGTGCCCACGACTCAGTCAGGGACCTTAGAGCAAAGGTCCTGTTTCTCAGACACTGCAGATGACAGATTGAGTAACACCGTCTCGAAGAGATAGAGAAAGCTAGAATCTCTTGGCCTTCAGGCTGCTCGGGGGACAGGCAGAGCCCTTTCCCTCTGCACCCCACCCCTGGGAGTCCAGCAGTGACAATGACACCCCTCCTTCCGGTCTCCTCCCTACTCCCTGGACAGACCCCAGCGCTTGGCAGTCTGGCTGCTGGGAATGCTGTAGTCACGTTTGCCTCCTTGGCTGCAGGTGATTCTTGCCTGACCCTGAGTCCCACTTGCTCCACCCAAGGACCCAGCCCAAATTTGTCTTCTTCCTGTACAAGCTCTGAGTCCAGCCACCCCCATCCCCATCCCCACAGCCTTACTTGACTTTTTAGAAGCATCGTCTACCCCTCACTCCAAATCTGGAATCCTTTTCAACGGTAGCCCCTATGAGACTGATCCCTGTTTACTGATTGGAAGAATAATTCATCCTTAACACAAGCATGAGTCACCTGCCACAAATGAGAAAAACCAGCGTGGCATCCTCTGCCCCCCCTACACCACCCAGCACTCTCTTCCTTCCTTGTCCCTGTGCAACACTAGTGTATGAAGGACTCCCCCTCACACCGCTGTGCTCCCAAACCACCCCCCAGGCCTTCAAGAGGCTCCTGAACTCCCCAGCAGGAAGAGGCGCATGCACGTGGCTTTCTCCCTCTCCTCTCCCTCTGATCACTTCTCCCAACTTCCTGCAGTTCCCCAGGAAGAGAGTGGAGAGAAGGGTGCAGAAAAGAGGCTGGCAGGGCAATAAAAACGTCAGGGTCCCTCCTCTCAGCGGCTTCTCCAGCTTCTCCCGCGCTCTCCCTTCGCCCCCTCCCTCTCCTCCACGCTCCCCCTTTCTTCACTCTTCAGACCCTGCAGTCATCTCCGCCGGCCAGCCGGCCAGGCAGGCAGGCAGGCAGCCGCGTTTGGGTATGAGGCGGAGAGGTTAATTATTGCTCCCCCGCCCCCCACGCCCCCCCACAAGATGTATCTGACTGTCAGAAGCGGTGACAGATGAAGACAAAGTACAGGTACGGCTCCCTCCCTCGAACCCGGCCCTCGAAGTATCAGCCAGGGGTGGGAGTGGAGAGGGGGTGCGCTACCCAAGTTTTAACCCCTCTGACGCCGGTCCACACAGTGGGGGAGGGAGGCAGGAGGTGGGGAAGCCTGAGTTAGAACCCGGTCCTGGCCAGGGCAGCTGAGCCCAAGAGACCTGTTGGCCTTCTCACACGCCTGGGGTGGAGAACCGGTGAGAGGCAGGGAGGACTGTCTCAGAGGCTGCAGAATCCAGGTCAGGAGAGATGGAGAGATCCGTCCAAGAATGCTACAGGCACAGAGAAGCGGGCACACGGAGTCGCCTAGCGGGTAGGTCGATTTGGGGGCTCTCTTTCTCTATGACAGCATCCCACCTCACCCCCAGCTTTGTTGCCAGGTGTCCTTGGGTTTCTGTTTGTTTGTTTCGGCCTCACAAGGCTGGCAGGACTAGGGCACCAGGGAAATGCCGGGCTTGTGTGTTTGAGGAGAATTGTGTGTCTCAATCTACGTACTGATGATGAGACCACTCAACTGTCTTGAAAAGGTCTAGGTATGTTTGGTGTGTGTGTGTGTGTGTGTGTGCACATGTGTACATACCCCCTGATGCTTGTAAGGGGTATGCGGGGGTACCTGTGAGGTGTGAGGGGGCCTGTGCTGTGAGCCTGATGTGTCAGGAGTGTTTGTGTAGGACAGAGAGCGTTCGCCTGTAGCTGTGGAGGTGGTAAAGGAATTTATCTTCAGGAGGGTGGATGCTCCAAGCTTGCAAGTACTGAGCTGCCTACATTCGGGAGGGTATGTGGGCAAGGCATGTCTTTCTGTGGGTACACAATGTGTGTCAGTGTGAGGGGCTCTGGGTGGCGATCGAGGCTGCTGTGAGTGGGAGCCTGATTGTGCAGGCCTGTCTGTAGGGTATTTGTGTGCACACACACATGTGTGCCAGCCCGAAGCTGCCAACCTCTTCCTCCTATCGGCATCCCTCCCTTTCCTGACTCTCTTCTCACCATAAGCAAACAAGGTAAAATAATTACTTTTCCATTTAAATGCCCCATGTTTGAGCCAGAATGAAAACAAAGTGATTTAATAAAATTGTCTTTAAAAGGGAAAGGAGGAAAATAAACGTCTACTCTGCTCCTTTCCCTGGTGTTCAGGGAGGCCCCAAGCCCTTCAAAGTTAATTAAGACAGGAACTAAAATTGCAGGATTGCTAACCTTTTCCCCATCTTCGCCTTAAGGGGAAGACAGCCCCCAGAAGCCCTGCCTCTGGGCTGGACCCTGTTCCCAGGCTGTTTCTTCTGGGACCGACCCTCATCCTGGACAGGCACCCTGGCCTTCCTGCAGCCACATCTAGGGCAGGGGGTCCCTTCCCTCCTCCCAAAGAGTTATTAACGGCCTCCGCTGGCCATTTGAAGTCCTTAATAGACATCTCCCTCATCAGAAGCTTCCGGACCTTGCCTCCTCCCAGGACAGGACATAGCCTGCCCTAAGCCCCTGCTGCCCCTCCCCACAGGTCTCCTGAGTCCCCAGCTGCTCTGAGCTTTATCTGTCTTCACTGACCCCCTGGCCTGGTCCTCAGCTCCAACTCAGCACTGTTCCGGCTGCTTCCGCCTGGTCTGTATCTGTTCCCCATCAAAGGCCCCACTGGAGCTCCAGCCCTTCAGCAACCCTGATAAAAGAGATGGATGGAAGTGAGTTTCCAGGGTGCCCCTCCCTCCAAGCACAGATCTAGAGCCCTGGGTTCTGACAGGGGGTCCCTGAGGGGGTGGGGGTGAGGGTGAAGACTGCCAAGCTCTCTGGAAGCCCAGTCCCTACCCATCCCCACCTTGTCATAGCCCTTCCCCTCCTCCTAAGACCAAATTCCTTAGGCCTCCTATGGGCAGGCACGGGACTGTGATCACCCACACACCTCAGCAGGGATCTCTGTACTAGGTACTTTGCTCCACCTCCATGCAACTCCCCCACCCAGAAAAAGTGATAGCAAAATTGACCATTTGTTGAATACCTACTGTGTTTCAGATATTACTTACAAGATCTCTAATCTCATCACAGCACTTATAGGGGACATTTTATCAGTCTTTTGCAAAGGACTGGGAAGAAGGGAAACTTAGAAACTTGCTCAAGGTATGCACTTAAAAAGCAGTACCACATACCTCACGTTCCCTCGCTAGCCTGTCCTTGCCCACAGAGCCCCATTTCTGTTCCAAAGACCTAAAATTACCCTTCACTTGATCTTAGCCCAAAGGCTAAGAAACGATATCATCATTACCCTTCAGAGATCACTTCCACTAGAGATCCCCACTACTGCCCCCAGAATTTAACCCCTTCTGGTACCAGGGGAGGGGCATGGGAAGCAGGGAAGCCAGAGTTGGAACCTGGGCCCCTGTGAGAGCCAACTGCATCCAGAAGACCTATGGGGCCTTCTCCAGCTCTGCCCTAATGATCTGGGGTTGGGGAAGTGGGATCTGAGGGGAAGCAGGAAGTAATCGTCCCTAGAGCCCCCGACCTTCATCCTGGCAGACCCCTTCACTTCTCATGACCCCATTTCAGTACCCTCAAGTCCATCCCGCCTCCCATGATGCTGCCCATCAAGACAGGGTAGACCTTGATTGTGGGGTAGCACTTGTCACCAAAACTGATTTTCATAATTGTTCACCCTGTTCTGAGAGATCTCAGTTGCAAAGATGGCAGAGAAAATACTGAAAATAAAGCCAGGCCAGGAACCAGCCTGTGTCTTAGTCCCTGGGGTCACAATCTAGGGACCTAAGATCTCAACTCTGGGGGAGAAAAGGGCTGAAGAAGGGGAGGAGAGGCAAAGAAGGGACATAAACTCTGGCTTTAGGATGAAGTAGGTAAGCACAGGAGGCTTAGAAGTAAGGATCAGGCATGAGGTGTTACCACAGACCAAGAGTGAGGATGGCACCTGAAGACTTCTGGCCTCGACTGTGTCTGGAGAACATCCAGCAAAAGAAGGGAAGGAAGGAATGATTCGGAAGTACCTTTCCTAGTTCAGTCTCAGAATGTGTGTGTGGCGAGGGGAGGTTCTGTGACCTTGCCAGGTCACAGTTGTTTGAAACCCCTGGGCTGAGCCCAGTCTGGAAGCTGGTAATGGCAGTGGGGCAGGCAATGGCCCAGAGGGCAGGGATGGAGCTTCATGGAACAGTGGTGCTGTGAGCTCTGCCTCCTTCAGCCACGAGGGAGTTACCTAAGGCAGGCAGAGTCCTGGAGCCTGAGCTCTTCTCCTCTGTCTACAGCATGTCTGGGACTCAGCCTGAGAAGAGAGGACTAGAGAAGAATATTAGGGGCTCCCACATAGAAAAGGAAGGGGTGGGAGAAAGGAAAGGATGACTCCATCAGAGCTGGCCTCCAAATTGCACCCCAAGACTGGTTTTTCCTGCCACCAGAGCCTCTGCTTCTGTACCCTTCCCCAAGCCCATCCCTTATCCTGACCTCATTACTCCCCTCAGACGCCATCTCTGTCCACCAGCTCATCCCTCCTCAAGAGTTCTCAAACCACCCTCATTATCTACAGCTGAGTCCCAGAGCTCCCATCACTACCTCCCAGATCAGATCCCTTCCAGTCTCTAAATGCCCCTCCCTCTGTCCTCCAAGAATCTATTCCTACCTCTAGTCTCCCAGACTCCATTCTCACCCACCCTCCCAACCCATCTTCCTTCCTCCTAAGTTGCTCTGCTTTGCGTGGAGGTGAGACTTGATCTTCATTGACATTCCATCACTCTAAGTGAACTTACATAGCTGTTCCCTGTTTAAAAGAACCTAGTCATTCAGAGGAACTATCCAAAACTTATCCTAGAAGGTTATCAGCCTGTGTCTCCAGCCTCTTTCCCTTTGCCTTCAACTGCCTACATACTTGAGAGTCCTAGGCAACGGGCCCTGAATGTTTAAGCAAAAAAACAGGGAATCTCCAAGCCCACCAGAGAATTTAAGACCGTCTATTCCTCACACATATATATGCAAGCATAGCTACACAAACATGCACATGCAATCCTGTAAACATACGTGTATGTAATTAAGTCACATGCACATCTTAGAATAGAATGTTAAGTTCCATGAGGGCAAGGACAATGTGCTTTTTTGTGGTGTATCTGCAGCCCTAAGAACAGTGTTGGCACATAAATATTTGGTGAAAGAATGGCGTATAATGAAATATGTATTTGCAAATACATGTATGTATACAGCTATATACATATAACAAGGGGCTTCTCAGGTGGCTCAGTGGTAAAGAATCTGCCTGCCAATGCAGGAGATGAGAGTTTGATTCCTAGGTTGGGAAGGTCCTCTGGAGGACAAAATGGCAATCCACTCCAGTATTCTTTCCTAGGAAACTCCATGGACAGAGAAGCCTGGCAGGTTACAGTCTATGAGGTCACAAAAAGAGTCAGACATGACTTAGCAACTAAAAAGCAACAAAAACACATATAATAGCACATCCATATATGCAGTGCTTATATACAGATATACATATATGCACCTACATGGTTACCAAATACATATATATGTCTTTATGTAATCTACATACATAACATACTGTGATGTACACACATATGAAAGTGAAACTTGCTCAGTCATGTCTGACTCTGCGACCCCATGGACTATACAGTCCATGGAATTCTCCAGGCCAGAATACTGGAGTGGGTAGCCTTTCCCTTCTCCAGGGGCCCTTCCCAACCCAGGGATCAAATCCAGGTCTCCCACACTGCAGGTGGATTCTTTACCAGCTGAGCCACAAAAGGAAGCTAGTACATACATTATATGTATACATATGTGTACATGTAGACACACATATACACATAACTACTACAAACATATTATAGATATCATATATATACCACATATACATGTGCACCTTCACATACATATATAAACACAAATCCAAGCACCTTTTTACTCAATTTTTTCCAAATTAACTGTCTCAAGACCCTAGACCCAAGTTTGGCTGCCGCAACCAGAAATAACCACCAGATGGCACTCTTTCACTACTTCCTGTACCCATTGTCCCCCCGCAACCACCCCCGGCCCCCCCGACTCCCGCCGGGTTGCCAGAGGTGTCACCAGAGATGTCTCTCCAAGAGGCACAGAATTTGCCAAGCAGGTGTCCCCTACCTACCAACGCCAAGGACTTGTCCTTGGTCTCCAAGGTCTGCCGTCTCGGCCCTCTTTGAAATCAGATTCATCTTCTCGTGCCTCCAGGCTTCTGTTGGAGAAGTGGATTCCCCCTTGGGGCTCCAGTTCTGCTCAGCCCTCGAGTATACACACACACACACACACACACACACGCACACACACACACGAGTTCACCAGACAGCTAAGAGTTGGGCTTCACCTGGACTCCCTCTGTTCAGACCAGCTCGGCTCAAGGACACTTCCTTGAAGCCTTGGAGCTAACAACCAGCAATTGGTTTCAGTGGCTCTATTCTTCAGATGGTCTGAGGAGTGAGCCAGGGTCATTTGAACACGTGTAGCACCTACACATCTGTACATACAACTCCCTTCCACAGGTTACTCCCACATCCTGCGTGGACGCCCAGCCCGGGTCAGCCGAAAGCCGGGAGGGGAGCAGCCAGGCCCTGAGACTTAGTACCCTCACTGAGGGAGGGGCGGGTCTCGGTTTAACCCTTCCTGCTCTGGTCCAGTCTTGACTCCAGACCTCTGGTTGAGGGCTGAATAGAAGTGCATTCCACATCTTAGGCAAACTACTTAAAATCCCAGGGATGGGGGGAGGGGGGAGGGGGGAGGAAGGGACAGAGCCTCTCCCGCCTCAGACCTAGACCACTGAGAGTCAACTCTCCTGGAACCTCACGTGTCGGGTGTGAGCAACCTAGGACGGAAGCCGCGAGAAAGGCTTGGAAACCCGTGGGGAAGCGAAGCCGGGAGTTCTGACAGAAGCTCGGCTTCCCCTTCCCCCTCCCCATTCCCTCTTCTCCCCCGGGAGCGGCGGGAAATTATTTATTAAAACGCCTCCCGCGCTCTCATTTATTTGCGGAGAATAATCCTCAGCAATGCAGCGTGTTTATTAAACCTTTCCCGTCCCCGCATTACTTTAATAATAAATCGCGTGTCACTTTCCAGCGACGTTATTAAAGCCGGTCCGCTGGAGCAGAGGCGGGGGAAGGGGGTTGGAGGTGGGGGGGAGGCAGCAGGGGTTCCTCCTAGTCAAGGCTGTCGGGCCTGAACCTGCAGCGCCGTGGAGGGGGAAACTGAGGCTAGAAGGAGACTGCACCTGAACATCCTGTAAAGTCTGCAAAACCGATCCGGGAGTACAGGTTCTGCGGACGCGTGTGCCCTTCCAGGATCTAGTAGAGCCTGTGGTCTCCAAGCGGGCTCAGTAGGATTGATGGGCCCGCCAGGGGGCGTCTTTGAGCCCAGCTGGCCCAGAAGTCGGTATCGAAGAACAAGTCAGGGTTGGATTCCCAGGCGGATTTCGGGGACCCAGACCCCCGTCCCCTCTTCCATCGCAGAGCAGACCTCCTTCTGGTCCAGACTCTTAATGGCCTGCTCCTCCCCCCAGTCGCCGCCACGCCGCTAACATCCCTATTCCTGATTTCGCTGTCAACTTAGAATTTGCCCCAAGTATGCATTCAACCCACTCAAGCTGTTGAGCACAGCTCCAGGAAACGCCGGACTCTAGTCAGGACTCGGCAATGTGGTTCCACGGAAGGTGCAGCCAAGCCCTTGGGTTGGGGTCTGGGCCACACCCCTCCCAAGAGGCCGGGCTCCCTGCGTTGGGCCTCAGAGGACAAGCTCAGACACCGAGCCAACCACGACTTCTCCCGTTGTGGCGCCAGGCTTCGGGCGGAGCCCAGGCGCGTAGGAGGCCCTTGACATCCACACACAGGGTCTTGGCCTCTCGAACTTAAGCTTTCATTTTCTCCTTCAAGCAGTCAGTAAACACTGCGCCTCACCAGTGTCCCTGGAAAGGGTGGAGAGAGCTTTCGGGAGCGAAAGAGTACGGCTCTGTGAGGGACCTCCAGAGAGAGGACATGTCAGTTGGGGCAGATAAGAAAACAGACTTTACATGACTTTGTCTGAGTTCAGCTGGAAAATGGGCGGATTCATAGGGAAGTCCTAGGCTGCGGCTCATACATGTGACCAAATTTCTCCCCTCCTCCATCCAATTTATGCTTTCATACTCGGTCCTACCCACATAGATCTGGTTCCCCACACTGCCTGGGGAGGGGACAGAGGCGCAGGCAATCTGTCTCTAGATCAGCCCCAGTGGAGTGCAGAATGGGAGGATACCCTCCCTCCCAATCTGATGGCTCCAGCCTTCCTGCCCATGCAGGAGGGTGAGGGGGTGTGCAGCTCAAGCTTCCTCTACATCTGGCAGGCACGTGCTTAGAGAGCAGGACCTACAACTTCTGGAAGCCAGATTCCTAGTACCCTGGAAGGCCTCTTAAAGAAATGTGGTCTCTGTGTGCAGATCTGCATGAACCATCTGTGTGGCTGAGTTTGTTTCATAAGTCTTTATTGTATGCCTACTGTGCCTAGTTCTGTGCTAGGCACTGTCCAGTACAAAGTGGTATAAGATATGGTGCTGCCCTCACAGAGTTTCTAGAATGACAGAAAAATTAGACATGACCAAATGCCCATCTTACTGCACTGAGCTAAATAAACTATGCTCTATCAGGCTCTCCTGGACAGCAGATAGCAAATGCCAAACACTTAGTAAGTGAACTGGGATTTATGAGAGGGAAATTTTCTAGAAGGTGAGTTTTGAGGAAGCATAAACTGAGGTTAGGCAAAGATTATGCTCTAGGAAAATAAGACCAGGATCTATGCAGAAAAGCAGTCAGAAGACTGGTTGAGCAGGGTTGGAGGGAGGGCTGCTAAAAAGAAGTAGATGATCCTGGTGTTTCCATGCCTTTGTCTCAGCTCTGCTCCTCCCCAACCAGTCAGCCACCCACCCACTTAGCCTACAGACCAGCAGGCAACTGTTACATTCTGCCCAGTTGGTCCACACAAGACTGTCCTGGTCAGAGCATCTCCTGCATGGGCCCCTTTGCATCCCACCTCCCCTAGTCTCTGATTCTCTTCTTACCATCCTTCAATTTTTGTCTCTCCCATCATCATCACATCTCTCCCACTAAAGGCATTAAATCAATCTGTGAAGGGGCCGTGCTCTGCCTTTCCAGATCTTTTCAAGAGCGGGAATGAAAACTACCCCCACTCACCCACTCACCCACCCCCACGGGCCACAGCTCTGCACCTAGTAGTAATCTTCGCCCTCTTCACTCCCAGCCTCCTCCTCAGGAGCCAGGTGCAGGGATGAGAGCTGGGGGATGCCTGTGGAGTTCAGCTGGTCTGCAAACACATATAGACAAAGGGGAGAGAACAGGAGAGAGGTGCTGTCAGTGCCCACGTATCCCAATCTGTGGGAAAGCCACGCTTGTGTGTGTACCCACATGCACATCACACCTGGACACACAGTCAAGGGCCTGAATCCACCACCTTCCCCCAGCCCCCAGAGCTCAGGGCTTTCCCTTACCTGGTGTGAGGACTGTCAGGCTAGCTGGGGCCTCAACCTGGCCTAGGGCATTGCGGGCCAAGCAGCGGTAGGTGCCCTCATCACTGGGACGCACAGCCTGGATCTGCAGCCAGCCCGTCACCTCAAACCTCTGCGGTCCACCCCTAAACTGGAGCCAGGAGGAGTCAGCAGTATTCTTCTAGGAGGACCCTGGGCTGCCCTGGGGAGACCTCAGCTCCCTGCCCCTACCTGCACGGAGATGTGGGGGTCATCCCCTGGCAGCTGAATGTCCAAGCCGTCCTTTCTCCACTCTATGGAGGCCATGGGATAGGCAAACACTTCACACCCAAAGATCACATCCTGCCCTGTCACATTCCAAATGTCATATGGGTGCAACAGGATCTGCGGTGCTGGAGGTAGAGATGGGAGCCCTAAGAATAGAATGGCACACCCAGCCCAGCAAGGACCCCATATAACAAACCATTTTGAATGTGTTTGTGAAGGAACACAATATGTGCTGAGGTAAATACACATGCATAAACATGACAGGTACACACAGGTAGTACATACAAATGTAGCTGCAGATACACACAAGGGTAGGAATGCAGAGATGGAAATGTACAGGGACACAGAACGCATGAACAAGCACAGAGACCCACACCTCAGCTTGGCAGCCACAGGCTGTCCCTGATTACTCCCCTGTCCTCATTCTACCCTCCAGGCCCCTATCCTAATGTGTTGTAACCAACACCTCCCTCCCCCACATCCTCCCTTTCCCTACCAGGTGCCAGCTGCCAAAGGCCTGAGAAGCAGCCCTTTCCCCACCCCCACCCCCACCCCCGGGGAGGTGGGGCAGCCACATGGCAAAGGCAAAGACACTGAAACCAATTTGGGCAGCAGGCAGAAAGCCTAGAGTTGTGGGGGTAAGCTCCTGCGGACCGTTTGTTTTCCCAGCAGCCCCAGCCAAACCAGACCCCTCAGGAAGTGAAGGTTACTAAAGCAGCCAAAGAAAACTTGAGGCTTGAATGGCCCTCAGCCCCCTGGGATGGGGGAGAAGAAGCTGGGAGAGCCCCCCTTCTACACTAATCCCTAAACGAGAGGCTCATAGAGGCTCGGAACCTAGGTTAAGTAAGCACCGGCTTTAGGAAGCTGCTCAAACGAAACTTGATTGCATCCCACAGGAACCCGTCTCCCTGCCTGGATTCCGGAGGCCTGGACAGTCTGAGTCTCCCTTCACTAGCTCAAAGTTGAGGCCAAGCGTTAACTACGTGCCTGCTCTCTCAGAGGGCTGGTCTCTGCCAGCCGGCTCTAGAGCTTGCACGCACCCCAGCGCACGCCGCTTGCTGACAAAGCCCCGGACCCGCACCTTCAGGCGGCGGTCTCCGCGGACCACCCCCGAGAGTAAACTCATAATGGACTCGAGGCCTCCCTGGCCTCATCTTTTTCACTCCGCTGGCCAGACATCCACGCCGTCCGGGGCCCGGGAGCAACGCCACGAGGAGCCCCAAGTGCCGGGGGTCGGGGCCCTGAGCCGTGCGTACCCGATTCGCAGGGCCCAGGATGCGCCACGGTGAGGTTGGCGTCCGGCCGAGCACGGGCCGCCTCCTGGAGGCGGCAAATCTGGGCGTAGGTGCGGCCGTCGGAACCGCAGAGCGGGCGCTGCGAGCGGCAGACACACAACGGCTCGGGCACCTCTCCGCGACTCAGGTCGCCACCTGCGTCCAACCGGCACTCAAGCTGCTCGCCGCAGCGCCCGTAGAAATGGGCGCTGGGGTCCAGGTCGCAGAGCTGGCCCTCGAGGTTGGCGCATTCCCAACAGCAGCCGCACGCGTCGCGCACCCGGCCGGCCAGGCAGCCCCGCGGCGCGGCGCACTCTTCTGGCCGGCAGGGAGCGCAGCCCTCGCCTTCCGCCAGCAGCCGCAGCCAGCCGCGCCGCAGGTAATCAGGAACTGGGGGTGGCCGCGCGCCAGTCGGAGGCGGCGTCCGCACCACCAGCAGTAACAGAAGCAGCAGCACGGGCAGCGCCAAGGCAGCGGCGGGCGGCTGTGGCATGATTAGCTGGAAGCCGAGAGCACTCGGGGCATCAGCGCGTGAGTGGCACCCTGCCGGGAAGGAAAGCCAGGTCAGGAAGGTCAGAAGCAACCTCCCTGTTTCTCTTACCAACTTGAACCCTGGCACTGTCCCCTCCTCTGCTACCTGGGAATCAAGCAGACCCTGGACACGGAGGCAGAGTGACCCTGAAGGGGTCGTCAGTTATGCTGGGTGGTAATTGAGGGTTAGGGAGAGGTGAGAGGAGGGAGTGGTAAAGCTCAAGCACACACAGGCCTCACCGCCACCACCCATCCAACTCTGAAGCTTCCTGCCCCAGAGGTGGATGCGGACGGACGGTCCCAGGAGGAGTTGTTAACAAGGGTGGAAAGGAAGTAGGGCTGAGGGGTGTGTGTTGCGGGGGGTGATGCCCTGGGGCCCAGAGCGGCTCACCTAGTGTCCGGGACTGCGCCCCTCAGAGCAGCCGTGACTTCTGTCCAAAAAAGCAGGCAGTGGAAAGGGCCCGTCAGCCACCTCTGCTCCGACTTGAGAATCTCTGACAGAGTCCACGGACTTGCACTCGGAGATCAGCTCCTCCGCCCCCTCTCCCCGCCCCCTCGACGTCGCTCACCCCACCCCCTCCCCTTGTTCTGAAGCTGCCAATTTTATGCAGCCGCACGGGACCCTCCTGGGCCACTTCCCCTAGCCTGGGCCAAAGTCACAAAACAGAAGAGCAGTAACCGGACACCCAAGCTGGGAAAGGACTAGAGTTGGGGTGGGCTGGGCTGGGCGTAGGGACTGGCGGGTAGGATGGGAGAAGACAGTAGTTGAGAAGCTAGAGTTGGTTGAAAGGCTAGGCCCTGTAGCATCTGACTTTACAGTCCCATCCGCTAGAAGAGTTGCATAATGGGAAAGCAGTAGGAATTCTGGTGCCAAGTCAAGCGCTCCTGCAGGGCAAAGCCAACTAACGTCTCCCCGCCGTCCAAGGGAGATTGCAGGCCTGTCTACTCCACTTTCCTACCAAGTCACCAAGAGACTCGGGGCTTAATTCTGCCTCCTCACATCTGGCCGCCTCCTCCCTCCCCACATCCGGCAGGTGCTTCAACCCGAGGAGCCGGGTGATTAGAAGTTCCAGCCGACTAGCGGCTGCAGGGAGAGGTGGGCGGGGCAACACCCCAATGGGCAGCGCTCCGGGTCGGAATTACAGGTTATGCTTGCGAGGCAGGCAGCCCCGGAGGCATTCGGTCTCGAGGCCGCCACTAGCGCCAACGTGGCACTTTGGGCTGGGGGAGGGGAAGAGAGCATTCCTGGAGGCCTGCCCGCGGTACCCGGGGTCTGCCAGACCCCGCCCCGGCCTGCTCTCAGCAGCCTACAGAAGCTGCGCGGCAGTACAGTTTGTAGGGTCGGAAACAGCTCTGCAGCCAGGGAGGGGACGTTATTCAGTCAGGCTCTGTCCAGAAGGAGCTGGCCCGAGATAGAGCGGCTTGGGCTGGCCTCTTCATCAACCCCAAGGTTGGGGGCCGGGCCTCCGCCTGGGCCTCTGGACCGCCCAGAGGAACAGGATCCGCATGCGCACCGAGGGCTCTTGAAGTCGAGCTCTCGGAAGAGGTCTGTAACTCTCAACACAGCCAAGCCCTTTCATTTAGGAGGTCCTTAGAGGCGTAGACGCCACTCCTGACTAGAGGAACTCATGAGGTATGGGTAGGCAGACACACAAGTCATGCAGTTCTCAAACGCACAAGGGGTCGCAAAGCAAACTTCACGCGAGGTCTCCTAACTGTCGCGAGAATCAAAACAGGAAGTCTAGGAATGCAGAACAGGAAAAGCCCGCGGGTTTTAAATCGGAAAAAGAATGGGCGGAGCCAGGTGTGGCTGTTACGGGTAATTCTTTGTCCTTGGGCCTGGGGGCAACTGAAGTGTTGATCTGGAGCAGAAATGAACTGTAAGGGAACTGCGGGAAGCCCTGAAAAAAAGGAGGGGATGGGGGACTTGAAATTGCGGGGCTAAATATTGGAGCCACCTAAGGATAGGTCTCTGGCTCTGGTTTACAAAGTACCTTAGGGCAGAGATCGATGTCATGGTTACAGAGCGCAAGCAGTCTGGGATCTCTTAATGAATTGTTGTTGTTGTCTGGTCGTTAAGTCGGGTCCTATTCTTTTGCAAACCCATAAACTGTAGCCCGCCAGGCTCCTCTGCCCATGGGATTTTCTAGGCAAGAATACTGGCGTGGATTACCATTTCCTTCTCCGGGGGATCTTCCGGACCCAGGAGTAGAGGCCGCGTCTCCTGCTTTGGCAAGCGGATTCTTTACGACTGAGCCACCAGGGAAGCCCCTGGCTTCTAAAACCAGGAGCCAATATTTAAATAACAAACTCCGCAGATCTAGAAGCTTCACTTATCCCACCTTGTTGCCGGCTATTTACTTTCAGCCTTTGCTATGCTCTGGTTAGGAATTGTGACTAACTCATTCTGATCTTGGGAACCCAGCCCTTCTCCTGGCAGCACAATAAATTCTAGGTAAATATTTATGGATTAAATGTAAAATGTTTCCTGAGTGTAAAAGTCAAGTTTAACGTGAATTTTTCAGTCGCTTTCGAAGGCTGGATCAACAAGGAAGGAGCGCCCTCTGGTGGCCTTGTGATTGGTGACTAGAACATGACCGTGAATACAGTAGGCATCAAAAATGTTGACTCTACAGATCTGCTTCTATTTTTTTTTTTTTTAAGGTTATAAAGGGGACCTGATTTAAATCGGAAGAGGGGTCAAAGTCGACAACTTCATGATTTCTTTTCTTTTTGGCCTCCGTACCGCACAGCCTGTGGGATCCTAGTTATGGGACCAGGTGACCAGGGATGGAACCCAGCCTCCTCCCCCTAAAGCTCTGAGTCCTAACTACTGGACTAGCAGGGAATTCCCAGGAGATCTCATTTTATTAAGTAGAGATTTGTTCCAGGAAAACTCCACATATTGTAAAAATACTTTCAGAAGGAAATTTTTTGCTTAAGACACAATTTGAAAGTTTAGATTCTTCCCCATTTCCTTATCTGACGCTTTGTCCACTAAGGCTCCAAAACACACTCAGTAACATTTATTTGCATCATAAACAGTAAAGAAATAGCAAAAAAAAAAAAATGTGCATACTTGTACTTTGAAAATGTTGACTCAGTTTGACCAGACCATGCAAAACTGTTGAGCCACAGGAAAAGAATTCTTTTTTAACTGGAAGATAATTATTTTACAATATTGTGATGGTTTCTGCCATACATAAGCATAAATCAGCCACAGGCATACAACTGTCTCCTCCTTAAACCTCCTTCCCCATCCCACCCCTCTAGGTTGTCTCAGAGCTTTGGGTTCCCTGCATCATACAGCAAATTCCCACTGGCTATCTACTTTACATATGATAGTGTATATGTTTCGATACTACTCTCTCCCTCCTCCACTGTGACCAAAAGTCTGTTCTTTATGTCTGCATCTCTTTTGCTGCCCTGCAAGTAGGATGATCAGTACCATCTTTCTAGATTCCATATATATGTATTATTATGTGATGTTTGTCTTTCTGGAAGGATTGTTTTAATTCAGATGATGTGAGTACAGCAAAGGATGCTGGGTGACAGCATCCTTTTGCATCAGCATGAGGGAGACTAGTTCAGATGAGGAGGGTTAAGTTAAAATTTGTTGAAGAGCAGATAATCCTGCCTCTTACCCCTCCTCACTTTTTCCTGTAGATGCTTGTACTGGAGAAGGAATGAGTTATAGAATATAGTGTGCTTTCCACTGTGAATCACAGCCTGGAGTTCACAGGTTATCATAACTTTCCTTTTTTCAGCCACTGACCAATGAGATTATTTTTAAATATAATGACAGTATGAAATGGGTCCTAGATAGATGAGCAACATAAGATGAAACAAGGCATAAAGGATCAATGAGGTAAGAAATTTCTTGGGAGGACTCACACATTCTAACCTGTCACTTCTTGAACCCTGTTTTGACATGACTGGTGAAAATAATAGGGTTGCAACTTTGAGGAAAAACCAACAGTGAAACAATTGGTCCACACTGACCCATTAGAGATGGATGCAGAGGAATTGTGCTCCCCGTGAACATTAGAATCAGTTAAGTCAAAAAAGGCTCAGCATAGATAATTAAGACAGAATACCTTGTAGCTAGCTGGGCCTTCCCAGGTGGCACCTAGTGGTAAAGAACCTGCCTGCTAATGCAGGAGATGTAGAGACACAGGTTCAATCCCTGGGTCGGGAAGATTCCTTGGAGGAGGGCATGGCAGCCCATCTCAGTATTCTTGCCTGGAGAATCTCTTGGACAGAGGAGCCTGGTGGGCTATAGTTCATAGGGTTGCAAAGAGTCAGACATGACTGAAGTGACTTAGCACGCATGCATGCACCTGGTAGCTACCTACTATGACAAATAGGTGAACTCAATCAAAATAAAAAGTATGTGCAGGAAAATAGGGGTAAGTGAAAAGGAGAAGTGTATGAATACTGATTACAGCTGTGTAAATATTTATTACACCAATCAACAAACACCCTAAGAGAATTTGGAATGAGGCATATGGTTGAGTGTAATGCTTATAATCCTTTATTTTGTAAAATTATTTTTTATAATAAAGTAGAAGCTGTTTTTATAGGTAAATTAGGATGGTGAGATAAATGTAAAGTGTTGGGATAACCAGGTGAGAAGGTAGGCATTATAAGTTGGCTGCAAAAAATGGTACCAAATGAAAGCTGCTATCCAGCAGACTAGCTCTCTGTAAAACAGAAGCATTAAGGCAACTTAAATGAGCTTTAAGACATGCAGAAAGAAATCAGGTGAAAATTTTCTTCAGTTTACTTTTCTTATGTCAGGGGAGGCAACTCCTCCCTCCGGGCTCCCGTTTTCCCGTGCACCTTTGAGATGGAAATCATAGTTCCATAGTTCCATCTAACCTAATAACTTGGCCACATTTTTGTATTAGTAAACTTAGAAAAAATGTTAAAATCATTGAATCTTTCTACATTTCTGTTCACTTTGTTTTTAACTTTTTATTTCACTTCAAAGTATAACAGACAAGAGGAAAAGTGCACAAAGTAGAGTTCAATTAATTAATACAAAATGAACACTCACATGATCATCTTCCAGGTCAAGAAATACAACATTGTTTACACCCTCAGAAGCTCCCATCATGATTAGTCCCCACCTTTCCTCCTAGAGAACCACTTCTAAACTCTATGTTTCAATTTTACCTGGTTTTGACTTTTATATAAACCAGGACACACCTAAGAATAGAATTGCTGCTTCATGTGATATGCTTGCATTCAACAGTAGTTACTACCAAACTATTTTTCCGAAATTTCTTCCCCTTATGCCACATCCTTGCCAACACTTGATATCATCAGTCTTTTTCATCTTAGCCATTAAATAAATTAGAGATTATGATTCTAAGATGACCAGTTCCACAAGGATTTCCTCCCCTTTATTTTGAAAAATGTTTACACTTGCATAGAAATTACAAAAATAGCACAGAAGGTTCCAATGTACTTTTCACTCACCCTGTCCCAATGATAAATCTTATATGACCATGATATAATTATCAGAACCAGGACATTGACATTGCTGCAATACTATAAACTATGGGCCTTAATTCACATTTTACCTGTTTTTACATACATGTATGTGTGTGTATATAATTGAAAATTTAAGGTGAGTTAATGGGTCTTGAAAAGACCCTGATGCTGGGAAAGATTGAAGGCAGGAGGAGAAGGGGACAACAGAGGATGAGATGGTTGGATGGTGTCACTGACTCAATGGACATGGGTTTGGGTAGACTTTGGGAGTTGGTAATGGACAGGGAGGCCTGGCGTGCTGTGGTTCATGGGGTCACAAAGAGTCGGACACAACTGAGCGACTGAACTGAACTGAATGGTTCTTCAGACGGAGGAGCCTGTTGCGCTGCAGTCCATGGGGTTGCTAAGAGTCGGGCACGACTGAGCGACTTCACTTTCACTTTTCACTTTCATGCATTGGAGAAGGAAATGGCAACCCACTCCAGTGTTCTTGCCTGGAGAATCCCAGGGACAGAGGAGCCTAGTGGGCTGCCATCTATGGGGTCGTACAGAATCAGACACGACTGAAGCGTCTTAGCAGCAGCAGCAATGGGGTCTTCTGGTGTTTGAGAGGTAAAGTTCATGCTAAGGGAAAAGGCAGTAAAATCTGCAATACTAGACAAAATGTCCTTTAATATATAAGTTGCTTTTCCAATTATTACCCAGGGTCATTGAAGGGAAGGGAGGCTAATTGTCAGGAAAGCTAGATACTCTCACACATTTCACACTCCACATCTACCTGCTGGGATGAGTCCCAGGTACACTAACTGAAGACTACATGTTGTTATGGCACACTCAGAATGGAAGATCTGGTGATGACAAATGATGTCCTCCAAAGCAGCAGGCTCTTCAGTCCCACCTGACTTTTTACTTGATGATGTTGTGTGAGGCCAGTGAGATACCTTCCTGCTGACACCTCTACAGTGATCCCTCATTTCTTCCACTTTTATTTTATATAACATCCAAATGATTACCAAACTATCTCTGGTGCAGACCTTTATACTAAAAGCCACACCAGTATATCCAAACTGATGAATCTATTTCTCATATTTTCTTCCAAGCAGCCAAGAAAGAAGGCCATAAGCAGCTCCAGCCTACATTATACTTACGCTCCCCAGAAAAAGCATTAGTACTTTACAGAAAAAGCATCAAGTTGTTCTACTACTTTGGCCACCTGATGCAAAGAGCTGACTCATCAGAAAAGGCCCTGGTGCTGGGAAAGATTGAAGGCAGCAGGAGGAGAAGGGGATGACAGAGGACGAGATGGTTGGATGGCATCACAGACTCAATGGACATGAGTTTGAGCAAGCTCTGGGAAATGGTGGACAGGGAAGCCTGGCGTGCTGAGGTCCATGGGGTCGCAAAGAGTCAGACAGAACTGAGAGACTGGACGACAACATCAAATTGCAGGGAACTATGTTATTGACTCGGCTGGGGTGATGTGCTCAAAAGGAATTAATCACATGGCCAAGGCCTGACCATCCTGGAGCTTGTCTTCCCTGCATCAGGTGCAGTCAATGCCCCACTCATTTACCATTGACCACCCCAAAGATTACCTGCAGACGGTTCCTGTACCATCTCATGGGTCTCTCTACCTGTTGAGTCCTCTGGCCCTTAGACTGAGCTCAGCTAGCAGGGCAGGCTAAAAATGCCAGAGTTAACTCAGGAGCAAGCTGTAGCCAGTGAAGCCAAGAGTTGGAGGATAAATACCCCTGCTTCCTTTCCTTTCAGGGGGATAATTCTGTGCTGTATTCTGTCCAGGCCTGTGGAAGGGTTCTCCCTCACTGATGCACCCTTTATTTGCTTTCCCTCACTTCCTCTTTACCTCACTGTTTTCATGGATAACCTCCCAAACAGTCCTTATGTCAGGTTCTGCTTTCTGGGGAACCAAAATTAAGATAAGTTCTGTAGAGGGAGGAGGCCAACTGAACAGTTGCATCAAGACCATATGGACCAGGGAAAGTTCTTGGGCCCCAAACTACATTTGTTAGTGGCAATAGCCTTGCTTATGTCCCGCTTTCAACCTTTACTCTTAAGACAAAATAGAGCTTAGCATTGGTTCCTGTGGCAAGTTAGACAATAGGTTAGTATCCAAGATTCTCCTGAGCTGGTTGTTTCCCTGAAGCCAAGGAAGAAGCTGAGAAATGTATGCTAGAACTCCAAGGAAAAACTGGTGGGGGGCTTTTTCATGGGCTGATGGAAAATGGAGAGGACCTAACTAAGCCAGGAACAAGTTGGCTTTTAGGTAACCAAATCACAGAGAATCCTGGACTCAGAGCATCACAATATGGTATATATAATGCTGGGCAGAGAACAATTGCCACCTCTGTTCAGTGTGGACAGCTTGGTACTAACAGAACAAACGTGTTAGAACATGGGCTAGAAAGAAGAAACATGAGGGTCAGCATAAACCTTAGAGCATGTTCACGAGTCCATAAACCTTACATGTCAGTGTGACACAGCCTTACAAATCCCCAATTCCTTCGTGTATTTTCCGCCATTTTCCCCAGACGTAAAATACAGGAAGAGCAGCACCTAAAAATGACAATCAATCAGGCAAACTGTGCCTCACAAACCTCCTGCTGGTCCTGTCCCCTAACTGGGGGACCCCTCAGGGGGAATTTGTTGAGTAGATTCCCACTGAAGTTGAGCTCAAGAATTACGTAGAAATACGGCGCTTTAAATTAAGGAATTGAGATCTTCGGGGCCCTGGGACTTGATTTGCTGCCACACTGCCCTCTACAACATTTTTTTTTTTTTTAGATTTATTTATTTATTTATTTTATGGCTATGCAGGGTCTTCGTTGCTGTGCGAGGGCCTTCGCCAGTTGTGGCAAGCCAGGACTACTCTAGTTGCGGTGGCCAGGATTCTCTCATTGCAGTGGTCTCTTGTTGCGGGGCATGGACTATAGGCATGTGGGCTTAGTAGCTGTGGTGCATGGGCTGAGTTGCTCTGCAGCATGTGGGATCTTAACCTGACCACAGATCGAACCCGTGTCCCCCTGCATTGGCAAGCAGATTCTTTACCACTGAACCACTAGGGAAGCCCCTTCTACAACATTTTAAAAGAGTTTAGATTTATCACAAGAGAGAAGGCTGCTGTATATCAGTCTTGTGCTTTGGGAACTGTCAAGCTCCCAGCTGCTGGGTGCTGTCTGCAAAACAGGCAGCAGCTGCAGTGAGAGGCAGCTTAAAAGCCCCCATAATCTAGAAGGGCCTCTGAGAAGTTCTTATTTTACCATAGAATCCAGGCTTTCAGTCAGCTTGGCCAGCAGCTGTGACCCATCTGAACCTCAGTTTATTCTAAGAAACAAGGAATTCAGCCTTCAAACGTTGTATTTGGCATAGTGGATTTTCTTCTTAATTGCCAATATTTAAATAATGAGAAATTTTGTATAAATTTAGGGGCCAGAGTCATCAGGCCAGGATGTTCAGAGAGGCCTAAGGGAGAGCTCCTAGTGCTGTTCCTAATGCTGAGATTAGGAAGTGAGAAAAGTTGGACCTAGTGTCTAAGCTCCGAATGCTGCCAGATATTTTGGAAAGAAGAAAACCCAGGGAATCTGATCCACCTTGCAACCACTGAAGATGAGCACTGGCTGCTGTTGGAGTGGGGCTGGCCCTACCCAGCTCACCACAGTCCTGACCAGGCTTACCTCCCTCACTTAAGATTCCTGCTGGTCCATCTGGCCTTTGAGTTTATGATCCTCGAACTAGGTGGTTGCTTCAGCTCTAACATGCAGTAATAACAATGACAATAGTTACCGCTTATCAAACCATTCCAGTGTTTTAGGCACTGTGGCAAGCAATATACATACATCAGCTAGTTTCAGACTTACAAAGATGGTATTATTAACCTTACTTTTTAAGTGAGAGGACTGAGGTACAAACCTGGAGGTAAATTTGCCCACTGTCACACTGACCAGTAAGCAACAGAGCCAAGACTTGAACCTGGAGCTAACAACATCCAAGGCCTGATTCTATTATCCTGACATCACTGTATCTTTGTCAGCCTGGCTCCAGTGCAGCTAGAGCTGGAACTGCAGCTGCTATCTTATCATTTAAATACCCCATACTCAGGAGCCAAGCTGTAGAAATGCAGGTGAGCGAGATGGGGAGATGATGGGGAACCTTGTTGGTCACAGCATCTAGGCACCTGAGACCAAAGTGCTTCAGAGCTTGCATCATCAAGACAGGGTGCTTCCCAGGGGCAGTGTTTTAGACTCCCTGCTCCCAATGCTGGGGGCCCAGGTTCAATCACTGGTCAGGGAACTAGATCCCACATGCAGCAACTAAAGGTCCCACATGTTGCAACTAAGACAGCACAGTCAAATAATTTATTTATTTTTTTTCAAAAGAGAGAAGACAAGAGAGATGAGCTTGGGTTTCTGGGAAGGCAATAGGAGAAAGGCAGGCTAGTCCCCTGTTAGAGGCCTTGGAGAGAACCCCTAGCTGCTCTTAGTGCTGGGACAGGCAAGTGGGAGGTGAGAGCATTTACAGATGGCTGATACCTGAGCTGCTGGTGTTGGCAGGAACCATCCTGCGTATATGTGGTAGGGCTGGAGGGCCTGGTGAGTGAAAATGAGGTGGTTTCCTGAGCTGGGTGGCAGTGTGAGCCTCACAGCCATGGGGCTTCAGGGCCTCTCTACCCTCCTTGCTTGAGTGGTTGGTCTGTGGTGACCAGGAGGCTCCTTTGCAGGAGGCAGCCCAGCTATCTCACAAGAAAAAAAATAGCATTGGAGCCCTCCTTAGGTGCAGAAACACAGCAATTTACTCAAAGCCTCCGGACAATAATACACTGAAGTGGTAGAGGAAGGGAGGAAAGGTCACGTTCTGAGGCGCCTCAGCTCGGCCCAGGGCGCTGGGACGCCACACACCTGGCCTCGCAGGGAGCAGGCAGGAAGAGGCGCTGTCTGGGGGTGAGGATACCAAGCGGTTCCGCGGCCCGGTCAGGCGGGTGACCCGGAACCCTGAGCCCGGCGGCTTGGCTGGGGTCCCGCATTCGAGACCCGGAGCGGCCCCTGTGAGAGCCGAGAACGCCGCAGGCAGGTGGCAACGCCGGGCGAGGAGGTCGACGGAGGGAGCTCTCCAGCCGCGCCAGAGCCCGGGGTGCGTGCGCGTCCCACCTGCGCGAGGGCACCTAGCCTGCGGGAGGAGGCGCGGGAGTCCGAGGAGGGTCGGATTCCCAGCCAGCTCTCTCCTCACAGGAGGCGGCCCATTATCCGGCGTCGTTAAAGAGCAATTAGATGGAAATTAAGCCGAGAACAAGTATTGATTATCTCATTAAGGCCGGGGGAGCCCTGTCTGTCGGCGAGAGTTTACCGCGGCTCACCCCATTATCTGCAAGGTGAAAGCCTGCGGTCATCAACACCTAGTGAAGTATCGATCTGGTCCCAAACCCAGTCCCGCCCCTTCCCTCTAGAGTAAGGGTTCTAAGAGGTGACACTAGGGGTGTGACAAGGTGGAGGAAGAACTCGGGCCCCCCACTCTCTCTGTCTTAGCTCGTTCTCTGTAGTTGCCTTCCTTTCTTGCTCCCAAATCATTTCACACCCTGGTGCTGGCCAGGGGCGGGGCTGTAGGTTATAGGGACTGGAGAGGAGGGTCAGAGGTAGTTCACAACCCTCCAGGCCTGGAGAGATGAGACTCCCCTAGTTTTACATCCAAGGAAGAGAAACTAGAGTTGAGACTTAATGGAAAGAATTTGCCCCAGCTGACATAGCGAATAGGGCACCTCCGGACCTCAAGCCCCTTGAGGGAGGGGGAAAGGCTTCGTTCTGGTTGACCACCATCACCAAAGGCAGAGACACCTGGGACCACCCCACAGATTTCCCAATGCTCAGAAACCTCAGAATTCAGAAGACGTTTCCTCAGGATCCCAGATGATATGACATTTGGAGAAAAATCACAGTGTGTTGGAGATGAGTTTCTTCATCGCAGCTTTGCTTCTAGTTTGGTTGTGTGACCTTGGACAAGTCACTTTGCCTCTCCAGGCCACAGAATCCTCTCAAGAATGGAGTCAAAAGAGCTCTATGGCTCTTGAGTCCTCAGACACCATAATCTGACCGACTAACTGCTGAGCTCCTGCCTGATAGGGGCTTCCCAGGTGACTCAGTGGTAAAGAATCCACTTGCCAATGCAGGAGACTCAGGTTCAACCCCTGGGTCAGGAAGATCCCCCACGGAAGACATGGCAACCGCTCCAGTATTCTTGCCTTGGAAATCCCATGGAGAGAGGCGCCTGGTGGGCTACAGTTCATGCGGTCACAGTAGAGTTGGACAGGACATGACTAAACAACGAGAACCCAGCAGGTAGACACTAGGGAGGCAGCTGAGTGCCCAGCTTCTGCCCACACTCCATGAGTTATGACCTCAATGGAGAGAACATATCAAACTGATAATCACAGAAATAGTAATTCACAATTGTGATACGAATTAGAGTACAGATGCTGTGAGGGTGTTTAAGAAGAGGGTGGTGGGATTTACATAGGAAACAGATATTTCCATTAAAACACACACACACACACACACACACAGAGGGAACAAGCCTGTTGCCTACTCATCCACTGACCACAAAATTACTGAAGGTGCTCCAGAGCCCATGGTGAGTAAAGCGATGGTCCCTTCCACCTGGAGACCGGTGTCAAGTAGGGGAGAGAGACAATGACATAATAAACAGAGAAAGGTAAAAGCACACACATGGTCCGTTTACTGAAAAATATGACATGGGGATATGAGTGAGAATAAGAAAAGGAATTTACTTAGGAGAGGGGGTCAAGGGAACCTCTCTGAGAAAGCGCAGTTCAGTCCATCATTTAAAATCAAAAGTCCTTCAGTCAAACCCACGGGGAGGAAGGGAGAGGGCTCACCTTCCTCCCCTACTGGCCTAGCCTCAGACCTCTGCCCAGGTCCGAGACGGAGAAGGAAATAGAATTGCGGTCTCTGGCACCCCTGACCCTTTTGTGGGGCTCACCTGATGGAAAGGAGGTAGAGAGAGGGATGGCGGCGGGTGGTGCGGCGGCCACCAGGTTGGCCAGCGCGGAGCGAGCGGCGCTGCAGCGATATCTGGGCTCATCTCCCTGCCCCGGAGCCCGGCAACTATTAATCTTGGTTGACGGTTTCTAATGTCCTAATTGGGAGGTGGGGAGAGCGGCCCAGTCCGCCCTAAAGGTAGAAGCAGCTAATGGGCCTCTTCATCACCGCCAGGAGCGAGTCCCTGGCGGAGAGCTAGGGGCGCTTCAGCAGGTGAGACGCGGAGCTGGCAGCGACCCTTAATGAAGCTGCCCGAGCGGCGGCGGACCGCGAGGGAGCTGGGAGGGAGGCTGTTCCGGGGGTGAGTGCAGAGGTCGCCCATTCCCGCCCGGCAACCCAGTTCCGGAGCTCACTTGGGCACACTTTATCTGAGGAGACCTCCTGGGCACTCAGTGCTGGGGGTGAAGGTGCTGAGTTAGCCTTGCGCAGATAGGAATCTTATCAGAGGTGACAGGAGCTGGGTAGGATACACAGGGAGGAGGAGTGTCTGAAAGCCCAAGACCCCCTACCGTAAGCAAGGGCTGGGCACGAAGGGGGCACTCTGATGTGTGTTGACCTACGAGGCCTGGGCCCTACGTGTGCCGGTAAGTAAATGTTAGGAACAAGAGTGAATTTGCAGGCCTCTGGGACCCCCTGACTCCCGAGCGCCTGGTCTTTTCATAGTTGTGCCCCTCATCCCTCGGTGACTCACTTTCCCTTCTGGGGAGGGTTGGTAAGCTCCCAGTCCTCCAGCTCTCAAGCCCGTCTCTTCCACCAGCACCTGCTAGCGGGATCTGTCTCTAACCCAATCCTTCCAATGCAGCCCTCCTCACCCCCGCCCCCATCCTGGTCCAAACTGCCCAAGGAAGAGAAGCGGGGCGGGGGCGGGGGCGGGGAGGTGGCCCCCATGCTTCCGGGTCGGTGCCTCTCCTCCGCCCTCCCCAGGGGCCCACCGAGCTTCTCTTTGGGATTCACTGTCTCACTCGCTGTCAACCTCTTTCCCGCCCCCTCCCTCTTCCAGCCGCATCAGAAATGTATTCTCGCCTAATCCCGTTCAATTACAGCATAATAAAACACATAATAAAAACCTAATTCATTTTTCTCCTGCGCCCCCCATCTCCCGGCATCTTCTTGCTCGGGATTAAAAATTTGTCTTCATGTTTGTGGCACCGCAGTCCCGGCGGCTCCGCATCTTTAATGTATGAGCCGGGAGTTAGGGACCAGCGGGTTCTGCAGTCTTCGCGCCGGGAAGGCGCCCACCAGTCACCCAAGGACGCGGACGGGGAAAGAGAAAGAAGAGTACACCAGCACTGGGCCTCACCAGCACCCACCCGCTCCCTTCCCAAGGGTAGAGGCGGATCAAAGGCCAGCAGATTTGAGTGGCCGCGAGATAGCGAGTCCATTCTTCCAACGGATCCAGCGTGGCCTCCAGGGGGCTTAGTGTGGGGCAGGTCTCTGGGGATTTTACCAAGGAGGCTGGGCTACCTGATGCAGCTCAGCTGAAGGTACAGAGCAGCACTGTCTTCAGCCTGCATTCTCTCCTTTGCTTCTGATCTGAACTGACCCCATTAACGAAGCTCTGGCTTCTAATTTAGCAGCACCATCCCCAGTCCCTAGGGACACTCTACCACCGTCTGATCAGTGTGAACTACTGGATCACTGAAACAAGGTTAGGACTCCCCAGAAGGAATTATTAAGATTTTAGTAAGAGGACTTCCCTAGCGGTCCAGCGGCTGGGAGTCGGCTTGCTGGTTCAGGGGGCATGGGTTTGATCCCTGGAAGATTCTACATGTCTTGGTCAGCTAAGCTTCACACCGGTTACTAAAGCCTGCAGGCCTAGAATCTGTGCTCTGCAGCAAGAGAAGCCACTGCAATGAGATGCCCATGCACTGCAACTAGAGAGTAGCCACCACTCGCCCTGACCAGAGAAAGTCTACACAAGAAAAAAAAATTTTTAAGAGCTTTACAATTAATAAATTAATTTTAAAAAATTTAATTTGATTTAATTTTTAAAAAGGAATTCAATAAGAGAAAATTTTCCCACAAAGGCACAGCACCTGGGGAGCTTAGAGAGGGCAAGTCTGAGACCCAGATGCAACCCAGTGATATTCCTGCATTCATTTAGGGCAGGAGTTACCAAATTTTCTACATTAATGGAGCCCTTAGTTTTTCAGGAACTTTTTCACAGTACTCTAGGCCAAAAGAAATATCTAACAATTCCCTTTAAATACGTAGTTCCAAAACAGCTTAATATTTACATCCTAACTTCTTTGTGCAGCTGTTTGAAAACCTAACACACATAAATTGGAAGAAAAATAGAATGGCTTTATATTATTCTTACCAATGAATGGAAAGTGTGTGCCGGTTGGGCTCTGCATAACTTTTCAAACCTTGGAATCAGCTTGGATACTGCCATCATTTCCTATTCCACAGTGACTTTTGTGTAGTTCTTGCTTTTTGTGATAGCAACCATCAAAAACCCAGTTTTGCAAAGACATCTTTAAAAGTAAGGTAGCACAAATTAATTTTGAAACTGTGAACTACCTCGAGCTAGTAGTTTGCGCAGTGTCTCAGAAATGTTGATTATTTTGGGGTTTCCCTGGAAGTCCTGAGTTTACTATGGCACTCTGAGGTGCCTCAGTATATAGTTTGGAAACCACATACTTAGAGAGTCTACCTGTTAAGTTTTCCTTAAGCAACAAGCCTTCTCAATGGTCTTAGAAAAGTTCAGTTCAGTTCAGTCACTCAGACATGTCTGACTCTTTGAGACCCCATGGACTGTAGCATGCCAGGCCTCCCTGTCCATCACCAACTCCCAGAGTTTACTCAAACTCATGCCCATTGAGTCAGTGATGCCATCCAACCATCTCATCCTCTGTCATCCCCTTCTCCTCCTACCTTCAATCTTTCCCAGTAACAGGGTCTTTTCAAATGAGTCAGCTCTTTGGATCAGGTGGCCAAAGTATTTGAGTTTCAGCTTCAACATCAGTCCTTCCAATGAATATTCAGGACTGATTTCCTTTAGGATGGACTGGTAAGAAGTCATCTGATTTGGCCAAAGGAAAATAACTAAAATCTTATCCACAGCTTATGGGTCAGATATAAACAGGGGAGTCTGATAGCCTGGGGGTTCAGGTGTTAGAAGCCAGCATGCAGCATGTGGCTCTGAAAGAAAATCACTAGCAGTGATGATCAAGTCTAGCAGGACAAACCAGACACAGAAGCCTTGATTACCATAAAAAGCAGTTGCTTAATCTTATTTCACCACTACCCACCACCACCCCTGATCCTACTGTGCCGTGATACCCTGGAAAGGAGGTCATGACAATGAAAGTGTATCACCAGAGACTCTGCTGTGGGAAACCGAACAAGAATGAGGTGCTGTCTCTTTCCCAGCATACCTTAAAAGATGGCAGCTCAAAAAAAAAAAAAAAAAAAAAAAAGATGGCAGCTCAGAGCCAGCCCCAAGAACTGGCAGGTCAGCACCACAGAGACTGCCAAGAGGAAAAGGCACTGACATGTGGAAGGAAGCAGACAGACAACAGAGCTGGAGACAGTGGCTCTGATTACATGTTAGATATTCTGTCCCCACCTCCCTGCATTTAAGACTCCTAGACAGACGCAGAGAGGGAGGGCTGAGTTCCTTCTCTTGCTGGCTATCACATGTTAGAACATCTCTAGGAACAAGCTTCACTTTGCCTAGGGGACTTATCAAGTCACATTACCCCCAAGATTCTGACATACCTCCCTGGGAGGACAAGCTGGAAATCCCTGAAGCTGTGAGCCACTGTTTCTGTTGTGAATATGTCATGTCTTTTAAGTTTTGAGAGCCACTGTGTCAGTAAACTAACCTTGGACAAATATCTGAGTGTGGTTTAGAGCACTTTTGGATTCCACATTCATTTATTCAGGAAACATGTATCGTGTACCTACTGTGGATCAGGCACTATTACAGGTGCAGTGGGCATGCACAGGAAAGTGAAGATATGAGTGGTTGCTTAATGGGTATAGAGCTTCAGACGTGCAAGATGAAAAAGTTATGAAGATCTACTCCACAATGACGTGAATATACTTAACACTACTGAACTGTACACTTAAACAGGATTAAGATGGTAAGGTTTATCTTACGTGTTTTTTTTAATCACAATAAAAAAAAGTGAAGATACGATGCCTGCCCTCAGCTTTTTCATTTAAACTGGAGAGAAGCATTTGTATAGGATCAATAGGAAAACATACTGTAGCAAATACCACTCAGGTTAATTCCCAGCTCACGATAATTGCCCTTCTTTGAGAACAGCCCCAACCACAGAGAGGGACCTGAAGTAATGATGCACAATGCCCTTGCAACTTGACCCTGACCTCTGGCTACTTCCTAGGGGCAGACAACTGATATAAGCTGCACCAATTTTTGAAACTTGAACAGAGGGACTGAAGCTGTTACCTTTATGAGAGTGTCTCAGTACTGCCATCGCTGAGGCCTCTGGAACTGCTCAGTTTCTTGCCCTTTCTAAGGCCTGGTTGATTAGCTCCATCTCTGGTTCTGAGAGCTATGGCAGAATCCTTTCAGTTGAATGAAGCTATCCACAATCATTCTCTACTGCTGTCCACAAATAACTTCAACTATAACCCAAACCAGTAGCGCTCCTTCTGGGAAATAAAAGTTGAGGATTTGCTAGTGACAGAGGAGGGGAGGGCTTCAGTCAGAAAATAGCATAGGTGGTTAATTTATAGATTGAAATAGCAAATTCTTGTTTCACAAGCACTTTACCCTGAAGGAGCTGCAGTGTTGCCTGTTACAGACCGAGTTATTTTCCTAGTGGATGTGAGGGGATGGTGGCTAGGACAGAGTTGTGTGAATAGCCTAAATTATTCACAGTTCCTCCCCCATTCTCCTGGTCCTTGTTATTCAGTTGCAAAATGTTGCTGGAAAGACTGGAAGGAGAAAGCCTGAGGAGGCTGTTGAGGCTGCTATGGTCCTTCTGGCAGCCTGGGCTGTGGCTGCCAGTGAGGGAAAAATATTTATAAAAGAAGAGTGAAGGGGGCAGCTTCAGAGGCTCTCTTTGGGAAAATGATACAACTGATTCGAGGTTCCTCCACAAATTCTAGCAAAAGATTTTTCGGCTTCAGGACCCGAGATCAGTGCAACATGCAGGGAGACTGACGAAGAGGGGCCCGCCTGCCGAGCACTGGCTGTGTGCCAGCAGGTGGGATGGGACTCTTCACCCAACAGTCCCTTTCTACTCAGCGCTGGGCACAGAGCCACACTTAGCAGAGTTTACTGAACTGTGGCATGCACGGGTAGAGAGACGGAGAGACCACGGAAGGCGCAAGATGCAGAGTCAACAGCCTCACAGGCCGCTGCGGGGGGGTGGGGGTGGTGGGGGGTGGGGGGTAGGACAAACAAACAGGCCTTGGAACCCAGGAAGGGCCTCGCTTGATTCCTCGAAAACCTCGCATGTTTCTGGGCGGGAAGTCAAAAGGCGGACGCTGGGGCGCTTGTGGGTTTCGAAACTGGGAACTAGGGAGGGGATTTGGCGGATTTAACGGCCCAGGACCCAGAAGATCAACGAAGCGGATCTGTGACCCGTGACACAGGTTCCAAGCTCAGGTAGGCATAGAGAACTGTATCCTCAACCTGCAGAGCTAAAGCCGTTGCCGGGGAAATGGGGAGGAGGCGGAGCCAACCAAACTTGGACTGACGGGAGCCACAGCAGGGGCGGGACTCTGCTTCTGACTGGTTATGTTCCTCGCGAGGGGCGTGGCTCGCTTACGACCAAGCGGCCTCAGGGGCGGGTTGGCTTGAGACTGACAAGCTTGACTGGGAGGAAATAGGACTTGGTTTTAACAAGTAGGGCACCAGCCAGGGCGGGACTAGGATAGTCTGATTGGCATAAGTCCATAGGGCAGGAGTTAAAGCTAACCCGAACCGCCTGTCCTACACAGACATTGGTGAGGTGATTTGGGAGAATAACACTGAAACATATATATTCAGTTCAGTTCAGTCGCTCTGTCGTGTCCGACTCTTTGTGACCCCATGGACTGCAGCACGCCAGGCCTCCCTATCACCAGCTCCCGGAATTTACTCAAACTCATGCCCATTGAGTCAGTGATGCCATCCAGCCATCTCATCCTCTGTCGTCCTCTTCTCCTCCCGCCTTGCCTTCAATCTTTCCTAGCATCAGGGTCTTTTCAAATGAGTCAGCTCTTCGGATCAGGTGGCCAAAGTATTTGAGTTTCAGCTTCAACATCAGTCCTTCCAATGAATATTCAGGACTGACTTCTTTTAGGATGGACTGGTTGGATCTCCTTGCAGTCCAAGGGACTCTCAAGAATCTTCTCCAACACCACAGTTCATAAGCATCAATTCTTTGGCACTCAGCTTTCTTTATAGTCCAACTCTCACATCCATATATGACTACTGGAAAAACCATAGCCTTGACTAGACGGACCTTTGTTGGCAAAGTAAAGTCTCTGCTTTTTAATATGCTGTCTAGGTTGTCATAACTTTTCTTCCAAGGAGTAAGCATCTTTCATGGCTGCAGTCACCATCTGCAGTGACTTTGGAGCCCCAAAAAATAAAGTCAGCCACTATTTCCAACATATATATATTACCATATGTAAAATAGCCAGCAGGAGTTCAATATATGATGCAGGGAACCCAAAGCCAGGGTTTTGTGACAACCTCAAGGGGTTGGGATAGGGAGGGAGGTGGGAGGGGAGTTCAAGAAGGAAGGGACGTATGCATACCTAATGCTGATTCACATTGATGGGTAGCAAAAACCATAACAATACTATGAAGTAATAATCCTCTAATTTAAAGAAAGAATTAAAGAAGAAGAAAATATGTTGGCCTCCATTGGAAATACATACATTAAAAAAATAATAAATGATGTCAAACTCGTTAGCCCCAATGGCCAAGGAAAACAGCCCCTGGCTCCCTCCTTATAGCCAGGGTAAGCCAGGCCTCCAGATCCAAGCCATTTTTACCCCTTAGAACATGGACCAGGAGAGGAAGAAAGCTGGGGAGGAAGGCCAAGGATACTGAAACAAGTTCCCAGATAAGGTTCCTGGAGTCTGAGCACTGGAAGACAGGAGACCCAAGAATGGGGCAGATTACTTTCCAGTAAGTAAAGTGCTATCTCTGCCCAAATGCTAGCTTCCAGAGAAAATTCCAAGCCTGTGGAAGCAGTTTGGAAAGCATACCTCACTAGGATTTTCCCCTAAAGAACCTGTGAAGTTAACCTAAACCAAACTTTTTTTCTTTTCAGAAGCTGGTGTGAAACTAGGAATTTTGGTGGCAGAGAAGCCTTCCTACTAACTGGCCCACTGGTGCCTTGGCCAGTCTTCTCTCTAACGTGGTTTAGTATTATCTGCAGAGTACAATAATTGTTACTAAATGTTCTTAATGATTTTGTTTTACAAAGATTCCTGCACCTCACTTCCTAAGTGGATTTCTTTTGCCTAGATTTTCCAGTAAAGTGTAAGGCCTCTTTTCAAGGGGATTGCCAATGGCCAAAGCTATAACTGAAGAAAGAGGTTTCAAGATTTGACCCAGGGTGCCAGCTGGGCTTGGTGGGAGACACTGTTCCCTGGTAGGATGCAATTGAAACTGATTATCTAGCTGTCATCCCATAGTTAATCAAGAATAGGAATCTTTGCTTATACTCCTTGTTATAAAACCCTCAAGCTTGGAAACTCTTCAGTGGCTTTGGTAAAAGGTCTGTCAATTTTTACTGCCCTGTAAACAAACTGGGCCAGGGAGGAGATGCCCTGGAATGTCAAAAGGACTAGAAGAATGACGTCAAGTTTAACTGGTGGGTGAGGAAAAAGGATAGCCAGGCTTCAGAGTCACTCAACTTGGCTTGAATCCTGATTCCACCACCAGACAGTTGTATAGCTGTAAGCAATTTTCTTAATGTCTTAAATAAGTCTGTTTTCTTGCTATAGTGAAAGTGACAGTCGCTTAGTCGTGTCCAATTCTTTGTGACCCATGAACTGTCACCTGCCAGGCTCCTCTCTCCATGGAATTCTCCAGACAAGAATACTGGAGTGGGTATCCATTCCCTTCTCCAGAGGATCTTCCCAACCCAGGGATTGAACCATGGGTTTCCTGCATTTTTCTTGCTATGAATGGACATAATATGTCTGGCCACACAAGGGTGGTTGTGGAGCTCAAAAGACACAATGGACTTACAGCACTTAGTTTCATTAAGCCTGCCTGGCATGACTGGAAGGACTCAATGAGCAGTAGCTAGCATCACCCCCTACTGTCCATCAGGTAAACTACTTTCCACAAGGAATGGGTGAGCTCAGGCCCGGTAACAGGTCACCTGAGGCTGTTGTGGGACCATTCAGTCCTAAAGATTCCTAAAGATTTCTCTTGACAACCTACTGTGAGAACTTTAGGTTGGGGGAAAAAAGGAGTGTGTAGAGGTGTGTGGCACTCTAACAACTTCTCTGATAGAGCTAGGTCCTTATCCCTCTAGCCTTCCTCTCTTAGAGGTCACTACCACATCCCATGCCAAATGACTGAAGACAACCAAGAAGCCTGAGTTGATTTGTAGGTGTGTGATTAGCCCCTTCCCACCCCCGTCCCCCACTCCAGCTCCCCTCTCCTTCAAGGGAATAGGAGGTGGAGCCATCATCTACCTGCATCCTTCCTACTTTTAGTACTCTGGGTGCTGATGGAAGATTGATTTTTCTAATCTCAGAGCGCCCTCTGCTGGGGTCTGAGGCTCCCTACAAATGGGAAAGGAAAAGACTTAAGATTTGAACTTTGTAGGGAGAGAAGGCTCCCTACAGAAAACTGCAGAAAGGAGGCTCTTCCCTGGCACTCAGGACGTGGAATTGAGTGACAAAGAAGAAACAGACAGGTGTTCAGTTTACCGAGTAACAGTGGCACCATAGCTTTTATTACTGGTGGGGTTGGTTGCGGGAAGCAGGAAGGTGTTCTTAGAGGATCTCACTGGGGCTTTCACCCCACTTCAGCCAGAGGTCACAGGAGTTGGAGGCAAGGTCCAACTCTTCACTCTGTGAATTCATCAGCACATATTCCATCCCCAAGCCCACCTCCCCTTTGGACCAGCCATTGACACCTGGGCCCGTCTGCCTCTTGGAGGTGGGGGTGGGGGTGGGAGCAGAACCAACCCTCAAGAAAGAGAAGGAACTAGGATCAGGATGCTGCAAAATGTCTAATAAGATCAGCGGAACACAAAATCCCCTGTCTTAAGATTATACACTCAGGCTTCGTCGCCCTGAGGTGTCTTACAGCCAGTCAGACACCTGTGGAGTGTAAGCACCATTCCCACAGCTGCCTCCCTCTGTCAGAGGGTGCTGCGGGGGCTCTTAAAAAGGAATGCTTGCTATGCCTTCACGGCTTTTTGGTTGTGGGAGGGTGCTGGGATTGCAAGTTTAGCTTTGAGGTTATGATATCAGAGTGGACCAAGAACTCCTGGGATTGTGCCCTAAGATGGCCTTATTGTAGTGGGAGGCACGGAGTTAAAGAGCACTATGGGAAGCCGGCAAGAGCAGTACAGGATGCTGAGACTCCTTTGTTCTGTAGAGAAGAGGAGAGGAAATGACCCATTCCAGGATGTGGGGGATGGGACAAGCCCCCTGCCTCCCTTATCCCCACATGTCCTCCTCTGCCAGCTCAGATCTCGAGTCAGCTTTGGGAGCCAGAAAGCAGAAATCTGAAGGATTCAGCCCAGTTTAGCCTGCTAAATGTCCTTCAATCTCTGTCGTGAGATCCTGGGGCTCCTATGTCCAGAAGGGGCAAGGTCCCATCAGAAACGACCTGGCTGGTGAAACTGTTTAGGCAAGAAAGCCCTGTACCCTGGCTGGCAGATAGCCAAGAAGGGAAGCCAGACATGAGGACATCCCAGGACAGCCTGTACACACACATGTTATCACTTATGTACATGCACAGACGTACTAGCATAGGAGAAAGGGATTATGTGACCCTGCCTTTTGAAATCAGAGGAGAGGAAAAGGCTTGTGGGGGTACCTCTCAGCCGAATGTATCGCTGGTCTCAATGGCTGCTCCCCCACCAAGCCCTCTGCCCAGCACCAGGCAGATAGAAAGCAGCAAAGACGGCAAGGCTCCGCTAAGCAGCAGCCCAAGGAGGCGAGGAAGGCGGCCAGGGGCTGACCTGCCTCAGAGCCCCTTGTTGTAGTAAACCGCTTCGATGCTGGGGTTTTGCTCCTGAATCTGAGCTCTCAGCTCCGGCTCCAGCCTGTTCACGTGTATGGAGCTATAACAGAAGAGCAGGCTGGCTGAGTGTCTCCTGAGCCCACCCCTCACGCTCAGGGACCACCATCCCTCATCCTCCCAGGCTGCAGAATCTTCTCCTCCAACTGCCAGAGGCCCACCCAGATCACAGTCATTCCCTCACCCCCAGGAGAAGCTGAATGCCCACCAGGCCCCTTCCCGGAACACACTGATGGGACCTAAGGTCAGCTGCTACCACAGGTGTGAAAAAGTGGAAGTGAAAGTGTTAGTCCTTCAGTCGTGTCCAACTCTTTGCGACCCTATGGATCTGTCCAAAGCCCCAGCCAAGCCCAGGGACAGCACTTACCTTCTCTGGGGGAACAGGGCACAGCACAGGGGAGTGGCAAATACCAGGCTGCGGGAGAAGAGTGTTAGAGAGGTTTGTGAAGCGCTGATCCAAGAGTGTTCCCTCCCAGCCCCCCACCCCATCTCTGGAGACAGCCCCTACGGGTGGAAACTGATTAAAGCCAACAATGACAGATGACAGTACGTTCTGGCTGAGGAAGGAGCCTCCAGAGCAGTGATCCAGAGCGCCACAGCCAGTGACAGAACCAGGAATTAAATGTGCATCAAACTCTGAGATGGCACCAAAAGTCTAATTTCCATGGTGGATGTGGGACCCCTTCGACTAGACTCTTGACCTTCAAGAACAGACCTCACCCCTTAACACACACATGTATGCTTTACAGGTGTCCAGGACCCCTACCAGCTGCCTGTATGAATGAATGACATATATAAATATCTTAAAAGCAATAATACCCACCCACATTCACCACAGAAAGGACACTCGCACACACTCTAGCTGTCTTCCTGCATGCTTACCAGAAGCCCACCAGGCCCATCTGCAGTGGGGCCCCGAGCCAGGGGCGGCGCTATGGGGAGAGAGAGAATATAAGTGTGTATCCCCTGCCCCCTCACCCGTTACCCATACCACAGCGGTTCTATCCCATCAGTTCTACCTTTAAGCCTCTGATATATGGCCCTTTTCTTTCCCTCAATCCCATAACAGCAATTGGCAGCCTCCCACTCCAGCCAGGCATGCTTGCCAACACCCTCTCTAGCATACCATCCTAACCCTTACCTCTCAGAATCACTTCCTTCACTTCCTCCAGGAGCGTTTCTCCAGGAAGCCTTCTCTAATCCTCTACTCCCTCCCTCCCATCCCACTGCATGAATCTGTCCATTTCCAAACACACCTCCTGCTCTGCACACCCTTCTTGATTTGCTCCAGCCACCACCAATCTGTGCTCTGTGTGTGTATGTGTGTGTGTGTGTGTGTGTGTGTGTGTGTGTGTAGCTGGCACTCAATAAATATTTGCCAATAAAGGATTCATCAAATGAGTCAGAGCTTACATTGTAAACTACGGGATGTTCTGTCCTGTTCACAAGTGTGTGAGCCTGTGTGTGTGTATGTATGTATGCGTGTGTCTCAGCGCTTTTCACAGCTGACAGCATGAGCATGATACCAGGTGTGACCGTGATGGTCCCTCCCTAGGTGTGTCTCTGGAGTGACACCAGCTTCCTTCAGGACAGAAACCCTTTCCTTCCTTTCCTGCCCTTCTCCTGCACCCTCAGTGCTCCTTTACTCCAGTTCAATTTAGTCTTGCTGAATGAATTAATGAAGAGGGAGGGGGAGCACAGGGGTGCAGACAGGCAAGGCTTAGGGGTGCAGGCAAGTCTTAGACTTAGGTCAGGCTGCAGAGGAGGTTGGGGACTGGTCACTTCTGCCCCCAGGCACCACTACTTCCAGCATGGGAAAGGTGAAAGTGACTTACCTTCAGGAAGTCTTTCTTCTCCAGGGTGTCCATGATCACCGGGGGAATAGCTGAGGGAAGAGCAGGGCAGGGAGGGAGGGAGGGAGTGAATGGAGTGAAAGGCAGGACCCTCAGGAAGGGGTGATTCCCCCTTAGCAGCTCCTTCCACTCTCCCCAGAATCTTATAGCTCCCAGAGTCCTCACACCCCCTGGATAATGGCATCCCTTCTCTTAGGGCCTCCCATGCCCCAAGGAGCCACTCCTGCCTCACCCATGGCAGGAATCGCCATGCAGATTCTTGATATCACCACCTGGAAGATTCCTTGCTTGGCTGCAGCCACAGAATAGCCAAGCCTCTGACCCTGTTCATTGGTCACTGGGATGCCCACCTGCAGCTCCCTGAGAAGGGAAAGGGGTGGGGATCAGATCACAGGCAGCTGGTCCCTGGGGTCCCCTCAGACAGCCTAGATTCAAAGGCTGGTTCTCCCACCCCAGCATCCCCCCAGCACCAGATGGAGACTAGGCCCGGCAGTTTGCATGGCCAGCTGGTATGCCTACAAGCACTCTGCATGCACGCGCCAGAAGCAGGGGCCACTCACCTTTGCCTCATCAGGGGGATGTTGATGCAGTTGGCAGCTGCAACAGCTGCAAAGGGCACAAATCTGCCAACCAGCGGGGGAAGATGCTGGGGGAGGAAAGGTGTCCCTGAGTGGCCCTAAGGGCCATGGGGTGGCAGGGAACTCTGAGGAGAGTCACAGGTAGCCTGTAGGTTGGGTGGAGGAGGGGAAAGGGAAGAAGGAGGTAAGTAAAGAGCGAATGGGGGAGCACTTACCTTGGTCAGGGATTTGAGTCCCAGGGCCGTGGCCACAGCCCCGGTGGTGGCACTCACGTACGCCGTTCCCAGCTGCCTGTGGGTGGAAGAGCCAGGAAATGAGGTGGAAATGAACAACCCAGCATGTGGCTCTTTGCTTCAGGGACACGCCAAATCCTCAGTAACTGAGATGTGGGAGGCTGGCCTCACTGCAGAGAAACGTCTCCCCTGCTCCAGTGTAGACCTGTCTGGAAGCCCCAATCCCTCCACGTGAAGAGGGCTGGGTCCCCCAAAGCATACACAAGACCTCGAACCATCAGTCAGGCCAGGAAAGTGAGTAGGGGACTGGCTGAGAGGAGGGCATTGAGCCACGCACTGCACAGGCCTGGGAGGACAAGAGAGAAATGGAGGGCCGGGAGAAGAGCCCCTGGGGTGAGCTCTCACCCTACAGTGATGGGAGCGTCACCGCTGCGGTTGGAGTAGTTCACGACGGCGTTGAAGGACTGATTCAGCCACTGCCAGAACACCACGGTTGGGGTCTTCCTGAGGGAACAAAGGCACTTATTTCCACAGTGTCCCACATCCTTGGACACCGACAATAAAACCCCAAAGGTTATCCCCAAATCCTCAAGAAGAGCCCCGGTGATGACCCCAGAACCTGCTCTGATGACCTGTGCATGACCCTCCTTACACAAACACACCTGAGTTTTGAGGAATGGAAGAGATTCTAATACAAGCTCTCAGCCACCCACTATTTTCTGCCCAAACTGGCCCAGAGAGGACCTGCCTAAACATCAGGTTACCCTCTAGCCTGAACAGAGTACCAGGGAGGAGACATACAAGATAGGACCTGCCTGTAGAAGATGAGCATGCAGCCGGTGATGGTCATGTTCATGGGCACCTGCGCTGACATGCGGCCAATCAGGACCACCTTTTCTCCTGTGTCTGGATGGAAGGCAGAGTCGTACACGTACTTGGCCCTCCACAGCTGGTCCTCGGTGAGCCCTGGCATTATCACTCCAGCCCTGCAGAAGTTGGCAAGGAGCTGACAGGCAATTCTAGGGGGCAGATCCACCCTCCCAAGCCCTGCCCACCCAGCTCAGGGGTGATCTGGGCAAAGGGCCAGACACTCTGGCTCCCAATTTCAGAACAAATGAGCTCCTTGTCTCTGGGGAAGAATCAAATCTTCCAGAAAGAGGGCTCCTATTTCTATTTCCCTTCTGGCTACACAAAAGAGGGGTGCCCTTCTGTTTCTGTCTAATGCTAGGTCATGGGTCATGGTGGTTTCCAATGGGTCAAAAATGGCTGGGGTGCTCTGAGGGTTTTTCCTCTTGGAAGCAAGGAGGCTGCCCTCCTAATTTATTGGGACTCATCCTTGCAGAGAGTGGCCCAGCAGAGGAACAGGTCCTGTAGAGGGTTTGTGAAGCATAGAACAGCCCACTACCCATAAATATCAACACCACCTCCTCTACCCAAACACCCTGAAATCCTTTGGGCTGAAGTTCTGTGTCTTAGTTGTCAGTGATTCTGACAGATAGAGTCAAGGAGTGAGGAGGTGGAGTAGAACAGGGTCACGCTCAAGTGAGAGGAGATAGGTACAAAAAGTACTGTATGAGTAGCAGGGAATGAGCCCCTGGGTCAGATGGGGTCAGGGGTCACCTGTAGTTCTGCACGATATTCCGGGAAGCTTCCAGCTGTGCCCCAGACAACAGCAGATTTCGGGGGTCCGTCACGGTGAAGAAGTGCCGGGCTCTGCCCAGGAAAGTGCTTTGGTCCCAGCGAGGTTCCTGGATATTGATATCTAAAGGCAACTCACCCATTTTCTGCAGAGCAGGAACCAAAGTCAGAGGACTCCAAGGAGGGGGTCCAAGGGCTCCACATGGGGGAGACTTTGATGGTGCTGCCCTGGTCCCTGGGCCTATTGCCAATCCTTCTAGAGCTCAAGGTAACTCCAGATAGGTAAGCAAGCGGGGGAGGAGCTGTTCTCTAGGCAATGTTCCAGCATCAGGGACCTACAGCCACTGGAGGAGGGGACAGGAGAGAACACGCCAGGGAAGCAGATGTCCTTGTGCTCTGGCCTGCTGCAGATTTTCATGAGTGAGGATTTACACGTGTGTGGTTGACGTGAGCAGCAACTAATCCCATGCAGCTACTCTTGTGCTCTGCATGCACAAAAATGCAGATTATATGCATCACACATCCACATTCCTGTCGGCTTTAGGCCCCAGTTGCTTTGAGACCTACATACAAACACCCGAGGCTGTTTGGAAAAATGGCATAAGCGGTACCACACTCCAGGCCCTAAATGGAGGAGAGCAAGGGCTCAACAGCTCCAGGGCTCACCTATTCCGGGTATCAAACAGGGGACTGCTGCCAGCCAGCCAGTGTGCTCGCAGGCATCCACAGTCTCCCTCTCCAGACCCATCTTCCTCCACCACACTGAACTGCCCAAAGTTCTCCTTGTTCCCCAGGTGGGCAGGGCTGGCGTGGACACCCACTCACCTCCTCCTGAGCCACCTGCCTCTAAAGGAGCAGGATTCAGTAAGTGACCCCTTCACTCGGCATAGAGAGGAAAGCCTGAAGCAGCCATCTGGCCACGTTGGGCAAAATCCTACAAAATGACTAATCCTCTCCAACCACACTTCCTCACAGGCAGACACACCCTCCCCTCTCACACACTCACATTCACATATCCACACACAGAGACACCAGCATACTCGCCCTACACAGACCTGCAGACAGGGTGGACACACCCTGCACACCAAGACCGTTACTTACTTACACACACACACTCACACACACACACACACACACAGCCTACATCCATCGGCTGCAGACACTTGAAAGTGTGACCACACAGAGCCCCACCCTAACACTCCCTCCCTAACCAACCTTCCCTGTGCCCCATGAGCCGAAGATACTGAATCCTACAGGACAGGGGCAGCTTCCCTTTCTGACTCCCAGCCCTCAACCCTCTACTCCCCTGACCCCCGAACCCCGCCCGGCACAGCGACCACTCACGCTTTCCTAGGCTCCTGGGCTCCGCTGTTCTGCAGCTCTCAAACTCGCCTTCCTCTCCGCGCTTCCCCCCGACCCCGCCCCGCCTTCACATCCATCACGGGTAACGTCACGCGTGACGCTCACCGGCTTGAGAGGCGGGGGCTCCGCCCGATGAGGCCAGGGATTGGCAGGGCCTGGGGGCGATGAGTGTCATTAAGGGCGACGCCCCCAGCCCTGGCTACCGAGACCCAGCCCTCCGCAGCCTCCCAGAGCCAATCCGGGCTCCGGAATCAGTCCTGGCCGCGTCCCAGGGCGAGAGAGGAGGGGACGAGCTGCCCCGTTTAGTTGCATTCCCTTGGCTGGCCTCGGGAGGCACCCGGCCTCTGCCCAAGGGGTCTAGGTGCCCCCGGAGAAGGCAGGCGGCGCGGAGGGGCATCCAACCCAGAGGGACTCGGGTTACCTCCAGGCTTGTTTACTTGATGGCTACCTTGGCCGTGGCCTCTGCCTACTTGGTCCCCTGGGCTCCCACCCCGGTTCCCATAAGGTCCTCTCGCAGCATCCGGACGTTCTTACTCCCTCACAGTCCAGTTCTGCTAGCGCCTGCGTCCTTCCAGTGCCCGCACATTTCCTCCTCTGTATCTTCTATCCTCCCCTCTGTAACCTCTAGCTCCGCTGGGTCCCCAGTTTCCTTATGACTCCAGTCCCTATCCCTGTATCCCAGACCCTGGCCCCTGGCCCTGTCCCGGAGATGAGGGGGCAGAAAGCTCAAGGTACCTCTGTCTGCATCAAGCAAGTGGATCAGACATTCTTCCTCCTTCTGGTGGCCCGAAACCAGCTTCCCTGCTATGCGTCCTTTCCAGAACTGGAAGGCCAGAGAGATACTTTCTGACATAGAAGGAGGATGCATGTGAAGGCAGCGTTCAAACACACACACACACACGCACACAACTCATCGTCATACAGAACATCCATGCCGCAAACTGAGGCTGCAGCTCGAGCTCCTGCCCACTGCAGATTCACGCCTCTCTCTGCCCAGGTGACATTCCCTCGCTGAGGCCTCAGGGGTGACCGCAGAGAGGTGGCAAGTCGGACAAGACTGAAGTGACTTAGCAGCAGCAGCAGTAAGTAGCTGATTCGGCCTGGAAACGACGCGGTTCTAGGCTCGCCTGCACCGAACCGGTAGCGGGAGCCGGGCGAGCCGAGATCCAAGCTTTAAGTTCATAGTGCAGGATGGGGTATCAGAACTCGAACTGGAGCGGGTAGAACCCATTGGCCCCAGCCCAGTTTACAGACGGCATCCCCAGGCACCCAGGAGAGGTGGCCGGAGGGAGTGACTGGCGGCCTTCCCAGCCAATGGGAGCCCGAGGCTGGGCGGGCCAGCCCTATTCCTGCAGACTCCGCGGGGCGTGGGCGGGGATTCCCGGGCCGCGGCTCTCTTTTCGCGCCCGCAAGCGGGCGAGGCCGGCGGCTGCCGCAAGCGCGACCAGGTGAGGCGGGTCGGGAAGGATGGAGCCCGGGGGTGGGCTGCTGCGTTCTAGATTCTGGAACTGCTATGCGAGATTTGGCCCAAGGTTTTGCGTGGGATGTTGTGGGATTCTCAGCAGCAAGTCCCGTCCCCAAGGCTGGGAGAGGTTCATGCACCTCTTTAGACCCAAGGGAAGGAGGGACAGAGGAGACTGCAGCCTGGGGCTTGGAGATCTCTGGGGCCCTTGGCTGCAGCTGTCCCAGGTTCTGGAGGCACAGCCCCTGGGACTGGCCCCCAGCCCACATACACAGGAGAGGTGGTGCAGTGAACTGTCCCGGCCCAAATCTCTCACAGTGGTTGCACCCCTGCTACTAAGTCGCTTCAGTCGTGTCCGACTCTGTGCGACCCCATAGATGGCAGTCCACCAGGCTCCCCCGTCTCTGGGATTCTCCAGGCAAGAACACTGGAGTGGGTTGCCATTCCCTTCTCCAAAGCATGAAAGTGAAAAGTGAAAGTGATGTCGCTCAGTCGTATCCGACTCTTAGCGACCCCATGGACTGCAGCCTACCAGGCTTCTCCATCCATGGGATTTTCCAGGCAAGAGTACTGGAGTGGGGTGCCATTGCCTTCTCCTGCTTGCAGCCCTAGGGCCGGCAATAATCCCATCTCCACTCTCTCAACCTCTACTGAGGACTGGAGACCTACCTGAATAGATGACTCAGCTGAGAGCAGGAACAAGGGGTAAAAGAGAGGTTCTCACCCACCTTGTGGTATAAATGGCTCCAAAGTCCACGATGGTGCCTGAAATGGGCAGTTCTCTAGCCAGGGATGGGAGAGGTGAAAGACCTAAGGGTTGAACAGGATGCTCAAGCTGGGGGAGAGGGGGTGGAGGTCCTGGGGGGCAGCAGGGGCAGCATTTCCACCCCTTCCCCAATCCTTGCTCTTCCTGTGCAGGCCTGGAGCACACACTCCTGAGAAGCAGCAGAGGTTGGGGGCTCCCAGTCCTTGAGACCCTGGTTGGCACAGAAGGCTCATGGAGCCCCAGGCGTGGGGGGCCCTCCTCTTGAGGGTCAGCAGGTTCCTTCCGGACCTGCAGGGTGCCACCCCAATCTAGCCAACATGGCACATGGTTTTGCAGTGGGCTTTGACCCGCTGGGTCTTGGAGACCTAAGCTCCAGCTCTCTGAGCTCCCTCTCCTCCCGAGGCCACCTGGGCAGCGAGTCGGGCTCCGCAACGCGATACCTGCTGAGAAAGCAACGGCTGCTGAATGGGCCCCCCCGTGGAATCCGAGCCTCATCGCCCATGGGCCGAGTCATCCTCATCAACTCCCCTATCGAAGGTGGGGGCAGGGCCAGGAACTATCAGAGTGGGTAGGGGACAGCAGGCTTAAGTAGGTGAAGGGAAAGCCAGCATGGGTGGGGGAGTCCTAGGGATGCAGGAAGAGAGAGGGCCTCTAGTAACCCATAGATTCTTCCTCGTCTATCCTTTTCTTATCTTCAGACTGGTTTTTTAGTGTTGCAAGATTGTGGAGAGGTCAGAGCTGGGAGGTCTGGGCATGGAGGTGAAGAAGAGGTGTATGGTATGCTGCTGCTAAGTTGCTAAGTCACTTCAGTATTGTCTGACTCTGTGCGATCCCATAGACGGCAGCCCACCAGGCTCCTCTGTCCCTGGGATTCTCCAGGCAAGAATACTGGAGTGGGTTGCCATTTCCTTCTCCAGTGCATGAAAGTGAAAAGTGAAAGTGAAGTTGCTCAGTCGTGCCCGACTCTTAGCGACCCCATGGACTGCAGCCCACCAGGCTCCTCCATCCATGGGATTTTCCAGGCAAGAGTACTGGAGTGGGTTGCCATTGCCTTCTCCAGTGTGGTATGCTAGCCCCCAAGTAAGCAAGGCCAAGTATTAAACTGGCCCCCTCCCTCCTGTGAACTCTTCCTTTCTCCAGGCTCATTTGAGTATGACTTTTGGGGGATGGGACAGCATGAAGAAGGACATTTTTCATCAACCTGCCCTTTGTGTGCCCAGCTCTATGCTGGGCTGTGGGAGTCAGTGTCCAGATGGACAGACAGAATTAAAGGCTTCAGGTGCAAAGGATGGAGACAGAGGTAGACTGGAAGATGCTTCAGAGAATGGGGAGGGGTCAAGGGTCAGCACGGAATCCCAGGTCTGGGCCCTGAGGGAGGGGGACACCTAATCTTATGCAGTTGCTTAGTGCCGTTTCATGGCACACCTATCTTATACCAGCTCTCATTAGGTCCTGAGGGGAACCGACAGAGAACTAAGTCTCAACTTTCACCTTCCAGAAATTTCCAGTGTAGCAGGGCTGGGAGAACGAGCCATGGTAGCAGCTGGTAGTGGGGTAGAGATATCACAGGCAAGGTTGAAATGGAAAGTGTGGAATATGGCAGGTGGGCACTTAGGAGACAGAATGGTGCAGTGACAGATGTGAGGCGACAAAAAGCCGGTGAGCCAGGCAGGACCTTGCCTACCAGCAGGGGAGGGGGCCTCCCCGGGCCTGGGCTTTCCCTGAGCAGAACCAGATAAGTATCTCCAGCTGCCCTCCTCTCTCAGCCAGCAGAGCTCCCCTGGCTGGCTCTCAGACTGGGCTTTTCAGACCCTACTCTCCCCTCTGACCTCACTGGGCCCTGTCTGTCCCCTGCCCAGGCCATTGGGTGGAATATGCTGCTCAGAGAGCAGGCTTTCCTACACCAGTGGCCCAGCGCACTCACCCCCATCGTCCGCCACGCTGGCCCCACTTTCAGGTGAGCAGCAAGGCAGAATGTCACTCTGGGCATGGAGCTGGAGCCCCCAGATGAACTAGGAGACACGGAGGAGCAGAAGGGAGGCACTGCAGTACAGCCCCTGCCAATCCCATCATATTAGAATTACACCGATACCTCCCCCTGCACTCTCCATGCTCGACTATGATGCACACTGTCCCTCTCAAGAGCCTCTTCCAGCAGTTCCATGAGTGCTCTCTCCCTCATCGCAGGCCCCAGTGCAGTCAGGAGAGCAGCCTCCCTTAGCAATGATGGAAGGACTGGGGCATCAATCCAACCAATTGGTCCGTCTGGGTTGGGAGCCTGTGAGCTCAGAAGTGTCCCCTCTACCTGAGCACAAACATCCCCCAACTCACCACAGGCTGGAGCCCCTCCCCCATGTGATTTTATATGTTATTATTTAGACCCTTCCAGAGGCCTAACGTAACTGATGAGGGAGACACAGTAGAAGGGGGAACACTGCTACCCACATTGTCCTCGAGAGTTCCCACCAGCTCCTCAAACTCGTTGGGTCCCAGAGAAATGGCATTACCTTTAATCCCAGCCAGCCCCTTCTTCTTGCTCTCCTAACTTATTCATTTATTCATTATTCTGCTTATTATTTCATTCATCAAAAAAAGACTTAGCAGGAACTTCCCTGGAGATCCACTGGTTAAGACTCCGTGTTGCCACTGCAGAGGGCATGGGTTTGACCCTTAGTTGAGGAAATAAGATCAGACATGTTGTGCATTGTGGCCAAAAAAAAATTTTTTTTGAAGACTTAGCAAATATCAAGCACTGTGCAACATACTGGGGAATACCTTGGTGGAAAGAATTACTAAGTCCCCACCATGATTGACTTCCCTCGTGGCTCAGATGGTAAAGCGTCTGCCTACAATGCAGGGGACCCGGGTTCGATCCCTGGGTCAGGAAGATCCCCTGGAGAAGGAAATGGCAACCCACTCCAGTACTCTTGCCTGGAAAATCCCATGGACGGAGGAGCCTGATAGGCTATGATCCTTGGATTCACAAAGAGTTGGACTTGACTGAACGACTTCACTTTTTCACTTTACCATGATTGAAGTTATAGTCCAGTGAAAGGAGAGTGAAAATAAATAATATTACAAATGACCAAATAATGAGAAAGGATGGTAACAATCTTAAAGGTATTTGGATGATAGGATAGAGTAGTGGTTATCAAACTTCAGAATACATTAGAATTGCCTGGGGGCTCATGAAAAACTTAGTGGATCCCTCACTCAGAGCATCTGATTCAGTGGGTCTGCGGTCAAACTCCAAATTCACATGTGTGATAACTTTCCGGGGGCTGCTGATGCTGATCTGGAGAGCTCTCTTTGAGACCAATTTTGAGACTCCCTGGGAGGAGGGGGAGGGGCCTTTCTTCAGCAGAATCTCCCAGGAAGTCTTCTCTGAGAAAGTGGCACCCGAGCCAGGAGGAAGTGGAAATAGGAGGTGGCTTTACGAAGGTCTGGGCAAGAGCACCCCAGGCAGAGGGAACACTGAAAGGACTGGCTGGTGAGAGGAACAGGGAGGAGGTCAGTGTGGCCCAAGGTCATGAGGCCACGGAGGGTGGCCAGGGGTGAGTGTTGAGAGGTGGGCAGAGGGAAACCAGGGAGGGCCTAATTGGGCATGGAAGGAATGTGGAGCTCCTTCTAGAAGCAGGGGCAAGCACTGAGGCTTTTAATCAGGGCAGAGGCATGACTGTGTATAGAATGGATTAAAGGAGACAGAGGTGAAAGTGAGGAGATAGTGGGTATCTGGAGAGATGCCTGGTGGCAGGGATAAGGCACTGGAGGTAGAGAAACTTCCCTCCTCAGGGGCCCCAAGCTTCTAGGCTCAAAACCCAGATTTTGACATCCTCCTGGCCCAGGGAGCTGGCTCTCCAGGAGGGAATGAGGAGAAAGAGAATTGGAGGGCAGGAGAGCAAAAGTCTCCTTGTCTGGGCTGAGAAGGTCCTGGGACCTGCGCAGATAGAATCAGCTAGGAAGCCCCAGTGCCTCTCATGCCTCTGTCCTGCACTGCCCCTGCCTACAGGCTGCCCTTGGGGATTTCTTCCAGAGCCACTCTGCTCATGCACTGTAACTTGATTTCTCTTAGATCTAGTGTGTGTGTGTGTGTGAGAGAGAGAGAGAGATTTCCCCTCTCAAACACCTCTGAGTAAGCCTCACCCAAGAACTCTCACCTTCCCACCTGGGACCCAAGTGACCCCTCCAGTCCCCTCACTCTTCTCTAAGCAGAAGACCACCTCTGAGCTTTTGCTCACTCCGTCCCTTCATCCTTTCCCCTCCACCCACCCAAATCCCACCTTCCAAGAAGCCTTCCTCAATGGTTCTGGTCCCTAAAGTTCCCCTCCTGACTTTCCCTGTCACTGATGGAGAGAACCACTTTTGTGCTCTAGGTGCATACAAAGGCATGGTGGTGTTTTGGGTTTCTCTCCTCATAGCCAAATAGCTCCTAGAACCCTCACCTCCAGAATCACAGAGTCTACAAGGTAAAAGGAGCCTCAGGGATCCTTCCACAACATCCCAGACAGGGGTTTACTATCAGCTTGTATGCCTCCAAATAATGAGGAATTCACTATCTTTCATGGAAAATTCATTCCATTGTCTGCCAGCTAAAGGTTTTAGAGAAAGTTTTCCCTTATTAAATCTCTTCCATATAACTCCACTGTGTGGGCTTGGTTCTGCCCTAGGGGTTACAAAGACAAAAATATCTAATGCCTTTTATAGAATAGTTCTTCAACTATTTGAAGAAGGCTTGTCTCTGCTTTAAGCCAGAGAGCCAGGATTCCCTCGACTGTGCCTCATAGAATGGAATCTTTTTCATCCATCTGACTCTGACTTTTTCATCCATCTGTCTTTTTTAGAATTTGGCCTGTCCCAGTGAGTATGGGAAGCTTAGTATGGATTACACACACACACACACACACACACACACACACACACACACACCCCTACATTATAAGGGAAGGAAAACAGTGTCTTCTAGCATGGAGTCCTGTCCTGCCTGCTCCCACACCCTTCCTGCCATGATCTCAGAATCACTCAGAGAAGACTCAGAAATTAGCTGCCTATGCCCACATTTAGGGTCCTGGGTGGCTGTGCCCAGCAACCCAGCCTTTGCAGGCCCCAAGTTAGGGGACTCAGGGGCCCTCTGTGCCCAGAATGGGCAGGGGAGTCATGCCCATGTCCCCACCCCCATCAGCCAACAGCGATGAAAGTGACATCATCCATGCAGTTCGAGTGGAGAAGAGTCCAGCTGGGAGGCTGGGGTTCAGTGTGCGGGGCGGCTCTGAGCACGGCCTGGGCATCTTCGTCAGCAAAGTGGAGGAGGGGAGCAGTGCAGGTGAGTGGGACCCCACGGGTGAAATCCTGGCTTAGGATGCGACCCCCTACTTCGGTGGTATGCAGAGCTGTTAGCAGGGATGAGAGGAGAGGACCGTCAGTTTTGGAGGGGCTGATCCAGTGGGGAGATGAAAGGGTCTAATGAATAGGTCCTTGGTCCCATGGGCTGATACTCAGACCCTACCTGGGGATCCCAATCTCATTGAAGAAGCTGTATCCCAGGGAGCTTCAGGGATGGGAGAGGCTCAGCCTCAACCTGGGGGACTTCTCCCCAGGGGCCCCTGCCCACCACCCCCTTTCCTGATACAGAGCGGGCTGGCTTGTGCGTGGGGGACAAGATCACCGAGGTGAATGGGCTGAGCCTGGAGAGCACCACAATGGGCAGCGCTGTGAAGGTGCTGACTGGCAGCAGCCGCCTGCACATGATGGTGAGACGCATGGGCCGCGTGCCGGGCATCAAGTTCTCCAAGGAGAAGACCACATGGTGAGCAGGCCTGGCCTCCACCCCCAGCCCAGCACCACCACCCAGAGCCATGGTGGGAGAGACCTAGAGCCCAGGGCTTCTGCACCTCCCATCCCCTGGTACTGGAAACACAGGGATCTAATGGTCTGACCTTGAAATGAGAAAAGGCTGTGTCTTTCCCCCAGCCCTCCTCTCAACACGGTGGCCTCAGGCCCCAGTGACCCTGCCCCTCTATGCTATAGCTGCTGCAGACCTGGAGACAGGGCAGTAGCTCTCTCCCGGGCCCAGGGAGGATTTAAAATAGAGCCTGGCAGTTCCGTGTGTGCCTACTAAGTCACTTCAGTGGTGTCTGACTTTTTGCCACCCCATGGGCCACAGCTTGCCAGGCTTCTCTGTCCATGGGATTATCCAGGCAAGAATACTGGAGTGAGTTGCCATGCCCTCCTCCAGGGGATCTTCCTGACCCAGGGTTCAAACCTGCATCTCTTACATGTCCTGCATTGGCAGGCGGGTTCTTTACCACAAGTGCCACCTGGGAAGCCCAAGCTGCTGCTGCCTCGGGCCTGAGGACAATATAGTATCTCTCCCACCTGGGCCTGGGGAGGATTTAAAATGGGGCTTGGCAGTTAGGGCTGCTCAATAAAGAAAGATTTCCGTGGTTTCCCTAACTTGATGAAATCTATGTCCCAGTGAAGATCTCAGGCCCCGCAGAGCAGTTCCTCCTTTCCTGCGCAATTGTCTTGGCTGCTGGGGGAGCGGGGTGGGTGGTGGTGGATGGGGGCCCGGGCTGAGGGCCCCGTGTGATTGTTCAGGGTGGATGTGGTCAATCGGCGACTGGTAGTAGAAAAGTGCAGCTCGACACCCTCCGAAAGCAGCTCAGAGGACGGTGCACGGCGCATCGTCCACCTCTACACAACCTCCGATGACTTCTGCCTGGGCTTCAACATCCGCGGGGGCAAGGAGTTTGGCCTGGGCATCTATGTGTCCAAGTGAGACTGGGGCAGGGGATGAGACGGAGTCGGGCTGGGGCCTGGGAATGCATCAGCAAGTGGATCCTGCCCAAAGACATGTCCCGGCGACCTAGGTTAGGGATAGGATCTGGAGAGGGGCCGGGGCTCACCAGGAGGAGGGTCAAGGAGTTTGACGAGGTCATCCCTGTGTTCAAGTGAAGAGTCTGGAATGGGCGGTGAGGGGAGGCATCAGATTGCCCCTTTCCTGACCCCAGAGTGGACCACGGTGGACTGGCCGAGGAGAACGGCATCAAGGTGGGAGACCAGGTCCTAGCGGCCAACGGTGTCAGGTTCGATGACATCAGCCACAGCCAGGCCGTGGAGGTGCTGAAGGGTCAGACACACATCATGCTGACCATCAAGGTGGGCAGGACTGTGGGAGTCAGGGAGAGGCCAGACTCTAGGAAGGACTTCCCAGACCAGTCTAGCACTTAATGCTGCCCATTGCTGTGCCACTTATGACTTTCCACAGCCTCCTGAGAGGCAAGGCAGGCATTGTCCTATCTCTCTTCACAGGAGAAGGAACTGAGGCTCAGAAAGGCAAAGAAACTCAGGAATCAGTCATTTACACAGCTGATCAGTAGCAGGACCTAGTTTCAGCCCACCTCCCCCACCCCCAGATGCAGTGGCCAGTGCCCCTTTGTATGAGTGGTGGAGGTCTTGGAGGGTAAGGAGAAAATGTCCTGCCCAGAAAGGGACATGGTAGGATCAGGACCTGGATGGTGGGTGTCCTAGGGCACAGGGCAGGACAGAGATTGGATTTCAGGGGAGGTACCTGAATTCATTATTCATGCGGGTCTCACACTTGCCTAAGGATCAAGTCCTTCTCACCCTGGCTCCCACAGGAGGTGATGTCTTCCTCTCCCCAGGCCCCAACCCTGGCCCCTGCCCTGGTCCTCTCCTTTCCAAGCCTTCATCCTTCTCCCCATTCAGTGCCTCCTCCGCCATCCCCCCACCACCTCTATTTCCCACCTCTCCCACATCCCATCTGTCCCTTTCCTTCCTCTCAAATTATCCCAAACATTCCTCTCCTCCCACTCTGCCCTCATTCATTCATTCAATACTTTTGAGTACCTACTATATGACAGCCATTATGCCAGGTATGGGGTGACAACAGTGAAACAGATAGACGAGGTCTCTGCTGCTGGAGGGAAACAGACAGACTAGATGCATGTGGATTGTGACGGCTGTTGTAAGGAAATTGATGGAGAGGTGGGATGGGGTAATCTGGGAAGGCCCTTTTAGCCAGGGGGATCTAAGGAGGAGACACCTGAAGAGCTGGCCATAAGATGAGCTGAAGGAAGAGAATTCAGGAAGAAGACACAGCACGTGCAAAGTCCTAAAGTGTAGAGGAAGTTGGCACATTCAGAAATGAAGCGGCTGGTGTGGCTGGAGTATGAGAGCAGAGTAATTGGGTTGAAAAGTTGACTGCTGTCCCATTGCTCCCATATTCTTACCCTCTCTTCCCACTCCCTGCTCACTCACTCCCCTCTGCCCTCCTATCCCCACCATACCCTCCCCAGGAGACCGGCAGGTATCCTGCCTACAAGGAGATGGTCTCTGAGTATTGTTGGCTGGACCGATGTAAGTGACCAACTTCCCGAGGTTGGAGGGAAAGGGCCCTAAAGTGGAACTGGGATCTCTGAAGAATAAGTGGGAGGGGCACCAAAATCTCCTCGGGACTCCTGTCTCTGGGCTCCCCTCTAAGAAGTTGCAGGTTCTGATCCAGGCTCTCCTGGGGGCAAGTCTGGGGGTGGTTGGAGAAGTGCCTTGCCTAAGGTCCCGCAACCAGTTAGCAGGACTGCTGAGTAGTGGCTGGTTCCCGAGACCCCATGCTCACAACCCCGCTGCCACCTAGCACTCCCACTTCAAGCCCACGAGTGGGCTGCAGCCCCGGCAGGGCCCCAAAGCCACCCGGCCAGGCCTCTGAGATGCCCCTGCCCTCCCCACTGCCCGCAGTGAGCAACGGGGCGCTGCAGCAGCTGTCCCCCGCCTCGGAGAGCAGCTCCAGCGCCTCCTCCTTCACCTCCAGTGCCCCCTACAGCTCGGCTGAGGGCTCCCTGCCCTCAGACCGCATGGATGTCTGCCTGGGGCCTGAGGAGCCTGGCAGCAGCTGGGGCCCGGGCTGGGGGCGGGCGGACACAGCCATGCAGACGGAGCCGGACGCGGGGAGCCTCGTGGAGACCTGGTGCAGCGTGCGGCCCACAGTCATCCTCAGGGACACCGCCATCCGTTCCGACGGCCCACCACCCACCCGCCACCTTGACTCTGCACTCTCTGAGTCCCCCAAGACTGCTCTGTTGCTGGCCCTCAGCCGACCCCGGCCCCCCATCACCCGCTCCCAGAGCCACCTGACCTTGTGGGGTATGTGGGGGACAAGTTGCTGCTGCTCCCCCCAAAAGCTCTGGGTCCAAAATCTGTCTTGCACCCTGTACTGGGCCCCAAACTTTCCTTTGCACCAGGCTTTGCCCAGCCATAGCTCCAGAACACACCCAGATCCTGCTTTGGGTTCCATTTTAAACTAGTCCTGGGCCCCAAACCAGCCCTAACCCAGACCCTCCATCCTTGGGCTCCCAGACCTGTCCACACACACACACACACACACACACACACACACACACACACACACTCCTTACATAGTTGGAGCTGTGGGTGGGGATGAGGTGGGAAGTTGGAAGAGGAACCCCATCCCCATCTTCATCCCCACCTCCCACACGGCTGCAGATCCTGTCTGCCCCCGACTCTCCCTTCTCTCTGCCCCTCCTCACACCCCTGCCCCTAGTCCTTCTCTTCTGCCCACCCCTCCCTCGTGTCTGCAGAGGAGAAGAAGCAGCGGAGGAAGGAGAAGTCAAGGTCCCCTGGGGAGAAGGGGGCCCTGCAGCGCTCCAAGACCCTGATGAACCTCTTCTTCAAGGGAGGGCGGCAGGGGCGCCTGGCAGGGGATGGGCACAGAGAGGCCTGGACGCTGGACAGCAGGAGCCCAGCCAAGCCCCGCCCTCACCTGGACCTGGAGAAAGGTAGGTACTGGGTGGGTCAGACGCGAGGACAGAGGAAAAGTCGACTTGCTATTCCACAGCTCTGAGTCTGAATCCTACACTGGCTCATCCCAGCTGTGAGCCGCCACCCTGCCCTGCAAGCCACATGAGTAAACAGGAGTAATAATACCTGTTGGTGCTAGTGGTAAAGAACCTGCCTGCCAATGCAGGAGACATGGGTTAGATTCCTGGGTCAGGAAGATCCCCTGGGAAAGAAAATGGCAACCCACTCCAGTGTTCTTGCCTGGGAAATCACATTGACAGAGGAGCCTGGAGGGCTATGGTCCACAGGGCTGCAAAGAGTCCGACACGACTGAAGCAACTTAGCACACACACACACAATACTATTTCTTTAGGAATAATGATGAATCAGTGAATCAGTGTATGTTAATCACTTAGTACATGGTCTGACATACAATAGTTGCTCAGAACATGTAGTGGTCCTTGTTGTACTGCTTCATCTTCCCATTTTACAGAAGGGAAAACTGATAAGAGTCACAGCACAGACAAGAAGACCTTGGGTCAGATGCCCATGCTCTTGGTGCTCTTGGGAGGCAGGGCACTCCTTTCCTAGAGCATTTGGCTTCATCTCCCCTGGCCAGAACTCCACAGGCTCTAGCCAGTTCTATTTTTAAACTTTAATTTTTTTTTTTTTTACTTTATAATATTGTATTGGTTTTGCCATACATTGACATGAATCTGCCATGGGTGTATATGTGTTCCCCATCCTGAACCCCCCTCCCACCACCCTCCCCATCCCATCCCTCTGGGTCATCCCAGTGCACCTTGTATCATGGATCGAACCTGAACTGGCTCTAGCCAGTTCTAGAACCACCTAGAGCAAGGCCATTGGAGAAGGAAATGGCAACCCACTGGAGAATCCCAGGGATGGGGGAGCCTGGTGGGCTGCCGTCTCTGGGGTCGCACAGAGTCGGACATGACTGAAGTGACTCAGCAGCAGCAGCAGCAGCAGAGCAAGGCCATTTCTAGACCAAGGCCCAGGCAGGAGGGCCTAAACAGGCTTCACTCATGTCAAAGGCTTCCTGAGGACTCTTCCAGAGAGCATCTCTTCTCTCTGGTGAGGTTCAAAGGCTGGACCAAAAGTGAATAAATTGAGACTCTTGGGGTTGTCTGTGAGAAAAACTTAATTCAAGCTAGCTTTAAAAAGCACTTCTTGGTTCAGCTATGGATGTAAACTGGGTCTAAAGGTTTAAACAGTCTCCTCAGCCATCTTCACTCTTCATCTTTTGGTTCCTCTTTCCCCTGGTTTGTCTTCATCTTGCTGGCTTTGCCTCTTGAAGGTAAGTGGTTGTGCCACTGTTGCTTAGCAACCCCGGGGGAAAGAGCCTCTCCTTAAATAGTTCCAGATGATGTCCCAGGCTCTGGTTTGCCCAGCTGGGATCACATGCCCAACACATCACTTGTGACCTGGGAGAGAGAGAGGGTGCTTTCATTGGCCAGCCTGGTTCATGTGTCCACCCTGGAGTACAGGGACTGAGAATGCTGGGGGTGGGGGATGGGATGGATCCCCTGGTGAAATCAGGGTGCTGTTTCTGGAAGGGAGAGTGAATGTTGGGTAGGCAAAGAGGGGATGGGCCTGCCCCTGCCTGGGTCTCATGGGAGAGACAATCCCTTCAACTCAGGGCAGTCTAACCCCCTCCCTAAACTCATCTCTCTTTTCACAGCCCCCAAGGCCTTTCTCTCTCCTGGTTCTCTTCCCAGTTCTCTGGCTACCCCTCTCCCTCTTCAAAGGCTCCTCTTTTTCTCTCTGTGCCCTGAAGGTAGGTGATTTGCCCTTGGGGTTCTTCCATCCATTCATTTGCTTTCCAATGGACCTCTATGAGCCGGGCACACACTGGGCCCTCTCTTGATCCAAAGCCTTTACTCCCTCCCCACTGCCTGTGAATGAAGCTCCTGGCCTGACCTTGGCCTTCAAGACCCGCCTCAATAGCCTGGCCTCTTGCTTCCCAGTCCTACCACATTCCAGCCTTGAACTCTCCATTCCAGCCCATGATCCAGCTAGTTCTGAGTCCCCAACCCCCATTTTCAGATGGGAGACCAGGGCTGCAACTGAGCCTCTTTCTTCTTCTTAGCAGGGGGAGTGGGGCCCGTGCAGAAGTTTGTCACCTGGAGGCTGAGACGTGGTAATGCTTGCTTCCCCCTTCTGAGCCTGGTCTACAATAGAGCTGCAATGGGGTGCATGTTGGGGGTGCTAAGAGACTTTGGGTTACTCTCATGGTCAAGCATGGGGTATCAGACAGATTGAGAGGTGCACATCAGGGGCAACTAAAAGAATTGGCTATGCCTTCCAAGAACATAGGGTTACAAATAGACATTGGGGTGCATTTTTTGAGGACTTGGAGCTTAAGCTGGGACTCCCAAAGACAGATTTTTGGGGAGATGAGGGAGGGGGCCTTGCTAGAACTTCAGTGGTGTAGACTAGCATGACATTACATGTTCAGGGGGCCCAGGGGCTCTGGGCCAGGGCTCAGCTAAGGAGCAGACTGGGCTAGGGATCTGGGATGGGGCCTCAAAGGCCTGAATTGGAACTCCAGTGATGGGCAGATTGCTGTGGGAGACCATGGCAGGGAGCATCCGGGCTAGGCTGGGATTCCGCCTGGGGAACCTGGGACCCTTAGCCAGTCTATTCTGGAGTCTGACCCCACTGAGGAGAGCCCCTGCCTTGGCTTCTGATGGCTCCTGGCTCCTTCACTGTATCCTTTTCCTCCTGCCCTGCAGACCGGGAGAGGGGCCGGGCTCTGCTCTCTGCCAGGTCTGGGAGCCCCTCCAGCCACCTGCCCAATGTGGATGAGCGGGTGCAGGCCTGGGAGAGCCGTCGGCCTCTGATTCAGGACCTGGCCCGGCGATTGCTGACCGATGATGAGGTGCTGGCTGTCACCCGCCACTGCTCCCGGGTGAGCCACCAGCCCACTCTCAGCCCCAGTACGTGGTCACTCAGCCACCCAACCCCTCATTCATTCAGGCCACTATCTGCGTTTAACACTGTGAGCCTAGTGGTAAGCAAAGCAGAAGTCACCCCTGTGACATGGTTGCTCAGGAGTACACACAGACACATGGATACACACACTGAGTTTACAGTCAGGAAGGAAAGACAGATAGTAACTAGAACCTAAGCACCCACAGAGACAAATCATGTGAAGTCTTATGAAGGAAAAGGTCATGAGAAAATAACCTGAGGCACAAACTAGATGGTGTGGTCTGGGAGGGCCTCCGAGAGGAGGTTATATTTAAGCTGAGGAGAGAAGGAGCCAGACCAGCCAGGTGATGAGTTTGGGACCTCAGTCCCTGCAGTCACCTGCTCTGTTTTCTATTCTCTTGTAAACCTCAGCCTTCCCCAGCTCATGCCTCCTTCCACTCCTGGGTCAGCCATCAGGCCTGGCCTCTCCCCTGTTACCCAAGTAAGCAATCTTTTGTTCTCCCAACATACCCCAAGCCTCCCTCAATATCTGCACTGTTCCTCACTGTTCCTTTCCACTTCAGACAGAAGCAGAGGTTCCCACCGTAGGGTTGAGGGTAGATTTGAGGGAGTCTTTGTGGCCTGAATGTTGGGGAGACTGTAGGAGGCATGGGTCACTCCCTCCAGGAGAAGTGGAAGTCCCTCTCCTCTCCTTCCGTCTCAAGAAGCCCCAGGTTTCCTGCGATGGGTTCCCTATACTGCATCTGCATCAGTGCATGCGTGATCCTCTGTACCAGCGCAAACGGAAGAGTTTCAGGAAATTGTTTGTGGTTCCCCCCCACTCCCTCACCTTGGTCAGGGTGGGGCTGTGTTATGTCTGTGTGATGTGTACATTTGTTTATCTGGGTTTGTGTTGACTTGACTATATGATTTGGGCTTCCCTGTCCGCTCAGTGGTGAAGAACCCTGCTGCCAATGCGGGAGACACAGGTTCGATCCCTGGGTCAGGAAGATCCCCCGGAGAAGTAAATGGCAACCCACTCCAGTGTTCTTGCTGGGAAATCCCCAGGACAGAGGAGCGTGGCGGGCTACACTCCATGGGGTCGCAAAGAGTCAAGACTTAAGGACTAAACAACAGCACTGTATGATTGTATCTGTGTGCATGTCACTTTCATGCATTGGAGAAGGAAATGGCAACCCACTCCAGTGTTCTTGCCTGGAGAATCCCAGGGACGGCAGAGCCTGGTGGGCTGCCGTCTACGGGGTCGCACAGAGTCGGACACGACTGAAGCAACTTAGCAGCGGCAGCAGCATGTCACCTGGAGACTGAGGCCCAATACTTCATGCAGCCTTTTCCCAATGCTTGATTTACAGCAGAGCTACATGTGGAGATGCATGTTGGGGGCAGCTAAAGGCCTCTGGGCTAAATTCACTTGAGTGTCACGCTCAGCTTAGTGTGCCAAGTAGGGCTGAATGTACCGTCTTTGTAAGCCTGCGACACTAGACTCTGGCCACCAGGTGGCGCTCTGTATCAGTTTCTTTGGATGCTGTTCCCCCATCCCTCTGCTCCTCCCTCCGTGCCCAGACCGGGAAGGCCTCTCCCAGAGCCTCGTAGCACCTAGGCAGCAATGCCCACCACCCGAGTCTGACCCAAGCCCCACGCATACCAAGAGATCAGACCTTCGGGGTAGTGTCCTGGCTGGAATGATTAGTAAAGCTCCCTTAGATGTGTGGTCCTGAACCCCAAGCCTCCCTTCTATCTCCCACTCTGAGCCATCTCCCCACAGCCTACCGACCAGGCATTATAAACTACCTGTCTGATCACTTTACAAACTCCCCAAACCCTCTTGCAGCCTCCTGTCTTTGGCAGAATAGAGTACAAGTTCCTTATCCTCACATTCAAGGCACTCCCTGATTTGACTCCCCAGCTCACTAACCTCTGCTTCCGCACGGTCACCATGTCATCTTCCTTGGGTAAAACATGTAACATGGTTTATACAGGCTAACACTGCGCAGCTCTAGGAGCACCGCCTGTACTGCAGTCACAGCCCGCACAGCCTATATCGAGGCCCCTTCATGTACCCTGTGTGCATGAGTGCGTGTGTCCTCTGTCCATGGCATTCTCCAGACCAGAATACTGGAGTGGGTTGCCATGCCCTCCTCCAGGGGATCTTCCTGACCCAGGGATCAAACGCCCATGTCCTGGATTTTCTGCATTGCAGGCGGATTTTTTACCCACTGAGCCACAGGGGAAGCCCTGTTAAACTTCTATGAACCCATTACTCCACATCACCCTTTCTTCTCAACTTTCTTGTATTTCTTTCATTTATGCATAAGAGTCAGTGTAAATGCCACCACCTCCGTGAAGCTTTCTCTGATCTTCCCGCTCTCCTCTGAGACTCCCTCTGAGCCGTCACCAGTGGTTTGTAGTTTACTGGGGCTTGTGGCTCTTTGTCGTTGTGTCCCTACTGCCCAGTACAGGACCAGGCACTTAGTGGATGCTGAACGCAGGATTGTGGACTTGAAGTGTCTGCACATATGCGATCGGTTCTCTGCCATTACGTGTATCTCTCTCCAGACAAAAGGGGGTGTATTGTCCGTATGTGTATGTGCGAGTCCCTGCAACTTTGTGCGCGGTTTAGGGCCACACACACACGTTTAATTTCCAGCTATTTGTGAATGTCTCACTCTGGCCACCAGGGTGTGCTGTTTCCCAGTGTCCTGTGTTTGCCGGGGATGCTCTGTGTGTGTCCGTCGTGGCACTAGGGGGCAGTGTGCTATCCAAGTTGGGTGACTCCCAGTATTCAGTTTGTCAGTTTGCGACGGTGGGGTGTGGCTGGAGGCATCCGGGCAGTGCCAGGCAGAAATGCCTCCACTACCCTGGCTAAAGACTGGAGAGACTTTCTATAGGGCCACTCCTTCCCCAAAGTCCCCATTCCAGCCTTGAACAAAGCCTAATTTGTCGGTCTGTATGCAGACACAAGCTGGGACAGCCAGGCACACAGCCTAGCCTTTGGCTCAAATTCCTTCCTTCAGCCTGGGAGGTGGGGGTGGGGAGGAGAGTCCACTCCCTGCATATCCTTTTCCGGTACTGTAGTAGGTAGGAGCCAGATTTCTCAATTTTCAATTTCTCTTCACACTTCCTCATCTGTATGGCCTGGGGCAAAGTCCTCTCTGAGCCTCAGTTCCCTCATCTGTAAAACAGGAATAACTGATGTCATCTCTCAAAGTGGGAGACCATGTGTAGAAGGCCTAGAAAAAGGCCCAAAGCTGTTATTGGTGTTGCTGTAACCGTTCTGTCATTATTATTGCACGTTCCACCCAGTCACCGAGTAAGACCATCCTGTGAGCAGCCCGGGCCTGGGGGAGAACCTTTCCTAAACATGGGGACCCCCACATGCCCAGGCATGCCCCCTCACCGGGCTCCGGAGGTCCCTGCTGCTATCTGACCTGTGGTGCCTCTCTCTGCAGTACGTGCACGAGGGCGGCGTGGAGGACCTAGTGAGGCCCCTGCTGGCCATTCTGGACAGGCCGGCAAAGCTGCTGCTGCTGAGGGACATCAGGTGGGGAGGGCTTGGGGGCAGGGAGGGGACCCCCGATACCTCCCCTAACCTCTCCAGGGTTGAAGCCCCTCCAGGCCCCCCTGGAACTGAGCCCTGCCCACACCTCATCTCTTACCCTCCCCCAGGAGTGTGGTGGCCCCCACAGACCTGGGTCGCTTCGACAGCATGGTGATGCCTGTGGAGCTGGAGGCTTTTGAGGCCCTCAAGAGTCAAGCAGGTCAGCAGCCAGGGGGCAGGACTGAGGCTCCTGAGCCTCAAGTGGGGCTGGGGGCAGGCGCGGGGGTCGGGGGGGGGTGGTGCTCCCAGGGGAGAGGGGCAGAGACGCCTGGGCTTTTTCAGCTGTGTCCCTCAGGGAGCCTTGTTCCTAACCTGCTCTCCTCTCCAACCAGTTCGGCCTCCTGCCTTGAGACCAACCCGACAAGACACACTACCCAAGCGTCACCTCATCACCCCCGTGCCTGGTCAGTCAGAGTCCCAGAGCACAGGGAGGGGGCACACCCCAGGGGGACTCGGGCAGGGAAAATGGGCATTCCACCCCTGTTCCCACATAGGACTTCGTGGCTTCAGAGATACGTGTGGTGTGGTTCCCTGAAGGGAATCCCTCATCTGCCAGGACTATTTTTATCACGTCCACTAACCATCTGTACTATTATTTACTTACTAATTGGTTTTAAAACCCACTCACTTGTTAAATCATCTCATTCTATGCAATAATCTCTGAGAAATTACCAGCTTGGGTGTGGGAGTCATATTTTTACTCAGACATGATAAAATAAAACTGTAACTATTCCAATAGAAAGTATTTAAATACTTTTGCAATAGAACGGGGCAGCGTCCCTCACTGTGGGACACACTGCCGTAAGAGCACCCCCAGGTCTCCCTACCCCCACGCAGTGAGGACTGGGCTCTGGCCAAGCAGTTTGGGCTGTTGAGGAGAGGGCAGCCTGACCTTGGCCCTCTTCCCCAGACAGTCGTGGCGGCTTCTACCTGCTCCCTGTGAACGGCTTCTCAGAAGAGGAAGAAGATGGGGAGCTGAGGGAGCGGCTGGGGGGCCTCCAGGTCTCCCTGGGTGCCTCTGCCCCCCGCCACCCTCATAAAGGGATCCCCCCTCTCCAAGACGTGCCAGTAGATGCCTTTGCCCCACGCCGAAGCGCCTGCACACCCCCTCCCCAGCCACCTCCCGTGGCTCCCCGGCCCCCGAGGCCTAACTGGCTGCTGACCGAACCGTTGACCCTAGAGGACCCTCGGCAGAGCCGGAGCCAGGGCCCAGCCCAGAGCTGCAGCCGTAGCCGTAGCCGTAGCCGCAGCCGGGGCCGAGGCAAGTCCCCGGGCCGCAGGCACTCCCCATCCCCGGCACCCATCCCCACTCCTAGCACAGCCAATGGGCGCTACCACAAGCCTCGAAAAGCCAGGCCCCCTCTGCCACGACCTATGGATGGGCAGGTGGCCAAGGCATGGGGCAGTCAAGGGCCCTCTGAGAATGGAACTGGCAGGACAGGTGAGGAGACAGCCACGAAGGTCCCTAGTGGGGAGCTGAGGACTGTCACGCTGTCCAAGATGAAACAGTCCTTGGGTGAGTCCTGGCAGGACGGGGCCTGGTCGGGGGTGGGGGCTCAGATGTGGGTGAGGTTGGTGGGCTTGGTGTTGGGGTGTGACTTGGGGACCTGGGACAAGGGAAAGAATCAGGGTATAGTTGGGAAGGTCTAAATTTGGGAGGCTTAGGATTCGAGTGAGTTGAGGATGGAGTAGTAGTAGAATCCGGGGGTTGACTTGGGGGGCTCTCTATTTGGGCATGTGTCCTGGGTTCTCCAGGGAGCTCTAGGCTTTAGGGATGTGGCTGCACTGCACCCAGTGTTTCTCCCTCTCACTAGGCATCAGCATTTCTGGGGGCATTGAGTCCAAGGTACAGCCCATGGTGAAGATAGAAAAGATCTTCCCCGGGGGCGCCGCCTTCCTCAGCGGGGCCCTTCAGGTGAGTGAAGGGCACCCAGACCCACTCTTTAGGCCCAGATCTGAATTCTGGCAGGGGGCAGGACCAGTACATGCTCATCTTCCAGCCAGACATGTGTAGACTAGGTTGTGGGAGGAGGCTTGGAGCAGGGGGTTAAGCTGCAGGTTGAGCAGACCTAGGGGAAAATCTGTGCCCTCATGCCAGCCTGGGCCTGAGGCTGGCCCATCCTATTCCACCCCTAGCCCCAAGGGACAAAAGACCATTGTCTGTGCCCCACCCTGCCCCCATCGGGCTCTGGACACAAAAGTCCCATTGTCCATCCCCTCCGCCCAGTTGGGGAGGAGTGTCCCAGCTGGTGGAGGTGAGAGGTTGGGAGTGGGGTGGTGCTGACCTGAGGAGGGAGGTCTGTGATTCTCTCACCCTCATCCCAGGCTGGCTTCGAGCTTGTGGCCGTGGATGGAGAGAGCCTGGAGCAGGTGACGCACCAGCGGGCAGTAGATACCATCCGCCGGGCTTATCGAAACAAGGCTCGGGAGCCCATGGAGCTTGTGGTCAGGGTCCCCAAGCCTGGCCCACTGCCCTTGCCCTCTGACTCGTCAGCCCTCAATGAACAGCGGCTTCCTGCTGACCATTCCCCTGCCCACTGACCCCTTGATGGCACTCCAGCTGCCTCCCAGAACTTCCCATTAATGCCCTTCCCACCCAAACCTAGACCCCTCCTGCTGACGCTGGGCTTCTCCAGCTGACCCCAAGCCCAGGCCTCTCTCCAACCCTCCTGCCTCCTGACACTAATCCGATTCTCCCCAACTATCCCATAACTCTTCCCCCTGACCTCGGAGAATCCTCCTGCCACCCCCCAGACATCACCTAACCTCTTCAGGCTTCAGGAACCTCCCACTCCTGCCTGCCTTGCCTTCTCCACACCGGTGGCTCAGACCCCCCCACCTCGCATCTCCCTCCCCAGTTGTCACTAGGGCTCTGCCCGGTCCAGATAAACTCAGTGTCAAGGACAAGGTGCTACTGGGTAGCCGTGTCACCAGCTCACTGCCCCCAACTCCCCAAGACAGGAAGAGGACACCCAGGGTCTGGAGGTGGGGATTGGTATGCACTTTGTTATGATTCCCTGAAACAGTGAGGGACAGGGACTCTCAGAGATGGCCCTCAAGGGGGTCACCCCATCCAGCCCCCAGCAGTGTTCTGTTCAAGGGAGAGAAAGGTCTTTTCTAGTTTCTCAAACCCTGAGAGCCCATTTCATGTTGTAGTCCACCAGGACCTCAGATTTTCTACTGGGTTTGTCCTTCCCCATCACCCTTTCCCTCCTGAAGATCTCTATGAGGGGTAGGGGAATAGCCATCAAATAAAAGGGCACGGGGGTCAAACAAGTTCCCCTAATCTTTATCCACCACACTCATCCTTTTTTAAAAACAAAAAAAAATTTTTTTAATTTTTTTCTTTGGGTTTGTACAAGAAATTTACAATGTGAAAAATATACAAGTGAAAAACGAGGCCAAAAACCTGGGTGTGGGGAGGGGCCACTTGGTCACAAACACAAATAAACATTTCTGAGTTCTTCCTTTGGTCTGACTACAGCCCCCTCTCCCCAGGAGAGGGGCTGCAGAGCTGGGACCTGGAGATCAGACCCCAGTCCCAGCCCTGTCCCCCAAAATGGGCAGGGTTGGGGGCAGGCACATCTGGAGCAGCTGGCGCTATCTGGCTCACTCTGGCTTTGGGATGGTGGGGAGCACGTGGAGATGAGGGAGCCCCTTCCTTTTCCGAGCCCCCTGGCTGAGCAGGCTGGGAGTGCTGGGGGTGTGTGGGGTTGGCAGAGTAGCAATGGCAGTATTTGGGGAGTGAATGAAATAGGTGGAGTGAGTAGGAGCCTTTGTGTAACAGTGGACATAGGGACCTTCAGGGAGTCTGATCCAAGTCATCGGGCAGCCCTGAGTCCTTGGCAGGGGCCCAGAGGCCTGCACCCCAGGGACTAAAGGCCCTTGGGCCCTCAGACTCTGGGGCCCTCGGGGGATCTGAGGCTGCTGCCTGCTTTCAGTAGACCTCCGTGCAGAGGCGGGTGCTAAGGCCCTAGATTTCGGTGGCAGTGATCTCCTCCAGGCAGATGCAGGGCGCTGGCTCCGCCAGGCCCAGGTCTGCGAGTTCCCGGGCCTCCAGCTCCAGACTGAGCTGCTGCAGCTCCTGCTCCAGCTGCCGGTTACGTCGGTACATCTGGATGTAGTTGTGCTGCAGCTGCTTCTGGTAGCGGATCACCTGCTCCTTCTCTGCCTGCCAGGCCAGCCGCTCCCCCTCGAAGCTGTCCCGCTGCTCCTCGCCTCGCCGCCGCTCCCGCTGTAACTCTGCCCGGAGCCGCTCCACCTGGGCCCGTAGGCTGCCCCCGACCCCGGCGGCGGCCCGCTGTGCCTTGGCCTCATCACTCTCTGCCAGGAGGAATGGGTCAGCAGCGGCAGGTGGCACAGGGGGTTCCCGGAGTCCGGCGGCCTCACTGTCCAACTGCCCAGCTTTCTCCCGCAGCCGCTCAGCCTCTTGACGGTGCCGCTGCAGCTCCTGGGAACAGGCCTCCAGCTCCAGCTCCCGTGTTCGGGCCGCCTCCTGGAGGCCCCGTGCCCGGCCCTCACTGACCCGAAGCGCTGCCCGGGCCTCCCGCAGTGCCACGCGCAGGGCCACCAGCTCGCTGCCCTTCTGTACCAGCTCTGCCTGAGATTCCTTCAGTTGCTGCTTCAGCAGGGAGATCTCACCTGACTTCTGGCACACCTAGGGGTAGGAGACAGTTGGAAAAGATGGTGAGAAGGTTCTCCCAGGTGGCCAGGCCCTGACATCAAGCTGGGCATTTGGGGAGAGGCAGTTTGATCACTGTACCTATTTTACAGATGAAGACACTGAGGCAGCTATTCATTGGCTAAGGTGGAATATAGACCCAGATCTTCTTCTGGTTTCAAAGCTGGGGTCTTTAAACCATCATGAAGCACCAGCTTCATGCGGGTTTGGCAGGAGTGGAAGCAGCAAAGGGCAGTGGCTGCATTTCCAGTTGGGAGGCACAACAGTATCTTGGTGGAAAGCATAGATGCTAACTAGAGCCGGACTGCCTGGGTTCAGATCTCAGCTCCGCCACTGTGTGTGCAGTGTGATCTGAGGCTCCATCCCTTCTGGGTCTCCTTTTCCTCACCGACGAAATGAGGGTGTGAACAGCACCCAATTCACAGGGTTATTACAAGGATTAGACGATACTCTATATTACATGCTTCAAGTAGCAGTACCTGTCAAGGAGTAAGCACTACATTCTCATTCTTACTATTGGTGGGAAGGCAGTGGATGGGAATGTCACTGGCTACCTGAGCACTTAGAGCAGAGCCATGAGGAGAACGAATGTGGAGGCCCCCAAGGAGACCCATACCCAGAAAGGGAGGTCAGAGGGTGGAGCCTCATCTCACAAAGGTGAGCAAGGGGAGGCCCTCTGGGGATGGCAGGTGAGGGGATGTGGCTGGGCCCCTCCTTTCAAGCCTTACCCCCTCACTGAAGGCCCTGCTCCCTGCTCCTCCTGGTACAGCTCACCTCCCACTTGGTCTCCTCTAGCCGTGGCCCGAGCTCCCGTTGCTCCCGCTCGAAGGCGGCGCAGCGCCGCTCCAGCTGCTCACGTTCCTGCAGCAGCTGCGCAAAGTCGTCCTGCAGCTGCCGCTTCTCCTGCTGCAGCTGGAACACCTGAAGCTGCAGCAGCTGTTGGGCCCGCTGGGCCCGGGCCACACCATCCTCTCGCAGAGCCTCTCGCTCACGGGGCCAGTGCCGTTGCCGCTCCTCGTACACCTGCAGGCGAGAGGGCAGGCCTGGGTCCTGGAGGCTCCCCCACACCTCGAACCCTGGCCACCCCTGGCACCCCAGTCACCAACTGCCCTGGTGGCCCACTGTCCTGGGCTTAGGGAAGGTGGATTCAACAGTGACAATAACTAGGATACCAACAGTAACAACTACTTTTATGAAAAGACAACAATAGCAAGCGTGTGGCACTTCCCAGGTGCCAGGCATTGATCTAAGCACTTTACACCCTTTTCCCTGCTTAATCCTTAATGATAACCCTCAGGTCAGGAATATCCCCATTTATGGTGAGGAAATTGAGGCTCAGTACAACTGAGTAACGTGCTCAAGTCTGAAAGACAGTATATGGTGGTGCCGTGTTAACCACTCTACAGTTTAAGCCAGACAGCTGGGGTGGGGCTGGGGGTCACCAGCCCAACACCTGCCTCTTGGCAGACAGAAATGCATCTTGTATGCCCAGCACCTGTGGATGTCCTGCCATGCCACCCCCATCACTGCCACTGACCACACCTGGCACATGGTCACCTCACTCTCGTCCAGACTGTCCCGCAGCTGCTGCAGCTCTGCCTCCCGGTCTCGGAGCTTTCCTTCCAGGACACAGTGCAGCAGGGCCTCGTCCGAAGGGGGTGGAGGGGGTGGGGGCGGTGGTGGGGAGCGTTCCCCACAAGAGCTGCTGTCAGGGGAGGCCCGGGGACCGCTGCCCAAGAGCCCCCCAGCCATGCGACCCCCCAGGGAGCCTGTGCTCTTGCTGGAGGAAGATCGGCCGCTGTCTGAGTGGGAGGGCCCGGTGGGGGCTCCTCGGGCTGGCCCCGGCAGGATGCCCCGCCCAGGACCGTGGGAGGGCAGGTGCCCGCCTGGGGAGTTGGTAGCTGGCTCGGCACCCCCGGTGCTGTAAGTGGGCAAGCTGGACAATGAGTTTCGGCCAGAGTCAGACAGAGTCCCCGATGGGCAGCCGCTGGCCCAGCCACTCAGTATCAGGGGTTTGTCGGCAGCCGAGGAGGAGGAGGAAGAGGAGGAGGAGGCCGGGCCCCCGAACAGCTGCGTTAGGCTGCCTTGGCTCCCCGACGGTCCGGTGGCCCGAGGACCCAGGAAGCTAGGTAGGGATGGTACCCCTCGAGGTTTGGGCAGCACTGGCTTGAAGGCTGTTGGGCGGATCACAATTTTCTCCATGTTCTGAAATGAGGTGCCATTTGACAATAGGGATGAGCCGCCCAATCTCTCGAAGCCCTTATCACACTCCCTGCCCTCCCATCCAGGGCCCCCAATCCCCATATAGTAATAACAATTGCTACCACTGGCTGAGGGCCTCCTGTGTCAGCTTTACTTACGTCAGGCAACTTAAAATGTACCTCTCAGGTCATTACAAAAATCCATGCAAGCAAAATATCATCGCTATTGCATACATAGATGAGGAAATGGAGGCTGAGGGAGTTACAGGCTTTGCTCAAATGCAAACACACAGTAGCTATATAAAACAGTATTTCTAAGACGCTAACATTTATTGAGTACCTATTATGTGCCAGGCACTATGCTAAACACTTTACACATATTATTAGATTTAATTCTCACAACAATCCTATGAGAGTTGACCTGTTACCTCCATTTTACAAACACAGAAACTGAGGCTCAGAAAGGTTAAATGATGTCCCTGAGTGAGGTAGAGCTGGGATAAGAACCCAAGTCTGGTGAATCTGGAGCCCATACTCCTTCCTATAAATAGGTCTCCAAATTTCAGCTTCTCCAGGGGACCTCTGATTCCACCCAGACCCTCAAAGGAAGGGCTGGTCCTCACCTTCTCTAGCTTTCCAGAGACAGGAATGAGCTTTGGTGGGGGACCACGGAGGTGGGCATTGCGTGCCCGCTGCTCTCGGGCATCTTCAAGGTCACTGCTTGGGCTGGGGGGTGACTCTGTCCGGAAGTCCTCGTTGATGTAGGTAAAGTTGGTACCAGGGACAGCCTTCCTGGGGGGCACAGCTGGGCACAGTGGCTCCTGTGCCTCGTAGCCACCCCGCAGCAGCCCATCCTGCTGGCGGAAGAAGGTGGGTCCAGGGGGACCATGGTGGCGAGGAGGAGCCGGCCCCCCGGGGCAGGGCCGGCCTGAGATGAGGCTGCTCACGCTGCCCATGGCTGGAGCTTGTGGGGCAGTAGCGGCCTCAGGAGCGGGTTCCAGGGGCACTGGCAGTGTCTGCACAATGGCCATGGCAGCAGAGGCTCAGGCCTGGCCAGGGGCCTCCAGGGAAACCTGTGAGCAGGGAAGTGGTATCAGAGTCTCTCCATCTTGAGCTCCCTTCCTGTGTGAAGTCCTGAGTCCCTCCTGGTCCTTAGTCTCTGGTCAAACGGCCCACCCAACATCAGTGAAAAGCACTGATATCCTCCCCCTAACACATCCCCTCTTGCATCTTGGCAAGAACCTCCATCCTCCCTGGGCTCCAGACCACTGTCCAATTCTGGTCTGAATAGGGCTAAGGACTGAATCTATCAAGCAGGGATGATGAGGGAATGGGGGTCCCACAGAGGCCAGGAATCAGGGAGGGAGCCCTCTGTACCAGCTCCTGGCACTGGTCCCTGTTCCACTGGGACAGGTGGACTCATTAGATGCAGTCTGGGCAAACTCAGGGGTGCAGTCTGCAGCTCAAAATGGTAATTAGGGAACAAAGAGCTAAGGTCAGGCAGTGCCCAGCCTCACCCAGCTGGGCCTCAGTTTCTCCCAGACAGAGAGGCGGCAAGGGTGGAGCTGGTCAAACAAGAACCAGAGCTCTCAGGGAACCCACAGGTGCCCTCTGGGGTCTCCTGCCTCCCAGAGGTGGATGTAGGCTCATGCCTATTTCCATGACAATTCCTAGCCTCACCGCACCCAGTCAGTCAGGCCTAAAGAAGCCTCCACAGGCCCATTGCCAACCTCTATGAAACCTTTTAGCTTTCGACATTCCCCAGAGTAAATCCAAAGGGATGAGAATAGAGGCTCTACCATCACCTCTGGCAGCTGCTCCAGGGAAGAGAGCTCCACCTTCCCAGGCCCTGCTCTTCCTGGAAGGGGATAGCAAGCCTCCACCCGGAACTCCCTCCCTAGTCCTGAGGCTGAAGACCAGGGCTCAGGCATCTGCTGAAGTCATCATGCAGAGCGGGGGCCAAGAAGTGGACAGAGAACTGCGTAGGAGTAGGAGTGTATGCATTTTACTTATTTGTGCGTGTGAAACTGTGCACAAGAACATGAACATGAGCACTGTGTGTGAAAACATGAGTGTATGTGAGTACATGTATGTTTGGATAGATGTATCAATACATTCAGATATATACATGTATATATACATGAACTCATATGGCCATACCTTACAAAAATCTGTGCAGCTCTCTCAGAAAGTATGTGAAAATTATAAATGCATACATTAGTGAATCTGTGATGTATGAGTGTGACTATGTCAGAGAATGGTTTGATGTCCATTCATATATACACGAGTTTATGTATCCTACACAAGCGTGTGAACAGGAAATAGTGCACAAGTGTGTACAGAGTGTTGTGTGTGCATGTGAGAGGGTGAGAGTCTGGGTGGCACGCAGGGCCAAATGAATGAGTGGGAGCCTGGTTTTTGTCACTCACTGGAGTGTGTGGAGAGGAGAGACACATTATTCTTTGCTTGATCTGCTCTCCTTCATTCTTGCTTGTGTTCGTTAAGTCCACCCTCTCCCACCTCCCAGCTCAAGTCAAAAGATCTGGAGGAAGGTGTCCAGACTGAGGGAGGAGGAGCTGGGAGCCAGGGGTGGGGGTGACTGGTGCCCTCGGAGCAGGGGTGGGGACTGAGCCCACCCCACAAGCGCCAGTCCTGAGCAAAGCCGATAGAACACCCCCACCTCTGCCCTCTCCCAGACCACCCAGGACATGCAGGAAACCGTGGGGAAGGGGCTTCCCTAAGAGGCCAAGAGGGCTGGCACCTCGGTGTGTTTCCCCACTTCAGTGAGCACAGAGTGGAAACTGAGGGGAGGAGACAGAGAGATTCAGACAGGGACCCAAAGGACAGGAGACAAAGACGAAGAGCGGCTCCAGGGCCTGGCGGACCCAGTGAGCCGGGGTCCCCGCGAAGCCAGGGGCCCCTAAACCGAGAAGAGACGCTGAGCTGGGCCCTGAGCGCCAGACACCCACGGAGCCAAAGCCAGGCGCCTGGAAAGCCAGGCCCAGCCAGTCTGGCTCCCGCTCTTGGAGCCCGAGAGAAAAGGAGGGGCAAGTGGAGGCTCCATTTTGAGAAATGCGTTTGTGGCTGTGAGAAGGGAACCCCTCGCACTCCCCAACATCCTTGGGAAACCGCTCTGGCACAGCACACACTGCCCGGCTCGGTGGGCCGGGGGCGGTTGAGGGCTGGATGCAGCCGGGGCCCGAGGGAGGTCTGGCCGAGGTCCGAGTTTCCCACAGACCTGTTCTGGGGGCAGAAGAGTTCGGGAAAGTCTCCCCCTCACCAAACTCCAGGACCATCCACCGGAATCAAGTCTGAGATCACGAGTTTCCATTACAAGACAGGAAGCCGGGAGCCCCCAATCCGCCCTCCGGAGTTCACCCCCCTCCTTCCGCCTCTTCCAGAAAGTGGGGGCAGCTGTGGAATGCCGCCTCCCCACGGGACCTCCGCCGCGCAGAAGTTGGGGGCGCCCCCAGGTCGCCTCCCAGCCCCGGCCCCCCCCTCACCTCCACCGCGCCGCTCCATGCTCAGCCCCGGGCCGCCCCCAGCGCTCCACAGGCGCGCCGCGCGGCTCCAGCCTGCCGCGCGCGGCCACTCGGAGCGGCCCGGTCCGACCCGGCCCCGCCTCCACGGCGCCCCCAGCCCGGCCTGGCCCCCGCCCGGCCCAAGTGGGCGGCGCAGCGCGGGGGAGGGTCCGAGGGGTGACCCCGCCCCCGGGGTGCGGACACGCGCAGGCACCCGGCGTCACGCGTGTCTGGCGGGGCGCACGCTGGAGCTACGCAGCAGGACTCAGATTCCCTCCCTCCGAGGCGCGATGGCTGTGTGTCTGGGGCTCGGTCGGTTCAGGACTAGGCGGCGGCGGGTCACCCTTTACCCTTACTTGGGCCCCGGGGCCAGCGGCAGCTGGTCATTGTTCGAGCACAAAGGGCCAGGCGCCGCGGCAGCCGCCCTTCCCCCTCCGCTCCTCTAGTCGATGCCTCACCCCTAGGCACACTCTCCGGCTTCAGAGTCCAGAGAAGGAGGTTGGGGGTCACCTAACCCCCAAGTCTGGGCCCTGCGTCCCGGTACAAGTCGGGGGCCGACACTTGGTGGGTGCCTGCCCCACCCCCAGCCGCTTGCAGAAGGCACGCTAGGATTTGCGGAGGCGGCGCCACCTGGCGGCCCATTCGGAGAACACAGCCACCCCCAAACTTGGGGGGCCCCTACCTTTCTCCCCAGTGCTGTACTCCCTCTCGGGAGAGCCCAGGCCTTCCTCGAGCGCGGTTCTTTGCTCCCCAACCTTCCCTCAGACTCATTTGCTAAGAGGTAAATGCTCAGAGAGAGACGTCCCCTGGGCCCCCAAAAGTCACCCCAGTGGGGGAGCTGGTCCAAACCTACAGGCCAAGCTTACGCCAGCCTCACAGCAGACAACGTTCCACTGTCTTCTCAGGGTCAAGAATACTCTCACCCTCTGGCAAACAACACAATCTAAACACCCACACGACCTTTCCCACACTCAGTCTCAGACACAATCACTCAGTCTGTCTGGTCCATCAGAAGGTTCCATGTCCCTTCTTGCCATAATCAGGCCAACTCACAGAGATACACACTCGTTATCATGGCTAGTTGTGCACAAGCTTTCACAGCTCAAGTTCCTTTGCACCCAGTCACAATCTTGACTATACTTGCCTCCCAAGCTTTTTTCACACTATGACAGTCTTTTTCACAGTCACAAAGACAACTTTTTAAACATACACGTCGTATTTCACAAACATTTTATCACACAGACTTTCCCATAGGGGTTTCTGTGACCTAACCAGGTCAGCTGATGCCCGCATCCCTGGGCAAGGACAGCCTCCTGCCCCCTAACCCCGCCCCCCAGAACTAAGGCCTGCCAGAGCTCCTCTGCCCCAGGAAGGAGCATTCCCCCCCCCCCGCCCCGCCCCCCCCCCCTTTCCAGGCCGCAGCCTGGCCGGCTCTCAGTTCTATTTTTAGCTCCATGGAAAGAGTTGTTTTCTTTCTTTTTCCCTGGAAAGGGAAACATAGCCCAGCCACCCTCAGGCTCACCCTAGACCCTCTTGCCTCACAAGTACAGACTGAGCCCCACCCCCATAGAGACCCCCTCTTCTGGCCTTGCCCTGATCCCAGCCTCCTGGGGCACCAGGAGCCTCCTCCCCTTTCTGGCAGCCTGCCCAGAAGCTCAGGCAGCAGCTGGGCTCAGCGTGTGTGGAGGGGTAGGGGGGGTGGTGGAGAGGGAGGCCGAGGGCCGCTGCCCACTCTCATTCGCTGGGGGGAGGGGGCCGTGCTCCCTTCTACCAGAGGGAGACGGGCCCACTCTGGTATAGAGAGGATGTGTACGGTCATGCATTCTCTGGGGAAGGGGGACTCCTACTCTTGCGTGAGTGGGCTTTCTGCTCCTACTTTGAGGGGAGGAGCTCCCAGTTCCGCAAGGAGGAGTGTAGTAAGAAAGGGGACCCACAGGCGTTCGCGCAGCTGCTCCCCGGGGCTGGAGGTCCCGGCGGAGGCTGCTGTACACTGCCAGAATTGCCCCCCTCTCGGGTATCTTCAGGAATGGGGGCAACATGTTCCGGAGAAGGAAAGTGAGGAGCCCAGGTAACCAACCCTCTCAGTCCAACAGTCTGTTGTCCTCCTTCGCTACCCCAACTCCGGGGGGCGTTGTGCTCCCATTCCTGGGGAAGGGCTTATCCCCTCCAAGGGGAGAATGGAATACAGCCCGGCAAGGTATCTTTCAAACTCGCTTAGTACTGGGGAGGGAGGTTCCCGCCGCGAGGCTCCCCCCGTACAGCCCACGGGTCTGCGAAGCGATCACGTGCTCAACGCCTGTTTACGTCTTAGTCTTCACCTGCGGGCAGCAAGGAAGCCGGAACCTCCGAGGCGTCCCACCTGGCCCGCCCCCGTCCGCGGTCACTGGGAGGCCCTTTTCTCCCACCCTCACCAAGTACGCGACGGCAGCACACCCTGCCCGCTGGGGGTCCGCGCGGGCCAGCGGCGCTGATCCGCCGACAGCAAGCGAAACTCACTAGGCGCGTCCGCCCCGCAGTGCACGTGTATTCAGGTGTCTCCAGTACGCGCGTGGGTCTGTGTGCACGCGTGTGTGCGCCCGTCGGTGTGAGTTTTCGTGTAGGTTCCCTGTTCAGACTCTTCGCCCGCGGCCCCTGGACTGAGGACCCGTCTCTTCACCCCAATCTCCGGCTTCCCGGGATCGGGAAATTTCACTCCGGGGCGGGGGTGTGCAGGAGGCGAGAGTTCCTACACCGCCGCGGCGCCCCCACTCACTCACCCAGCGCTACCTTAACCGCCGTTCCAGCTCCCGCTGGGCTCCTGACCCAGGGCCGGCACCTCCTGGCCGCAGATCCGCCGGCTCCCCAGCGCGCTCGGCCCGGGCTTGGTGGAGGGGGCGGGGCGGCTGAGGCCGCGCCCCCGACCAAGGCAGGGGAGTGGTCTGCCCAGCACCCCCTCAGCAGCGGATCTGGTACCCTGCCAAGCAGTGTTGCGACGGTGGCCCAAGACTGCCCCTCGGACTTCTGACTTCGCAGCTTCTGGAACTGGCTTTCGATCTAGGAAGGGGCCAGCGGCGCCACAGCTAAGCTAAGCTACCTGGCTGCCCTAACCAAGTTGGCTATAGGGCTTTACTGCCACCATCCTCTGGTCTGTAGGGAGCCCAGCCTGGTCCACTCTCAGCCCACTCCCCAGACACAGGGAAAACCCCTGGGAAGCAGACGAAGAAGGCTCAGATTTCACCAAAACAGACCCCACCCTTCCTCACACACACCTCTGAGGTTGGGGCTGCTCAAGCAGAACCAACACCTCCCCCTCCCCTGGAGTAGGTGTCTGCCCGGTGAGCAGGCTTGCCAGTTTTGCCGCACCCCCCCCCCCCCCAGAGTGTAGTCAGGCTTCTCTTAGACTTATAAAGTTCCACCCACAGGCACAAACAGGAAGTTGACCTGTATTGCACCAAAGGGTCCCTCCCTCCATGGCACCCAAGGCAGCCTGTGGGAGGGCAGACCGTGATGTCTACAGGTATTTGGGTCATATCTGCAGCCTGAGTACTTGGGCAGCAGAAGCCCTTTGGGTTGAGTCTCTTCTGAGACCCATCCCCAGTGAAGGGATGGAGGACCAAAGCTGCCCCCTTACAGCCTAGTGGGTTAGAGAATCTGAGGACAAGCCTGCAGATCCAGCTGGACTCTACTGGGCCAGGCTCTCCCTCAGCTCTCAGGAAGATTCCAGTTGGGCACAGGCCGAGTACTGGTTCTAGCCCAGGCAGTTTGCCTCAATCTGCTTAGGTGGGGTATAGAAACAGTGACTCCTAGGGACCTTACATAGGACCCAGGGATTAACTGCTATTTTTTGGGCTCCAGGGGCTCTTGAAATACTTTGGGCTAATTTTCACGTGAGGGGTTTAAGACAGGTGTGTAATGGAATGTGTGTGTGTGTAGGGGTGGGGCTGGGGGATCATTAGCTTCCCCTCCCCCCTACCATTCTGGTTTGCTGTGTGGGCTGTCTGCTAGAAGGGTGGGGCAAGACAGGCAAGTGTGTATCTATCCCTCTATCCCCAATTCATAGACCTCATAAAAGTCTCCTTTTGGAAATCCCTGAAAGATTTCCTGAGCACAGAAGACCAGAATGTGGAACCCACATCCTTACAGGTAGGATTGACCTGGTAGTGTGCATCTGGAAGGCATGGCTGACGTTCAACGTTATAGACCCTGGATGAGGCCTAGACCAGCCAGCGGCTGGGAATGATTACTGCAGGATTAGGAGGACTGGCTCCAGCCAGTCTGGGAGAGACCCCCAAGAAGGGAGGCCCTGGAGGAGGTCCCCCTTCCCTCCCCCTAGAGAACAGCTTTGTTCCAGGGTCTGTTTCAGGAAACAATTGTAGTCACAGTTCTCACACACAACAGACCAGAGACCCCAAACCATTCCACAGGGTTCCAGACCTCCCTCTTAGGTTGACAAGGAATGCTTGAAAAGGCAGCTTTGCTTCCAGGAAGCAGGACACTCCCCCACCCCATCAAATACCCCCCTTAACAAAAGGCTTCTCCCCAGCCCCCTTCAAACATCTTGCATTCTCACTACTCTTGCAGGCAAATCTAAAGGGAAACAGACTTTAGAATATCTGAGGAAGTGACATGGGAAAGTGTTATCATTTAGCAATATTTCTGACATGGTCTCTTTCTGCATAAGTTATTTTACGATCTCCTTCAGAGTTTCTTAAAAACAAGGTGTCCTGCAACCTCTCCTGAAACCTCCAGAATCAGAAATGCCCGTGTGTCAGGATTCGGGGAAGAGGAGGGCCTAGGGACTGCATTTTTAAACAAGAAACCGAGTTCTAACACACTAACATAAGAGAAACCCGGAGAGGGTACAAGAGAGGGAAATGGAAGTGGGTGGGGAGCAGATAAGAGTATGCTGAGCCTGAATCCACAATGAGCGAGGCCACTGAGTGACTCATGTCACAGAGGGACAGCTGGTCAGGCAAGGTCTTAGACATGGGGCCCAGTGACCCACACCTCTGCCAGGGATCACATGGAGATCCTCAGGGAAGACAGGGATGAAGAAGCATCATCCTATCTTCCCTAGGCCATGAAGAGGTATAAGGGTGTGCATGCATGCACGCAGATCCTGCTTTCTTGGGAGTACGCAGCTCCGACGGAGTGGGGGAGGGGACTTATCCACTCCCAATTCAAAAAGTGAGAGGAAAATTCAGTTCAAGGAAAATCCAATTAAAGACTAGGGAGACACCTGGTGGTCAAATAAGAAAAAGCAGAGTAACAAAGGCAATGGAAAAAAAAATATTTTTATTTTTATTTTTCAGTAAAACTGGAAAAGGCTCTACAAAAAGTCTTGATTGCATCCACTCCACCAGTCCAAAGCAGCATACCATGGAATGAGTGTCTAGGTGGCAGGCACTCTGGGCTCACAGCTCCCTTCCATGGCTCTCTTCCAGGCTTCCACCTTTGTAGCTAGCCCTGGTGTTATTAATACAAGGGTGAAGCACCTAGATCAGATGGTAGTAAGCACCACTTCAGGGGAGGCTTCAGAGTGGCGGGTAGAGGAGTTTGGTGTCCGCCATGTCACCCCTTGGCTCTGAAAGCCTGGGCTGGAGTTTTGACAAGAAGTTATAGGTTCAGGGAGCCTGACCCCCCCTGCTTTGACCTCAACTTGCTCGTTCTCACCTCAGGGCCTCTGTATTTTTTCCTCTGCCTGGATTCCTCTTTCTCCACATGTTCACATGGCTCAATCCTAGTTCTTTAGAGGTCCCAGCTCAAATGTCCTCTGCTCAGAGATACCTTTTCAAATATTACTCTAAACTAGACTGTAAGCACTATCACATTACTGTATTTTTCTCCTTTAGAGCATATTTTCACTATTGAGAACTATGTTTTGTGTGTATTTGCTCATTGCTTGTCTCTTCTACCAGATTACAGGTTCCATGGAAGCAGGGACCTCATCTGTCTTGTCAGTGCTATATTCCCAGAATCTAGAACCAAGCCTAGCACATAGTAGGTTCTCAAATATTTGCTAAATTGAATTCTCTCGAAATGAAACCATTCCCTATGCTAAGCCCCTCAGGGTGAGACAGGGGCCCATAGCTCACAACTACAGGGCAGAGGCAGCCCTAGCAGAGGACTGAGAGTCTCTACCCCACACTGTCCTGCCAGGGGTGTTTCACTGTCCAGCTCTGCAGTGTCTTCACCTTGAAGGCTTGGAGAGGTCTGGCTGGTTGGGGTTGCGGGCCTGGTTGGAACAAGTCTCAGAGATCTGGGGCATAGCCCCCTTTTTGCCAGAAGAGGGCTTTTTGGCCACTAGTCCATTGTCATCCTTGATCTTCTTGAGCCGGGCCTTGCTCTTTGGTGGTATGGAGAAGGTGAGAGAACTCTTGTTGAATTCAAGTGGGAAGACACCTACATCTCCATCAAAGCGGTTCTTGGACACCTGCAGATACCGTTTCCCTGGCCCAGTTACCAGTTTCCTGTCCTGCAGGATCAGAACGTTGTCTGCTTCCTGGCTTGCCTGGGGGATAAGGGGCAGAAGGAAGAAGGAGCAAGATATATGAGAGGAGCACAAAGGAAGGCTGAGAATGCAGGAATAGCAAGAATGTGGAAAGGGAAAAGTACTTCCCCTGTCACCAAAGCTCTCTGAACTACTGACCAAAATGCTGGGGTCACTTGAGTTTTAAGTTCCCTGACAACCCTGTTGCTGTCCCAGATTGTGTACATGCTGTTCCCTCTGCTGCTAACACATCTGGCTCCTTGGCTCACGACCTCACTCAACCTGAGCTCCTTATCATTTAGGTCCCAGTCTAAATGTCTCACTTCCCTGGAGAGAACAACATTCTTGATCCCCATAAATAAAAAAGGCACCAGCATCTTTCCACTTCTGTCATTCTTTTCCCCAGTTCCATGTCTGTTTCATCAGGGCACATAGTTTGCATTCCTTGCCCTGTCTTCCTAGTGCCCAGCCCAGGCCTGGCACATAATAGGCACTCACTCAGTGTGTCATGGAAGCTCCAGGATCCCAGGCTGGTCCTGCTGCCCAGAGGGCCCTCCCACTTACTTGCTTATTTCATACCTATTGTTGGCCAAAACCCAACCCAACCTTTGTTGACACCTCTTCTAAGAAGTCTCCCCAGATGTCCCAGGCTGACTCAGATGCCTTTTCTCCCCAAATACCTGTGCTGCCTATCATAGTTCTTAGTATTATCATGAAAGTGAAACTCGCTCAGTCATGTCCAACTCTTTGCCACCCCATGGACTTTCACTTAGTCCATGGAATTCTCCAGGCCAGAATACTGGAGTAGGTAGCCTTTCCCTTCTCTAGGGGATCTGCAACCTAGGGATAGAACCCAGGTCTCCCGTGTTGCAGGCAGATTCTTTACCAGCTGAGCCACAAGGGAAGCCCCAAGTATTACCATATTGAGTTGTAATCACTGTCTCCTTTTTTTTTGTGCTGTGCTATATGGCATGTGGGATCTTAGTTCCCTGACCAGGTCTCCAACCCTTGCTCCTTGCATTGGAAGCACAGCCTTCACCACTGCACCACCAGAATATATAGCACATGTATTCTTCATGTCATGACTCCAGAGGCAGCTGCCTCCTGCCTGTTCCAGATGGGTAGTCAAGATGATTTAAGGCTGAATGAGGGCTGTCCCTGGTCATACCTGCCCCCTCTACTCTCCATAGCTTGAGATCCTCTAAAGTCCACTTACTTTGGCTGAGCCAAAAATGGATGCTGTCTGTAGTTCTTTATCATCATCCTCTTTTCGGGGGTGAATGACCAGGGTTACATGGCAGCTACTGTCTGTTGCAAACTTCCGAAAGGCCCCGACAATGTAGTCTTGAGCTGCAATCCTGCCCAACAAAGCAAAGAGGTTATCAGACACAGAAGGACAAGAATGAACACATACTCCTGATTCGTTCACATCTTACCACATCACTCTACTTCCCTTTGCCCAAGGACTCACACTTAAATCCCTGTCCACATTTACCACTGTCATACCACACACCTCTATAAAGACTATAAAGACAGAAATACATATAGAGAGGTATGTGCCTGCACATATGTCAGAAAACAAGCGTACAGTGTTTACCCAGAGGCCAGCTGCCTGAGAAGATGTGTGTTTAAGTGGGTTACAGCTAGACAAGAGGAGGATGTCACCTGTCTGTGGACAGCTGCTCATGACCCATCATGAACTGCAGATTGTCGATGACCACATGACAAATGTCGTAAACATAGACTGCATGTTGCATTGTGTCTATTACAGTCCTGGGAAGAGGAAGAGACAACGAATTCCAGAGTCAGTTACAAGTAATGACTGGTCTGTAGACCATGGCAGTCTGAAGACTCTGTTGGGAGTCTGTTCTCCTGCCCTCCTGTTCTTTGAAAGCCGAGGCCTGGAAACCTCACCTGATGCTCTGTTGCCCATGAAAAGTCATGAAATAGAGGGGCAAGTCCTCAAAGCGGTCAGCCCACTCATCATATTTGTCCAGTTGCTCTTCCAGTCGTCCCACAGCAAACTGTGTCAGCATGACACGGGCTAGTCTCACGTTGCTGATCTCAAAGCTACCCCACAGCGTGTTCACTCCTTGGGTACACAAATCCAGGGCATATTCACTGATGAATGTTGTCTTTCCACTGCCTGTTGGCCCTGCACAGGGGTTGAACACAGACCTGGGTGAGGGAAAAAAGCCCTAACCTTGAAACCAAGATCCACAAGAAACTTCAAAGTTGGGAGGCGAAGGCTCCTCTTAAACATTTACTATTGCCCAAACCCACATGCTTTAGTCATCTAATCCTCTGCCCACAAACCCACCCAAGCAATAAGTTCCCAAAGGGTTACCTGTGAAGACTGTCAGCTCGCCCTTCCGATGTCCCTTCAAAAGACGATTGAGGTCTGGAAAGCGGCTCCAGCGAACACCAGCTGCCTGCTCCACGTTTGACAGTTCTCCTAGCACCTCCTCCCGAAGCTGCCGGAAAGACACGATAGACTTGTGCCAGGCGGGCAGGGCAGTACGTAGAATACGAGAAAGGTTTAAGCCTTGGTTCAGAGCCTCCAGTGGAGAGGGCTGCTGGTCCCCAGGCCGCACCAAGGAGCATCGTTTGGGGTTCAGTTTTCGGGCAAACAACTTGGCAGCTTCCCAGGACCTAAGGTCATTCCCCAGCCAGAGCACGACCCGTCGGAACTGTTCGAGGTAAGGAAGCAGGGCAGGGGGTAAGCAGGCTGTTCCTCGGGGTAGGGCTAGAGTAGGCAGCCCTGTGGACTGGTTCAAGGCCAGACTGTCCAGCTCTCGACTTGTCAATACCACTTCAACATCTCGTCGACTGATCAGTGGTAACCCAAACAGGTTGTGGTAGGCACCAGGCCGGGGAATGGTGGTCTCCACATACTGCACCCCATTGCCCTGGGTTTCAGCCCCTAGTAGCTTCAGGCCTCGCAATCCCAAACCTTCAGGGGAGAACCAAGGGAAGACAAGCTTGCGAACAGGCCGCAGATAGCGCACGCTGAAACGCTTAAGTGTGTCATCTGTCACTCTGGTGAGGCCAAACATCATGCGAGCTAGCTGGGCCTCCTCTGGCTCAGGCAGCTCCCAGAGAGGTATGGCTCGGTCCCAGATCCTCCGGACCTCTTCACTGTCCTCAGCTTCTGGGGCCTCACTGAGTAGGACCCCTTCTCTGGCCCCATCCCCTTGCCCCTCCACGCTGGCCTGAAAGTCTTCCCAGCTCCCCTCTGCTAGGGTGGTCATGCAGAGAAAGCGGCCCGTGGTCTTGTCAATGAAGAGGCTGAAGGAAGAGGCTGCACCAGTCTGGTCCTTGAGCTTTGAGGCCTCCACAAAGGGACTCGGTGCCCGCAGGCAGCTGTGTCCATCCTGGAAGGGGATCCCACGGGCCCGCAAATACTGGCGGATTTCAGTTGTGGTTACAGGCAACACTGGTGCCTCCAAGGAGGGAAGAGCCTCCTTCCTGTACCGTCTGCGAGGAGGGCCCGGGGCCAAGCTTCGGGGCAGGCCTCTCCGTCCCATCCACGCCCCACGCAGGGGCAGCAGGATGCGGAGGGGGTACCCGCTTCGGAGGAGGACCCACATTCCTACTCAAACGGAGGAAGTTACTGCTTGAAATGCCTTAGGTGCCTGGTTCGGGTGCCTTCACTACTAGGTCATACCCTAGGGACCCTGCACGCAGCTCTCTTCTCCCTCTGAATCCTCTTCAGCCCCTCTACATTGCCACCTCACATCCACGCCAGAGGACTTTTTGACGTCCGCCTCCCTCTGGCCGGTCCCTCCACAGCTACCTCACCTCTGCCACCTTCCGCGCCGCCCCTTCCTGACGCGGTTTCTCTCGATCATCTCCTCGCCACTACCGCCCCTCCACTGCCCCTCTTCATCGTCCTCATCTCTGCAGCCGTCTGTGTCCCTTCCGTGGTCTCCCTCCTCTGGGGCCCCTGATAAAGGACCGTTCCACCGCTCCCCTCAAGGGGACTCCAGGCGACTAGAGTGTGCTCCGCCGCTCCCGCCGAGGGGCGCCCGTCGTGCCTCCGCCGGGTGGCCTCCTCGGCTCCACGGCTAGGAGCTCCGCCGCTCCTGACCCCAGCCCCCGGGTCACCACTCTCGTCTAACCCCTGTCGCCTGCAACATGGGTCACACGCGAGCCACTAGCCATGACTTCGGAAGCAAAACTAGCGCGTTGCAAGTGTTCCCGGAAGCGGAAGCCTCTGGTTCGCCCCGCCCCCACTCGGCGAGACCCGGCTTTGCGACCCGAGAGCTGTGGCGATGACTGCGCGCGGGACCGCGAGCCGCTTCCTGGCGAGTGTCCTGCACAACGGGCTGGGTCGCTACGTGCAGCAGCTGCAGCGGCTCAGCTTTAGCCTCAGCCGTGATGCGCCCTCGTCCCGCGGCGCCAGGTGAGCCGAGGAAGGCCGCGGGGGTGCGACTCCAGCCGCGGTCGCCCCGGGTCAGGGGTCACCTTGCTCACCCTTCTCTGGTCCCTCAGGGAGTTCGTGGAACGGGAGGTGACCGACTTCGCCCGCCGGAATCCCGGGGTCGTCATATATGTGAACCCGCGGCCGTGCTGTGTGCCGAGAGTAGTGGCCGAATACCGTGAGTGGGGCCGGGCGAGGGCTGGAGGGCGGCGTCGGAGCGGGGCTCGGCCCGTTTGCCTGCCGCTTTTCTGACCGCTGCTCCGCTTCTGTTATCCCCATCTCCCTTCGACCAGTTAATGGGGCTGTGCGCGAGGAGAGCCTGAACTGCAAGTCGGTCGAGGAGATCGCCACACTGGTGCAGAAGCTGGCCGACCAGTCGGGCTTGGACGTGATCCGCATCCGCAAGCCCTTCCACACGGACAGTCCTAGCATCCAGGGTCAGTGGCACCCCTTCACCAACAAACCGACAGCACTGGGCGGGCTGCGCCCTCGAGAGGTCCAGAATCCTGCCCCGACCCAGCGGCCAGCACAATGAAGACCAACTCCATACCCATAGTTTGGACTCTCACTCCAGCAGAGGTGGTTCCTGCTCCTGGTTTGCTTCACGGGAGATAGATGGAGCCCACCAATGGATACTTTTGCTTGGGATAAAGAAGAGCTGCCTGTCTGTTTTGATGTCCACCGTTAGGGGCAGGGACTGTGAGTCTCCTCATTCTTAGCCAGTTGACATCCTGAAACCTGAGAATCTTCAGAGATTTGACTTGGTCTTCATTTCTTAAATCCAAGTCAATAATAGTGATCTCAAAGCACAGTGAGGGCTTTCAAGGCTGGCTTCTGAAGAATTCCTTTTGGCTTGTTTCTGTAGCCAGTGACCAAGAGAGTCTGCTGTGAGCCTGGCCTAGCCCCTTTATATCTATGTGAATGTTGTGTGCAGATTAGAAAACTGAAGTTAATAAATTTGCCAAGGTCACACTTGAAGTCTGCTTCAAAATAACACCAATTTTTGACTATTCTAAAACCAGAAGCAAATGAATAATAACTCTTCAGGATGGTGTAGTATCAAAGGCCATATGATTAATCTAGGCTTAACCCTTGGAAAGAGTGATTCTCAGACCATCTGATTAATAGGCAACATCTTCTAGAACTAGGGAGGGGAGGAGATGATGAGAAAAAGAGCCAGGAGATAAAAACCTAGAAACTTTTGTATGAATTCTTGAATTGTCATTAATTTTGTCATCCCCTTATCACCATGATCAGTAAATAGTGATCATTTTAAAAAGCCTGTGTGCCTGCTCAGGACAATCAGGATGGAAGCTGAGGATCCCACCTTCTGCAAAATTAAAAAAATAATAATTTTATTTTTGGCTGTGTCTGGTCCTCATTGCTGCACACTGGATTTCTCTAGTTGTGCATAGCCTTCTCATTGCGGTGGCTTCTCTTGTTGTGAAGCACAGACTCTAGCGCACATGGGCTTCAGTAGTTGTGGTGAATAGCTCAGTAGTTGCATTCCCGGGCTCTAGAGCACAGGCTCAGTAGCTGTGACGCACTGGTGTAGTTGCTCATGGGATCTTCCCGGACCATGTCTCCTGCATTGGCAGCCGAATTCTTTACCACTGGGCCACTAGGGAAGCCCTGAAAATGGTTATATGGAAAGCAGAGCCCACCCTGAAGCATCTTTATCATAAGCTTAGAAGCCTGTCTCCTGGTGATCAGGGGAAGACCAGCCTAGACCAAGCAGACCACTCATAGTAGCTGTGGGGAAAAGGGTATTTATTAACCAACAGTAGGGGGAGGAGCTGAGCCCAGCCTCCCCACTCTGTCACATGCCTGTCCCGCCTACCTGCGTGGTGAGCGGGGGCATTTCTAAAGAAGTGTAGCCAGTTTACAATAAATACATTCATTGTGGGGTAGAGGAAGGAGAGGTTGGGTGAAGGGCAGTAAAAATCCGTGGGATTCCACGTTCTCAGCTACAAAAATAACAGTCATCCTCACCCGAGGGAAATGGGGGAGCTCAGTCAGGTTTTGATTGTCCCATGTGGGCCTGGAAACTTCAGAGGCCCCTGGACCCTGAAAGTGCCCCGGTGAGGTAGGACAGGGGTGGGAGCCAAGCATCCAGACTCCCAGCCTCTGCCCTTTGCATAGTTCCGAGAACGGGCATCAGTGCCAGGTGAGACCTCAGATCTCTCCTCCCCCTGCTCTGATCTAGGGGCAGCAAATGCTTGGTGCCCAAAAGGGAGGCTGGCTCATTGAGTGCAGTGTTGGTCACCCGTCCTAAGGAAGTGTCTGCAAGGACAGCTAAATGGGAGACAGCTCTCCCTCTGAAATGTTCATGGACCAAATCCAGCAGACACAGGTTCGATGCAGCAAGGGGAGGCTCAGAAGTTGCGTGTGAATGGAAATGTAAGCACATGTGCGTGAGGAAGACCAGGCCTGGAGCTGTCTCTGGCACTCCTGAGAGTGACCAGGGAGTAGGGAGGCTGACTCACAAGGGCTACACATTAGGGGAGAAGAGGGAAGGATGCGGTAGTCTTACCTTCCCAGGCTGGCCTGTTGCCAAGCTCTTGCCAAAGAGGTCATCACATGGGGCTGGGACTACAGGAAAAGACTAGATAGGATGGGAGGTGGCAATTGAGAGGGTACCCAAAGTCCAGAAGAAGGAATGAAATGCAGGAATGCACCAGGAGGTGGGGGTGGGGGCCCTGCAGCCCAGCTGATAGGCATTCTTCCACGTGCGCAAGTGAATGCACGCAGGGCTCAGGTGGCTCTGGTGGCTGGCAGAGGTCTGGTTTGTTTTCAGGACCGTCCAGCACATAGGGCCAGGCAGAGGGTGGTGACCTTGAGGCCACCTGGACCTGCAGAGCCCTGCCTGGGAGAAAGAGGAAGGGTGTAAGCAGATGATTGGGGCAGGAGGATGGCATCCTCTCCTCCCAAGTGCTTAGGTTAAAAGGGAAGAGGAGTGGGGGCTGGGACTGCAGAGCCTGAGGGGCACCTACCTCTGAGGAGCACCGGTTGACCTGGGCTGCTCACAGATGGGTCTGTGGAGAGACTGAGAAGGGGGCTTTGGCTGGGCCTGACGCTGGCCAGCCCTACAGGGACATCACAAAGTTGGGAGAAGGGCCTGGAGTTGCGGGGATGAGGGTAAGGTGTCCGTTGGGGAGGCAGCGGCCCAGCCTGGTACAGGCAGGCTGGTTTGGAAGAGCATTTGTCCTGGGAGGCTGGGCTCAGACAGAGCTTTCATCCAGGTGCTCTACGAGCTGTGTGTGCTTCCTCTTCTCCAGGATGCGGCTGAGCTCCTCCGCGAAAGAGCAGGGCCCCACCGGCACTCCATTGTTGCTCTGCCTCAGGAGCACGTAGCTGTTGCCATTCATCCTGCGCAGCCGGCTGGGCAGCGTCACCAGCCCATTGGTCAGCTCAGTTGGTGGCGGTGGGGGGGGTGGTGGTGGCGGGGCTGGGGTTCCCTCTCCGGGGATGATCTGGAGGCAGCCACCCTCCAGGCCCCCAGCCCCTTCTCCATCATCACCGTCATCTTCCTCTCCAGGACACTGGCCTGAGACTGTCTGCAACTGTACAGCAGAGCCCCCTGCCCGGCCAGCCCGACCCAGTGAGTATTTTCGACGGTGCCCTCGTCCGCCTCCCCGAAGACAGGCCACGTAGAAGAGGGAGGAAGCCAGGATGAGGCAGAGGCCACCAAGTGCAGCAATGGCTAACACGTAGAGCAGCCGCACATCCGGTGCCAGCTGTGCCCCAGGCATGGCAGGGGCTTGTGGAGCAGGCGCTGGAGTGGCTGGCCGCACTGTGAGGCTGTAGGAGGCCAGCAGGGTGCGGAGGCCGTTCTCTTCAGCATAGCAGCCGTAGCTGCCGCTGTGCTCAGGCTGCGTGTCTGTTACCAGCAGCCCATCCACACCCACACGGTAGCCATCCTGCCCATCGCTCAGGCCCATGCTCCCATTGAGCAGCCACAAGGCCCGGGCCAGGTTGGATGGCTGGTCACAGGGCAATAGGACATCATCGCCCCGGAGCACAGAACGGGTCTTCAGTGGTGGTGGTGGCCCTGGAGGGAGCAAGGGACAGGAGAATGTGGTCAGTGCCTGGTTATCCTGGGAGGCACTGGAGATGGCAAGCCAGGTGGTTCACTGTTAGGTCCCCAGCACCACACACAGAATCTAGAATTGCAGGACTAAGCCCTCTGTGCTCATGCTCCCACGCAAGGTTCAGTTGGCCCATCTCAGTGGTTTCAGTTCCTGACATCTACCAGTGATTCCTCATCTCTGTCTCCAACAAAGAGTTTTCTACTGAGCGTAGACTTGACTTTCTTATACGTGCCATACATCTCTTGGACGTGTCACAGGAACTGAGGCCAAAAGCTCCCTCTTAGATGACACTGGGTATTTTTCTTGAATTGTCATCACCAATTGTATGGCACCACCAGCCATTTCCCAGAAACCTGAGTTTCCCTTGTCTCTTTCTCCCCTTCACCTTTGTATCTAACCCTCACTAAGATTCTGCTTCCAGAATTTTTCTCAGACCTGTTCACGTCTCTCCTTCCCCAGCTGCTGGCCCTCACCTAATCCATTCTTTACGCAGCAGTGGGCTGACCTTTTAAAAACACTAAACTAAAAAAAGAAAATGAATAGGATATATTAAATGCAGACTGAGAATAATAAAGTCAAATCTGTGTTCTAAATAAAAAAATAATAAATAAAATAAATACACTAAACTGATGATCCCATCCCCCTGCCTCAGCACAGTCCTGCCCATCTCTCCAGCCTCTTCTCTCATTCAAACACCAAGCTTGCTTTTCCCTCTACTTGGGTGTCATCCCCTTCCTCATGCCCTGTATTAGCCAGGTTAACTCGGAGGAGAAAGCGTAACAGTGAACAAAAGCACAGATTCCAATCAGCCTGCTTGGGGTTAGGCTCATTTGAGCCTACTGCTTAAGAGCTGATCAATTTGGGGTAGTTTACTTATTCTCTCTGTTACTCAGAGAGATTGCCCCTCATGGAGATGGTAATAATGGCACCTGTCTCATAGGAATGCTCTGAGAACAAATGAAATGCGTGTGTTTGATCAGTGCTTGCCACATGGTAAATCCTCGGTACATATTAGCTATGATTATTATGATTATTGCTCTTGCTTCAGATATCAGCTCAGTCATCTGATCTTCCTTGGGGAAGAACCTATTATCTCTCAAACCCTTGTCATAGTTGTAATTATTTCTTTTGTATCAAAAAAGCCAAAGAAAAGAATTGTAATTTATGGTGTGATCATTTAATTGCCTGTGCACATACTTGGCTGTAAGCTCCAGAAGTGAGGAAAAACTTCACATCTTGAACCTGTTTGCTTATTTATAGCTTTTCGTTTTGCAACAAATGTTTGTTGAATACTTACTCTCTGCTGGGTCATTCTCACTGAAAGCACAGAGTCATTCAGATACAAATATGCACATACAGATGGCATCAGATGGTAAAGGGGACAGACTGTGCTGCCAGACCCACACACGGCCATGATGGCACTTACCTGTGACCCTGCTGCCCTCGCAGCCTCGGTTTCCTCTCTCGATGTCCTGTATGAGTGCTGTCCTGGAGACAGAGGATTGGGATTCAAGAACAAGGGAAATGGCTGTAGTTTGCCCAATGGAAGGGTCAGCAAAGCTGTTACTAACAACTGGACCCTACTCCCTGCAGCTGGAAGGCCCTCCTTCACCCCTTAGGCCCTGATTCCCGGGGCAAATGGGACCCTCGAACCGCCCCCTCCCAACCCCCATGCCTCTCACCTGCTACTTTGGGACCTGTTGGCTACGGTGGTGGTCACCATGCAGGCATGGGTGCTGGGGTCCCAGCCACAGTAGGGGTCTCGGGCCAGGATGCAGTCATAGCAGGAGCGGTAGCGGGAGCAGCTGGACAGTGGTAGCTGGATGATGCCACTTGGGGCCCCCACATAGAGGCTATGCTAGGAGTCAGAGAGAACAGCTGGTTGGCAGCACCTCACTCCCACTTACAGACACACACACACACACCCCCAGCCAGTGTCCAGCCTCCCACCTCCCTCTGTCTACTCTGGCAAGACCAGAATGTTGAGGGTCATGAGTCAGGAGCTACCTGCATCGGAGAGATGACCAGGTTCTCCACAGACTGGGGCTCCTTGAACACCTGTGTCTCTTCAATAATGTGCATCCCAGAGCCCAGGACCACAGCCTTGTGGATCCAGCCATCAGCTGGTATGGGAATGGCAGAAGGTCAGACTCCCAGCAGTGGAAGCTACTCTCAGCCCCCTGCAATAAATAGCCTAACGGGAACAGCTTGGAATCCTGAGGTCAGGGACAAGGATTCAGCCAGTAGCAGTGGGTTCTCCCGAGACTGGAAACTCCACACTAGTCATGGCAAGAATTATTGGATTTAGAAGCATTAGTGACCAGGGTCAAATGTCATTGTGGTTGGTGACAGGAGTCAGCAGTCACCAAGAGCTAGTGGTCCTTGGGGACCAGTAGTGATTGTTCACTGAAGAATCAACATCAGTGGTCACCAGGGTTTTGTGATCGGGGTCCTCCAGGGGACTGGACGTCAATAGGGATCAAGGACTCAGGCCAGCAGTCACCAAAGGGCTCAGGCCAGGGGTCAGAAGCACCTGTGCCCAGAAAGAGCAGGTCATAGGTGGGTCCGGCGGGTGTGCTGACAGATGTCCCCGTGAGGTGTGTGTAGCGCACACTGCGCTTGAGCAGCAGGGGCCGTCCACGTGCAGGCACCACAGGCCGAGCCATCAGTGGGTGCAACTTCACAAAGTCCAGGACCAGAGATGGCAAGTCCTGGGATGAGTTGTAGCCTCGGCTTCTCAGTGAATCTGTAATGCACTGTGGTGGGGGATAGGGTGGTGAACCTTAGAATTCTACCACTGGCCCACCCTCCCCACAAGGTTAGACCTCCTCCCTATCTTAGGGGTCCTGTCTATTCAGCACTGACCCCAGGCCTCAGCACTCACCGAGCCAGGCCGGGGCTCTGGCACCCCACCCTCGTAGCGGCCCCAGCGCCGGACACCATCCTGGTATTCCATGTAGGGGCCTGCGAAGACAGCCTGCACCTCGGCCAGGTCATAGCGGCACACGGCTGAGGCCTCGAGGGTCTTCCTAAGGATGGGATGGAGGGGAGGGGGCTGAGTCACACTGAAAGGAGCCTGCCTACCTGCCCAGCCTGGAGCCCACCGTTGCTCTGAGTCCGCAGGCCCTCTCCTGAGTGGCAGCAGAGCCCTGGATGTGCCTGAAGTTCTCTCTCTGAGGCTGGCTTCCCCCGGGGAGTCCTCTCTCATCTCCCCTGACCTCAGCTCCAGTCTCTGTGCTGTCCCCATCCCTCGCCTTCCCACCATCCCCGAACTGACCACTGTGTGGTCAGCGTGAAGGCCGCATAGAAGTGTGTGTGTGCTGAGGTGTCAGCTCGCAGGCTGCAGACACTGCGCAGCGTCTCATACTGTGGGATGTGGCAGATGAGGCGCGCCTTCAAGAAGGAGGTCCACTTCTTCTGCAGGATCTTCTTCCCTCCCAGGTCTCCCTGAGGGGGCAGGGGGCAGGGGGTCAATGGCCAGGGCCAGAGATTCAGCCTCTACACCCTTGCCTTGACCTCAGTCCTCCTCACCTTGCACACCCGGGCCACGCGGGCCACGCGGTGACTACTGCGGCTCTGAGCAAAGCTGCCTGCACCCTCCTCAGCAGCGCGCTCCGTGAAGAAGTAGTAAACTTTGTCGTCGTCACCCACGGCACTGGCCTGGCTCTCCCGCACCAGGACGGAGAACACAAACTCAGCATCTGTGGGTCAGGTGGCTTCTGAGATAGTTTGGGGATCTCCACCCACTGCCCCCATCCCCACCGCACCGCCCTGATTCAGCCACACCCAGGAAGAGACAGGCTCACCTGGGAATTTCGGGATGGGATGATGGTCAACTGCCCAAGGGAGTACGGATGCAGAAACAGTCCCCTGCCCCCCATCACCCTGGGCCTCATCCTCCTAACCATTGAGCCAGTGCATCGGTGCCTCCTCCGTCCTCAGGGAGTGTGGGTGCCGGCTCCGGCGGATGTCAGGGATGCTCCGGAATTCATACCGAGTGGCTGTGTAGAGGCCTCCATCTGAGGCACAAACATGCCCAGCATGAGAGACACGTCACACATAAGACACATAATACTACATGGGTGGCAAGTCCTAGCAATGAGATCCATGTCTCCCAGACAGCATGCCTGTGGTCGAGGGGCCCATGTGGAGAGGAGAGCATGCTTACCAATGATGAGGCCAGTGAAGCCACGGGCTGGGTCGTAAGGACACTTCTCCTTCCCCTCCTCGAAGCTGGTTGGCAAGGTGAAGGCCTCAGCATCCTGGGGGAGGAGGGGCCCAAAGTCAGTGATCCTGAGGACAGGCCAGGGTTGTTGCCGAAGGTCAGAAGGGTCCAGGGTCAGGGAGCAGGGGCGGCAGTCAGGGCAGGGGCAAACACACTCACAATGGCTGCACAGAGAGGCTGGAAGGCGTGAGTCCCACATGCGTAGAGGTGGGTGGCATTGAGCCGCTGCAGGAATCGCACATGGTTGAAGCACTCGGTCTGTGGGATAGACGAGGAGGGCTGTGAGCCCCAGGCCTCCTTAGAGACTGCTTCCATTAGGCCAGCTCTGTGGTCTGGCTCTTGCCCCCACCCACAGGACAAAAGGTTCCTTCTAAGATCCTGGTGGGTGTTCTCACTGCTCAGGACACAGATTGGTCCCGGGAACTTGCTGTCCTTCGACTCCTCTCCCCTTGGCTAGCTCAGCTCACCTGTCACACTTGGCTGGCTTCTCCTGCATCTTCTGTAGTCCCCTAGTCTGGGGGCTCCAAGGGCTCTCACCACCTGAAGATGCTTCTCTCTTGCATCTTCACAGCACCGTCCACCAGGCATAGAGCTCCCACACCCGCTTCAGGGTGGCATTACCAAACTTACCCCCCAGGTTCCAGCCATTGCTCCACCTGCTAGCCCACAGACATGTCAAACTCATGCTGTCAGAAACCAAGCTTATCCCCTCCTCCATCCTGTGCATCTTCTCCCTTGAACCTGTTCTTCCAGTCTTTCCCACCTCACTTCATCCGTCCATCCTATTACTCAGTCCAGAAACCAGGCGTCATCTTTGCTGCTTCCCATTCCCTCACCCCCACATTCAGTCTCTCCATGATTAGGTCTTTATCCTGCACGTCCCATGACTCGGTCCACTTGCCCTCCACTGCCATCACCCTAGTCCACTTATCACTGTCATCTCTTCCCTGGGCAGCCACAGCGACCACCTGACAGCTCCCCCACCTCCCTGCCTCTCTTTACAAAAGCTGTTTATTGATTCAGTGAATGAGGAATACATGCACACGGTGTAAATTCAAAAGGTACAAAGGGATATGTTGTAAACAGCCTCCTTTTTTATCCTGTTGCCTTCAAAGGAGACTGCTGTTACCATTGTCTGGATTTTCCTTTCAGAGAGATTCTACCAGTCAGCACCCTCTTGCAACCCACTTTCCGAGGCATATTTTAAAAATGTAAACCAGATCATCTCACTGCTGTATTTAAAACCCTTCTGTGACTCACCAGAGTCCTGAACATAGGGCCCCACATGCTCCTGGCCCTACATGACAAGAGCCCTGCCCGTTCCTCTGGCCTCATTCACCCTCCTGCAGCCACAGTGGCCTTCTCCGCCTACCAAATGCCCTAAGCTGATGCCCTCTTGACTTCTTTGTCTTGTTAATGATTCCTCCTCCTGTCTGTTACCCAGGGTTTGAGTCCATGCAGGCCTCTATGTCTTTACCCCACCCTCACCCGGTGCAGACTTTGGCATCCAGCCCTCCTCTCCACCAGCTTGCTGAGGCCTCCCTCCTCTGACCCATATGATGCCCCCCACCTCCGCACTACCTTTCTTGCCTCCAGACTCACTCTATTTTAATTCATTTAGTGCCTGAGACCAGATAAATATTCTTAAAATAGTGTTTCCCCAAGATGTTTCCATTAAAAAAGGGGGAGCGGGGAGGGGGAGTTCTGTGGTCAAATGGATAGAAAACCACAGGTAAAAGCTATCTTTACTGGGGACACCTCAAAGCCTTAAGGGTATCCCTGTGCATTGCAGGATTGAGCATGCAGCATTTTCCAAACTCGTCTAACTATTAAACATCTCTTTTGAAAATTATTGCTTCTCAGAACATGCTTTGGGAAATGTTCTTCTAAAGTCAAAGAATGGTCCGGGACCAGTAGTGTGTCAGCTTCATCTGGAAGCTCATTAGCGTCGCAGAATCGCAGGCCTTTCCCCAGACCTTCTGAGTTAGCATCTGCATTTATAATACACCCAGGTGATTCAAGTGCATGTCAAAGTATGAAAGTCTCTAAAATATCAAATGGTGAGGGTACCACTGTCATAGAATAAAATCCAAACCCCCAGCTGGGTGTTAACAGCCCTCCATAAATTGGGCTCCATATGCTTCACCAGCTCTATTTTCCACCCATGTTACACTTAGAGGCATCCTTTGATGGAATCTCCTGGAGACGCCTTTAAGTGCTGCAGACCCACTAGGTCAGAATCCCCCAGCTTGTGGGCCTTGGGGTATTTTTAAAAAGCTCTCCAGTTTCTTCCCTGGCAGTCCAGTGGTTAAGACTTTGTGCTTCCACTGCAGAGGGTGCTGGTTCAATCCCTGGTTGGGGAACTAAGATTCTGATATGCCATGCCACAAAAAAAATAAAAACACTGTGTAAAAAGCTCTCCAGATGAATCTGTTGCATAGCCAGACATAGGACCCCTGCAGACATTCTGTTCTTTAGCTAGAAAGGGCTGACACTTCACTAGAGAGTGTTAGTTGCTCAGTCGTGTCCAGTGTCCGACTCTGCAACCCCGTGGATTGTAGCCCGCCAGGCTCCTCTGTCCATGGGATTCTCCAGGCAAGAGTACTGGAGTGTGTTGCCATGCCCTTCTCCAGGGGATCTTCCTGACCCAGGGATTGAACCCAGGTCTCCCACATTAAGGACAGACATTCTACTGTCTGAGCCACCAAGGAAGCCTGACACTTCAGTAATAACTATGGAAAAGTGGGTATTTGAGCTATTCCTTGACCAAAGCCTCATTTTTCTCATTGAAAGTGGAGGATAACACCATTTCCTAGGATTATTTTAGAATGAAATTAGATAATAGCTAAGTCAGCGCTTACTAGAGATTACCTATTGTTATCATGATTATTATTTGGGAGCCCAGAGGAGATTGAGATAATATCCAAAACCACGCTAGTAGGTCACCAGATGTTTGCATTACAAGTATTGCTCCCAGGCCGGCCACTCCAGCGGCACTCACAGTGGTTGCTGCAACTGACTGGCTGATCTGTTTCTCCATTTATGTCCCCACCAACTGTGATAGCCCCCACTGAAGAGAAAGAGGAAAGGAGTTGGGAACAGGGCGGATCACATACCTGGTTGTTTTTCCCTTTTTGATGACATTTGCTTTGCATCTCTGGGGAGGCCTCCCAGCGAATCTGGAGGGGGTGGTAAAGGGAATAGGCTGATGCATAGAACCCAATGCCTTTGACTTTCCCCATTGCCTTTGGGACAAGGTGATAGGACCCCAGGGTGAGGTAAGTGTCAGAAGGAGCACTGGATGTAAAGGAGACCTGGGCCAGGAAAGGCAGTGCTGTCTGACCAGGGGGTTACGGAAGACTGACAGGGTTTCCAGGAAGTTGAGGTCCTAAGATGCTGAATGAAGCTGGATACCCTCTGGGCGGTCTAGGCTCCAGGGGCTGACCTCTTTGTGAGTCCCGTCTCCTATGTCTTGTGCATTGAGAGAGAAGAGGGCACCTCGGGCTCCCACCAGCAGCCTTGCGGAGGCCTCCTCCAGCAGCAGTGTTGAGTAGTTCTGGGCTTGGCCCTTGAAGTGCCGGGTCCCAGAGAGCTCTGGGGAGAGCGGGATCTGTGAGCCCAGCCCTGGGACTGACTGCCTCCCCACCTCCAGCCCCTGGCTCCTGCTGCCTTTCGAGGTTGGGGCTGTCAAACCTTCGTAGGGGATGGTCATCCGCGGGGTGGCATCTAGTTCTCTGGATGGTCTCCGCAGTGAGGGCCCAGGGACTGCAGTTGCTGTGAGGAAGCTCAGGAGGAGGGGCCAGAGCCTCCCCCACATCTTCCTGGGGAGGCCCAGACCAACAAGACCCCCAAAGGGAGCCAGGGCCAGAGGTTAGGGGATGATGGGAAGATTAGTCACAGGGTATTAAGGTCCAGGGAGGTTGCTTAGAAGGTCAGAGGTCATGGGGCCAGGGAGGGTCCTGGAATTGGGAAGACATGGAATCACATGATTGTGCGGCCATGGAATCCCAGGTAAGAGGTCAAGAAGAGGGGTGGATTCCAGACTGCCTCTCGGCATCAGTTACAAACTCCATGGTGGGGTCACACAGGGGTTGTAGATCACTGGTGGGGTCACCCTGCCCCAACAGCAGGGCTAGTTCTGGTTCACTGAGGTCTGTTTTCTGAAGAAAAGAAAAAACAAACAGAAAAAAAGTCCTTAATTCTGTGTGTAGATGGAAAGTAGATAGCATTCCCCTCTAAGTTCAGGTGGTATCAAAGCGAGGAGGCCCAGCATCTACGAAACTCCCACAAGAGAATGAACTCCATCATTCTGTCCTCCTTGCTGTTCAGATGCAGGAAGCTGGGTGGAGCTTGCCCACTTTACAAGACCCTAGACTCCCTTCAACCCAAATCTCAGGTGACAGCCCTTCTGTAACCTAGTCAGAAGCTCAGCTAGGCCTCCATCTTGGTAGAGCCCAGGTTCTCAGGAAGAATGCCTTCTCCCAGCAGTGAGGCCCAACTCGGGCAGCAGCTGCCCCTCCGCCTGCGGGGGTGCCTTATGCAGGAAGGCCTGGGCAGAGATGCTTAATGGGCCTTTGTTTATTTTGTCCTATTTTCCCTTTGTTTTTTCTTTTCCCTGGCCTGAAAGCTCCCTCTGGAATTTCTCTTTAATTAGATACTTCTCCTCCTCAGCATTCCTCTCCAAGGGGGTGCACGTCTCTGCCCTGCCCATGCGAGTCTGTGCTGTACCCTCTGGCTAAGCGTCCGCACGTGCCCCTACCTGCAAACAGGCACTCACAGGCACCGAAGTGGGTATCTGCCCCTCTGCCCTCCCCTCCCCCAGCAGTGCAGCTGTCATACCTGGACAGGAAGCTCGAGCATGCAAGGTCACTTAACTGAGACATGAGCAATATGGAAAAGGTAAACGATAGAATCCTTGAGACCCTGGCCACCTCCCTTGGCACATCTTGGAGACTGTTACCACACCTGGACCCTCCCTCATGGCAACCAGCTGGGGATGGGGTTGGGAGAGGTGGCAGGTTTGATCTGACCCCTGAACTTCAGGCCTGATCTCTGAAGTTCCTTGGTTGGGCTAGGTGTGGAGAAAACCTGACTCACCCAATCTTTGACAAAGCCAGAGAGGGGCCACTGGCCTCTCCCTTTCCTTGCAGGTCAAATATTAACTAGGTGGCCTTGAAGAGAGGGCAGAGACTGGGAATTGGCCAGAGGGAGAACAGGAATTCGGAGGGTTTTTTCAAGAGGTAAAGATCACTACTGTTCTGGAGCAGAGCCCCAAAACGGAGAATGGCATATGAGTAGACTGAAGAGGCTCCCTGGACCACAGGAGGGGCATCGTATCCTAGTTTGGGGGCTGGGGCAGCAAGAGGCCCCAGGCAAACCGCCCAGGCCCCATCACTCACTGTGGAGGCACACCTGTTTACCTTTGGGGCCTCCTATTTGCTTAGTGCAGAAGTGGGGCAGGGGCAGGGGGAGCCCTAAGGCTAGGAGGGATCAGTCTCTAGGATTGGGCAAGAGGAATACACCCCAGGTCAGAGGAACCACTCAGTGTGGTGCCTGACACACCGACAGAGGTTTAAATGAGTCACGTATGTCCAGAGGAGGGAGATGTGCATGCACGTAGATACACACACATACATATTCATAGGAGGGCTATGAGCACACGTACACATGAAGAGTCAGGCACACACATTCACAGTGAGGTCTGCACAATATGTTCACCTAAAGGGCCTGCCACCTGTCTATACATATTTACATGTAAAGTTGTATTCACATGCCCGTTCAATTAGCAAGGCACACAGTCTCAGGGGTTAACAAGGAGAGTTATACACCCACACATGTCCCTATGGAAGACTATACACGTATTCACAGGAGGGTCCTGCACCTGTAGGGACACACACACAATCGCACTGATACAGTGGGTCAGGCACCATCATGTCCACAAAAGGATCAACTATATTTGTATGCACACAGTCCTCAAACACACAATTACATCTATGCAGAGACAAGCGTATGTACATATAGGAGTCCAGTTCTCGCACTGATACAGTGGGTCAGGCACCATCATGTCCACAAAAGGATCAACTATATTTGTATGCACACAGTCCTCAAACACAATGACATCTATGCAGAGACAAGCGTATGTACATATAGGGGTCCAGTTCTCACCGCAGGCTTGGAGGCTACCAGTATCCACTGGGAGTGAGATGCAGAGCAGAACCCTGCCTCCCTTCCCCAAAGTCCTAATTCTAAGGCCAGAATCCAAGTTTGTGTTTGTGAGTGTGTGTGTAAAGAGGAGGGAAGTTTCTGATCTCAGATGCTCAAATAGGATCCATGCATGGGTCAAGGCCAGTCTGGCAAGGGAGGGAGTGGCTACATAACTCAGGCAGGAGGAGGCCCCTTGATGTAGCAAAGTAAAGATGCAATGGAACAGGTAACTTGACCCACCTCCACTCCCATGTCTACTGCAGTTCTAGATTTGGGATTTGGGCTGGGAGTGCTCAGCCTGCATTTAACCTGTTGGGCAGGAGGGTGGGGCTAAATGGGGCGGGGAGGGGGGGGACGGGCGGAGCTGCCACCCCCTTCCCCCAGTGACCACAAGGCTTCAAGGTCTCCAGTCCACGTCCCACACACCATCTCCGGTTCCAAAGCTTGCGATCCTCCCCCAGGGCCGGCCCCCTGAACTCTGACCACCTTCCGGCTGTTAGATCTTGGGGTGGAGGGAACTGAGGAGGGTAGCCAGCAGGATCAATGTAGGGATAGGCAGGCTGTCGACCTTCATCGCAGATGTCCACCTGCCTAGTGTAGGCGGTATCCCTTTCTGCCCAGTAGGATGATGGTTTCTCCTGGCCTGAGAGCCCCTCCCCCGCTACCCTCGCCTTCATCCTGGACAGTCCGCTGTTCTCTCCTCTCCTCAGATCTAACCTCAGTCTCTACTGCTGCAGCTCGAGGACGAGCTCTCCTTCGATCCCGCCAGACGCCAGGAGACGTGACCCAGATCCCGGGGAACACTGTTCACCACGCGGGCCCCCGCCCCACTCCAGATCCTGACTCTGCGGTGGCAGGTCTGCGACCAGCGCCGCCCGAGGCCTGGCCCGCGCCCCTCTAAAGCTTTTATGCGGGACTAGGGGACTTGGCGGTGAGAAAGGCCTGGCCGAGCCTGGAAGGTTTAACAGACGTAGGGAAGGCATGGCCTGGTCCCCGCCCCCCGGCGCAGGCCCTGCCGCTGCCCGCACTCCACGCCTGTCTCACCTTTGCTCGCAGATCCCCGGCCATGCAGACGGCGATGCGCGGCTCCGCGGCCCCACAGCACCAGCTGCGGGAGGAAGGGGCCGCGGCCGGAGGCGGGGCTGGTGGAGGCGGAGCCGGGGGTGGAGCAGGGGCCTGGAAGGCGGGGCCAGGGAGGCGGGGCCGCAGGGAAGGGTGCGGGGAAAGGCGCTCTCTGGTTTCGCATCCCCACCCTATACTATGGGTCAAGGCTCACACAGTGCCCTCGGGCGTCTGGCGTGCCCCGCCCCCTAGGGTCGCGCCCCCTGGTGGTGGCTTCATCACCCTGTGCGCTCTGTAAGGACTTATCCCACCTTCCTGCCCCTCAGACCTAGGACCCCTTGGACTTGCTTTCTCCGGGGGATGTGCACACGTGTCCTCTGGCTGACTTAACTCTCCGAAGGCCCTCGGGCCAGTCCCCTAATGCGGAGCTCACTTTTTGCGCTCCTGCTACCTGCTTCTACTCTTTGCCTAGGGCGGAGGGCCAGAGTAGGTGTACACCAAGTGTTGGGGCAGCTCTCAACCCAGATGAGGGTCTTGATTTCTAGCTCAAGTGTATCCAGCTGCCTGCTTTTTCAGCCTGAGCTCTGAGGGGGTCAGGCTTGAAGGGATGAAAAAAATTTGACCGGAAGTGCATACCAAAAAAATGCTGTTTTTCTGATTAAAGAAGCCACAAACATTTGCACTTGTCCGCTCAGACTAACTCTTAGATGTAACTGGGGTCTACCTCCGCAGGGACTGGGTCACTCAGACACCTGCGTTCCCTTCCAGTTCATGTTCATTCTTACTCCAGATCTTACAGTGAGCTCCTCCTAGGTGAGCAAATATCCCTCCCTTTCTAGACTTGATCGCCTTACCCAGCAGCAATCTAGGAAGCCTCCTAAGAATCAACTCTCCAGCTCCCTACTCAACTAGGGTAGTCCTTCCATGCACCCTGGCCCCACAGTTTCCCCTCAACTCGGGTCATGCTTCCTTCCCAACACCTATTAAATCTCCCTCTAGGGTTTAAAATCAGACCTGAGCTCTAGCCACAACCTGGTCTGATCCTCCCTCTCTCATTTGTGACAGTACTGATATGGTCTAAGAATAAGACCAAAATGATGAGAGCCACAGGGTCAAAGGTAACTGAGCCACACATGTGCCTAGGAATCTGAGCTCTGGAGGAGCAGGGAGTGAGGGAACAGGCAGATGAGCACTGGCCTGAGAGAAGGTCCACAAGATTGAAGTAGCTGTCATTATTTAACTGAAGGGACCCTGGAAAAGACATGTCATCCCTTTTCTCAGAATTCCCCAAAGCTCAGTTTGGCACTTCATCACATACAGTCTGTAGTTTGTGCGGCTGTGAGACTGCATGTCGCTAGACAGCAGGGCCCACGTCCCACTTCCACCACCGCCAGCACTCCGTAAATAGGATGTGTGTGTATGTGGAAGGGGCGGTAGCTGGGAAGAAATGTTTACATTCAAGTGTACACAGGGAATTCCCTGGCAGTCCAGTGGGTAGGACTTTGCACTTCTACTGCAGGGGGCAGATTCATTCCCCAGTTGGGGAAATAAGATTCTGTAAGCCTTGTGGTGCAGCCAAAAATTAAAGTGTACATAAACTTTTACAAAGAGTATCCAACTTAATATTTTTCGTTGTAGTTTCATTCCACTCTGATGGATTATCAGGCCTATTTATTAGATGGGAAAACAGGCTCTAAGGCGTTAAGTGACTTGCCTTGAAATCACGACTGGAAAAGCCTGAGAAGAGGGAAGCAGGGTGGAGAACTGTCTGAGCAAAGGTAGAGAAGAGAGAAGCAGGGTAAACCTAAAGAATTGTCTGAGCCAAGGCAGAAGTATGCATGCTTGTAAGCTTGTGCACAGATGAGTGTTGGGGGAGTGGGCAGAAGGGAAGGGGCATGAAAGAGAAAAGTGAGTTTGATTTGATAAGATGGTTCCTAGTAGGAAAAAGAAGGGAAAAGTCAGCAAGTAATTCAGAAAAGAACACAGAAAAAAATCTTGAAAGAGCTGATGGATTGACTAAGTGCAAGCTGGGAAGACCAGGAGACACATGGCTATGAAAAGTAAATCTGCAGTCCTTGTGGGAAAGTGGGCTGGGGGATAGTGGAGGGAGGGCAGGAAGACTACCACCTTATGGTAACAGACAGGAGAGAAATTAAAGGGCAGGGGCCCAGGGGGCTAAGGGACATAGCTCTTCATATTCACATAGAACTCAGTGCTGACTTAGGTACCTCAGGAGGTGGCAAGTAGGCCAAAATGGTTTGGTGGTCAGTTCAGCATTTAACTCACCTACACTCTATACGAGGGAAGCCTTTCTCCTCTAAGGTGCTCTGATGGCTGACTCAGAATCTTACACATTTTCAAATAAACAGAATGTATAAATCACAATGCTGAATTCTAGCATGGCACTCGCTAAACTGTAGCTGGGCAGTTACTTCACTCTCTTGATAATATAGATTCAGACCAAATCCATTTCTCTCTGCTGTCTTCCCACTTCAATCTCTGAACTTAATGTGTGACAGGAATTAATGGAACTTTCTATAGGAAGCCCTTTTGATTGATTCCTCTCTGCAAATCAAGTTGATAAAATATGAATGAGGGGATAGTGACAATGGGAGAGACAAGAAATCAAACTGAGAAATTAACCTCAACTTGGCCATGAATCTGAATCTGGGGACACAGGAAGGTCATTCTTTGCATGGATTATTACTTACCCTTAAAGTCACTACCCTGGCAGCTTTCTAGTTTCCTTCCTTCATAGCTTCATAGGGTGGCTATGAGAGGACCCCACTTGACAAAATTCTAGCATACTTCACACAGAACACAAATGTGGGTCTTGTTGCTAGGTTATTCTGCCTAACTTGGCTGTAAATAAGTGGCAGAGGCCAGTGCTGGTTGCCCTCAGCCACCTATACACCAGTTTGGCTCCAGGATTTGCACAGACCAAGTTATTCCTTGTAGCAGGGATCCTGGGTGAGGGGGATAGGTATGAAATCCTGAAATTGAGCACAGGTTCCCTCAGAGAACTCTGGCCTAGTCAAGCTGTCCTGCTTCTGTTCCCTGTGGCTGCACGTCCGTTCCTGTTTTGCCATCTCCACCTCTTAGTTTGCCCAGCACTCTCCCTTGAGGTGGCGTGACCTTTATTTCGTATGTGCATACAGCTCTTGGTGTTTCTTCAGTAGGCACTATCACCAGTTTAACAACAATGTAGTCTCACTGTTCCACTGCCTCAGGAGCCTGTTTTGCCTGTTGCTTTTCCTCCCAGCTGGTCGTCTTGGGAGTCAAACCCAAAGCTGGGCCTTCTGGTTTGCCCTCTTGACTCTATCCTGGGGAACAGTTAGCAAGGAAAAGGGAGTATCAGGACATGTCCACATAGGATGGAAAATCATCACCCACCACCCCGTCCTCAGCTTTAGCATGCTGAGTTTAGGGGGGTGGGAAATCACAATTTTTTGCCAGCGGGGGCAAACCAGGACAGAGCAGCTTCTGGAGCTCCCTGTATCAGAATAGAGAACACATACACTGTAATTTTAATAGATACGGTTTGCTCAGATGACAGTGAACTCCGAAGTACTAAGATCAATTTTACTTATCATCTGAGAGAAAGCCTCAGATTAAAACTAAATAACAGCTATTATTTATTGAAGTTCTTGCTATATGCTAGACACTTGGCTAATCACTTTTCACTCCACTAGCTTACTTAGCTCTCATTAATCCTGAGGTAGACACTAACAGATGAAGAAACTCAAGCTCAGAAAAGTTAAGCAACTTGCCAAAGATCACATGGCAGATACCGTGAATCTGGGACCTGAGGTCAGGACTAAGGGCAAGGTCAAGGCGCTTATCTTGGACAAGGCTGCTGCCTGCCTCCCAGTTAAGTACTTGAGGCAGTGTCTCTTGTTTTTGCCTTGACTGTGGCTCCCCACCCCAGTTGGAGAAAAGAGCTCACAGGTGGTTAGTTCAGTTCAGTCGCCAATTCTTTGCAACCCCATGGACTGCGGCACACCAGGCTTCCCTGTCCATCACTAACTCCTGAAGCTTACTCAAACTCACGTCCAATGTGTTGGTGATGCTATCCAACAATCTCATCCTCTGTCGTCCCCTTCTCTTCCCACCTTCAATCTTTCCCAGCATCAGGGTCTTTCCCAGTGAGTCAGTTCTTCCCATCAGGTGGCCAAAGTATTGGGAGTTTCAGCTTCAGCATCAGTCTTTCCAATAAATATTCAGGACTGATTTCCTTTAGGATCGATTGGTTTGACAGGTGGTCAGTTTCCTCTTAATCAGCCCATCAGAAGAGAGAAGGAAATACTGGCATAGTTCTGGAACCCAAGGCCTCAGGCAACCCTGCCTGGTCCTTCTGTGAGCTTGGGAGAAGTTTCTCCTGTGAGGTCAGCTCAACCTATGTCTCCCTTTGGCTGGCATGAAAAAAGTGAAAGTGAAAGTTGCTCAGTCATGTCTGATTCTTTGTGACCCCATGGACTATACATTCCATAGAACTCTCCAGGCCAGAATACTGGAGTGGGTAGCCTCTCCCTTCTCCAGGGGATCTTCCTAACCCAGGGATCAAACCCAGGTCTGCACTGCAGGCGGATTCTTTACCAGCTGAGCACAAGGGAAGCCCTCAGCTGGCATATCCAGAGCTATATTCTGCCTGGCAGGTTGGAGGTGGTCCTAAGCTCTGCCTCTACTCTGCATGGCTTCCCCTTTTTTTGCCCTGAGCTCCAGAAAAAGGAAGCCAGGCCAAAGGTATTCTTTTCCAGTTCTCTTTGCCTAATAAAAGAAAATACCTTCACCTGGATTTCGGAAGGTAAGTTCCATGAGAGATCTCTTTGTGTTGTTCACCACTGAATCTTAAAAACAGTGCCTGACATGCAATAGCAGTACAGCTGTTGAATGCTTGTACTGAATGAGGTGATGTAAGAAAGAGATTTATCACATTCCCAATGGCAGAGTATACAGCAAATTATTAACTGAGTATATAACAGTGAACTGTGTACAACTATGGCTCGACATGATTCCTTTCCAGAAACAGGAAATATCAAACTAAAAAACTGACTGAAGAATCCAACCCAAGAGGAAGAAATTGGTTTCAAAACTAGGTGGGGCAAGGGAAGAAACAGGATGTCCCAGATACTTAACCATCCCCACTCCCAAACAAATATTACCAAACACGTGTTCAAACTGAGAAAAAGCCATTTTAATAGCAGACATACATTCATAGGACTTTACACAAGACGTAGTATAAAATCTGTTAAAAAAAAAAAGGGCGGGGGGAGAAAAAGGAAATCTGCATTTACCTGTAAACTTCCTAAAAGCTGGTGGATTACCTGGCTCACAGGACTGCCCAGGGAAAACAAATGCACAGATATTGAGGTGCACCGACACTGCTGATGAGTAAGAAATAACCGCAGATCACACGCTACATGCCCAAGCCACGTGTACGCGAACGTGCCTTCTAAAGAGACAAGCCAGAACGGTCCTCCTCTAATTCTCCAACTCAGTCACTCACTAATGGGTCACCTCTTCAATTTTTTTTTTTTTTTTAATTTCAAAATTACTCTTGGTTTAAAGACTCCACACATTATTACTGGCCCATCCCCACCAACTATACTTATTTTGACAGAAATAAAAATGCAAATACTCCAACTGAGCCTGGATGACAACGCACCATTTTCTTCTACGTCCGGGGAGATTTTTGTGAAGTCAAAAGCAAGCTATTACTTGTACTTAAAAACAAAATGCCAACCTTCTAAAAGGTGACAAAGGCACCACTGCCATCAGGAGACAAACAGAAAATGTACAAATATGACTTTACTGCTACATAGATGCATTTTGTGCATGGAAAGCCTCTTCACTTAACATGATATAACCAACAGAATTATACTTTAGGATAACAAGAAAAGCAGTTTAGATAAGGCAAACAGTTACACACAAAAGCATAAACACTTGCAAGTACCTTAATTTTCAGCTTGCAATAAGGGCACTAAGTTTGACATACAGATCCAGAAAATTAGACAAGGTGATTTTTGACACAGTAATATTGCCAAACACACCACCACTCAGTGCAAGCTTTGTTTGCCAAGTCCAAAAAGTGACCTGACATTCTCTGTGCAACAAACATATCCCCCCCCACCCACTACCATCCCATTCATAGGGCAACAGCAGCAGGAGGGAGACAAAGCATGGGGACTCAGAGGGTGAAGGATAATACTTGATTTGGGAGGAAAACCACGGGCTACTTGTGCTAAAGAGACTCACAAAAATTTCTGAGAGCCCCAATGAAAATACTGTTGGAATATGACCTGGAGACTAAGGATATCTACCAAGTCATAAATATAACGGTTCAAATTGATGTTTGGCCATTTATTTTAAAGGGACAGATAAACTTTTTTTCCAATGGAGAAAGACAATTAAAAATAGAGACTTTTCTTGTTGGAACTCCTAAATAAAACGTATCAAAGTGGTTTTAAATTTGATGAGCAGTTACCTGCTGAAACTGCAATACAAAAGGGTCACTTAAAAAAGAAAACACCTGAATAACCCACTCGTTCCCCCTTTCAATGTACACGATTAGAAAATATTTACACACTGTAATTACAAGCAATATAAGCAGTATTTTATACTTTGAGATATTGTACACTTTACACAATGCAAAATGAGAAAAATATGAACACTTATAAAATTACACACAAATAATGTATATCTACAAAATATTAAATTACAGAGAGTGAAAGCCCCCACTGTTGGGCAGATAGACGCCAGAGTTTCAGGCTTCTGTCAATATAACTCTTTGTATCTATCTCATTTAACCGTAAGTGGCATTTTCTAACAATACCCTTGAGAGGTAGTATCAAGATAATAATATTCTTACCAGTAAACGCAACACAGAATAAAACTTTTGTTGGTCTGACTCTTGAAGCCTCATTTAGTCAGGGTTCTTAGGGACCAGATTAACTTAGTCTTCCCTATAAAATCTCTAACTGCTCAATGTTTGACATGGGCTCAAAAGTTACTATTTTAAATGAAAATGTAAGATAAAATGCTTTTTACTGCTAAGCCTCAATTAGAGGTAGAAAGCTATTTTTTCAAAATTTATTTTCTCCCCTCTCAACAACATCAAGTCCAAATCCCTTCCCCTTCATCCTCTCCCACAACTGGAGGCAACAGAGTGCTCAGGAGAGCAGTGTCATCCAAGTCAATATTGAAAGAAAGAAAAACAAAGCTGGCATCATCTTTCAAGAAACCAGCCCTCCTAAAGGGACACTCAGTCAACAAAAGAATTCTTCAGTTAGCTAGTAAGAGTCTATTACTACCGAAGGCTTCAAAGGGCCCTGGGCTAAGACTAGCATGTGCATTTCTCCTAACCCTCCACCATTGAAACCAAAGGATGGCTTTCCAGTGTTTAAGAATTTAGAGCAGCTGTGGTTTTCAAGTGCAACAAATTTAAAATACAAGCACGCACACACACACATACATACACATGCGTGCGTAGTGTACCAAAGAATAAATGTTATTCAGGTCTCTGCTAAGGTTATATCCTCATGAAAGTAGTTTTTGGAAACCTGTTCAGACCTTTAGCTTTTACAATACAGACTTCTGTAATATGGCTACGAAGGGCCAAAATTCTAAGATTTAGCCAAGATGCTAAGATTTAACCAGTATTAAAAAATATATAAATGCATGTAAAATAAATCCAAAACAAACAGCAGATGAATGTTTTGGAGTAAAAACAAAGCCACTATTTTAGAGCTTAAACTCTTCCCCTTAAGGGGATCTGACAAGGTACCAAACTTCTGTTTCTCAACTGTTTGTTTAAATGTATTTTAAAAACCCAACAGATTTATAATCTTGAACAGTGAAGAAAAATGCACGGATTAAAACACCCCAGTGGTTTTACAGAGTAACAGAAAAGATTTATCCTTTCAATTACTAAACTCAGTTCTAAGCTTTCCCTTTTGAGTCATAAAATAACTAAAAATAGGAAAATTAAATCAAACTGGAACTTGATCTTGGTTTCCAGGTCCAGCTTTTCAAGTTGGTCCAAGCCCTTTCTTACATACTTCCTGTGATTATCCAAGTGCTGCAAATATAATCCAAAAAAAAAAAAAAGATAACAGGCTTACAATTAAACAAGAGTAAACAGGGGAAGGTTAGATATGCAACTGTCAGCTGCTTCTACCTCTCCCCCTCAAGGAATTCTTCTCTTTTAAAACGCCAGTTGCTGTAATTAATCAGATTATATTTCATATCTGCTTCAGAAATGGCAATTTCTTCATTACCAGCTTCATTCTAGATACTCAAGTAGCACATCTGCTGCACATGTTCTTAGCTTTCCATTGGATTCTGCAGTATTCCTTTAGGAAAGGCTCTTACTGAATTTCTCTTGGTTCATAATTTTTTTGCTGCAACTCCTGTTAAGAATCTGGTACCCAAAAGTCATGAAGTTGCCCCTAGAAAAGGGAAGGGAAGAAAAAAAACAGGATAAAGGAAAATCAGATTATGAATTAATCCATATAAAACCACTAATCACCAGACAATGGGCTTTGATAATGAAATTAATAAAATATTGACACAGTACATTTCTCTGATAATTTATCATAATCAAATTCAAGTTTTACATTTTATAGTCTAACAATTTAAAGTAAGTATAAATTACTACAAGATGTTTTCCTCAGCAACACACACAGGTGGAGGGATGTATTTTAAAAGATTAATGAAAATGTTAAGCTGATTAACTAAGTTTTGGTATTAAATTCTTTTGTTTTAATGCTACATCAGCAAAAAAGACTGGCCTAAAATAAGTCTATGGAGATTAGTAACTAAAACAAGAACAACAAAACATTAACATAATATTTCTCAAAGACTTCTGTGTTCCTGTTACTTTGATACAATTCCATTTATTACTGTAGTTGGTTTGTAAATAAACAGGATGGTAAACTTAATAGCAAGTGTTTAAACAATGTCCTTCTTATGGAAAGTATCCTTAGATATAATACCAAAACCCTAAGTGACAAAAGAAAAAACAAAACAAAACTGGACTTCATCATAATGAAAAACTTCTGTTCTCTGAATAACATCATCAAAACAATGAAAGGCCACACAGAGAATGGGAGAACATATTGGCAAATTATGTACCTCATGGGGGAATTTATATTTAGAACATATGGAGAATTCTCACAGTTAAAAAATGGACAAAGGATTTGAATAGAGACTTCTTCAAAGAAAATGTATGAATGGCCAACAAACATAAAAAGACGCTCAACATCGGGGAAATGCAAATTAAAATCACAATGACATTTCTCGTCCAACTCCCTATGTCTATATTTGAAAAACAGATAATAACAAATGTTGGCAAGAATGTGGAACAACTGGAAATCTCCAACATTCTGGTGGGAATGTAAAACAGTGCAGCCACTTTACCTATACACAAATGTTCATGGAAGCATTATTCACAACAGCCAGGAGGTGGAAACAATTCATAATAAGTAGATATATAAAATTAGATATATAAATCTACTAATAAGTAGATATATAAAATGTGATATATGCATATAGTGGAATACTACTTGGCAATACAAAGGACATACAACATGCCAAACATGCATTAACTTAACATTATGTTATGTAAAAGAAGCCAGTCACAAAAGACTACATCATATATGATTCCATTTGTATGAAATATAAAAATAGGCAAGTCTATTTAGACAGAAAGTGGATTAGTGGTAGCCTAGGGCTTGTGGGGAGTAGGGATGGGAGTGCAGGTGCTTGGAGAATGAGGAGTGACTGCTAATGGGCATGACTGTCACTTTTTGGAGTGACAGCAATGTACTAAAGTTAAACTGTGGTGATGATTGAACAACTGTGAATATACTAAAAAATACCGTATACTTTAATTGGGTGATATGTATGACATGTGAATTTTATCTCAATAAAGATATTAAGAAATACTCTACATGAAATAAGCACCATTGGATGCAATGTACCATTGGGTGCAATGTAACATCTTAAAATCGGGTCAACCACCTTTGAAAATAAATGAATATAAGAACAAACAAGAATTTTAAAAACATACATAAAGGAGTATATTAGAATTTTCAGTTTATCTTAACATATCTAGAAGTACTTTGTCATGCTTTTTTAGAACAGTATGAAGAAATAACAGCATCAAACCAGTAAATTCTAAAGGAAATCAACTCTGAATATTCATTGGAAGGACTGATGCTGAAGCTGAAGCTCCAATACTTTGGCCACTTGATGCAAAGAGCCAACTCATGGAAAAGAACCAGATGCTGGGAAAGACTGAAGGCAGGAGGAGAAAGGGACAACAGACATAGAGATGGCTGGATGGCATCACCAACTAAATGGGACATTAAGTTTGAGCAAACTCTGGCAGATGGTGATGGACAGGGAAGCCTGGTGTGCCGCAGTCCATGGGGCTGCAAAGAGTCAGAAACAACTGACTGAACAACAACAAATTGAGAACAAATAAAACTGTTTAATAAAATGACACCTGAGTAGGCCGACAGTTCTGTATTATTTCCTGCCATTTTCCATGTATCCTGGCAACCAAGTCTTTTACCTTAAAAATACAAAGAAGGGGAAAAGAGATCAGATCAAAACAATTTAAGACTTGACACAAAAGACCTGATAATTGTGACAGACCCACCCCCAACAACTCAATGTAGTTTCTGTCAAGAAACTCAACTTCGAGTGGTTTTCAAGTCACAGTGATTAACTAAGACCTTTCTCTATCATCATGTCTAAGATACTGAGTGCTTAGGACTCCATTTTCACATTAGTTAACTAAAGATCATCCAAAAAAACATATTTTCTGCCTTCAAAACACCTATTTTCAACTCGCTGGCTTCTGAACACCCAACAGGAAAGCTGAAGAGTAGGATTCCCACTCTTACAGGACCCAAGGCTTTGGTTGTTCCTTGCCTTTCAAGTTCTATTTGATTCAAGGTCACAAAAGAGGGTGGTTATTTGTTCTTTCCACATTATCAGGAGATCCAAAATTGAGTGTTAAGTCTCTCTAGGGTTCTGCAAAGTACAGACGACTCGTGAACAATGTGGGGGTTAGCGGTGCCAAGCCCCTGCACCACATAAAACCCTACTCCTATCTCTGCCTCGAAAACAAAGAAAGTGATTAATGACTCACTCAAGAGCAGGAAGCTGAGATAGTTTGGATAGAATCTGTGTTGCTGAAAGGTAGCCTGCACAATGAATCCTCTTTATATATAAATACCTGATGCATTCCTACATTTGGAGCTTTAGTAAGTCTTTGAATGAAACTCAAACTTTCCTACCACACTAGAGGATTCCCAATTAGTTCTTGGACATAATTGCCTGACAAAATGTTTGTAAATATTTATGCATGTTTATTTTGGGCTGTGCCGTGCAGCATGTGGGATCTCAGTTTTCTGACAAGGGATTGACCTTATGCCCCCTGAAGTGGAAGTGTGGAGTCTTAACCACTGGACTGCCAGGGAAGTCCCAACAAAATATCTTAAAAGGGTCAGGAATTTTAGAGTTGCTTTAAGTTTATAAAGTAAACTGTAAGGTCTGCTTTTTTCTCCATTTACAGTTTGGCAGATCCAGTTTCTCCAGAACAATCAGCACCTTTTCTACTAGAGGCTTGTGGAGAGGCATGCAATTCATTCATTTCAGCAGGACTGCCCCCGAAGCAATTTCCATAGATCTCTGTGTCACTCTCCACTCTAAGTAAGAGGAGCCCTGGCACCAGTCTATGCCCAGCCTCTTGGCTTTAAGAAACAAAAATTTGGGGGTGGTCCCCTGTAGCATGTCTGTCAGCAGTAGCCACCACTATCACCAAGTTCTATGGGCCAGTAACTAGTCAATGTTCAAAAGAATGTGTTTCTGAAACTGGTTTTCACTCTAAGCCAAAGAGCTATCTCCTACCTGCATTTGAAAATCTTCAATCTAATACTATTTTGTTAGTTGCTCCTTTTGGTATTTAACTTAAATCTATTAAAACAAATACAGATACTAAGTCTACACAGGCATTGTTGAAATGACTTTACAGCTAATCACAAACCCGAAATCTCACTTTTAATGACTATCTAAACACAAATGGCAAGAAAGAATCACCCCTACACTGCAAAAGCTAAAGGATGATTAAGAATTAAAAAAAAAAATCCTTAGAAGACAACGTTTTAAAAACAGTGGTGTTTATATTTCAGGAAAAATTGTCAAATTGTTTTATTAATACTAAAGTTGTTTTCCTAACTCCATATTCTTATATTCAGCTTTTCTGTTCAGCTTCTTGTCTTAAATGTTTTGCTTTGAGATTTTTCCCTTTCACTTTCAATCTAGCTAGAAGTACTTAGACGAACCTAATTTGTTATTAAACGAGAAAGTCTTATTTCTAATGTTATATGTTCTTAAAAAAGAGGCTTATAGGCTTCTCTTACTCAAATATTAATAAAGCCAAGGATAAACAAACAAAAAAACTATTCAGAAAAAGGCATACTTACCTTAGTTCTATAAAACAGTCTTGCATCTTCCCTAATATCACACTTAACGTGCTTTTCCAAAGCCCCACAGAGGTGCACAAAGTGTTTCTGTGTAAAACAAATATAAAGGATGAAAACAATTTTAAAGCATTACAAATGAACAAAGAAGAGATTAGGTAGCTAGAACTGACAATCATTAAAAAAAAGTCTACCTTAGCAATTTCTGATATTAACTGTCCACCACAGTAGCAGTCGTATGAGTAAAATGTAGTGACTGCTGCAATAATCAGTTACTGCTTATTGCTAGCTAATGTATAAAACATACACAAAAGATTTTTGCATGTATTAAGACATATTAATGAAAATTAGCTCCAGAGTTCAGACTATGATATAGTGCTCAGAAATGTAAGTCCTTCTGTTAACATGATCTCAAATGAAATATTCAAGTAACAGCTTACCTATTTCTCTATGAACAAAACAACGTTTACTAATAGTTCTTTGAAAAATTAAGTGTCCTAAGTTTCAGAAGTGTACAGTTCAAAAGAGTCACACTCATATATATACTAAGGTGAGAATGTAAATGGACACTTTTGAGGAGGGAAATGTGATAATAATCATTTTACAATCATTAAAATTTGAAAACTTGACAAATTTTGCTTTAGCATTTCTACTTCTAGGAATTTACCCTACAGAAATGCTTCCAAAGGTTCATGTTAGTATTGTGTGTAATCACAGAAAAAGCAATGTTCATCAGTAAAGATTTTGGAATACTAGTTTAATTAGACAGTCATGCTAAGTAATTTACAGTGGAGGAGAAAACATAAGTTGCAAATAATGTGAATAGCATGACATCATTTAAAAAAAGGTAATTATGTTGGGATATTCGTAAATTATGGAGAAATTTACAGGAGGGCACTGGATTATAAAGTCTTTCACTTTCTACCTTACATGGTTTTATAGTAATTGAGTTTTAACACAATAATTATTGTTTTCTAATCAGAAAAAATAATTTAAAAAATTTAAGACCATATATAAGAACAGACAGATGACTGCATGCATGCTAAGTTGCTTCAGTTGCATCCGACTCTTTGTGATCCTATGGATTGTAGCTTGCCAGGCTCATTTGTTCATGGGATTCTCCAGGCAAGATACTGGAGTGGGTTGCTCTGCCCTCCTCCAGGGCATCTTCCTGATCCTGGGGTGGAACCCACCCATGTCTCTTCTGCCTCTTGCATTGGCAGGTAGGTTCTTTACCACTAGGGCCACTAGGGAAGCTCCACAAATGATTATATTACGTTCTAATCAGGAGAGCAAACAGTTCTATGTATAACAGTGTTTATAAAAACATAGGAAACAGTCTTGTGTCCTTTTTGATTATGTCTAAGGAGATACAAAGTTTTAAACAGGGGTTGGATTACCTAAAGTATGAAACATGGAGAATTAAATAAGAATTTTCCCCACAAATAAGGAACATGATAGTACTGGAATAAAATAATTCAAAATGAAAATCTTAACATGAGGAAATAATTTAGGAACGTAGATCTCGAGTAGAATGATTCACCATCAGTTTAATTTTGAAGGCAAACATTATTTTTAAAGAAAAAAGGAAATGGAGTGGGAGCAGAGATGGAAGAATGGAGCTAAAAGTTAGCTCATTTAGTATTTGGCGATCTTGATAGTAATGTATTACACTACTGCCAAGTTATCATGGTTAAGTTCCACTCCAATAAACAGAATAAACATTTGTAGATGAATAACTGTCAACAATATGGCTGCAATCTCTGGTTGAGGAACTAAGATTCTGCAAGTCTTATAGCAAGGCAAGAAAAAAAAAATGTTGAGTTTGGACTTCCCTGGTGGTCCAGCAGTTAGGAATCCACCTGCCAATACAGGGGACACAGGTTGGTCCAGGAACATTCAACATACTATGGGGCAACTCAGCCTGTGAACCACAACTACTGAAGCCCACACACTCTATAGAGAGTGTGTGCCCTAACTATGGAGCCTGCAAGTTGCAACTACGAAGCCCACATATCCTAGGGCCTGTGCCCCATAACAAGAGAAGTCACTGCAATGAGAAGCCCACACACTGCAATAAGAGAGTAGCTCCTGCTGCTGCAACTCGAGAAAGCCTGCACAGCAACGAAGACTCAGTACAGACAACAACAAAAAGGCTGCAAGGTTACCATCACTTCTCCCTTTTCAGTGTACATTGTTATTTCGACAGTGAATCCAAAGTGAATTTGATGAAAGTAATTATATTTTCTCCTATATAAAAAATGATCATTATTCCATCAATAGTGACATCTATTAACAATAAAAAGGATGAAAAAATACCTACCCGTTGTCCAGAAGAAAAGGAGTGAGAACAACTAACCTCACCGATTAAATGAAGAAGAATGTAGGTCAGATAATATGCCTGGTAGAGAAATGAATAAAGTCAACATCCATGGATGAAATTAGCTACAGTACATGTCATGCCAGTTTAAACATTAGGGAGGTTGCCCAGGAAGGACTGGATTTGCTAAAGTTGACTGGTAAGTAAGCAAAAGTCAAGCATTTATCCCAGGTTTCTGATTTCTAATTCAAGTTCATTCCTTTTACCACCTCATGACTGCCCTAGTAAAGGGCTACAAAAAATACTTGCAGTATTAAATTACAAACAACAATCCTTTTATTTCAGTCTTCAAGTTAACTGAAGGATTTTTATGACAGCAATGAACGAAAATATCATTCACCATATAACTATGCTGCTGCTGCTGCTAAGTCGCTTCAGTCGTGTCTGACTCTGTGTGACCCCAGAGATGGCAGCCCACCAGCCTCCCCTGTTCCTGGGATTCTCCAGGCAAGAACACTGGAGTGGGTTGCCATTTCCTTCTCCAACGCATGAAAGTGAAAAGTGAAAGTGAAAGCGAAAAGTGAAAGTGAAGTTGCTCAGTCCTGTCAGACTCAGCGACCCCATGGACTGCAGCCTACCAGGCTCCTCTATGCTACAATGTATCTAGTCTCTAAGAAATGTCTATGGTTAGGAAGCTATCACAGGTTGTGCTCAAATGTACTCTTTTGAGAAGATCTAGCCCAGGATACCTGCTTTTCAAGTTCCAAATGAAGACTATCATCAATAGCGTTATTTGGTTGTTCAGCTCTTTTCTTCAAGACCATTTTCTTCAACAAATCTGAAGGCTTCATTTGCACAAGATAGCGATGTAAGACTGATATCTATCAAAGGAAAGAGGAGACAATGAAACATATTAGGCAATACATTTACTCTTTCTTAGACATTTTTTTTTCAGTGTCCTCTGTTCATTTTGCCTTCTCTAACTTAGCTTCTTAAAGTTCAGTGATATTCATTTATTCTTTACTTGAAAGTCCCCAACCGAGGGACTTCCCTGGCAGTCAGTGGTTAAAAACTGCACACTCCCAATGTAGGGGGCACAGGTTTGATCCCTAGTCAGGGAAGATTCTGCATGCCACGTGGTACAACCAAAAAAAAAGTCTCCAACTGACCCACCAAGGTTCATGTGTCTTTTATATACTGTTAAACTTCACTGTAATAAAATGAGAGGTGGGGGAAAAAAAGTCAACTGCTTAAAAGGGATCCTAATTTTAATTTTTTTGGTTGCATTTTGAGGCCTGTAGGAGCTTAGTTCCTCAACCAGGGATTGAACCCAGGCCCTGGCAGTGAAAGTGCGAAGTGCTAACCACTGAACCACCAGGAAATTCCCTAAAAGGGATATTAAATTTAAGATTTAGTACTTTTAATTGAAGATGAAAACCTGAGGAGGAGACCAAACTGCATTACCAAACAGAGGTCAACGGGAATACTTTTTATGAAAAATTATTTGAAAGTCAGCAAAGCTGAATCTTCATCTTTGTGAGTAGAAGTCACTGAATTCTGGAAAGAATTCTCTTTTGATGGCAGTAATATCACTGAAAGGACTGAGAGCTATTTCTAATGGTGGCTCAGGTGTGGTCCCCCCATAAATCTAGAATCAAACCTACTAATATAGAAATAGCTGTCCTTTTCAATCTCTCTGTCCCACAGCACCCTGAGCATACTTCAGTCACTGTTCTTGCTACACTGTACCACAATGGTTGGTTAACTGTTTCAACCACTACAGTTTGTTTTCAAGGCCAGAATCGCTATCTCCACTTTTATTTTTAGTCTGTAGGATGTGACAGATTATTTTATACTGCACTGCAATTCAAACAAGAAGGAAACATTTAGATCAGATTCTATGTTTCAAATTCAACTACAAATAGCCCCCACTAGTGCCTTCAGGACTTCTCAGAATGGATTTTCTATAGGACATGTTTTTATAAATGCATATATACATGATATATTCACTACTGAACAAGTACTTAATTATAGGGCAACCACATTTAAGCTCTATAATTTAAAGACTAATATAAAAATATAAAAACAGGATGTAATTAACACAATAGTTTTGCAATTTCTAATCTTGTGATAAAATTGCTAATGTTGACAAGGTGAAATAATTAAATAGTCACATTTATATAGCATATTATGATTTTCCCAGCACTTTTTATAAATTAATTCATCTAATTGTCCACAACCATCCTATGTGGTAGATGGTGTGATATATCTGCATTTCAGATAAAGAAACTAGGTCTCATTGGTTAAATACCATGCAAAAGATTACATGAACAGTATTCGGCCCAAGAGTTAAGCTCTAACTGAAGGACTTTTGACACAGGATCCATCATTTTTTTCTATACTTCTCTCCCACTTATTAAAAGAAAACAAAAGTGCTATTTATACCTGCAGATTATTCATATTAGGGATATCTTCACGTTTTTCATCCAAAAGCTTTGAAATAATCACTAGGCTGAGGCACTGTCTCAGTTGCCTGAAATTAGAATTTTAAAGTATTTAGGATGCATTTAATCAATACTGCTTAAGAAGAATATGAATGAGCCAAAAGAAGTTCTTCTAATTTGCAACACAGCTCATGTTTTAAGAGAAGCCTATATAAGAATATATAAACTTTATTAGAATAGTAACATTTCCATGTAAAATATTTGTACACAAAGTTAAAGTTGTCTAAAGTGCAGGAAAACCATTGAGAGCCTTTACCTTTGACCCTGACAATTTACTGTTGGAAAATCTATTTTATTGCTGGAATTCCTTTTTATTAAAGCAAAAAAAAAAGCGAATTGATTCATTTTTGTGGTATATGCCATCTATATTAAGTTATCAGATAAGCTAAAGCTAAAATTAATAATCAAGACTACTACAAAGTGATCTGAGCTGAGAATCAGAATCAGACTGTCAATGCCCTTTCTTATAATATAAAATAAAAGACTCTGATCTAACATTCAAGAAATTATAAAAGAAAACAAAGGGCATTTCATTAATGTAAACATATAGTTTTCTAACATTTCATTTTCACTTTTCAATACCTTCCACGTGATGTCCAGTTAGGGACCAGCTGTACCAACCAGAGAAGGTTGTGGGGATGAGTGGAGAGTTCGTTTATGGCCAGAGAGAGTTCAGGCACCTGAAAACAAACCGTGAGCAAAATTTTTCACATAAGTTAGTGGAATCAAGTATCTAACAGATCACCCATGTCCCTTCTTGACTTAAGATTACAAAAAGAGCACACAGATTCAGTTTTATCTTAAACTCTAGAGTAAACAGAATAAATACATTTATCAGAATTTTACTTAACTTTTGTGTTTTGTGCTACACCAGATCTACACTGATTTTAACAGTCCTTCAAAGAATAATCTAAATACAAATACCAGTTTCTAAAGGTATATAGTAAGAGTTGCACAATACATGTTCCTGACCAGGAATTTTTTGAATTTAGGAATCCTCAAGTTTAAATACTATTTCAGTATTCAAAATAATCCCTTAGTAAGAGTCAGGAAGATCCCCTGGAGAAGGAAATGGCAACCCACTCCAGTATTTTTGCCTGGGAAATCCCATGGAGAGAGGAGCCTAGTGGGCTACAGTGAATGGGGTCCCAAAGAGGCAGACATGACTGGCCAACCGAATTTAAAAAAAAAAAAAAGGAAAGGAAATATAGGATAAGGCTAAGAGATAACAGTGATTGTGTGCTGCGCCAAGTCACTGCAGTCATGTCCAACTCTGTGTGACCCAACGGACTGTAGCCCGCCAGGTTCCTGTGTCCATGGGATTCTCCAGGAAAGATACTGGAGTGGGTTGTCATGGTCTTCTCCAGGGGATCTTCCCAACCCAGGGATCGAACCTATGTCTCTTATGTCTCTTGCATTGGCAGGCAGGTTCTTTACCACTAGTGCCACCTAGGAAGCTGAAAATTGATTACATTTTGATAACTGCTGAAGCTGGGTGATAAGTACTTAGGGATTCATTAAACTGTTTCCCCTACTTTAGCACGTTTGACATTTTCTACCAAAAAAAAGGTTGAAAAACATAATTTTTAAAAACCTAACAAAAATTATCCATGTTTACCCTCAATGGCCACAGAAATTTAACTCAAATTTTTGTATGTGTGATTCACTCTACCATTTCAATTTAGGTCTCTGTTCAAAGGTCACTTCAGAAAGGCCTTCTCTAACTGCCTCTTATCAAATAGCAGAAGATACCTGCCTTGTCCTGCTTTACTGTAATTTGTAGCATTTACTATAACTTAATATGATATTATAATCTACGTTTACACTGTTTATAACCTAAGTCTTTGACTAAAAAGTGCGGGGAGAGCAAGGGTTTTATCTTCACATAGTTTTATCTCTAGCACCTGTATTAATAATACTTGGTTCACAGTTAATCCCCAATAAACCTAACACATTTTTTGTTGAATGAACGGCTTCAGTTTTAGAAAAGATTCAGTTTCATGAATTAAATACAGTTCCAGCAAAGATAGTCCTTTCCTCAGTTAAGTTTTCATCTGCTGAAGATCTCAACTTAGGTTAGAAACTGTCACTTCTGCATGCACTATGAAAGTCAAACTGTGATGCTATACAAAAAACAATACTGAAGTTTTAAGTAATGTTACCTTTGTGTTCCAATCTCTGATGTTTTTCATCAGGTTTATTAAGAGACTCTGAAAGTCCACTAGAGGAATCTGTTTCAATTCTTTTTCCAAACTCATTTTAAACAACATTAAGATCAGTAACATTATTTCACGATCCTGGTAACCTTCTGGATGTATAGATGTACACAAGCCTAGAAACTTTGACACACATCAGAGACAAAACAACTTGAGGAAATATATTCTGCTTGAAGAGTTTACAGTATAAAAACTTTTTGACAAAAAATGCAAATGGGAACTACACAGAAAGCAAAACATCAGCTGTCTAGGAAAAGGCAAAAAACATTCATGTTAATAGTTGAATTGCTAAGTATTTTCTTCTCCATTTTTAATTTTCAAGATTCTAACAGTTCAATATCACTATTGATTTGATTCAGTCACTAAAGATGTTTTAACTCTTATTAATTCTTCATCACTAGGGTATACTGTAAATAACAATTTTTCTTTGTATAGTCTAATTCTAGAAAATTATTGGTTTCAAAAATACTAGTTTCAAAAACCTTCTTGGTAAAGGTATTCCTAGAACTATTTTAATCACATAATGCTGATTTAAAGTTCCCTTTTGCTCGTAATATTTAAACAAAAATAAAAATAGCAAAATCAAGTTTTAATACAAAGAACATTGCTAAGGAATTTCAGACACTAGAAATTCCATGGTAAAACACTAGTGATTTTGTTTGAAAATCACTAAGCAAAAAACTAAATGGTTCCAGCTCTGTGCTAAAGACATACAAAACAGTTTTTTTCCTACCTTAACCACATTTAAAATGTTGGTTTCAGGGAGAGAAGAAAAAATTGGCTTGTAAGATGAATCTTCATTTTCTTTCACCCCCAATGTCATCTGCGTTTCAGAACTATAGAAAAGTGAATAAAGCAGTGAGAAATTAGAAACAAAATTCTGAGAAGCACTGAACAACAAAAATTTTGAGGTATAATTACATATGATAGAAGAAATATACACATTTAAAACTTTGATGAATATGTATATACTAGTGTAACCACCATCCCAACCAAGAAATAGAACAATTCTATTACTTCCCAGACTCCTTGTCAGATCTGAGTTAATCAGCTATCTCCTACTCCAGGAAATTTGATTTCCATCTCTATACATTAGTTTTCCCTGGAACAGCTGCTTTTTATAAGGCAATCTCCCTGTTGCTCTTGGTGTCTGAGAGCTATGAAGAAGGTGGCTCCGACTACAAACAACTCAAATTACTTAGAAGACTCCTGAGTGGCCCAATAAAACTGTCACAGCAATATAAACAATTCTAAGCATTTCAATTTTGGTTGAGGAAATCAGTGAAGAAGGTTCATGGCAGAGAGACAAATGAACCTAGCCTTCAAAATATAGGTAATATTTAATTTTTTGAATAAATAATCCTTTCATATGGTTAACAAAAGGTTAAGTGATATTAAGGCACAGTGTGCTGAAGAGAATGGTCCTTGCAGTCTAGTCCCTCAGCAGCTCATTCCCCTTCCCGTGGACAATCACTACTAGCTTCAGCCCTTCCTCCTGTAGGTGTTTTATATGCATACAAGTAAATATGAATGCACCTCTCTCCAATGCTTTAATACTTGTATCTTGGAGATACTCCCAGATACACGTGCAGAACCTTCTTATTTCTTAAAATATCTGAGTAGCTGTAGTGACTATCAGATGAAGTACTATATATTAAGCCCCTAGAACCATGTCTGGCACACAGTAAAAATATGTAAGTATTGGTAGCTCCACTCAAATGAACAGTGCTTCAGGAAGTGAGACAGATAAGACTTTGATAAGCAGACACTGAGGATGGAGGTGAGGGACTTGCATGAGGAAGATCCAATGCCAACAATGGCTAATGTGAAGAAAGAGCAAGAGAATTTGGTTAGAACAAAAGGGTGAACAAAATAGAAAACAGGTCAGAGTCAATTGTAGATACAGGTGTAAAGGTTTAAAAGCAGAGAAGAAAATTTTCATAAAAGGAATCCTCTAACAGTGAAAAGAATAAATATATTGGAGGTGGGAAGCTCCCAGAAGGAAGATTTCTGCCGTGCTAGACATGAGAGGAGGATCTGAATAAGGCTGATGCTAGGAATGAAAAGGAAAGAATAGCTGTCTGAGATAGGTACAGGAAGAGAACACAGCGATGTAACAATTAATGGAATGTAGAATAGAAAGAGGTTAGAACTAAGTCTGTATATCCTGCAGACTAATGCTGAAGAACTGTTACTTGAGTCCTTTAATGTCTTACTCTCCCTATCTTTAATATTTACTCTAACAACCTTCAAATCTACTATTTGGGTGCATATTTGTGAATATGCATACACATAACAGCAAAAATAGATAGGCTGCACATGAGTCCTAGTAAGAGAAGAGTGAGTTGTGGTCACATCTCAACAGGATTTAGTCTTGTACTCCACGCTGTTTAAACAGGTATTTCATTATGCTTCACTCATTCCTTCACCAGCTCACTCCTGCTCATCTGTGTTCATCTTTCCTACCACTATACAGCAACAGTAACTTATAGCCACCACCTCCTGGCTGCAATCACCAAACTTGACTAAGGCAACTCTTCAGTTGGTAAATAATCAATCAGAAAAATTATTATTGGCATTTGCTATGTCTTAATGAAATAATTATATCTTTACTTCACTATTTCCACTATAGTACCTGTTCACTACAGTGAAGAGAAAAAATTCAAATCTGTTGCGTACATTCAAAATCACCACATACTACTCAGTTCATTAAATGTTAAATAATAAAATAGTATTAACTTTCTAAATATAGGCATGAGTACTTTGGTCTTTTTTTGAGGGGAGAAATATTGGAGCTTTTGAATGGTCTGAGAAAGCATTATGTTTCCTATTTAAAGTGATAGAATACAGTCTTCATGTGAAAATTTTCTATCTAACGTATTAAAAGACGCTTACTCCTTGGAAGAAAAGTTATGACCAACCTAGACAGCATATTCAAAAGCAGAGACATTACTTTGCCGACTAAGGTCCGTCTAGTCAAGGCTATGGTTTTTCCTGTGGTCATGTATGGATGTGAGAGTTGGACTGTGAAGAAGGCTGAGCACAGAAGAACTGATGCGTTTCAACTGTGGTGTTGGAGAAGACTCTTGAGAGTCCCTTGGACTGCAAGGAGATCCAACCAGTCCATTCTGAAGATCAGCCCTGGGATTTCTTTGGAAGGAATGATGCTAAAGCTGAAACTTCAGTACTTTGGCCACCTCATGCAAAGAGTTGACTCATTGGAAAAGACTCTGATGCTGGGAGGGACTGGGGGGCAGGAGGAGAAGGGGATGACAGAGGATGAGATGGCTGGATGGCATCACTGACTCAATGGACGTGAGTCTGAGTGAACTCTGGGAGTTGGTGATAGACAGGGAGGCCTGGCGTGCTGTGATTCATGGGGTCGCAAAGAGTCGGACATGACTGAGCGACTGAACTGAACCTATTTTCAGATACAGGTTACATCTAAGCAACAAGGAGGAATCCTGTATGTGGTGGAAAGAGATGGAGGGATGAAGGTTTGGTTTAGGATATACCAAATAACAAAATTTGCATTAAAAAAAAAAGTAAAGGTGAGTGTATTTTCATAAAGTTTAAGAACTGTTTTTCCTTATTTACTTCCTTTGTCCATTTTTTAAATAGTTATTGAACTTTTTCTTATTAATTTGAAATTAAGCCTTTATCCGTGACCAGAGTTCCATTCGGAGAAGGCAGTGGCACCCCACTCCAGTACTCTTGCCTGGAAAATCCCACGGACACAGGAGCCTGGTGGGCGGCAGTCCGTGGGGTCGCTGAGAGTCCGACACAACTGAGCAACATCACTTTCACTTTTCACTTTCATGCAATGGAGAAGGAAATGGCAACCCACTCCAGTGTTCTTGCTTGGAGAATCCCAGGGACGGGGGAGCCTGGTGGGCTGCCGTCTATGGGGTTGCGCAGAGTCGGACACGACTGAAGCGACTTAGCAGCAGCAGCAGCAGAGTTCCATTCGTAGTTGACGATTACACAATGCAGGGGTTGGAGCACCCACCTGCCACAAAGTCTAAAATCCTTGTATGGCCCTGTATACATACATCTGCAGTTTCAATCAACTGATGACTGTATAGTACTGCAGACTTTTCAACAACCTGGGTTTGAACTGTGCAGGTGTACTTAAAAGTGGGTTTAAAAAAACAGTAAATAATATAGTACTATTATGATATACTCTCCCTTCCATTCCTCAGTTTTCTTTTGACTTTTGTTTATGGTGATTACTGTCATAGAGATTTTTCTTTAAGAAAGTGGTCAAATATGTTATATATCTCCTTTTATGGATTTTGCACATTCAAACAAAATGATCTTCCCTTCTTCTAGGATTATTTAAAAAAGTTCTATTACTTTGTGATTTCATTATATACATTTGAATCTTTGTCAGTTTGAAGTATGGAAACACTAGAAAGCCACCTCATTCCCAAATAATGGGTAATATCAGATACTGAATAGCTCACCCTTTCCTCATTTTTTGAAACACTACCTTCAGCATTTACTAAGTATCTGTTTCTTTTCCGGGCTTATTTTCTTCCACTGATGGAGCTTTGAATCTCTATACCAGTCCCATGTTATTATCTGCTAAGGTCAATCCTGCCTCATAACTTCTCAAAATTTTCCTGGGTATTATTTTTTCTATATGACTTTAGAATCACTTGTAGCATCCCAATTCCCCTTGTCTCCACAAAAACCTGATTGGCATTTCTTTAATTTTGCTGGAGTATAGTTGATTTACAGTGTTGTATTAGTTTTAATTTTTAATTAGGATCTCATTAAGTTCAGTTTACCTTAGGGGGAGCTCTGATGTATTTATGATGAATTTTCCTACTGTTCTTTTTTGTTCTTTAGTAATTTTACACATACATACACAACTTCTATTTAAGCTTATTCCTAGGTATTTAGCATATTTTTCTTACTGTTGTAAATTAAGTATATCTTTTAGTTAGCTCATATATCCAAAGGTTAGTAACTTCTCTTTAACATCGTACCCTGGCATCCATACCAAATTTTCTTACTAGATTGTCATTGCTTTTCAATTGACTCTTAGGCTTCTATGTATACATTAAATCACCTTTTCAGCAAACAATGAATCTTTCACCATTTCCAATCTTTGCATCTTTTTTTCTTATCTAATTATTTTGACTTATTGTGTTTGAGCTTTCCTCTTCCCAGGCTTCAAGGCTGAATTCTTTCTTTCTTTTGGTTTCTGCCCTCTAAGGTTGGTCCAGAGGTTTATGTAAGCTTCTTATAGGGTGAGATCTGTGCTGAGTTTTGGTTTGTTTCTCCTCTGATGGGCAAGGCTGAGTGAGGGGGTAATCCTATCTGCTGATGATTGGGTCTGTATATTTGTTTTGTTTGTTGTTTAGATGAGGCATCCTGCACATGGTGCTATTAGTGGTAGGGTGATGCCAGGTCTTGTATTCCAATGGTTCCCTTTGGGTGAGTTCTCACTATTTGACACCTCCTAGGGTTAGTTCTCTGGTAGTCTTAGGGTTTTGTAGTCAGTGCTCCCACTCCAAAGCCTCAGGGCTTGATCTTGAGTTTTGCGTGGGCGCCTATATATTCTTTTCTGCTGGTCAGGTACTCCTGTCTGCTCTCAATTGGTGTTCGGCATGCACTTCAGTGTCTGAAGGTATATTCCTGATGTATCTGTGCAGAGAGATGTACTCCACGCCCACCTATTCCTTCACCATCTTGTTCTTCCCCTGAATTAAACAATTTTTTTTTACGGAGAATAGAGAAAGTGTTTGTATGAAGATTCGGTAGTTCAGAATTTTTCTTAAGGGGAGCTGATGGAGAAAGTTCCTTTTCTTCTTATAAACCATGGACTCCACTACACAGAAGAGCCTTGCTGGCATGGGCAAGCAGCTAGGCTTGCAGCTCCTTCAGCTCCCACCGTATCTTCCCTTCAGCCTCTCTAAGTCCTGGGCCTCTCCGTATATTTTACTTGATGAGCTCAGATACAAAAATGATCAGGTAGATGGAACCACGTGAAGAGCTTCTCTCTGTAGGCAGCCCTGTCCTGTAGCTGAGGGCGTGCCTCTGGGCTGGCCTACAGGAGGGTGGCTAGGGTGGGGCTGGGGGGTGAGGACTAGGGGTGAGCCAGAGGTGACCAAGCCTGAAGCAACTGAGGTGACTCAGGCGGCAGTAGCTGTTCATGGCCTAATTGTTTTAGCCAGTAATCCACAAATAGTTGTAAATAACAACAGGCAGTCTCATTAAAAAGAAATTTTTTTTTTAATTTAAAAATGTTTCCATTTTTTCCCTGTTAAATATGATGGTGGCATTTAGATTTAGATTTAGATGTTAAGAATGCCTTTCACTCAAGATCCATTTCAACTTTGAGAGACTTTTAAAAAATCAAGAATGAATACTAAATTTATCAAATGAATATTAACTGTTGTTATATAAATCATTTAGAAGATAATTTTGGGAGTTAATAGTGAAAAGAACACTTACACTAGATTGTCTTCATTAAAGTCTGGCTGAAGATTCTCCAGAGGAAATAAAGATCTAAAATCAATTCCCATATTGAAAAACACAGCAGCTATATCAGACAATGATGGAATCCAGGGCCAAATTGGTGAATCACTGAAGGTATCTAGTTAACAGAAGAAAATATTTTATCCCAAATCTTGGGTTCACAAACCCTCAGTTGTAAGATGATAATTTGCATATGAAACATGGATTATTAGCATGATTTCATAGAAATGGCAACTGGTAATAAATTAACTATATAGTTATCTAGAATAATCATATAGGAATTACAGATTTTCAATTAAATATGAAGGAAATGACATTTATAAACAAAATATCTGTGAGTGATGGATGATAAAAAGGTATAACATGGGAGGAACATTTTGAGAAGACTGAAAAACAACAACAGTAAGAATAGTAAGAAACCAAATACTGCTAACACAAAGATTTTATCATGTACAGTGTGTATGTAGTCCCAAGTCTCACAGGTAAATCACAATGCTTGTTTCATTAAAAGGGATCCCAAAGGTGAGAATGCAACTGTCATACTCTTACTTTTGACCTTCTCAGGCATAATCAGTACAATACTGTTGCTCACCAAAAAGCCATCAAAGTTAATTGGCTAATTAAATAAATAAACTATTTCTCTTTAACCCGCACAGTAGGCCATGACTTGGTAAAAATTATGTAAGGGCTGCCACTTGTAAGATCTTATACCCCTTTTCTCAATGCAACTAGAAAAATGCACTCTCTTATTAGAGTTTCATTTTATTACTAAAGACTTTATATTAAAAAAAATAATTTTTTCTTCTATATTTCCAAATATCCTAATGTTTAGTAATATTAAAGAGATCATGTACAAAGTAACCAAAAATTCATGCTACTAATCACAGTAAATTTGTATACTCACCATTTCTTATTGTTATTTCCATTAATGTACTTAGAATCTGCATAGATACAATACAGTCTGTATGAACTGACATCATCTGTTAAAAGTAGATAGAGTATTGAGAGAAGAAAGAGCAAAGAGGGTCAGAGAGATTAACATACTCCACCCAACATAATATATGAGTTGGAATTTAAATACAGATCTGATTCATAAGTCAGAGCCCTTTCCATTCTAATATGCTGCTTTTTCTTTTTTTACAACTTTCATTTATAATTAGATAAATATAATATTTAAAATGATCAAAAGTACATTTCTAGTTCATATCATACCATGAAACCAAAAGACCATAAAGGAGAAGGCTACTAAGCTGATCGTCACATCATGGGCAAAAATCAAATCACGAACTAGTAAAAAATATTTTACAAATATACAAATTAATATGTCAATGTGAATTTTTAAAAGCTACTCAATATCACTAATAATCGAAACGCAAAAAAAAAAAAAAGACATATCATTAGTTGACTTCAGGACTGGTAAAGATCAGGAGTTGTGATAATACTCAGTGTCCACAAGAGTACTAAGGAAAGAGGTAGTATGCCCAATGTGAGTGTGATTTGGTAAAAACTGTAAAGTCTATTTGGCAATGTTTATGCAAAGTCATTGTCCTTATACTTTGATCTACTCAGGCCTTTTTATGAACAAAAATTAACATATGGAAGCAGATCATTAGTGTAATTTCTACAAGACAACTTTTGGGAATAAAATCTCAAGTTTAACAGACATTAAAAAAATCATAACATATCAAAAGTATTTTAAAGTGGTTTTGTAGAGGAAACATATCGTGCTTCTATTTCTTTTGTTTTGGAACCACAGATTATAATAAATTTAAATCTAAACTGTAAGGGTGAATAGCCTGGTTTCAGTCAGGCATATAACTTGTGTCATTTCAAAATCAACCTATGTGAAAAAAAAGTCTTTGCTATGATGTTTGAGTCATTACACTCTTCTAGCAGGGGCAGAATCATTCAAAGGCCTCCTGGTTATAGGACAAGTTCTAGATAAACAACCTTTTTGTAGGGGGTGATGAACTTAAAGGTGGGCGATGAACTTAAAGGTGGGCAATACAGTGAAAGCGAAAGCTCTCAGTCGTGTCTGACTCTGTGACCCCTTGGAATTCTCCAGGCCAGAATACAGGAGTGGGTAGCCATTCCCTTCTCCAGGGGATCTTTCTAACCCAGGTCTCCCACACTGCAGGTGGATTCTTTACCAGATGAGCCACCAGGAAAGCCTAGTGGCAATACAGAACTTGGAGATAAAAAGTAGAGATATATACACATAAAACAATCTAATGTCTGTCAATTGAGATTGGGTTAATCATGATAAATCAATCATGATATAGCACCACAAAGGAATCCTTATAAAGCGATTAAGAAGAATGATAACATGTCTATATCAAGATGAAAATAACTCACTATAGTTATCTGAAGAAAAAAAAAAGTTATAAAACAGCCCATATTCTGTTCACACTGTCTTTCGGGTCAACTACATTTAGACACATGATAAAATCATGAAGAGGCAAACATTTCAATTACTTTAACAATTCAATTTCAAACAATTAGGATTATAGGATTAAAATGAATTCTGACACATTTTCTGGGGGAAAAAAAAAAAAAATATATATATGTTGGTAAGTCTCTCCATCATGAAAAACGGACTTGGAATTGAAAAGAAGAAATGAGACAAAGTGTCTTACATGGAAAAAAGCACTTAACACATGATTATTAGTTTGCTTTTCAAAGAATAAATATGAAGAGTATAAAAAGGTACGTTTATATGTCATTATTAGGGTTTTAAAGGCTATAATGATGGGCCCACATCAACATGATGAAAACACAGATGAATGCAGAGTCTTACTTGTAAGTTTAATAACGGAGTCCTGGCACGACAACAAATGAGGTTCTGAATTGTTATAAATATCTGGGGGTGGGGGTTGATGGGTAGAGTCTTGCTGGAAACTGCCGGCAATAAAGATCTTATATGGAGCACTTGTTCATTATCGGGGAGAACAAACAACAATTTAGAAGTGAAAGTGAAAAGCTGAAGGTCACTCAGAAGGGTGACCAGTAAAGGGACTTGAGAATATTTAGTGTGGGAAGTGATCAGTCGTGATAGTTGTTTAAATAACTGAAGGACTGTTAGATGAGATATACTGTGGGGAGCTACAGAAAAGAAAATTAGTACTACTAGATAAAAAGTATTTGGAGGCAAATTTTGATTTAATTAGGATTGTTAAGGAAAAAAAAATTACTAGCATCCAAGAAGTGAGCAATTAAGCACAGGAAGCAAATGTTCCTGCCCCATAGTCTGTCCCACCTGTTATTCTCTCTGCCTAGAATGCTCTTATTTATCATTTGACGTAACTATTAATATAAATGTACACACATTTACGGTCTGTCTCCTCTACACTAGAACATGGGTTTCAAGAAATCAGAAAGTTTTTTTTATTACTGCTCTCTCCAGTAGTACCTGCCACAGTTGGCACTCAAATATGCCAGCTATATGAAAAATGAAGGAGAAACTATCCTGGAGTATCTAGTTCTTGCCAAATATGAGATTTTTTGAAATGCAATCTTAAAAGTCCAAAATAGAAACTGCATATGTTTCCCCTACTTCTCGCTTCGTACTCTGATACCACTGATATTTATAAAGTTACCATGTAGATATCATAAAATTAAGGTAGTTATTTAAGTGAATTTAAAAGTTAAATATGGAACTTCCCTGGTGGTATGAGTGAAGTCGCTCAGTCATGTCCGACTCTTTGCGACTCCATGGACTGTAGCCCACCAGGCTCCTCCATCCATGGGATTCTCCAGGCAAGAGTACTGGAGTGGGTTGCCATTTCCTTCTCCAGAGGATCTTCCCAACCAAGGGATTGAACCCGGGTCTCCCGTATTGTAGGCAGACGCTTTACCGTCTGAGCCACCAGGGAAGTAGTGGATAAGAATCCGCCTACCAATGCAGGAGACAAAGGTCAGATCCCTGGCCCAGGAAGATGCCACACCATGGAGCAACTAAGCCTGTGTACCACAACTACTGAGCCTGTGCTCCAGACCCCAAGACTCACAAATACTGAAGCCTGTGCACCCTAGAGCCTGTGCCCCTCAAAAAGAAGTCACAGCAATGAGAAGCCCTCGCACTCCGACGAAGAGTAGCCCCCACTCACCACAACTAGAGAAAGCCTGCACAGCAACAAAGAACTAGTGCAGCCAAAAATAAAATAAATTTAAAAGTTCAAAATGAACAGGGATGAGAAATACTCAGGTGGATTTGCACCTCCTCAAAACTGAATGGGGGAATATTAGCATACAATTCAAATCCTAACACTGTACGGAGCTGCTGGCACAAAAACAGGGGGAAAAGGTAGGAGAAAAACTCCAGGTACATAACATTAGAAGACCTTTTCTAAAGCAAACTACAATAGTGATTTACCAGTGTGATGAAATGTCTTAGGCACAACTAGCAGTACTGCCTATCCTGCACACTGTCTACATTGGTGTTTTTTTTTGGCAAACCTTTTCCATAAATTTGTATTCATTTATTGGCTGCACTGGGTCTTCGTTGCTGCATGCAGACTTTCTCTAATTGTGGCAAGCAAGGGCTACTTTGTTGTGGTGCTGGGATTTCGTTGGCTTCTCTTGTTGCAGAGCATAGGCTCTAGGAACTTGGGCTTCAGTATTTGCATCACATAAAGTAGCTGAGGTGTGCAGGCTCTAGGGCACATGGGCATCAGCAGTTGTGGCACATGGGTTTAGCTGCTCTGCAGCATGTGCAATCTTTCCAGAACCTGTATCCCCTGCACTGCCAGGTGGATTCTTATCCACTGTACCACCCGGGAAGTCTTGGTAACCTCTTTATATACCAGTTTTTAACCCACTAAAATCATGGGTTTGATATGCTAGATTTTTTTTCTTTAGCAATATGCAAATAAGATTATATTTTAAAAGTTTTACTTTTGACTGAAAAGTATAGAAAGAGACACTATCGCAAAAACATTTCTTACCCGAAACAGCCACTTTAACACAGGTACAGGACACTGGACATAGTGATAAGCCGAAGTAAGGAAGCCTTGTGTTGTCAAAAAAATTTGATCTGTTTTTCCTGACCTGAAAAAATACAGCGAAATCAATATGACTGCTATATTCATGGCAAGAAACTTGTACCACCACACCTGACATAATCAGGGAAATGAACAAGCAAACCATTGCAGTCCGTGGAGGTGGACTCTGCCCTAATGTGGATACGTTACTCACTAAAAAATTCAATCAGTGACCTCAAGCTGAACCAACCTGTTGGCCTGGTTCCAGATTTATCTAGTGGATGAATCTACATTAGCTGGCAGTGTTAAAGGGCCTATCAACTCTCAGAACACTGTCCGCTTTTGCCAGCCTGGGTTTGTACTTCCCAAAAGCTCAACACCAGAATTAGTGCTCTCTCTCTCTCTGGGTCTGAACTATCACACACCGAGAGAAATTAGACTAGTCTGGGTACTATGGTTGAGACTGTTAGTTGCCTATTCTGACATCTATTTATGTCTTTCCTCTTGGTAAATGAACTCTGGGGTTTTTAGCTGGGCACACTGGCTGCCTGAAATAAAAATCACTCCCAGACTTCCTTGCAAAGCTAGGTGTGGTCATGCTGACTAAGTTCTACCCAACTAACTCTAAGTTGAAGTGTTGTGTGGGGCTTCTGGGAATTTAAATGTAAAGGCTGGAGCTCCAGCAGCACCTGAAGCAACCAAGTGCTAAGGTTGGTGAAGAAGAAAGACTATTTATTGTGTAAGCTCTTGTTGTTTTGACAGTCATTGTTATTAGATACTGATCTTAATCTTAACTAGTAAAGGCATGAGATATGCCAAACGACTATCTTACATTGCTTCAAATAAACACAAAGAGCAATAATAATGAGGACTAAGAAACGGGATAAGTCTTAATAGAAATTAACCTTTCAGAAGAATTGCTTCAAGTCAGTAATCTTTTAATTCTTATACAGGAAAAAGCGAAATGTCTAATTTCCCTACTTACTTAAGAATAAGCTTTTCTACAGCACTTTGTCCGATAAAACCAGAGTCTCTTAAATCCAAAGTATACTGACTGAAAATTTTTCCAGAATTAAGGAAATTAAATATTTCTTCGCCTGGATGATGATCAGGAATAGCATCGATTGTAATTGAAAATTTCTTTAGAAATTCTCTGGAAAAAAAAAAGAAGTTATTGAATACTGAACAGTTATACTGCATATAGTTTTGTATTTAAAGACACTTCTCTTAGGACCACTATTAACCCTAGATTAGAAGGCCTTAACATTTGCTTTTCAAGTCCACCCCAGATGGGTTAAGAACCCACCATATATTATTCATAAACAACCACCAATGGTCTATTTTATGAAAAACAAAATTTTTAAATGTATTTTTAATAGAGTGTATTTATGAAAAACATTGAGTGCTTTTTTTCCTCTGAATGATTTATCTAGTTTTATTGAGGTATAATAGACATACAACATGGTATAAGTTTAAAATATACACCATCAAGATGTGACTTAGATCTTGAAATGATTATTACAAGTTTAGTGAACATCCACCATCTTATACTGGTACAAAATTAAAGAAATAAGAAAAAAAATTTTTTCTTGTGATAAGAACTCTTAGGATTTACTCTTTTATCAACTTTCACTACAACATACAACAGTGTTAACCTTATTTCTCACGTTGCACATTACAACCCTAGTACTTATTTGTCTTATAATTGGAAGTTTGTACCTTGTGATCACCTTCATCCAATCCATCCTTCCTCTGAACCCTCTGCCTCTGATAACCACAAATCTGATCTTTTTCTGTGGTTTGTTTTGAAGTAAAACTGACCTACAACACTGTTAGTTCCTGTTACACAACATAGTGACTTTGTACTTCTATACATTTCAAAATGATCACCATGACAAGTCTAGTTATGATGTACCACCATTTATAGCTATTTACTAATTCCCCACATACTTGTGCTCTTCTAAGAGGCCGTCTTCATCATCACTACTGTCGTGATCACCAATTCTGATTGGGGATTTAATGCCTCGGCCCTGCCTGATGTCTTCCTGTAGTTGCTTTTGCAGTTCATCTAGCCTGAGAATCAAAAGAACATTATAATAAATGGCTTAACCTAAAAATAAAAAATCTTTAGTTTATGTCTAAAAGCAGTACCTACAAAAACTCATTAAAAGACTTGACTATTTCTTTATGGCTAGGACTTCAAGAGGGCTTCCTGGATGGCTCAGCGGGTAAAGAATAAGCTTGCCAGTGCAGGAGACACAACAGACAAGAGTTCAATCCTGGGTCAGGAAGATTCCCTGTAGAAGGAAATGGCAACCCAGGTAGCCCAGTATTCTTGCCTGGGAAATTCCATGGACCAAGGAGCCTGACGGGCTACAGTCCATGGCATCAAAAAGAGTTGGACACGACTAAGCACACACCCACACAGGATTTTAAGAATGATGTCCAAATCATTTAGAGAAAGGGGAAGAAAAAAATCACAAACAATGAAAACTACTGACTTGATTACCTCTTCTAATCTTGAATGCTCCTCTGACTTCCAGCTAACTAGGCTTTCAGGAAGCAGTTGTCTTTACCGTTGTCACTGTCATGATCACAATGCTCATCACTTACTAAGCAGCTACTATGACACTGTCCTAAGGACTTTATTAACTCTTAACCCTCACAACACCCCAGGAGATAGTTTGTTATCCATTTTATACACCAAGGAAACAGATATAGAAAAGCTAACTTGCTCAAGCTCACAATATAAAGGAGCTGGGATTCAACTACAGAGTCCAGTTCTGGAGTCCTTGCTCAGAGTGCTTGCCAAGATTAAGTTATTTTAACCAAGGCCCTTATTCCTAGCTCCAGCCCCACAGTAAGTACATGAGAAAACACACTGCTTTATCACTACAGGACAGTCATTAGATCAAACCAGAATCTCTCCTCTTGGTCTGTGACTGTTCAGTTTTAAATAAGAAACTTCAGATTTGGCCTCAGAAATCACCTGAAATCATGAAACTTTAAAAGAATTTTACAGTAGACAGGAATTCCCTGGTGGTCCAGTGGCTACAAATCCATGCTTCCACTGCAGGAGGAACCAATTCAACCTCTGGTTGGGAAACTAAGACCCTACATGCTATGCAATGCACATTAGCCCCTCATCAAAAGACTTTTACAGTAGACACAAAATTATTTCTCTGTTAAATTCAGAAAGGGGAATACTTCTTTCTTTTTAATTTTTATTTTTACTTTACTTTACAATACTGTATTGGTTTTGCCATACATTGACATGAATCCACCACGGGTGTACATGCGTTCCCAAACATGAACCCCCCTCCCACCTCCCTCCCCAGGAATACTTCTTACTTACTAATTGTCTGTAACTCCTATACTTAGCTACTTGGAGACACATATATACCAACTTCAGGCCAGTTGAGGTTTTAGTGAAGTTCTCTGAGTTAGTTTTAAGGATAGTCTTTGAATTAATAAGGAATATTATTTTTTCCCTCTAATAAGCAAAAGCAGTGTGCAGCTAGTTACATAAATTTCACTAGGGTTACTATAATTTTCAAACTTTTTGATTTCTGTGTGGGTGGTGGTGGGGTATCAGTCATAATTCTAAACTTCTTCCTCAAAAGAGTAACTTGATGTGAAAACACCCTGTCTAGTTATACTGGTTTCAAAACTTGGACTAGGTGGGCATACAAACAATTTAACAAGTATGAAGGTGCTGCTTCATACTTGTTAGGATGGCTATCATTAAAAAAATCAGAAAAACCAAGTGTAGGTGAGTACATGGGGAAACGGAAACCTGTGTGCGCTACTGGCAGGAATACAAAGTGGTACAGCCACTATGGATGACAGTATAGCAATTCCTCAAAAAATTATTCACAGAATTACCAATGATCCAGAAATTCCACTTTCTAGATACCTACGCAAAAGAAATTAAAGTGGGGACTTGAGAGAATTTGTACACCCATGCTGATAGCAGAAAAATTTACAGTAGTCAAAAAATAGAAGCATCCCAAGTGTGTCAATCAACAGATAAATGGAAAAACAAAATGAAGTATATACATAAAATGGAATATTCAGCTTTAAAAAGGAAGGAAATTCTGACACATGCTACAACATGGATGAACCTTGAAGATCTTACACTAAATACAACAAGCCAGTCATAAAAGGACAAATACTGTATGATCCCATTTACATGAGGTACCCAGAACAGTCAATTTCATAGTAAAAGAAAGAGATGTAACTGCCAGGAGCTAGAGGCAAGGAGAGAATAGGGAGTTACTATTTAATGGGTATACAGTTTCAGTTAGGGAAAATGGAAAAAAGAAAAGTTCCGGAGATGGATGGTGGTGATGGTTGCACAACAATGCAAATGAGTGCTAGCTAATGCCTGTGAAGTATTTAAAAATAATTGAAATGGTCAATTTTATGTGATATATTTTTGGTCATACACACACAAAAAAAATACAAAAAAATCTTTTCTACCCATGCTTTTGATCAAGAATTTTAGCTACCAGATACTAGCTGTGGTAAGCAGAAAGGAATTCATACTACTAATGGATGCAGTATACAATAACAACCAGTATCTTCCAATTCAGCCTGTAAACAAAACACCTTATTTTTAACACAAACGACAGTGAAACTATAATAGCACTAGCACAAAACACCTGCTAATTTCTCTATTTTTTTTTAAGGTAAATTAAAAGCCAGACATACGAACAGTACGTTAAATTTAGCAAGATAGCCATGATGCTAACCTACCTGTGTGTGTCTTCCATCTCCTTCACTAGACGTTCTAAAGTATTTGTATAAGTCCCACTATGAGCATGTTCCTAAAATAAGAAGAAAATTTAGGAATACTTCATAACATATCTTAGCAGAAGAATTGGGATCTTTTAAGTTACTCAGAAACTAAAAAATAATTTTTTTTAATAACCTGGGCCAGGAGGATATATTTTTTTAAAAAATAATTTTCACCATCATGCTTTATATTGAGAATTTTGTAGGCAGGCAATTTGATTTTACCATCTATTAGGAAAAGGCACTATCATAAAAACCCTGCTAGTCTTAGGAACTGACTGCCAACACCCAAGGGCTCCATGGCTACCCTGTCTTTATTTTTAAATTCTATTTTACTGGAATTAAACTACTAATTTTTAGGTGTTACTATGAAACAATAACACCTTCCCCACCAAATTTTACACACATATGAAAATTTAATTCAGCTTATTCCCAAGATAGCATGAAGCACTTCATAAATAAAATTGCACACCACAATTAACAACATTTCTACACTCTACCTTCATTTACAGCAGTGGTCTCCAAAGCAGGGGGTGTGCAAGGTGATCCATTGGGGTGCAGGAAGAAAATAATAGAACTTCTATTTATATGGAACTTCTATAGAAACTCCAGTAGAACTTACTCTATATTAACTTCTATATAACTTCTATAGAAAAATACCTTTTCTTCTTCCTTTCATATTTTTTTTATATGCTTTAGAAAGTACATAGCAGTTAGTAATACACGTATATATAATCTATAAGTATACATATATTGGGCTACATGCTCTAAATTTGTTTTACTAATAAAAGTGTATCTGATCAAAGAAGTTTGGAGACCACTGATTTACAGTTATAAAGCTAAAATTGTGGGAAACCCATTCACCAAAAAAGAACTATACTGCTTTCAGTCTGAGTTGTAACAAACACTGAATTTTAAAGTAAGTTCTAACAGATTTATCGCTCTTTCACTAGTCAATCCATTTTTCTCTCTTCAAGTAAAGATAGATGTCGTAGAACTACTTACTGTATAGTCTGATGACTGAGATCTAAGCCCTTTAGAAAGAGCTGGAGGCTTTCCTGTAGCTGTAGGAGTCTGATTGAAGTTCAAAGCCATTATTTCTTCCAGTGATTTTAATGTTTCCTCTTCCTCATCACTCTCTAGGTTATAACCTAAACTTTCTTCATCACTATCAAAATCACCCCTTAGTTTCCTTTTCAGTGCACTGCTACCTGCATTAGAATTTCCTGAACACTCTTTATCTGAAGGGGCTTTATCTGAAGGTGCTGGTGGGCTTGGAATACATGGCACAACTTCCAAAGCAGCTGGGGAAGACTTTGTAGGAGTGCCATATTCTGAACGTAAAGATCCCTCAGAAATTTTCCCTGAAGATATGTTAGAATCAGCCTTATTAGTCTTTGCTTTGTGTTCCTTGTGTTTGGAGGACTCTGTAGAATGCCCAGAACATTCTTTAGGTGAAGAACGCTCTTTATCTTTTTTAGGAACTGGAAGAGTGCAATTTTTAGCATTTAATGGAACCCGAGAGGAACCAGCACTTGGAACATGGGAAAGCAAAGGTAGAAGTTTTGTCTCCTGTGATGCCACAGAGCTAGCAGTTTTATTTTTCTGAAGGCTGCTAGCTTTTTTAACTGCAGACTTTTCCTGAGGTAAAGGTAAGTGGGGTTTCGGTATCTTAGTCTCTTTGGTACTTGCCACACGGATTTGGTCACTACCACGGATTTGGTGCCCAGAATTTGTAGGTGTCAAGCCTGCAGAGGAGCAATCAGCTTCTTCATTTGGGTCCTTGGATATATCTTCCAAACGCAATACATCACCAGGTGTCTTCAGTGCAATATGCTTTATAAATTTTTCTTTCTGATGTGGTCCATCGGGACGCTTCTCAAGGAAGGACTCTTTTGCTTTTGGCATTATAGATTCTCTTGTGCTTTTCAGATCTGAGTCCACAGAGTTCCTTTTTCTTTTGTCAGGGAATTTATTCTGCTTAGAGCCTGCTAAAATTTAATTTTTGCCAGATTAGTGAAAGTATACTTTTCTATCTTATTAAAGTTTATTCAAAGAGTGTCTAGAACACCCTGACAAAGTATTTAAATTCTAAAAGCTTAGGCTGGGATTATCACATATGGAATGAGGAAAAAGTTAATAATATATTTCTTTGACATACTCATGTCAAAGAAATTTAGTCCAAAGCGAATGACAAATGCTCATTTTCACTCAAAAGCTATTAAAAGTTTATTACCTAAATAGAATTAAAGGTGTTACTTGCCAAAATACTAAAAAGCTGTATATCTGTATCAAGGAAAGGTAATTTCTCAATTAAAAAAACTTCCTATAAGTATTTCCCCCTACTATTAAATTGTTTATTCTTCCCCATTTATCTCTCTAATCCTCACCTGTGTTATGGGTTGAAGTGTAGCTCCCAAAATAATATGGGGAAGTGTTAACTCCCAGAACCTCAGACTATGACCTGAATTAGAAACAGGGTTTTTATAGGGGAAATCAAATTAAAATGAGGTAATTAGGGTGAGTCCTAATCCAATATAACAGGTATCCTTATAAAAAGGGGAAATTTGGACATGGAGAAAGACATGCAGAGGGAAGATAATATGAAGACACATACAAAGAAGATGCCATGTGACCGGAGTGATCCATCTGCAAATCAAGGAATGCCAAGAATTGCAGATAAACACAAGAAGCTGGAAGAAGTAAGGAAGGATTCTTTCCCTAAAGTTATTGAGAGCATGGGCCTGCTGATAACCTTAGTTGGGGAATTCTAGCTTCCAGAATCATGAGACAATAAATTTTTGGTGTTTTAAGCCATCTAGTTTTAGATACTTTGTATGGTAGCTCTAGGAAACTAATACAGCTTGACTCCATGTTAGGAACTCCGTCCAGAAGCACTTTAATTTTAAACACCACATATACATGAATTAACCAGTTTTTTAAAAATTTCCGTGTTTAAAAATGTGATGTTTCATTAATTCATTCTGAAAAATTCACTATTTATATAATTAGTATTCTCAAAATCAAATTTCCCTAAACCAAGTTTCTACACATGGACAGATGTCCCCACATCTCAAGTTGGATTTAAAAAACAAAAAAAACTCAAGAAGTTAGGCAATTATTTGGATAAGCTTATCAATACACAGTCTGGAAAATCAATATGTAAGAATGAAAAATTAATTAATAATAAAATGTTCCAGGACTTCCTTGGTGGTCCAACTGGTTAATAATCTGCCTGCCAAAGCAGGGGACGTGCGTTTGATCCCTGGTCTGTGAAGATTCCACATGCTGTGTGTACTACAACTACTGAGCCCAGCTGCCACACCTACTGCCCCTGTGCCCTAAAGCCTGTGTTCCACAAAAGAAACCACTGCAACGAGAAGCCCAAGCACCACAATTGAAGAGTAGCCCTCACTCGTTGCCAACTAGAGAAAAGCCTGTGCATAGCAATGAAGACCCAGTGCAGCCATTAATATACAAATTTATATAAAACAAACAAACCCAGGGGAACTTCCCTGGTAGTCCAGTGGCTAAGACTGTGCTCCCAATGTAGGTGGCCTGGGTTCAATCCCTGGTCAGGGAACTAGATCCCACATGCTACAACTAAGACCCGGTACAGCTAATAAATTAAAACAAAAACAAACTCAATCCCCCAAGAGCTCCTGTCTGCATTCTTCTACAGATATTTCCTATTAGCTGATAAATCATTCTATGCTCTCAGTTTTCTGGGGTTAAATGTCTTAAAATGACAGGGATCCTTTATAGGGCAGGATGACAAATCAAATAACCAAGAAAAGAGAAGACTTGGAGAAGACAAGTCTTCATGATTCTTTTTGTGTCTCCTATACAATCTGTAGGTTGAATGAATGCTTTACAACATTTCAAATACTTATTAATATAGAAAATACTCAGATAAGACAAGGACTGAGCTTGTAAAAAGAAAAAGGAAAAACGAAAAAGCAAAGAAAAAAAGAGAAAAATCCAAATGCTCAATAGAAGACTGGCTATTACTAAATAATAGATTAAGTTGATCCTCAGAATTCAACCATAGGACAGGGCTCTGGAAGATCAATAAGCTAAATGCCTATCCTACCAACATTGCTGAAGTCCCTGAACTTGTATATGATTAATGAATGTGTGATTATGTGCATCATCACAACTGTTAAGTGTAATAACAATAATGTAAATAGAGCATAACATCTGGATTAATATCTACTCACTATTTAGGGAATACCTACATGTGACGTGAAGAACCAACTCATTGGAAAAGACCCTGATTCTGGGAAAGACTGAGAGCAGGAGGAGAAGGGGGCTACAGATGATGGGATGGTTGCATGGCATCATTAACTCAATGGACAGGAGTTTGGGCAAACTCTGGGAGATAGTAAAGAACAAGGAAGCCTGGTGTGCTGCAATCCATGGAGTTGGAAAGAACTGGACACGACTTAGTGACTGAACAACCACAAATTCACTATCAGATAAACATGCTTCATGTTATCTAGAAAAAAAAAATCCCCTTATGCTCTTAATAGTCTACTGATATTCAATTGAAGTATAAATGTATATTAAGATTATTATACCATAATTATTAATGGGGATTATGAAAACAAAAATATAAGCAAAAGCAATCATCTTAAACCTGCCTATGAAAATAGAAAGAACCTTTTTCAAGCAGTTTTCAAGAAGTGTAGTATATAGGATTATGTAAAAGGAAACCACTTCAGTCACCACGAATGAAATCTGCAAACCCATGAACTGAAGAGAACTGGCTGAAGAGCTTATTGGCAACACCATTACCAGTGGCCCCTTATACTAGCAGAGCTAGTGTAAAGATGTCTTGTTTTTCCCTTCAACAAATATGTTAGCACAGTGAGTACATGAGCAATCCCACGGCTGCAAATTTATTGTTCTTTTACTGTAATGTCAAAATCCACTAAAATGTGATCACTAAAACCAAAAATGTTGTGAAAATTAAAACAAACACCACAGATCACTTGGTCAAAATGCAATACACCTCTAGAATGTACAGAAAACAGAGTTTTACATGAAACCAGAAGAATGAGTCAAAACTGTCTCTTTGTACGTGTCTTTTCATCTCTAAAAGCAAGGATGTGAATCAAATGATGATTCACAAAGCACACAGTAAGTGCTCAGTAAATGCTGGCTATTATCAGTACGTCCAATGTATCTTACTGATTGTAGAAATCTGTAAAGCCCACTTTTCAAAGTCTGCAGTCACAGCAGAAAAAATGAGATATACCATATTATTATTAACAGCGGGCATTTTTGGTGGCCTTTCTTTTTCTATGTTATAAATGTTCGTGGTGGTTGAATTTCACAGGGTTTTACCTTCTAGTTAAAAAGAATACTTTGAGAATTACTGAATTAACAGTAGCTATTTGTTATGTATTTTATCAAGATACTGAAAGTATAAACAAATATCATATAGGTGTCCTCGAATTTGATAATAAAAAGGGATCTTTATATTTGAAATATTAAGAAACACTGTCTTGAACCGTAAGTTTCACTTAAACAGAGCATCTGCAATATCAAGACCTCAGTCCATAATTCAAGAATATAAGATTATGCTTCTTAATGTAGCCAAAGATTCAGAAGTAGAACACTGAATTCCAATATGAGAAACACATTGTAAGGAACTGTTGAAGACGGCAAAGAGTCAAGACAAACTATTTTTTACACATACTGAATTCAAGAACTATTCCTTCTGAATATAACTTTCCCAAACTTTAACCTGAGACACCCAATTTACCTCTAGCAAGGAAACTGTACATTTAAACAAAGTAAAAACCAGTGCCATTAAGATGCAAATTTATTTAGAATTCTTAAATTTACTTTGATTCTACCTGAAGCAGGTCCCCATGAATCAGAAGAGGATCTTTTTCTTGAGAGATGTCCATTTTCCTATTAGCAAAATGAGAAAAATTAATTAGGAGTTGAGAGCAGTCAAGAATGTGAATTTTTCTTCATTATATTTAAACAAAGATTTCTAGACTGACTAAAGCAAGCATCAAATTTGGAAGTAAATCCAGATTTCTACAGCAAAATATTTTAAACACAAGTCTTTTCTGAAAAATGAAGTACCTCTGTATTATATGTAAAAATGTCAATTTTCATAATGTAAATTTAGAAATTTAATGCATCACCAAACATTGAAATCTTATAAAAATGAACCAAACATTACTACATCTATTGGTCATTAGCAAATCTCACTGGTAAAGCCACCGAAGTCCCTGTAAGTAAACGCATGAGTTTACAAATATATTTCCAGCTATTCACTCTTAGAATGTCATAGTTTGGTTTATTTTGGTCCATCTGGTTTTAAAACCATAGCATCTTTTTTTACAAAGCACTTTGTTATCTCATCTTCCTTTAGTTGCTCAATACGTAGAGACGCTCTTTTGAAACAGGTATACTTAACAAGTTGACTTTCCAGGGGAGATGGACAGTGTTTATGCTAATCTAAATTTGGTCTATTCTCAAAAGAGAAATCTGATGAGCTTAAGATGTATTTGGATAGTTTTCTAAGATGTCATCATTTTGTAGGTTTTCCAGGGCCCATGCTTAATTATTTAAGACATACATAACAAAAACCAGTGATTCTCAAACTTCAGGGCAGCCTAATTTAAAAATAACTGTACTCACCTCAAAAAAAAAAAAAAAAAAAAGAGAATGCTTATTTTCCTGATTAAGGAACATCTTTGTTCCTGGTCTGAAAAAATTAAGGGCAGAAAACACTGCTTTACATCGGCCATCAGAAATGTTTTGATGGACAGTTAGAGGAAACAATGAAACTAGTTTCTGTATCACTATTTCCTTAACAAAAGGCACTGTATTGTTATCAAACATTTTTATGTTTAGTATTCTAAATATGATAAAAACAGTAGCAAGCTAATTTAGCATTTATTGCACATACCAGGTTTGAAAGATTACTGTTTCCAGCTGTGACATCATTCTGTTTACTCAGTTCCTGCCTTGGTTTGCATTTTCTTTCTATACTAGAAGATTTTAAGGAAAGATTGCTTGCTTCTGAGAAAGAATTTTCTGAGTTGATTCTCTGCTCCATTTGCTCCCTTCTCAATCTCTTTAGTTCTCTTTCTCTGCAGTAAGAAGCTAGAGATGACTGGAACTTAGGTCCCAGTGGGCTTTCTCCTGGGTGGTGCCTGGATAGGCTGCTCCTGCTGCTAAGACTTCGGGAGCTGTTCTTGAAGATGTCAGCTTCTGTCACCGTGGCCTGCTTCTTAGAATCTGCACTGATCCTGCCTCGATTGCCATCATTCTTCTCCCTGCTATTTTCATGAATGAAATGTGACTTCCTTCCCTCTGGAGACTGATGTTTTTTCTTGGTCTCTTTTGACAAGAGATATGAAGGAGGAACGTATTTTGTAACTGCCTTTGAATATTTGGTGTCCAGTGACACACAAGGCTGACGTGACTCATGTATACCACGGTCTCTATGGTGCTCTTTAACACCTTTTATGAATGCCTCTAAGACGGGGCTCTTTTCTGATGGCACTCTTTTGGGTTTAGAACTTTTTGGTGAGGATAGTTTCCTTTCAAACTGCTCTGTCCCACTGATGGACAATCCACTTTCTCCATATTTGATGTTCGATTTTTGTGGAGAATCCAACATACGTCTATCTGAATAGCCAATTAAAACAAATGCATATTGTATGTTATTAAAAATAGCACAAACTATTACACTTGTATAAATATTATAAATTAACACTTAAAATATTAAGCTATCACAAATGTTTTCAAATTTATATTTAAATAATGATACACATTTTATGGGGGACAGAAATTAAGACATGATTTTAAAGCCTTACTTTCATAAAGCTCTCTTTCATCACATCATGTAAGTTCTCCATGGCTCTATTTATGAAGTTACTTTAATCCAGAATCAAAATAGTATACTTAATGAACATTATTGACTTGAATCTTTAAATGTAAGAAAGCATAACAGCAAAGAGTTTCTTCATGATTTTAGAACTTGTTTATCTTCGTAAATAACACTATCTTCTTTATATTTTCAATTTTGAGCACCATGTTTCATCAAATTAGTAAGTTTAGATTTAAAAATTGACTCCATCTCCCTCCCCAAAAGATCCCACAGAAAATGCATGAATAGTATACATACCTTGTTTTGAAGCTGGTTTGAAGAAATCTATAATTGACTGTTTCCTGAAAATAAAAGCATAACTAATATGGGATCACATTGGTAAATATTAAAACTTCAATAACTCAGATTAAGTTGAGAATACTAGTAGATTTACAGACTAGAGGCTGAATTTCACTATCTGGCTTAATCATAGAAAATTTTTTTTTAAATATAGTTCACCAGTTCCTGTAGGAGTAAATTTATAAAAGCAAAACTGAAGTTTATATACTTTATAGTACAAAAATGATACTGGAGTGTGGATCAAAGGAATTGGTGGGCAGTTTTTTAGGACTGAAAGGCTTGCTGCTATGTGGGAGAATAAAAGAACCTGAAGGGATCTGATCCTATTCCGATATCTCCAGTGACAGGTACAAAATTTGTTCTCAAGATGTTTGCTGAATGAATAATGGAGATTATAAAAACTGATTAAAACTTGAGCAGACTCTTAAGAAGAGTAGATGGTAGAATGGCAAATATGGGTGATTTTGCTGGTTTGGAGAGGCAGCTAAAAGAATGTGCTGAGCAGAAGGCAGAAAAAGATCTAAGCTTATACTATATTCTTTATACACTACAGTGGGATGTTAATCTAAGTAATAGCAAAAATTGGAATGAGGAGTGTTTCAAAGTCTTAATGTATTAAGAATTCTTAAGATATTTACAAAATCAATGTGTTGCCCGGGAAAAAGAACAGAGAAAAAGACGTTAAGGAGTAAAGGATAATAAAAACCAAACTTTTTAATTTTTAAGGATTTCTGCACTCTACAGTGAACACAAAGTGAAGTAGGACCATTATACCAGAATTTATCTGATTTGTTCATGTATTTAGTTTCCAACCGCACAGAGTGCTGTTACTACTAAGTAGAGCAAAAAAATCACCTTTCTGGCAAATTTTACTAAAATTTCTTCATTTTAGCTGAAAGAAAATAAGCGGTAGACAAGTTCCCCAAAACATTTATCCACTATAAGACTGCTCAGAGAAAACTTGAGCAATGTTAAGTCCCTGAAGCTTATGCTGCTTTTACATCTTGCACTCTTTACTGGCCACATCAGAACTGCAATGCCCATCTTTAAGGGTGTACTAAGAGTCTACAATGTTTCTTTGAGATATTAATAGAAAAGCTAAGCAGCCTTGAATGAGTGACATGCTAAGGGAGAATCTATGCATTTTTTTCGCACTAAATAAATTACATCAGAGTAAAGAAATACTACAGGTTTTGCAAAGGGGAGAAGGATAATGCCTCGCAATTGGTTGAGTAAACGGAGGCGAGAAAGGACTAAAAAGCAGCTAATTAACTCAAAACAAGATAATACTGAATGTTTTTACATTAATTACTAAAAGTAACACTGTATCTCTTCCCTAAAGTATTACATCTTTTTGTTCATTACACCTGGGAGAAAAATGGCTTTGGGTATAACACACAAGAAACCTGTAAAAATAACCATGAATGTAACTTTCAAGAAGTAACAATCCTCTAAATTCAAATGCACAGAAAGGTCCATTATTTATTTATAACTAGTTAAAATTATTTGTAACAGCACACAAACCCTTATCTGAAACTTTTTTGGGAACCAATATGTTTTAGAATTCTGAATTTACTGGATTTTAGAAAGGCGGTAACTTGGATGCATTATAGAAAGCCCCAATGGGGGCTGAGACTGCACCCTGTAAGCAAATACATAAACGTTTTTTCAGCAAAACGAGACTCACACTTAAAGAGGAGAAGACCAACTATAGCCTTCCTCTAGTTCTGGTCAGGTCTGGCTGCCAAGTTAGATGTGGTGCCAAACTTACTGAAAACTTTCGGTTTTCGTAACTTTCTGGCTTTCAGAATTAAGATAAGGGGTTGTGGACCTGTACCACAATATCAGAAGATAAATTTACTGTTAAACTAATATTACAAGTTTTCAAACTTAAAAAAAACAGTACCAAGTTCGAAGAGAATTTAAACATGTTTTATTATCAGAGAATGTCATTTGGTGAAATTCTCCATCTTTTTACATAGCTCCAACAAAATCTTTACAAGAAACCTGGCCCCTTGGAGAGAAAACACAACACATTCCTAATCTGCATGTTATTTAAATTTACACTTATCGTGTATACTGGACTTTAAAGCAATTCGTGGAAGTGTTTCCCTCATCACATCTTACATAATTTCACCCACAGTACAGAAAATGCTTATACCATTCAACCACTAGGATGAGAACTGACAATGCAGAGAAAACCACTTAAGTATGCATTTAGCAGTTAGGGCCCAGAGTCCAGCTAAAATAAAGGACAAAAATCACGTTCTGCCTAAGGCGGTTGGTTCGAAGCCATCCAGGCTGTGGTCACTAGACCGAGAACACCGTCCCAACTACAGAAAACGAGACTCGAGCTCCCAGCAGTCCCCGCGTGGAGGCGGGGCAGGGGTTTGCCAGGCCCCGGACGCGGAGGCCCGAGCTCGCGGAGGATGGCGGGAACTGGAAGAGCGACCGTCCGTAGACCTCCCTCATACCCTTGCTCCCGCGACCCGGCCCCTTCTCAAGCCCTCTGCACGGTACCTGTCCCCAGGCCTCTCTGTTTTCTTTCCCGCTGCAGCAGGGACGGTACTACCGGGTCTCAGATGGCAGCGCGGGGGCGACGACCCCGGGGCTGGGGATGAGGGGAAACCTGGCCTAGCGGGCATGCAGCGCCTTGTCATGTCGGCGCCGCTGGCGACGGCGGCATGAGCTGTAGCTGGAGAAGTTGGATGCGTGGTTGCCGTCTTGCTGCTGGGACTCGGGGATGCTGTCGGAGCAGAGGTGGGCGGCACCCCCTTCCCTCTTCATGGCGGTTCTCTCTCTTCGGAAGTGACTCCGGTGTGAGCGGGAAGGAACCTGAGGACCCACAGGAGGCGGGTCTTACTTGAAGCGGCGCGTTCTTATTGGCCGGCACTGGGGTCATTCCAGTAGTGGTGCAATAGAAAGCCGTAGCCTCTCAAGAGAAGGCAGGGTTTCGGGGGAGGGGAGGAGAGAAGGAACACTGTTTCGCCCCCCCCCCGTCACGTGCACGGGGTGGGGGTGGGGCGCCTCGGCGTTCGTGCCGCGTCCGGCTTGGCGGGCACGCGGGGGCCGGAAGGCGCGGGCTGCCGAGGGCGCTGCTGTAGCTGGCGATACCCGACCTGAGGAGGGCGAGGGGCACGATTTGCTGAAGCAAACCCGAGCCCAGCAGCTTCCTTCAATAAAGATGGCCAATAGTTGGGCTTCTTGTGTCACACAGTTGTGCCTCAGAAATCCCCAGCTGTTCATTACATCGTTCTCTTAATATCTTAGGCCGAAGTGCCCTGATGCTGTCACCATTTCCTCGGTAGTCGGCACAACCCAATGTGAAGACTTGTTCATTGTATGAGGATTCTTGTTGAGTGCTGGAGTGGCTTCTCTCTCTTTCTTTTTATAAGAAGGAAAAAAACCTCATTGAAATAAAGACTTTTTATTACACAAACGCATTTTGTTTCTCAGTTGCTGTGATGAGTTATCCATAAAGTCTCTGCAGCCAGATTCCGTGGAGATTTTTGAAAGGAACATAAGGTCAGCTTTAAATTACTCATGTTAAGTGTGGACAGCATAGATTAGTGAAAAGTGCCGCAGTCTCCCATCCTTTGTAAAGGGTTTGTGCTTTGGAGGCTTTTAGCTAGGGTTTTCCCTACAAACTGAGAGGCTGGTCTGAGTAGCTTCAGTTTCCACATCTATAAAATGGGCATTCTACTTTTCTGGGTAATTGCTTATAAAAATGATAAGCCAGGCAAAGTGCACAGCTCAGAGACTCTCATGTAGTAAGTACTGTGCGAATTAATGTTCTCTTGCCATTGTTCTTTAAACAGACTGTTTAACTTACTATAAAATCTTCCAGAGATGGGTCTGATATTGTTATAATAACTATTAACCAAAATATCAGTCTTAATGATGTTCAAGCCATAACTGTCAGGCCTGTTCAATCAGTTGGATGAAACAAAATCTTAAATGACAATGAAGAATTTAGACAGGTCTTTCAAGTATTGTACTGAGATTTAACTGCTTCTGTAGCTAAGCGTGCCTAACTGGCCTGAAGTTCACCTCCTTCCCTCACCTGTTAGCCCTCAGGAGAAAGAATTAATGAGGAATAAAGTGGCTGACAGGGAGGGCAAAGTGGAGGGTAGAAGGTAAACTGAACATACAGGTCTCTCATTCATCCCCAAAGTCTATATACATAGGTGGATACTAGGTAGTAGGGATGTAGGAGAGGAGCTACTGAAATAAGGGGCATTTTTCTGCTCCCAGTATCTGAGAAGTTACTATACCTAGCATTGTTTCTTAGATAAAAAAGAATATAATAGAAGCTCAAAATGTGTTGGATGGTTAGTGGCATATATTTATTAAGGGTTTTTACATGTTCTTTCCAACCTCTTGTATAACTGTTCTGGGTGTTATGACACTAGCAAGTTCCTATTTCTGTAACTGCACATCTATAAAACATTTAATCTGATTCGTTTTATTGCATGCTCAGTCCATAAAAAAGAGTAATGCATAAAAGCACGTTCTGCATGATCAATTAGTTGCTTTTCTTGGATTATAGTATTTGAATCATCCAGCCTCCAAGATATCGCTTTAAAGGCTGTACTTATGCTACCAAACAATAGTTTTCGAATTTTCTTAATCTGAGCCACAGATTATGGAGTTAAGTGAGGCAAGAAATCCCTTGATCAATAAATGGAGATGGAGTCATAATAAAAACATAATTTAAAAAATCTCTTCTTAATAGGGAAGTAGTTATCTAAATCCTCAATAAGCATCAAGGCTCTTCTTTGTTTAAACTGTGTTTGAGAATGATGCAGATTTAGCTTGCAGGATGAAATATGCTCTACATGTCAACCAGAACAGCTGGGAGCTTCTGAAGCTCTTCCCCCCTCCTGTAAATAGTGTTAGTCTCATTATGTGTTTTTAATCCCTTCTCTTACTTTGAATTTGTGTGTGTATATATCTCTATCTCTATGTACATAAATGGCCTGGAAGTTGTACTAAGTGAAAGATGTTGCCGGTGAGGAGACCAGGGTAGAGAAAAGCAGCTGGGGCGAGAGGATGATGAATAAAACAGACAAGGCTGAATTAGAGACTTAAAACCTCAGCCAAGATTGGATAAGTAAATGAAGAAATGAAGGCCAATGACCAAAAAAAAGGCTAGTTTGAGAAGTTTTCTATGGATGAGGAAACAAAGACCACAGGAAGGGAGTGACTTCTAGGCATGAGGGTTCTATGGGGGTACTCAGCACAATTTAGCACCCTGTATTGTTAAAGACAATAGAGGAGCACAGACCCTGGCCTTGATGGGAAGGGACAAGTCAGTCAGTCACAGAAACAATGTTACGTGCAAAACAGATCAAATCTGCTGGGAGCCTCAAGCCCAGTGTGGGAATCCTGAAAGGAGTGACAGTATAGCTGATGCCAGAGATACAAACAGTCACAAAAAGAGAAAACAATTTAGGGAGATGGGTTCATGAAGTACCTTTGCAGGCAGGGACTCAGAACAAAAGGTCAGTAAGTTACACAGAATGTTACTAACAAGCCGGGAACTCTTTTGATTCTACAGTAATGACACAGTTTTGCTCTGACATTGCTACACTCTGGAAGAAGCCCCAAGGCTCTTATTGGAGGGTGCTCCAGGGCAGACTGAGAGACAAAGATGGGTTTGCTGCAGAACTGCCTGCTGGTGGCCAAGAATGTGTGTGTGGAGGGGAGGGTAGAGGGTGACCTGGGAAAGGGGATAAGGAGCAGACTCTGAAAAACAGGAAATAATTAACTTGAAAGCCTGACTGAGAAAGACCACGTGATGATCTGAAGGAGGGAAGGCAACCTCCAGCCTCTTAAGATCTGCACGAATCACTTTGCAAATAGATGCTGAACTCAAAACTGCCCAACAAGTGCTTGGAAAAAGCTCTGTGCTCAGTCACTCAGTTGTGTCTGACTCTGTGGCCCCATGGACTATAACCCACCAGGCTCCTATGGCCATGGGATTTTCCAGGCAAGAATACTGAAGTGGGGGTGCCATTTCGTATTTCAGAGGATCTACCTGACCCACTAGCTTGGTTTTAAAGGGCTGCTGGGGAAAAACCAAATGTAATATGATATCATGTCATGTCCTGAAACTTTAACTTCCTGAGAGTTAATTAGAAAAACTGCAGAAGCAGATCTAATGTTAAGGAAAGGTTCTTGTTATTTCATTACAGAATGGTGCAAGATACTGTTTCCCACGCTTTAGAACATGAGTAACATATTTGTAATTTTTGACATACCTGAATGTTTCCTATATTAATATTTAACTAATATTTTTCTGTAACTCACTTTTTAAATGTAAACATTTATTTTAGAAGAAAACTTAAAAATCATTTTCCCACTTAGGGCTAACTTTCCAAATGAAAGCTAATTCTAAAAACTAATAAATAGTAACTAGAAAAAAGTCTCTGTTTTTTTCTAGAGACATCTTGTTTACTAGTTTGGGAGGCATAGATATCATTCATCTTATCTGAGAAATAAGAGACTGTAAATATTGGTTTGGAACTCCAGCCTCAATCAGGTGTTTTTCACACTGGGTTAGCCACTCATTAGAGGGTTTTGAAATTGATGTAATGAGTCACAGGCCACATGAAAAGAGAAAGAGAGACAATGGAATAGAGAGTGCACAGACTGTATGAGTATGTGTTGTTTCACAAGACTTTTACTTATTTCAGTTGCACATATGTATTTTATATGGCAATGATATAAAAGGTATTTCTGTGGCCCTACTGTGGGCAGTAGTGGAAACTTGTGAAAGTTGTTGCTGTAATCTGTATTCATATTTCACACTTCTGTGTATTGGTGAAATAGAATAGCAGAAGCTGCTTGGAGGGCAAAAGATAGGCTTTCTTTGGTCACTCCTGCCGGTGGGGAAGGTAGAGAGGGGAACTCGGGCTCCCCTTATGCCCTTTTAAGACCATATTTTCCAGGAGTCAGGGAGGCTTGAAGAGGGAGGCAGACTGTCTTTTCAAAGGAGAGTGCCTTTACCCCTCCCAGGCTATAAGAACTTCAAGATGGGGAGGAGTGGCTGAAGTGGCCCTATCAGATCCCTCCTTGTCTTCAGTAATCTTGAGACTGTGAGGAAGAAATAGGAGGAAAGGGAAAATGATACAAAAGAGATAGAAGGACCTTATACACCTTGTCCAACTCACCCCTCACATGAAACCCTACCACCCTGCAAAGAAGAGAGTCTCTTTAAGGATAATACATCTGATCTCATACTTTTCCAATGCTCTTCCCAGGGTTCAACACACCTGTGATGACCTGTAAGACCTTTCTTTATTGGGCTATGACTTACCTCTTCAGAAGCATTCTACCACCACCGTTCCTTAAGCTGTAAACTTGCACAGCATCAAAGTACTGAACCCTCTATGCCAGGCATGACAAGATGGCCTCCTGAAGGAGCCACCTTTCATCACCTTCTTTTTAAACTTCCAAAGAGTTCTTTTGTAAAGGTATGGGATAACATTGAAAAAATCAAGAGATTTCACACAAAATTCTAGATTTCTGGCTCCAAGAAGTACAAAGAGGGGTCTCATATTTCTGTCTACAGAGGCTAGATAGATAGGTATGTGAATCAGGTCACTTCAAGGCCACCAAAGCTTGCTTGGCCACGCAACATGGATGCTGAGGTAGCAATAAAATGGAATAATTTATCTGAACTCTCAACACTTGTGATGGCTTCCCAGGTAGCTCAGTGGTAAACAATCTGCATGCCAATGCAAGAGATACTGGAGACGTGAGTTCGATCCCTGGGTCCAGAAGATCCCCTGGAGGAGGAATGGCAACCCTCTCCAGTATTCTTGTCTGGAGAATCCCATGGACTGGGAGCCTGGTGGACTACAGTCCTTGGAGTTGCAGAGTCAGACAGGACTGAGCACACACATACTCAACCCTTGTTAACAATATAAACTAGTATGGAACAATCTCTGAGATACCCTAAGTGAAAAATTGAGTTGCAGAACAGTGTATGCTACGGTGTATGCATGTGCTATTGCTTATATAAATAAAAGAGTTATTTGTATGTATGTGCCAAGACTATCTCTGGGAGGATGCTGTACTTTCCAGGTAACTTCCTAATGCAACATAGTATTCTACTGTAGGGACTGGCCAGTAACTTAGTTAAGTTAGTTCCCTTTCAGCCTTATATTACTGATAATGATGCAACAAACATTTATACCTTTATACTCACCTTTGTGAACATAGAAGTGTATCTCTATACATTGGGAAGGGAATTGCTGGGTCAAAGGACATGTATGTTTTGTATTTTGATAGCAGCTATTGGTACTTCTGAGTGTCTAACCTGAGCATAGGTAAAGAAGCTCATAACAGCAGTTGCCTCTGGAGAGAGGTTTTCCCCTATTTGTGAAAAATATTTTATCAAGTGCATATATTACTTTTCCAAAGAAACACATATCCCTATCTCTGCTTATCTGTTTATCTATTATATCTATCATTTATCTATCATAAAATAAAAGGACCAATGGTTTTGGATGAAAAGTTATAATTTCTTTCCATGAAGACTTCACCAGATATCCTTCACTATTTCTATTAGCTTCTGTTCATTTCTCCTTCATTTCCCTTCCACTTGCCACTGACATCCTTGTTCCTACTGCCTCTTTTGGAGGATAATGTGGAGACCATGAAGTTACCTTCTCTGACCAGGGATTTGGTAGTAAAAACATTTGTGGTTGGGTTCTCAAACTCAAGGTGCCTTTAGCAGAACCTATTATCTTCCCTCCTTGACCTCCAGATTTAAGGTTCTCTCCTCCTGTATTTCTTATCTCGGTGGATGGTTTCATCCCTCACCTGTCGCTCAAACCACAAACCTGGGAGTCCTACTAATCTCTCCCCTCTGTCACCCTCAGCTGCCACCTGGTATGTCATCAAATCAGTGATTTTGCCCTCTAAATACCACTGTGTCCTTTCTTAGCAAAAATAAAAAGGATGGCAATATAAGATATTTGAGCAGACATGAGGAAAACAGTGCTCTCATATATTGCTAGTGGGACTGTAAATTAATTTCGCCATAACCACATACACACACATACACACATCTGATTCTTTTTAGAACAAAGATATAGGCAAATACAGAGAATAATATTATAACATATTCACCATTCTGAACTCACAACTATTAAACAATTTTAATCTTTTACTTCTTTTTCCTGGTTTTCTTTAGTTTTCTTTTATTTTTTAAAAGTCTTTATTGAATTTCTCATGACATTGCTTCCATTGTGTATGTTCTGGCTTTTGGGCCACAAGTCATGTGTGATCTTAGCTCCCCGACCAGTGATCGAACCCACACTCCCTGGGTTGGAAGATGGAGAGTCCCAACGACTGGACTGCCAAACAAGTTCCTGCTTTTCTTTAATTTCATAATAAAACATTATATGTTTTTAAAACATATAACATTGTTTATGGGAGTAGCTAAGTCTTTTTTTTAATTGACACTCCAGTTTAATTCTCTTCTCTCCTACTCCTGTGGTTTTCAAGACTGCAAGCCTCATATTCCTGATTTTTTCAGTTCAGTTCAGTTCAATCGTTCAGTCTTGTCTGACTCTTTGCGACCCCATGAACTGCAGCCCGCCAGATCTCCCTGTCCATCACCAACTCCCAGAGTTTACCTAGACTCATGTCCATTGAGTCGGTGATGCCATCTAACCATCTCATCCTCTGTCGTCCCCTTCTCCTCCTGGCTTCAATCTTTTCCAACATCAGGGTCTTTTCAACTGAGTCAGCGCTTTTCATCAGGTGGCCAAAATACTGGAGTTTCAGCTTCAACATCAGTCCTTCCAATGAACACCCAGGACTGATCTCCTTTAGGATGGACTGGTTGGCTCTCCTTGCAGTCTAAGGGACTCTCAAGAGTCTTCTCCAACACCACAGTTCAAAAGCATCAATTCTTTGGCGCTCAGCTTTCTTTATACTCCAACTCACATCCATACATGACTACTGGAAAAACCATAGCCTTGACTAGATGGACCTTTGTTGGCAAAGTAACTTAAAAAGCAAAGCTTTTTAATATGCTGTCTAGGTTGGTCATAACTTCCCTTCCAAGGGGTAAGCGTCTTTTAATTTCATGGCTGCAATCCCCATCTACAGTGATTTTGGAGTCCAAAAAAAATAAATAAAGTCAGCCACTGTTTCCCCATCTACTTGTCATGAAGTGATGGGACTGGATGCCATGATCTTAGTTTTCTGAATGTTGAGTTTTGAGCCTACTTTCTCGCTCCCCTCTTTCACTTTCATCAAGAGGCTCTTTAGTTCTTCACTTTCTGCCATAAGGGTGGTATCATCTGCATATCTGAGGTTATTGATATACACATATTTTTATCTAGTCATAAACATATAGAGGATTATTTTGTATATGTTTAAAAAATATGTACATTTTATTTATGTTTGCAGTTCATATTTGTCCATTACAAACAATATTTCATGGACATCTTTGTACATGTTTCTTTTTACCCACGTGCAAGAATTTCTATGGGTTATATAATCAGAATGGAAATTGCTAGGTCATAGGGTATTTGCATTATCAAGTTTATTGTATGCTACCAAATTGCTTTCCATAAATGGCTGAATTAATTTACAGTCCCACTAGCAATATATGAAAGCACTGTTTCCCTCAGTTCTGCTCAAATATTTGATATTGTCATCCTTTTTTTATTTTTGCTAATCTGAAGGGTGAAAATGATTTCTCACTGCTTTATTTTGCATTCTCTTAATTATTAGGTTGGATATCTCTTCATAAATTTGGTAGTGGAGCATTTAGATTCTTTTGTTAGCTACCTATTTCTATAGTTCATCAACTTTATAAACTCATCTATTTTTCTTATTGTTTATAAAATTTAAAAATGCATATTTTAAATACTAAAAAAATCCTTTCTATTCCCCCTGCTGTACCCCAATACAGGCCCTAATTGTCCTTTGCAAAGTATGTTGCAACAGCTTCCAGATTGGTCTTTCTGACTTGTATTTGCCGTTCTTCATTCCATCTTGCACACTGCAGCCTGAATCATCTTTCTAACAAGCACATCTGAGCAAGTCACTCCCAAATTCATTACTGATGGGGAAAGGAAGCAAAAACTAAAACATCACCATTCACAACAGAATCACCAAACAAACCAATTTTAAAGGTCTACACTCTTTGGTATACTGTACAGGTACTCCATGATCCGATTCCTCTCTACCTGTGAGAGGCCATCACCCTATTCTTCCCCATACATCTTACCCATTCAGAACAATTGGCCATTCTTTGAACACATCAGCCTCGCTCATGCTTCTTGGCTTTTGTGCACCCACCTATACTGCAATCTTGTCCCCCTAGAAAAAACTTATCTGACATCCCTAAAAAGACCTAGTTGCTCTTTGCTCAACTCTTATGTGCCCTATGCATGCTGCCTTGCTTCAGTCATGTCCAACTCTTGGGACCCATGGACTATAGCCCACCAGGCTCCTCTGTCCATGGGATTCTTCAGGCAAGAACACTGGAGTGGGTTGCCATGCCCTCCTCCAGGGACCTTCCCAATGCAGAGATCAAACCCATGTCTCTTACATCTCCTCATTGGCAGGTGGGTTCCTTACCACTAGCACCAGCTGGGAAGCCCAAAGGAAGAGTGATTTTTCCAGGCCCCAGTTGCTTTAGACTTACCTGTAGGCTGGGAGTGTGGAGAGCAAAGCACTGAGCAGCATCTCACTCTCAGCAGTTCAACACAGCTTTTCTGCGCTCCGTGTCACAGTAACTCCACAATTCTCTTTATGACTTCGCATTGAAATGGTTTTTGTATGTATGTCTTCTCTCTAGACTGGAAGCTTTGATAGCACAGGGCTCTGTCTCTTGGTCTCAAGAGGCAGTGTATCAGAGTGGTTAGGAGTGTGGGCTCTGAAGCTAAACTGCCTGGGTTTGAATCTTAGCTCTGTTACAGTTTGGGAAGTTGCTTAGCTTCTCCATGTGTCAGATTCCTCATTTGTAAAGTAGGGATAATAGTAGTACCTATCTCATCTGCTTTCATTAAATCAGTTAATAAATATAAAGTGCTTATTAATAGCCAAAAGGTGGAAGCAAGTCAGGTGTTGATAAACCTGAGTCTCCTGTATCTACATTACAGATTCTTGACCACAGAGCCACCAAGGAAACCCAAATTAATAAAATGTGTATATACTTATACATATGCATATATACACACATACAATGGAATGTTTTTTAGGCTTAAATAGGAAGGACATTTCTGATATGTGCTGCTGCTGCTGCTGCTGCTGCTCCTGCTGCTGCTAAGTCGCTTCAGTCGTGGCCGACTCTATGTGACCCCATAGGCAGCAGCCCACCAGGCTCCCCCAACTTGTATTAACCTTGAAGACTATGCTCAAACAAACCAGTCACGAAAGAACAAATACTGTATAATTCCAATTATATGAGGTATCTGTGATAGTCAATTTCATAAAGACAGTAAAATGATGGTTACCAAGGGATGCCAAGAGGGGAGAATGAAGAATTAGTGTTTAATGGATAGAGATTCAGTTTGGGAAAATGAAAAGTCTAGAGATGGACGATGGTGACGATTCCACAACAGTATGAACATACTTCATGCTATAGAACTGTGCACTTAAAATGGTTAGGGAATTTCTTGGTGGTCTAGTGGTTAGGACTCCATGCTTTCATTGCTGAGGGCCTGAGTTTGATCCTTGGTTGAAGATCCCGTATGCCTCACAGCCAAAAAAAGAGAAGATTAAAATGGTAAATGTTATGTTATGTATACTTTGTTATAGTAAATGAAGAAAGTGCTTATAATGATGTCCAGTATATAGTGGCTGCTCAATAAAGGTTAATTCTGATTCTGTTTATTAACAACACATTATTAATAATCATTCGTTATTCTCACTGTCCTTGAGCTATTGTGTCCTCAAGTGGGGCTAGCTCCTACAGCTGGGTCAGTTCCCCATCTGTTTCCTGTCCAACCCTAACTTCCTCTGATTTCCTGACACAAGGCCAGTTCCTCAGAAGGAGATTTCTAGGGCAAGAGAGTATACTTGGCCTTGCTAGCCTAGGTGACACTTGGGTATCCCCCAACTAAAATTTCAGGAGTAACACCCACTGTGTGCTTAATCCTGGTTTGAGTCTTGGTCAGTAGTGACCCCTGCTTCCTCTCTTCTTTTCCCAGTTCATCTTTCCCAGGCACCTAGCTGCTGCTGCTAAGTCGCTTCAGTCATGTCCGACTCTGTGTGACCCCATAGATGGCAGCCCACCAGGCTCCCCTGTCCCCAGGATTCTCCAGGCAAGAACACTGGAGGTTGCCATTTCCTTCTCCAATGCATGAAAGTGAAAAGTGAAAGTGAAGCCGCTCTGTCGTGTCTAGCTACCATACCAGAAATAACTGGAGGCATTAGAAAAATGTCCTGTGCTGTGCTTAGTTGCTCAGTTGTGGCCAGCTCTTTGTGACTTCACAGACTATAGCCCACCAGGCTCCTCTCTCCATGGGGATTCTCCAGGCAAGAATACTGGAGTGGGTTGTCATGCCCTCCTCCAGGGGATCTTCCCAACCCAGGGATCGAACTCAAGTCTGCATTTCAGGCAAATTCTTCAACGACTGAACCACCAGGGAAGCCCATTAGAAAAATACAGCGCATTAAATGAATCTGTGAATATTCTTTGCACTTTAAAAACCTGTGCTAATTCTGCTCTCGTACTCTCCAAGCCACTCGCCAAACCCACACTTTCCCTCTTCTCTTCACCCATGAAGCAAGCTTTAGTCTGAGGTCTTAACCTGTGGTAAACCCAAACCATCCGTTCCAAGATTCCTCCAGAATCCAGTTTCCCATGTTGGGGCCTCAAATAGTCTTTAGCATAATGTTCTTTCTCTGAACTCTTTGAAGCACAAAATTCTCACTTTGTGTTCTTATGACCAGAACAGAAACAAAACTTTTCTGAGTAGTTGGGAGCAGCTTTGTTTTTGTTTTTTAGAGTACAACCTAAAAATGCCATGCCTGATTTTCTAGAGGTCCTTGAAGTGCTGCTGGCTTAGATCACAAATGAAAAATTCAGATGTAGACAGGTGTAAAAGTCAAGCACTCAGCCTAGGAGATTCTGGGTGGCTCCAGTTCAGCAGAGCAAATGGCAAAACAACAGGTGTCCACAGATGTACTGACCCACAAGGCACTCATACTCAAAGCTCGCCTTGAGATTGAATTCTCTCATTGAAATCTGCCCCTTCAGTCTGACCCCCATCACCCAATCTCTGCAGGGCTTGGGAAATTATGCATTCTGCTGGCCTTATGTTACAGGTACCAGGAGGTTATGTGTGACTCACCTAGGATTAGCGGGCTTTAGGACTCAAAGTTCTGACATTTTCAAGCTGTTTATTAGTCAGAGGACATTGCAGCCTACCTACAGAGGTTGCATAATAGTTAAAAACTATAGTTGGAACAAATGCTCAGGGGTGACCACATAGGACAGAGACTTGCTGAATTGGGAACTCAGTCTAGGGTCCTCAGAGCCTTAAAGAGTTGTCTTGAAATAAGACATTTGCAGCATGGGGAAGAAGGAATATGATGGAAAAAGAGAGTCAATGTGACTTTCCCTAATTGGAGGATCAAAAATAGGGTTGATAAACCTTGTAAATCAGGTATTCCACTTACTGTGTCTTAAGGTAGTCAGGAACTAGAGCCAGAAACCATTAAAGTAAAAACTTTATAAGCTTTGTACCACTTCACATCTGTTCTTATTGTTATTCTGTGTTTGTTTCTTGGTATGATAATGTGCAAGCATGCTCAGTTGCTCAGTCATGTCCAACTCTTTGTGACCTCATGGACTGTAACCTGCTAGGCTCCTCTGTCCATGGAATTTTCAGGCAAGAATACTAGAATGGGTTGCCATTTCCTACACCAGGGGATCTTACACACGCACACAATGGGAGGGAACAGTTCACCCAAGAAAAAACTGATCTGAGCAGCAGCAATTTCATGTGTGAAGAAAGGTTGCTCATAGCAACACTGTCTGTAATAGAAAATTGAAATAACCCAAGGGTCCATCAAAAGGGGATTGTTAAATATAGAGCAGCTTTACTGTGGAATACGATTCAGCTATTAAAAAGAATGGAGAGGATATAAATGTGCTGATATAAAAAGATGCCTGAGATATGTTAAGTGAAAAAAGCAAAGAGCTAACAGTATACATACATAAAATCCCATTTCTGTATGGTGTTTCCTTATGAGGTGAGGCATATAATATGTATCTTCACTTTCTTGTATGTATACAGTGTCTGGAAGGAAATTAAAAAGTTAATTGTGCCACTTCCCACCTCTGGGATTGAGATTTAGGAGAGGTATTGGGGAATTATTGCTTTCAACTTTGTAATTTTTATTCTGTTTGAAAGTTTAAAAAATATTTATAATTAAAAAAATTTTTTTAAAGTCTTCTAAGGGTTTCAGCCAGGATAATTTCAGGATTTATCATTTTTGGAAAGCTGTCCTTCAGTTCTAATTTCAAATAGGAATGTGGACTTTAGTTTCCTGATTTCTTGTTCCTTCACCCAGGATGGTGGACAAAGCTGCAGTTTTTTTAAAATTTTTTTGGTGGCCACATGGCATGTGGGATCTTAGTTCCCCCACCAATGATCAAACCCACATGCCCTGCATTGGAAGTGTGGAATCTTAACCACTGGACCTGCCAAAGAAGTCCCAAAATTGCAGTTTGAATATATATTCTTTTCAAGCACATGTGGAATATTTATGACCACGTTCTAAGTCACAGCAGGATTCAACAATATGCCAAGGAAATGATAGCATATAAACGACATTCACTGTCTACAATGCAATAAAATTATAAATCAGTAACAATAGTACCATATTTAAGCAATAGTTAAATAACCAAATCAAAATGTAGTCTCATTCTAAATTCTCTAACAGTGATAACATAAAAGAAAAACTTATTTTAATGAATTTTCTCTGATTTTTACCCTCACCGTTAATCATGATGAGGATATTCGCTGCTCCTAAGTTGAACTACGCTGTGACTAAATGAACAAGTCAGTTTGTTTGTTTCTATCTCATCTCTTCCCATAAAGGTTTGAAAGAGGTTCAGTTGCTTGAACTCAATTCTGAATATGGAGGAACTTTCCTTGTCATTGGTTGTAAAGTTAATATATTAAAGCCATAAAATTCCCCCAAGAATCCTAACCCGTGGTGACAGGCATGTTGAAGGATCCTGTTTTCCTCTGGGGAGAAGCCCACACCTGCCAGTCACAATAAACTTTAGATACTGACATGGACAGATGCCCAAGATATATCTTGTGTGAAAAAGAAAAACAAGTTATAAGACAATGTGTATTATATGTAGTATTAGATGATCTAATATGGAAACCAGGGGTGTACCTTGTGTGTCAAGGAAGCAAAAACAATTTTCAAAAGAATATATATTTAGTTTAAAGTACTGAAATAGTAATTAAAGGAAAAACAACAGCTTTGATCTCCATATGTTTGTTTTACTGTTTAGTATTTTTATTTTGAATGAAACGTGGGTGGGGTAGGGGACATCATAGTAACCCTTTTCAGGATTAGGTTTGCCTAAGTTCTATTGATAAATCTGGCCATGATTTAATAATACAATTTTGTAAAATTGTACATATATAGTGGATATTCTTCTATGCAGAAAAAGCAATCTGGATAAATACACTTAAATACACCTCTAATTAAAAGTGGTTATCTCTGAAGGATAGAGTTTTAATTTCCACATTACAGATTTCTGGAACTTTTAACATTTTTTACAGTGAGTAGGAATTCTTTTGTAATCAGGAAAATAATGAAAATTGAAAGAACAAAATAGAACAAATTCATTTTACGCGGCAGGCAGTTAGGGCTTGTCCGAAAAAATCACTCATTAATTGTGTGCGTGTGTAGTCTTACTGCCTGATTTCAGCTCCTGAGACATTGCTGCCAAATTCAGCTGCAAAATCTTTCCCACAAGCACAACCTGAAAGCTCACCCTTATGCGCTGCAGTTTCCCGTGACATCTTTGTGACCTTCCGCTGCCACCTCTGATCTCTGGCCACATTCTACTTGTCCCCCTGTCTAGCTTGGCTTGGTGGGAATTCAACTAACTGTTAAGAATCCCAATCTGTTTTTCTCTTTTCCAGCTTGGCTCAATCCCCTGGGACTGACATTACTGCAGACCTTCTAATGGAACCTTACTTCTTTTTCCTAGGTAAATCGGCCTTCTGGCCATTTTTGTGCATGATTCACAACTTTATGTAAGTGTTCTGGCAAGCTGCTGCTGCTGCTGCTGTCGCTTCAGTCGTGTCCTACTCTGTGCAACCCCACAGACGGCAGCCGAACAGGCTCCGCCGTCCCTGGGATTCTCCAGGCAAGAACACTGGAGTGGGTTGCCATTTCCTTCTCCTCCGGCAAGCTAGATGAATGTAAAATGTGGGCGTGATCCATTAAAGATATTGAGCACAATAAGTTCCTAAAGCTGCATTTGAATGGGAAATGGTTGATACCAGGCAGAGGATGCTTGCCAGTTTCCTGACAGTCTAGGGGTGAAGGACAAACCACTGCAAGAGAAGAGCAAGACAAGAGGTGGTTAGTTGGCAGTGAGGAGAGAGCAGTTTGGGGAGGTGAGGATACTGAGCGGTGGTGAGGGGTTTTGACAGACGAGAGATTTCTCTGGGTGGAGAATTCATCAGGGTCTGAGCTTCTTGAAGACAAAGGCTATTATGGCCACCTGGGATTTACTGGGCTTTAGCTAATCCTGGGCTTGGAGACACACAGATTACCTGTCTGGCCTATTTCTGGGTGTGTCATACAGAGAACAAAACCCAGTAAAAGAGATGGGAGAGCAGAACTCCTGAGAGGTGGAAGGGTCCTTCTCCAAGGTGAAGCAGATGGCAAGTCAGAGTAGGTAGGTCTTGCTTGATGGATAGCTGCCCACACAAAGAGAGAGGCTCTGAGAAAGCCTGGGAGAAGGAAAGAAAGGGGACAGAAGCAGGCCAGTGAACACCTCCAGTATTAGAAAGGAGTCAACAGCCAGGACCAGGCACCAAACCTGGAGACACCTGTATGATTCTTTCTTTTAATTAAAATAAAAAAATTCTGGCTGTGCTTGGTCTTTGTTGTGGTGCATGGGCTTTCTCTAGTTGCAGTGCGCGGGTCTCTTGTTGAGGTGGCTTCTCTTCTTTTGGAGTACGAGCTCTGGAGCTCGTAGGCTCAGTAGTTGCCAGGGTTTGGTGGGATCTTAGTTCTGTGACCAGAGATCGAACCCACATCCCCTGTACTTGAAGGTGAATTCTTAACCATCGAACCACCAGGGAAGTCCAACACCTGCATGATTCTTAACTGTTGTGTGACTTCCCTAGCGGTGGTATTTATGTTTTTCCATGTCAGTTTCTATGGTGATTAGCTATACCCAGTAGGAGTAAAACAGCAAAAGCTTTAAAATAAAGTGGGTTTGTCTTTGGGGGCAGCAAGGATGTGGGGAGCTAGGGAGGCTGGCAAAGGCACGACCCCAAAGAGACAAAAGCCTGCTGGTCTCCTGGGTCCACTGTAAGATGGTGGAGAAAACCCAGACCTAGCAGTAAGCTTGTGCAAAGGAGGCCTTTCATTTTTTAAAAAAAAGCTTTCCCTGTGGGATTTTCTTGCCCCTACCCCATTTTACTTATCCCTCTATTGTGACACTTATTTCATACCTCATAGGAAGAAATAACTTGCCCTGTGACTATTTGCGTTTATATACTTAGCTAGAATGAAAACATGTCTCACATGTTCCTATTTTATCAAGAGCCTTATATAGAACTGAGCATGTATCAGAGGCTCAATATATATATATTCATTTTGTGAATTAAAAATAGTTTTTCTTTTATACAGATATATAATGCATAAGTGTGTCCTTTTCGTTTACTATTTTTCTTTGTCTTTGCCCTCCCCCTTTTCTCATAGTCTTACGCATGTGTGCATTGATTCAGTTGATTCATTGATTAAGTTGATTCAGTCGTGTCCAACCCTATGGACTGTAGCCCGCCAGGTTCCATTGTCCATGGGATTCTCCAGGCAAGAATACTGGAGTGGGTTACCATGCCCTCCTCCAGGGGATCTTCCCAACTCAGCGATAGAATCTGAGTCTCTTACGCCTCCTGCATTGGCAGGCAGGTTCTTTACCACTAGCACCACGTGGGAAACCCCATATTCTTATGACCATATATTAATATTAGAACACACACATATACATGTCTTTTTGTGTCTGTCAACTGATGTCTAACAAACATTTAATTATGTCATTTGAAAAATTTTCTTTCCCTTGGTTTTCTTCCTCAACAATATCTCTTAGAAATCCACCAAGTAAACTTCTATAGGATGATCTTGTTATTTTTAATAGCTGCATAGTAGTATAGGTGTGGCTTTGTGATAATTCATCCAAGGTGAGGCTGTGCTGGAGACCTCAGCTTTCTTGAGTTGATTGCTCACATCTCTTCCCAGTTTGGCGTTCAGTGGCACTAGACTGGCCGCTTGAGATTGGGCAAGGTGGGAATACTTACATGATAGGAATATGCAAAAGCTACAAATTAGGGCTTTTTCCAGTGGTTTTTTAACTAGCAAATTATTGATCTCTATGAATGGGTTTTAGTTTGTTTCTAGTTGTTTTCAGTGCTGACACACAAACACATACATACATGCGTATGTGTGTGTATATATTTGTATCTCCTTATGTACTGGTATTTTCACTTCTGTGGGATATAGGAGTAGAACTGATGGATCAAGGGAATACTTATTTTCAGTTTCAAAAGATGTTGCCAGATTATAAAGGACTCCAGAAATTTCTACCAACAGTGTAAAAACTGTGCATCCCTGCTAGCAATGGAAATTAGCCTCATTTTGATTTTTGCTCGTTTGAAAGGTATAAAATAATCTCATTGTACTTTAATTTGCACCTCTTTGAATACTAATAATTTTGAGCTTTTTTCCCCCAAGCATATTGACCATTTAAATACGCTCTTTTATGGCATACTTCCTAATAGCTTTTGCTCATATTTCTTCTGGGTTATTTGTCTCCCTCTTGTCCATTTACAAAACCCTTTTGCTTATTGTTGTTTTTATTTATCTTTCTGTCCTATACATTGTATTTCCCCCAAATCTATCGTTTGTCTTTTGATTTTATTTTGTCTATTGCCATACAAATTTTTTATAGTCACAAAGGAAAATATATTTATGTTTTCTTTCATGGCTTCTGGATTCCAGTCTTGGTTTACCAAGCCCCCTGAACTCTTCCCCTTATATTGAACATGCAGTCTCCTAAATTTTCAAGATGGTTATTGTCTTATTTTTTAAATTTGTCTTTAATCTATATGGTGTTTATATTTGTATGTGGTATAAAATACGAGTCCAGTCTTATTTTCTTCCAGATGGAAGTTTTCTTGGCACCACTTATTAAATAACCCATCCTTTTTCATGGAATTGAAATACCAACTATATCATACAGTAAATTCTCATATATATACACTTGGTCTATTTCTGGGTTCTCTATTTTATTCCAATGATACATTTATCTATTTCCATGCCAATACTGAATTGATTTAATTACAGTAGTTTTATAGTACACTCTGATATCTGGTAAGACAGATCTCATCCTTTTTCTTTTCCATGTTTTTATTTGCCAATCTAAAGCATTTATTCTTCTATGTAACTTTAAGATCATTTTATTCAGTTTTCCCCCAAATCAAAACTTTATTATCTAATTACAATTGCATCAAGTGTGTACATTAATTTTGGAAAAAATGACATTTTAATCAATATTCTTTCCAAAGATATTTACTGAGTACCTACTTTGTGACAAGCTCTGGGGATATAGAAGTGGAGAAGACAGATGGCTTTGCTCTGAGTTTAGGTGGTTTTTTTTCTTTAAATAAATAAACAGCCCAGCAATTCCACACTCCTACCCAATAGAAATGAGTGCTAAAATCCACCAAAATACATGTACAAGAATACTCATGCAACAAAAAGAAAAAACAAACAAGCGAAAAAAAAATACTCATGGCAGCTTTATGTATAATAGAAAAAAACCTAGAAGTAACACCTATGTGTTTTCAGTAGAATGGATACATAATGCAGAGGAATCTTGGAGATACTAGGCTGTGCATAAGGAGATGAACACAAAAGAGTACATACTCTATGGTCTTATTAACATGAAGTCCAAAACCAGGTAAAGCTTATCCTGAGATAGAGTAGAACATGCCTACTTTTAGAGGATATTGACAATGATGGGGGCACAAGGGAAACTTCTGGGGTGATCTGACTATTGATGACATGAATACGTGTATACTTTTATCAAGCCATGTATTATGCACCATCCACTTTACTGTTTTTAAGTCTTCCTTCAATTAAAACCAAAAAAAATAATAATAATAATAAAAGGGAAATTCATCCTCATGGAACTGCCTTCCTTCCCTTCAGGTGCCTAGGGTGAGCAACCAACTGCCCATTCCCATCTTCTGCCTTCTCCATCGCCGAAAAACTGAGTTTTCTAGTACTTTTTCAGCTTGGCTATTGCAGTCTTGAAGTGCCTGCAGCTGCTGTCAACTTCATGATTTTCCAGCTCCCTCCCCCCTTTTAAAAAATATGTTTTAAAAAAATCTCTTGATGGAATACAGTACAGTATTGTGGAAAAGCAGCAGACCTGGGCCAGCTCAAAGCAGCCAGCTCGAACTCCCTCTCCCCTACTGGTCAATAAGAAACCCTGGATTTTTGTGCCTTACCCCCAAAAGAGTTATAAAGTTCAGTAAGTGCCTGGAAAGCAGGCAAGACTCTGCGATGCAATCTGGATCACCCATTACCAATTTGCTTTGCTCACCCACCGTAGTGGCTGGGCCTTATGCTTCCTAGGGGAAAATGAGCAGTTTGAATGCCTGCCCCCTCCTCCCTTCTCCCATCTCACCCACTCTCCTCCCTTTGTTCTCGATGAATGGTTCCCTGATGTGGGGGTGCTTGTATTTGTGGCTCTTCGGGGAGAAAACTTTGAGCCCCACTTGGGGTTTCACACGTAACCCCAAGATTGTCAGCATCGGATGCAGCCTACAGCGGTTACAAAAGGCGGATTACCATGCAGCGCTGCTGAGCTGCCGTTTGTGCCATTTTCTATTTCCGCCCTCTAGGGTAGTGACTCACTGCTTTCCAGTTCAATGTGGGGACATGTCCCACGGTGTTGACTGTCTGATGCTCCTGGAGGACATTCCTAACCCACCACTCACCAAGTTATTAGAAATCTAACTCCGAAATCACTAATCCCCAAATAACCTCTATTCTCTCTACCGCTGGTTTCCTTGCTTTGATTTTATGCACAGTAGTTCTAAACTCAAGGCCAAAAATTCTACCCCATGCCGAGCCACTTTCAAAGGAGAACCAATATGCTAAGACTAGAGGGGGATTTGAATAGCGGCTAATTGTCAGTTTGTCTAGTGAAGAAAGCTTCCTCTCTCCCCTGAGCGGGCTGGTTATTTGTTAAAGTTTGCTGGGGTTTTGGAGCACCTCGCTGTCAGGGGCAGCTCAAACTCAGCAGTTTTAATTATTAATCAGGTCAAAGGCTGACGACAATTTTTCTTCTCTTCAGGGGAGGGTCTGGAAAGTTCACAGGAGGGGGCTGTCCCAGCCCTTGTCCTGTGATGGGTGGAAAAGAGGGAAGAGGGAAGCAATTCATGCCAGAAGGGTCTGAGTTCTTAATGGTTCTTTGCCCTAGAAAAGAACAAATTTCTGTGTGTCAGAAATTTGCTTAATCTCCCTCTGGATTGATTTTTAAGTGTATCTAGGTCTTTATATTACACTTTCTGTGGGCGGTGGTGGGCGGGTGGGTTGTGGCCTTTTGACTTGAACAAATTCCAGACTTGACACACACGTGAAAGTGTATCCTGTCGTACCTGTGCAAACTGGAGTGCAGAACAGGTGACTAGCTTCCTCAAAGGTGTCCGTGTGGAAGCATCAGTTCACTAGGGGCGGGAGTGGCGAGGGCTCCTTTCTGCTTCAGCGGTCTCTGGGGAAGGCACCGGGCTTTTTCCAGTTTGGGTTTGTAGCATTTCCAGATAGGCTGCCTCTATCCCTGCCCTGCTTCCCACGCTTCTCTCCTGGTCTCTGTGAGTCTGGTTTCTCTTTTTGGCCTGAGACCTCAGCTTGACAAGATCCAGAAAGGTCTCTTTGCTGTCTGCCTTTTCCTCAGCCATTCTACAGGATTCCAACAGGCCCCGCCTCCAGCCCCTGTTGCTAGGCAGATTCCCCTGTTGCTAGGCCACAACTGCTTCTTCCCAGCCTCAAGAAGAGGCACAGATGCCCGGTGACCCCCTCAACACTCTCCCCACCTAGCCACACGCTTGACAAAACAAGTCAATCTTAAACAAAACAAGTCAATGTGAACACCTGTGCCCAGTGTGGAGCAGTTCCAAATAGGGGACGAGGCGGCAAGCCCAGGGCTGGCAGAGATAGGGGTGACCAGTCATCCTGGGGGTGGTGATCAGACTGTCTTCTGGGAAGCTTCTTAGGGGATGGCCACTAACTTGAAGACTTTCTCCTGATCCAGGGTCTGACCCTTAGCATTACAGGTTCAGAAAACTCATTTTGTGTGCAACTAAAAACAGATCCTTGTCCTTGTAGCAAAAGCATATTAATTAGGCTTGAAAGACTGATGTCTAAAATGAGAATGTGAATTTATTAATTTGTAATGAGAAGTCTGTCACATGGAATTAGGATGCTCCTGTAGGCATCATGGTCTCTCTAAGGAGGCAGACTTTTCTCAAAATGGTAGTGTCACTGAAGGATTTTGAAGAGTTGATGTGGAGCACCATTTTTGCCTAAAAAAGGGAGCGTATTTCTCTCTCTCTCTCTTTTTTGCTACGCTGTGCAGCATGCAGGATCTTTGTTCCCCAGCCAGGGATCGAACCCATGCTCCCTGCCTTGGGAGTGTGGAGTTTTAACCACTGGACTGCTTGGGAAGCGCCTATTTATATCTATTTTTACCATCCTTACTATACGCCTGGCAAAATGCCTGATGTTTGTAGATGTAATTCTACTAATTCTTCACATCAGCCATGAGAGGGAGCTACAAACACTCATTCCCATTTCACAGAAAGAAAGCAGTTCAGATTAGATTGCTTACCTAAGGTCATCCAGCTAATAAGTGACAAATCCAGGGTTGGTACTCAAGGCCCATGGTGGGACTAATAGATCTCAGCTCCCTGGCAATGTTGAGATGACAAATTAGGTTGGGGGCAAGTTGGATAATGGATACTGAGGTGCTGATGAATCAGCCAGATGGAAATTTCCTTTAAATGATGGGACCTTTGAAGTGGAGCTCTGCTGAGCCTAGATCTTGAAATGAAAATTAGAGGCATCATCCAACATATGCTTCACCCCTTCTGGAAGTGTTCTGAGGGAATAGCTTCTACATTCTTATTGGTAGTGGATAAGTGTGCTTTTTAACTCTGCTGTAGTGACAGAAAGCAGGAAGGTCACCCAGGACTGGGTAGGCATCTGAATGGGGTAGGGCAGGGCACCTGAGGGGCTTCCCAGGTGGCGCTAGTGGTAAAGAACCCATCTGCCAATCCAGGAGACATAAGAGACCTGGGTTTGATCCCTGGGTCAGGAAGATCACCTAGAGAAGGGAATGGCAACCCATTCTAGTATTCTTGCTTGGAGAATCCCATGGACAGAGGACCCTGGTGGGCTAAAGTCCATGGAGTTGCAAAGAGTCAGACACAACTGAAGTGACTTAGCATGCACAGGCATCTGAGGGAGTTGCCAGGGTTAGAAGCTCAAAGGGGAAAGGTTCCTGGGAGAGTATTTTCATCAGCATCTTGCCAGTTGGCCATTAACTCAAGAGGCCCAGCATCTGAGCATACCAACAGAGCAAGGTCTCAACTCCAAGAACAGGCAGAAGCAGCCTTGGGGAGAAGGTGATATTCACAGAACTCCCTGGAAGGGACAATCTGGAGCCTGTCTAAGAAGAAGGGGACAGAGAAGTGCAGTGCCTTCCTTGTCCAGGGGCCTGGTCAAGAGCCCCTATTAATAGTCAGGGCAAACATGAAGACAGCCCCAATCTGGGAGACAAATCGAGACAGAGCTCGAAGCTGTGTGGCAAAAAAAAAAAAAAAAAAGGAGAGAGAGATAGATAGAAAGAGAAGACAGGGGTCCTGAGTGGCAGTTTCTGAAAGCAACTAAGGCTCTATCAGGCATGGCCATCCCCTCTATTTCTGTTAACCTCTGGCTCTGCCTAAACTGTGAGCATCTTTGTTCTGTATCCAAGCCTTAAAGAACTGAGGAGGGGTGAAGGGCAGGAGGTGTGGGTTTCCCACAAGCTGTAGCTTTTCTAGCCTCCTTTCTCCCCCATGTTGCTTACTCACATATTCTTGCAACAAACTTTCCTGGGTCTAGACTTGGGTCTTTCTGGGAGAAGGAATCTGTGCTCCACAAGCTGTCTGTTTCTCTGCTTTTGTAATTTACTTTTTTGGCTTCTCCCCCAGTTTCCTAGTGAAGTACTTTTTGAACAATCTCAGCCTTGTCTGGACGCCTGAGATTTGCCCGCATTGGGGCCAAGAGAGTCAAGGGGTTCCAGGGCCTCTGGAAATTTAGCATGGTGGGCCAGCAGCTGTCTCAGCTGGATTTGCAGGAAACAGCTGGTGGAGCCAGGGCAGAGAGAGGTGAAACCTCGAGAGAGGAAGAGATTGAGTAAGGGAGAGAGATGGGAGCAGCTGCAGTCACTAAGCCTTCCCGCCTGGACTCCTCCATCACAGAGGCCAGCCCATCTCTACGGCTCCCCAGCCTGGCTTTACTCAAAAAGAAACAAACAAGTTAAAGTGATGCCCTGGGGACTATAAACAGCGGGCATGGCCAGTATCTGACAGGGAATCGGACAAGGGCTCTTAACCTTAGAGAATGGGGTCTGTTCACCTGCAAAGCTTAAGGACAGCTGGGGTGTGATTCATCCAGAGGGGGATTATGCCCCAGACACTAGACTGGGACTGTTTGGGGATGAGATCCAATCAGGGCACATGGCATTCAACTGAAACAGAAGAGAATTAGAGGAATTTGGGCCTCTTCTGTTAGTTTAGTAAACTGAGAGTCTCTTAGAGGTTTGTGCACGGTGTTGGCCTGTGCCTGATTGGAGGCCCTTCTCAACCCCTACCTCCCTTATTTGGTGAACGATTTTTTTCCTTAAAGACTTGATATCATGTAATAACCAAGGAAAGGCAATAATTTCCCTGATTTATTGCTGGCTGGCCTTTGGGAAGGAATGGCTGGAGTTGGGAAGATCCCAGGGTCATTCTGAAACTTTTGAGAGGGGATACCTTCTCATGACCCACTAATATATTGCAGACTCAGGCTTGGTTCCTGGGCAGCAGAGGTTAAATTGAAATCTTGATTCTCTTGGTAACTTGATGGCTTAGTTTAGGCCTCGGGTTGCTGTTCCATGAACTGCCTTGAAATTTAATCACCCAAATTTATTTCCTAGAGTGTTTTTCAGCATCTCCTCCTCTAGGCCCATTAGTCACCATCCCGTGACCTGACAGAGTGATTATTAAAGACCCTGTGGTTCCTTTTCACTAGATTTAGGGGTGTTGGTAACTCTGGAGGCAAGTTCTAACTTGAGTCACAGTTGGGTGGGCTTTCCCACAATTGGTTGTGAATCTTCCCTGAGGGCACTCTCAGGGCCTGGGAGAATAACACTGTGGACCTTCTGTTCTTCCTTAAAAACCAGTGAGATGGTTCCTGGGTTCTTCTTGGACTGGTGTTCTTGGGCTGAGGGTTATATTATCTTTTGCCCTTGGGCACGTCACAGACATTTCTTAGCTTCAACTTCCCTTTTGGTGAAATGGAGGCAATGCACATTTAAAAAAAAAAAGGAGTGTTGAGCCCAGCACAAAGGCTTGTAACCCATGTCAGCGCCCTTGCCATCCAGCTGGGATAAGGCTCAGGCCTTCTATTGGGGCTCTTGGAAGAAAAATTTTATCAGTCTGACTTTGAAGCTTTCTCAGAAACTATTATTTAAAGAGTAGGTGAAACTTTAGCTGTTCCCCTCCCTCAACCTGATCCTCTAAAGTAGGAGCTGCAAACTTACATGATTACAATTGGCAGGCAGGTAATATTCCCTGTTAGCTCAGATGGTAAAGAATATGCCTGCAATGCAGGAGACTGGCGTTCGATCCCTGGGTCAGGAAGATCCCCCAGAGAAGGAAATGACACCCCACTCCAGTATTCTTGCCTGGGAAATCCCATGGACAGAGGAGCCTGGCGAGCTATAGTCCATGGGGTCACAAAGAGTTGGACACGACTGAGTGACTGAGCACACACACAGTATAAATACATAGCAATCTGTCTGAACATGGGGGCCACAGGAGGGCCTGAGCCCTGCAAAGATAAGATGCTATCTCTCTGCTGGAAACAGTGAAAATGAGGCCCCAGTATGGTCTTCTATTTTTTAAAGAGAAGCCAGATATCAGCCTTTTTGGCAGAAAAATCTCAAATTTTAAATGCATTCAATCAGTTGTAACATTTTAAAAGTGGGATGAATGAAATACTGTATAGCTTCCACTGGGAAAGTTCCACCCACTGCCCTTGGCAGGTTTTGGAGGGAGTGCTCTCCCTTCCCCCAAGACTGGGCCTCCCTATTGCCTCTTGGTTGACCTCTGGAGACATCTACCAGAGCCTGCTCCTCTCCTGCAGACATGTTGGACCAGTTAAAGGTTATTCTGTAGAAACCTCCACCAACACGTCAAAAGATGAGTTTCCTGCTCTTAATAGATAATTTTTATTGGTTTTGCAATAAACGTATGAAATAGAAACAATAGCAATAAACCAGCTCAACAAGAAATCGAAAGGCATAGGCCCCCAAAGCCCTTCCCGCCTCTTCTTAATGAGTCTCTAATTTATAGGCTGACTAGCAGGCCCACTTTTCCAAGCTTTGCAAACTTTTCCATCTCGGGGGCTGGTGTGCTCTGGGGGCTTTTGCACCGGTTTTCTCAGAGCTGCTACAATGGAGGCCAGGACACAGATGGCCCACACAGGAGGGGGTGGCACAGCTTTGGGGTTTGGGGCTCTGGACCCAGCCCTGTTTCCTGTGTCTCTGACGGTCTTCCCCCTTTTAAATTTCATATTTATCGATGAGGGGCAGAAAGAGAGTAATCAGGATAAAAACTCATGCTGAAATGACCGAAGTCCATGATTTAACTTTTGGAGAGCCAAGTGACGAAGGGGTGGGCACCGAAGCATCCAGAGGCTGGGGAAGGGGTTCACCCACGTCTTCCTTCGCCCCCGTCTGCTAACCAGTGCCAAGGGGTGAGGTGGGGGTGAACTCAGTGTCTTTGTGACACTGATGAGACCTCCTGGCTATTGTTCTCAGTGGCAACTCAAGCAGCAAGCTGGAGGCCCTGGGTCCCTGCCAGCGGGTATTTACTTGTGGGGTTGCTGGCGGTGTCAGATGAGTGATAGCTAGAGTCAGAAGGGCTTCGTGCTCTGTTGGAACATTTCCCCCGAGGCCTGCAGCCTGAAGAATAGGTTATCTGTGTTCCCCATCACGCCTCCAAGAGACAGCACAGGCCTCCTCAGGGCTTATGCCTCCTCAGGGCTCACGCCTCCACAGTGAAAGGGAGAAACAAGACCGGATGGGTGTCCCTACGCATTCCTTGGGGAGCTGGGTGACCCTGGGGTCTGCTTGGCGAGGAGCCTGGTAGCCTGCAGCAGGAGGGCAGGAAGGCCTTCACTTGGGAGGTTTGTGCTTTTGTGCCCTCGGCCAGTTTGGTGCTCCTACACTCCCTTCCTGCCCGGGGTGAGGAAGGAGCGGAGGAGGGTGCCTCTCCCAGGGCCTCAGACTTCTCCAGAGCCTGCTCTTGGCCACTTTCCTCCTGCTCACCGCATGTCCCCCTCCTCAGCGGGCTTGGGGGAAGAGACCGCTGACTTTGCAACCCACTGCCCCTGAAAGTCCCCATCTATGGTGTGCTGTTATGCTTCGAGGACACAGGACTGTGAACTCGAAATTGTCTCGCCTTTGTCACCTCCTGGCAGGTCTTTAGAGCTCGGGGAAACAGCCGAGCGGTACAAATCGCCCCGGCGTGGTAAAGCCCCCCTTACTCCTGATGGGCTGCCTGACTCATATCCGTTTCCCTGGCAAAAAATAAGTTTTTGTTATTGCTGGCTTGGCAGAAGCACGGAAGAGTGCGCGAGGATCTACTGCCCCATGCATCACTGGCCAAATTGCCTGAGAAATCCCAGCTCTAGAACTTTTCATCGTTGGCTGTGATGTACGGAGCAGAACGGCGGCTCCATTTCCCCAGCGTGGGGCTTAGCAGCACTGGCACTTAGCAGACCTGCTCTGCTTGCAACTCCCAGCAAATGGGGCCTCTCTTTCCCTTCTCCTCCTCTTGGCCCTGATTCCCCCCCAACCCTTTATCTTTCCCATCCCCCGGTCTGCTCATCAACCCCCTCCCTGCCTCTACCCAGCAGAGCCATAGCTGGAGAATCAGGAGGAGGCCCACAATGTCATTTCCCCATCACTCTGCAGACGGTTCCACACTAATGTTCTTTTAATGCTGTGATGCTGCACTAATTAATAAGCATCCTGCACAGAGGCCTCGCCTCGCCTCTCCTCCCCTCTCCTCCTCTTCCCTCCCTGCCCCTCCCCGCCAGCCTTCCAGAAGGCCTCATGACATCCTGGCAACTGGCAGCCAAGAAAGGATTTCTCTCCTCTACCTGGGCTGCCTGATATTGCTATGAGAGATAACTGTATACGAACCAATAATCTAGCCTGACAATCCAATTTACTGACCAATAGCGCACAATCCACCATGTCATCGGCTGTGGGGAGGCCCATAAATTAGTTCCTAGTAATTTATTCTGATCAATAGAATGGGCAAAGTCACTTGTCTCTTTAATCAAAGGCCCTCTCAGAGATGTCAGGACAGGCAGCTGCGTGGGAGGCAGCAAGTCTCTGTGAGCAACTGGGCGGTGGGTACTCGGCCCTACACCCCGAGCCCTGGCTTCCAGGATCCAGCAGAAGGCTCCTCAAACAGGGCTGGTGTCGGAGAGACCCACGGTCCAAGCTGCCTACGGTTCCTTTGGCCTCCCCTCCCACATTGGCTACAAAGGAAGTTAAGGGCCCAGGTGGCCAGGGTGGTGGTGAACAAAAGATAGACTTGAGGGGACTACATTGAAGCCCAAGGATGTCTTATCTCTTCTAAATATTCAGAGCCTTCCTCTCCAGGTCACAGGAGCCCTGCCAGCCCTTGTGCTAGGGTCTCTGTAAAGAGGAGGTCCATAGTGTGGTGGACCAGAGCCAGGCTGCCTGGCTTTGAATGGCGATGCTGCTGTCTCCTAGGTGTGGAGCCCTGGGCAAGCTGCTTATGTCTCTGTGACTTGGTTTCCTCTGCTGTAAAGTGGGGCTAATAATAATGCCTGCCTCATAGGGTTATTAAGAAGATCCAATAAATACATAATATACAGAGAATGAGTATTAAACTAAATCAGCAAATTAATATGTAAAGCCTTTAGTGCCTGACACATAGTAAGTGCTGTACAGAGTGCTTGTTAAACAAATACAGAGAGATCAAGGGAAAATGTTGATGGGATTCTCTCTGAAGATGTGCCAAATTCTTGAGATGCTCTGCTGCTTGAAAACTTGTGCTCATTCCTACTCACCTTCACCTCTTGTCCTCCTTGTCCAGGATAAACAAGGAAGAGTCTATTGATGCTATCTCTTTGAAATGTCACAGAAGCTCTAACGGCCTCTGCGCAAGGGTCTCCCCCGCTTCTCTGGACCCTTGGGCAGAGCCAGTGCATTGGCCTTGAGGAAAGACGCTGATTTTGCCTTAGAGAAAATGAGCCTATTTTTAGGCAGCAAGGAGGGAAAGGAAGCCCTGTTATCTCTGTTGGCTGTGGGGCCTGGCACATGAGGCAGCATTTACTGACATGAGCAAGATAAACAAGCAAAGACAGAGAGCCATGGTGCAAGGGGCCGTCCTTTTGGGTTCCAGGCCCAGCCCGACTGGTCACTGGTTGTGGAACTTGGGCAAAGTGACTTCATGTCTCTGAACCTAATTCTGTACCTGAGACATGAAGGGGTTTGACAGGGTGGTCTCGGAAGTCACCCCTGGCTCTGATACTCTGAAGTGCTGTTTGGTCAGTGGAGGTGTCTGCTGGCTTCTCTTTGACTTTCCTCAGCCCTACACTCCCCACAGTAATAAGCTGAAAGGTTCTGAAACCAAGAGCCAGCAGCATGAGAAGGTCCAGGATGTCTCAGGAATATTATAATTACTAAATGGATGTCATTGATAGAACAGGGCAGGTGACGAGAAGCAGCTCACTGAGGAGAGGGGCTCTTGGGCCTCTGATGCCAGCTGTGACTAGTTTCCTGAATGTGCAAGAGGCCAGGGGCCTGTCTTCTGTCATCAAGGTCAAAGCTAGGACTTCTGATTCTAGAGAACTTCTGGGGCCTCCTTTCCTCTAACCGCCACCCCTCGGGGCTACCTCAAGGTAGGGAACCCTATTAAAAGCATAGCTTCATTAAGGCACGGGGCTTCCCAGGTGGCACAGTGGTAAAGAATCCACTTATGCAGGAAACACAGGTTTGATCCCTGGTTTGTGAAGATTCTCTGGAGAAGGGAAAATAAATGCTTAAGGGAATGTCGGTTCGTGGTCGAGATACCATCCTTTTCCTCCACAGCCCCAGGACAAAGTGTGAAGACATGACCCTGACTCCTGGGGTTGCTGTCCGAGGGGAAGACACCACCTTTCCCCAGGGACCCCCCTCCTGAAGGAAGAGATTCCACTATTCTTGCCTGGGAAGCCCCATGGACAGAGGAGCCCGGTGGGTTACAGTTCATGGGATCACAAACAGTCAGACACGATTGAGTGCACTCATGCACAGAGACACAAAAAGGGAAACTGAGGCAAAATCCACCCCAAATTCCAAGCTCCAGTGACTGTCCCTATGTCCCCATCCTGGCCTCCCATTTCCCGACAACTGAGCCCTGGCATGTGCTCACCTCTGATGGTGTGTCCATCAGAGGTGAGCTGGAGGGCTGGGGTACAGCAGTCACTGGGGTGACGGGGCCAGGTTGGAGGCCTGAGGCCAGCCCAGAGTGGCCGCATGGCAGGTGCACACACTTTCTGGTGAGCAGGAATCTGGCACCCTCTGCTGACCCCGCGGCGGGAGACAGCTGGTCAACCAGGCTGGGGCCGCAGTTACCCGGAGGGGGTGGGGTGGGGTCCAGGACCAAGCGGCAGCTTACCAGTCAAAAGAGCAGCTCCTCTCTCTGAATAGATCATTTTTATTGGTTTTGCAATAAGCTTATGAGACAGGAACAATCGCAATAAACAAACTGAACAAGAAATCGAAAAGATGGGCCCCGAAAGCTGTTACTGAGCCCTCCTCACCTTCTCTTAATGAGTCTCTAATTTATAACAAACTCATCAGCCTTGTACCTCCAGGGTTCCCTGACGCCAGGCTGGGAACCCACAGCCTCTGCCTTGTGGGTGTATGATCAGTCACCCCGGCTGACTGGGACCTGGCTCCCGAAGGAAGAATTGGTCTAGGAGAATCCTGGGACAGGCCTGGAGCTTCAGTCATGGCTACCTCTGGGAAGAACTGGAAGCCATGGGCCTCCCCCATCACTTACCAGACCTCTTCAGAATGGATGGGGCTGGCCGGCAAGGGTCCACCTCCTTCAAGCTTCTTCTGCAACCCTCTTCCCATCCTTAGACTACAGATTCAGACCCAGATATTACGTCTGCTTCAGAATGCCAGATGAGGGCTTGTTTTCAGAGGCTGGGGTAGCTGGGAGTTTCTGAACCCGTGGACTGCATGCTTCTCAGATAGGACTGAAGTGCCTTACGGGGGCTGGGTTTTCTCTCTCTCCTCAGAATGAAAGGATAACTTAGGGCAAAGCTGTGTCTCACCCCCTCCCTCCCAGTAGGCTCTCGGTGAGAGGGGTGCTCCCCGTCTGACTGGGCTTCCATGAGCCGGGGTTGAATCTCTTCCTTCAGAAGATGTGTCCCTGGGGAAAGGTTGTGTCTTCCCCTTGGACAGCAACCCCAGGAGTCAGGGTCACATCTTCACACCTTGTACTGGGGCTGCGGAGGAAAAGGATGGTATCTCCACCAGCAACCGACAGTCCCTTAAGCATTTATTTTTCTCCAGTCCCTTTTGTCACCAGGTGACCCTGAAGCCTTTTCCCAAGGCAGCTTCCTGTTCTTCCGCCTGTCCCTGGCTTGAGATACCTGTTAGCCCCGCTGTATTTCCTGGTGCCGTGCATGGGGCCCGGCACCCAGGGTTCAGACCTATATTTTCTGCTCGGGATGATCCCCATTAGGTAGAGAGCTCTCTCCATGGGAGACTAAGTGCGGCCAGGAAGTGCCTGCAATCTTAGACATGGCCACAAGATGTCAGTGTGAGGCCATGGAAATGGCTCCCATCCTGGGACTGAGCTCAAAAGGAAGGATAACAGGTAACACAGCTTGGAGGGGGTGCGTGTATGTCGGGGTGCGGCAGGGCAGCGCTGTTCCCTGCTAGTCACCCCTGTGCTTCTTTCTCTGTCCCCTCTGTAGTTCCCAACCCTTGCCCTACCACTCCATACTTCCTCAGACTCATGGCAATGCTCCGTCTCTTTCTGCTCTGCTCCCTGCCGTTTGCATTCAGGAGAGTAGGTCTTGCAGTTCCCCCACCTCCAGCTCTGGGGAGGACTTGGACCTGCTGTCCCTGCTGCAGGCACTCCTGGTGGGGGAGCAGCCTGTGGGTGTGTAGTCCTGCGTATTACCTGGTGTGGCTTCAGGTGCTTGAAAGCCTGGGTGTGCTTGCTTGGGGGCTGCCTCCGTGTGTGGGTGTTTGTATGTGTGTGACTCCGTAAGGATTCGTATCTGCCACAAACAGAAATTCAGAACTGTAAAGTTATCTTAGAAATAACCCATTCTAGCCTCTGATTTTATAGATGAAGAAATAGAGACCCAAAGAGAACAAGCCCTTGCCCAAGGCCATGCAGTGAGTTTGGCCAGGCTGTGCCTGGAACCCAAGTCTCCTGCCTTCCAGCCCAGTGTGTGTGGGGTGGGGGCAGCGGTTCCCATCTGGTGTGTCTCCAGGGCTGTGTGTTTGGTCATCTTCTGTCTTAGTGATTTACTTCCCACGAGTTCTGGGAAGCTCCCCCAATTGACTATCAGCCAGCAAGGTTCTAAACAGACTCAGAAGGTGAAGTGAAGAAGGAATGGAACGGATAGGAAGAAAGGTGAGGCAGGGCTGTGTGCTTGTGTTGGGTGCGGGGATCCTTGCGCTTCACTGTGGCAGCGTGTGGATGTCAGTGGGTGGGTGTGTCTGCATCTCAGTATGTCAACATAAGGGTCTGTGTCATAGCCCCTGACTCTGGTGTGTAGGTTTGAGTCGTGTGCGTATGTGTGTGTGTGTGTGTGTGTTTGTGCATGCACATGCTAGGACCTGTGTGAGTGGCCTCTGGGAGTCAAGGCCTCTTGGGGAGGTGTTAGTGCTGTTGGCTGGATAGTAAGTGAGTGATGGTGTGTGCCAGCCACTGGTGTGTGTGTCAGTGACTCCAGAGTGTGCATCCGTCAGTGGCTGCATGAGCGACTGTGCATGTCAGTGAGGACAAGAGTGTGTGCGTGAAAGAGAGGCTGCCCCCCTTCTCCACCTCCTTGCCCCCTAGCCGACTGTCTCCCACGGCCCCTAGGGTTTCTGTGTCCCCGCCCCAGCAGCAGCAAAATCCTTTATCGGTTCAGGCAGCAGCCCCCGTGTCGGGATTTCAAGGTTCCTGTCGGTTCCATCCATCTTCCGGGGCCTCCTGGTATTAGCATTGATCTACAGGGGAAATGGAGAGCGCGGCTGGGTTATTACGCACCCACCCGCCTTCCCTGGGCCGTGATTGAGTGCACACAGAGAATTTTTGAAACATGGCCACCCTAACTTATTCTGTCTTCCTGCCAATAGCATGGCGTGGGTCCAAATTACGGGTCGATACCAGCTGATCTTTTTATGTTAAACTGTGATGAAGTCGCTTCTGTGCGGAGATGGGATTAGACCCTGGGCCCTCTTTTAACGGAGAACTTTTGGGGTGGAAAAGGAGGAATTGGAGAGCGGACAAGGGGAGTGGTCTGCAGGCATAATGGAGGTGGGGAGCTGAGGGCAGGCAGTATGTGCCGGGCGTGCTTGCCGGGCAGTCAGAGCTGACTGCACTGGCCCCCGGCCTCCCCGTTCCAGCCTAGTTTCTCCCCTTGTGACCGTCACCGCACTGCGAACCTCCAGGCCCCCCCCCCACCATCAGACTTTCCATGGTCAGCCAGTCTGGCCCTCGTGAGGCCCCTCCCTGCTCCCCTCCAAGGATAGAATTCCATTTCCCTCCAGCCCCCTCCACCCGGCTCCCCCGCCCCCCCCCCACACACCTGCACCATCAAACGGGTTTGTCTTTAACCTCCAAACAGGGAACTTTAATTAAAGAGACAGTGACCCCTTTTATGAGTGTGGTCGAGTTGGGTTTCAGGGCCCTTGTCACTAGCGGCTCACATAACGCTAACAAAAGCTTGCAGGCCCCAAGAGGAGCCGGTCTCCGTCGTAGATATTACAGCAGGGGCACAGGGTGGGGATGGGGGGCATGGAGAAGGGGGAGGCACCCCAGTGGTAGCCTAGGTGAAGTGGTCACTGGGTTCGAGGTTGGAGGAGGGGCCTGGGCTGAGGGCATAGACTTTCTGCACAGTACCCTTGGGGCATGTCTCCTATCCCTCCAACCATCCGGATCCAGAATGTGGTGGGTGGGTTGGTGGCAGCTTCCTTAATGGTTAGGTGCGTGAAAATGTCAGGGGTTCTCATCCTGTTTGCCTGCTGACTTGTATTATAAAATTGGAAGTAATTTCCAGGAGGAATAGTTTGGATAAAACTTACTCTAAGAACAGTCCGATTTTTTTACTCACATATTCAAAGGCAAAGTGATTTTATGATAAAATGTAATTGCTAATAAGTATAATAACAATACTCAACATATGGCATGAAACACAAATTCTGTCCTGAATCTGGAAGCGCAAACACTACACAATACACACTGCTTGGAAGGGAGCTGTCCGTCCACTGCAAGAGCTAAATCCAGGCCCCTCTGTGCTTCCTGCTCTCCCTCCCCCACCTCCATCTCCCTGAAAGGTCCCAAAGTGGACAACTATTGGGTTAGTGTTAGGAGTTTGAAGGACCCTTATCTTACATCTAATCACCTCTTAACTGTTGATTTTTAACTAAGGGCTTCTCTAGGTCCTATAAGAGATGTTTGCTTGCCCTTTGATCTAGTTCTTTGATATCCTTTGTGAATTCTTTAAGCTGGTGAGGGCTGCCAGATCTGCCACACTTATTCATTCAACAAACATCAGGAGCTGTTGAAAGGGACCTGGGGAGTAATTGATTATTTCCGAAAAGGTGGGTTTGTCCTAAGTGGGGTACGTTCCCACTAACTAGGGGCTAAGTTGTCAATGATCTGCATGGGGAATTAGCCACCTAAATGGTAAGCTAAGGTTGCCTGTACTGGCAACTAGGGTTGAGCCTAAATCAGCAAATTTGTGGAGGTGGCATTTAAGGCCAAAACGGAATGAAGAGGTTCCTCAGTGTCCCTTCAATTCTGTTGCCATACATGGGCCCCTGACTCTTCCTGGTGACACATGCTCTTGCCATGTGGGGACACTTAGGTTAGATGTAGGGACATCTGTGGACCCACACCCAGGAAGCCGAGCTCACAGACCAACAGAGAATTATGATGGTATCCTGGATCTACTCACTCGCACCCGTGGGCCTTCCCGGGGGCACACACCTACCCATGTGAGCAGCCTCTGTGTGTGTGTGTGTGTGTGTGTGTGTGTGTCTGTGCCTGGAGTGCACACACCCACAGAGAGAGGTCACAGCCCCTTCCCTCCTCCCCGGGGGGAGAGATCTGGAGGCCGGAGGTCTTGGGGAGTAATTGGTTTTGGCGTTTCCTACCTCTGCTGCCCCGGGAAGCTTTCTCTGTTTCATCTTCAGCCTGATCAATCCCCAGTCATGTGCCTTTCCACATGGGTGCCCGCGACCCCCCAACTCCCTACGCTCTTGGAAACTTCGTTAGTGCCATTAATCTGCTGACCCAGGCAAATCACCACCTCTTCCTGTAACCCAGCCTCTCAAGCCGACCACCCCTCAGGATCTGCTAAGTAACTCCAGGGTCGGCTCATGCGGTCTTTCTCCTGCTGCTCCAGTTTACCTCTCTCTGTATGAAGGCCTCCCCAAACCCATCACCCTCAATGTGGAATCCTCCTTCCTCCTCATTTCTGTGTACTCACCAGTTTCCAAGTATTTCCCCAAGTGTGAATACCAGCACTTAGCCCATGTGTCTGCAGCCTAGTGGTGGAGGCTGTGGTCAGGCTCTGGTCGTGGGAATCCCACAAGGAACCGTATTGAGGGCTGACTGTGTTCCAGCCATGATACTGGGCACTTTACACTTGTAAATCATTTAAACTTCACAACCCAAGGGGCAGGCATTATTCCCCCCATTTTAAAGATGAGGAAAAGTGAGGGTTGAGAGTTATCACTTGTTAACAAGTAGCAGGGCCAAGACTGGGACCCAGATCTGTCTGCCTCTAAGACCATGTTCTTTCAGCCATCAGGAAGGGAGGGGACCCCCATCATTGAGCTAGGTTCCAGGTATCCCTCCTAGAAATTTCCTAGGACAACGAGACCCTGACACAAGGTTTGTCCTTCTTTTTGCCTCTGCTGGATGGAGCTAGGTCTTGAGGTTGGGGTGAATGTAAGTTTGCACGTATCCCCTTTTCCTCTCAGCCTAGAAAGGACCCCTGGTGCCCAGGCCCTTGTCGGGAACCCCTGGCTATACCCCATGCGCAGGGTGCACCCCTCTCAGCTGGCTCCAGGCTAATAGAAGAAGGGCCAGCTTCTTCCGTGGCCTCCGTGGCTGATGTGCTGGGCCCATTGTCCAGGCTGGAACAAAGACTGCGGATTTAAGCTGAGTGACCAGGCGGCTCTGCGGAGCAGAAAAGACCGCCCCCCTCGAAGCTGGGCCCAGCCGGGGGCAGGAGGAGGACCCGAGAGAAAGGGGACAGGGAATCTTTGAAAGTAACTAATTAAAGGGCCTTTGCTTGCCCCCTCCCCCTGGGCGCCTAATCTCTCTGGGGCAGCAGCCAGACAATGTGCCCCTCCACCCCAACCTCCTCACCCGAGGTTTAAAACAAGAGACAACTTGAAGTTAATGAGCGCCACCTGACGGGGGTCCCCTAATGAGAGGGGGCCGCTGGGCAGCTCACACATTCTCTAGTTCCATGAATAGCTCCCTCCACCCCCTGAGTTTTATTCATCTCGGGCCAGAGGCAGGGGGCAGAAAGGAAGGGGGCTATGGGCCTGGAGCACGTGGACTGTGATGCAGTACGGGAGAGACCCCCCGCCCCCACCCCCCGGCCCCTTGCTGTGCCAACTCTGAGGCTGAGCCCTACCAGGCTGTGGCCTGAGACCAGGGAGGCCCAAAGCCTGGCCGGGTGGCTCAGGGCCTGTCTGCTCTGTGGGACCTCTGTCACTGTGTTGGCTGGTGGCTTCTCCCAACAGGGCTTGGAGGCAGAGGAGGGCTGCTTGTAGTGGGGACTGGGGTTAGGAGTCATAGGGAAGTGGGCTTGAAAGGCCCTCTTGCACTCAGGGCCGTCTCTACCCTCTCCACCGTGTCTGCATCACTGTCTGGTCCTGGTCTGATCTCTGATTCCTTGTCTCTGGTTCCTGTCTCGCCACCCCTGAAGCTCCTCTCTGACACCCCATCTCCTGCTTCTACAGGTCTCTGCCCTTTCCTTGTCACCGATGGTGACTCCTCTCTGAGTTGGAGAGAGGAGTTGTCTGCTCCCAGATGGGGTGGACAGCTTGTCAGCCTCAGGAGACAGGCCCAGCCCTTGGAGAATGTGCCTGGGTTATGCCTCTGTGAGTGTGCCTAGGGAATTGGAAAGTGTGGAAACCCTTTTGGGAGACTGGAAGAAGTGGCAAATGACCCCAACTCCCTGCACCATGCTGCCACCTGCCCCAGATAATTACCTAAATGCACTGCCCGTCCTGAAACACTACCCCAACCTGCACTGGCTCTCTCAGTGGGATTTAGAGAGTGAAAGACCCTGACTCAGATGAGGAATCTGGGAAACAGGGACCCGGGGCAGCCTAGTCTTTGCTCTCAGACCCAGAGATGATCAGCATGGGCGCCTCAGAGCGATGCCACAGAATCCCCCCACTACCTCTCAGAAGGTGGGAGCTGCAGGGGTACCATTTAAAGGGCCCAGGATGGTGTGAAGTAGAAGGGAGGGAGGGAGCAGACAGAATGGGGGTCTCCATCCAGCAGAGAGCCATGGACAGAGGTGACTAATTTCCCAACTACTCATGGTGAAAATATCACATTTCATGCTTTGTTGCCAACTCATAGAAAAATCCTATTAAAACCGTGTGGATTATTTATACAGTTTAAACAAATGATGATCAAAGATTTTACACATTTTGAAAAGAACCTAGAGTTATGCAACTCGGCTGGGGACTTATCCAGAGTGTGGTGGACAAGTGCAAGCTCTGGGGGTGTCTTGGCTAGGGGCCTTGGGAGGGGAAGGGTTGGGGCAGGCTTGGAAGGCTTGACCAAGGGGGTAGTTACAGCTGTAATGTCCAGCAGGGGGCGCCCTCCCTCCAGAGTTGATACCCCCTCCCTCCACCTACTCAAAGCCCCGCAGATGGGTGATGATTTCTTGTCCCTTTTGGTCTGTTCAGGGCCATGCGTCAAATTCTTCTGGAAGTGTAGTTGTGAGGCATGTGTATTTGCGGGACTGTGGTTGTGTGGGATTGGGCTTTGCACCTAGACATGCTGTGTGTAATCTTGAATGCCAGGCCACGGTCTACATACGGGTCTGTGTGGGCATGCGTGAAAGTGGTAGATATGCCCCGTGTGTCTCTTGGTTCTTTCTATTATTTTATTTTATTTTTATTGAAGTGTAGTTGATTTACAGTTGTACCAATCTTTGCCATACAGCAAGGTGACTCAGTTATACAAACATAGACATTTAAAAATATATATATTCTTTTCCATTATGTTTTATCACAGGATATTGAAGGTAGTTCCCTGTGCTATACCCAGAGATCGAACCCAGGTCTTCCGCATTGCAGGCACATTCTTTACCAGCTGAGCCACAAGGGAAGCCCTATATATATAGACATTCTTTTTAAAATATTCTTTTCCATTAGGGTTTACCACAGGCTATTGAAGGTGGTTCCCTGTGCTATACAGTAGGACCTTGCTGTTTATTCCTCCTATATATAATAGTTTGCTCCTGCTAATCCCACACTACCCGTCCTTCCCTCTGGTTTCCTCTATTATTTACCTTCCTCTTAGTCCCAGCCTGAAGGCCTCACCATCCTACAAGCCTGGCTTGCTGCTCTTGCACACACATTGGTATGTGCGTGCACACACACACACACACACACACACACTACACTTGTGCTTGAGAGGCACTTCCCAGTGGTTTAGCTTGGGGTGGTGGGCAGTGGTAAGCAGCTAGAATAAGTACAGGCACCCCTTTGGGGCAGACTTTGGGAGACCCCAGCTTGGAAGGCCTTACCTCAAGCTATGACTCCCCACCTCAACTTTGAAGGGCTTGCAGGAACTCCCTGAATTTGTGCAATCCCAGCTTCCTTGTGGGGTGCAACCTCCCGCAAGGCAGAACCCTGCCCCCCCACCCTGAGGAAGGGTGAGCTAAGTGCTTGCGATCCCTGGCTGGAGGTTGGTCTAGGGTCCTGAGGTGAGAACTTGGAGCCCAGCTTGGCTCAGGGGCTGGGGGAGGGGGTTAGAGGGAGGGGTGGATGGCGCCTGAGGCAGGGACAGGGCACCCTGCGTCCCGTGCCCATGCCCCTGTGCCCCCTGTCCCTGCCCACCAGGCCGTCCTGCCTCAGCAGTTTTATTACCCACAGGGAGATAAAGCCCCAGGGGAAGGCAGCCTGTTCTGAAGGGGAAAGTACCCCCCTCCTCCCATCAAGCCTCAGGGGCTGGCCAGAGCCTCTCTGAGTTTCTGGTCTGATGAATCCCCAGGGGGCTCAGCTGGGGCTCCCCTGGAGAGGTCCTCGATAGTCCAGGAGGTCCCTGCATAGGAAGGGGTGGGGAAGCACCAGAGAGAGAAGAGGCAGGGTAGGTGGGGGGGAGGGGAGCCTTCCCTTGACAGGGGGAAGAAGGAAGTTTTGTTGTGATAGGGGTGGAAATGATAGGAAATGGAGGCATCTGCCTCCCTGGGGACCCCCCCTCTGGGAGGGGGATGAGAACGCCTCGCCTGGGGTGAGTGCTCAGGGCTGCTGATGAGTCTGGGGGATACCATTTCTTTGCCCTTGGTTTGCTTACATATTTATTTCTCCTTCTCGAAGCTGGCTCCAGCAGCAACGTGCGTGCCCAGGGCCTTGCAACTAGCGAAGGAGCAAGTCCTGGCCTGGGGGTGTTTAATCATCTCATCATGGAGACCCTGGCCTATTTGTTTTCCTCCTCAACTCTCTCTTTTCTTTTCTTTTTTTTTTTTAAGAAAGAAAACTGGCCACACTGGGGAGCCTGCGATAGCAGCGAGAACAATCGCTTGTGACTGGAGCATCCATCACGGGCCGAGGTCCTACAGCTGGCCGGCCTGGAGGAGCCGCCACCACCACCGCTGCCTTCACCGTGGTCTGCACTTTATTAGAATTTATACGTTGCCCCGATTGAGGGGGAAAATAATTAACACCTCTACAAATATATCGTAAACAAAATATTTATTAGAAATAAATAACTCATTTATTTTACATATTTCATTTCAACAATAACATTACCCAATTTATCATTTAACATTTTTGCAAGACAACTTAACGACTACTTATTAGCATTTCCATTTTTCACCCGCGCACCATAAAGCACGGGTGCTCCCCAAATGGCCTGGCACAGGCCCAGCCAGGAGCTCAGAAGACCCTGGGGAGGGCTGTGAACCCCTAGATCTCCCTCTCTCTTATACATGCAAACATACACAGAACAAGCATCCCATAACAAGTACTTGTACAAGCACTTGTAGTCATTTTCAGCCATAGATGCTTTCTTCGTACATAAACCCACTGAGCTGCACCACCCTCACCCCACCCCCGTGTAGACACCCCCAGGAAAGACACACACACACAAATTGGTATCCTGCCTGATTCCTAATATTGGACCCAACATTCATGCACACCCACATCCAAACAGACTCCCGTGGCCCATGATGCCCCTTTGCTCTTGGACACGGTCACTTGGCTTAGCACTATGCCAACCTCGCATTCATGCGTAATGGAGAGAAATCACCACCTCTTCCCTGTTCCTCCACAAGAGGTGGGGTGGGGCATGGGACAGAAGCCCAGGTGTGTGATCTGAGGCCTCTCTGGGCCTCCTCTTGGCCCTCTGGCTTCCTTCTCTACTCCTCTTCTGCTTCTCCGTGCTCAGAGAGGATTTCCTGAGATCAGTGCTTGATTTTACTCCAGATTTCTGTCTGTGGGGGGATTATCCTGAAGGGACTGGCCTGGGTCTTTCATGCCCCAACCCCAGATGTGTTCTCTGGGAAGGAAGTATGTGAGGACCAGGCCTCAGCTGCTAGAGTTCTGGGCTGTGAGTTCAAAGCTGGGGCTCTGGGGAGCAAAGGAAGAGTCTGGATCAGGGTGAAGTGAGGTTCAGCTCCATGCTGATGTCAGTGCATCTGAGAGTCTCCTCCCCATCCAGGGTCAAGGCTCAGCCTGGCTCTGTCTGCCCTCTTCCTTCCACTGGCAAACACTCTCCCCTGCCCAGGAGGAGAGAAGGGAGTGGGGAAGCAATACCCCAGGTGACCCTCTGGGCTGGGAGATGCTACTCCATCCTCCCAACCCCGAGTGTGACAGGTATCTGATGAGGGCACTGGGTGTCCCTAACTGCTTATGAAATCAGACTGTGGCCTCCTCCATCTCAGTCACTAAACAGGACACATTCCTAGAACGTCCCTGTGTGTGCGCACAGAGACGGGCTGAAGGAACAGATGGGTGCACACCCCTCCAGGTCACACATGAGTGCACATATATGTGCTGCGTGTATGCCACCCTGTATGGATTCTGCCCAGGCTGACTCACAGCCCTACCCCCTGGCAACCGTCACAACACCTGGGAGGTTAGGGACTGTTTGGGTGCCCAGGGCCAAGGCCGAGACAGTCCCCCTTGAGTGCTTAGCCTCTCTGCCCTCTCGCTGGGAGGTGCAGGCGGGAGGCTAGGGGCCCTGGGGCCCAGGAGATGGGGCAAGGGGGCCTTTCAGAGTCAACCTAGCCAGGGGCTGGGGGCAGGGCCCTGGGGGGGCACACACAATGGCTGGAGGTTGGAGGGTCTGAAACTGGAGACTTTAATAAAAGCCACTGACAGCAAATAAAGCTGCCAGGGGAGTCCCATTACCCACAACAAGGACCCTTTGTGAGCTGAGCAGTGCTGAACTGACCCTTCTCCACCAGCCTGGCCCCATACCCACCCACCTCGGCCCCATCGCCCTGCTAGTGGGCTCCATAGACCCCCTCCCCAGCCCAGCAGGACTCAACTCAGGGGCTCTCCAATGCTAAGGGAACCCAAACAATGCGCCACAGACTGAAAATCCTTCTCTCTGTCACCCTAATTTCTCTACTTTCCCATGCTATTAGCCTTTGGTTGTTTTGTCCTCTTAACAAGCATCCAGTAGGTCTGCTGCAGGAGCGTGCATGTATGTGTGCTAAGTCGCTTAGTCATGTCCGACTCTGTGTGACCCTACGGACTGTAGCCCGCCAGGCTTCTCTGGCCCTGGGATTCTCCAGGCAAGAATACTGGAGTGGGTTGCCATGCCCTCCTCCAGGGGATCTTCCTGACTCAGGGATCAAACCCATATCTCCTATGCCTCCTGCATTGGCAGGCAGGATCTCTGTCACCAGTGCCACCTGGGAAGACCCCGCTGCAGGAGCACCTTCTGTTAAATGAGAGGGAAAACTGAGCTGGGGCATGGGATTCACCCACCTTGGTCCAGAGGTGGGACAGAGAATGGAAATTCATGGATAACCTAACCCTGATACACATCCTGCTACGGTCCTTAATCCTGAGACTATCCTGACCCTCTTGACCCAATGCCGACCCCAGCTCTGTGGTAGATCAGCAAGGCCACTGAGCCAGGGGTCAGGAAGACCTGTATTGAGTCCTGGGACTGGTACCTATGAGCTGCTTGGGCAAATAATTTCTCCTCCTGAACCTCAGTTTCCTCATCTTAAAATTAGGCTGATTTTAAACGGCTCCTATGAGGATTAATGACCTGATGGGCATAACACATAAAATCTTTAAAGCACCCCACGAATAGGGGTCATTATAACCACTTGCATCACCCTCAGTGGGGAACCAAATTATGACTTGAACATCGATCTTCACAGATTCTGGGTCCTGCACTGATACCCATCCTGGCAACAATATCGTAAAGGACATAGGAAGCTTGATGAATAGATGTTGCATGAAAAATTGAAGAAAGAGATGGAACATAGTCTAATCTCTGATATCAGGCAAGAAGCTGGCCTGGTCAGTGGAGAGTTTGGGGGAGTCAGCTGGGGAATCGAGAAAGTCGGGTCAGACCATTGGCCTGGAGTTGGGGAGACTTTGGGGGAATGAGGAAAAGCTGGTTTAGGGCCATTAGGGGGCTCTAAAGCAGAGTTGGGGATGTGCAGAGGGCAAGTCTGAGGTTGGATGCTAAGGCAAGACTTGGAAAAGGGGGGCCACCCTGGGATGTGGAGTTGCGGCTGTAAGAGCGAAGTGGGGCCCGAGCAGGAAATTGGAAGGTGGGGGTCCGGCCACCACAAGTCCCTGGGGTCTGGCAGGAGGGGATTCTGGTGCTGGGCGGGGAGGGGGATTAGGAGGCGCTCTCAATTGCCTTAATGGGCTCTAAGAGGCGGGATCCTATTACAGCTTGGGGTGCCCCGGGGTGCCTTGCTGGGAAGACAAGCTAATCTGCCATGCAAATTAAATCCTGCCTCAAGACGCAAGGCCTGCTTAATGTGATCCATTACACAGTTTACTTGTTTATATCTAATATTGGAACAGGCAGCCCGGGCGGGCGGCAGCGGCAGGCGGAGCGGCCCAAAAGCAGGAGAGTAAATTACCAGCAAAATGAGCTTTTCCATCCTCAGCCGCCGCCGCCCGCGCCTCCGCGGCTCTCCGCGTCCTGGGCGCCCCCTCCCGCCGCCCGCCCGCAGCGTCCCCGCGCTCTCCCGGCTGTCCCGCGCTCTCTGGGTGGGTCTTCGGGTCTCGCTCTTCTCTTTGTCTTTCTCTCTCTGTTCTTTGACCGGAGTCTCTGCCTCTCTCTGTGACCTCGTCTTCTTATCTCCCAAGCTGTGTCTCAGGCTCAGCCTTCTCGGTCTTTTTGGCTGTTTCTTGCTCTGGGGCTTGGGTTTCTATTGCTCACCTGGGCTTTTCTCCTCCTGCAAGAGGGTCAGGGACCCGGAGAGCTCCGGAAGGCTTCAGAATGCAGTGTGGATGCTGCCGATGGCGAGCCCAGGCCCGGGGTTCCCGTTGTGTACACACCTGCTGAAAGAGGCCAGGCCTTGGAATGCCTGGCTTGGGACTCAGTGGCCACGGAGTTATTGTTTTAGTGGCAACCCTGATCCTGGTTTCAAGGGCCTGTGTGAGAATGGCCTTGAGATGTGTATATAGGAAGTGTCTTTGTGACCCGGTGTGTGTGTGTGTGGCCATGTGAGCGGCCGTGGATGGGACCTGCTTCCATGTGCACGTGAGCGTGCGTTTAAGATAGTGTTTGAATAATCCCTGGGAGAGGTTCCCACCCTCTGTCCCACAAAGGTTTCAGTGGGTCCTCCCTTCTTTCACCAGGTCAGCCTCAAAGGGGACATGAGGCTTCCCTCCCCTTCCTCACACTTTATGACCTTCAGGCCACTCTCTTTCCAGTTCCCTGAACTGCCACGGGCTTTCAATGCCCCAGGATCACCCAACTGCCCACCATGGGAGTTCCTCGGGTCTAATGTTTTGTCCTGCTTTGTCTCTGTCCAGCTTCTCACGCTCCCTCTGGCCTGTACCCCTCTGTGGAGCCACCACCCATCTGGCTGAACATCACTGAGGCTCAAACCTGTACTTCCAGGAGGGTCAGAGGCCAAAACAGAGCCAGAGGCAGATAGAAGAGAGATGAGAGAGACAAAAACTAACACAGAAGTTGAGAGAGACAAACAGAACACTGAGTCAGAGATGAGCAGAAGTGCTGGGTAAGGGAGGCCCATAGACAGGGGTCAGGCCACAGGAGGGCAGAAGAGGGTAGGAGGATTCCCACAGAGGCCAAGGCCTGGTATTAAGGGGCCCTCCCAGCCTGGCAGGCTATAGCCCATGGGTCACGAGAGTTGGACACGACTTAGCAACTAAACCATCACTCAGACTCTGAAGCTGTTTGGGGCTAGAGGGGTATGGGGAGGGAGGCTCCCCAGCCTCTGGACTTGATGGGGCACCTGCCCTGTGGCCTCCTGCTAAGGAGCAGACATGAGTAACTTGTCTAAGCCTGGTCTGTGACTTTGGTCCCAAGAGGAGGCAGCCCTCTCTGCAAGGCTCTGGGAGCCTCAGGCCCCAGGGAAGACAGGGGGCAGAGGGAGAGGAAGCTCCCACAGCCACTGATGTGCACAGCTGCTGCTCTCGTGCCCTCCCCTGCTCACACGCTTTGCTCACATGTGCCACGTGCCAGACTGGAGGCTTGCCAGTGAGGCTCCTCTGGCCCTGGTCCATGTTTCCCGTACCAGGGACCCAATCACACTCTTTATGCCCAGGCCCCCTGACTGCCTCACCTCTTGCTTCCCAAGGGGCTTGCCCCTTCCCCGGCCAGTGGGTGGGTGGTCCTAACCCTTACTCTCCCTTCCGCAAGAACCCCGGAGTCCCCAGCTTTCCAACTTCCAGGCACATGTCTTCTTGTCCCTGACCCTTGGCTCAGATTGGTGGGGGGAATCCTGACGGGTGGAGGAGGTAGGAGGGAAGGTGTGAGTCTGTATGTCTGTGTGAAACGGGGGCTGTTTAGATAAACAGATGGCAACAAATGGCATAAAATTATATACCCATAATGTCAGTTCATAACATTTTGTTCGACATACTTGATTTAATCGCTTAGCTGACGATTTGGCTTTTGGGCCCATATGGTGGGGAATGAAGCTGCGTGGCACCCGCTCCAATCTGGCTCTTTTATCACCGAGGCTGGGGGGGTGGAGATGGGGGGGGTGAGAAGGGGGGAGGAGAAGGGATGCAGATGGAAAGAGAATGAGCTGACAGGAGGGGGGCCAGGGAGGGGTTGACTATAGGGACTGGAGACGGCCGGACCCTGGCTGGGCAAGGGAGGCTGTCTGGAGACAGGGTGGGTCAGCCCTGAGTCACCGGGGATGGCTGGGACTGGCTGCAAGGGATCCAGGCCCCATGAGTGACCTCACTGGACTCTCTAGGGTGATGGCCACAGATCTGCCTCCATGAGCCTGGGAGCCTGTGACTGTCTTTTCTATTTAGAACTGAGACCCAGACATCCAGCTCCCAATCTCTGGGGATATTCCCGTTGCTTTTGCCAAACTGAGTAATCTGCGTGTGTGCATATATGTGCGTGCATGTGTGCCCACCCACTTATGGGTATGAGTGAGGGGCCCGGGCGAAGGTGAGATCCCTTGTGTGATGAATTATGTCTGTGTGGATTGCTTGATTTGCTCTCGGAGCCACTGGGAGGGGTTGAATGAGTGCTGGTGGCCGTCTGTGATAGGGTATGTGACAGTGAGTGGGGGTATGACATTTCAGGTCAGCCTGGGGCTTGTGACCTGAGGACGCATGAGTGCTTGAGGATGCGTGGGAGGGATGGTGGGTGACAGTAGGGGGATGAGTGTGGGTGTGGCATTGATCTGTGGGGTTGAGGGTTGTGTGGGATGTGAATGGTTCAGAGGGGCTGTGGCATGTAATAGGCGCTCAAACAGTGTTGCTGACTTTGTCCATCCAGACACCTTGCAGTGCTTGGCTCCGAGTGTGAATGCTGGGCTAGGGAATTGTGGGAGTGTGAGTGCATGAGTGTGTGTGTGTGTGTGTGTGTGTGTGTGTGTGTGTATGTATGTAGCTATTCCTACTCCCTGCTCCACTGTGACTGCCCCTTCAGGGGACCCCCCTTGCACTCTCTGCACACAGAGGTCATGCTCCTGCAGGGAGTGGCCCTCTCGAGTCCTCGGCTGCCTGGACTCCAGCTAGCACTCAGAGAACAGAACTAGGCACTTCCCCAGACTGATGGCTGGTCAGCTCCGCATTCGCCCAGTCCACCCCCTCCCGGTCTCGGAACTGTGCCAGGCCCCCCAAGAACCTCGAATCTGGGTCCAAATCCGCGCCCATCACTCACGTTGCAGCCTCATCTGCCCCCTGCTGCGTGCCGCCCGCCAGCCTGTTGGCTCAGGAATGGGGGTGGGGAGTCTGCTTAAGATAAGGGGGCATCTGCAGGCGAGTTGGGAGCCTGCTGTCTTCTCCTCCGTCCCTGGGACCCTGTCCCCCAGATTCAGCCTTGTCGATGTGAGCCCAGAGGCTCCCGGGCTGCACTTAGGGTCTTGCTGCCCCTCTGCCCATCCTGTGTCTCTACTGCAGTCTCTCTTTGTTCCTCCCCCTCTTTGTGCCTTCATAAGGACCAGCCTCCCTCTGCCCCTTTCCCTGTCTCTGCTTTTCTTCCACATCCTGCTCCTCTCTTCCCACCGCTTTCCTCTCCTTGTGCCTCTGGCTGCTGCCTTTGGGTGTTTCTAAAGGTGGTCATCAGGCTGGGCTGGAGCTGAGGTCAAGGTCCCTAGGAATGTCCTCCTTATTTGGGAAATTCTGTTACCACCATACCCTTCAGCAAGGAGACAGGGGTCCTGGCTGGTGGTAGTGGCAGGTATTTAGGTCTGTGACAGGGCCCTACGGCCAGTGGGGGCAAGCTTACTGTTCTTCCTGTCTCTGAGATTAAGTGCCTCCAACACCCTTACTTCCCACAGAATGCTGTGGCTGGACCAAACCTTCACCTCCTTCTCAGGACATTTGGTCATTCTTTCGTTCAGCAATAAGAGGGCACATATGATCTGCTAAGCATTATGCCAGCCAACTTGAGGGACAGACCCTTGAGAGAGGGAGGCCTTGAGGGAGACAGGTGTGCAAACAGATCAAGATTCTGGTGTTCCAAGGGGTGGGAGAGGGCCCAGTGAGGGCCAAAGAAGGCTGAAAATTCTATGGGTAGGGGGTAGAAGCCTGGGGAGAATCAGAGAGAAGGGGGCTTTTAGCTGCACTCAAAACATTTTCTCTTTACAAAAATAATCTTGCTCAATGCAGAATGCTGAGAGAGCTCAAGAAAGTTCAAAGGAAAACAAAAACAAAAACAAAAACAAAATAGAGCCTCTGAAGAAAATTGTGGAGAGTCCTACGCAACGAATGAGTTTTACCAAGTGAACAGTAGGTGGTGATGAGGAAACTGGGGGTGGTGTTGGAGAAGGGCATTCCAGGCAGGGGTGGGGCATGAGTCCAGGCACCCTGGCGTAAATTCATGAAGTTTGATAGCTGTGGGAGGAAGGGTTCTGCAGGTTGGCTGAGAGGCCTGGCCCTTGTTTGATAGAGGGGCCACCCAGGAGAGCAGGGAGCAGATGACTGGTGCCATCCTATTTTCCATGTTAGGACAGTTATTCTGGAGGATGGGTTGAGGTGGTTGAGGCTTGAAGCAGGGAGATCAATTAGGAAATCAGTGCAAGAGAGACAGTGAGAAGTCATGACTGGGTTATTACAGTGGGAGAGGAAACCACTGGGAAGGCAGAATGAATAGGACAGGAGACTGGTGCAATGCGGGGTGGGGCTGAGAGACAGGGAGGAGCCAAGAATGAAGGCCAGGCCCTTGGCTTGATCACTAGTGTGGCTGGTGGTGCCATTCATTAGGAAGGGAAACTCAGAAGAAGAGCAGGATCGGGGTGGAGGTGGGGGGAGAGCTGACATGGGAATAACCAGATAGAAATGTTCAGTTGACAGTGGAATACTAAGGTCTAGAGCTTGGGGGGATACATTTGGAAGTCACTGTTCATTTCTATGATGTAATCAAGTATTTACTGAGTGTGATATTATAGATTGGGCTGGGGATGTGGTGGTGAATGAGGCAGGCTGTGCTCCTCCCTGGTGGGGCTCATAGCCATCACTGGAGAGGCGGTCGCTGTAGCCATGAGTGTGGATGAACTTCCCGGAGGAAGAAGAGAGGAAAGAGTCAGCATCGCGTGGTTGGAAGAGCAGTGGCCACGGAACCGGGTCTCTGTCTCCCTCAAATCCTGGAAGTTCATCCAGTACACTTGTTTCATCTTCTTGGATAAGTTTTGCTTGGATGTCGCCTGTGGTCCTCAACTCTCCCGACCTGCTCCCTGCCAGTGAGCCCATGGACACACACACATGTGTGTGTGTGAAGCAGCCAGGCTCTCTGTGTCTGCCCTGCTTCCACATGTCAGGTCATGGAAGATAAGCCCAGCAGACTCCAGTTCTAGCTGACATGTCAATCCTCTTTCAGCTCCTAACTTTGTTTGAAAGACAATGAGACTCCAAACCCCTTCTTGATCTGGCCTCTGCCCAGTTACCCCGACCCAACTCCAGCCCAACCTCCAGAAGCTCTCCAATGGCTATCTTCCCAAACTAACTCCCAACCTTTGGTCAGCCCTTGCTCTCCCCCACCTCCAAGCCTTGAACATGCTCTTTCTCTGACACCATCTCCCTCTTTCATCCAGCCAGGTCAGATGACTCTTAGTTACCCAGCTCAAGTGTCTCCCAACTGAGGGCTTTCTCTCTCTGTCAGAGCCCTCTGAGGGTCCCTGTCATGAGCTTCTCTTTATGAAGAGCTTATTAGCTCTGTAGTGATTTGACTATTTGCTTGTCTGTCTCTAACTCTATGTAAGGAGATACTTTAAGGTAAGGCTTGTTTTTTGTTCATGTTTATAGTGCCAGTGACTAGTGCAGGTGCTCACAATTATAGGCTGTGCATATTGAAGGTGGGCTGATGTGGAGACAGGCCTGGGGTTGGAGGTGGGGCTGGGTGTTGCGGGGAGGTGGGCTTGGGCATACAGGTAGGGCTGGTGGGGGTAGGACTGAATACTGAAGGAGGAGCTGGGTATTAGAGGTGGAATGGGTGGGTGCAAGAGAAAGGGTGGCTGTTGAGGTAGGGCTGTGGTTGAAGGTGGGGCTAGGCGCTAGAGGGTGGGGTGGTGTTCGTGTAGTGCTGTTTGGGGTCTGGAGGGATGATAGTAAAGCAGTGTTGAGTGGTGAGTAGGCAAGTGGGTGTGGGAGAAAGGGGGCTGGGTGTTAAGGGAGATGGATTTGGGAGCACAGGAAGAGCCCCCTGGAGACCTCTTCAGAGTTCTGACTTTTAATGCTGCTGATCCAGCTCTTCCTCGGCAACCAGCTTCTCCCCAAAAGGGGAGAAGAAGAGGAGAGGAGACCCGGGGAGAAGAGCCTAAAAGGGTGAAGAAGGATTTTCATTATGAAGTTAATTAGCTTCAGAGCCGCTGCACCTTTCAGGACGAGGAATTAGAGGGATTTAATTGCTTTATCAGCCTTCCCTTTGATTTTCAGCAATCAGGCCGATTCCATTTAATTTAACTGCCACAGACGAGGAGAAAATTGATGCGCTCACCTGCCTCCGAGCAGAAAGAGAGAGAGTGGGGAAGAGGGAGAGGGGGAGCCAGAGAGACTGGCGAACAGAGTCTGCAGATTAATGAAAACCAACAGCATTTGCTCGCAACTGGAGATGAAGTGTGCCCTCGAGGTGTTTAGAATTGTGTGTGTGGCTGTGCGATTGTGTGCGCACGACCGTGTGGGAGTGTTTGTGACTCTGAGTAACTTGGTTGATGTGGAGGTAGGAATGCGGGTGAATGTTGGTACTTGGCTGTAGGTAAGTGACAGCAGAGGTGTGTGACAGACTGTTGAAGACTCCTCGTACATGGAGAACAGCAGTGTGCATGCGGATGATTGTGTCTGCTGTGTAGCCATGAATGGTGACTACCTGTGTGTCACTCATAGGTAAGAATTTCTCTGTTTGTAAAGTGCACACCTATTAGTTCATTTCTTCAGCAAGCACTCAGTGAACCCCTGCTTAGAGCCGGATGCAGTGCTGTGGGGCAAAGATGACGAAGATAGGGTCCCTGCCCTCAAGGATTCATAGTCCAACAGAGGAGGCGGATGAGATGAAATGTCGTAGTATTGTGCTGCATGGCTTGCTCTGGGAGCACTGTTCTGGAAGGCCTCCTGGAAGAGGTGACTTAAAAGATAAGGAAGTTTCCAAGAGCAGGAGGGATTGATGGAGCTGTGGTGTAAGAAGGGCATTCAACCAGAGGGAACAGTATATGGCCCGTAAGGGAAGGTGGGCTTCCCAGGAGGGCAGACCCCAGAGCAAGGACTTTGGGTCAGACTAAGAGATGGACTTTTCCTATAGGGTACTGAGTGGGAAGTAACTCTGCCAGATATGTGTATTAGAAAGGCTTTGACAGAGGATAGATTAGCAAAAGCAAGAGCCAGAAGTCAGGAAGCTAGTAACAACCATTGCAAGATCCAGGGGCGAGATTGTGAGGGTTGGAGGGAAGGTGGAAGAAAGAACGGATTAGATGGAAAGGGCAGAATTTGGGGAGAGGGATAGGGCAGAAAGTATTGAAAGTTTACAAGCATCTTACTAGTAGGTGATTGCATAATAGGAGATACTAGAGGAAGAGCAAGTTGGGAGATAAGGTCTTGGATATGTATGGTTTGTTGAGATGAAACTGAATATCCAGGTTGAGGTATACAGCAGGCAGCTGGATATGAGTCTGGAAGCTCAGCAGAGACTTCTAGCCTGGAGACAAAATGAAAAGAACCATCAGCATGTGCGGGTAGAAAATAATGCCATAGGAATGGATGGGACTAGCCAGGGAAGGTGTGGAGATCAAGAAAAGAAGAGGGTCAAGGGCGAAATCCTGGAGATCACTCATGTGAGTGAGACTGGAGGAAGAGACAGAATCAGGGAAAGATGATGAAGGATCAGACAAAATTGAGAGAAAGTTAGAAAAGAGGAGAACACTGAGAGGTTGAGTTCGGTTTTGGAAACATTGATCTTTGCTATGAGACATCCATGTGGAGGTGTCCAGGGGGCAGGATTTAGGACTCAGAGCTCTCAGCATGAGTGAAAGGCTGGGGCTGTGAAAGTTCATGATGGCACCTGATACGGCTGCCATATAGGATGAATGGATGGATATAGAAGACAATGAGATTGGAGAAGCGAGTTGGAGTATATAGGGTTGTGAATAGCAGCTTACAGGTTAGTACTTTAATCTGAGGGCAGGAGTTTTTGACTGTTTTGAGTAAGGCAGATGACTTAATCAAATGTTCATTTGATATATATCGTTCTATAGCTAGAGATTTCCCCTCCAAATCAGAGCTTGAGACAAAGACTATTTGGGAGATGATCCCAGGGAGGAGTAGTGGAGGAGTGGGAAGGGTGAGACAGAAGAAAGTTGGCGGCCACTGTGGGCAACTGGGGCCCAATCCTTGGCCCCCTCAGTAATCATGTGGAATGTATGTCAGAATTGTCCCTCTAAAGCATAGGAAGCTGAGTGTTTATATACTGACTGATTGCTTGAAGGTTGCCCTCTGGGCCATTACATTCCCTTTCTTAGGCAAACTGCACTGAAATCAGAAGTGGGCTGAGGAAAGGAGTTGCTCAAAGTAATAAAAGCATCTGCTATTTTCTGACAGTCACTTGGGAGATGGATTAAAGAGAGAAAGGTGAGAGAGATACCGGTGAGATGACTGTCGTATTCAGACAATTCGAGATGAAGAATGTAGGTAGGAACTGATGGAAGGATCATCTTAGAAGCATAATATTAATGGGATTTGAAGATAGGGCATTTGGGGTTTGTGATAGGTAGAATAAGGGCCCCTCAATATCCATATCCTAATCCCAAGAGCTGGTGAATATGTTGTGTTACATGGCAGGGAGAAGTAAGGTTGCAGATGGAATTAAAGTTGATAATCAGGTCCAAGAGAGTATTTTAGATTATCTAAGTGGCCCAGTGTACTCACAAAGGCCTTTGAAAGTGAAAAGAAGGCAGGAAAGTCAGAGAGTAGCTATGCTACTGGTTTTGAAGATGGCGAAAGGGGCTATTAGCCAAGGAATGTACGCAGCCTCCAGAAGTTGGAAAAGGCAAGGAAATGGATTCTCCCCTACAACCTCCAAGAAGGAATGCAGCCTTGCCAACACCTTGATTTAGATGCAGTGAGACCCCTTTTAGACTTCTGACCTCCATACCTGAAAGATATTATTGTTTCAAGCTGAGCTTGTGGTAATTTGTTAAAGCCACAGTAGAAAACTTACTAGTTTAATAAAGGGTCCAAGAAGGAGGACTCTCAAATGATTCCAAGATTTCTAGCTTGGGCCAGATAGGGAGGAATTCACTGAGAAAGGGAAGAGAAGTAAATCTGGGCAAAAACTTCTGAGCTATTTTAACTATGCTTTGTGTAGCTAGAGGGATTTCCATGTGGAGCTACACCTATGGAATATGAAGCCAGGGTAGGAAAGAGTGAGGGTAAGGACTCTCAGTCAATGCAGTGCCATTTGAAGCTGTGGAAGCAGATGAAGTTACCTAGCAGAGGATGAGGACAGAACCTTGGGAAAATGCCAGTGAGTTGGAGTTGATGGTGTTGCTGCTGATGGCAGTCTGTTGATTTTCGTTTCCTCTTCTTTTATTTTAATAATTTTGATTTATTTATATTTTGGCTGTGATGGGTCTCCATCATTACTTCGGCCTTTCTCTCTGTTACGGCAGGCAGGGGCGACTCTCTGGCTGCAGAGCATGGGCTCCTTTTTGCGGTGGCTTCTCTTATTGCTGAGCATGGGCCTGAGGGCATGGGCCTCAGTAGTTACGACTCCCAGGCTCTAGAGCAGACTCAGCAGTGGTGGCGCACAGGCTTAGTTGCTCCTCGGCATGTGGGATCTTCCCGGATCAGGGGTTGAACCCTTACCTTCTGCGTTGGCAGGTGGATTCTTTACCACTGAGACACCAGGGAAGCCCGATCTCCATTTCCTCTTAATGAACTATTTGATTTCCAGTGTTAGCTCGGTGGCCTTTACTCTCAATCCTTCGCTGTCCCCCACCTTCCCTAGTCCCTTTCTCAGGAGGTGGCCTGCTGGGCTGCTCTGTACTGTTGTACAGGTTGTACATTGCACAGCTCTAAGGACGTCATTCACCTAGACTTTGGTATGAATATGGTGTCTAGAGTTGTCAGTGCACAACCTTGCCAACAGTCCATGAAGGCTTCGTCGGCCTGTTTAGAGAGATAAGGAAAGAGACTCTTCCTAGCCTCTGACTATATATCCAGAGTCTCAGCCTTGGCTTGAATCCAAGACGCAAAAGAGGTCTCAGGAGCAAGGCCCAGACTGAGACTGGGAGCAGCCTCTGGAAGGGATGGGGCCCTGGAGGCAGGCTGTCAGGTGTTCAGGCCTGGGCCTCCTGTCAACCTCCATTCCTTGGGGGGATGGCTCTTCCCTCTTTCCCTGGCACCCCACCCCTGTTGACTGCCTTTTGATTAGAATGTGGGCTCTAACTTGGAATTAACCTGATTAATGTAATGAAGGCAGGGCCGGCTCAGCACCGCCTGGTGATGAGGGGAGATGGATTGGGAGCGAAGGCGCTCGGATGGAGGCGAGGCCGTAATTGCTGCGTTTACTGCTACCTGCCTCGCTGACCCTGCTGTTTAGCCCATTAATGATGATGCACAAACCTCACTTTCCAGAGATAATGACAGAGGATCTCGGGGGAGGGGACAGTTGGAAGCAGAGGGAACTGGGGGTCTGGGGTCTCAGGAAGACACGGGTCTGAGGATGGCTTCCTGGAGAGGGTAAGAGATGAGGGACCTGAGGCACAGAAGTGTATGGGGAGATAGAGGGTGCAAAGGTAAAAGCTGGGGGCTTTCTCTAGGCACCTGCCTGCTTAGGATAGTTTAGGAGAACTGCCTGGAGCAGGGGCCGCTACAGCTGGCAGAGCTCTCTGCCTGGGCAGGAGGCCGACACTACTGCCTCCCCAGCTCTGGAGGACTTCCTGAAGGAGGGGCCTTGGGAAGAGGAAAGAAAGCCCAGGGAGCTGGGCAAGGGCTAGCAGTGCCTTTCCCCTTGCCTCCAGCCTGGCCTAGGGCAGGGAGGAAAGCACTGTGGGAGGTCAAGCAGAGTCTGGGGGGGCATGGTGTGGCCACAAATATGCGCACTCATGTATTCAGCACGAAGAACCTGTGGGTAAGTCAGTGGGAAACCTTATCACCTTGATTAACTCCTTTTATTTCATTTTTGGCTGTGCTGGGTCTTTGTGGCTGCAAGTGGGCTTTCTCTAGTTGTGACAGAGAGGCGGCTACTCTGTAGTTGCCGTTCATGGGCTTTTCATGGCAGTGGCCTCTTTTGTTGTGGAGCCAGGCTCTAGGACACACGGACTTCAGTAGTTACAGCACTTGGGCTCAGTAGTTGCAGCTTGGGTGCTCTAGAGCACGGGCTCAGTAGTTGCCGTGCACGGGCTTAGTTGCTCTGCAGCCTATGGGATCTTCCCTTGGACCAGGGACTGAACCCATATTCCCTGCACTGGCAGATGGATTCCTAACCACTGGACCACCAGGGAAGTCTCTGATTAAACTCCTCCTTTATGCCTCAAAGAAGATGAAATGGATGTTCCTGATCTTTTTTTTTTTTTTAATTAATTTTTTTAAAAATTTTATTTATTTTTTTATTTTTTAAATTTTAAAATCTTTAATTCTTACATGCATTCCCAAACATGAACCCCCCTCCCACCTCCCTCCCCATAACATCTCTCTGGGTCATCCCCATGCACCAGCTCCAAGCATGCTGTATCCTGCATCAGACATAGACTGGCGATTCAATTCTTACATGATAGTATACATGTTAGAATGTCATTCTCCCAAATCATCCCACCCTCTCCCTCCCTCTGAGTCCACAAGTCCATTATACACATCTGTGTCTCTTTCCCTGTCTTGCATACAGGGTCGTCATTGCCATCTTCCTAAATTCCATATATATGTGTTAGTATACTGTATTGGTGTTTTTCTTTCTGGCTTACTTCACTCTGTATAATTGGCTCCAGTTTCATCCATCTCATCAGAACTGATTCAAATGAATTCTTTTTTACGGCTGAGTAATACTCCATTGTGTATATGTACCACAGCTTTCTTATCCATTCATCTGCTGATGGACATCTAGGTTGTTTCCATGTCCTGGCTATTATAAACAGTGCTGCGATGAACATTGGGGTACATGTGTCTCTTTCAATTCTGGTTTCCTCTGTGTGTATGCCCAGAAGTGGGATTGCTGGGTCATAAGGTAGTTCTATTTGCAATTTTTTAAGGAATCTCCACACTGTTCTCCATAGTGGCTGTACTAGTTTGCATTCCCACCAACAGTGTAGGAGGGTTCCCTTTTCTCCACACCCTCTCCAGCATTTATTGCTTGCAGATTTTTGGATTGCAGCCATTCTGACTGGTGTGAAGTGGTACCTCATTGTGGTTTTGATTTGCATTTCTCTAATAATGAGTGATGTTGAGCATCTTTTCATGTGTTTGTTAGCCATCCGTACGTCTTCTTTGGAGAAATGTCTATTTAGTTTTTTGGCCCATTTTTTGATTGGGTCGTTTATTTTTCTGGAATTGAGCTGCAGAAGTTGTTTGCATATTTTTGAGATTAGTTGTTTGTCAGTTGCTTCATTTGCTATTATTTTCTCCCATTCAGAAGGCTGTCTTTTCACCTTGCTTATATTTTCCTTTGCTGTGCAGAAGCTTTTAATTTTAATTAGATCCCATTTGTTTATTTTTGCTTTGTTCCTGATCTTATATGCTGCCTCTCCACGTACTTTATCCTTATCCATCCATATACTTCATTCATTCATGCAAGACAGTTCAAGGGTTGTACTGGTTCTGCTGCAAACTTGCTGACCCCACTGGGCCCTTTCCCCCTTTGGCCTCAGTTGGCAACTCTGTAAAAGAGGGGCTAGAGCAGGGGATTAGCCTTGCTGTGTGGTAATGCAGGGGTGCAGCCTCTCTTTACTGACACCTGTAGTCTTCCTGGGACTCCCAGTGGGTGGAGAGTCCTCTCAGAGGAGCCCTGAGACAATGGGAGGCTTCCTTGCCTCTGCTGGACCCCGTTGGGGCTCCTACACCTATGTCCTAGCTTTTTAGTAGTTGCTCTGAATTTAGGAGTGGCTTTGAGAACCCACATTAAGCTCATCAACAGCACCTCCCTGGTTATTCTCACATGTTGCTGTTTATTCGCTAAGTCATGTCTGACCCTTTTGTGACCCCAGGGACTTGTAGCCCACCAGGCTCCTCTGTCTGGGAATTCCTAGGCAAGAATACTGGAGTGAGTTGCCATTTCCTTTTCCAGGGGATCTTCCTGACCCAGAGATCGAATCTGAATCTCCTGCTTGGCAGGCAGATTCTTTACCGCTGTTGCACCTGGGAAGCCCTGTTCTCGCATGAGCTGCTGACAAACTCTGACTGTCTTGGTGCACTGGGGTGATCGATTTGTGACACAAATCCAGACTTTGTATTTATCCCTTAAATTACATTATGTTAATTTTGATCCATTATTCCAAGCTGTCTCTGAGACCCTAATTTTTTCCTCTACCATTTAACAAATTTTATATCTTCTGATAATCTGATGAGCTTGGAGGTCATTAACAAAAACAGAGAATAGGAGGGCCAATAAAGGAGTCATGGGAGCAAGCTCTGGCAAATTCTTTTCCACCTTACACCCAGCTACTTTTTCCTTTCATTTCTCCATTTGACTACTGGTTCTTGGTGAACCTACCCTGGTTTTTCTGTGCACAGATATTCTCTGTTTAGTGCTCATGTGCTGTGAGTGATGCATTTTCTAGCCAGAGTGAAAACCCCATGAAGACAAGAACCACAATTTCCCTGTTCATCATGGAATCTCCAGTGTCTGGCTCTCTGTCTGAGACTTAGAGGGTGCTTACTATAGAGTCATTGAGAGACTAAATGACATAAATGACTCCTCTGACAGAAATGAGGGTGGTACTGGTATTAGGGTAGGACATTTATGGTGCAGTTGTGCAAAATTGTTAGGAACCTAATATATGTAGGGGACTTCCCAGGTGACTCAGTGGTAAGGAATCAACCTGCCAATGCAGGAGACGCGGGTTGGATCCCTAGGCCAGGAAGCTCCCCTGGAGGAGGAAATAGCAACCCACTCCAGGAGAGCCTGGCAGGCTACAGTCCATGGGGTGGCAAAGATTCAGACACAATTGAGCCACCGAGCACACACACGCATACAGTGTGTACTCAGACATCCACCTTCCAGCCTCTGCCACTAAGCCTTTGATGTGAAAGGGTAGAGAGGAGAGGGATATTTGGTGGAAAATTTTAAGTAAGAACTCTGGCGTACTTCTAAAGAGAGAGAGTGTGTGTGGAAAGTGGGGAAAGAATGCAGGTGAGCATGCTTTGGGGTTGGGTAGATTTGGCTTTGATTTCTTTTTTGTTCATTAGCTGAATAATGGAAGGTGACTGCTTATCATTTTAGAGCCTCCATTTTTCATCTGTAAAATGAGCCTAATAATATCTATCCCCCTCAGTTATTGTGAGGAGTAAAAACAATGACAAAGTCCCTTAGTCCCCAGTCGAGGCTCAGCTCTGTGCCAGTGAGCAGGAGCCCCACCTCTTCTCCCCTCCCCTCCTTTTTCATTATAATGGAGACTGAAACTCTCAGGGAGAAAGAGAGAAGAGTGTGAGGAATGTTATTTGTGCTCCAAAATTAGTATTTTCTGCACAATTACCTGGGAATTCAACTTTAGTCTGGGAAGTCAACTTTGAAACTTTTGTTAAAAAAGCTGTTTCCCCTCATTATATGGGTTCAGTTCAGTTCAGTCACTCAGTTGTATCTGACTCTTTGCGACTCCATGGACTGCAGCATGCCAGGCTTCCCCGTCCATCACCAACTCCCAGAGCTTGCTCAAAATTATGTCCATCAAGTCGGTGATGCCATCCAACCATCTCATCCTCTGTCGTCCCCTTCTCCTCCTGCCTTCAATCCCTCCCAGCATCAGGATATTTTCCAATGAGTCGTCAGTTCTTCACATCAGGTGGCCAAAGTATTGGAGTTTCAATTTCAGCATCAGTCCTATCAATGAATATTCAGGATTGATTTCCTTTAGAATTGTCTGGTTTGATCTTCTTGCTGTCCAAGGGACTCTCAAGAATCTTCTCCAATGCCACAGTTCAAAAGCATCAATTCTTCGGTGCTCAGCTTTCTTTATGGTCCAACTCTCACATCCATACATGACTACTGGAAAAACCGTAGCTTTGACTACACAGACTTTGGTCAGCAAAGTCATGTCTTTGTTTTTTAATATGCTGTCTAGGTTTGCTATAACTTTTCTTCCAAGGAGCAATTGTCTTTTAATTTCTTGGCTGCAGTCACTATCTGCAGTGATTTTCGAGCTCAAGAAAATAAAGTCTGTCACTGTTTCCATTGTTTCCCCATCTATTTGCCATGAAGTGATGGGACCAGATGCCATAATCTTAGTTTTCTGAATGTTGAGCTTTAAGCCAACTTTTTCGCTCTCCACTTTCACTTTCATCAAGAGACTTTTTAGCTCCTCTTCACTTTCTGCCATAAGGGTGGTGTCATCTGCATATCTGAGGTTATTGATATTTCTTCCGGCAATCTTGATTCCAGCTTGTGTTTCTTCTAGTCCAGCGTTTCTCATGATGTACTCTGCATAGAAGTTAAATAAGCAGGGTGACAATATACAGCCTTGGTATACTCCTTTCCCAATTTGGAACCAGTCTTGTGTTCCATGTCCAGTTCTAACTTGCTTCTTGACCTGCATATGGATTTCTCAGGAGGCAGGTAAGGTGGTCTGGTATTCCCATTTCCTTAAGAATTTTCCACAGTTTGTTGTGATCCACACAGTCAAAGGTTTTAGCATACTCAATAAAGCAGAAGTAGATATTTTTCTGGAATTCTCTTGCTTTAACATCCATAACCCATTATACAGGCTATGGCTGTTAATTGAAGAAAAACTAGAAAATTCAGATGTCCAAAATATAGCATTTAATCCTACCACCCACAAATGTGTGTGTGCTTATGGGGAACATGTTGCGCTATTTAGTTTTAAACACATTGAGTTGGGGTTGCAGAGGAACTTCTAGGTGGAGGTGTCTGTTAGGCTGATGGACATATGAAACTGGGAGACAGTGAGCAGAGCTGAAGATAACAGGTTAGGAGTTGTCAGTGTGTCTGTGTGACCTCTGCAGCTGTGGGAAGGGTCACGGTGACTGAGGAGGGGTCGGGTTGAAGGCTAAGGGTGGGACGTGGAAGCACCAGCCTGTGAGGGGCAGGTAGAGTTCGAGCAGCCAGTGATTAAGGCTGAACATCCCCATCAGAGAGGCTGGAAAAAAATTGGGAGTGTGTCATCAGGAAGCTGAGGGAGAAGAGTGGTCCAAGCAGATGGGAGTGGGCAGCAGTATGACCTGCTGGAGGGATGTCAGAGAGACCAATGGGGTTTGCAATGGGAGCACATGAAGACCGTGGCTTTGTATATCAACTATACTCCAATATAAAATAAAAATCAAGAAAAAGACCTAGGTTGAAACAGTTAGCCTAGGATAGTGGGGGTGGAAGACAGGCGATAGTGTGATGCTTTTGAGATTCATCCATGTTATCAGAACTTCATTCCTTTCTATGACCAAGTGATATATTCCATTGTATGGATAAACCACATTATATACCACTTTTTGTTTATCCTTTTGCTGATGAACGGGCATTTCCCCTCTTAAATCAGAAATCTATTCATTCAAATGAAACATTCTGTGTGAAAATACTAACTTGGAGCCTGTTTTCCATTATTTTAAATGGGAAAAATGGAAACAGGTTGTCTGTCAACTTGAATTTTTCAACAAATTTCCTGAAAAATGTAACTAGATCCCAGTAAATGCCCATACAGAATTAAAAAATTATTACATTAGGGTGTAAAAAGCTCAGGATATTGCTTTGTGATTACCGAACAAGAACATAGCTGTAATGAATGGTTGCTTTGTTAGCAGTAAGTCTTCTTAGCCTCAGCCACACTCCAGACTCACATCCCATTTGTCGACACTTTTCAAAACATTTACACATGATTCTGATACCCTATCAGTTCTATTTGAAATGTAACTTGGGATTTTTCCCATCCATCAATATGTTTAGAATGCCATATTGAGTTTTGGGGATGCAAATATGTATATATTTTCCCTCTGTAAACAAAAACTGACAAACATTATTGTGCTTGATATACATGGGTTCTCTAAGGTTGGGGTACTAAAAGCCTAAAGATGTTTTACCAGGAAAATATTAATAAGGGAACATTTTCTACAGGCTATGCCAACATAGTTAAACAAAAAATCCAAAGTATATGTTCTATATGTACGTGTTTGTGTAAGTGCATGGAAGAACATACACCAATCTAGTAACAATAAAGAATGGGCAGAGATCTATAGAGACATTTCTCCAAAGAAGACATACAGATGGCCAAGAGGCACACAGAGAGATGAGCAACATCACTAATTCTTAGAGAAATACAAATCAAAACTACAATGAGATATCACCTTACACAAGTCAGAATGGCCATCATCAAAAAATCTGCAAACAATGAATGCTGGAGAGGGGGTGGAGAGAAAGGAACCCTCCTACACTGTTGGTAGGAATGAAATTGATACAGCCACTATAGAGAACAGTATGGAGATTCCTTAGAAAACTAAAAATAGAGCTACCATGTTATCAAGTAAGCCTACTTTTTGCCATATATTCAGAGAAAAACATGGTTTGAAAGGATATATGCATCCCAGTGTTCACTGCAGCATTGTTTACAATAGCTAAGACATGAAAGCAACCTAAATGTCCACCAGCAGACGAATGGATAAAGAAGATTTGGTACATATATACGATGGAATATTACTCAGCCATTAAAAAGTATGAAATAATGCCATTTGCAGCAACATGGATGGGCCTAGAGTTTATCATACTAATTGAAGTAAGTTAGTCAGAGAAAGACAAATATCATGTGATATTGCTTATATGCAGAATCTAAAAAAATGACGCAAATGAACTTATTTTCAAAACAGTAACAGACTCAAAGACTTATAGAATGAACTTGTGGTTACGGGGAGGGATAGAATGGGAGTTTGGGATTGACATGTACACACTTCTATATTTAAAATAAAATGCCTTTCCAAAGATAAAATAAAAATGAGAGATAAACAAAATGAATATAAAAAAGAATGGACTAGAATTAGAAAGACTGATCAATGACAGGTTTGGCTTTATCTGTAATATTTGCATTTTAATAAGTATGTAATACTTGTGTGATTAAACATAAATGAATGAATGGATGGATGAATGAATTAATGAATGAATAAATAAGTAAATAAAATTTTAAAATGTGTTTAATACCCAGAACAACCTTTGGGTTGTTGATGTTATCCAAAGACAGAGAAAAGAGCTGCTATCTATCCTTCTTCCTGCTTTCCGGAGTGCTGAGGAGAATGACTTTAAATCGGAAATAGCAGGAAAAATTATGATTAAAAAGATCTAGGTCCAGACAAGTGTCAAAATCACATGCAAGCAGGAATCTGCTTTTGGTGACCTTCATGGAATCCTGGCAGGTCAGAGGGGTGCTACAGCACGTAAATGGGCAAGGACTACCATAACACTCAGCAAGGAGTACACAATAGATTTGGGAATTAAAGACTGTCAAGATTGAGATTGACTCCTGGCAAAACTCTAGAAATGGTTATTATATATAGGGTCTGGCAATGCCTAACAAGGAAAACATGTCTACCTTTTGGCAGAAGCCAACATGAGTTCTTTAGGAGTACAAGCCAAAGAGTAGATAAGGACACTCTTGTTGATAAGGACGCAGAACAAGGAGGTTAGGGGAATCCTGAAGATACTGTTCTTTGATTTCAACAGGGGCTGAAGCAGTTTGTCCTATTATCTTTGTGGATGCAATGAAGAAATGTGAGCTGATGATGACCCTGCTTGGAGCATTCATAAATGGTGACTCACTGTACCCAAAGAAGTGTGATGATGATAGGGGTTATGTCTTTCCAGTTGGAGGTTTTGGAACCCGGTGGTGTGATGTTTCTATCAGTGGCTCAAATGAAGATGTAGGTGTCCAGCTCATCACACTTCCAGATGACACAAGGAGGACCAGAATCCCTAATAGGCTGGATGACAGAATTGCAATTAGAATGAGCGTGACAGGCTGGAACAATGATCCTACATGAGCAAATGACACTCAGAGGAGAGTGGACCTGGAGTCCTACAGGCGGGTTAAAAAGATCAGAGGTGCAAACATAGGCCTGGGAGTCCTGGTTTAGGGACGAATCACTTGAAAAAGACTGAATTTATGTGACAGCTAATTCACTGTGGATCAGTTGTATGATCCAGAAGTATGATGACTCCCAGGCTCCCTACCTGCCTTAGTAGATGCAGAAAGCTTGAAACAGGAAAGATTAATAGTCCCACTAAGGTTCCATATTTTCCTAGGTTCAAGACTGAAGACACTTCTTCAGAGTAATGTCCTGGGTAGGGCAACCTACATCAGAAAGGACCTAAATACCAAATCCTATTAGAAGAGTGGCCATAAAATGTCACCTAAACTATGGTACATTTGACAGTAAAAGTGTTATTAACAATTGCAATGTATAATAATTCTACTTTTGAAGCATCATTGGAAGAACTGGGACTTTTTATACTAAAAAAGAAAAGAAAAGAAAAAAAAAAGAATGCTAGTAGCCAAATGGCTATCATATGAGAAGGGGAATAGATTTCTATGGCCTATTTTTTTTTTTTTTTGACAGGTAAGTAGGATTTACTGGTGGGTTTGAGTTAAGAGGGGACAGCAGCATGGCTCTCATGAGTGCAGGACCCACCATTTGTCCAGGGGCCACAGTTAGGGATATATTTGATCCCACAGCCATCTGGTGAGAGCCGCTCTTCTGCCACTATCTTTTCAAAGTCATCTACATTAAACTTAGTAACTCAGCTGGTAAGGAATCCTCCTGCAATGCAGGAGACCCTAGTTTGATTCTTGGGTCGGGAAGATAAAATATCGAAAATTCAAGTAAACCATACTATATTTTTAAAAGTTAGTCTTAAAAGGTACGACCTTTTCCTGGAGAAGGGATAGGGTACCTATTCTAGTATTCTTGGGCTTCCCTGGTGGTTCAGATGGTAAAGAGTCCACCTGGAATGCTGAAGACCTGAGTTCGATACCTGGGTTGGGAAGATCCGCTGGAGGAGGGCATGGCAATCCCCATTGACTGAGATGCCTGGTGGGCTACAGTCCATGGAATTGCAAAGAGTTGGACATGACTGAGCAACTAAGCATACACGCACAAACTTAGTAAATCCTCACTTCTTGGAGATGTGGATCTTCTGATGGCCAGGGAGCTTGAACCTGGCCCTGAGGAGGGCCTCAGTCACACGCTCTTTGTTCTGCAGCTTGGTGCAGATAGACATGATTTGGCCAACGTGGACCCTGGCCACTGTGCCCTGGGGCCTTCCAAAGGCACTGCGCCTACCAGTCTGGAACCTAGATTGGGGACAGCATGCCAGCATGAACGTCCTGGAAAGGGCTGTCTCCAGGGTCCCTTTGAACAACCCACACAGACAACATGCTGCATATATTGTTTGCAGGCATTGCACACTCGACCCTGATGGGGAAAAGCGCGCGGTCAGTTTAACTGGCTACAAATCTATGGCCTACTTAAAAAAATTATTGTTTAAAAAGGAATACTTTCTCATTGAAAAAACTTCAAATGATAGCCAACTCTTTTCTGTCAAATTGGAGTGATACTAGTATCTGCCTCAAACTGTTTGAGGATCAAATGAACAGTGAATGTATGAATTTGTAAGATAAAATTTAAAATGTAACTGTTTACATTTGTTTTTTCTGTTTAACAGAAAAAAATTCTCCCTTTCCTCACTACATTTCATCCCCTATAGCCATCATGTGCCTCAGAGGTAGCCATATTATTAATTTGTTAACATTTTTTAATTAAAATTTAAACTTTATGCTTACATGATACAGGTGTGGCAACATCTTGATACTGGCTAACTCTGAGTGATTAGAATATGGGAATTCACTGACTATTCTATTTTGATATATCTCCAAAATTTTCATTAAAGATAATTATGTAACTCAAAAATTAAACTAATACAAGGTGATAGCTATTCCCTATTAGATCCTCATGGACTACCATTTTAAAATTGTTTAGTGACGTCTTCTGATATTTGCTTCCCTGTTTCTATTAAAATATCATGTTTATCTTGCTTTTTTGACGTTTCATTTTTTAGATACTTTTATTGACTACCTATTATGGAAGATGAGAATTGGGCTCAATGGCACCCCACTCTAGTACTCTTGCCTGGAAAATCCCATGGATGGAGGAGCCTGGTAGGCTGCAGTCCATGGGGTCACTAAGAGTCGGACACGACTGAGCAACTTTGCTTTCACTTTTCACTTTCATGCATGCAGAAGGAAATGGCAACCCACTCCAGTGTTCTTGCCTGGAGAATCTCAGGGATGGGGGCATCTGGTGGGCTGCTGTCTATGGGGCTGTACAGAGTCAGACATGACTGAAGTGACTTAGCAGCAGCATACCATCATCTGTGTTCATTTAATCTATGTTCATTCTTTCAATATACTTTTATCACAATTCAGAGTAAATTCAATATTCTGTGTTCATGTATATAAAAGTGTAAATATTTCTTTTCTTTTTTTTTAACAGCTGGGTCATGTTGTGACTTTCATCACATTTTATTTCTTGCATATCTTTTTATTTTTCTTGGAGTTAATAATTGCTTCAGGTCCTCCCCTGCCACCAGTGGTTTGCTAAATTTTCTAGTTACTCATTTCTAATCATTTCCAAATTCTCAACAGAAATATAAAATATTTTATTATTGTCAAGCATATTTTCTAACCTACTGTTACCATATTTTTATTGGTGGCATCCCTTTTGGACCTATAATTTTCTTATTCAAGGCCATCACTAACACAGATGTCCCTTCTGAGTAAATTTTTAATTAATTAATTAATTAAATTTTGCCCATACCATGCAGCTTATGGGATCTTAATTCCCTGACCAGAGATTGAACCCACACCCTTGATGGTGAAAGACCAGAGTCTTAACCACTGGACCACCAGAAAATTCCCTTGAGCAAAATTTTTTATAAGGAACCCCTCTGGCCAGAAGGATTGTAAAAAAGAGCTTCTTGAGTTGACAAATTACAGAATAGTGCTCTCTTTGGGAAGACTGATTAGTAAGGGTGTCTTCTTCCTCAAGGTTTGATGCACCCCTTCTTTAGAAATGTGGCTTGGGAAGCAGAGCACTAAACGGATTTTGGTTCTCACTTATGGTCCCCACGCGAGACATCTTTGGTCAATTACACAGCTGTATGTGGTATACCTGTTCTAGCTCCTGTTTGTATTGGTTCCATGGATACGCGGCATACCTGTCATTTTGGGTTTTTCCTTCGCCATCATTTTGGTGATTCCCCTCATTTTTCTCTTGTGTTAGATCTTTTGCTTACTGAGTTGCAAGTATTCCTCTTTCTTAGTTTGGTCTTTTTTTTTTGGCTGCACCACGTAGCTTGTAGGATCTTCGTTCCCTGACCAGGAATGGAATCCAGGCCCATGGCAGTGAAAGCGCAGTCTTAACCACTGGATTGCCAGGGAATTCCCTAGTCATCCAGTAATTTTTAAGGAAAGAAAGCATGGGGGTTTTGGGGAGCTTTGGAATTGTGAAAAATAATTTATTCTCATACTTGAGTGATATTTTGTTTGAATATAGAATTATACATTTGAAATCCTTTTTTCCTAAGAATTTTGAGGGTATTGTTCCATTATCTAATAGTTCCATTGTTGCTGTTGAGAAGTTTGCTGCCATTATTGTTTTCAAATTGCTGTATTTCCCCTCTTTCTTTCATTCTGCAGCTTCTTTTTATCTTTTGGTGTTCTAAAACTTTATTATTATGTGTTTTGATTTGGTACTTTGTAAATCCTTTGTGCTGGGTATTTGATTGTCCTTTTCAATCTAGAAATTTCATGCCCTTCAACTTGGGGAAATTTTTGGAATTATTTTAAAAATAGTTTTAACCTTTTAACTTTAATGAACCTTTTAACTTTCATTTTCTTTGTCCCATTTTTTTTTTCTGAGACTCCCATTAGATGTTTATACTTTCTGTAGTTATCCTTTATTTTTCTTATTTTTTTCTTTTCTAATTTTATCTCTGAGACTATTCATTCTACCTTCTGGATATTTTCTTAACTTTACCTTGAAAATCTTCTATTAAATATTTTTACTTTTAATATTATGTTTATGAATATACACCTATTCATATATGCACATATACATATGTATTAATATCTAGAAGTTTGCTAATTACTATTATTCTCTGAATGTACCTTAAAAATACACAATTTTTGTTTCACAGAGGTCAGTTTCTTTACATCTCAGACTATTAATTATAGATTTTTTGGGGGGGGGGATTGTTTTTAGTTTTATTCTTTTCCCTGAATTGACTTTGATTCTTTCACTTTTTTTGTTTGTGTGTGGTAGTTAATTCTGGCCTTTATTTCAAGTTAGAAGCTTATTTTAAATCATTAGTATCCTTTTTAGTCCATCAACACAAAAGTAAGGCAATAAAAGATTGAAGACTCTGTGTGCATGTTTGAGATCTGTTGATTAGTAGATACCATCTAAAAGTGATAAGGTGGGGACCCAGATGTTTTGTGGAAGACCCCAATTGCCAGAATCTCAGTTCAGTTCAGTTCAGTCGCTCAGTCGTGTCCGACTCTTTGCGACCCCATGAATTGCAGCATGCCAGGCCTCCCTGTCCATCACCATCTCCCGGAGTTCACTCAAACTCACGTTCATCGAGTCAGTGATATCATCCAGCCATCTCATCCTCTGTCATCCCCTTCTCCTCCTGCCCCTAATCCCTCCCAGCATCAGAGTCTTTTCCAATGAGTCAACTCTTCGCATGAGGTGGCCAAAGTACTGGAGTTTCAGCTTTAGCATCATTCCTACCAAAGAAATCCCAGGGCTGATCTCCTTCAGAATGGACTGGTTGGATCTCCTTGCAGTCCAAGGGACTCTCAAGAGCCTTCTCCAACACCACACCTCAAAAGCATCAATTCTTTGGCGCTCAGCTTTCTTCACAGTCCAACTCTCACATCCATACATGACCACAGGAAAAACCATAGCCTTGAGTAGACGGACCTTAGTCGGCAAAGTAATGTCTCTACTTTTGAATATGCTATCTAGGTTGGTCATAACTTTTCTTCCAAGGAGTAAGCGTCTTTTAATTTCATGGCTGCAGTCACCATCTGCAGTGATTTTGGAGCCCAAAAAAATAAAGTCTGACACGGTTTCCACTGTTTCCCCATCTATTTCCCATGAAGTGATGGGACCGGATGCCGATCTTCGTTTTCTGAATGTTGAGCTTAAGCCAACTTTTTCGCTTTCCTCTTTCACTTTCATCAAGAGGCTTTTTAGCTCCTCTTCACTTTCTGCCATAAGGGTGGTGTCATCTGCATATCTGAGGTTATTGATATTTTTTCTGGCAATCTTGATTCCAGCTTGCGTTTCTTCCAGTCCAGCGTTTCTCATGATGTACTCTGCATATAACTTAAATAAGCAGGGTGACAATATACAGCCTTGACGTACTCCTTTTCCTATTTGGAACTAGTCTGTTGTTCCATGTCCAGTTCTAACTGTTGCTTCTTGACCTGCATACAGATTTCCCAAGAGGCAGGTTAGGTGGTCTGGTATTCCCATCTCTTTCAGAATTTTCCACAGTTTATTGTGATCCACACAGTCAAAGGCTTTGGCATAGTCAATAAAGCAGAAATAGATGTTTTTCTGGAACTCTCTTGCTTTTTCCATGATCCAGCGGATGTTGGCAATTTGATCTCTGGTTCCTCTGCCTTTTCTAAAACCAGCTTGAACATCAGGGATTTCACGGTTCTAGAGGTATTTTATTTTGGACTGGTCATTTTCTTCAGAATCTCTATCTTGGACAGCTAAGCAATTGAATTTCTGAAAAGTTAAAAGAGAGGAGACAGTGATCCCCAAACTTAGCTAGTTCATTTTAATATAACAGTGGTTTAAAATTTTATTATTTCAAACATATATAAAAAATAGAGAGACTAGTATAACAAGCGCAACTAACAATTATCAATTTATAGCCAGTCTTGTTTTATATAGTTCCCCACCACTCCAACTCCTAGACTTGTTTCATAGCAAACCCCAGACACCATATCATATAATCTGTATATAAGTGTATATTTCTAAAATAAAATGACTTCTTAAAATGATCATCATATCACTAGCACATCTGAATGTGTAATTTGTGTCATATTTACTTTTTCCTGATTACCTTGTAACTTCTCCTCTTCCTAATCCTCTTCCTCTTTTTAACTACTTGCAGGATTCAAGCTCCAGTACTCTTGCCTGGAAAATCCCATGGACGGAGGAGCCTGGTGGGCTGCAGTCCATGGGGTCGCTATGAGTCGGACACGACTGAGCGACTTCACTTTCACTTTTCACTTTCATGCATTGGAGAAGGAAATGGCAACCCACTCCAGGGTTCTTGCCTGGAGAATCACAGGGACGGGGGAGCCTGGTGGGCTGCCATCTATGGGGTCACACAGAGTCAGACACGACTGAAGCCGCTTGGCAGCAGCAGCAGCAGCAGGATTCAAGTATATTGCAATTAGTGAATACGTTTCTTAAGTCTCCTTTAGTCTACCCTTTTCCCCCCTTGCAATTTCTTCATTGAAGAAGAGATTATTTGCACTAAAGTTTCTCAGAGTCTGTGGAAACTATGCAAAGAAGAGCCTAGATCATGGGACTTCCCTAGTGGTCCCGTGGCTAAGACACCATGCTTTGATTCGATCCCTGGTCAGGGAACTAGATCTCACAGACCACAACTAAGAGTTTGAAGGCTGCAACTAAAGATCCCGTGAGCTGCTACTAAGACCAAGAACAACCAAATAAATAAATATTAAAAAGAAAAAAGAGAAGAAGAGCTTGGATCAGATTGCATCCTTGCGATTTCTCTATTTGCTTATTTTTGGCTCTACTGGGTCTTTGTTGCTGTGCACGGGCTTTCTCTGGTTGCAATGAGTAGGGGCTACACTCTAGCTGTGGTACACGGGTTTCTCATTTGTGGTGGCTTCTTTTATTGTGCAGCATGGGTTCTAGAGCATGCAGGCTCAGTAGTTGTGGTGCATGGGCTTAGTTGCCACACAGCATGTGGAATCCTTCGTGATCAGGTTTCAAACTCATGTCTGCTGAATTGGCAGGTAGATCTTTAACCACTGGACCACCAGGGAAGTCCCTTGTGGTTTCTTTGTTTATAGTGTTTTCTGTAAAATGGTAGTTACAGCTAAAGGCTTGATCAGATTCAGGTTTGATTTTTTTTTTAATACTACTTTTAAAGATTTTTTTGTTTCTTTGTATTTTCATTAAGAGGCACATAATGTTCTGCTGTTTCTCTTCTTGTGAAATTAACAGCCATTGATAATCACTGAAATCTGTTACTCCACTGGAGTCGCAAAATGGTGATACTCTAATTCTATCCATTCCTTCTTCATTTATTAGCTGGAAGACTTCTATAAAGAGAAACTTCCCTTCTTTCACTATTTGATTTCCTGAAGTACAGTTCTTATAAGAAGTAGAAATGCTTGATTCCTTTTATTTATCAGTTTCCCAAATAATGAGTTAGTTCCCTCCCTCCTCTAAAGAAGATCATAAAGATTTTTCTTTTAAGTATAATTATGAACTCGGATTTAAATATGGTTGATGAATTTCAGTCAGTTGCAGCTATTATTCTCACTGATGCTCAATTATCATCTCATTATCGGTCAATGGGAGCCTCTAATGGGCACCTAAGTCCCTTTAACATGATCCTAGTAATCTTTGATAGCTTTCTTGCTTCCTGTTATGACAAGATTTCCTTGATCATCTTGTATATTAATTTTTCAAATCTGACATCTTCCATTTCCCCAAAGAGTCCTGGTTGCTTTTAGTGCAAAGTGGTATTTAAAGACCAGAGTCTAGGAACAAGAGGTGCTTACAGCTATGGAGTTGGTTAGTTTCTTGTCCTTTTCGATGCACAGAGCCAGGAAGCGCATTTTTTAAAAGATGAAATGCATCGAGTTACTATTAATACATCCAATTAAATCCAGGACTATAGGGATTTTACTTATCTTAATTGATCTTCCATTTGGTTTGTTTGTTTCTCCCACACCAAAAACAAAACAAAACAAAACACCTCCAAGCATACAAATATCATTTTCTTATTCGCTTAATCAGTGTATGCCCCACCAGAGAATATATATTTGGTCAAACTCTAGGTTTCAAATTACTTGGAATAATTTCTCTCTATGTGGTTATGATACCAACTCAATAGAGAGTTAAATTCATTTGTTTTATTTGGCTTTTGCTTTTGGGGGGACTGCTTATTGATTTAATTTCATGGTGACATTATGTAAAATATTTACATGGTTCTAAAGTCATATCTTGGAGAAGGCAATGGCACCCCACTCCAGTACTCTTGCCTGGAAAATCCTATGAACAAAGGAGCCTGGTAGGCTGCAGTCCATGGGGTCGCTAAGAGTCGGATACGACTGAGCGACTTCCCTTTCACTTTTCACTTTCATGCATTGGAGAAGGAAATGTCAACTCACTCCATTGTTCTTGCCTGGAGAATCCCAGAGACGGGGAAGCCTGGTGGGCTGCCGTCTATGGGGTCGCACAGAGTCAGACAGGACTGAAGTGACTTAGCAGTAGCAGTAGCGGTAAAGTCATATCTACAATATAAGATATCAGTGATGGCAACCTTCTACCCTGTCTTCTCCATTTTGTTTCCTCCTGTCTTCTATAGATGGATGTTTAAAATAACCTTGTTGTCTTTCCATTTTATAAAATGATACGTTCATAAAATATGCATACATATTCCTCCTTTCTTATATAAATATTTGCCTATTATACACATTTATCCACCTTAATATTGACCTTTTAATAAAATTTATGGCTAGGAATATGTTGCATATTTATGTTGTGTTTCAACTTGTTCCCTGTTTTGCTTCTTACCTAGAGGGCCAAACTTCTTATAACGCAGATAACGTTGCAGATAATGCAATGTCAAGGGCGTGGATGTACTTTAAAAGGGAGATGGACGTTGAATTCCAGCTCTACCCCTTTCTTGCCACATTACCACCGTATAACTTCAGGTTGTTCACCAGTAAGGTCACCCATCATTTCCTGGTTGACATTAGTAAACTGTTGTATGGTTGTCCTCTTTGGGGATTGTGCCATTACAGCCCTACTGAATCACTTATGCCTGGTCACACATCTTTACCACATTATATTATATTCGGACCACAAGAACACATAGAAGAACTGCACAAACAGGTCTTCATGACCCAGATAACCATGATGGTGAGGTCACTCACCCAGAACCAGACATCCTGGAGCGTGAAGCCAAGTGGGCCTTAGCAAGCATTACTATGAAAAAAGCTAGTGGAAGTGATGAAATTCCAGCTGAGCTATTTCAAATCCTAAAAGATGATGCTGTTAAAGTGCTGCACTCAATATGTCAGCAAATTTGGAAAACTCAGCAGTGGCCACAGGACTGGAAAGGGTCAGTTTTCATCCCAATTGCAAAGAAAAGCAATGCCAAAGAATGTTCAAACTACTACATCAATGTGCTCATTTCACATGCTAGCAAGGTGATGTTCAAAAGCCTTCAAGTTAGGCTTCAGCAGTATGTGAAACGACAACTTCCAGATGTACAAGCTGGATTCAGAAAAGGCAGAGGAACTGTTGCAGGAAGGGGAACCCTTTTCAGGGCCCGAAACTGGGCTCTTGTCTAACACTCAGAAATGAATTGTCTGAGGAGACACATGTGTTGACAAAGCAAGAGATTTTATTGGGAAAGGGCACCCAGCTGCAGAACAGTAGAGTAAGGGAACCCAGGAGAACAGCTCTGTCACATGGCTTGCAATCTCAGGTTTTATGGTGATGGGATTAGTTTATGGGTTGTCTTTAGCCAGTCATTCTGACTCAGAGTCCTTCCTGGTGGTGCATGCCTTGTTCAGCCAAGATGGATGCCAGAGAGAAGGATTCTGGGAGGTGGTCGGACATGTGGTGTCTCCTTTGATCTTTCCTGAACTCTTCCGGTTGGTGGAGGCTTATTAGTTCTATGTTCCTTACCAGGACCTCCTGTCAGAAAATAAATCATGCAACTGGTTACTATGGTGCCTGGCCAGGGTGGGCGGTTTCAATCAGCATGCTTCTTCTAACAGAACCAGAGATCAAATTGCCAACATCTGTTGGATCATAGAAAAAGCAAGAGGCTTTTTCTGCTTCACTGCCTATGCTAAAGCCTTTGACAGTGTGGATCACAATAAACTGTGGAAAACGCTTCAAGAAATGGGAATACCAGACCACCTTACCTGTCTCCTGAGAAACCTATATGCAGGACAAGCAGCAACAGTTAGAAACAGACATGGAACAATGGACTGGTTTAAAATTGGGAAAGGAATATGTCAAGGCTGTATATTGTCACCCTGCTTACTTAACTTCTATGCAGAGTAGTACATCATACGAAATGTTGGGCTGGATGAATCACAAGCTGGAATCAAGATTGCCAGGAGAAATACCAACAAACTCAGGCGTGCAGATAATACCCTGCTAGTGGCAGAAAGTGAAGAGGAATTAAAGAGGAGAGTGAAAAAGCTGGCTTAAAACTCAACATTCAGGAAACTAAGATCATGGCATCTGGTACCATCACTTCATGGTAAATAGATGGGGAAAAATTGAGAACAGTGACAGATTTTATTTCCTTAGGCTCCAAAATCACTGTGAATGGTGACTGCAGTCATGAAATTAAAAGATGCTTGCTCCTTGAAAGGAAAACTGACAAACCTAGGCAGCATATTAAAAAGTGGAGACATCACTTTGCCAACAGTTTTTCCTTCTCCTCCTCAGATCAGCCCTGTGTTTCACATGCATCCACGTTGCTGCACAGAGCATGCTTCTTCAGATCCTGGGTTTTGCTCTTTTAGCAAGTCCTGGCTATTTTCTCTACCATTCTAACCTCCAACTATCTGCAGCCTCCTTGGAACCCACTCAGCACAACTGACTGAAGTTAGTCTGATGGGCTCACAGATTGACTGAATGTTCTCTGAGGGTTTCTCATCTTTCCAGCCACCCCAACCTATCTTGGTCTCCCAAGAGAGGTCTGGCTCTGGGGAACATGGCCTCAGAGTTAGGCCAGGCTTAGGGCCAAGACAAGATGAGGCTTTTATTCTTTCATTTATTTGTTCAACAAGTATTTTCTGGTTTCCATTAAGTGCCAGGCTCAAAGGATAAAGACATGGAGTCCATTCTCATGAAACTTAACATTTGGTGGAAAGAGAGAGTGCAGAAGTAGAGTGACATGTTGATGGATAGGTAAGTTTGGGAGCTGTGAAATCTAATCATGGGTTCAGGGAAAGCTTCCTGGAGGGAGTGACATTTAATTTTAAATCTCAAGGATGAATAGGAGTCAGTCAAGTGGTGGGGGTTGCAGGGTAGAAAGAACTTTTCAGGCTGCAAGAAAAACAGTGTCTGCAAAGGCAGGAAGGGAAGGTCATTGGGGCTGGAGTAGAGAAAGCACGGGGGAAGTGTGCTGAAGGTGAGGCTGGGCTGGTGGCAGAGGTTGGGGCTTTGTGGCTTGTGTCAAGAGTTTGGATTTCACCTCCTGCAGGCCCATGGTGGTCCACCAAAGAGTGTTAAACTGAAAGTTAGTGTGTATGTGTGTGATGGTGGGGGAGTACACCAGAATATTATTTGCATTTTTAAAGATAACATTAGCTACAAGCAAGAGAGAGCAGGCAGAGTTGCTGAACGTGGTGATGGGGAGCTAGAAGCAGGTGGCCCAGATTTGCTCTTTCCAGGAGGCTGAACTGACAGGACTTGGATTCTGATTGGCTGAGTGGATGAGGGAGAGGGAGGAGTCAAGGAGAACTGGTAGGGATCTGACATAAGCAGTTGAGTGGAAGATGGTGCCATGCTCTCAGATTGGGATCAATGGTTGGAACAGTCATGCCTTGGACTCTGCACAGAAAGTGACTCAGGATGGTTGAGGGTAATGATGGGGGCACATATGGGGCCTAACCGAGCCAAGGGGCCAGAGAAGCCTTCCTAGTTTAGACAGCTGATGGCAAGGCCTTGACTAAATGTGGCTGAGGGTCCAGGATATGAGATTGGGCCTAGGGTTGGGATCTGGGGACACCAGGAAGTTGAGGGGGGAGGCGGCCTGGAGACTCGGAAGTGGACTTAGGGTGGCCAAGTCCTGGGTGATTCTAGCCTTGGTCGGTGGCAGACGGCTGGGCTGGGCCGGGCTGCCCTCTCCTCCACCGATAATTAATCCCGCACGGGGGCCGCGGGCGATGACAGGGCTGTCTAGCGTGCACTTAAGCATTAAATGACCAATTTCTGTCAGACTAACTTCCCCAGCCTCCCCGTCCCCTCCTCTGCCGCCCACCCCCCGCCCACACCCCCTCCCTCCGCTCCTGCACTCTGAGTTTTTCAGCAACTGATGGCTCCTGGTTCATTTCTGTGGAATTAATTGGTCCCTGAATGAATTCTGTTGACAGGGCAATTTATCATGTGTTTGGGCTGACAGTGCGGGTGTCGGGGGGTAGGGGGGTGGGGAGATGAATGGGGGGGCTGAGATGAAGGGGAGGAGGGGGTCTGGGTTGGGGTGAGTATTGACCGTAGATAGGGACCTGGGAGGTGCCAGCCCCAGGGTTTGGGGTGCCATAGAGCACCCCCAATCATAGCTGCATGCTTTGTAACACATCCTTGATCCCACAAGTTTGAGAGAAAACCCTAAATTGGAGAGGACCTCCAAACTTTATCTGACTTCTCCCCTACCCTTCAATCATCTCAAGTGGGGTGTCTTCATTGGGAGAATTCAGCACCATGCTACGTTAATCCTCTGAAGGCTAGAATGGTGCTGGGGTTCTGGGATAGAATAAGAGAGTGCGAGTGTGTGTGTGTGTGTGTGTGTGTGTGTGTGTGTGTGTGTGTGTGTGCGTGCACATGCGCATGCATGCTCATGCACTCAAGGAGCAAAGGGACTGATTAGTCTGGGGGGTAAGGGGGCTGGTCCCCAGGGAGTTGGGCGCTCAGCCGGCCTGGCTAACAGGGGCCTAAGGGACTGGCTAATTAGAGTATTGGGATGCTCTGGGCTGGGGGAGTGTTGTGGGGGGCAGGACATGTGGTTGGCCCCCAATAGCTTCTTTCTTTGTCTCCCTCCCATGTACCTTATCCTACGCCCTCAGTGGTCTCCACCATTCTCCTAGAGATCTCTGGGCAGACACTGGGGAGAGAGAGAGGGAAAGGCAGTAATGACTCCCAGGTGAGAGAGATGGCAACAAATAAATAAATCCATGCCTCCTTTCCTAGCTTAAAAAGTCCCCCATCCCCTTCCCCATCTGAATGTATCCAATCTTCTTCCACAGAGCTTTCTTGAACTCCTCCTGATCATAGAGAGTGAAGTCTACCTACCACGTATAACTGCAGAAGCTTAGAATGTCAAAGTGGGAAAGCATCCTAAAGGCCATCTGGTTTTACACAGGAGGCAAGGACAGAGACCCGAGGGGCTTGTTGAAGGTCACATGGTGATCATGGGAGCCAATTTCTGGGTTCCTGCTGCTCTTAGCTTGGAGATGCCTCTGTACACACAAGCTTTTCGTTCTGCCTAGAGGATGCATTTCCGGTCTGAGGATTCTTTAGGGAAGGGGTGGCTCTTCTATAGGCCTCTTCAACCAGGAAATTGAGGCTGAGCCTGGGCACTTGAGGATGGACAGTCACAAAGATCAGGCCATGGGAACATACTGAGATGCTGCTGGGGTTCAATCAAGTAGGGAGGCCCCACTGACGAGGATGTGGGTCAGATGCGGGAGGGGAGAGCAGTGTAATCTGGGGGCCCCGAACCCTGGGTTCTGAGAGATGGAGCCAGCCAGGGTAAGGGGAGCCCTGGATCAAGGCGATGAACTCCCTCCCTCGTGTGCTCTCCTGCTGCAGGCCGGCGACGTGCTCAGGAGACGACGTGGTCTCACAGACCACCTTCGAAATCTCCCAGGATGGTTCTTCCAAAGCTCTCTACCCTCCACAAGGCGGGATCCAGTCCTGCTCCCCTCACTCTCAGCAGATAGCAACTGTGTCTCTTGCAAGCTTTCTAGGCAGCTTCTCAGCCCTATCCCCTCACGATCAGCTTTTTCCCAGCAGAATTCTCTGATTCATCCCTACTCCTCAAGCTGCACCCCATTCTTTCAGGCCTGTTGCCATAAGCCCCTCAGTCCATCTCTCAATAGCCCCTCCTTCCCCACTCAGTCTCCACCCTCTGCCTCAGCCCCCAGGCCGGTTCACATAGCCCTTAGCTTGAAAGGACTCTCCCTCAAGCTCACTGACCGCAGCATCTCCTGGCCCTTCTTGTGCCCCCTTCCCTTCCAAACTTTTCAAAAGAATTGTTTACCCTCTGCTTCCATCTGCTTCCTCAGTTCTTAGCTACCCCTCCCCCAGCAGCCCTCCCTCCACCTTCAGAAAGCACTAGCTTCCTGGTCACCAGGTGGCCCCTATTCACCAAATCCAATGGCCTTTCCCTCAATTATACAATAACAAAAAAGCAAAGTCTAGTTTATTCATTGGACAATTATGCTTATATGCATCAAGGATATGGTAGTCTCTTTACTTTTGTTTTAATTTAACTTTTTAAAACTCAAAATTACATTTAGAAAAGCATACTCACAGAAATCTCACCCTTACATACACCCATCCACACTGGTTCCCTGCTCAGAGACAACCATTTTTATTAGATTACTGTTTATCTTTCCAGTGTTTTCATATATATATAAGCAAATGTGATAAAATCTTTATTTTTCTTCTTTCTTACAGAGTGTGTCCATTATTCAGCACTTTTCTTCTTTTACTTAAAACTCTAATCTTGTACATCTCCATGTTGGTGTCCTCGTGGGGCTAATCCTTGGTGTGGCCTCCATCATCTCCTGCCTGGACCACTGTGGTGGCCTTGTACAGGCCTCCCTGTGCCCACTGTCTCTCTTTGTATCCCACTGCTCATGTCATGGACAGAGAGTGCCTCCTAAAATGCAGGTCTATGACACCACACTCTCTTGCTCAAAAACCTTCCATGACTCTCAATGCCTACAGCAAAAAAGTCCAAGGTTCTTAACAGGACATTAGTACCCCCTAGAACTATTTAACTCAGAACTTCTGGGTTACAATTGGAAGACACTCAACACATTTGCTCAAGTGATTAAAAGGAGAAGGTGCTGGCTTAGGACTCTGGAAGTGCCAAAGTGGCCTTGCTTCAGGCCTAGCTGGCTCCAGAGGCTCGAAAGACACCAGCACAGCTCTCCTTCAGTCTGCCTCTCAGCTCTGAGTGTCCCAGCCTGACTCTGAGTGTGTCTGCACAGCGCTCTCAGGCAGGGATTCTCCACACGGTGGGGAACTGTCCCTAGAGATCCAGAGCCCTCATCATTGCAGCTCATAGCCCAAAGAAAGAAGGGATCCTCTCTTTTCCAGCCCCAATAACAAGACGTCTGAGAGGACTCTTCCTACCTTGAGGTGCTTTGAACAGGGACATGGGGGTCCCCATTGGACAGACATAGGTCTCAGGCCCACATCTATGGTCAGGAGCTCATGGGGCATTTTGACTTACAGTCCCATAAGAACTACACAGGATGGGGGAGGGACAGTTTCAAATGGAATGGGGGGTGCAGACACCTTAAAGAAGTGGGGAGCTAGTCATGGGACTGCTTGGGGCACATTGAGAGCAAACGTCTTGATGTCTTGGAAGGCTCATGCTTGATGTAAATGAAGCACAGCACGGAGGCCAGCAAGCTCAGAGCACAGTGAGCTGGGGGTGGTGATGGGTACAGGTGGACAGCCAGAACATGTAGGGCCTTATAGATCAGATTTAAGATTCTGACTTTGGCTCAGAGGGAGAAGGGGAATTACTGGGGGGCTCTGAGCAGAGAAGGAGCATGCTCTGCTCTACACTTCGGGGATCACTCTGCTGATGGGAGAATAGACTGGGGTGGGTGAGGCGAAGATGGAAACAAGAAAGCTAATTTTTTTTTTTTTTTTGCAATTCAAGATGAAGGGTCATACTGGCTTAGACCAGAATGGTACAGTGCAGATCATCAGAAATGGTCAAATTCTGTTAACTGGTTTTTTTCTCCCCCGCTTTGGCTGCACTGTGCTGCATGTGACCTTAGTTCTCTGACCAGGGATCAAACCTGAGCTCCCTGCAGTGGAAGTGGGTAGTTTTAACCACTGGACTGCCAGGGAAGTCCCTGGATCCATTTTAAAGGTAGAGCTGTCTGATTTTGCTGGTGGATCAGATAGGGGATGGGAGAGACAGGAGCAGTCAGGGAAGACTGAAAACCTCAAATACTAGTTTGAGGTTTTGGCTTGAGTGACTGGTAGGATGGAGTTGTCCTTGACTGAGATGAAGAGGACTGGAGAGGGCTTCCCTGACGGCCAGTGGTAAAAGAAATCTTCCTGCCAATGTGGGAGGCATGGATTCAATCCCTGGCTGAGGAAGATCCCACGTGCCGAGGAGCAACTAAACCCGTGGGCCATAGCTATTTACCCTGGGCTCTAGGACTCTGGAAGTGCAACTAGTGAGCCCGCATGACACATCTGAAACCCGTGAGCCCTGGAGCCCATGCTCCTCAACTGGAGAAGCCACTTTATGAGAAGCTCGAGCACCGCAACTGGAAAGTAGTCCGTGCTCTTTGCAACTAGAGAAGAGCCCGTGCAGCACTGAAGACCCAGCACAGCCAGAAATAAAATAAATAAATAAAATAAAGGACTGCAGAATCCCCCAGTCTCCACTGGGCTTTGACTATATATCATGGTCAAATGGTCTTGTTCTCTCTGTTCCTCCTAGTTTTGTGTCCTGAGAGAGTGGATTGATTGGCTTAGTTCAGTTTTGTGTATGAGTCCAATTCTAGTACAGTTGTTGGTGGATACATGGTCAGGATGGGCTGTGAGTGGGACAGCTTCCTTAAAGAAGCCATGAGTAATGGATACCATTTGGCCATTTCTACTGTCCTGACTTTCAATCACTTTTAAGTTTTATCTCTTGCCTCCTCTCCCAACCCCTTCTATCTTTCCCCAGGCAGCTGATACCCCAGCCCATTTCATCTGGTATATTTGCATGCCTCCATGCTTCCCTGGTGGCTCAGAGGTTAAAGCGTTTGCCTGCAATGCGGGAGACCTGGGTTCGATTCCTGGGTTGGGAAGATCCCCTGGAGAAGGAAATGGCACCCCACTCCAGTATTCTTGCCTGGAGAATCCCATGGGCAGAGGTGCCTGGTGGGCTACAGTCCATGGGGTCGCAAACAGTCGGACATGACTGAGCGACTTCACTTTCACTTTCATGTCTTTGCTACTGTTGTTTCCTCGACCCAGGACAATTTCTAACTGTCATATTTGGTGAACATCAGCTAGGAACTCTGTGGGAGCAGGGTGGGAACAGGGCTAGCAGAATCAGAATTAGGTGAGTTCTGAGGAGCAACAGAGCTGGGGAACAGGCCCTGTTTGTGTTTGGAACTGCATTTAGAACAGGCAAATGCTCAAGGATTGTAGAGAATGTTTTGGGCCCCTCAGGCTGATTCTAGGAGGGAATATTCCCCAGGAGGGACACAGAATAAAAGTTTTTTTTTGGTAGAGGTGGTCACTGTTGACAGCAGGCCCTCAAAACCCAATTTAGTATGAAGGAGACCAGAAAGAGAGCAGAAGGTAAGAAGTTCTGGTGGGATCCAGGTGAGAGGCGCTGGCTCCCAATCTGATGAACTGAGCAGGACACTGCTCCCATTCTGGGGCACCTGAAGGCAAAGCCAGGCATCGGGGGCCAGAGAACCACTCCACGTGATGCGTGTTGCATTGCCTGGGCCAACCCAGTGCCTGGCAACATCCAGAATCCACTTGCTTGACTTTAGGCAATAAAATCAGGAGTTCTGCCACACTGGATTTGGGTTCTGAGCAGGCTCTCTAAAGTGGGGTAAACATTTTCCAGAGGGTGCAAAATAATCCATTTAGGCATGAGAAGAGAACACTGGAATTTCTTTGTATTCCAGTCTCATCCTTTTTCTATTTTATAAGATTTTTAATATGTTAGTTGAGTTTTTTATGGAATTTGTGAGTAAGTAAATATACTTATGGGCTTCCCAGGTGGCACTAGTGGTAAAGAACCCACCTGCCAATGCAGGAGACATAAGAGACACTGGTTTGAGCCCTGGGTCGGGAAGATCCCCTGGAGGAGAGGGCATGGCAACCTACTCCAGTATTCTTGCCTGGAGAATCCCACGGACAGAGGAGCCTTGCTTACAGTCCACAAGTTCACAAACAGGCACTGCTGAAGCGACTGAGCACATATGAACAAATATATTAGGAGTACAAATTCAGAATTCTTTTTACTGCTAGGATGCATGATCAAAGTAGTTTAAAGACCATTCTTCTAAGAGACTGGTGATTAAAAGGAGCAGTAGGGGCAAGTGGAAGGTGGGGCTGTCATTTATTAATATGGGATTAGGGAGGAGACACAAATTGTGATGCAGAAGGAAGTGGATGGACTTGACTGCTTTGGGGCTGGTTGATTTGTTGGGGGCCCTGCAGCATCACGATGTGAGTAGGCTGGGAAAGACAGGCCTGCTGGAATCCTGATCGGAGGTAGGGGTCTAGGAGACAGTGTCCCCAACCAATGGGAAAGGTCACTCCTTAGCTCGTCTCCAGGTCCTGCTTGCAGCTGCCCAGCCACCCCTGGCAGCTCAGAACTTCCAGAGTATTTCAAGCGGGAGGAGGCAGAGATGGACGTTCAGCTGGGAAGGTTTCCCAGGGGTAGAGAAGGAAAGTATCCTAGGGCAGAGACCAGGTGGAGGCTGTGGCCTTTGTGGGAGGACTGCCTCAGGATGTTGCTGAAGGGATGGAGGGCAGACCCCTTCCAAGTATAACAGAAGTAGGCTCGACAGTCACTCCATCCCTTCCCTAAACAGGACAGAGAGACATAGGGACAGACACAGTCAGCCTTCACTGGACACCTGGGCACAAGAACAGTCAGGGTGTCTGAAAAAACTACCAGTTCTCTCACTTCCCTACCCCTAGACTCACACAGGAACATGCAGACCCACGCAGAACAACAGAAATGAGAGCCGGCGACCGACTGCATAATATGCGCCCTCAAGATACACCCAGACCGCTCCGATCCTAGCGGCTGCTTGCCCAGGCGGAGACTCCGCAAGATCCAGGGGGCGCGCGAGGTCGCTTGAGCCCGCAGGTTCCCCGGGGTCTCTGTGGGACTGGATGCTGTCCTGGCCAAGAAATAAATGCGCAGCGAGAAAACCGGTGGCAAGCGTTTGTCGTCTCTGGGCGGTCTGGGGATGAAAACTGCGGCTGCGCGGAGGAGGGTGGAAGGAGACAGGACCGCAAAGAATCTCCCTACCACGCAGAGAGGGTCTCCGACGGCGAGTTCTGAGAGACTGCACCCTGAGTTTGGGTGTGAGTGGAGAGGTAGAGCGACCAAAGCACTCGAAGTTATTCTGAAGTTTTGCAAAGCGAAAACTCCTTGCTCCAAGGGCGGGGTGGGGGTCGGGTGGGGGTGGGGATGAGGGCGGGGGAGGGTGGCTTCTGATGCGCCGCCGATAGGTCTGGGCTACGGGGTGGGAGAGGGGTCGCAAAGGGAATGCAGCTGAGAGGATTATTGAGGGTTTATTTGAGATCGACTAGTATGAGGGAAGGCCTGTTCCAGAGACAGGTAGAGACAAACTTGGAGCCATGGGGAGTGACATACAAAATTTTATTATTATTATTTATTAATTATTATTTATTATTATTATTTATTTGTCATGTGCACAGAAAAGAAAAGAAAAAGAATCAAAACGAACCGACGCGCTGAAGGTGGCCAAGGAGACCAGAGCCATCCGGGAAACTTTCGAGGGTTCGGCTGGGTCCTGGGTTTGGGCCCCTGTCGCGCCAGCCCTACAGGGACTGGAATGGGCCGGGCCTCGACGTTTGAACCTCGGCTCCCTCGCCGCCCCGCTTGGGCCGCTGGAGCCTGGCGGGGCACCGGCAGTTCCCTTAACTATTCTCTTTTCTCGTTTTCCTTTTCAAATAAAAAGGCTCGAAGGAGAGAGAGATCTGGGCGAGGACTCCAAGCCTTTACGGATTTGTTCAAGGATTTTTATTTTTCACTTTTATTGACTTTGTTTCTGTTATTTCGAGTCGTCACGATCCACGGGTGAGGAGACATGCAGGGCGCATCGCCGCTACCGAGAGAGCAACTACGGGGCGGGGCGGCCCGGCCGCCGGCGGCCCAGAGCCCACGGGCACGGCCGCGAGGGGCGAACCAAGGGGCTGGAGTTGCCACCTCTGGTCTAGCCTCAGGGGGCAAGGCAGCCGGGGCAGGGCTGGGGAGAGAGGCCGAGGGAAGGACAGAGACAGAGAGACAAGAGAGACGAAGACTGAGAGAGACCGAGACAGAGGCGGAGAGAAGCAGAGAGCTGGAAAGGGGAGCGATGCAGAGAGATGAGGAGGAGAGAGCGAAAACACGGAATTACAGAGAAATAGCCAACAAAACAGAGGCGAGAGGAGTCCACAGGACCATGTTCGTCATTTTGCATAGAGATTTCTTTTCTTTCGTCATTTTTTGTAACATAAAAAAAGCCCCCCCCTCCCCCAGGACGTGCTGTGCTTTAGTGGGCGTGTAGCTGTGTTCCCCCCTCCCCCCCAGCGAGCGGCGACTCTCACAGCACAGACAGCGGGGCGTTATCTACAGGCAAGGCGGGCGGGCACCTGGGACTCTACCGGGAGGGGCGGGGCGGGAGGGGCGGGGTTATATACACGTGGGTTCGCCTTCACAAGACACACACCGTCTTTCTACAAAGCAGCAGCCTGTTGGGTGTTTTTGTTTTCCTTTTTGCAAAGACCATCATATTAAATAAATGTAGAATTGACTTTTTGCGGTTCTGTTCAGTTCCTGCCAGAGGAAGAGGATGGAGGTGGGTGGAGTGGGCAGCCCCCCACCTTCCACTCCGCGCAGCTCAGACGCCAGCTCACACCCTGCTCCTACCACCGGCGGATTGAGTCTGTGTCGGGGCGGGAGGCGGGGGTCATCGGGTAACTGCCTGGGGGGACCAGTGCCGCGGCCTGCAGAAGCTGGTCCTGAGGCAGGCACGGGGGCAGACTCAGGTGAGGGCGGCGAGTTAGGGAGGAGAGATGCAGAGCGACGTGGGATCGAAAAAGGACGGGGAGGAGGAGGAGCTGTGAGGTGGGTAGACGGAAGAGACGCCAAGGTAGGGGCGAGGCGGGGGCTGAGAGTCTGGTCACTAGTAGGAGCTGCCTGGGCTCTTGAGAACTGGGCAGTTCAGGTGGAGCTGGGAAGAGCCAAGGGTCGGACTCGGTGGGTGCGGGCTGCTGGGGCCTGTGTGCCTTGGGTCCCAACCTTGGAAACGCCTGACGATCCCCAAAGCGCATCCCTGAAGCCCGGCCCCCACGCCCCCATTCCATTCCACCTGGCAGGGCACACTCAGAAGGTAGGGGGCTATCTGGCTGAAGCCGGGATTCGGACATTTTCCCGAGGTCTCGGCAGGAGGCTCTTCCTCCTTCTGCAGAAAATCGTTTTGTTCTTCATTTCCTTTGCCCAGTCCCTCCAGCGAAGCCTCCCGGCGCTCGCCGGAGCGTCCGAGGCGGGCTGCTCCCGGGCTGGGCCAGGCTGCAGTCCGCGCTGATTGTGTGTCACAGAAGCGTGTCCCCCCGCGCAGCGGCGGGCCCGGCCAGAGTCCGGCGGTGCGGCTGGTGGGCTCCGGGCCAGCTCCGGCGAGGCGGGGACGAACTGGGTCGGGCCCTCCTCGCGACGCGGCGCAGTCCAGCAGGCGGGAAGGGGCGGCGGGCGGGGTTGGGGGCGGCGGGCCCGGGCCTGAGGGTCCCGCCCGCGGCTTCACTCGTCCTGTCCCGCCTCGGACGGGATGAAGTGAAGGGCTGGAGGGGTCTTGGCAGGGGGGTTGGGTCTGGGGCGGTGGCCGGGAGGCTTCGGGTCGCGTCGATCCTCCCTCCCTCCGGGGCGGGCGGTCAGACAGGGACGATGTGGAGGCCGAAGCTGTCGGCCTGAAGCTTGATGTGGTCCCCGCGGTAACTAGTGGCGGTCATAGGCAGCGGCAGCAGCGGCAGGGGCGGAGCCCCGGGGGGCGGCACTATAATAATAAGGGGAACCTGGAAGTTAACACAGGAGAAGAATGGGCTGGGTGAGAGGACAAACAGGAGAACAAAAAAGGAAAGAAAAGCAAAGCAGAGACCTCCTCGTGCTGGGGTCTAGCAGGATCCGTGCAGGGAGGCCTTGGCTGAGCTGCGGGGCCGGCTGCCCTCAGGAGAACTGCATTCACCGGGTGGGAGAGGGACCCGATCGGTGACCGCCGCCGCCCGACTGCGGACCTCGAAGGGGGCCCAGGGTGGGGCGGCGCAGAGCCTTGCAGCCGCCGGGAACAGAGCAGAGCGGAGGGAGGGGCGAGAGGCGCGGGCTTCCTCTAGGGATCCCGTGGCCTCAGAGCTGCGCTAACGAGCCTGCCCTGCTGGGCACCCAAAGGTCCGGTGGCGGGCTGTCGAACCCGCGTCCGGAAGCCGCACGGCCGAGCTGGCGGGCTGGCGGACCGAGACGCTGAGCCGCCGGCCAGCCAGGTGGCGGTACTCACTTAGTAAGGCGGGGTTGCTGAATCTCCAAGCCTCGTTGTAGGCCGTGTACTGGGGGTGGCTGTACGGGTTGCCGGAGAACTCGCTCCCTGCGGGAGGGCGGGGGAGTGGGGATCAGACAGGCGCAAGGCCAGGGCGGACCCGACGTGCCCGGCCAGGGGCCTCCCCCGGGTCCGAGGTGCAGATGCTTCGCCAGGCGGACGGGCGGAGACAGAACAATCCACCTGGTCCGCAGGGGGAGAGCCCGTGGTGGTGGTGGTGGTGGTGGGGTGTGTGTGTCTGCAGAAGCACCGACGCGCCTCCCACAGCACCGCGGAGGTAGTTTCGGGGCGCTCCCGCGGAAGCGCACCGAGTCACCCAGGGAGGGCTTGTTCTCAGTCCAGGGGCACCTACGCCCTGCGTTGGGGACCAAAGCCTTTTTAGTGGAGACTCTGGTTCGAGGAGCCACAGCCCCACAGCGTGGAAGCGGGGGAGGATAGTGAAGACAGGCTCTCGGGACGCTTTGTCCCGGAAAGTCCTGGGAATGGCATCTCAGCACGGTGCCAATGCGAGGGGTGGGGGCTCTGCTGGGAAACACTCCTCTCCCACCTTTCCCTCTAGAGATTTGATACGTGGGCCACGCAGCTGGGGAAGGAGGCGGCGGGAGGAGGCAGGTGGACTGCCCACGGGTTCACAAGGGGTGAACGGAGGGCCCCGTGGGCTGGGAGCCGTCGGAAGCGGCTTCCCTCCCTCCGCGCGAGAAAGGCCAGGCCCCCGGGTTTCCCCCTCGCCCTTTCTCCTGTGTGATGACCCCAGACTGTTTACAGTGATCCCTAACCGCGGGTTAAGTAGAGGAGAAGGGGCCCCTCTCGGAGAGGGAGCTGGGGTGGGGGTGGGGGATGCAGCCACTGGAAAGCCTGTTTATTGACGAGGAGGGAAAGCATGCGTGCAGCAGGATAATGAGCTTCTGAGCTCAACTGTGACCAAGAGGAACTGAGCTATCTCCTTCCCCATCGCTAATGAAACAAGTGTAATTTCCTCATCAGCACTAGATTCTGTTTAACGACTCCCCCCTTGCCACCATGAGCTCTCTGCGGCTCCCCTCACCCCCATCTCCTTGCAGACTACCACCCTCCCGCCCCAGCACCCCCATCTCTCTGAGACCTCCAGTCTCTACCTGCTCTTGCCTGGGACCTTCCCGGAAGAATCTCCTTGCACCCAACACTCCTGTTCCCCTACTTTAAATCTGGGCAAGAATTCCCCTACTCACACCCTCAACTCTCTTTACCCAGTTCCTCAGCCCCCTGTTCTGCAACACCAGGCAGCAATCTCCCCCTCTGCAATCCCACTCCCCCAGCTCTGCTGACCAAGGGTTGTCCCTGAAAGGCCCATCCAGGAATGGGGCCAGTCACCGTATTGTATCCACCACCCCCGCCTTCCATGAGAGCTGAGCTTCAGGGAATGGGCACACAGAGGGTGCCCAGCAGGACAGGATGCAGGGCCAGTGACTCTCATCCTCTTTAAGACAAGAGTTTTTTGGTGTTGATGTGAATAGGAACTTCAACTCTGGCTTCAAGCCCAGCTCCCAATCTGGGGTGAGGGGTTGGGGAGAGCACAGCCTCCAGGTGTAGTTACCAGATCCTACATAGGGCCCCTTTCTCTCTGATCCACACAGCCCGAACCCAGCTCCTCTCAGAGGGGGACAGGTCAGAGCCCCAGGAGCAGTGAAGGCCCAGGGCTCCTCTGAGACGTGGGGGTGCTCTAGGTTGTCTCTCTGAAGCCAGCCTCTCTGGTTCCTGCCACAGCCTGTCTTCTGTTCTCTCCTTAGGGACTGACTGCCTTCTCTCCCTGGGGTGGGGTTGCCTCCTGGTCTTCCCAGTGGGTTGGTGTGGACCAGGGTGGCTTTGTCTGAGTGACTGACATGCCCCTGGAAATGGTTCTTGGCTCCAAGTTTCCATGGAAACCAGGGCAGGCTCTTTCGAGCAGTGTCAGCTGGCTGGGGGTGGGCTAGGGCACTGAGGGTGGAGCTGAGGCCGAGTGCTCCCCGGGCACAGGCTGGGGTGGGTGGGTACTGCAGAGGGGCCAGGACATACAGGAGACTGCACACAGGGGGTACTTCTGCAGGCTCCCTCCATGGGGTGCCCAAGAGGGAAGGTGAGGGACCCCCGCTGTGGCCTCTAGGGAGACAGAGGGCTAAAACAGCAGTAGTTTGTGGGAGAGGAGATATTGGGTCTCCCCCCACCCCCAGTCTCAGACTACAGACCATGCAGCAGTTCACCCACAGTTCAGCTACCCCCACCTAAGTCAGGCAGCTGCAGCTCGGTCACATACCAGGCACCATTCCTGCCAGGGTGGAGGTGGGGTAGCTTCCCTGGCCAGTGGGGGGCACGTGAGGGGGGTAACCAGGCAGAGTGGTGCTCGCCATGTCACGACCTGGAAAAACACAAAAGGGGAAGGGGTGAGGCCTGGAAGAGAGGGGCCTGCCTCTGCTCACACCAGGGTACTCTGTGGAAAAGAAGCATTGAGTGCAGACACGTGGGAGCAGAGCTGAATGAGAAGGTCCAGGTGAGCCCTTACGTGTATCTAGCTTGTCACCTGAATGTCCCATGATCAGCTGTGTGTATGTACCTTGCTCAGTGTAGCTCTTTGTGTGTTTCTGTGCATGTGTGTTGGAGAAGGCAATAGCAACCCATGCCAGTACTCTTGCCTGGAGAATCTCAGGGACAGGGGAGCCTGGTGGGCTGCCGTCTATGGGGTCACAGAGTCGGACGTGACTGAAGCGACTTAGCAGCAGCAGCAGCAGGAGTGCATGTATGTGTGTTTGCCTTTGCTTGTGTCTCTTTCTAGCTCAAGCCCAGTTGGAGAAGGGAGGGAGATGACCTGGCTTTACTCCTCCTTCCCAGTGAGATACTCAGTTGTATCTCTCCAGTAGGAAAAACAACCTCTATCATCTTGCTCAGCTCTTCCCTCTCTGGTGCACATGGTTATTCCCTGTCCTCTCCAAGTGAAGCTGCAGGTGCTGGGCCTGGCGGGTGTGAAGAGCAGGGGCTGGCCAGTGGGCTATTTTCCTGTTAGTGTTTTTGACATTTAAGTGATAGAAAACCATCTCTGAAGCAAATCAGGAGCTTTGAGCCAGCAGTACAAGAAGATTAGACCAAGTATCAATGAGCAAAATCTGCTTTGCCCACTAGCTGCTAGACTTCTGTCCCTGGAGGTGTCTGTTGCTAAGAGTCTGGAGAGTGGGAGGAAGGGCTTTCCTATTGTCCAGGAGTGAAGGCGAAGCATGCCAGTCGGAGGGAGATACCCATGGACCACAGACATCTCTGGAACACAGCTGTTCCTGAATGGCTTTCCTTCCTTGCAGACCCCCTCCACTGCCATAAGCAGTCACTGCCTCCTTTGCAATTTAGCATGCTCCAGTCTCTAACAATAATTTGCCCACTCCCATACTTTCATGCCCTAGAGACTCATTCATGGTCTCCTGGGTCCCAGGTCCCATCTCTCCTCTCCATATTCCCCTTAGTCTCCTCTTCAGCCAGTGCCACTCTCCCACTCCAGTGCCTCTGTCCAACCCTGGGAAGAGGTGTGGCTGGAAGAAATCACAGAACTATGCATCTCTGGCCCACTTTCTTCTCATTGATGGCACTAGACCTCATCCTCCTGATGGCTATTCCAAAGCGCTTCTCTCTCTCTCCTTGACACTCTCCCCTTAAAGTTGACCTCACCCCCAACTTCCCTGAAATGTGTGAGTTTCCTCACTGCTACCTTAACACATCTGAGTGATTCATCCTTCCTTAAATAGACAAAGACACAGGTCAGGCCTTTGCATTCCCAGCTGCCTGTGAACCTCTTCATTAGCTGTCCCACTGTAACCTCAAACCTGACAGGAAAAAAAGTGATCGTCTTCCCCACAGTCAGTTCTACTGACCCATTTGAAGACCATCAGACCAAAACCTCTGGAGCTGTTCTTGACATAGCTCCCACCCCCTCGCCATATGAAGTCAGTCACTAAGTGCCATCAGTTTTCCTTAGCAATGTCTATTACATCCATCCTGTTTCCATTCCCTGCATTTGTGTTCCCTGCCTCCACATTCTTCTTCAGTCCATCCCACGTGTGGCTGCTTGGTTAGCCCTCATGAAACATTGCTTTCATCACATCACTTCCCTTGCAAAACCACTGCAGATTCTCTGTAGTCTATAGTTGGAGCGTCTCTCTGGCAGTCTAAAGCCTACCAGGCTTTCAAAGCCTCTCTGGTACTCTTCCCACTCAGCTCTCTCAGCTCTGATTCTCACCCCTCCTGGTTTCGTTTGACTGCTATCACTGGCTTGGGTGCTGCGAAATCTCTGCTTTTGCCATGTTATTTTCTTCTTACTATCATTTCCCTCTCCTTCCAGCTCAAGCCTTAAAACCCCTACTGTTCTACCTATCAGAGAAGTTTTCTCTCTTCTGAACTTTTCTATAATTTCTGTCCTCCATGTTTTACCAGTCACTATAGTTCACAAAGCATCAGCCCTATTGTTTGCTTCCTCAAACAGATCATAATGAAACCCTGTCTTCTGCTCTATCTTGCAGTTGAAAATATGGTAGATGCTCAATAAAAATTTACTGATTAATTCTCTACCAGTCTATTGGATTTAATAGACTTAATTAATGGACTTAATTCCAGGTGGGTTATATTGTTTTCTGTTTCATATACGTTGGTGTCCTTTGGACAGGAAAAGCTGAGCAAAATGTAAATTTTAAATCTGCTTTTTCTGTACAAATAGTTTAAATAATGGATTATGAATTTTTATAAGATGATGAAAGATTTATGTAGGATGATGAAAATGAGAGACTCATATGTTGTGAGTCAGCTTTATCATGCCATGGAATGACAGGCTTTCTACCTATCTAACATAGCTAATCTCTTACATTTCAAAACTGAAGAGTAGGACTGTCAAACAGAGATCACTTTGGACTCCCAGAGAGATAGAAGAATCTATATTTGCTTTGTTGTGGGTTTTCTTTCATTGACTTCTATTGTCAACTAAATGTATGACCCTCCTTGACTGTCTCTCAGTGGAGAGGACCAGAAGTAGACAAGTCAGCAACATCTATCAATTCCTAGGGAGATTAGTGATATGGCATTTTGTGGTCAAAAGAGTCCCAAGATAGAGGAGAGTTAGGGAGGATGTAGAGGCTTTTGTGGCTCAGATGGTAAAAGCATCTGCCTACAATGCAGGAGACCCGGGGTTCAATCCCTGAGTCGGGAAGATCCCCTGGAGAAGGAAATGGCAACCTGCTCCAGTACTCTTGCCTGGAAAAACTCCATTGACGGAGGAGCCTGCTAGGCTACAGTTCATGAGGTCGCAAAGAGGCAGAGAGGACTGAGCGACTTCACGTTCACTTTCAGAGGTTTTGAATTACAAGAATATGGAAGACCAGTTCTTGGTCTTCCAACCCTAATGGCCACAAAACAGCCAGGAAAAGGATGCTTCTTCTCAATAAACAGGAATTTAAATGCATTTGAAATTTGATTTTCAGCTGCATGGTTCTCACAGCTTGTTACACACAAATTCCTTGTACTCTAAGGTTGTGTCACACAATACCTTACCTAGCTTCAGGAGAGAAGAGGAAATGTGGGATAACCAGAAAGGTGTTTCCAGCTACCTGGAGGCACCTCTATGCAATGTTTATTTCCACTGGATTTTTCTCTTGCAAATGATCCAGCTTCCAGCCACAGAACTGTTGATTGAGAGACACATTTCTAAATACTATTTTTAAAAAACTGAATCTGGGAAGTGCTATTCAAATATTTTCGAAGTGTGAGATAAGAGACCCACGATGAGGAAAAAGCATAGAAAGCTTCCTGATGTTCTGCACACAGCTGTGCTTCTCCTCTCCTGGATTCTGTAACATCAGTATCACCACCAAGAAGTGCCTGTTCAGGACCCCTGAGCCAACAAAGGTATAAGCCACTGCATACAAAGTACTCTCAATGGCTTCATTAGCACACAGGTGACACCTGAAGAGCAGGAGCAAATTGACCAAACTCTTGCCAGAGCCATATATCCTTCTGGAACACCACTGTCAATAATGGAAAACACATACTGCAGGAAGTTTTCAAATTACTAAGACCATCATACCGTTTGCCCAGCAGCATTCTGTGAGCAAGCTTCTTTCAGTGAGTGAATATGAATGGGTAATGGAATCTGTGCAAGGAAGAATCAGCAGAGGACGGGGCCTTGCATTACTACAGATGAATGGACAAGCGGGAGTGGAGACGGACTCTAAAACGGTATGACAGCATAACCACCTTCTTCAAACAAACAGGCGGAAGTGCAGAAAGAGGAGGAAACAGCTTCCGAGAAGAATACGTGGCTATAAAATATGTATTATTTGACAGACTTAGGAAGCAGTCAAGCATTTGCTTTGCTCTCTGATGATGCCACGGACATGAAAGCAGTGCTAAGCATCACACATGAATAAACCCCCACATATTATAAGAGGATGGGCATTTCTCTTTGGATAATTGTTTCCTAAGATGACAAAGTTTTAAAGATGGAAGAGCCTTTGAGATGTTGGGTCTCACTTCCTTGTTTTAAAGTTAAGAAAATGGGGGCACAGAGAAGCATTGTGACTTTCCTATTGCTGCAGAGCTGGTAAATGACAAAGCGTGAAGCTCTGTCTGTACCACACTGCCTTTCAATGATAACATGAAGCCAGATCCTCCTCAAATGCACCAAAGAAAAGGAAAAAGAAGTCCTCTGACAAGCAGAATCTCATATTGTCACCACTGTTATTAGGATAAGGCAAGAAAAACAGGACACAAAGAACAAAATATTGACACTGAAAGTCTGCAGTAAAACTCCATGGGGTTGGGTATTAATCTCCTTTGAGAGTTTTCTGAAAAACAAAGAAGCTCTTCCAGAAACAGGAGTAGTTGAGAATCTAAAGTACCCAGAAGTGTTAGAAGCACTGTACTTGATGAGGATGTCTTCTCAGTTCAACTGCAGAAGTCCCTGAAGATTCTAAAGCCAATTTCTACAGCAATCACTACATCTGAATCAGACAGTGCACTTTTGTCAGACACTCCTTACCAAATGGGCCAGATCAAATCAACTGTTTGGGAGAAACTAACTGCAGTTCCTCTTACAAGTACAGAGAAAAGCAAAGTGAGGCTTTATTAAGAAAATTTCAGTCCCTGGTTAATTTATGCTACGTTGTCAGCTCTAAGATCCAAGGGCAGAGCTGTGTCTCTACTTGCACCTAGACTAGCTAGCATTCACTGAGCACCTACTAATTATGCTAGGCATTGTCCTAAATATTTTCTATTTTAATCCCAATATTAACCTATGGTGTTGATCTGGTTTTTTAAATCCACATTTTATAGATGAGAAACTGAACCTCAGAGGGGATAAGTATTGTGTTCAAGATTTCACAGCTCATAGATGACAGAACCTGGACTACAGAACAAGCAGTATCCTTGGAAATGGGTTCTAGGATGACATTCTCAACTACTGTAGACCCAGAAAATAGGTATTTGGTCCAGGAAAGTAATCTGGGATTATGCTAAGCAAATCCTTCCTACAATAGAACATTGCATCACTTCTTGTTTCTTGCATATTTCAAGTTCTTCCATTTTCTACAGCAAGTGTTTTAAACTGGGGATCACCGATCCTGTAGGGTATCACTGATGTGCTTTAGGGAGGCCATATAAAGCTATATATAAGATGTCACAGCTATACTTATGCCATATTTAGATGGCTTTTTATCATGTTCTCAAAAGTATTCATGACTCAAAGATTAGTAGGCAGTGTTTATTAAAAAAAAAAGACCAAAGACACTGGTTAGTAAGAAAGACACTGGTTTGTTTGAAACTATTTGAATGGTAGCGATAAACCAGATCATACAAAGAACAGTAGAATAACATGTGAAGAGACAGGAAGGCTTATCTCAAGTAAGACAAATGTCAGCATCCAGAAGACCAAGGAAATAATAAAAAGGAAGCCACCAAAGCAGCACAGATGCTTCCATTTAGTGATGGCAAGACAACAAGACTTATTAGACACAGATTTATACAGTGAAAGTTATATTCAATGAGCTTAGAGATGCCTTCCCTCAGCATCTTTCTCTGAAAATGAGCACTTTTGCTATCCACTTGACACTACGGAGGACCCTAAGGGGAGAAAACATAACTCTTGTTTTACTATCCTAACCTCAAGTTTTGTCTGCTTCTCATATGGTAGTGAAAATGAAGACATTAGATTGCTTCAAGGTTGGCAGTCTGTGCCTGCGTTCGACACAAGCGTTTATAATACTTTCAAGAATACACAGTTATTAAATTTGTAATTACTGTCTAAATATACTGTACATTTACATTTACTGCATCAATTATGATCACTTTAGGACCAATCCCAGTTATATAGAACACACCAAAGCAACAACTTTAAATCTGTAAAATATGTTTTAATAGGAGAGGGGAAGAAATTTCTACCTATTTCATTTTGTTCTTGATTTCCCAGGTTTCCAGATTCTCCAGAAGGTTTCTCCTGGGGGTCAGAGGTGCCTGTGTGAGGGCACCCAGCCCCAGGCTCTGCCTTGGCCCCGTAGCTCCTCATCCGGAGGTTGGCCTGCCCTGGGCTCCAGCAGAGGGGGCTGTTTCTGCAGCTCAGGGCGGTTGCTCTCCCAGCCAATCTGGCTTCCCACCCACAGCTGGACCTCTGTTCCCTGGGGTGTCCTGGGCAGAGATGCCACTCACAGCTATGTAGGGAGAATGAGGCCTGCACCTTGACAGCCAACCTGCTGGACACAGTCAGTCGTGCTGTTACTGCCCTTCTTCCAGCACACAGCCCCTGACTGGGCCACGCTAGCCTGCTGGCCCAGGGCCCCACAAGAGGTGCTCCTATAGCTCATCTGGACCATGGATGGAGCTGCAGCCTTAGGGTCCTGGGAGGACAGGGAGTGCGGGCAAGAATCGCATTCTCAAAGGACTGAAAGGGAAATTCACTATCCTCTAGTCTAAGTCCCTCATTCTACAGAGGAGGAAAGTGAGGCTCAGAGAGAGGGGACAACTTCCCTGTCCTCTCCTCCTTCACTTCCCCAGGCTACTACCTTCTCTGGCTCCACTAGCAAGTCGCAAGTGAAGAATGGAGTCTTTAGGCGCTGGCACTCTGGAGGCTGGGCCTAGGCTCGCTGATGGGCTCTCGGCCCCTCGTGCTGGGTGGGCAGAGGTTAAGCCTGTTTGCAGTCTCTCGATGCTCCAGGTCTCCCAGTTCCTCTCTGGCTTTATTTTGTTCTCTGAGAGCGCTGAATTGTCAGCTCTAATCCTTCCTGAAAGCACAGTGTTTTTCAGGCACTCTGTGTAAGTGAGACCCTAATCCCAAGGAAAACGGCCACTTAAGCTGCCAGAGCATTAGGCTGCTCTCTGAGCCTACTGCAAGATTTCCTCCCTCCCCAGCGGCTCCCGCACTCCACCGACTGGAGGAGGAGAGGGGAGGATTTCAGGCTGAAGGTGTGCAAAGCCTTCTCCGAAGTAACAACAGTGGCAGGGCTTGCCTCCCAAAGCTCAGGGCTGAAAAGGTGCTGGTTTGTTTGTCCCGAGGTTACAGCTCAGAACCTGGGAAGGAAGGGTTCTGATTACCCTGGGGTGGGGACCTACCTGTCACCTTGTTGGGGTGACTGGCTCTATAGGGGAAATGGCCTCTTACTTAGGTGACTCCGAGACCACCAGGGACATTTCTGAGTCCTTGGTGCCAATACATACCTATAACATTCACTGGGACACCACTATTTAGGGTTTCTGGTCCTTCAGGAAAGGCTGGGTTGACTGACTTCACTTTTACTTAGCCAACCTTTTCTTCTTAGTACCGAATAATGGAATAAATAGGTTTAGTGCTGGGGGGTCCCTCTTCCCACCTTTGGAGAACTCTCCTTTGGGACACTTCAAGCGTCTCTAAATATCTACAGCAGCAGAAAGGTTCCCTATAACCCAGCTAACCATGAAAACAGTGTTTTTTCTCTCTCTCTTTGTTTGGCTAGGTCATGCAGCATACAGAAGGACCCTAGTTTCCTGACCAGAGCCCAAACTCTCGCCCCCTGCACTAGAAGCATGGGGTCTTAAACCACTGGACCACCCAGAAGGTCCCAGGGAAGTTTTCTACTAGGCAACACTTTTTTCTTTTTTTTGTAGTTGGCTACTACGTGCGTTTGAAATAAAGATTGTTGCTTCCTCAAAAATATTTTGATTTAGATTCAAACTGTCCTCTCTCCTTGATCTCTAAATAAATCAGTGAGACCATGCTGTGGAGGGCCAAATACAGTCCATTTGGCATGCTCAGCCTTTGGGTCTCATGGATGGAAGGAGGAGATGAAGGGACGAGTCAAGAGGAGAAGTCCAAGGTAATGGGCCAAATTTGAGCTCAACTTAGAAGCCCATAGAAATACATCTTTGCTAAGATGCCAGAGAGCCCTTTATAACTTCTTCCTCTTCCCCATGCCTCCCTTCCCTCAGTGGCTCCATTAGCAGCCCTGGGTGCTTTTGTCCAAGGCACCCTGCTGGAGAGGGCAGCCCATCACTGCTGGGATAGCTGGTGAGCACAGTCATGGGTGTAGAATTGGGGCTGGAGATTAGGGTGGTATAGCTTTTATTGTGTTCAAATTTGACCTGACTCTCTCAGTCCTAGAGTAAATTAATGACTTTTATTTAAAATATCTTTTCCCTCTAGAGGTGGACTGGATGAAGGAGGAAGGGAAGGAGCCCTGATCCAATGACTCCCTAGGCTGCAGACCCACAGCACCCACGTTATCTGTCAATGTCTCATTGCTATGGAAATGCCCCCATAATTAAATCAGAGTTGATGTCTGGGGGCTGGTGGTCCTTGGGGATGTGTCTGGAGGCCTCAGGGATGTTTGGAGGAGGCTAGCCTCTTATCAGTGGGCCTTCTCAGCTGAGGAGAAGCCCTCTTGGCTTCATCCAGCCGCCATAGCAGTGGGCTCTATGACATGCTATGTGTCTGAAGTTGCCCTAGCCCTCTCCTTTCAAGGTTGGAGAGAAACTCTGATGTCTGTGCCCTAAATTCCTCTAGCTAATCAGGGGCTTTGAGCTGACAGACAAGGCTAGGAGACTCCCAGCCTCCTTCAGAAACATTTCTCAGCCTTTATTGCCCTCTCCTCCCCCAAGGGGCTGGCCAAGGGCTAAGCTGTTTGTTTTATGGAGGGAAATGCAGTCGCATTGGAAGGGGGTTGTTAACTACAGGAAAGAGGCATTTCCTAGAGGTCCTCAGGACTCCTGGAGCAAGAGGAGGGTTTCCCAGGGTCCACACCTCTATCTGCTAAAAGGCCACTTTTGCTCACCATCCCAGCTGTGGGTAAGGAGGCTGAACTTCTAACAGTCTGCAACCTTTTCTCAGAAGCTGAGCCCACACAACTCTCTCTAGGCCCCAGGGGCCAGCCCCTGATTTTCTTTGAACTTTGCCTTACTGGTTTCCTCCACCTCTGCTCAGATTTACCAGCTTCCAGAAGAACCCCATCTTCTGCTCCCTCCCCTGCCGTGGTGGTATTTCCTGCTTAGGCAGCATCCACATCTCCTCCCAGATCTCAGCTACAGGTTCCTGCAGAGCTGCAGTCTCTAGGCATCAAGAGAAATTTCCCTGAGCTCTTGAATAAAACCAGCTTATCCCCACCAGGATGGGGAAGCTAACAAGGCTTTTTAGAAATTTCCCCATAAGGAGGAATGGACCGTCCCTGCTACAGCTGTCCAACGTTCAGACATTTTTCCGAAAGGGAAGATTCTCTGCTGAGACTTAGCAGTATGGGAGCTTGGATAAGAAGGCGACAGGCTCTACTTTCAGGGGTGCCTGGGGGTCCTCTCTTTCCATGCCCCCGAGTCCCCAGAGAACACGATCTAGGTGTCTTCTCTGCCTTTTTAAGGTCACTATTACCTGCCTAGTTGCTGAGCAGTGGTGAGGAAGGGGATGTGAGATCAAGATCTGTGATTAACACAAAACATACTTTTAGATGGAGGAATAAATGACAACCCACTCCAGTATTCTTGCCTGGAGAATCCCCATGGACAGAGGAGCCTGGCGGGCTGCAGTCCATGGGGTCGCAAGAGTTGGACACAACTGAGTTACTAAGCACACCCACCCATACTTTTAGAAATAATTTTTAGAATTTTAAACACGCTTACTATATAGCTGCTTTTGGATTGTTCTGGATTGTTATTATCTCTAATTCTTGGGGGGTATTAATTGTTCTGCTTATTGCTTCTACTAACTCTCCCTCATAATAGTCTGTATATTCATATGAGGTCTGTTATTTGTTGTAGCGAGCTCATCTTTAGTGGTGGACTTGTTTCTGTGGGAGTCCCATGTCCTCTGGATTGTACAATGTCTCTGCAAAGAAGATTTGCCCTTGTCCTGCTGGGGTTTCTGAGTGGGTTACTATCCTGGACAAACTTGTATGTAAGTTCTTAGCTGGGAGTTCCTGCCACATCCCCATGGTGTAAATTTGGACTCCGGGTTAGGCTTGGGGTCTCCACTTCTTGTAGAGACATTACTTTGCCCTCACTTGTTTCCATGGGCCCTGGGATGACTCTGTGGTTTCCCTTTCATAGACAGTGTTGTCCTGCTTTGTTCCTGATTTATTCAGGGGAATACTCAGTTCTAGCTGCTGCTTCTCTGGGACCCAAGATCATGTTTTCTGCCTGGTGTGTTACAACCCCAGCCTCCTCCAGTTAGGGTCTGCCTCCAGTGTGGCCTCTCACACTTTGCTCTGGGTTTGAATCTCCCTCTGTTTCTGATACCAGAGGGTGAGGTTTGGTTGTGTATTAGCAACTCTCATTGTTATTTATCCAGCTGTGTTTTGGTGAGTTTAGCCTGCCTTGTTTCTGGACGTCTATCTCATTCATCTGTTACCTCCTGGGACTTAAAAGAGGGTGGGGAGAACTTTACTTGCATAAAGCCCCCTAGTGCTGAGCAGTGAGCCTCCCCAGAGGCTGTGAAGCTCACTCACTCAGGGCAGCAGCTCTGGGCCCAGTGTATCCCTCGGGTTATAGAGTGAGCATGGAGAACCGCTGCACAAGCCCTGACTCCCCCACACCACCTTGCTCCACTGGCGCTCCCGTGCAGGGAACCTGCTCTCATTATCAGGGTGGATCTTCACCCGGCAAAGGGACTCTCTAAATGCTCAGAAGCATCTCCAAGTGACTTTGGGAATCCTGAAACTAGTATTCATCTTACTCTCGCAGATCAACATCACTGCCAAGGTCCCTTCACACTCTTCTGCAGCTGCAGACCTGGCCAGGCACACAAGAGGAGTCACAGTGAGGAGGGCATGGGAAAGAGAGGCTCTTTTCTACCAGCGATGGGAGACTTGGAGGCATCAGCACACAGTCAGAACCAGAGTCCCTACTGAAAAGGCCCTGACTCAAAGGCCCTTGGGACCACTGAGGGGTTGATGGCAGCCCTGCTCTGAGGTCCTTTGAAAGGGTAAGAAGGTGGTAGAGGGTTGCCACAGCCAGGCAACCTGAGGAAGCCTGGGGCTAGAGTGCCTCCCACCCACTCTCTCATCCTGTTGGCCCCCTTTTCCTTATCACTTAGGAGAGACTCGGCTCTGTTCCAGACCAGCAGCCTAGAGCAGTGGGCTGGAGAGAAGAGATGCTGCTGAGCTGGAGCGGCCCAGCGGCGGAAGGGAAAGTGGGTGATAAATTTAAATAACCAGCTTGACTTGGCAGCTTGCTGAGTTGTGATGCAGTGAAATTAAAATCTCGGCAGAACTTGCAAACACTACCCAGAAAAATCCGTCTCCCTCTCTGGTTCCATGATGGAAGGTGGGGAGGGGAGGCATTTGGGCCAAGCCCCAGCCTCCAGCAGCCACCCTTGCTTGCAATGTGATTAGCTGTGTCCTGGCCCACTGGGCTCCACTCTCCCCTCCAAACAATAGTCCAGGTTCCTCTTGCTTCTCAGTCCTGACCTTGTGGAACAGCTGCATCAAGTGGCTGGTGAAGTTTGAAATCAGCCTCTAGTGCCAGGAGGTGGCAGGAATATCAATAAGGTTGGCTTGTCGGGTTGGGCTAGGGCTTCCTGAGCTGTTTCCTTAGGACTCACTTGCAGAGGTTTACAGCCTCAGCTGCCTGTCCCCTGGGAGGAAGAGGAGCTGGGGATTTAGTTTAGGATATGGGAGGTGAAGAGGGCTCCTCAAACACCTGAGCACATTCAAGCCAGACTGTGGCCACAGGATGCCCTCTCTCACCCAGAGCACACACCTGGCCAGAATCACCTGCTGGAAAGCTCCAGCCCTTTCCGCCCCCACCAAAGCCCTTCATACTCTCCAACCAAATAAAATCATAAAGAATCTTAGGGAGGAATTTTTTCAAATACACCAAAAGCCATTCCTGTATCCAAGCTGTGCTTGGAACCCAGTTCTAGATACCAACATCCTTCTAGAAAACTCACCTGAAATCTACCTCTCTGATGTCCGCTCTCTTTACATCACTGCTCACTACTACCTACAAACTCCTGGCCTAAAGGCCAACCTGGTGGACCCAACTCCTGAGATGGTCCAGGAAACCTCTGGGCACTGCCCTGTTTCTCACCTTGACAGTACCTCCAGCAAATTCTGTTCGTCCCCATAATAAACACATCATGAATCATTCATCTTTAATAGATTATGCAAATTAGGAGGACATAAAATCAACAAAGATCAATAACTGCAGCCATTTAATTGCCAGCAAAAACATTTTAAGAATGAGCATAATCTGTAGCCCTTTCTTGGGTAATGGCACCATTAATCCAAACCTTGGATCTTGGCCTAAGTGTAGAAAAATCATTCCCTGCCCCTTACCTCCTCCCATCGCCCCTCCCCCACTTCTCTACACACTTCTCTCTTTTTGGTAATTTCCAGTTTCTGAGCGAGTTTCCCCGTCATTACCACTGGTGAACAGCTCCGAATGTTAATGGTTCTGCTTTTGTTACTCCTCGCTTGATTGAAATGTCGCATACAGATTGAGATGTTAGTGCTAACTTGCCACCTGGGAATGTCAAGCTGGGTCTGAAATGAACTTTTCTCACACTTGGATCCAGATGGATCAGCCGGAGATGTTCCCAGGCTGAGCTGGGACCGTTCCAGGGCCATGGGGGGGAGGGGGGCGGGGGGATGCTCAAGGTGGAGGCACTTTTCTGCACCAGCCTGAGTTCTGCTGTAGGAACCCTGCCCCAGAGAGCCTTCTCTCCACTCCAGGAAGCCTCTACCTTCTGGATGGTGGCCCTGGGCCCAGGGAAGCATAGCTGGGGTTAGAGAAGGCTCCTGGGCTCTGATTTGCTGCTGCCTTAGGGTGGGCCACCTTTGAGAAGTGGCCACTCTAACTCTCAGCAGATCAGAAGAAACGTGACCCATCCTAGGCCATCACTCTTCCTTGGGTTGGAACGCCCACAGCTCAGAGAGCTTCTGTACTGGATGATGGACTGTCTCCTGCTGAGGGCCAGTGGGTCCTGTGCTGTGTCCTGACCCAGATTTTGGTTGTCACGCCCAAAAGCCTGTCCAGAGCTCAACTCTCTCCAGGCCAGGAACAGTGGGACTGGGACACCCCTTAGGGAGAATATGGAACAGCAAGCAACAGGGATCTCCCAAGCCCCCAGGTGGAGGATGGTGGCCGCTTGCAGCCTGTCTCAGACCTGAGGCGCGTTCAGAACAGCTCCAAGTTGGAACCTGTCCTCCAGTGGGGCCAAGCCCGCTCCCTATCTCTGCTGCTGGCTGCTTACAGCGGGGCTGCCAGGTCCCCATGCCACCTCCGCTCGCCTTGCTCGGCAAGTGATGCCTCAGCGTCTCCCAATCCCCACCGAGACCCTTCTCAGTCATTCTCTCTCCCAAGGAGCAAACGGCACATTGGCTTTATTGTCTCCAGAATAATTAGGTGAATTTTAATAACACCTCGATGTGTGTCTCTCCCACTTGGGCACTTTCCTGGCCCGGAAACCCTTTTCTGCAGTGCCAGCCCGCAGCTCGGAGGCCAGGAGTGTCATCAGCTGGGCCCTCCACTGCGCCGCACCTCAGCCTTCTTCCCCTCTAGCTGCCTCTGCTGCTCTTCATCCACCTGGATTAGGTGCCCTGCCCCCTGCATGGAGGGACGGGACCCTGTCTGGCCTTGAAACCAAGCCTTGGTCTCAGTGATGTCTCTGAGAAGCTGGAGAAGGGCTGAACTAATTGAGCTTATCTATTACCACAGAACCGGATGCCATGCCCTGAAGCCCAAAGCCACAATTTTGGCACTCCCGGGCCGCCCAGAGGAGAGGGACACAGGTCCTCCAGGAGACTTGGGGACACGGGAGTGTGGAGGCTCAACACTGAATGGGCACTCAGGCTCCATTCTTGCTGGTCTAGCTTATTTACCCTCCTTCTCCCATGCACATCCTAGCGAGAGGCTCATAATTCTCACCACCTTGGTAGAGGCAAGGAAAAAAGGCACAGAAAGAGGCAAAAGGATGGGCAGAGCCAGCTCTAACCCCTCCTGGCTTTGACCTCTCCAGGCTGCAGCACACAGAGAGCCTGCCCATGGTGTTTTCTCCCACATCTGTACACATCTGTTGAGGAAGTGCCCTGGCTTTTGGAGACTCGCTCTTTCTACAGAGATCATGGCAGGGAGCCCACTTGTCACACTGGGCCCCAGATGGCATAGGCTGAGGCGCCCCCACTGAAAGCAGTTTCCCCACCCTCCTGGAAGCCCCCTTACCGGTCACAACAGGGTATGTCTGCGTGCCTGACACGTTGCTGCCCAGCTCGGGGTTGGTGGATGCAGATAGACTCGACTTGACTTCATCAAGCCCAGGGGTCAGGGCTGGGAGGGAGTACTCATTCCCCTGGGAGGAGAGAGAAAAGAGACAGCTCGCTATTGACGCACACATGCGGAGAGAGGCCTCGGTGTGCAGATGGGGAGGAGGGACGGGGAGCCCTCCCAGATGGGGTGGAAGGAGCTGGCCAGGCAGAGGGCGGGGAGGGTGGGAGGGGTGGGCTCAAGGGATGATGCAGAGTTGTGTGTGGGGGGGAGGCAGACCTGACTCTGGGAAGTTGAGGGGCAGCCCATCCATTCTTGGTGGGTATCCAAGCACCCTTGACCTCTCTGTAGCCTCTCCTGCTTAAGAAGCCCCCAAGGGCGAGGGGTAGCAGTGGGAAACCCCCTGGTAAGAGGCCAGGGCTATTTTCAGGTGCCTGAGGGTAGGGCATCTCAGGGAGGGGAGATGAACCCTGATGTGATGGCAGAGGCAGGAGCTGGGGGGAAGGGCCTAGTGGGGCCTCCAGCCTGGCACTGCTGAGTCGCTGATCGGGTGCTGGCGCCCCTTTTTAAAAAACAAACAAAGACAGCCTCACGGGCCCCTCACTCTCTGCCTGTGCACTGGGGTATGAAATTGGGGAGGGGGAGAGTCCACATGGCTAACAGAAGGGTGGGAGGGGGCCAGTCATTGACTCTGAAAGGGTGTCCTGCCTGAAACACTCCGGTAATTGCCTTTTTATTGCAGCTACCGCCAAGCCAGACCCCAGAGCTGGGCCGACCAGGAGCCCGCACAAAGCAGGAAAAGTTGCTCTGATTAATATTACGTTAAATTAAAACTGATTTTCTGCGCTTTCGGGTCCGTTTTTTTCTCTTCCGCTTCCTGGCCCCCCCCAGAGGACCCCCTCCCCTCCTTGGCTGGACAGGATTGCCTCGTCATTTCCAATTCCTTCTCGTATTGATCTTCCTGTAGAAATCAGTTTTGTAATTAGCTGCAAATTAGGCCTTCTACTGGGGGTGAAGCTGCCCCCTGATTTATCACCAGAGTAATTCGCTGTGATCGGAGAGAAATTAAAATGAACTCAATTAGGCTTCGGATTTGCTTTATGGGCCCTGCTCCGAGTTTCAGGGGGAAAAATGACTGTGCTGGTGTTTAATAGTCTAATGAAAGTAAATAAAGGTTATTCATTGTAATACAGCCGGGGACTCGGGGAGGGTGCACCAAGCCGCCCGCCTCGGCCGGCTCCTCCTTTGTTGGTTTATGGCTCAGGGCACCTTAAAAAGACTTTTGATTTTTGTTTTATGAAGACAAACAGCTTATGGGATAAAAGGACGGGCGGGGAGAAAGGCGAATGGCTGAGAGCTGTTGGAGTCCCAAGTAGAACTGTGCTGTGCAGAGTCTGTGGGGCTGTGCGTGTGCATTGCGTGAGGGTGTGTGCTGAGTGTGCAAACATGGCAGGCTGTGTTGTGCTCGCTGTGGGCCTGGCCCGGGCCATAGTGTGGGGAGAATGTGTGTGTGCTCCCGTGTCGGAGCATGTACTCGCGGCAGGGGGCGGGGGGCTATCCTATCTTCTGGGTGAAAGCGGGCAAGGAGGGGTGCTGACTTGGTGATCTTGGGGAGGGCACAGCAACTGGCTGATGGGCCGTGGGGGAAGGGGTGGGGAGGGAGCAGGTGGGTGGTGGATCGTCTGTGAACACATGCACACGGGTAAATGTCAGGAGTTAGGAGATGTGTTTTGTGTATTGTGCTGGGGTGTTCTGGGGTGTTCTGGGTTGTTCTGCATCTGTGGGAAGTACTGGGTCTGAGGGGTGGGCTGTCAGCCTGTCTGGGGTCATGATGGACAGCCGGGTGAGGGAGTAGGAGGCAGGCACTGGGCTCTCTTCCTGACACCTCCTGGGGCAAGAATAGCATCCAGGCTTCCTCAGACTTTCTGTAGGACTCTAGGGGCATTTAGGCAAGGGGTGTTCCTGAACCCCTATGCCAGGAGCAGGGCTGGAATGCAGGGCTGGAAGCGACCTGTCAGGTTTTCTGTCTAGAGACAGGGAACCTGAGGATGGGGCTGAAACTGAGAGGGGGTAAGACTCGCCTACGGCGATGCTTGCACCCAGAACTCCCGCCTTCTAACTGCCACATACCATGATGATTTTCCCAGCTTTGTCATAATGTCCTCGTGTGAGGGTGCTTACAGGGCGCACACACGGCACACCTACAGGCAGCACATGTGATGCTGGGTGTGCACCTGGCCGACCTGCGAGCATGCTCCAGAAGCCTTGCTCTGCCCAGTCCCTCTCTCTTCTCCAAATGGAGAGCTCCTTCCTCACCTGCTCTGATTTGATGTGCTCTGATGCCTGGAAGACGTCAGGGTAGGAAGGACGCTCAAAGACCCGATCCAAAGCTTCCAGCTGCTGCTGGGTAAAGGTGTCGGCCCGCAAGTGCTTCCGCAAACTGTCCACGCCACTCTGGGAGTCTCCATTGGGGACTGAGCCCTCGGACACATCTGGAGGACACAGGGACACTCGGGGCGTGAGCGCAGGTGAGCAGAGGCACAGAGCAAAGCAGTGGGCAAAGGGGTGGGCACTTGGCTGGGCCCCCGGGGCTCTGCACCGCTTCTAGGACTCCTATGCCCAGTTTTGAGGCTTGAGGGGCTGACCCAGGGGCTGGCCATGCGTCAGAGTCCTGACTGAGGGAGCCAGCGCCCCAGAACAACCTGGGAAGACAAAGGGAAGTTGTCACAGCTGGGGGTGGGGGTGGGAAGGACTAGGCAGAGGTGGGGGAGCCAGAGGGGCTCCTGGGCACTGTCTCCTCAGGACCTGTCTCCCCTAAACCCCTCCTGTGCCTCAGCCCTTGGTCAGCCTGGGAGGAGGAGCTGGTTGTCTCAGGCCAGCATTACTGAGCCTGTGGAGAATTGAACTTGGCTCTGAGATGAATTTCAGTTCCACTGACTCCAAGGGTGGAAAATCATCAAATCTCCGAGGCTGAGTGTAACACAGAGACTGGGTGAAGTAATTAACTTCACCACCGAGGGAGGAGGGACTCGGGGCCCAGCAGAGGCGCTCTTCTTACGTTGGGCCAGGCCTGAGACTGGAGCAGGAGGAAGGCAGGTGGCAGGGAGCCAGGAAATGCGACTCAGGCAGAGACTGAAGCCCGGGTCCTTGCAGATGCTGCTGTGCTCTGAAAACCCCCTCTCAGCTTCTGTCCTTGACCTGGGCTCTGGCTAAACTCTGTCAGAGGCCTGCTCCTTGGCCATTTGGTTCCTCCTGCCATCTCCACAGAGAGCTGAGACCCACCCCAGGTCTGAAATACCAGGACAGCACCACAGAGCGCCCACTCCCGGCGCCTCCCACCACTCGGCTACCCCTGCCTCCCTGGCCCTGCCCTCTCCATCTGACCCACGGGGGTTTTCAGAGTGCACAGTGGGCCAAGCACCTGCTCTGCCCGCATTCCCCGAACCCCTGCCCCGCCACTCCCCGGGCCCAAAGCTGGGTCCTTGCAGCCACCGCTTGGCCTCTCCTTTGCTTCCCTCACCCTGAAACCAGCTGGGGAGTCCGGGGCCTGGGGCCAGCCATGCTGGAGGGCCCAGGGTGTTCCTCTGGGACTGTTATATATATCAGTTTATAGGTGATTATACAATATGATATAATCAATATTGCATTATATACAGTAACACCATACAGTATCATTCAGGAGACCATAGAAAATATTACATATTGATTAACCTCAACCTGCAACCATCGTCTCTTGCTGGTCTCCCAGATGTAGCAAGGGGATCTGCTTTCCTAATGGGACTTCCTGTCTTCACTCCATCCTGGAGGGGGTGGGAAAGCAAAGAAAGTGTGTTGTGTATGTGTGTGTGTGTGTGTGTGTGTGTGTGTGTGTGTGTGTGTGTGAAAGACAGAGAAATGGAGACCAGGATGATGTCTGAGGTGGACAGACAGACACAGGGACAGCATGAATGATATTTCTATGTTCCCTATGTTCCTAAGGCCACAAAACTTGTTGTGTTTTTTCTGTGTAAGCCTCTGGAATGCTTTTCTGTCTTAGAGGGAGTGTGTGCTTCTCTCTATCTGAGTTAGATGGTGATGTATTTATTTTCCCCTTTTGTGTATCTTCTGTGTATATGCATGCATTTGTACACATATACACACAAGAACCTTTCTGAACAGGTGTGTGTGTACGGGTATGACTGCACAGGGAGCGTGAGCCCACATCCCTATGTTTCTCCTGTGCCTCTTCTCTTTCAAGGACGTGCCATCATCCTAAGGCCATCCCTTGGAGCTATCAATATTTGCATGTTTCATTGTGTCTAATCCTCTGTTGCTGGAGTCCTACCTTTGTGGGAAGCCTTTCTGTCAGGGCACAGGGAGACAGTGAGTGTCTTTGTGTGTGGTTACTCCAGGGTCACCAATGGGTCCTGGGGAGTCACGTGCATTTGTCTGTGAACACAGCCTCACATGCTATATGCATAGGTGTGTGCTATGTGCAGTGAGACTCATACTATGCCTCTCTGTAGATTTGTGTATATGCCTGTGTGTGGCTTGGCTCAGCCCGTGTGTGTGTGTGTGTGTATGTGTGTGTGTGTATGTAGGGGCTAAACTGAAGCTTTGTCCTTAGGTCACTGGCTGGAGGAGTCTCTTTTCCTTCATTTATTCAGGGGCCCTTCAGATCTTGACAAATCTGTCACTCTAAATTTGCGAGAGATTATGGTGCTCTCTCCCCAGCCCGCAGAGAGGTGATATATGATATCTGCTGCCCCTATTGATTGCCTGATCTGGTGGCAGAGGCCGGCGAAATGAACTTGAAATGAACATCATGCCTCAACTCATTGTGCGTATAATACACTACTTAATCCCACATTTTTCAGCCGCTATGGAATTCAATTGATCAATCATGTTCCACTGATAGTACTGTTTTAGGGGTTATTGCTGCTCCCTCCACTCACTGACCTTTTTATTTATTTATTTTTTTTCATATACTCAGGCCCTGGTGATAAGACAGGTTACAGAGGCAGCCACAGAAAGGGGAGGGAGGAAAGAAAGGTGAAAGGAAGGCTGCTCCTGGAAGAGGTGGCGGGGAGACTGGGAAGGAGAAGGGGAGAGGGAAGGGGGGTGGGATGGGGAAGAGACAGAAGGTGCCAGAAGGGCAGAAAAGCAAACCAGGGTGATGGAGGCATGAGGCTGCCAAAGGCTTGAGGAGACCCCCCAAAGGAGAAGGAAGGTGACAGGGAGTGGGAAAGGCAGCAGTCGGGATGAATGGCGGAGAAGCACAAAGACACTTGTGGGGAACAGGGTGGGAAGTCACAGGGGCAGGGAGAGGACAGTGGCATCACTGGTGGGGGACAGGGAGGCAGTGCCCCCCGGGTCAGCCCGTGGGCCCACAGGCTCTCCCCAGAGACCAGGGTGGTACCCTTCCCTCGGCTAGAGAAGGGAGGCTGGAGCAAAGGCAGGAGGAAGGGTGGAGAAGGGAGGCAGGCAAGGAGGCCTGGACTCAGAGGTCCAAGGAGGAGGAAGCTCAGTGAAGGAGGAAAGCCAGAGGCAGAGACAGGGCAGAAAGAAAGAGAGGGAGAAAGGGAAGATGCTTCCCGCAGCAGATGCCTAGAGAAGCACAGGCTGTGCTGAGGGCATTTGCCCACTTGCCGTAGGAATGAGCCCAGCGGGCTCTGCTTTCCTGGAAGCCCGGGGATCCAGATGAGGAGCACAGTCCAGGACCCGGGTGGGGGTGGGGCTGGAGGGTAGAGGGCAGAGGAGGAAAGAAGAAGAGCGTAGAGGAAGAACAGAGACCGTGGAAGAAGAGAATTGAAAAGGAAGAGAACACGAAGCCGTTGCCAGTGCCTCCCGCTGGCGGGGATGCATCCTCAGGACGTGGAGAAAGAGGGCCCGGGTGGGCCTTCCCAAGGGTGGAGTCTCAGAGGTGCCATTGGGGGCGGGGTGGGGCTGGGCTAGGAGACACTGCCAGGCCCAGGCACTGGACAGCTCTCTGGGGCGAACATGGAGGAAGAGGCAGAAGCAAGTCTTAATCTGGGCTGAAGAGCGAGCAAGAAGGAAAGTAATTAGCATCCACCTCACCAAGGAGCCAGGCTGGGAGTTCCCCATGGGCAGGAACCATGACTAGTACATCTCTATAGCTACAGTGCCAGGCACGGCACTGGGCACAGAGTTGGTACTCAATGAATGAATGAATGAATGAGGCTCTCCTGAGTAGCATTCAAAGCCAGACCCCTGGCAGAAGGTCTCTGAACCAGCCACCTGGTTGACTTGGCATCCCAGGACATCCAGTCACTTGTCAGGCAAGTCCCATGCAGCCCCAGGTGTCAGAGGATGTGAGAAGCCCACAGCAGGCCCCTGCACTGACTCACACACATTCTTCACCCGCTCCACTGCTCGTTAACTTCCAACAGCATCAACTCTGGTCCATGGAGTTGATGGACCACTCACACCAACACCTTCCTGTCCACCTACAGTACCTCTGTCCAAGAAACAGAGCATGCCATGTTCCCAGTTAAGAGTGAAACTTGACCTCAGAGCTGCAGATGTCATCTAAGGCAGCCGGCAGAGGCTGCTTGAGAACAGGGCCCAGAGATGGCCCTTACGTTGGACTCCCCACACCACGGCTTTGATCACAAGGTGTGGGATAAAGCAGGTCTACCTGCTCATTTCTGGTTCCAGAGAAGTCCTCCCCTAGGTGACACAGTGGGCCCTCAGCCTTCATCTTGATGGGAAAACCAGCCCAAGCCTTGTCAGGGCTCCAAGAAGAGGGCAGGAGTATGATGCCACACGTTCTGGGCTTTCTGGAGCAATTCTGATTTCCAATATCCTTTTCCACTCTTAGGCCCCACTTTCAGACTGAAGTTGGAAAATGTGGTTGCTGAAGGTTTAGTAACCTTGCCCCCTCCCCTGAGGGGACACCCTGCACTTGTTGGTCTCAGTATGTGGAGGGTTCAGCCCTGTTCTGCTGTCCCTGCTCAGCCACCATCCATTAGCAGCTCACAGCACCGAGAGCTTGTTCCATTCAACCCACCATCTAATCCTCCCAACAACCTGCAAGGTAGATGCTGCGATACCTCTTTTAAAGATAAAGATGGGACCTCTCTGGTAGTCCAGTGGTGAAGAATCTATCTGCCAATGCAGAGGACACGAGTTCGATCCCTGGTCCAGGAAGATGCCACTTGCCGCAGGGAGACTAAGCCTGTGAGCCACAACTACTGAGCCTGCACTCTAGAGTTGGTGCTCAGCAACAAGAGAAGCCAGCTCGATGAGAAGCCCATGCACCACAATCAGAGAAAGCTTGCAAGCAGCAGCAACAAAGACCCAGCACAGCCAAAAATAAAAACACTTTTTAAAAAAGGAAACCGAGGCAGAGAGGTTAAGTGGCTTATCCAAGGCCATGCAGCTGGTAAATGAGCTGGGATTTGAATTCAGGTCTGTTTGAACCCAGAGCCTGCCCTCCACATCATTTCATTCTGCTGCCCGGGTTCCAAACCCAGGAGACCCAGCTGAGGGGCCCCTGACCCCATCCAGGCCGCTGTGTCCCTCCCAGGATCCCCCCTTTCCTGATTTGCACTCTCCCTACACTGAAGCTACAGCCTATGAGCTGCTGAGCCCAGACTGTACGAAGAATGATGAGGGGACACTTGGTCCAAACTCCTCATTTTAAGGTAATAAAAACCAGCAGGGTGGACGGTGAAGTGGGGGAGGGGAGGTGACCAGTCCAAGGTCACACTACGAGGCAGCAGGACTCTCAGAACTGGAGCCCATTCCAAGTGCCGTGTCCACTCTGGCATGAGCCATAGCATATCTGAAGGAGAGTGAGCTCCCGTAAGTCGTTTCCAGAATGAGGCAGCATATAAATAAATTAATTAAACAAACTGCTGAGTTAAAACTTTGACGCAGATTATTCTTTCAAAGGGAACAAAGGCTTGTATTGTCTTCTCTGACCGCTTCATATTTGTCTAGCAGTGAACAAAAAGCTTTCGTAGACCTTATGTTATTTGGGCTTCCTAACTACTCTCTAGGAGAAGGCAACAGTAACCCACTCCAGTGTTCTTGCCTGGAGAATCCCAGGGACGGGGGAGCCTGGTGGGCTGCCGTCTATGGGGTCGCACAGGGTCGGACAAGACTGAAGCGACTTAGCAGCAGCAGCAGCAACTACTCTCTAAGATAGCTAGGGATTATAAGCCCCTTTTTACTGGTGGCTCAGATGGTAGAGAATCTGCCTGCAATGTGGAAGACCTGGGTTTGGAAGATCCTCTGGAGAAGGGAAAGTCTATCCACTCCAGCATTCTTGCCTGGAGAATTCCATGGAAGGAGGAGCCTGGTGGGCTACTCCATGGGGTCGCAAAGAGTTGGACACGACTGAGCAACTTTCACTTTTTACTGGTGAGGAAACTAAGGTTCAGAGTAACTGAAGTGCAGGTTAAACGAAGGTAAATGGCTAGATCAAGGGCATATCTACCAGGCTCTACCAGGGAGCCTGGCACACGGAAAGCCCCTGTGGACAGTTGTGGCCTGAGCAGCAACGAGTAGCAGTATCTGCCGGTCCAGCCCACAAACAGGGCTCCAGCAGTGGGGCCCTGAACTCCATGCAAAAGAAGAGAATTGTAGGACCAAAGATCACCTTGACCAGGAGAGCCACCCACAGGGTAACAGTGATTACTCCCTGATCATGAGCAAATGCTTCACTTCTCATCTAAGTTTTTCCATATGATCCAGGCTTTGTACAAGAAGCACATACCACTTGGAGAATCATTAATAAAAATGACTTTTACTCCTCAACAAAAAAGGTGTTATCTCATTCACTTAGCCTTGTCACTCCCCATCCATTCCTGGACTGCCTGGGAGCACAGCCCTACCTCCCGCCCCTCTGGTCCCAGGCCAGATCCCTCTGACTGGCCAGCCATGAATAGGGCTAGCCAGTGAGGTCTCAGAATCTTCGGGAGGAGGGCAGGCACTGATCACAGAATAAAATTATGCCATTTCCTTGGTTAGAAAGCACCAAGGTTCATCAAAGTCAATGTGGAATGAACAGGGGCTGTCCACTGAACCCAAGGAAGTAGGAATCAGGCATTTGAGAGGAATTCTTTTAAAGTATAGCAAAAAAGTATATTAATTTCAAATTAACCCAAATATACCTGTCTACCCATCTATAGGGAAACTGACATCATCAGGGCTTCCATACACACGCATTAATCCATTCAATTTTATGAAGTATTTACTATCACTATTCTCGTTTTTTCAGATGAGAGGCAAAAATTATTTGTTCAACATTTCCCAACTAGAAAGTAGCCAAAGGCTGGATTTGAACTCAGGAAAGTCTGACTCTAAGGCTCTCCCCACTCTATCAGATTTGCTTTCCTTGTCAAAGATCATCATCGCAGCCATTTACTGAGCACTAACTGTGTATGAGGCAGGCTTCAGGTGCTTTCCACACATTATCCCTAATCCCCCACAGAACACTTGCAGAAGAGATACCATTAGTCCAATGTTACAAATGGAGAAATAAGCTAAAGGAGAGTAAAAAACATGTGTGTGATCACACAGCTAACAAGAAGCAAGCTCAGGGAAAATAAGCCTTACTTCACCTGTAGACTAAAAATGACCCAGAAAAGTGATACAGGGAGAAAAGAGGAAAATGTGGAGGAAGTGGGGACACTAAGTGATGGACCCGGCCTCTAGCGGCTTTGGGGAGCAGGAGCGATCAGGGGTACTGGGTCCAGGTGGGGGCTCTTTGCTGCATCCCATTTTGACTGGTGGCCTCTACCCCGCTCTCTCTGCCTTAGCTCCTCTCACACCACCTTCCCTCTGCGGGGTTCACCCCCAGGCCTCCCCCAGTCTCCCCAGCTGCCAGTTGTTGCAGTTTCAAACTCAATTGTTCTCCTCGGTACTGAGGCAAATGGAGTCATTAATTACCTTCTATCGGCTGGGCTGAGTTCAGAATGCGATCAATATCCCCGCTTGTCATTCAGGGCAGCCCGCCTGTGCAGCCCCGGCCCCACCCCCACGGCGGCCAGGACCAGAGGTCTGGGCTGCCACCCTGGCCTCCCCTCTGATGGAGGGCCCGGAGAGAAGTCAGAGATGCCGAAGAACCAGGCTGCTGTCCAGACTGGGAGAAGAGTGGGGATTCAGAGAATGGAGAGGCAAGTGGAAGGAGGAAGGAAAAGGAAGGGGATGAGGGGGTGAGGAGAGAAGGGCAGGAGACCAGAAAGGAAGGAGAAAGCAGGAGAGCGGAGCGCCACATGCTGGGAAGGGGCTGACGTAAATAAACACTGTCCAGGGAGGTGGGATGACATTCCGGAACCACGGCCTCTCATCCTTATATTAATACTAGACAATCCGTGGGACTGCCCTGGCCAGGCACCCCAAGCCAAGTTCAAGGGGAAAGCATAAAGAAGCCCTTTGAAACCTGGCCCGAAGCTTTGGCTCTGAGCAACACCAGCTTCTGCCCAGCCTTCCAGCCCTGGCAAACCTGCTAATTGTGACCAGGCTCTGCTTCTCAACACTCCATGTGTTCAGGACAGGGTGGAAGACAGGGGTGGCTACCTGCCTGCCTGACCTCAGTCTTACTGTGCCAATTTACACCCATGTGTCTCTGGGGACACGAACTACATTTGTGGTCCTAACATAATACTGGACTAGAAGTAACATCTCCTGGGCTGAAATTCTAGTTTTGTCCCTTACCTGCTATATGTCCTTGGCCAAGTCTCTCAAGCTTTTCTAGACTGTTTCCTCAGATGAACACCAGAGGGTTGCTAACTGCTACCTCAGAAGGATTCACTTCTCTGTTCTCTGTGTTCCAACAAACATCTATCCAAACCTCTATTGTAGAAATAATAATAACTAAAATCGATCCAATTCCTATTATGGTACCAGACACTAAGCCTAACATAGTCCAATGATTTAATCCTTACAATAACAGCAGCTAACATTAAGTGCTTACTATATATTGGGCACTCATCTAAGAAGTTTACATATATTAACTCATTTCATTTTCACCAGAACTTAAGCAGGAAGCTTCTATTATTATCTCCATTTTGTAGGTGAGGAAATGGAAATGCAGAGGTTCAGGAACTTTCCTAAGGTTACACAGCTAACTAGTGAAGGAGGAGGCAGAAGCAACCCAGACGACATGCCTCTGGCAGCTGAGCTCATAACCTGGAGAAACTGAGAGCTAGCGAGGTTGGGTAACTTGCTCTAAAGCACTCGTTCCAGACAGTAAGTGGCAGAGTCAAATTTAGAATCCATATGTACTTAAGGCTTTTTTTTTTTTTTTTGATGTTTGTTTTCTTCACTAAACTGTGACTATTTTAAAGCCAGGGACCCATCTTTTTTCATTTTTGTAAATCTAGCCCAGAGCCTGACACATAGTAGCTGATAAAAGAATGTTGGCTGCTTTGTAATATAGAATTCCAAAAGCAAAGATTGATTCTTTCTTTACTTGCCTTACAGTTTACCTTTAGAAGGAGCATAGGACTTTGCTACTCTGAATTCAGTGTTATCACATTTTATAGCTAGAAAGTATCATGGAGATAATTTAATCTGATGGCTTCTTATAGATTTAAAAAAAAAGGGGGCTCAGAAAGGTTGAGTGATTTCCGCATGTCACACAGCTAGTTATCCTTAGGATAGGAACGAAAGCTCTTAGTCTTATGCCCTTTCCCAGTAGTCCAGGCTGCTTAATTCTGATCAAGAAAGAGGAAACTGATAAAACGGAAGCACTGGGGATTTGGGAAGAAAAGAACCATGTCTAGAGCTGACAGTGGCAAAAGAAGAGGACTCGGGCAGAATCCAACTGGAGGAGAGCAAACTGCTACGCCTTGCGGGAAAGAATGGCTGTGTGCACCCACAGCAAGAGATTCTAGAGGGGAATATAATTCCATGAGGACAGGATGCTCTAAAAATGAAATTCCACTGCCACAAGCTCAAATAATCAACCTGACAAAGTAAAGACAGTGGGAGTGGGGGAGGGGTGGGAAGAGAGGGCGTTTAAGGGAAATCATTGTTGCTGCACACGAATGAGCTTTAAAATATGATGAGCCTAGATTTTAAAAGGACATGTACACGGAACAGTGGAAGATTATGCAACCATTAAAAAAATCATGTTTTCAAAGGATATTTAATGATATGTGAAAATGGTCCTATATAATGTTAAGTAAAAAAAGTGAGTTGTAAGCTGTATATACAGGATCATTCCAATTTTGATAAAAAGTATACATATATATTAATATATATAATTATATGTAATATAACGAATTATATACACACAGGAAACAAAAAGACTGTAAAGAATATGCCAAAATTCTAACAGTTGTTATCTCTTGGTGATGTGATTATGGGTAATTTTTTAAAAAAATTACTGTATCTTCTGAATATTTTTACAATGAGCATATATTACACTTAGTATCAGACAAGTTATTTTTTTTTTCTTATGAAGGACAGGAGGGAGGAGGGGACCCTAACCAGGGATAGATAGGAGAGTAGCAGGAGCCTGTCAGGAAGACAAAAGCTCAGAACAAGCTGAAACAACAAAAAGGGCCTTGGCAACCATGTTTGGAGAAAGAACAAAAAGGAAGGCAGGCTTAGGCTCAGTGCTCAGGAAAGGAGGTAATTCTGAGAGAAACGAAAGAGAAGGCAGAACTTCTCAACCCCTGGCTTGACTTTGTCTTCTCCATCAAAGAAAGGAATCCTCAAAATGAGACCAGCAGGAGACGCCTAGTCAGGTGGGAGCCAGGTGGGTAACTCTTAACCATTTCAACTGGGTTACCTCTCCCAGGCTCAAATAACTCAAATATCAGGACCTCAGGTGGGGCAGGGTGGTGGGGTGAGGTGGACAGGATCCTAAATTTTTTGTTGAAAATCCTTGAGCAGTCACAATGAAAGGGCAAGGCAGTGACAAGATCAATGCCATAGCAAAAAAGGGGGAAAGGTAAGCTTATGCAAACAACACTCTAACACATTTACCATTAGGGTCTGGAAATCTTTAGAATAAATTATCATGCAGGGGCTTCCCAGGTGGCACTAGTGGTAAAGAACCTGCCTACCAATGCAGGAGACGTAAGAGTCACGGGTTCAATCCCTGGGTTGGGAAGATCCCCTGGAGGAGGGCACGGCAACCCACTCCCAGTATTCTTGCCTGGAGAATCCCATGGACAGAGGAGCCTGGTGGGCTACGGTCCATAGGGTATCAAGAAGTCAGACATGACTGAAGCGACTTAGCACAGCACACACAGCGTATCGTGCAGTTAATCTGTGGGCATTAGAAAAGAGGGATACCATGGAGACTGCATACACTCACCAAGAGTAGGTTGTAGCACCCTAACTAGTTATCATTATTTAGGTCAAATGCCAGCCCCACCAAGACTTCCTCCATTGCCCTGGTGAGAAGCTACTGACTCCCTCTTTCTTGACATTTATCATTCGCACTTTATGCTTTGATCACAGATCTATCACAATCTGCTTGTATAATGGTGTGCACTATCTATCTATCTCCCTACTAGGCTAGAAGGTTTTTGAGGTCAAGGACAGCATCCTTCCTGTTTACCTTTGTTAAGTCAGTTCTGTTATGCTTTATCCATAGCAGACATTCAATCTGCTCATCAACTTATATTGGATTTTTTTTAACTGATTGAGAAAACACTGCAGATATAGTAAATGTTAACATTTCACAGAAAATCTTTCTAACTTTATGAACAAGATGAAGAACAGCGAAATGGCTGACGGTTGTTGGGCTCAATAGTTCCTAAAGCAGCCAGGAGGGATAGCTCCACTGGTGTGCTTTGTAGCTTTCCTTTATTTTAAAGGAAAATAACTTTTAAAAAAAAGCTACTTGGATGATGACATAGAAGACATCCTTAAGATCTTATTCGGGTGAAATTAAGAGCCCAAACCAACAAGATGAAATTCAACAGGGATAAATGGAATGCCCTATGTTTAGGTTTTTAAAAAATCAATTACACAAGTGCAGAATGGGGTAGACCTGGCTTGATAGCAATTGATGTGAAAAAGATCTCGAGGTTTTAGTTGACCACGAACTCAATATGAGCTTCAGTCTGACACGGCTGCTAAAAAATCGAATGTAATCTTAGGCTACATTATGGATGTAGACTCTCCAGATGGACAATGGCAAGGGTTCTACTGTACTTGGCTTTGGCTAGACTGTCTCTAGAGTTCAGTGTTCATTTAAGAGGGACTTTAACGGTCAAGAATGAATTCAGAGATGGGTAACCAGGATGGTGAAGGACCTCCCTTAAGTGCAGGGACCACACCACGTGAGAAATTGAAATCCACCCAGGGCTCAGCCAAGTGTCTTTTCAGATGCTCATTAAACCAGATGGAATGAATGGAAGGGAGGGAGGAGGGGTGGGAGAGAGAAGGACTGTCGCATGGAGATCTTGTCCTCCATTCTATTATCTGTTCTAAAAATGAAGAAACAGATGCAGAGAGATTATGTAACCAGCCAAAGGTCCCAGAGCAAGCAAGGAGAGGAGATGAAGCCCACATCCAGACATCAAGATCCAAGTCCCATGCTCTCCCCTTACCACCACACTGACTCAATACAAAGGCCATGTCGCTACCAGTGACAACTGTCCATCTGGGTCTTGTGTCCAGGCAGGGGCCGTGACCTGTCAGGAAGACCTGCTGCTGTGGAGAGTTTTATGTGCACAGCAGATAAGACCAGATGACCTTTAGGAATCTGACTCCTCCTTGTCACCACTCTCAGCCCCGTCACTGGCCTCCCTCCATGGGGGAGACAGCCCTAGGGATAGCCTCTCCATATTTCAGCCATTTCCAGCTTCAAGTTCCATTTCCTGCCTGCTCTTCTAGCCACTTGCCTGGATTCCTACTGAAAGCTCAGCCGCGTGGCTCAGCATTGAATTAACAGCTTATCGTCTGATCTAGGCAAGCCTTGCCTCCCCAAAGACTGTGAGTGCTGTGAGGTACACATCTTGGATATTTGCTTCTCTTAAACATCCCAACACAGTGGGAACTTCTGCCCATAGAGATCCCCAAAGAGGTCAGTGAAAGCTTTCTCAGTATCCCACAGACTCTCAGTTCTCTGAAACTGTGGGAAATATGCCTGTGGACAGAGGGATGGACTGAATGATCATTTAGGGAGAAGGGGGATATATGGAGGAGACCTAGAACCCCAGAGAATGATACCTGTACAGTTACTTTTCCTGTTTTGAAGAAGTTAGCCTCCAGTTTGGAGAAAAGAAGTGCACAGTCTCCCGCTGCCAACACACTGCCAGCATGGTGTGTGTGACCTCCAGTGAAGAAGCAGGAGGGTGAGCAGGTGGGGGAAGGGGAGCAAACAGGTAGTGGAAGAGAGAACAGCTGCAGAGAGGAAGAGGAGGGGTGAGTTTTGGGTGGATTTGGGTGAATTCCCCAGAGTGATCAACGTTCCTGGCCAAGAGTATGCGCTGTGCCTTCCTGCTGACTGTGGGCAGAGGCTGGGGCTCTGGGCTCACTGGCCACTGGTGGGGAAGGAGGGCTGGCTGGGGTTCTGTCTGGGTGGGACCTGAGGCCTCCTTCAGTCCTGTTTGGGCTCTCGGGAGGGCTGGGGCCTTCTGCCTGGGGCCGGGCTCCAGCTGCAGCCATAATCAGTTAGAAACCTCTCTGGAGCCAGAAGGGAAGGGGGCTTTGTTAGCTCAAAGGACACAAGCAAGGCGAAAAATTACATACCAGGCCGCTCTAAGTATGCTTGTTTAGAGAAACTGCTTGCATTTATGAAGTCTTTGGTGCGGAAAGCAGGGTTGCAAATGACTGCATCAGAGCGACAGTAAAGGCCATTAATTTCCTGTTATGTTTTCCTGTGTTGGGGGCTTTATTAATTTAATTTTACACTGTCGAACAACAACGAGAGCTGACACTGCCACACCGCCACGGCTGGAGTTTTCTTTTTGTGTGTGTAGCAAGGCTTTGCCTGACATGCAAATCAACGCTATTACCGGAACCAATAAAGATGTGCGGAGGCAAGAGGGGAGGGATGAGGATGGGAAGGGAGGGAGAAGGGGAGAAAAGAGGAGAGAAAGGGCAAAAGCCATCCCTGGGCAGGTCTCCTGGCTTCCCAGAGCATCCTCCTCAATCAGCGATTTCTAGCCACCCTTCCCCTTCCCTTGTACCCCCTCCTCCTTGACTTCCTGCCTTCAGATGACTCCATCTCTGTTGTCTTTCTCTGTCCCAGCTCCTGGAAGCACTTGAGTAGGGACATGGAGCTCCCAGGAAGAGGTGTGTGTGTGTGTGGAGGGGGTGGTCGTAGGCTTCTCCTCCTGCCCATTCTCAGCCCAGGCATGTCAAGGAAGCACAGGGACAAGAGACTGGAGGTTTCCCTCTGTCCCCTCCACCTCTCCCCAGCCAGAGCTAAGGCCTTTGCTATATAGTTCCCTTTCCAGTCATTTTTCTTCACACTCCCCTTTCCTCTAAAGCTAAGGATTCTGGCCTACTTACATATGATTAGTGAACACACACATGAACCCATGTGCTTGTGCACATGATGAAGAGTCTAGAAAGTGATTCCAGCTTGCTTGTAAGTCCCTCTGAGCACTCCTGTAGCCTACCTGGTCAACCATTTATTTCCTTTGAATTCCCAGAAAAAATACTGTCTCTGATTGTTTCTCCTTAAGAGATTCTTAAGTTTCTCCTTCAGAGCTGTCTTAAGTAGCTCCGAGGTATTGCATTGGTCTAGACCAAGTTGCCAAAGAACAATGGATCGCCAGTATCAGAAATACAGGCAGGTTCCTGGGAGACCACTTTTTGGTCCCTTTTCTTCCCAGGACCTCAAGATCACCCACACTGCCCTTCTCCCAGAGCTGCTTCCATAAGCTGGTTGCCCCAGTGGTCCACACTATATAAGTGATGGAGATGGGGGTGGGGAAGTAAGAGGGCAGGGAAGCTCCCAGGGACCCTCCTACCAAACACTTATCCGCATCCCTCATCGCAGGCTCTGCCGTCTGCTGGGGCTGAGAGGGATCTGTGAGAGCCAGAGAGAGAGAGGGAGAAAGAGAGTCCGTGCATCTTGCCTCTGTCGCTGGCTTGCTCGCACTCCTGCCTGCACTTTCTGCTTTGGGAGCTGTCTGGCAGACTTGGAGAGGCTGTTGGACAAACTCCAGCTCTTCCCAGGAGGAAAGCATAAACTTCATAAACTGCATTTACTTTAATGCAGGTTCCTGGGGCTGCTTTCCTCCAGCTTTTCTTTCCTCCCCGTGTCTGTTCTGTCTCGATCACATTTTTCCTCTGCCCCTGTGTGCACCCAGACCACACACACACACACGCGCGCACACACACACACACACACACAATGTGGCTAGTGCTCCTGAAAAAGCTGAAGTCTGGGCAGGAGGACAAGCATGCCTGTTGTAAAAGCTCTGTCTGAAGGAGAAAGCCTCAGCCTAGCCCCAGAGAGACCCTGTGAGATGCCCACACGCCTGTCTCCAGTGGAAATGAGCACAAAGGGTGCTTTGAGGCAAGCTGGCAGGCACCCCAGGGGAGGGAGGGATGCTGACGTTTCGCTGGGACGGCCAAATGAGGAGCCACCTGAAGGCTGGGCCACAGGCTCTGAGGCAGGGAGGGAGAGAAGGTGAGGCCTCCACGCAGGTTGAGGTCTGTGAGGCCTCCCTTGTCTAGGGCTGTCAAGGTCAGCAGGTTTGGGTTCACCGAAGGGTCAGGATGGTTTGAATTACTGGCTCTGCAGCAACTCTGCTCTGAGGCTCGTGATCAGTCTCTCAGCCCTCCCCCAACCCTCCTGGCAGAATGGGGAGGGTCCCGGAGACCCCTACTGGCCACCAGGGCCCTGAGGAAGGCAAGTGATGGCAGGGTGGAGGTTGGGGGAAGGCTTCTGCGGGCCCCAGCGCCCCTCTGATGCAGACACCCATGGTTGGGAGTTTACTGGCACCCATTCCTCTTGCAGGCGGCAGGGCTGGGTCTCCCAGGATGCCTTTTCCCTGACCCTTTTTCTGAAGGATCCTCTAGGACCCTTCCCTTCTCATCTGCCCGTGGGCCTGCAGAGGAGATGGTGCCTGGAGAAGGCGAGCCTTCCTGCAGAAGGGCCTGAGGAGCAGCCTCAGCGCCGAGCTCTTCCCTCCATGGCCCCGCCTGAGGGAGAAGGGCAGAGCTGAGGCAGCGGAATTCTTGCTTGGTGCCCTTGCCCATGGGGGAAGGAGGACAATGCCTACCTGCAAGGCTTGAAGGGAGTTGCTGAGTGAAGACAAGGGGGTGAAGACATTCTGACAAGGTGAGTGTGCATACACAGACGTGGGGGTGGGAGGACCCAAGGCCTCTGCCCAGTGCCCGTACTGCACTCCTGCCACCCCTGTTTCCAGTGGTGGAGGGTTGCACACAGCCCCTCCAATGTGAGTCTGTGCATTCTCTCCTGGGGAGTGGGGTCAACCCATTCATTCTGACTTTTTTGGCACTCTACCGAAAAAAAATACATGCTTTTGTGCTAAACCTTAACATACTTCCTCAAACAACGAAATGTAACTCTTCATCCACAGCAGCATGAACTGGCTGGGAAACTAAGGTGGTTAATGACTCAGCTGCATTCGCTGGTATAATCTCAGGTATTTATGTACAAATTCATGCACCTACGTCAGCTACACACAGTCATGGCTAAACCCTGGTTCCTCCCTACTGAAAAAGGTATGTTCAGGTGTACACAGGGCCCAAGGCAAAGGTCTTAATAAAACCTTTAAACCTATCCCTGTATAATGACCTGGTTGGTGTTCAACAGGCTTGTAGCCAACATTACCCTGAGAGTTTAGCTAAAATATGTGATCCAACTACTATAGAAAAATTCCCCCCTCCGGTATGAACGGTCTAATCTCCAAGGTTACTAGCAAGATATAATCATAACAATGAATGTGTGTTCAGAAGTGGATTTTTGGGGGGCGTGTGTGTCTTAGTGAATGCTGACCTTTGGACCTTAGTTCGCTCTTGGGCTGGATGGACAGCAGCCAGGTTTTGAATATTTGTTGGAAAATGAACATAGGCTGAGCTTTGTTCACGCAAGGTAAGGTCAGGTACCTGTCTGGACGGGTGATTCCCTCTATGGAGATCTGGTTTCTGAGGACCTGGCTCCTGGGGGCTCAGAGTCTGTGACCTGTGCTAGGTAGCAGGCAGTGTGTGTGAAATCCTATCATTCCAGCAATGATCCACAGAAGCATTTTCCTTACAGAAACTCAAGCTCTGCTTGACTTCCCTCTGCCAGTCTACTGTCTTCCTGCAGTGCCTGGTCGGGGCCTGGAGGAGAGGAAAAGCCAAAAAGGCCCTGCCACGCCCACGATGTAAGCTCACTTCAGAGGTGTGAGAGCCCACAACCCGTGGGTCCATGCTCCTGGGGGGTCTTCTCTAAGAAGGAGCTGGATGGCTGGGTTTGGCTGTGATTTTAAGGGTTTCATGGCAAAAAGACATAACTGCGCCCAAGTACCGAGTTTAGGTTAAGGAATCAGTGCAACCTCCTTTTGTTTACCCAACATAGCGCAACCTCACCTTGCTGTCTAGGCCCTCTCAGCTCTGCAGACTCAGCAAAACATCCTAAGAGCTTTTCATGAAGGGAGCACTCAGATCCCTCTCTGCTTTCGCCAGCCCCTGGCCTCTGGACCAAAAGGTCAGAGAGAACTGGCCCTGTGGGCCCCAGAGAACTGGCTCCTGCCTCTGCCTCTAAATGTCCACCCATGCAAACCTGCCACAGAGAACTCACCTGCTGACCCCCTCAACAGGACTGCAGGTCCAGGCCATGGACACCCAAAGAACCAGAGCCTGGCATCTGGCCAGGGGCAGTCTCTCCTCTCTCCTGGGGTCCTCCTCGCCTGCCTTTTCTGACACCAGCACTCCTCCCACTGCCCCTCCAGAAAGACAGCGGAGAAGGGAGCCGGTGACCAGGGCATGCCTGGTTTACATTAATGAGATACACCGAGGGTAATCCAGCCATGGCGGCGGCCTACAAAAGGAGGTGATCGCGGGCGGCCAGGAGCAGAGCGGCTCAGGTAATTGGTTTATCTATCTGGAAGCAGGGGGAGCAATCTCAGCACAGACAGACTAGCAGTAAAGTCTCTTCCTTAAGGCTATTTCCTTTGTCTTTTCAATTGCTTGCACATCCATGTGAGAGAGGGAGAGAGTGTTAAAGAGAGAGGGAGAGGGAGAAATGTTAATTTGTGAATTAATGGCTTTTCTCAGCGGAATTGTAAATTCAAATGTCACCTCACACGGTGACACCACGGCTGGTCTGCTGAAGAAGCAATGATAAGATTCCCCCACCTCCCTCGGTGCCCCTCCCTCCCCAAAGATAGCTGCGGAGTGGAACATGCTACTTTTAATTTGCAATAACAACACAACAGAGGTATGCAGTAATGACTGCCTTCTTCTCCCCTCCTCCTGGCTTCTTGTACCCCCCCAGTCCAGTTGGCTCCCCACTTCCTCCCTCCCACCCCTGTGCTCTTCTGAAACAACACCTCACCTCACCCTGGCTCACCCCCCCAACCCCACCCCACCCAGGCCCTGATCACATGGAGGGGTGTGCCTTTGGAATTGACGATGCTGCAACCCTCTCTTCTCCTTCAATAATCAGGGAATTAATGACCCTGAAGTTAAAGTGAGGCTGATACTGAGGCCCTGCCCAGCGTTGGGAAAAAGCCTTCATTGTTTTCAAGCAGGAGGCGGGCAGCAGAGAGGGAGATTCATGGATGGAGATTGAATATGCAATTTTCTTTCACCTTGCCAAGAGCTGCCCCTGGGCTGTGCCTGGCCTAAATTTTTCCTTTTACCATCTCTGCCTTATCCGGCCCTCCCACCTCCCTTCCATTCTTTCCAGAAAATTACCTTCAAAATTGATTTCCACTTTTACAAACAAATATAATGGGAACACAGGAAAAAACTTGGGCCGTGATGAATTAGGGCTGTCAGGTGCTTCCAGGTCTCCTTTGCTTTTGTTTTACTACCCGATCTGCTCTTTGTTTTTCCAAGGGCTGGAAAAAGTGCCCCCATCCACTGAGGGCCTGACCCTCCAGGCCACCAGGGCCTCAGCCCCCCAATCCAGCAGAGCCCAAGGCGGAAGTGAGCCAGGCCCTGAGACTCCGTTTGCCTTTGGTTTCCAGTGGAAGCCTGGGCCACCTCCTCCTAGTCTGCTCTCTGACCCTTAGGAACCCACTCACTGAAGAGTCTCTAACCACCTCCCCAGCTCTCTCCCCTGGCCCCCGCACCAGGTTCCCTCTGGCCCCCATACCTCTTAAAGTCCAGACCAGATGCAAACCTCCACCTCCTCTAATGTGGGCAGGATCAGTGTATACCTCGACTAGAGCAAATAAGAGACAGACAGACACTGAGAGATCATGAAAGGCAGGCAGGTCGAAGACCAGAGGTAAATCCAGAGACTGGAAGGCCAGGCTCCTCTGTGAGGGTCCCCAGCCTCAGTCTCCCTTGTGGTGGGGCCCAGGACCCCCTGGAGGCAGGACCAGAACAGATCATCGTTTTGCCAACGGGGTAATGCTGACATGGGCCTTTGGGCAAAACTCGACATGCACATCTGTGTCTCAAGACCAGGCAGCCTGAGCGCACCCAGGCCTGGCTCAGGACTCTCCCCATCCCCTGGTGCTGGTGACAGGGACACGATTGTGCACCTGCTCACATTTGATCATCTCTCTGCCTGTATGTACTACCCAGAAAACTGTGTGCCTGCCCAATGCATGGCATTCCATGTCCCCTTTCACCCAAAGGTATCAGAAAGGCAGAAAACACACAATACCCGCTTTTGCATAAATCACGTGAGAAAGCACCTGTGTGTCCACAAATCAAGCACACATTTCCCAGGGTAAATAAATAAATGTGTATGTGGGGGCAGAAATACACAGCAATGGATGGAGGGAGGGAAGACTCCGTGTTGGAGAAGAGGAGGTCCTGGGTTTATTTACACACATCTGAAATGCCTTTGGAGGCTAATAAGAGATGACACGTGGCCCAAGTGGATGGCCACAGAGCAAATGTGAAAACAGAGATGGACAGAGGTCTTCCCGGTTACACAGGGAGGCTGACATCTTTCCTTGGCTGCCCTGGTCCCATCCAGGTTGGTTTATCCAGCATCAGGTTCCCTAGGCTGCTCTGTTTAAAAGGAACCACACCAAGATGAGGGTGCTGGTGCCCACAAAGTTTCCTTCTGACACAACTTCATTTCCCCTTGAAACATAAACCTGCCAATGACGCCTTCCTCCCCAGACACACAGTGAGCCATCTTCGAAGATGGAGTTGGCTCAGCTCCATGTCCATGATTTTGTGTAATCCTCTCCACGGTCCCCGTGAAGTTGGTGCCGTCACTATCTCCATTTTACAGAGGGGAAGACTGAGCTGATGAAGGTTAAGAGGCTTGCCCAAGGCACTGCGATGCAAACCCAGCTGCGCCTCCCTCCAGAGCCCTTCCCCACTGAGTCACACTGCCCAGCCCGGGACTGCCTGCTGGCCACTCCATCGAATCCTCCTTCTACGTGGGGCCCTTTGCAGCCTTTTCTTGCTTGAAGCCTGGGATCCTAGATGAGGCAGGAGCCGCTCCTTCCTACAGCATAATCCCCTCATCTGCCCCAAGTCAAACCCTAGCAACACACGACGGACTTCAAGCAGGGGAACTAAGGAAATCACTTCTCACAGTTATGGCTTCAGCCAAAGCAGAAGGGAGCTATGAAAGGCAGTGGCAGGGTTTGGCTGTTCACAGCCATGCAACCTGCTCTGCCTGCAAACGCACAACTGCACTGCCTTGGCACCACTCAACTGAACAATTCATTGTGCACCTAATTAATGGAAGGCAGAATCACGGCCCCCTGCAATCCCATGCATCAAAGGATGATACCGACACACCTCCCCTTGCACAGATCTAAAGACTCACACCATATGACTTCATTTGGATTTCTGGACAAGTTATGTAATTGTTTTGGGCTTCACCACCACTGATGGACGGCAATGCTTTAAACCATGGCCAAAAGCAACTGGGTGAAGGCAAAGGCCTTTGGTCCTGAAAAAATACAAGAGTCCCTATTCTGCAGTCACATCAGCCAGCTCATGCAATATTCGGTGATACAGTGTCCCTAAAAAGGACTCTAACATACCCACCCATAATTAGAGCCAAGAAGAGGGACAGATTTCAGGAGGGTACTGAATGGGAATCTACCTTCTCAGAGTGATGGATGGCCTGTCTGCCAGGTGCTTTATGACATAACTTCCCCATCTATCCCTGGTCTGTCTACCTGTCTCATTCCAGGATCTTCTGGACTCTTGGGGGGAAGGGGGAGGGTCAAAGCTTCTTGACTAGCACCTTTCTCAAAGGAGAAGTCTGGGGATTTTTCCATCCTTCCAAAGGCCAGGGCATGAGAGGGCGTCTCAAGCAGGCTCACAGTTACTGTCGGTTTCCTTTCTCCCCAGAGTCACAGCTGATCAGTCCTTTACTAATGTCCCCACAGATCTGCTTGCTGCAGATACTAATAACGCTGTCCATATTCTGAGTGCCAACGCCAATAATGCTCTGGGTATTATCACTGTGAACACCAGTAACTACTGCTGAGATTGTCTCCAATAATACCAGCACACGCTGCAGCAATTGTCCTCGCTAATGCCCACCACCGTGACATTGTTAGAGCTAAAGAACAGGCCGCCCTGTACCCATAGGCAGGAGTAGGAGTGGCTTCCTTGAGGACAGAGATGCTCACAGCTGGCCCCTGGGCTATGACACTGCCAGGGAGATGCCCCCCATGTGTGGGGCCAAAATCAAGCTGGCCTGGCAGGGGCACAGGGCCCTCCAGAAGGAGACCTGCCCCCCCACTCCCTCAAGGTCTAGTGCCTTGATGAGCACCCTTGTTCCCATCCCAGCCCCCCTCAGGTCCCTGGGCCAGCTCTTTCTTTTGCCTGCAGTGCCGGGAGCTGAAGGACGCACCTGGGTGTCTGTGCGGCCCATGCCTGAGGCTGCCTTCTGCGCCCGGCCTACCACCCGCTGTGCTACCTTGGCCTGACTGCAGAGTTGGGCTACATCATCTTGACACTTAATTATCTCCCCTGTTCTTAATCATCTGAGCTGCTCCCTAATGCAAACTGGGCCTGGCTGTTTGGAGGTGCCCGGAGTCGAGGGAGGGGGTGGCTGTAGAGGGTCTGCCCTTCCTGTCCTCTCCCTTCCCACCTGGCCTGATGGATCAAGTGCATGGATCATGTGTGGTGTGGTGTGTGTGTGGTGGTGTGTGTGTGGTGGTGTGTGTGTGTGTGTGTGTGTGTGTGTGTGTGTTTTGGCACAGGGTAGTCAGGGAGAACTGGCTTTCCTAATAGGTTCTGGCCTCCACAAGGGAAAGGACAGCTCCATCTGGCCTGGGGTTGATCAGAAGGAAGGGTGGGTCAAGGCAAAAGAACCTCCCTACCTCCCCAAAAGAGAAGCAGGGTCTCTGATCCTTCTTGCCACTGAGCTAGGCCTCGGGGTAAGTATTTATGCAGTAAGAGTAAATTTAGAGACTGCCATTACCTCTCACCTAGAATTCAACTGCTTCCTGAGGTATCTCCCCACTGCCATCGCTACCACCATGCTGGAGGAGGGCCTCCCCAAGCCCAGCCCTGCTCTTGTGCCCTTCCTGATCAGACACTTTTGGTGGCTTCTCATGTCTGCAGGCAAAAGTCCCATCTTGGCCTGCTCTCCCATACCCCTAACCCCTCCATTTAGCCCTACCTCCGCAACTTCCCCTCAGGCCGTTTCGTCTGAGCTGAAGCACCCCTGTTTTCTCGGCACAGTACCTTCTGGCCACTAGGCTCAGTCTGTCCCATAGAATCTCAACTACCATTGTCTTTGAACTGTGCCGCTCGCCATCCCTTAGGCCTCTCCTCAGAGAGCAGCCCTTCCTGGGGGTTCACTCCTTCCTCTGTCTGAGTTCCCACAGCCTGCAGCCCAGACCTCCGTCACAACACAGATATCCAGATATCTGATGGGCCTTTCTGCTCTCTGGGCTCATGTTTTATACGCCCCACTAGACTATAAGCTCCTTAAGGACAAGAATCATATCTTGTTCTGCTCTGGGAACCTAGAGCACCAAGCCTTTCTTATGAGTGATGCCCAGAAAAGGTTCACTGAATTGAATTGACTTGAAACAATGAATGTGATCAACTGCTCAGAGAGGAGAGCATTCTGTTCTGCCCACCTGCAGTGGCCACAGCCTCAGGCCAGTGCTTCTCTATCTCCAGACTCCTTCCTTGACCCACAGGAGTCCAGGAAGCAGCGGACATGCTTGACCCCAACTTCAGACCAGTGGGGAAGAGTCCAAGGGGGTCCTGTGCCTCCCCCAGGCCCCTGGTTGTCTCACAAGTGCTAGAGGTTCAAAGGAGAAATCCTCAGGGTCTGAGGCAGAATCTTCCAGATTACTCAGGGTGCTGGGGAGCTTGGCGAAGGCCTGAGTATGGGGAACCCCCAGGGAGAACTGAGATGCAGGCCCTTTCACACAGCCGCCCCCTGCCCATCAGTGGCTATTGCCAAAACAACCACAATGAAATTTAGTGAGTGGCAAAGGCCGTGGCAGCCAAATGTGTTTGGATATTTTGGAAGAAGGAGAAACAGAGCCAGACAAGCTGTTTTCCTGTGAAACGAGGCCATTAGGGCTTCTGGAAGGAGGCCAGACCCGGGTCATCACTGTCTTGCCAGACCGAGGCCTCGCCTACACACTGTCCCTTTCTGCTGGAGTCCTGGGCTCTCACACTCTCTTTTCCCTCAGCCTGGGCCTAAGGAATCTCAGCTTTGTCTCTCTTCTCTGTTCCTCACCCTCTAGAGCTGTCCCAATCAAGGGCTTGTCTGTGCTTGGGATGACCACAAGATTTACTGTCCAAATAGGACATTTTTGAGAGAAAAAGGAGAGGCTGACTGGCCAAGATGCAGAGACAAAGGCATAAATTGGGACTGTCTGGATGAATGCGATATATGGTCCCCCACCTATGTTCATATTTAGAGGGTTCTATTTCATGGGAGATACCCTTAAAAGTATACCCTCTCTAGACCAGGAAGTTACTGCTTCCCCAGCAGGGACGGTAAGATCAGGGCAGGAAGCAGGCTCCAGACACTGGGGTCTTCCTTTGTCTGGGCCTGCCAGCCCTGTGCCCTGGCCTCATGCATCAAAAGAGAACCAGATGGTCACCAAGGGACCCTTAATGTCACAACATTTGAAAAACACCTTCTCCCAAGCTCATCGCCACCACTTTCTCCTCTGATTTTCTTTCCCTGCTTCTCCTCCTCTTCATTCCTCTCACTCTATAACTCCCTGCCCAACAGCTAGCTGCCCCCAAGGGATTACAGGGGATGAGGGGAAGGGCCAGAAAGGAGCCTTGGGGGTGTCTTCTCCCATAGCAAAGAGCAGAGAGGGCCCATGCCCAGTTCCCCTAGTGGTTTGAATGGGCACAGAGTCAACGTGTTACAGAGAAAGGGCAGTAGGGTCAGCTGCACGTGACATCACTCCCCCATTTCCTGATGGGTTGAGATCAGGGGAGGACAAGTCAGTTTAGCTTTTCATCCCCAGGTCAGAAACCAGCTGTCCCCTAACCTCCAAAACCTTCCCATGGTCCATGGTTCCTGCTTTTCCTCCTGGCATCCCACAGGGATGTTTGGGGTGAGTCCCAGCGGAAGGTAAAGCAGTTGGGGCTGCTGAGCAGATGGTGAAGCTGACGGCCCCACCAGCAGCCTGCCTCCCTCTCTCCAGGAGCCAGCAGGGTAGTGGACGGACCTGGGCTTTGCTACTAAAAGTGATCTCACAGCAAAGCAGCTGCGAAGCTGGGCCGAAACCGGAGCTCTGAGTCCAGGGACAAAGCATGCACAGGGGAAGCCAAGCCTCTTCCCTCCTCCCTACCTTCATCACGTTTCCTCTTCTCGCCATTGGAGCGAGGGATCCCCAGGATCCCGTTGATGGAGTAGGATCCCACTGGATCATTGGAGGCGCTGGAAACAGGAGGGGAGGCCGTACTGGGAACTGGATGGGAGGAAGGAGGAAAGGCCATCAGGATACTGGTTGTGATCGCAGGCCAAAGCCCCAAGGCTGGGGGCAGAGAGAGGCAGAGGGAATGAGAGGGGATGGGGAGCCCAGAGTCTCCTTTCTCCAAGATTTAAGGGGGAATGAGTTGCTGCATACAATTCAGGCTCTTCACTGCTGTCCACCCTGGGCTTAGTGGGGACCAGTCAACCCAGGCCTTCTCTGCAGACCTGGAGATTTCACTCACTCACTACAGGTTGAACCCACTCTTGAGGATGGATGGAAATGGCAAAGCGGACTCAACCTAGAAAGTGGTTCAGGGGCCCTGAGAGAGCACAGCACCTTCTTGCAAAGCTCATCCCTGGATCCCTGGGGCTGGGCAAATCCATTTAAACAAGTCCCAGCCCATTGTTTCTAGTCTCCTAGGTAGAGTCTTTCCCAGTCCTGATTTAGAGTCTGTGGCTTTCTAAGATCTCTCTGATTCTCTTAGAGACACATGAATGGGCCTGATATTCCCCAGGGGTATGAAGCTCTTCACTCCGCCTGTTGCTTCTGGTCTTGAAATCACCTGAGAAGTTCCTAATTTCCCCTTCAGGGCACAGAGTAGTGAACACATTCACTCAGCAGTGATCAACTCAGGTACAGCTCGATCCAACTCTCCCCCCGCCCCAGCACACGCTGCAACCTGGGCCTAGCAAACAGGGCTCCTGCCAACTCCTGGAGGGCTGGGACCCACCCTTTCTACTGGTCCAGAGAGAGGGCACAGCTGCCAAGAGGAACAGCAGGAGAAGTTTAACCACATCCCAGTCCCTCAAGATCTCACCTATGGCTTCTGCAGCACTGAGCGCCCTTGGGTCAAAGAGACAGTGAGTGGGCGGGAGGGGGGCTGCTGGCAGGTGTTCTGGTGGGTCATGTCTCTGCAAGGCTGTGAGCGAGGGTCAATAAATGAGGGGGCTGGAGAGGGCAGAGAGGTATGGCAGATGAGAGAGACAGACAAAGGCATCAAGCGAGATGAACTGAGAGAGGCCGTGAGGAAGGAGGGGGACAGACAGAGGAGGAGGTCTGGGGCCACCTGGACAGAGAGGAGAGGAGAGGGAAAGGCAGAAGGGGGAGGAAGAGGAGAGAAGACAGAGGGAGAGAGAAGAGGAGAGGAGAATCTTAAAAATTAACAAAACAATAACGGAGTAAGCAAGTAGATATGAAAGAGAGAAGGACAGAGAACAAGAGATGGAGCAGGAGGAGGATGGGAAAGAGGAGGAAAGCTAGAGGAAAGGGAGGGAGAGCGACAGACGCACAGACTGATAAGGGCAAGGAGATGCGGGCAGGAAGCAGAGCGGTCCTTGTGAGCTGGTCTCTCAGGCAGATCCTGCACCTCTAGGAACCCAGGGAGAGCGCAGGCCTTGGACCTCAGACACTGTGCATTCCCCAGGGCTGGAGCTGCACTGCCCAGCTCTCAGGAGGCCCAGCATCCCCCCTTCCCTAAGTCCTCTTACCAATGGTGTGGCCAGGGGCAGTCACTCCGGTCCCAGCTCCATCCGGCGTTGGGTGGAAAGGCTGCTGAACTTTGGTCCGGATGATCCTGCAACAGCATCACCAACAGCATCACATGTCACATGCCCTCTGATGCCCTGCCCAGCCAAGCCCTACGGAGGTGGCTCCCCCAAGCTGCCTAGCTCCCTCCTCCCTCAGCTGCTCTCTGCACCCCTGCCCTCCCTGACTGCTGCAAGGCAGGAGCTTGCCCTCCTGTTGGCTCTGTGATCCAAGTTCAGTGCATCCCTGGGCCAAGGCAGTCTGCATTCTGTCCTGCCGTGCATCGACCAAATTGTCGTTTGACGTCTGGTAATGGCAACCCACTCCAGTGTTCTTGCCTGGAGAATCCCAGGGATGAGGGAGCCTGGTGGGCTGCCGTCTATGGGGTCACACAGAGTCGGATACGACTGAAGTGACTTAGCAGCAGCAGCAGCGAGGATAAGCAGAGAAGGCAGTGGCACCCTACTCCAGTACTCTTGCCTAGAAAATCCTACGGATGGAGGAGCCTGGAAGGCTGCAGTCCATGGAGTCGCTGAGGGTCGGACACGACTGAGCGACTTCACTTTCACTTTTCACTTTCATGTATTGGAGAAGGAAATGGTAACCCACTCCAGTGTTTTTGCCTGGAGAATCCCAGGGACGGGGGAGCCTGGTGGGCTGCCCTCTATGGGGTTGTACAGAGTTGGACACGACTGAAGCAACTTAGCAGCAGCAGCAGCAAGGATCAGGGTAGTGGAGTGAGCAGACCACAGCATCCTTCCCTTTTCTGGGAGCTGGGGCTGCCCTGGTGACTCACTGTCCACCCTTCCCTTCCGGAGATCATTTTGGAGCTGGCTTTCCTATTGGGACTGTATCACAGTCCTCCAGAGTCAGGGAGAGGGTGAGATCTCCCCATTTCCTGAGCTAAAGACAGAGTCAGGGAAGGGCTGGGTCACAGTAACCCTTTCGTCTCCAGGGTTCCAACACAGCACACAGTCACTCTGTCAGGCCCTGAGCAACTGCTTGAACTACTTAGTGCTCTCACACCCCGCAAAGCCCTGTTGCTACCCAGCTCGCTGGCACACTGGCCTCCTTCCCAGAGGCCTTACTTGAATCTCAGCTTCTTTACCCTGGGTGAAGAGACTGGTGCCTTCACCAAGCACTCCAGGTGAGGGTGGGGAGGAGGGCTCCAGATCAAGCACTGCAGGGCTGAGGCCCATCAGTGATCCAAGGGCCCAGGGCTCAGGGACGCAAAAGACCAACCCTAGGGCCAGCATCGAGGAACATTTCCCTCCACCCACTGGTCCATCAGGTGCCCTTTTCTGAAGGCAAGGCCTGCTCCCCACAGAGAGGTGTGTGAGCCAAGTTCATCTCAACCAGCCAGGTGAGTCACAAGCTGTGCATGGACCGGAACACTTGCAGGTGGCCAAGATAAGGTCTCTGCCTCCCAGGACTGGTAATGAAATTGGGTAGGGAGGTCACACCCTGAGAAACCTAAGTCACCCCGAGGGAGGGAGCAGGCAGTAAGTACCAGGAAGATGCAAGAGAGGAGTCACCTGCTGTGCATGGGGCAGAGGAAGGGGAATGGGAAAAAAAGACATTGAGGAGGTGGAATCTGGAATTTGATGTAGAGCCTCCAAGCAGTGTAAGGCTGAATACACACACACACACACACACACACACACACACGAGCCAAAGGCACAGAGGATAGTGGAAAAGTCACTGGGCCGCATGTCTAACGTCTTGATTCTGCCATTAATTGGCCACAGAGCCTTGGCCTCATCGTTCTCCTTCTAGGCCTCAGTTTCTTCAGTTATAAAGTAAAGAGGATGGATGACAGGCTCTCTAAGGTCTCTTTCCCCAGTAAAAAATAGCATGCTCTTGACATGAACAAAGAAGTGGGAAAGAGGACGTTATAAGCAGATGCTGGAGGAGGGTGAAAGAAAAGCGAGGGAGGGAGCAGGGGGTGAGGGGGCATGCCTATCCAGGAACGCTGGAGGGATGTAAGGGACTAAGAGGAAACAGAGCTGAAAAGCTGGAAGTAATGATGACACTAGTGATTTTTCTACTTATTGAGTGTCTACTATGTGCCTTTATTACTGTACATATAAAGTTTTTAATTCTCATAACAATCTTCAAAGCAATACTATTATCCTCATTTTGCAGACTTAAAGTCAAAACTCAAAGAGGTTAAGGAGCTTACTGAAGATTACACTGTCAGCTAGGGCAGAGGTGGAATTCAGTCTCTAAAATGTGCACTTTTCATTACGTTGTCAGACTTCCCTCAGTATATAGGAACCAGGTTTACAGGGTCTTAAGCCATGAGTGATTTCTAAACTAAAGGAGACAGGTACAAACCAATGCAGGTAAAGCAACGGACAGGCACAAGGCCTTAAGGGGCTGGTCTCAGAAAAGAGAAGGAAAGGGGGGGAAAAGGGAACTCCCTGGCGGTCTGGTGGTTAGGACTCAGTGCTTCCACTGCTGAGGGCCCGGGATCAATCCCTGGTCGAGGAACTAAGATCCCACAAGCCACTCAGGGTGCCCCCCCCAAAAAAAAAGAGGGAGAAAGAAGAATTTGCAAGACACAGTAAAGGCAGAATGGCCAGGATTTGGCAACTAACTGGAGTCAACCATGACTCCACTAGTCTGCAGCTCTGAAACCACAGTGGTGGGTAACTGGAAGGCTGGTGGTTTGTCCAGCTCTCAGGAAAAGGAACGCAGCATGGTGACTGGCTGGTCCTTGACACGCATCATTTGAGGAGGTAGATGAGTGCCCAGGTAGAAGACTGTTCACCAGCCAGCATAGCAGACACAGATTAGGAGATTGTCAAAGAAGGGCGTGTTGGTTGGGATGAAAGGCCTAAGGAGGAGACCCTGGAGGACACCTCCTAACAGAGGCTAAGGAAAAGAACCTGACCTTGCACGGCACTCACAATTGGTCGTACAGGAAATGGCAGAACCAGGATCAGGTGGTGGTAGCCAAGTCAACAGAGAAGAACATTGCCAGAAGGAGAACATAACCCACAGCCTCCATGATGACACCATCCATGGTGACATAAAGTTTGAAGGGAACTGGAAATTAGAAGTGGCACAGATTTGGGGATTTGGGTGACCACTAATGACCTTGTGAGAGTCAACAAAGCAACTCAGGCAGAAGCCAGACAGAAAGAGGTTAGCGAGTGGACAGGAGGAGAGGGAGGCAGTGAAATAGATCATTGCTTCAGAAGTTTGCAGAAAAGGAGAGAGATGTGTGCAAGCTGAAGAAGGCAGGTGAGTGGAGGGAAGCCTGTTCAGGGCAGGAAGGACCTGGACATGTTCGTAGGCCAAGAAGAAAGAACTGATGAAGAAGGAGAGGCTGAAGTTGCCGGAGAGAATGTGGATGGCCGCGAGACAAGGTAGAAGAAGGAGAGAACAGAATGGCGGGCACAGGGGGCAGGCAGTGAGAAACAGCACGTGCTGACGTGGCCCAGAGTTTCTGGGTTTGGAGCATGATCACGATGGCAAAGACCCGACAGTCGCTAAGGGCAGTGTAGTCTGGTCTACAGGTGAGTGGCTCTGATTTGAGGGCTGATGAGCTCTGGACAGAGGGAGCCCCCAGACTGAGGCTGGGTGAGACAGACAACTGGGTGGCCTCATGCAGCTGCTGTCTTTGTTACCCAGAGCCTCTGACCCCTGGGGCGCTGGTGCAGATTTAGCTGAGGCAGCAAGTGATGGAAAATCACTACTTCCTGACAGCGGCTTGCTGGTGCACAGGAGAGGAGCTGGGCAGGATGCCTGCTGTGACTTACTAATGCTCTTGGTGTCCATCCATGCCCCCCAGGTGGTGGACACTCACCAGTCCCCAAAGCTAGATCTCAGAATTTGAGAACCAGGACTGTGGAAACCTGATGGCCATCCATTGCCCTCCTGCATCCCATAAACAACCCAATGACTCATGGGAATATCCCTAACGGTTAAATGGATAAAGGTTGCTTTGCGTGACTGCCTGATACTATTTCCCCGTTTCTCCTCCTGTTGCTTCTTCAATTCTTTCTCATTCTTGGCCCCATAAGACAGCCAAATACATCTGTAGCCCCCACAGCTCCAGGCAGACTTGGCCTGGAAAGTCAAGTTCCCACACATGCATCCTTGGAGGAGACAGGAGCTTTGAGCACATTTACTGGGGGCTGGGAGGTACCATTTCCTGTTTGCACAGAAAGCCTGCCCTGCCAGGGTACCTGCTCCCCACTTCTCCTCCAGGCACACTTTCCTTGACAGGGATGCTCTTTCTCCCCCACCTTCCAGGGAACCTCCTGGACTTTGCCTTGGCTCAGCACAGGGCCTGCAGATACTCAGCATCTCACACTCATGAGGCTGTGAGCAGAGCAAAGGGGAGTAGAGGGTGGGCTCCGGGCTCAGGCTGCCTGAGCCTGAGTCCCAGTTCTGTCACTTATTGTCCGTGGAATGAATCCCAGGTGTTTCTCATTCTCTCATCTGTAAAACAAGATGACACTATCCACCTCATAGGACTGCTGTGGGGGTTAAACAGGATAATTCATGTAAAATGATTAGTGTGATGCTTGGCTCAATAAATGCTAACTATAACTGTAACTACTACTACTATTATTCCTGTGGGTGACCCCCAGGCCAGGCTGCTCTCTATGGAGGGGCTAAACCAGGTACAGGCGAGGAGGCCACTCAGGCCCATCTGCCCCAGCCTGGTCAACGCAGCTGCTTGCAGGACCCTGGGAGGCGCACTGAGACAGGAAACAGGAGCAGCAGGTGTCAAGGCTGACCCACAAGAGATGCATCAGAGACTCTTGGGAAGACAGACTGGGGGCCCTGTCTGGCAGCACTGGGAAGGGTCCATAGACAGTGGGAGCAGCAGTTCCCTCAGGACCCAAAGATGCCAGGGGGTTGTGGTAGAGCTTTGGAGTAAAGGAGGACAAGGCAGGTGAAGTCACTTCCTCTTTGGTTAAATTCCCAGGAGGTCTCCACCCCTGGCCATGCTGGACATCCAAAGAGTCTCATGAGGGGGGAGTTCCCTGGTGGCTCAGTGATTAGGACTCTGCCACTGCTGGGAGCACGGGTTCAATGCCTGGTTGGGGAACTAAGGTCCTGCATACCCTGCAGCTATGGCCTAAATAAATAAACAAATTTAAAACCAAACCACACCAAATTAAAAAAAAACAAAACAAAAACCCAATCTCAACTGCTCTGTGAGTTAGCCTGAAATCAGGTAATGAGGCTCCCATTAACAGTTTGTTAAACTCACAAAGAAAGAAAGACACTCTCAACTCTAAGAAAGCGCTGGGGTGGGGGGGGGGAATTCTTCACTCCTGTTCTGATTTTCTTCCTCCTCCTTCCTCTGCACCTCATTCTCTCTCTCCCCTTCGTGTCTGTCTCTGCCCCTTCTCTGTCTCCCTTCCCTATGCCTGTCCGTCTGTCTCTCGGCACCCTGAAGTCCCACTGTGGCTGTGTGAGCTTATTGATTCCTGGGAGCTGGGGGAAAGCGGGAGGCAGGGCTGGGGTGCAGGCTCGGGGATGGAAATGGAAGGCTATAAATTATTTGTGACAGGAAAGCAATAGTGGCAGAGTGCTGAGCACAAGTCCTGTGTCACTATTAGATTCCTTTTAGCCTGATGACACTGTAAAAAAGGTTAAGTGTCTGCTGGAATCGTACACCTGGGGGGCCGGGGCAGCCTGGGAGCAGAACAAGCCACTGAGAGCAGGTATATCAATTCTCCAGGCCAATAATATTCCTCTCATTGATCGCCACGCAAAGTTCAAAAATCTCATTACAGCCAGGCAGACCGGGAACTTTTTACAAATCAATAGAATGATATAATGTATGTATACTTAGTACAAATGTATCTATTCATCTATCCATCCATCCACGGTCCGCCTCAGGGTTTCCAAGTTAACCTACCCATCATATTATGTTATGTTATGTATGATATTATATTGCATTATATTATATGATAATAAATGGTGTGCAAAAACTCCCCCTGAGGTGGAGACAAGAAGAGGCCCTATTAGCATTGAGGTGACCTCAGACAGCTCACCTTGGAGTGAGTCAGGTGGCAGCATTTCCAGGGCTGGGCTGCTCAGGATTTCTGGGAGCAGTGCTTCCTTAGCAGAGACTCCAGTAATAAAAACATACTGTTTACTGAGTATTTACTATGAGCTAAACCCAGGTGGCTCAGTAGTAAAGAACCCGCCTGCCAATGCAGGAGATGTGGGTTCATTCCCTGGGTCGGGAAGTTCCCCTGGATAAGGAAATGGCGACCCACTCCAGTATTCTTCGCTGGAAAATCCCACGGACAGAGAAAGCTAGAGGGCTACCGTCCATGCGGTCACAAAGAGTCGGACATGAATGAGCGACTAAATAACAGAAAACAATGTTCTAAGTGCTTAAAACAAACAGTTCATTTAATCCTCACAAGAACACATTTTGCATATAAGGCATATTATAACTTGCCTAAAGTTACCTATTTAAGAAATGGAAAATCTGGGGTTTTAATTCAGGCAGACTAACCCCAAGGCCCCTACCCTTAACTGTGAAACCATACTGCCTCCAGGAAAGAGATACCCCAAAGCCCAGAATTCAAACTCCAGGATTCTACGGTTCTGTTCTCTTGTTCTATTGTGTTTTGAGAAACAAAGGATAAGGGACTCCCTGGGATTCAGCATTCCTTTCTATAAAATGGGAGTATAACACCTGCTGGAGCCAGCTGCTGACAGCATGATACACACGTGGGACCTCCAAGCGCGTCCCCACAAAATCCTGCCCAGCTACCCAGAACAGACTGCTTTCTCCACTTTGGAAGTACTTCTTAGTAGAACCACAGGTTGGCCCAGGGCCTGGTCATATTGCTGATTTGCTGAAAGAGTCTTTGGGGCAACAAGTCAAGTATTAACATACATGTGTTGTGTACATATATAAATCAGTTTCAGTTGCCTGCTTCTAGAGGTTTGCAGAAAACGTTTCATCTCTGGTATGGGGAAAGTCTTTCCTGATTGAGTAAATCAAAGGAACTCCAAGGTAGAGAATGTTTCAGACTAGCTGGCCCCACTGATTATTAAGAAAATGATGGTGGGAGGGGCCTCTACCAGTGACTTTGAGCTGCCTGGGTATTACAGGCTGGATCATTGAAGAGGACAAAATATTTGCTTCAGCAAAGGGTATTTTGCACACCGAATGCAGGTAATTGCTTTAACTCAGGCCTTTGAGAGCTGCCTTCAGCAGGCTGGAGTCCCTGGCTCTGCCCTGAGGCAAATCAGAGCTACAAAAACAGCTGGACACTTTTCACGGCAGAACTTCAACTGAGATCTCATAGATGATTCAGGAAAATTTTGCCCTTCCCCAGAATAGTTCCTACTTCTCCCTACTCCTGAGAACTCTAAGAAACTGACATTCTCCACGCTGTACATCCCAGGAACTGAAGAACTGAAATTCATCCCCTCCTCCCCACAGGCACCAAAAGCAGACAGTAGCCACCCAGCCCTCCCCATGGGTAGCCCGGAAGTCCTTCACATGAACTCTCTTTTGGTGCAGAGTTTAGAGTTGTTTGCCCACACCCACTTGCATGCCCCTTGGGTTTCAGTTTGGACAACTGACCATATGGCAGGCAGGGTTCTGTGCATGAGAATGGCCCCTGATGAGTGGAACCTAAGGACAGGCCCTTCCTTTCTGGCTGCAATAGGATATAATTAGAATACACAGGTTTCCCCTAAATGTGTCAAGAGTTTCTGCCTCTTTTACTACTTCTCAGAGGTCACAACTGAGCTTCAAGAGATGACAGTCCTGCCTAAATGCGTACAGAAAGTTGTCCCCAAACTACCGTCCTTGAGCCACTGGCATTAGAATCCCCTGGGGTGCATGCTAACAGGCACATCCCTGGAACCTCCTTCAGACCTTATGCATTCAGAATTTCTGATGGGAGTCGGATCAGGAATCTGTATTTAAGAAATTCTCCAGATTACTCTTAAACTCTCTGATATTTGAGAAACCTAGCTTAAGTCAAGGGGTAAGGAAACCATTCTCGAGAGAGCTGAGAGAACATCTTAGTGAGTTGAAGGTTTTTTACTCATATTCTATCAATGCGCGTTTCCCTCATCAGCTAATCCTGACTCCATCCGACAGAGTAAACAAAACTCAAGAGGCTATCAGTTCCTCTGTGGAAACAAACAATAAGCCACAAATAAATATAATTTCAAAATAGTTTTTGGTACCTTCCTAGGCTGATGGGTTCCCAGTGGGTTGCTTAGATGCCAGGCATACTTTCTGCATCAGTTTAGCTTCCTAAGACTGGCACTGCCCTTCTACCACGTGTCCCTGGGAGCCCAGGCCAGATACAATTTACCAGGCTAGATGGGCCATGGGGCTGGCCCAAGGGGGCAATAGTGACGGTTTATATGATGAATGGTAAGCATATGGATTGATTTAACTTCAAGATATGCATAGGTTTAAAAATTAAGGGGCAATGTGATTAACTAACCATTTGGAAACCAGTCTGCAGTGCATGCCAAGCTCAGAGCGTGACCAGACTAGCTCCTCTCACCACCGGCCATGCCCTCATCTGTCAGGGCTGCCCTGGGCTAGAGTTCTGGTCTACCAGCTGTCCACCGCACAGTCCAGCGGCTACAAGACTGACTAATGTGATGGTGAAAGGGGTCCCTATAGACTCATTGCAGGGACAAGACGTCCCTATCCATCCTTCCTAGCCTTCCATAGGCAAGCAGAAGGGAGCCTGGAGAGGAGAGGTCTTCAGCAGCAGCAGCCAGGGTGGGACCTACTAGTTGCTGTCTGGCCTGCCTCTGGCCCCTCCCACTGCTTACCTTCTTACCCCATATTCAAAAACAATCCATTGGTCTCTCTGTGCCTGCTCCTGAAAGACTGCAATGTGGCTAAACCCAACTATTGCTTCCTATTACCTACAGGATAAATTTAAAATTCCTCAGCCTGGCCTTCAGAATGTTTCCCAATCTGGCTCCGCTCTGGTTTTCCAACTTGTTTCTCTCTCATCCCCTCTTCCACGTAGGGTGCAGCACAGAGCTGAAACCTGTTCTTTTGTTTACTCAATCCACAGTGAGTCCTCCTCTGGACTCCGAGCTCTGTAAGGTCATATGTGACGCCTATTTTTCTCACCATTGTATTTCCCGCACTTAGCAACAGTGCTTGGCATGATATAAGTACTTAAAAACTACTTGTTGAATAGCAAGTGAATGTTATTACTATTAAAAATAACAATAACATAATCTTAAGGGACATAGTGAACTAATATATGTTCACTATGTGCCAAGGCACTCTGCTAAGTAAATGGATTCTTTGTTTTTCGCAACTCCTTATGAAGACTATTATCCTGTTCTGCAGAAATGGAAGCTGAGGCTCAGAGAGGTTGTGTAACTTGCCAAAGGTCACACAGCTGTTAAGTACCAGAGCCAGGATATTTGAACTTGGGACCCTGACTCCAAAACCCATGTTGCTAAACACTAGGTAGAATAAGTCAGTCAGATCAAGAACATATGGTAAAGTCTATGAGAAACTGGGCCTGGATAGAAGAGTTGCATATAAAAATAGTAAAAGCAATAAGTATCATTTATTTCATACTCATTCTATGACAAGCATTATAACAAATGTATTTTCTTATCCAAATCCTAACTATAACTCTATCAAATGGAGAAGTTTTCTATTTTCCTGAGGAGACAACAGAGGGGCTAAGCACTTAGCCCAAGGTCATGTGCTTCACAGCACTGAAGCCAGACTTTGGGTCTGTGACTCCAATGTCTATAGGCTGAACCATATCACCTCTTCTGGAAATTTCTATTACTAATATTTCTTTTTATTAGCTGTTTGGGCATAAGCAAATTTTTTTCCTTCAGTCTTTTCAAATCCATGGTCTGGACAGTTGAGCAAATGCATGTGTAGACAATTAACAGAAACTGAAGGTGGCTGTAACTCTAAACACACCTACCCTCTCCTGCACACGCGCCATGGTTGTGTTTGATAAGCATCCTGTGTTAGCCTCAATTTCAGGTTAAGTGGTTATGGTTTCACTGTATTTTATACATGAATACATTGGTAGGTTGGAGGGATAGATTTTCTAAATTCTTTGTATCTGTCTATCTATCTTATCTGTCTACTTTCCCAATCATGTACACAATTCTGTGGCGATGCTGAATACAAATGTGTTTTGTCAGTTTCTAGAAACTATTTCTATGATTACTGTATCTTTATATTCATGTCTGCTCTAATGCATTGATCCAAGATTTATAATACTGGATATATTTATCAAAACTCCCCTCATGAATTCTGCCCAGTTATGCCTTTCTGTCAGATCTGTAAGCCACAGTCATACACGACTCCACACACATCACTGTTCTCTTCCCAAGGTGTTTCAGATGCTCACGTCGCAACTGCGTTTTTATATTGGTCTGTGCACCAATATTGATGTGCATAAATGTGCATTTGTATACCTGTGTATCTTTCTGTCTATGGCCAGGACGGGGTGGGGGTGGGGGACTGTGGAAATGAGAGAATTATTAAATGCCAAGTAGATGTGCAATAAATTCCATTGATTTTATAAACTCCTACTTGTCTTCAGTCTCCTTCCATTCTTTATCCTGGGGGCATTACAACAAAAACCTATTTTAAATACCTTTACTCCCCTCTCCCCCTCCCCAAAAAAGTGTCAATATTTTATTTGGATTTTTAACTTCGCTCCATAACAGTTGTTTGACCTCCTGACTCGTGCAAGTCACATAAATTCTGGGACTTTATTCAGGAGCCATGTTCCTGCTATTGAATAAGCAATTTGGGAGGGTGAATTAATGACTTGTGCTGTTGCTGGAAAGTCCCTGAAGAAATATTAAAATTGCTTGCAGACTGAATCGATACTCAGTGAACACCCAGCAAGAGGGCTTCGGCTCTGGAATGGCCACAGGAGGCAGGGCTTGGTGGAGGAAGGGGAATTCCCGCACCCAGCCTGGAGAGCCCCCTTCCAAGCCACCTCACTTGCCCTCCATCCCTGGAGCTCTGTCATTTTCAGTAACGGCCAAGTCTTATTAAACCCCAACCAGTAGACCGCTGATTTGTCCTGTCTCGGGAAGCAGGCTCAGGGGACAGTTTACTCTCTTACTAGCAACGAGAGCCCAGAGGCTTTATTGGAGGTGATGGTCTGGACATATCCACCTGCTGGAGAGATGGGAGGGCGCAGCTGCTGTCTGGCAGGCTGCACTGTGCTGCGGACTGAACACGCTGGGTCTGGGGAGGCGGTGGTGATGATCTCTGCTGGGTGTGCAGGAGGGCTGGGTGTTGCACTGCTGGCTCCATCTCTGTGTGTGCCCGACCAGTGTTTACTATCACTCAGGTGGCCACAGGATTGCAGCCTTTGTGCGCGGGCGTGCCGGTGGGATGGAGTGCTTGAATTGTGTGTGTTACCATGTATTGCTGACACATTCTGGCAGTTGGCTTAAGGTTTGTTACTGGATGTTTTGTGGTATTGTATTAAGGTGACTGCACTTTGTGTAACACTGAGTTGGAGGAATTTGATTATTGTTTGGCGGCAATGTCTGTATTTCTGCTTTGAGTTATCGCATTCGTTGATCATATCAGCATCTTTCTCTTTCATAATGTATGTCTCAGGGCTTAGGTTAATGGGTGTCTCCTTAGTGATGTGGGTTGAGTAACAATGTTGGATCTGGGTGGTGGTGTACGATTCGGTAATTACTTTCTTGGTGGAGCTGTGGGTGAGAAGACCTATCCTTTAGCTTTTTTTAGTTCACTCTGGCTTGGTCATCTGCCCTGCTCCTTTTCAGAAGGAGGATTCTAGAGACGCAGGACAAGTCTCTTCTTGATGACCATTTCTACACTTCTATTATTCTTGGAAGCATGCTCTCTCTGCTCAGTGAAACAGATCTGATCTTACCATGGTGACACAGGTTCTGGTGCCATCTTCCCTGTATCTGTCTAATTTGGAGAGTTAAACCTCAGGGCCAAACACTATGCCTGTCTAAAATTTAGATCCCTGGTAGAACTAGAGGAGGATGGATGGGACTAAACTCCCCAATCCCGATGGGAATAACAACACGAACTCTAGTTCGGAGAATCCCCGGTCCACTCCACTCTGTGACTCTGGCCATAAGCATCTTCTTCCTTCCCAGCATCCCCAGATGATGTGGCTCAGCCGTGGCTTACATTTACAGGGACACACACACACACCAAGGAAGAATACAGAAACTCATACTAGGCATGACTTTCTATTAGGTGCAGAGCCTTTGTTCTGAGCTTGTAAGTAGAAGTATAAATACATCCCTGGGCATGAGACTGCAAAATATACAGAGCTGCCCAAGGAATGCCTGTACTTCCTTTGATCCAAAGCTGATATGAAGTATGGGGTAGTGGAAAAGCACATAGGTTTCAGAGCCAGTATTGTAGGAGTTCAAATCCTAGTTGTGGTACTTAGCATGTAACCTGAATTAGTTACTCAGCTTCTCTGGACTCCAGTTACATTATCTATAGACAATCCTATAAAGCCCTATGGGGTTGTTTGAAAGTGAAAGTGTTAGTTGCTCAGCTGTGTCCAACTATTTGCAACTTCATGGACTGTAGCCCACTAGGCTCCTCTGTCCATGGGATTCTCCAGGCAAGAATACTGCAGTGGGTTGCCCTTCCCTTCTCCAGGGGGTCTTCCCAACCCAGGAATTGAACCTGGGTCTCCTGCATTGCAGGCAGATTCTTTACATCCTGAGCCACCAGGAAAGCCCCTATGGGGTTGTTTATGAGGTTTAAATAAATTAATATATGCAACATGCTTATAACAGTTCCTACTGTAGTAAGCACTTGTTAGCTATTATTATTGAGAACATAGGACTTACCAAGTAAAGTGGCTATAAGATTGTCCTAATCATGTGTATAACCACATATGTTAATGTGAATAAAATCCAAGATAAGTCAAGGGGTGTGTGTGTGTGTGTGTGTGTGTGTGATTCAAGCAGAGAAGTGCAAAAATTGCAGTGTGAAGGCACTTGGCTTTCTGTCCTTGCAGAGAGTGGCAGGGGTTGGGGGTTGATAAGAGTTCACCACTCCCCATCTCCATACTGAGGGCTGTACCCAGGTGATGAATAGGTAGAAAGAAAGATGGTAGCCCTTATACATTTGTAATTGTAAAAAAAAATTTCAGGATGATTGAGCTCTTTCAAGATTAAAAATATTTACATGTTAAAATATTATTAACTCATTAAAAATATTTACTTTCTAATTTTAAAAATCAGGACTAACAGCTAATAGGTGTCAGTGAGGAATAATGGAATCTAGGCACTAAATTGGGAACTAAGGAAGAGATAAGAAAATAATCAGATGAGTGAATATTAATGCATTTGGTATGGATTTTACAGAAGTCCATTGAGCTGGACTTGTTTACCTAACTAGGCCCAAGGGGCAGGGAGAACTTGGGGCCTCAGACTTATTCCACAGGCTTTCCCATCAAGATAGCAAGCCAGACTATATCATGAGTTTAGGAAATGTCAGTTTTCATTTTTGCTCGTGGGCACAGATTAAGTAGGAGAAGTCACAGAGTCCAGTTACTTTGAGCCATTACACTGAGGACTTTAAGCCCAAAGTGATTTTTTTCTCCTGATTTTTAAGAATTATTTTACCCCTTAGTGGTGGAATAACTGCAATAATTATCAACCTCCCATGCTTCCCTGGAATATCCAGGTATGCAGGGCCACAGGAGATAGATTTGGTTTGAATTTGTCAGATGTTTGCTCAGTTCTTCCTCTCCTCTTTCTTCATCTTTTACCTTATCTTCATTTTCTCTCCTCTTTTCTCCTCCTCCTTCTATTTATCTCCCTGTCCTCTCCCCTCTATGACATTTAAGAATCGGAGGAACCCTGCAAACCCATCAAATAAGGATTTTTTCCCCCATAACAATTTCATTTTGTCTTTTAAAAAAAACTACAAAATGCAAAGCACCACAACCCATGAAAAGGCCACGAAGCCCAGAAAATGCCACCCTTCAGCTCCTCGAGCAATCGTAGGCTCGTTCCAGAGAAGGAGTGTGCAGTCATTAAGTACACATGCGCACACACACACACACAGGCTGGGCTCTCAAACTAAGTGGATGAAGGGGGCAATTATCTGACTAATTCTGTTCAATGGTCAGATAACAGTCATAAGGGTTTCTACTTTTCTGGAAGTACACAGAGCAGGTCCCCTTCTTAAATCCAGCTGGGCTTACAGTGAACCATAATTCTCACTGGCATTCATGATACACAGTTCTGTTCACGGAATATCCTTTTGGCTCCTCAAGCTTTTTTATTTCAAAGATTTCAGTGTTTATGCATGCACAAGCCAGAACTCATGTACACTGACAGACACGTAACTTGATGATTACTGTTGCTGTAATAATAACTAACATTTATGGAGTACTTGGTATCTGCCAGGTGCAATTCTAAGCAGGTTTATGTGGAACAATGCATTCAACCTTCACAACAACCTATGACAGTGCTATAGCTACATGATTACCTTCCATATTAGATCAGAGTAAGGAAACTGAGGTCCAGAGAAGACATTCCCACAACCACAGAGCCAAGGCGTAGGGAAGCTAGATCATCAACACAATGGACATGAGTTTGAGCAAGCTCTGGGAGATAGTGAAGGACAAGAAGCCTGGCACACTAGAGTCCATGGGGTTGCAAAGAGTTGGATAAGACTTAGCAACTGAACAACACAACAAGGGAAGCTAGATTCAAACTCAGGCAATCACTTCCCAGAGCCCCCTTTCTTGTGTTTTCTGTACCGCACATGTTTATGTCCGGCACATAAGTCTTTGCTTAGCAAAGACTTTCGGAATGGATGAATGAAAGAACAAATGAAGGATGGATCATATCTTAAGAACCTTGACATGCCCCGAAGATGGTGCAGTGGGCTCCCTTATGAAGCCAGGCCTATCAATAGCTTAAGCTTTATTTGGACAAAGTAATTTGCCCTCCCAAGCAATTTTCCGGGGAAAGTGTCCAGCAGCCATGCTTGCTCAGATATTAAATGTTCCTGACCACCAGCTCGCCACTTGACTTTCAAGCCAAATCCAGACTCCCTTCAAAGCAGATATGAGACCGAAATACATCAAAGATGCTTTCTAACATTTTGTTTCCTAGACTATTTCCCTCCAAAAATGGGTGTTTCCCAATGCAATGAAACACCAGTGAAATGAAAATGGGTGTTGGTGCTGCGTCTGGATAAAAACTAAGAAATTCAATCAATCATGCCAACATCTCTAAATCCCCAGATATTTGGCATCATATTGACAATGTTTATAGATGATTGACTGAAGGTTTGAGTTTTCCTCCAGATGTTTGGGAGTTGCCACAGTCATTAACCTGTTTGTCAGCCAGTGCTCATGCATTTCTAAGAGACATAAGTGAACACTAAAGAGGGAAAGAATAACCCAGAATAAAACAGACTAAAGAGGACCGGAGTAATAGCCATTCGATGAAACTAGTCAAGCAGACTCTGTTCCGGGAATGGGTTGCTGCCCTGGAGATCCATTAGAATGTGGATCCAGCTCACCAGAGACTCAGGTGCTCAAAGACCTTCCAAAACCTCATAAGACTGTATCCTTGACTGTCTACCGAGCCCTACCCCACCAGAATGCCGTGTGGCAGGGCTGATGGACCAGCCCCAGCATCGGCACAGAGAGCTCATGTTGTGGTCAATCCACCTTCATACCAACCCAGCCACTCCCCGGACACCTCATGCCAGTGTACGTAGTATGTCTACGCACTGTCAGTCCAAGCCATCGACTTGCACAAAGCTTGTCGTAAATCTGCTTTGTGCCTTTGTCCATGTCCCCATTTGTGATTTAGCACTCTGCCTTTTATCATCTCTCCTACCTCCATTTTCTTTCCCTCTCTACTTTTTAATGCTATTTACAACTTCCTTAGCCATAGTGCAGCACAGCAATCTTTCAGTGTCTCTATTGATAAACCCAAATGATGTTTCTTGCCCGGGTTTTCTCTCTATTCGACTTAATTTGTGTTTTGGTAAATAGGAACTTAAGGTCGTTCCATTCAATAGCATTTAGAGTTACCACTTTTATCAGAGGGATCAGGGCACTAAAGGACTCCCTGCACGGGACATTTGTTTATTCTCATGAGTGATCAGCTCTCCCTACGTTCGAGAAGGCTGCGTGCGTGCGGGCGTGCATGCACAGCGTCCTCGGTTAGAGCCTCTATGCTCCACTGCTCTGTGTCAATGCCGCTTGGCACTGGCAGGAAGAGCCCAGTGGAACCATTATGTGGACAGCAGCCGGCCCTCAAACTGCTGGAGATAAATCCAAGCCCTGGGCCCTTGTCTGCTGATGACCACTTGGTTCTTTGAGGAGCAAGCCCACATCTGCTGGCAAGGCTGCTTCTCCAAACTCTCCCTCCCATATCCGTCCTTCTTCGCTGAACTGCAGGGAAGGCTTGTCAGGACATTACTCACAAGCAACGTCTGGGGTCCCTTCTCCTAGAGGTGGGTGTTGGAGGGGGAAGGTGGGAAATGGGGACAGTGCCTCTCTTTCTATTTCTGGGCTATCTATTGTCTTTTTCTCCTTTTCAATTCTTTCCACACCTTCCCCTCTATTTCTAACTCTATTTGACCTTGAACTCTGGCCTCTCCCTTCATACCAGAATGTGTCCCAAGGGTGACAGAACCTCCAAAGGAGCAGTTACCTGGCTTGACAGGCCGGGAGACCAGTAGCCAGAGGGGCCAGCCCGTCACTCCACTCCTAGAAATAAATTCCATTGTATTTGCATTTTAATTTTCCACATAAACAAAGGCCCAGAGTACTCGCTTGGGCAGCATCACTGGACGAATTTAATTAGAAATGAAAAGTTTATAGGGCGCTCTTTAATGCGATTAATGCTCAGTTAACATTTATCACATTCGTATGCTGGAATCGCCTTTTTTAAGCAGCCACTGGCCATGAAATGAATTTCTCTCAACTTTTTTTTGTATCCAACCTGGGAAGCCATCTCTTAAGGAGTCTGCACTGCCCTCCAAGCTGTCTCCCTGGGGTCAGGAATTACTGTCTTCAAAGCCAAGTTAAAGGGAGATGAGGGTAGGGAAAGAGGCACACGTGTGCTGGATTGGGAGGGCAGAGGGCGGGAGGGTGAGCATGAACACAGTTTCTAGGAGGCTGTACCCTCTGCAGTGAGCTCAGTGATCAGCCCAGCAGACTGGCTAAAAGATCTGAGAGTCTCTACCCCCACCCCCACCCCCCAAAAAAGACACTCCCCCGACTCCCTTCCCAACACACATACTCAGTCAAAAGCCAGGCTTTGGCTCCTGCTTCTCTCCATCTCAGCCATCTCTCTTCTACCCTTTTTCTCCCTCATCCTGGGCTCTCTTAGACTTTCCTCCCCAGGCTCGTGGTGAGCAGGAAAGGCAGCCCCAGTCTCAAGCCCAGGAATACGTCCTCTTCTCCGGCTCTCCCAGTCATAGTCCACAGGAAGGCGACTGTCCTGGTGTGTCAGCTCCTCAAGAGAGGCAGAGCAGAGCATGCGGAACACGAAACCTCTTTTGGTCCCTAGAGGAAGGATGGCCTTCCTGATCTTATCAAATCCTCTCTACTCTTCCCTTAGAGTCTACTGAGATTCGCAGCCTAACTCAAAGCAGCTAACCTGAGTAATGTTGAGGAAGAGAAAGAGAAAGGAGAGGACGAGGGATGCGGGGAGGGAGGGGAGGTACCCACTCCACAGATGATAAAAGGAGATAAATAGCTTGACCTTTGTCCCTATCTAAATGTACACTCCCTGTGAGGACCTCAGCAGACACCAACCAAGTAGCTGCTGCTAGTATTGCCAGTAGCATGTCACACACACACACACACACCAGTCCCGCATCGCACACAGCTCCACACCCTCACCTCCAGCAGAGCAAATGCACACGTGCCTGCACACAAACTAAACTGTGTTGGGACCCTCTGTGCACCCGATAGGGGGCCCCTCATCCACCCACTGCGATGCTGACCATCTCATCAACCCCATGATTTTCTGACAACATCCCAAACAGGCAGGCCATCCTGGTGAAGGCGGAGACTTTTGTCCTGGAACCCAAAAATGCCTTCAGCTGGAAACTCTCTGAAAGGCTAACCAGTCTGCTGTTGTCCACTGGACAAGATGGGCAGCTAAAGCCTTTTAAGAGCTCCTGGTGATGCCAGGCCCTTTGAGACAGCTTCCCAGGGCATGAATGCAAGACTTGGCCAGATGCCATGAGCCCACCCACTCTTTCCAAAACAGAGCCACACGGAGACCCCCAACACAGACGCACCAACCCCTCTCAGAACCACACGCTAGGCAGGCACCATCTTGTCCTCTAGAATTAGGAAGAAGGGTCATGGGATATAGGGCAGAATGAGGGCCTCTTCCGTAACCATCTCTGGGGCCTGTCGGGCTGGGGGCTGCCCACAGGCTCCTGGTCACCCTAGGCTTCCTTCACCGACCCAGCAGAGACCCTGGGGCCACGAGGGCACATGAGGCCCGGAGGCAGCTGCCCTAGTGCTCGCTCCCATGTGTTCATGCCTGGGGGCCCCTGCGCTCTCCCTTCTGCCCTCCTCCAGTCTCCTGAGTCCTTCTCTCCATTTCCCCAACTGACTATGCCTACAGTGGGCACAGCTCCCCTTGCAGCCTGCTGCCTCACAGCCCTTTCTCCTCCTGCTGCCAGGAGCCGCCCAGCTCGTCCTTTGGCTGCCTCTGTTCCTGGATGGCTTCGGGAGGGGTTCACTGCAGGGGACTTCATGCCGGGCTGAAAGCAGGCAGAGGAGTCCAGAGCCAAGTGGCCAGGGCTCCCAGGTGGAGGGGGCTCTAACCTGGAACACCCAGGAAGCCAGCCCTCCCTTCCTTCCCCTTGGCTTCCCTCCCACTGTCTCTTCTGCCAGGGACCGGGCTGGAGTGACCGCACTGCAGCAGCCCCGCAGCCGCTGCCTGCCTGCCTTGCGGTATGCTCCCTGGTACAGGCAACCGTGGGCTCCAGGTTTTAAGACTTTAGCTCCCACACCACATCCTTTGCTCTGCCACCTTTCTCCTCCCAGGCTGGCCTCTCCTTTTCTCCTTAACAACCTTCCGAGCCTCTCCTGGAGGCCACCCCAGCTGCCTGCTCTAGCAGCCGCTCAGAGCTCTGGCTCCCTGCAACCTTCTGACACGTTCAGGCCAGGCAAGCCCAGCCCAGCAAACCCAGGTCCCAGGCCTCTGCCTTTCACCTCTCAGCCTCATCACCTCCTTCCTCACTCTTCCTCCTCATTCTTACTTTTGTTCTTCCCTTTCCATGTGCATCACCCCCTCTCCTCCTCTAGCTATGAGGACTTAGAACTCGTTCCCTTCCTCAGGGGCTCCAGGACTCAGGGGCTCTGGAAATGTCACATCCCCGATACCCGCCCTGAGATGACAGCTCTGGTCTGAAGCTGAGAGGTAAGTTATGTCCAGTTACGCAGACCAGGGGCTACAAACCAGTGGCCCATGAACTGAATCAGGCCCGGAGATGTATTTTATTTGACCAACACAGAGTTTTTAAAAGCGAAATCTCAGTGCCTCTAGGCTGGGCCTGTGCAATCCAGCTCCTGATTCTGTGGCTCTCACCACCTCTGTCCCAGCCTCCTCAGCTCTCCCACCGACCTTCCTCACGGGGTCCTGGAGGCACCTGTCCTCATGACCTCTGCAGCCATACGGCATCTCCACTAACATGTTTCTCACCAGTCTGGACTTCAGGGCACTGCTTTCCTTCCCACACAGCCCCACAATAGACCCCAGCCTCTTCAGAATGCCAATAACTCTGTTTCTCTCTCATGAAAAACTCAAATACCTTCTTATCATATTATCACTCAAAACCCACAAGAGTCCAGTTCTTTTTATGGTTGTTGAGAATGAGCCACAGAGGAGCCTGGCTCCGCAGCCTCGCCCATCTCCCTCCTACATGCCTTCTCCTCCTAGCAGAGAGCTCCCAGGTATATACAGGGCCTTGCTTCTTCTTCCCCTGTCCCAGGTCATCCTCCTCTGGTTTTCTACACCCTCCATAGCTCCCCTGCACCCAGATCCCAAGCATCTGCCTCTGCCATCATGCCCTGCGGGGTTTGGTGTCCAAGCCCTCTCTGGTTCCCAGCTCTGTTTCTGCCCTCCCCTCCCCTCCCCTCCCCGGCCCTGCCCTGTCCTACCTCAGGTTCTTCCTTATTTCCCTGGCACCTGGATTCCTGGGGCAGGATTTGGAGGCTGTAACTAAGGCCTGGCACTTAGGAGCTATGCCCATGACGGTGTCTCAGTGCTGCTGCCATGCTTCCTGCTGGGGGCATGGTGGGCCTTGATGGGCCACTGCACTGTAACTCTGCAGCAAGGGGGTGCACCAGGAAGGGCATCTTCTTAGCTGCTTTTGCAATTGGTCCTTAACTAGTTCTGCTGACAGGACTGGGACTCAAGTGTCAAAGTGAAGATGGACAGTGGATCACAAAGCTCTCTATCATAAAGGAGCGTCACTGTAGCAAAGCCCCTCGTATTGCGGGCTAAAGAGAGTGCTACAGTACAAATAAAGATGGAAGAAAAACTTGGTCCCAGTTTTTCCAAATTATGGAATGAGGACTTCTCAACTCAGCCCTATTACTGTTGCCCAGTGGCCCGATAACCGCCTCAACGACTGGCCTGATGGTCCCAGGGACAGGGTGTCCAGTCTGTGACTCCAGGCCATACTGCATGGGCCTTGTCTGTTTTCTGCTCTTGACCTCAGAGCCCATTCACCAAGGAACAGACACAAGTAGGCACAAACACACACACATCCACACACCCTGAAGATAGCAACCTCTGTTGCCCATAAACCATCATGAATGTACTCAAGCTGCACCTTCAAAGCACCGAAACAACGGGAAGAAAAACATTTCAACAACCTGCTCAACGGGAGAAAAACATTTCAACCCAGTAGTTCAGTGGTAGACAGATAAACCCACAGTGATTTAATTTTAAGCCCATTCAATATTTTACCTGTTCCTGGGCACTGGTTGTGAGACACTGTCCCACACCCCTGAGATCTATCAGAGGCCCTTCTCTCTTCTCTAGGCTCACCCACATGGCTGGATGAGTGGTACTCGACATGGCTGCACCTGTACCTGTTTCCCCAGCATGAATGCAAGAAACTCTCCCTCGGAGAATCTGACCTAGGGGAGGGCCAGTGAGGGAGTGGGGGGGGGGGGTGAGGTGAAACAGCAGGGATTCAGGGAAGTGGCAGGCCAGGCTCACACCCTATACTACACCCTATTCTTTTAAAGAACAGGAAGTGAGAGAGAAATTCTTTCCAGTGTACAGTTTCCTCTTAAAGAACTCCAACTCCAGGTAGCAATAAGGAAGGGCTAAGAACGGACCTGAACTTTAAGAGGTGAAGTTTCAGAGCAGTTGGAGTTGGAGATCTAGGGAGCTGGGGACAGAAAATGAAGCCCCTGGTTTAAGGCACTCCTTTGTGGGCTCAGAGGGAGAGAGTGCAGGCTGGGGAGGGTGGGGAGCCGGGAGGTTGGTTCATCTTCCACATCAGCTACTACTGTAGCTATTCTTTCTATGCAAGCATAACGTTCTAGTCCACAAACACACCATCACATATACAACCACACTGTCTCACATACTGGAACAAGCCCACTTCCCAACTGTTCCCTAGCGCCCCAGCTTCCGACGGTGCCTCCAGTCCCCTGGGTCTACTGTGCACAATAATTCCCTCCAATATGCACACAAAGCCATTGCTCCATCTCACTCCCTCCCGAATATTCCCTTCACTAGGCACCCTGTCTCCCTTCTCCAGGGGCTCCTCCTGTCTGGTCCATCTCCACTTGGCTAATTCCCCCCGTGGCCCCTGTATTGAACTGTTGTGTTGTCCATTTCCCTGTGACAAGGGCTCTGGTTACAGAGTTATTGATTGGTTTTCATGCAGACAGATGGGCCCTTCCGAGCTCCCATCGAAATCCCTGGCTGTATGGGCTGATTGTTGCCTCTCGGGGTGTAGGATTGCACTGGAGACCACCCTCCACGCAAGCTCCTTTGCCCAGACTGTGGACGGTAATAAATGGAGGCAGCCTGAGCGATAATAAAAGCAATTGAGTAGGTTACCTGTGCAGACACAAGATTTATGCCTCTTCATATTTGATGTGATTGTTTTATTGAGTTCTCGGAATAGTTGGGACACACTTTATTTATTTAGGGTTCCCCCTCTAGTTTCCTCTTTGAATCACCCTCCAAAATGCACCTGGAGCTTTCATTATGGACAACCCCTCCTGTCCTCCTCTTGTTCCTAGAGTTGCCAGTGGAGGTATGAACTCAGGGCAACCAGCCATCACTCTCACCTGAAAGCCATCTTGTGGCCTGACTTCCCACTCGAAGCCTGCCCACAGGGAAACAGTTAGACCAATACAACTGCTGGCCAAGACATCTAAAATAACTAAGTGAACAAAGATGGCTTTTCAGGGGGACAAGTCCAGCTCATTTAAAGAAATAAGAGTGCCAGCAGTCGTGACTATTTCACGTGTTATTCTAATGAGGGGAAGCCTCCTTAGAAGCAGGAGACATTCTCTAGGGAAGGACAGGTGGGCAAGGGTCTTCCGACAGAAACTGGCACATCTGTCCACTAGAGGTGGCCTGATCCAGAAAACCAAGGGGCACACAAAGCAAGTCCTTTATCCTTATTTTTCCCTTTCCTCTGTGGGGAGAAGCCTTCTTCTTTGCCTTGGCTCTTGGCCACAAGACCAACAGACCTGACCACCAAACAAGTGCAAGGGTATGGAAATGTGGTGGGCAACGCAGCCTCTCTGGTCCAGCTTTGTGCCAAACCGGGTCTGTCCAAGAGTCAAATATGCTATGTTCTAGAACCTGAGTCTCAGAAAGAGACACAGACCCCAGCCCCGAATGTGTCTTCAGCATTCCCTTGGCTGGGATGAGTGGCTCCCAGCTTCTTTGGAAAGACCTCTGAATGAACAGCTAGACCACCTGTCACCCCAGTGCCAGATTCTGACGAAGACTTGCAGATAACACAAGATGGAACTGTTTAACAGCCCTGGGGCTGGTGCCTTCTTGAAGCCAGTGTTGCCACGGCTAGGAGAGTACATATGCTCACTTATAAGCCAAATAGGTTAAGGAAGGGTGTGGGTAGCAGGTGATTGGTGGGAAATTGACTCTGGGAGGGTCCACTTGAAAGATCTAGGAGCTGGGAGTGCCCTGGTCCCACACAGTATAGTGTCGGCTGAGAAAGCTAAAAGATGGATGGCCTCCTTGTCAGCTCAGTCCAAGACAGTACCCTCAGGGGATCTTCAGGAACACTTGACTCTCGCTAGAGTCTGTGCCTGTGCCTTCAAAGGAGCTATATTCCCTTCCCAGAGCAACAGCCAGACCTGAAGACGTTGGCATATAATCAGGAAAATCCTTCCTGCCTAGCCAATTGCTCAGCGACGTAACTAGGCAGGTGACTGTTAGCAGGGTGGGTCCCCCTCCATCTCCTCCCCACTCTAGGCCATTTCCCACATGAGCTTTCAGCCTCAAGTCACCTGTTTATAAACACACCCCCCAACCCCCATACACACAGCAGCAGTGTTTAAGCACAAGCTGAAGAGCTGGCAACTCCACACTCAACGGCCAGTAACCCCAAATTGAGAGCCATTCAGATAAATTCCGCAAGTTAAACAATCCGGTCCAGCCTCCGGATTTTTGATGGTGGTTTCTGCGAGTGAGGGTGAGATTGGGAGGCCTCCCTTACCTACTCCATTGGCTCAGAGAGGTACTGCTATGAGGATTTGCCAATGGAGAAGGGGAGTTGGATGTCCAAGCCTTTATCACGACAGGATCAGAAAAAGCCAAAACCATTTTTAAAGCAGGAAAAGCAATTTAGTTTATAACCATAATAGCATATTTCAAGTGCGGTGACAGCATCTGTTTGGAGGAGGAGAAGATGAAAACCCTTGCGATTTGGCTCAGGTGGATAAGCACGTGTGGACTTCCTTTCTTGCCAACAGCCAGTACAGACACATCCTTGATTGTGAGTATTATAAAGTGCCCAACACAAGCGGCACCTCACCCACAGTAAAGGTCTAAACTCGAGAACCACCCAGTCCCCAACACACCATACTTTCAACACAGAAGAACATCTCCAGGTTCTTCCTACAAGGAGTGAGAATTCACAAAGTTCCTGGCATCAGCAGTACCAGCAGAAATCCCACTTTTAGCAGCCTTTAGGGTGAAGCAATGCATCTCAGACAAACCTTCCCCTTCAGACCAAAGCATCTGGAGGCATAATGCTAAGGGCATCTGGCCCAGATGCATCCCCCCAGACCCAATTCAGCAGCATACCAGGAAGCCCCCAGAATTCTTTCCCACATATGAATCACAATGCAAAGTCAAGAAAACTCTGACCAAGCCTTGTTGACAAAGCCAGCCAAGAAGCCTCACTGCAGACCCAGGGCTGGCTCATGCTGCCAGCAGCTTCCCCGTTCTCTTCCCACTCCCTGGCCATCTCCAGCAACACCTGCCCACAGATGGCTATAGTTCCACACCCAAAGGTAGCCTCTGTGTCCCTCGGGTGATCACTCTCTGTGTTAAGCAAATCCTGCTGCTGTCAGAGCTGTTAAACCGAGGTCATTCTCCCACTCTCATCCCACTAGCAGCTCACTCTTCTACTTTCTCCCAGTTCTGGTGAGTGCACCTCAAGGCCTCTGGAGCTTGGTCCTGGGGTCATCCGTCCCCTGCTCTCCGTGGCTTTTCAGGATGAGAGCATTCTCAAACTTTTGCATAAGCCAGCTTCCCAAAACATCTTAGCCAGTGAGAGGTATATAGTGGGGAGAGGGGGGAAGAAGGGGTGCCAGGCAAGGGGTGCTGCCACCACACCTGCACTGACTGCCCCAATCTTCCACGCCCCCAGAGCGAAGCACATTGCTTTAACCAAACATATCTTGGGCTCCTCCAAAGGCTTGCAAATCCTATCACAACAAGATTGCTTCAGAATACCAGCACCCAGTCCCATCAACACTGCTCCTCAGCAGGGCTTCTCTCTTCCCAAGACCCCAGTTCAAACCCACTCCCTAGACCAGTAGCCAGCCTAGAGGTTGAGAGGAGACATTGCTTTGTACCCTTCCCACTCCTGCCCCAGCCCCAGAGCTTCCCCAGCCTCCTCCACTGGCTTTTAAATGCAAAAGACTCATTCCTCTCCCAATACAGGTTGTGTGTGTGGTGGGGGAGGGCCCAGTCTTTCTCCAGCTCCTTTGGAAGGTGTCTGAATGTCAAACCGCTATGCTCTCAATACCTAGCTGAGCCAGGCCCAGGGAGCTGGAGGGTTTTCGGAGGGTGTATAATTAGCTGATCAGTATTATGTTACCCTGTTCATAACTGAATAACCATTTTAATACAGATGGCACACAGTGGGATAATTTCTGGGGTCGCCTCGCAGTACGTTACAGCACGAGTGTGGCAGAGGGAATCTTCTTTAGCCAAGGTACATTCTACCAGCTAATTTTACCTGCTGTTTTCAGGATGATTTGGGATAATTCCATATCATTTGCAAAATATTAAAAAAAAAAAGAACCTTGATACGTGATGCCAGTTTCAGAAAAAGGCACCAGCTGAATTATTAGTTGCTCTGATAATGAGCCTATGAAGAGTGTAAAGAAAAACACGGGTATGAAACCCTCAGCCTTCTTCTCATTTGGGGATTTGCCTTAAAAAGCAAGGGGCCAGGGTTGAAAAGCTGGCCAAGGCTGTCTGGAATTTGCACAGGGTCTCTGCTGATGTCAGGTTGCGCAGTTCTGTGATGGGAAAGCCATCCTGGGTCCCCATCTCCAAGTGCTCCTGTTATGTGCTATACCTGCCACATGTATACGCTGGCCTGGGTGGGGTGGTACATATGTGGAGTGTGCATGTATCTTGGAGAGCACACTGGAGTGGCTCGAAGATTGAGAGACTAACTTGTGCTACTATATGTTGAGCTGACTCCAGCCTGAGTTGTCACCCTGTGCCTGAACCTGTCATCAGTGCAGCCTCAGGCCTGGACACAGGTCCTCTAGGTGGTTGGAGGCATCTCCTGAGCTTCAGCTTCAGGGTCCAGAGTTCTCCCTCCTGACTTGGCATCCCACTCCTTGTCTAGCTTCTCTGCTCCCTGCCAGCAGTTTGCTGGTCGTTGATGTTTGCTCTACAGGCCTGGATACTGGTGCTAATAGGCCAGAAATTTGTGTGGAACTGGCTAGCAAGGCCTGGGCTCCCAGGAAGGCCACCTTTATAGGAGTCAGCAGAGATGATGGGTGGGGGGAGGCGGGGAGCCAGGACAGGTGGCTGCCCCTGGGGAAGGGAGCATGCCTTTAGAAAGGAAAGTCTGTTTAGAGGCGATGAATAGGACGCTGGTCATTTTAAAGGCTTCAGCTGTGGGCTGTGATTGTCTCTAGATACCGAGGCGCGTAATCTTGGAGTCTTAATTACCACAAACACTTGGATTCATTTCCAGGACGCCAGCGGGAGAAGCCTGGCAGGAAATACCCAGTCCTGAGCTGGAGACAGCCCTGTCTGTCTGTCTGTCTCTCTGCCTCCCAGGTCCCCTCTCCCTGCCCAAAGGACCTGGGAGCCTAGGAGCAAGGGCAGGCGGAGGCTGGAGAAAGAACGGAGCTGGAGCTGGGAGAAACTCTGGTGCGCGGGAGCTGGGAGCTGGAGCCCCGCCCTGCAGCCCAGCGTGGCTTACTCACCTGTTGATGGAAGAGACGCTGGGCACCGTGTCGTTGTCACAGATGCCCTCCGCCAGAAGCCGGTCCCGGATCTCCCAGGCAAACATAGTTGGGTTCTGTCGCTTGTATTCAGCAATCTTGTCTACAACTTTGGGTGTTGCCACTTTTGGCTTGGAGCCGCCGATCACTCCGGGTTTGATGCTGCCGGTCTCGTAGTACCTGCGCGGGGAAAGGCAGCAGGGTCAGTGAGAAGCAGGCGGTGGCAGAGAGTGAGGCTGCAGGCTCTGGAGCCGCTAAGCCACTCTCCCGCTGGAGGCAGTGGTGCGGAGGGAAAAGACCTAGCGTGTCTGAGCGGGCTTCCAAAGCCACTCGGCTAAGGCAGGGATACGTCGGAGGATGAGGGCAGGGACAACAGGGACGCTCTCTCCCAGAAGGTGGTCGTACCAAAGGCTGCACACACAACAGCTGCAATAGGCGAACAGGGAAGCCTGGCCTTTCATTTGAGAAGAGCAGGAGGAACAGCACTTGGAGGCCTCCTGCCCATTCCCGCTGAGCACAGGGCCCCTATGGGAACCAGGACTAACCTTGTACCTCTCAAGCTGATTCTTTTCTCGGGGCACCCATCTTTACCTTCACCCTATTCCTCCAACCCTCCCTTCCAAAGAGAAGAGCTGTCCTTCCGTTTCTGAAGACAGGAATCCGGCTCTCTCCCAGGGAGGAATCTGGAGCCTGGCAAGTGCGCTGGACGGCGCTTCTGGGGCCGCAGTCACCACCTGCGTGCCCTTGCCCAAAGGAGCCGCTCTCCAGATAGCCGCAGTCAGGGATCTCCCACGCCCGCTAGCGACCTGCACTTTTAGCCAAGCCCTCGGCTGAAGACCCAGGGCCGTCCAGCCCGCGAAGGAGACAGGGGCATCTCTCAGGGGCGGCTCCGCGACCCTCACCTGCCCAGGATTTTGCTGACACAGCCGTGGCTGACCCGCAGCTGCCGGGAGATGTCGCAGGGCCGCACGCCCTGGTGGGCCAGCTCCACGATGCGCTGCCTCACCACGTCGGGCAGGGGCCTGCCGTTCACAAACACCCCCCCGAGCTGGTTCACACCCCCGTGCCCTGCTGGGGAGAGACAAGAAAAAGACACAACACCCCACACACAGCAGGGACCGGCCATTAGTCAGGGTCCGCGCGCGGCCCAGGATGGGAGAAGGGAGCAGGCAGGGCGGAAGGGCATGTTCCTGGGCTCGCGGGCGAACGGCGGAGGCCGACCACAACGCAGGGGATTAGGGACAGGGAGCCGCGGGGCCGTAGAGACGCGGAAGTGCAGAGGCTGGGCGGAGGGCTGGGAAAGGACGCGCGACTCCAAAACCGGTACACGCCAGGGAGAAAATGAGGAAGGGATGGGCAGCGGGGCGAGAGGGGGTAAAGGGGGAAGAAGGGGAGAAAAAGAGCCAAGTGGGAATTAATACCGGCAGGAAAGAATGTAGGCAAGAGAGGGCCGGCGGAGGACAGTGCGCAATCCCGCCTGAGCCGCAGGCGAGAGGGAGTTGTCGGAGCGTGCTTGGAAGTGGATGATTCTGGGGTGCTGGGTAGGAGAGGAGCTAAGTCCCTGACATTCTCCCCTCTGCTCCCTACCTCTTTCCTTGTATTTATTTGGAATTGGAGTCTTCCTACATCTTTCCCCGTGTTTTTATTGTGATTTTTTTTGGGGGGGGGACAGGGAGTTTTTCTTTCCTTTATGTTTTCTATCTTTAGGTATTTGGGGAGCCATATCCCCCCCCCCCCGCCTAGTGTTTAAAGTTCAAAGAAAGCCAACTGAAGGAAGGAAGGGGCTAGGCTGAAGAGGCAGGGGCCCAGAGTCTGCTGCGTTCGGTGACAGGGATGCAGTGGAGAGCGGTGAGGTGCCCGCTAGCAACCACAGAATGCAGACTGCTTGGGTTCATTCGCCTGCCCCACTGCGCCAGGCTGGGGACCCACCGCCTTGCCCAGGACACATGGTACAGGTTGCCTAGGTGGGCTGAAGGTTTACAGGGCACCCTGTGCAGCCAGCCTCAGCCAGCTCACGTTCCTCTGACCTTTTAGACCTCCGCTGCCACTCAGGAAAGGGGACAGCAAGGGCGTTTGCTCTCCTGGGCAAGAGGAGGGTGCTGGGTCTCCAACCTGACTCCTGCTGCAGGCGCCCAACCTCGGAGCCGTAGTGGTCGCCGGATGCCAGGCCTGAAGGTGCTGCCTGGCGCCCCATTCTCCCTGACTCACAGCAGTCTAGAAATCCTGCACCCAGAGCCATCAACACGCAGTCGCAGTTACTGAGCAATCCAAGCACAGAGTTCTAGCGGCAGAGTCCAACCTGACCGGACCAACAACCTGCAGCCCTGTCCTGCTAGCCTCTGGAGACTTTCGGAGAAAGCGGGGACACCTGCACCCGGCTTGCTGCTCTCCCGTCCCCTTCTGGGGGGACCGAGAATAGGGTCCGGCTAAACCTCTAGGGAGAGGCCTCTGATCTCCAGGCTGGGGGAGACCGAAGCCTCTTATCCTACCCCTCACCCATGCTAGGTTCCCTACGTCTAGCCCCACTCCTCACCCCTCCCCTCCCTCCAAAGCCGACCATCAATAATTTAGGCCCCGGGAGAACTCGCGTTACCGGTATGAAAAGGCGGCAGCTGCGGGCAGATTAAAGATGAATAATTCAGCCTCCCCGGGCTCCGGGCCCGGCCCCTCGACCCCAATCTAAGGGGTGGGGAAAGAAAGGGGGTACCGCGGGAGTCCAGGGCTGGGGCCGAGGGCCGGTGCTGAGTCGGGCCTAGACTGCGCCACCGCCGCCGCCGGCGCCGACTCCGGCTGCCGCTGCTGGCCGGCTAGCCCGCGCCGCGGTCTCTCCCTTCCTTCGACCACCTTCGGCTCGCCTTGCTCCCCTTTGGGCTTCAAAGTGGTACCCAGTGGGCGGCCAGGACTCGGCAGATCCCACGCGGAATCGGCGAGAGAGGAGAGAAAGAGCAGAAGCAGCAGGGCCAGGAGGCCGGCTGGCTGGGCGAAGACGGTGTGGTACCCGGTTCCACTCCCTCCGAAAAGGAGACAGGATTTCAGGCTCGGCTGGCACAAACCGGCGGGAGCCGGAGGTCTCTGGCTCGGATTTCCTGTCTATGCTTGGAAATTATTTAGGGAAATATATTTTATCCCAGGAGTACTTTTAAAAGCATATATATACATATATATGCTAAATAAATGCTTAGAGAAAAATGCAGCTCTCCCTCCCTCCTGGACTCTCTTGTCCAAAGCACAGATCCAAGCCAGCTCTAAAAAGTTTCCTTGTGAAAAGTTACAAATCATCCTTGTTTATTAATCTACAGAGAAGTTTTCTATTTAGAATCTATTTACCTTTTGGGGGGGAAAAGCCTGCAAAAAAAAATCTCTGAATTGTTTCCAAGCTAAAGACATAGGACAAGAATTAGATAAATTCAAATTTAATTTAAATAGTCCTCCTTTCCTATTTTAAATTTATTTTCTCCCCTTCTCTTTTTTACTGTAACATTTTTTTTTCCTGTTTTCTTGCTCTTTCTTAGCCCTGGTTTTGGTTTCTCTTTTCTTTCTCCCCAGCTTTGGCATTTGCCTTCCTTTTGTTCTTCCCACCTCCTTTTCTCCCTCTTTTCTGATCCCCTGGCCAGGTTACTGGTTGGATCATCCTTACCAGGGAGTGGGAGACTGGCAAGGAGCCTCTAGAACTAGAAGCAGAGCAAAGCTTTGGGACTGCTTGGAAGGCTTTTCTATGTGATATCTCGCTGACTTCGATTTCTCCTTGGAACCCCTCTTTGTTTTTAGAGCATCTCCCCAGGAAAGGCAGAGAAAGATGACCACCACGTCTGGCCAGTCTCAGACTCCCAACTCCAGGGACACCAGACGGGAAGTAGGATGGAAGGCAAGAAAGAAAAGAAGAGGAAGGAAGTATTTCAAACCAGCCCACATGAAGCCTTGCCTGGGCTGGTAGGGCCAGGAGAAGCTGGGAGCTGAGGGTCAGAAGGGGGCACCCCACCCCCACGCTCTTCTGCCTGATTGTCCTGACACTGCGACTGCCTGTGCGGGGAGTCTTCTCCTGGACAGCCACACTCTAAGTTCGAGAAAGGTACAGATGAGAGGAGGAAGGACGTGGGGGGGGGCCAAACAGAGAGAAAACAAAGTAAGCATAACACAAAACCCTAAAAACTGCCTGCCCATTAGTCTCCCAGCCCCAGGCAAGAGGGTGGCCGGGGTGGCTGGAGCCAGGGTCATGGGCTGTGGATCCACTATTTAAGAAGAAGCAGGTGGAAGTAAGGAAGAAAGGATGGGCACCCGGGAGGTAGGAAGGCAGGTAGTAGGATAAATATGAGAGACATAAGGCAGAAGGAAGAGAAGGGTCTTTAGATAGACCGAGAAATGGGAGAAAGAGGAAGAACGAAAAGGGGGGACCAGGAGAAGCCAGGGTGGCCTCCAAGATGGGACCTGAGCATAAGAGGCCAGAGCCGCCTCAGGACAGGACAGGACAGGACAGGACAGGACAGGACAGGCTAGGGTGGGACGGGGAGCCCCGAGCTGGGACAGGAGCCGGGCGCCGGTACTCACGGTGCATCGCGGAGAAGGGGTCTGCTTTGCAGTGCATATCCATGGGGAGGCAGAGGAGCGGGAGCAGCGCGGCCGCCGCCGCCGTGTCGCCTCTCAAACTCAACTTCAGGACTTGAGGAGAAAAGGGAGGGACGGGGGGGGAGGGAGGGTGAGTGGGCGCCCGGCTGCGACCAGGCGCTCGAGAGCCGGGGGCGCTGCGCTCCCCGCGGGGACTCCTCCCGGCCCGATCGGAGCTCGCAACCGCAGCGGCCGCAACTTCCCACCGTCGGGGCGCGGGGCTGGGCGGTCAGCAGAACGGCCCCGGGGCGGCAGGTCGAACCGGGGGGACCTGGGGGCGCATGGCGCGCGCGGCAGCTGCGGCCAGGGCTGAGGCTGGGCGGGGAGACGGCTCGCTCAGCTCCCCTGGAACCCGGTCATCCAGAGGCGGCAGTCGGGAGTGGGCCAGGAGAAGGGCGGCCCGAGGGCGCCAGGCGGGGAGCCGGGCTGCTCCAAGTGCCGGTGAGTTGAAGAAGTTGGCAAAGAAGTAGCAATCCTCGGGATGTCCGAGCCGGCGCCTTCGGAAGGGGAGAGCGCGAGCCGGGCCCCCGCCCCCGGAAAAGGCTGGCGCGCGCCGCCGCGGCCGAAGGGCCAGGAGGGAGGGAGGGAGCCGAACAACGCCGGCAGCACTGGACTGGCCCCAGGTGGGTTGCGTTTGCGAGAAGACTCGGCCGCAGACTGGAGCCTGGGCTCCCGGTGTGTCTCTCTCTAAAAGCTGCAAAGCCCTCTCCAGACCCCCTCCCCCTCCCCGCGCTGGGAGATGGATGACTTGTCAGACAAAGGCAATAGATTCCACCACTCTGTGATTCGCCAGCGCCGGAGCCCGGAGCTTCGGCGAGGAGGGCCCCGCGCCTGTCACTCCGGTGCCGGCGAGGGGAGGGCAGGGGAGGGGGAAACGGGAGGGAGGGAGCGAGCAGCGGGCGAAGGAAGAGGGAGGGAGGGGAGTGGGCCAGGGGGAGGGTGAAGGGGAGCCTGGGATTAAAACTACACTGAGAAACGAAACTCGCCGATAAGATAAACGTTAGATAAGGATAAAGAAGGGCCAGTCTAATGAATATTCAGGCAACGACAGAGGACCGCAGAGCGCGCCACGCTCCGAATCCGGCTCGAAGTCCCAACTCACCCAGCCCTGCCATCCACCGGCCAGTGCCCGCAAGAGCCACGGAGCCCCCAGCTCGGTCCGCATCCCTAGTCCTGTTCCCCCCGCTACTCTCAGCTGAGTTCCCTTCCGTTCCTCCTGGTTCTTCCTTCCTCTCTCTGGTCCTTCCCTTTCGCCTGTCCCTCCTGAGGTACCTCCCCACCCACACACCCCCAATTCTCATTCCGGGGCAGTGTCCGGCAATTTGTCCTCTCCCGTCCCACGCGCGGCTGCGTGCAAGGCTTCCCTCGTCCCCTTGCCTAAAGGGGTCTGGACAGTCCAGAACGCGAGCTGGAGACCTCCGGCGGGGACCCACCTGCCTCAGTGGGACCCAACGGACGGTGCGAGAACCCGGGGACTTTGCTCCTGGACCCTCAGGTGGCCAGGGAGGGGGCTTGGGGAGACAGTGCAGAACGACCGGTCGCTGGCGGCAGAGGCGGCGGGAGATCAAGGCTCGCCTCGCTCTCCCCGGCTGGGGAGAAGAGGCTGCGAACGAGGCTGAGCGCCGCCCGCTGCCTGCTCGGCGGATCCAGAGCCAGCGCAGGAGGCGCTGCGCGCTCGACCCGGCCCAGCCGCCGCAGCCCTCGTCCGCACTCGCTCGCTCGCTCAGGTTAGCTCGCGCAAGCACCAGGCAGGAGAAGCCCTTTGTCTCCTAACTGGTTAAGTACAGAATATCCGGGAGATCTTTATGAAATATTTTCCCTCCTCTCATAAATCATCTTGGCACTTCAGCTGATGTTTTAACTCTCTCCCTCCTTCGCTCGCTCCGCACCCCCCCAGCTTCCTGGGTCTGCGAAAGGGCGGCTCAGGGAAGCCCGCGATGCGCTCTTGCAGCCGGTACTCGAGGCAACTCTGGCCCCTGCCTGTTGACCCTGGCGCCTGCAGAAGAGCCGCGGACTCGCGCCGCTGTCTCTCTGTCCGGAACCTAGGCTGCAGCTAGGTTGGGGGGTCGAAGGCGGCTGCCCCCGCTCACCCCCCGCTCCGACTCAGGTAGGAGGAAACTCCTATAGGGCCTCTCGCACGTTGGTTTTCAGAACTCCCTTCATCCTCGGCCCGGTTCGGGCCAGGTTCAGACCGACAGGGTTTCAAGCTCCCCACTCTTTAGGAGGTCGGATCTGCTGGGATCCTGGCATTTCCTCTCCTTCCTGGATCCTCCGGAGCCCAGTTCGTTTAATCCACTTGCGGAGTAACTTCTGAAAGGAAAAGTCCCCTCCCCACCTGCCCCCTCCTTCCCAGCCCTCAGCCCCACATCCCTTGGGCGGCCCAGCTGGTTCCCTCGGGCGGGAGATGAAAGACGCAGGGTCCAGCCCCGAAGGTCAGTCTCTTCCTCTCGAGACCTGCAGATGGCGCTCCTGGGTTTCCTTTGGCCTCACAGCCCCACGAACACGCACTAACTTGGTGTGGGGAGCGAGAAGGGAAAACCGTCCCCGGCAGCCTAAAGGGAATGGCTCTCGGGCCTGGGAGCAAGGGGCTCTCGGGTGATATTAGCTGGTACAGCCTCGGGCTTCTTTCAGGGAGGTAATTAAGTCACAATTGAGATGAGGGGGCCCCCCCCTGCATGGAGGAAGGGTCTTCTTTACTGAGAAGGAGCTCAATACTAAAGGAGCCCTTTGCCCCAGGTCTCCTTATGTTGGTCTAGGAAGTTGTCTTAGGGAGTCTGAACTCTTGGAAAAACTGGACAGTGGACAGCACCCCTGTCTGCACAGAGACTCAGATTTTTCTAGAATCAGCCAGACATATCCTTAGGTTACACAGACTATGAAGAAGCCTGGGTGCAGACAACAGGCTTTTTTTACATACCAACGAAGAGGGATTTTCTTCTCTTGTAAAGGAGACGGTACACAAAGTGTGCTGGAAGTTGCGCTCACACACCTATACTTGACATGACCCCCTGAGAAGTGAAGACCCTTCCCTGACAGTCCAGTTCCCAGGTAGTCCCTGGGACTCCAGAACCCCACCACCCTGCTCCTGAGACACTTTTCCCTGTACCACGCCAGCTGGACATCCACCCTCCCACCAAGCCAGCCCCTGGCACCTTCCTTTTTGGCTCCAGCCCATTCAAGGACCTAGAAAATCAAAGAGCAATATTCCATGATGATTAGAAACCCTTTTAGTCAAGCCCGGCCTTCTCCCAGGGCTCCAGGCTGAAGGACTGGCACAGATTTCTCTCCAGAGGCGCTGGTCTCTCCCTCTGATGTTCTCTTTCCTGTTCTTCCCTTTCTTCTTCTATAGTCAGTAGAGGAGGGGGAAAAAAAAAGCCAGAAAGGAAAAAAAGGAAAGAAGAGGAAAAGAAAGAAAAAGAAAGAAAACAACCCAACCCCAAACACAACCCGGGCTCCGACCTGTCAGGGTTGGTTGCTTTTCCCGTCTGCCTCTAAATGAACCTTTTCTCTCTGGTGTTTTCAAAGCGGCCCTTCCACCCCCCAACCTAGGGGCATTTACACTTCAAACAAGGCGCCCGCCTCCCTGCGGAAATTTAAAGGCAAATAAACTTTTGGGGAGTTGCTCTGATACCCATCTCGGGATTTGCTTCATTAGCCGCCTCTGTGCATCTGATCTGCCCAATAAATCTTCCTTGTGGATCTCCGCTCCTTCACCTTCTCCGCTCCCTTCCCTGCCAGGCTCACCCGGCGCCTAGCGCCCCCGCCTTTGCCTCCTTCCTCACTGATGAGCACTGGCCGCCTGACTCTCTGGCTGTCTCCTGCCTGCTCTGCCGGGTGTAGGTGTCCGAGGCTAAGGTCTCCACTGAGCTTCTCTCTCCTCCCCCACAGCATACACACGCAAAGACGCCCCAAGCCAAGAGCAACTAGCACCCAGAGCTCCCAGATGCATTTCTGGGCAGACTGTGCTTGAACTCAAGTGGTCAAAACCCTGTCTGCAACCCCTAATTGCATGCTCTCCCTGCACAATCCTTCAGCTCCTTTTCACGTTTCCCATGTAATTTCTTGGACTGAATTCCCTAGTCTGCCCCAGTGCTTTCTGCCCTGGCGAAGAAAGGCTGAGGCTTGGCTGCCTACCCACTGCAGGCAGGGCCCTGACCCAGGGCCTGGATGCCTGACCTGGAGCAGTTGGGGAAGGTGGCTTGCCTCTGAGGGGAGGGCTTGGTGGGGGCCCAGGGAGCATCTCAGTCATGCCCCTCCTGGACACGTCGGCCAGCCTTCCTCCTTCCACTCCTTCCACCTCCCGGGGAGCGGCAAGGGGAGCCAGGGCTGGGGCTCTGAGTGAGGGGATTAGAAATTCCGAAATTAAATGTATCTCCCTAGGAAATGCTCCCCACGGTGCGGACCAAATTAAATGCATTAAAGTTCAAGGCGGGGAAAGCTGTTTAGAACCAAGGGGGAAAAAAAAACTAGTCCAAAGGGAAGAAAAGCGAAAACAGAGGAGGGAAGAGAGGAGGGTGGAGCAGAGCATCAGCTCCACAGCCAAGCTCCTTTTCAGAATTATTCTTAGTTTTGGAAGTCACCACCACCAGAAAAAAAAAAAAATTACAAGAAAAGAGAAAAAAGTTCGACTGACAATCTAAGTCTTGGACAGCCAAGGCCCACTGGTCCCCAGGGTCCCGGGGTGCCCCTGGGGCGCATCCTCTCTGGGACCAGGTCCCAAGCGGCCGCTTCACGCACTGGGGCCCCACTTCAGCTCGCCCTGACCAGCTCCGGCCCGACCCTTTCTCCTCCTCCTCCCGCTTCTCTCCCCGCCCCTCCCCCTTCCTAGCCCTCTGGTCACGTTGGAGGATGGTGTTTTTTTTTTTTTTTTTGGAAGAGCTTCTGGTACAATATGGAGCACCATGGGCTGCAATTTCACACTCCACGGCACATTCCCCCTAAAGCTACTTTCTTTTTTTTCATCTAAGACCCCCTAATTTCTGCTTCCTCGCTCCCTCCCTTGCTCCCTCCCACCCTCCTGCGCTCACTCTTCTTTCCCCGCTTTTGTTCCCAATATTTGGGCTCCCTGCGTGAAGCCCGGGGGGCCTGACTCCCGGCTGGCCCCGCCCGCTCTGTCTGTTGGTCCTGAGGAGGCCGAGCGCACGTGCTGCGCCTTTATCCTCCCCGGCCCCTCCTCCTTTAACCCGGCTTTTCCTCACAAGAGGTCCTAGCGACCTGCCGGCCCTTCACAGTCCCTTTGACGAGAAACGACAATGCAAGCCACTTGGCCACCAAAGCGGCCTCTTAGCGGCACGGGCCTGCCAGGTGGCTGCCGCCAGTGGGCCACCAGACTGGGGAGCAGGAAAAAAAAAAAAAAAACTGTCAAGCCAGGAGAAACTGGGCCAGCAAGGCTATAGGGTAGGAGGTAAGGTAATGAATTCTCTGTCCAACAGAGAACAAGCTGGAAGGCGGTGAGGGGGGCACAAGAGGCCCAGTGAGGCTCTAGTGCTCCAGGACACAGCCTGCCCTCCCCCTCTGCTTCTAGACCTCTGCACAGCTAAAGGGCCACTCACCCAGGGAAGGAGCAATAGCTTCCACGTGCACAGTCCCTTTGCCTCTTTGAGCCTCAGTTTTCTTGCCTGTAAAATAGGGATAATTCCACCTGTCTTGCTTCTCCATGGAGCTAGCCAATAGGAAAGCATTTTAAAAACCAAATATGTCTACAGTAGACTTTCTGAACACTTAACCTTTCACAAAGAGGGAAGAGAGGGATCTAGGCACTCAGGGCAGGGGGTGATGTTTCTCATCCAACGTCTACCCTATAAAGGTAAAGAGGACTCCTCACTGCTTTCCTTTCTGTGTTCCTCCCTTTCAGATGTTTTTCTTTCTGTTGTCGCAATGCACCCTTGTCCATGTTCATCACTCTACTTTTCTTTCCCTGCCTTTCTTCCATTCCCACTTCTTCCTGCGCCCCTCTCCCCACTGCAACTGCTAGAGGATCAGTTAAATACCACGCCCTGGCCAACAGCCCAGGTTAAGTGTGGCCTCAGGCGTGGTCCCCTGTGGGCAAAATGGTTGGGAGGAAGTGGCTTGCTGGTGGAGATTTGGGTAAGGAAATCCCATCCAGTTCGGTTCCAAACAAAGAAAGTTGTTCCTCCCAGGACCTGCAGTCAACCTGCCAAAGCCAGAGCGGAGATAAGCTGGCGGGGAGAGGCCTGACCAAGGGGAGGAGTGGAAGAAGGGAGAGAGGAGGAAAAGAAAGGGATGTGAAAGGTGCTGAGGGACCAGAGAAGGCACGTGTCTCTGGAAGGGCCGAGGAGGCTGGCTGGGGTCAAGCCGGGGTGCCCACCTGGCCATCTGCCTTCCTCACTTCCTCCCCCAGGGTGAGAGAGTCCCAGTGAGGCTGAGGGTCTGTGGCGAGTAATGATTAACCCTCTTCTCAGCCAGGCCCTGAGCCCTGAGCCTGACCCGGCTGGTGAAGGGCGATTGTGCCGGCGGACCTCGGACGTCCCCAGCGACACCTTCCAAGCCACCGCCAAGAAGGGGGCTGCGGAGGAAGGGGACAGAAGGTAGCATGCGGGAAGCCAAAAGGCAACGGAGTATAGGGCAGGGGGAACGCAACTTCAGATGCTGGGCAGACCAGGGAAGTGAAATAGCCACCGCCAACGTACAAGGAAAGGAAGGGGCCAAACGCGGGTGAGGGCGCGCGGCTCCGAGGCGCTGAGGGATAGTTGAAGAGGGGCGGGCTGAGTTTTTCCCGAGTTGCAGCAAGCACCAAATCTACTCTCCCGGATCCGTCCGCGGCGCTCCCGCCCTCCCTGCCTCCTCTCCCAGCAGCTGTGCGGACGTGAGGAGCAGGCGGAGAACGCGCCAGAGCCGAGAGCGGGTAAGGAAGGCAGGGGGAGCCCCGCCAGACAAACAGGGAAGCCAGGGGCAGGGCCGCCCAGGCAGGGGCCAGGCTGCCCGGCGCCGCTAAGTGGCCGGAGACAAAGGACCGGAGCGGAGGGGAGAGAGAAGGGCTGATGAGACTGGGAGAGTACCAAGGAAAAGGGGTCTCTCTGGGGACTGGCCGAGGGTCGTCTGCCCCTCCCGCCTCTGCCCACCCCAGCCTGGAAGTGGGTCGTCCCGGGGTTCACTATCGCTTGGATTCCAAGCCGGAGGGCCTGTGGCCTGGAATCGGGCAGCGAGGTGTTGCTGTGTCTGTGGGGTCGTGTGTTTGTGTGTGTGTGCGCGCGCGTGTGCGCGCGCGCGACAAGGTTTAGGGAAGGGGGAGGGGTGGAGAGGGGAGGGCCTTCGCCTTTGGGTCAGACCCCTATCCCTAGCTGCCACAAGCCTCTGCCCTCTATCCTGCGCGGTCCAGAGCGGTCCATCCACCGAACTTGAAACAAAAGGGCTTAACCAAATCCCTCTGGAGTCGGGGCACGGAGTCTTTCTAGAGAAGTGCTTTGGTCTGAGACTTTAAGGGTTACCTGCATCCAGGATTGTTTCTTAACTTTCTGCAACGGTTCCTGGGAGGAGGGGCGGGGAGGTTGGGGGAGATGCAAAGTAAATATCGGACAGAAAAAAAGCCCAGGTCTCAGTAGGTCACTCCGGCTATCTCTGAACAGGCTGGTCGGGAAGTCTAAGACCTGCGGATAACGAAGGTAGAGAAGAAACTGATGGAGAGAGGAAGCCTCTTTCAATTTCTAAATCTATGGAGAATTTCTGATGTGTCTCCTTGAGGGCTGAACGCCTCTTGGTGAAGGGATCCTGTGAGTGTGTGAGTGTTGTGAGGGTGTGAAAGATCTGTGAGGCAGGTGGAGTAAGTGTCTAGGCAAACAGCTGTGTCCCAGGCGGGGCTGAGATAGGCGCTCAGGACCCATACCCAGCACCTCCCCCTCCCCTCTCTGCCCTCAGCCGAGGCTGCACCGAGGCCAAGGCCTCCGCAGCCTCTTCCAGCGGGGCCGCCAATCAATCCTGCAGGTCAACACAGCAATTAATAACGGGGTGAGGAGACCTGGCAAAAGAGGGTGGGAGGCATCAGGCTGTGTCTCCCCCAGGCCCCGAGGGCCCGGCTGCAGGAGTAGGGAGTAGGAGGGGTCTGGAGGGGGCATAAAGACACCTGAGAAATCAGCGTGGGCCCAGAGCCACAGGAGGGAGAGAGAGGACCAGAGACAGGGAGGCAGAGAACTTGCTGGGTCAGGCCAGTGGAGTAAAAGGAAGGTCGTTAAATAAAGGACTTATTTTTATGGTTCTGAGAGTAGAGGCATCGATGGCCAAAAACCGCAATTGACCTGATAGCCGATCCTTTCCAGTTACCCCTTCTCTGGCTTTATCCTGGTGGTCTTCGCTGTTTCCGGACAGGCTCAGCGATACTAAATAAAACCCGCATCCTTCGCAAACCCGTCTGCGCCGGTTGCGCCAGGGCGTCCGCCAGGCACGCTCGCTCCTGCGCGTCATTTTGAACCAGCCGTATGGGTCTAAGAGGGGACCCGGGGCCCTCTAGGGCACGCAGAGTCCTGGTTTGTTCTGTGCCTCGGCCAGAGGTGTTCAAAAATGAGGGGAGGGCCGAGGGACCGGAGGAAGGCAGTGAAAAAAGAGTGAAGGCGCCTTGGAAGGGAAACATTTCCTTGCTCAGACCCAGCCCTGCCTCCTGCCCTGTTCCGCAGCTCCTCCCTACCCTTCCCCAAGGCCTGGCTGGGCTGGCGGGAATGTGATCCCCGCGTCGGCCAAAGCGGGGAAAGGAGGGAAGGGAAAATTGGAGTGCTGTGCGCAGCTGGTCTTCCTGGCCGCTGGGCCGACCGCGCCGGGAGAGCGGATCGTCGGGCAGATGCCGGTAGGCGCAGGCGGCCCTGGGTAAGCGCCCTCGCCTCTTGTGAAGTATCCCCAACGCCAGGAAGCTTGAGATGAGGGCCCGGAGAGGTGCCCAAGGATGCCCCCACCGCTCTGCCTTCTCCTTCCCGAGGCGCTGGGGATTGGGTCGGGCTGTGTCTTCCGGGAGACTTGCAGGGACTGGGAGCCAGGTCCACACACCCCAGGCCTGCGAGGCAGTGAAAGCCTCCTTCCACGAGGGAAAATGGCAAAGTGGGAGTGTCGTGAGCCTGAGCAGACAGGACCGGGAAGGAAGGAGGGGTGGGGGCAGGAGGCAGTAGGAGGCAAAATAAATAGATTCAGAGGGAGAGAGAAGCTCTGTGCAGGAGGGGAAGAAAGGGGGAGAGAGGTTCCCAGGAAGGCCCAGCCATTAGGTCTGTCCTTGGGCTGCATATTTATACGGTCGAGGGGGTGCACAGATGGGCTCTCAATTGAATTCCATCTTCAACACCATCAGAGATTGATTTTGTACTCGCTTTTAATTTTGCCATAATTAATTAGATCATTACAACTGTTTGCTATTGATCTCCCTACTTAAACCTCCGGTGCGGAGGGGTGGCCCAGATCCCTAAAAGCCCAAGAGGCCCCAGTTGACACTCTTGGGGGCCCAAGTTCCCCCAGTGAGGACAAGGCCCCCGAGAGGGAATGGAGGTAGCTGAGGGACTAGGCCAAGAAGCTACAGGAAGGGCAGTGCTGAGGGTGGATAAGCAGTTGAAAGAACTGGAGCCTGAGCTGGTAGATGTGGGGAGGAGGGAGAGGAAGAAGGTGATTTGGAGAAGGAGAGGAGTGAGGCAAAAAGGTCTGGAGTTAGTCCTTGACCTCTGTGGTATTATTTGAAAAACTCTTGGAAACCTGATCCAACCCTCTCCCTCCTTGACAATCTGAAACTAAACTTGGGTCCCTGGCTTTCCACCCCTGTGCTACATCAGGAAAACTAGTGGGCAGACAGAGTGGAGGTGGCCGGCCTGGGGGAGGGAAAAGAGAGAGGAACAGCCTTCCACTGCCTTAGCCCGTTGGGTAAGCAGCTTCAGATTCTCCTCCCTACTCAGGTCCCCCGGGGCCTGACATCCCTCTTCTTGTCCCAGGCCTCCCTGGAGTTGTTTATTTTGGGAGCAACCTTCTCTCCACACATATTATCTACACCAGTGCTTACACTCTCGCTCATACTCAAATACACAAGACCCTCACACATGTGCACAGAGACTTGTGCACACAGCCTGTCCTCACCCACTAGCACACATGCACCCACACTCCATCCCCACTAGAAACTAAGGCCTTCCCAGTGCTCCCAACTTGGGGGAAGTCGGGTGAAATATTTCTACACTGAAGGAAAGCAAAGCGGAAAGATCAAGTCGTAAAGGCACAGCAAGAGAGCCAAGGCCAGATTCTGCAAAGAGACCAAGAGAAGTTGTAAAACTCACGTTTTCTGGGTGGAAAGTTTTTCGTCAGTTTAGAGGACACTGGGACGGAAGGCGGGAGGCCTCAGCGGTGGGAAAGAGGCCCCAGGGCTCCAGTCCCCAGCCATGCCGCCGGGCAAGCACCAGAAATAGAAGTGGAGTCCCTCAGTTGGCCGCCCCCGTGCGTTTCAGTCACCCACTTGCCTGTGGCGCCTCAGGGTCCTCCTCGCTCTTACCTGCCCGGCCCGCGCGCTGTTCCATGCTCTGCTCCCCGCCGCTGCCGTCTGGGCCTGGGTCTCGCTTCTCGGCTTCTCTGCGGCCCGACAGCGCGTCTCGCCTTTGCCGCCGCCGCCCTGAAATCTGGGCGCAGTCACCCAAGACCGAGCGGCTCAGATAACCTGGGCTGCTCGCCGCCTCGGTTATGCGTTCCGCTCGCGCCCGCGCTCACCCAGCCGGCCGCGCCGAGGCACAGCCACGCGCCCAGGAGCCCCAGCCTCTCCGTCCCGCGCACACGCGCGCACACGCACCCCGGCCCCGAGCCCGCCGCAGGCAAGCCGCCGCCGCGCTGCCGCAGGCACCCAGAGACCGAATCCCCAGCCTAGACGCCGGCACACCCTCTCACCCCACCCCCCTCTTCGCTGTCACTCGCTCCCGTCAGTCGCCAGCCTTACACGCAGGGGCGTCTTCACTCTCATGCGTTCCCCAACTTTGTGCGTTCCCCTTCTCCACGACGCTCGGCGCTCGCCCCCTGCCACTTTCTCCACTAGCACTTACTCCGCCGCCTGCCACACGGCTTAGTCTTAATACATGCTTCCAAGATTCCTACACACGCACCCCAACTTTCTTGGGCGACATAATCACTCCTTGTCGCCAATACATTGTGAAACTGCTCGCTAAATCCCTTACAAGCCTCTCCTGCTCCAAATTTTCTTTCCATTCTTCATTAAAAAAAAAAAATCAGAATACAAGGGAAAAGTTCTGGCTTCCCTGCCTTCAGGAGATGAGGCAGGCTCAGAAGAAAGGGAGAAAGCCCAGAACCCTCCACGGCTCTGGCTGTGCTCAGAGGCCCACCCGTCTGAACCACCCCCTTCCGCATTATTCTGGTCTTCTCACTCCAAGTTTCTTGGACCCTCAGATTCACACCCCTCCAAGCACACTCAAGCTTTCCATCCCTGATCAAAGGCTCACTTGAGCTTTGTCCCACCTCAGGCCCTCCCAACCTGGAATTTACACCTCTCACACCTTGGTCACAAGTTCTGCCTCAAACTTCTACACCACTTTGTCCACACACACCCTTAAACTCCTTACACACTCACACACTTCTCAAGCACCACTACTCCCACTTCTACTCCCCAGGTCCCCTTTTCTCATCTGCCCCCATTTCACACTCCCACTCACTTGCTCTGGGCCTCCCACTCTCATTCAGCCTTTGCATACACATGCTGAGTAACACTGAGAAGCAGGCAAGGTAAGTGCTGGGTGAGCCCCAGTGTGCAGGCAGAGGTCTGTAGCTGGTCCTGTCTGCTGCGCAAACACCTCCAGGCTCCAGGCAGAAGGCACCAAAGCAAGGACCGAGGCCCAGGTCCGAAAGGCCCACTGGGACCACTTAGCAATGGATGCTCTTTATTGAGAGTCCCAGATACTTCAGCTGAAGTTCCTTCAAAAAGATTGTGCAACTCAGGACTGAAGAGGCACAGGCACCCAGAGGCCAAACCCAAATAATGGCTCCCCAACTTAAAAAGAAAATTTTTTTTTGTCATGCACAGGTTTGAGATCTTATTTCCCTGCCCAGGGGTTGAATTAGGGCCCTTGACAATGAAAGCTTGGAGTCCTAACCACTGCACCACCAGGAAATTCCCTTCCCCAACTTAAATTTTTAAAAAATCATCCTCCAGGACCATGAATCTCTACTGTTTCAGGCAAATCATGGCCGAGTTACCATCTTACCACAAATGTGTGATTTAAAACATCAGACTTTGCTGGGGTTTCTTTTCTTAACTTCTTTTTAAAAAAAATCAAGCAATGATTTCCCAACATAAGCATATGTTAGAAATAAACTTAAAAGTGAAAAAAAAAAAAAGGTTTTTGCTTTTTGTTATACACAGAACACATTCCCAAGGACAAGGATGAGAAAGCAATGTGTATAAATGTAACCCTAGTCTCTCTCCTTTTTCCCCCACCATGCATTCTCATGCTGTTATTCCATTACACACAAGTGAGATGTTCACACACATAGACTCTCTGTCACCCACTCACATGGGCCATGACCTGCTGAGTCACACCTCCACTGCAAGGCTCTTTGTGCCTTTGTTACCACTTCTAAAATAGTGATTATAATCCTTGCCTTTCTCCCAGATTTCTCTTGAGAAACTTGGGTGAAAGTGATTGATAGAATGTGAAGTGTGACCACAGACATATTCATTGCTCTTATTCCTGCGTTTTCAGAAGCAGGAATTTAGACCCAGCATTACACACACACACAAGCAGGGAGGCACCCAGTGGGGAATCAGGTGTTTTGAACTGGGGACACTCACACACATAGCTTTAGTGTCCTTGCCTGCTCCTGAGCCAGCTTGTCACAGTTACCTGAACACAGGGCCCAAGGTTGGGGCAGTGCCAGGACTGGGGCCTAGGCCTAGGGGAAGGCAGCTGAAGCCATTGTGTTAAGCAGCCTGTCGCATACCAGGGGGACCAAGAGGAGGAAGGAGTTTTCTTAGCTCTCGCTCTGATACTTTTGGAGCCTTGGGAACTCTGGAGACCTGCAAAGTGATGCCAGTCAAAGGGCAGGCCCTGTACCTTAGTCTCCCTCCAGCCTTCTCTTTGTCTCCCAGGCCTCACCCCTGTCCCACAGTCTCTCAGGGCCCTCCTGCTCACTGCCCGCCCCATTGATTGAAAGTCTCTCTCAGGTTCTCCAAGGAGTCCCAGGAAAAATGATCCGCCAGCCTATTGATTCTTCATTAGAATTACATTTTCACGTGTGCTAAATTGGTTTTAAAAGCTTTTTCTGTTGTTATTGTCTTGTCAGACCCTGTGGTCCAGGGCAAACCAAGTTAAAACGTTGTGGCTTCTTAGAGAAAAAAAAAATCACTGGGGCCAGGTCTGAGATTACTTGCTTTCCTGCCTTATTGTTGTCATGATGACAGTTGTGATTTGCTTTAAGTATCTTTAGGAAAAGAGCCCTGCAGGAGGCCACTCTTGTCAGACTAGGGCTGGCTAGGGGTGTGAGGGGGTGGGTGTGTGTGGAGAGGGCTCTGAAGCCCCTGGAGGAAGGACACAAGAGTAGTTTTTCTTTCTTTGAAAATTAAACTTAGCACTTGAACCTGTATTAATTGCTTCTGGGACAAGAGGAAAGGTGAAAGTTTTAGAAATCACTTTTATTTTCTCTATCTCCTTCCAGATTGAATACAGGAGAAACAGAAAACACAACCTCACTTATTCTAGCTCCCTGCCCTTTCCCCTAAATAACTGGAGAGGGGGTGTCAGTATTTCACAAAGTGCTGAGGGCGAGGTTGCAGACTTCTGCTTTGTCGTGGGGCAGAGGCCCAGTCACAAGGATGCTTTTAATCATTACACTTTGTGCTGGGGGAGGAATGAATCCAAATGAGGGTAGAGAAGAGGGAAGAAAGAGGTAGGGACTCCCACAGAGAAGGGAGGTTGGGGGACAAGACTATCAGAGAGAGACAAACAGACATATCCAACCCAGAGTCAGTCTGATGGACTATTCCTTGCAGAGAAGCAGAGGATGAAGAATGCAAGGGGGGAAGAAAGGAAGAAGAAAGAAGGGGAAAAAGAGGGACTGAGAAAAGGAAATGTATAGAGGAAGGGAAAGAAAGCGAGAAAGGTAGGCAGAGGAGCAAGCCCGGGGGAGCTGGCAGCCCCTCCAGCCCCGCCTTCTTCCTGGACTGGCAGCCAGAGGCTGTACTGGGGTGTGGGCACAGGGCGGCTGCGGAGCCCAGGCAGGAGAGCCGAATGTCTCCGTGATGTGTTTATCCCCTAATCAGTTCATTAGTTATAAACAACATGACATTAGAAGTTAGGAGGCAGTTGATATTAATTTTTATTTAACTAGTTGATGTTTAATCCGTCACGCCAGGCTGGGTAGCAGCGAGAAAGATCTTCCTGACACAAAACCAGTTAGAACTTCATAAGGCGCAATCAGTGTCCGCGAGTTGAAACAAACAAGAGAGACAGAGACAGAGAGACAGGGAGAGACAGAGAGACAGAGGCAGCCTCGCCAGAAATGGAGGCTGCTAGGTGGCAGGGGAGAGAGCTAACCCGGCGGGGAGGGCAGGAGAGAAGTAACCTGGAAAGGCGGAGAATACAGAGATGACTGCTTGGCAAGTGGCTGGCAGTCCAGAACTGAGCCCCAGGCCCAGCATTGCGGGAGGCAATAGTAAGGGGCTCAGCGTCCCCCGGAATGCCCGGTCCCAGGAGCGGCGGAGCCATGAGCTAGGGGCCCTGCCAAGCCGGGCCATGGCCACCAGCAGCCTTCCGCCATGCAGTGCTTTGGGTGTCTGGCGGTCTGAAAGGGTGGTGAGAGGGTAACGTCCCAGCCTGGCGAGGCCCAGACTTCCCCAAACGGTCCTCTCCGAAACCCAGAACGCCCTCCTGTCCTACTCCAGGAAGAGCGGGCCAGCAAGGAGTAAAGTAGGGAAAGGCGAGGAGCCTGTGCCTTGAGCCAGCGGCTTAAGTCTGACAAAGTTTGTTGTGATCGCAACCCAGAGCAGGATGTGTGTGGGTGTGTGTTGGGGTGCTCCGTGGTGGTAAAGGGGAAGGAAGCAAGCGACTGTCTGGCGATTCTGCAGGCGGGAAAGGGTTTTCCTCCCAAGTTGGCCAACCCCTCCAAGAGCATCCCCGCGTGCTGGACTCCCAAGTAGAGACCAGGCTGTGTCGGTCGCGGGCTCCTCGGGTGGCCTTGCCCAGTTAAGCTCCCTTCTCAACCCCGCCCCCAAGCACTAGCTGTTCGGCTTTTTCCACCTTCACCCCGGGCACCGGCCGGGCACTGGCTCGGTCACGGCTTGGTGACCCGGCACGGACGGGGAAGGGGGGTGGCTCGGGCTGTAGTTTTCCGCCCTCGCGAGGGACACTATTTGGAGGGGCCGAGGCATCCTCACCCGCACGCAGATTCAAGCCGAGCATCTCACCATTTGCATGTTAATCTGCCTCCACCGCGAAAAGGAAATCGCTGAAATTCCGAAGAAAATTGCCTCTCGCCAGCGGTTAATAGTTAACTCAGACGGGAAAGTTCCCAGGGAAAGGCGAATGCTGGGGCGAGTGGCGCAGGGGAGGCGGCCTGGGAGGGCTGCGGCCCGGCTCCGGCCTCTCCCCTCGCCCGGCGCGCCCTCTCCCCTCGCCCGGCGCGCCTCCCCTCCTCGGGGCGGCGCGTCCCCCACCCCGTAATTAGCATCGTTTAGTTCACAAAACCCTTCCTGGGAGAAATCTGTTCCCTCGTTCAGCACCTGATTCCTCCGAGTGAGGCGAATAAATCACGCGCCGGCGGCGGCGGCGGCGGCGGGAGAGCCCGACCCGAGCCCGCCAGTCTGGGGTCGCCGGGAAAACGAAAAAGTGAGAAAGAGGCGGCCAAGTCAGGAAAAACGATTTAGGGAGATGGTGCAGCCCTCACGCAGGGAAAGGGAAGGGTCCGGGAGGAGAGATCCAAAGAAAGACAGGGACTCAGAGGCAGAGTCGGGACCAAAATAGAAGAGGGAGGTACAGAAAAGGACGGAGAGAAGAGATGCAAAGACAGAGAGTGAGAAAGAAAAAGCGAAGGAAAAGAAAGGGAAAGGGGAAGGTTAGGGAAGAAGTCGAAACAAAAGAATAAAGGAAATAAAAGAAATCCAAAAGATCAAATGCTTTTGTTGTTATATTTAAAAAGAAAAAAAAAAAAAAAACTCCCCTGCGAGGCTCAGCAGTGGAAGCGCGCCCCGCGGCGGCCAGTGCTCCCTGCCCAAGGGCCGAAGACCCGGGAGCGCAGTTTGCGCCCTGGGCGCTCTAGGCCAGGTCGGCGTAGAACCCGACTCTCATTTGAAGTTCCAGGGCATGGGGCGCACAGGAGTATCTGCCCTTGGAAGCAATGAAGTTTGAGTGTGGGATGTCATCCTGGATAGACGGCCGGGAGGGGATGAGTAAATAAAAGGCTCACGGCTCTTTCTTGGGCGCGCACTGGGCACCAGGAACTTTCTGTCCCGGCGCGAAGGGAGGCAAGGACTGGGAGAGGAGAGGCTTCTGATGCTTAGCTCAGAGCCCAGCTTTCCCGTAGCTAGAACCCCCTCCCACTACCACACATACTATTTAGCAGGGTCCACCCGCTCCCCCACCCGCTCCCCCACCCCAACCCCCCTTACAGATTCCTAGCGCCCAGGCGGGCTCTCAGGGGCACAGCTACGAGAAAAAAGTAACGCGTCGAGAACCGCGACCCGCACCAGCGGAGGGCGCATTTCCTGACCCGCCTTCCCGCGGCTAGAGAGGCGCGGCGCAGGTTCAGCTGGCTGTAGGGGCCTGGCACGGCACTGGGCTGCCCAGGCCAGAAGTTGGGGAGGAGAAAAGGGAAAGAAGAGAAAGAAGCGGGGGAGGGGGGTAGGGAACGTGCAGAAGAGAAGCAGAGAGAATTGAAAAGTGGAAATGCGGGCTGGAGGGAAAGGCAGAGCAAGGGTGTTAGGGAGCGTCTCCCCTTCGGTCTGACCCTAGTGGGAGTGCTCCCTCCCAGGCCGCAGTCATTTCGAGCCCCTGTCCTCTGGCCCCTCCTCAGGACTCCAGGCAGGAGACTGAGGCCCGGACAGGCCACTGTGCGCATGTGAACAGAGGGTGAGGCGAGAGAGGCTTCCCTGCCAGCCGGGCGGACCCTAGGATGACAAGCATTCCCAACATTTCCAACCTTTGGGACTTCCGGGTCAATGTGGTCCCGCCCACTTCGCCCCTCCTGCGGGCTTCTACCCCTCCCTCCTGTCTTGTTCCTCTAGGCTGCTCAGCCACCTAGCTGACTAGAGGAGTTTGGGGGGGAGGGGCGGGGGTTAAATACTTCCAAGAAGAAAACCGGTAATTCAGTCAATTCCAACTTTTGCACAGGGACAGGAGAAACCGATATCTAGACCAGAACACTTTGGGCTGGGGAGGAGGCCGTGACCAAGCTGACTTAAGTGGGAAAGCACTGGTCAGTCAGTCAGTACGCCATGGGGTTGCTCTGTGGACACTGGGTTTATGGTACTGTACCCCAAGTTCGTATGCCTGAGGCACAGTGAGGCCGAACAACACCAAAACGTTGGGAATTCGGAGCAGAAAAAGGTTTATTGCAGGGCCATACAAGGAGAAAGGGTGTCTTATGACCCCGTCAAAACCCTGAACTCTGAAAGGTTTCAGCAAAGCATTTTTAAAGGCAAGGTGAAGAAGGGGCGTGGTTGGTTGTTGCAAACTTTCTGGTGGTAGAATCCTTTGTTCTTGCAGCTGTCCATGTAGGTCAGGTCCCTATAAATCTTCAACAAGGCAAATGTTATTCTTTGTTCTGCAACTTTGTATTTCTGTATGAATGGTAAAGTGTTGTACCTTTAAAGACCAGAGCCTTGAGAATGGGCTATCCTGTATATTTCAGGCTACAGGCAACATTTTTAACTCAAAGCAAAAGCAATAGAATACAAAGATTGAAGTAAAATAAACATCTAATGTGGAGTCAGAGTTTCTCTTCCCTGTTATTTAGTTCAGTTCAGTCGCTCAGTCTGATTCTTTGCTACCCCATGGCCTGCAGCATGCCAGGCTTCCCTGTCCATCACCAACTTCTGGAGCTTGCTCAAACTCATGTCCTTCGAGTTGGTGATGGCATCCAACTATCTCATCCTCTGTCGTCCCCTTCTCCTCCTGCCTTCAATCTTTCCCAGCATCAGGGTCTTTTCCAATGAGTCAGTGTTTTGCATCAGGTGGCCAAAGTATTGGAGCTACAGCTTCAGCATCAGTCCTTCCAATGAATATTCAGCACTGATTTCCTTTTGGATTGACTGGTTGGATTCTCCTTGCTGTCCAAGGGACTCTCAAGAGTCTTCCCCAACACCACAGTTCAAAAGCATCAATTCTTTGGTGCTCAGCTTTCTTTATAGTTCAACTCTCACATCCATATATGACTATTATATTTAAGTAGATCAGACACTGGCTCTGCTTTTAAGGATATCACCTGGTGACAAAAAGAAAGTTTTGCCAAGAAACTCCAGAAAGTGTCACGATATGGACTGGAAGGGTGACTGAAACACGGGAGTGTCAGAAAATGCTTTGTAAATAGATGAGGTCTTGCAAGATGATGAAATGTACACCAAATGCAGGGGATACCTAGCTGAAATATTCCCAGGCAGAAGGAGATCAGGAGCAAAAGCATGGGGAGGGGGCAGCAACCCACCTAGCTGGGAAATTGCAAAGGATTCTGTGAGGCCAATATGGATGTGAGAATTGAGTCAAGGGGAACAAGGTTGGGAGATAGGCAGGGCCTAGATCAAGGAGCACTTTTGCAAAGTTTTGATTTCTCATTTAGGCCATGGAGTGTCATTGGAGGATTTTATACAGGGAAGAGAAAAGATCTGATCTGGAGAGGAAAGACCACTGCAAATGTAGATGGTGGGCTGGAGGTAGAGAAAGCAGCAGAGACTGGGAAAACAGTCTCAGCAGAAGAAGATAAGAGGTCTTGGAACAAAAACGTCTGAGGGAGATAAAGAAGAGAGGGTAGATGTGAGAGATGAAGGCAGGATGGTCAGGACTCAGGCACAGATTGGATGTGTGTGTATATTGTGGGGTGAGATGATAAATTAAGGTCTGTCTGGGTCTCTGGGTAACTTAAGTCTCAACTCTGATCCCTCGCCTCCCTCTCCCCTCTCGTCCCCTCCTCCTCCACCCATCCCCTTGCAAACCCTTCCCTTTCAGTGGTTATATAAGTGGAAACCCCATGTATCATATCTGGAGGCAACTCTTTTCTCCTCTTCTCATGCACCCTTACCAGGCAGTCCCATGTTCATCGCAGAAGAAGAAATTCTCATTAACTCTAAGACAGAGAAAGCAGCACCTAAGAGTGAAAGATGGAGCCAGGATAGACCCCTCCCTTCTTTCAGTTCCAAAGCATACCAGTTTTCTGGTCTTGGGCACATCCCTTGAACTCCTTGTGCCTAAGTGTTCACATCTATAAAGTGAGGACAAGGATATTTGACTTGGGGAATTATTGGGTGGTATTAAACATGGGGTATAGTAACCACGGACATACAGAAGCCCACCCCATGCCCAGACCTCTCAGCAAACACTGATTGAGCATTGTCTCCTGCACAGGCACAGGGTGTCAGGGAGTATAAAGAGCAGTAATATAAAGATATTCGGGGAAGTTGTTGATCCAGAGGGAAGATCAGGTGCCCGATTGGAACAAAGTTAATAATAAAAACAACTAACATGTCTGAGAGCTTACTGCATGTCAGACATGGTTTGCATACATTAATTCCATTCGTTCTGCCTACTGTTTATTCCTAACTATTTTAAAGACGATGAAACTGAGGCACAGAGAGTTTCAGTAACTTGTCCACAATCACGCAGTGAATAGGTGGCAAAGGTAGGATCTGTGCCCAGATACTGCCTCCATAACCTATGCTCCTAAGCACATGCTATGCCAAGTATTCCTAGGGCCCACTGCAGAGTCAGAGAGAAAAGAGGCACAGGCTGTGGCTCAGAGGTTGGTTGGGTCTGAGAGGATTCCTTCAGTACATCCAGTTGGTGAAACCCAAGAACCCTTCTCCCCTCTTCTTCCAAATCCTCATGCCTTCCACCATCTCTATGCTCTTCTCTCTCCTCTCTTCTCTCTCTCTCCTCAGAGCCTTTGAATCTGGAAACCCAGAGTTAGCTCCTGTGACCTGGACAGCCAATTCTGTGAGGCTGCAGGGCCAGCAGCCCTCATCCAGCCTTGCAGGAAGCTGGGAGCCCCACCCTAAGAGTTTTCCAGCCAGGCCTTGTCCCTTCCCATGAGACCTCAGGCTTTTCCAGCTTCCAGGTCTGAAGCCTCAATATGGGATGGGGTGGGGGGGCTCCCTGCCATGCCTCCCTCCAGCTGGGCTCAGCCTCTGATCAGGCCTTGTGGATCCTGATCCTGAACACCAGCCATGGCGAGAATTCCATGGATTGAACCTGATGCCCTCCCCCTACAAGCCTGACCTGGGCTGTCCCATTTGAATCCCCATGAGCTGGGCCAAAGCACCCTGGGAACTGCAGAGGAGCATGGAGGAGCCTACTCATGAGCCCATCCTCATTACTGGCTCTTCTGGGTCCACAGAACAGGCACTGTGACAGGTGCCTTTTCCCTATATGCTAGAATAACCCTATAATCGCTCTTTTCCCTGAGCCTGCAGAGGTCTGTCTTTTTCCTCTTAGAGCAGGTGTTATCTTCGCCCAAGGCAGAAATTGAAGAAGTTCTGGAATAATCCAGGACTGTGGAAACTATCTTTAACCCTTCCAGTAAGAGTGAGACAGAAATGAATGTGTAGCAGGAGGAGGGGTTTGGGCCTTTGGGTTTGAGGGGTCTCATTTTCTTTTACTGGAATTTAACCAGTTCCCCACCTATTACACCGAATGGCCTTTTCTCAATGATTTGTGAGTTCTTTAAAATACTCACTGTGGCCAGGCAGATACTATACCCAAAGTGCCAGTGCTGTGGAGCAAAACCATTTATGAACTTTCGGGTGTTTGCCTTCCCAGTTTGCAGCCCAGTCTTTTGAAAATCTTTCTTCAAGATGGACAATGTGTTAGGCAATACGCTGGGTCACCCAGAACAGACACTAGGAATGACAGTGACTGCGTGGATGTGAATTAGAGAGAGGAGTTTTCTCTGTTGTTCCCTCCTCTGCCCTCCACAGCAGTTGGTCAAGGGAAGCTGTCTGGGGGGCCGCGGGGCGGGGGGGTTGGGGGGGCGCGGAGAGAAAGGCTGCCTGCAGCATCCTTAAAGTAAACATATCCCCTCCCAAGAACAAATTATTCTCTTAGTTTCCTCCTCTGAGGAGTGGGGAGGCTCATCCATTCTGCCCGGGGAAATTAAAGAATTAAAGCCCCCAGCACAGCTCCTGGCACACGTAGGGGCTCGCATAAATGCTATTGTTCTTTTCGTTTGTCTCTAAAGGAGCCCCAGACTGCATCAGTCACAGACTTGGGGTTCACGGGTGGGAGCTGGGAGCCCTGAGGGTGCGCTTCCTGCCGCAAAGCCGCGCCTCCTGGACCTGGGGCTGCGAACGCCACTCGTTCCCCTGGCGCAAAGCTGGACGTTCGGCTGCGCAGGCGCGAGGACCAGGGCTAGAGGATGGACCGCAGGTCAGATGCGGGATGGAGATGAGGGATGCAGACTGCGCGCGGAAGCCTCTGCATCCTCAGCCAGTCTGCAAAACGGTCCTGGCGGCCACCGCCGCGGAGCCCTCCAGGCTTGGAGCTGCCCGGAGCCCAGCGCATCTTCCGCGCTTGCCCGCCGCCGGCTCCGCCTCGCTCGCCGAGAGCCCGCACTCAATTAATAATCATAAACCCCCCGCTCACCCTCCTCTTAAAATTAATAACTCTGTAATTAGAGTCATTTCAGAAGCCTCCTGAGCCGCCGAGGCCTGCCCGGCCGCTGGCCGACCCGCGCTTGGCCGAGAGGTAGAACGAGGCCCAGCGCGGCGGCCGCGGCATCTGCAGGTAGAGAATGAGAATTAAAATCGCTCTCAACAATCCAATACACTTTTTATCAGCCATCTATCTGAGAGCCGGGCCCATTCATCATCCGAGGCATTCTCCCTGAAAACAAGACCCATTCAGATTTTATACAAATTATCATATTTATCATCGTCTCCAACTCCGGAGTAACATCTCCGCAAAGTGTCTGCCGTCTCCCCGGGGAGCCGCGCGGCTCGGAGCGCCCGAGCGCCCGCCCGGCAATTCCCCCGCCGAGCCCCCTCCCTTCGCCCTTTCTTCCCCCTCCCCCTTCTCGGGTCTCGTCTCTGGCCTTTGATCCACTGTCTCTGCTTTCCCCACCGCTCTTTTCTCCCCACTTCCCATCAATCTCTCTTTCTCTCATCCCTCTCTCGCTCTCTTCTCCCTCTCATCTCGCCCTCTGGCCTTCGATCCGATCCATTGTCTCTCTGCTTTCCCCTCACCTCCTAGAACACTTACTCACACTCTCTTCCTTGCACCACCCACCCCTGGCCCCCCAGTCCACCCCGTGTCTCCCACCTGGTCTCAAGGGCCTGGTCAGGTCTTTCTTCTCTTCCTATCTCTCTTCTCTGTCTCCATTTCGGTCTGTCTCTCTGGGTCTTTGCCTTCACCCCACCCAGCATCCCCATTGCCCTGCCATCATGCCTCCCCTCCTGGGTGGAGGACGTGTTCCACAGGGGGACCCCCCAGGTTTATTCCAGGGGTCTACTCTGGCCCACATCACGAAGCATGAGGAAGTGAAGCAAGACCACAGGAAAGACACAGCCATCACACACTACAAACACATACACAACCCACCACACATACACACACTACACACATGCACACACATAGCCCCCAATACACTCATCCGCTCACCGCAGACCCACCACACATATACAGCCTCATACACACACAGCCCCTGTCAACCAACACACGCAGCCTCCAACCCACAGCCCTCAATATGCACTCCACACACACCTCCTAACTGTAATCATGTAACTGATCTCACTACACATAAAGCCCCTCTTATACCACACACAGCCCCCAATACATACACAGCTCCCTACCACACACCTGGTCCCCAATACCTACAAACATAAGGGCAGAAAATCACACCTTCTAAAAATCTAAGTGTGCTCACTATTTACTCTTGTCTTCTTACCTAGATTCTCAGGCCCTGTCCTCTACCTTCTGTTACCCGTGGTTTAGGCAGGAACAGATCAGGCACTACAGCCTCTGGAAACAGCTTCTGGCTTGGGTGGGGAAGTAACCAGCAAGGACTTAGATCCCTCAAACAGCTACTGAAGATGCTCTGCACTGACCCCCAGGGGTTAATGAGGCCTCCCCAGTCCAGACCCACAGACACTGGGGGCATTTCAGAAGGGGCTTTTCTTCAGATTCTACGGAGGGAGACCTCACAAAAAGTAACAGCAGGAAGGTTGAGAACACAGGTTTCTGACTCAAAAAACCATCTGTGGGTGATTACTTCCTTTCCAGGCCTCAGTCTTGGGGGGTGACCCTGCTGGCCTCTCTGGGGACATTGAGGCTCCAGTATTATATTGAGGTCCTCCATGACCCAGCCCATCCTATTTCCCCTCAAAAACCTGCCTCAGTGGGGTGCTGTGGAGGAACCTCTGGCTGTACCTCCTTTGGGCCCTTGGTTGGTTGATTTATTCATTCCTCAGCCATTAGTTCAACAACCATTACAGAGTGCCTTCTCTGTGCCAGCTCTGTGATTGGCATGGGGTCATGGTGATACAAGAGATACACAGCCCCTGCCTCCATGGAGCTTACATTCTAGAACAATGCTGTCCAATGGAATTTTCTGTGATAGTACAAATATTCTGTATCTGCACTTCAAGACGGTGGCCACTAACCATATGTGGCAGTTGAACACTTGAAAATGTGAGGAACAGATTTTAAATTCTATTTATTTATTTAAATTAACTTTCATTGAATTTATTTAATTTAAATGTGGAAAATGGCTACGATATTTGCCAGCATAAGTCTCACCGGCAGGTTAGTCTTAATTTCTTTCAATGGAGCAGTGTATATATAAAGGAATTTCCTTCCTCTTCCAGAGCTGTGGAAGGTTTGTGAGCAAGGGGCCTCTGAGCATGACTCCTCTTCCTGTGTGGACCACCAGTTTCCCATATGCAACAAGAAGGCACCCCAGCCCCACATGTGTGAACATAAGAACCTGTGCCCCTAAGACAGGCCCATTTGAAAAACTGTAGATGAGTAATTCCCCACGAGAGAGTAAAAATAGCATTTTTTGGCTAGCAGACACTATTTGCACATGCAGTTTCATAAGTCTTACTGGGGGTTCATAAACACAGATGCCTGTAGGGGCAGAAATGGCTGGGAAGACAACAGGGAGCGGGAAAAATTCTCTCTAAAGGATGTCATGCTGAAGTGGGGGCCAGTGATGGCTAGCTGTCTAATTTTTTTAAGAGTAATGAGGAATCTTAGTTTTTCTTTGAAATTCATTTAGAAACTATTTAAAAATTTTTTAAAAATGTGAACAGGCAGATGACCAAATGATGGATGTGTACGGACAGTCACAGTGGCTTTGCTTGAAGGTTAGAAGTAATCTTAATATCCACTATTAAGAGTCTGCTTGAAGACATGAAATATTTATTCAATGAAATACTAGGCAGCCATAACCAAGAATCAAGTGAACTTTGTACGTAGGTGAGGAAAGATCTCCAAGGTGAACTAAGTGAAAAAAGTAAGGCATAGAACAATGTGTAAGGGGCCATTTATTTATTTTTTATGTGGTTAGGTACCGTTTATTGATAAGTGCTTTTTTTTTTTTTGCCACACAGCATGTGGGATCTTAATTCCCCAACCAGGGATCAAAGCATGCCCCCTGCATTGGAATCATGGAGTCTTAACCACTGGACCACCAGGGAAGGGCTGGGACCATTTATTGAAAGAAGAGGCATACATATATATATATATGAAAGTGTTAGCTGCTCAGTCATGTCCAACTCTTTTCGACCCCGTGGACTCTAGCCTGACAGGCTCTTCTGTCCATGGAATTCTCCAGGCAAGAATACTGGAGTGGGTAGCCATTCCCTTCTCCAGGGGATCTTCTTAACTCAGGGATTGAACCTGGGTCTTCTGCACTCCAGGCAGATTCTTTACCATCAGAGCCACCACGGAAGCCACATACACATATACACACACACATGTACCTGAACAGGTTAGCTCTGGAAAGATATACAAGAAACTGGAAATAGTGGTTGCCTCAAGGAAGAGGGCAGGGGTGGGAGGAAGACTTATTTTCCTCTGTATATCCTTTGGCACTAACTGCATGATTATGTATTTACAGTGTAGGCTGAGAAAACCTAGCTAAAGGCCAGCTGTGGCTTTGGGGTCACTTTGTTAAAGTCTGTTAAATCTGTTACAGTCTTGCTTCTGTTTTTTGTTTTGCCTGTGAGACATGTGGGATCCTAGCTCCCTGCTCAGGGATCGAATCCACACCCTCTGCATTGGAAGGCAAAGTCTTAACCACTCATGGTGTGTCTGTTTGAAGCAGATGTTACTGACCCTATTATATAGATGAGGAAGCTGAGGTTCATTTGGATTAAAGTTGGTCAAGTGTATGTAACTGGTTAGTGGTGGAACTTCGATTCTAACCAGGTCCCTCTGACTCGCTAACACCACATGGCCTCCTCCCAGAAGTGGGGAGGAATGATGATGTCAGCAACATCATCACTGTCAACAATAGTGTTTATTGGAAACTTGTTATATGCCAGGTGCTGTGATAAATATTTCATGTCTCATTTAATTTTCACAACAACCTTATGAATTAGATATCATTATCATTCCATTTTATAGACGGGGAAGCTAAGACTGAGAGGTTAACTTTGCTCTCAGAGTTACACTGGCCAGAAGTGGTGGAGCTGAGTTCCCTGCCTGGGTATTCAAACTCCAGAATTTGGTTCTTAATCACCTGAATGCAGAAAGTTTTGTATCCTGGCAGCCGCTCATCCCCAAAATACTCTATCACACCTCCCTGGGGCCTGCCATGAGTGTACACTGTCTCCTATAGTGTGGACCTGTGAACACATTTGCTCAAACACATCTGTCCTGAAGCAGATGTCCTCAGGGGACAGACTTCTAATGTTATCTTTCATAGTGAGAAGAAATGGATATCTGTTAGCAATGGTTCTTCGGATTCCTGGTGACTTGCCCTTCCTACCTATACCTTTGCACTGCCCTTTTCCTCAGAGTGGCCAGAGTTGCCTCTTCTCTCCAAGTAAACTCGTGTCTGGCTCCAGGGCCCAGGCATTGCAAATACTAAGTGATTGTAGAGCAGGTTTTCTTTCAAGTCTCTTAACATCCATTGAGGAAGGCAGGAAAGGAGTATTTATTCGCATTGTGTGGATGAGGAAACTGAGGCTCACAGATACACACATACCTGCACATACGGGTAAGAATGAAAACTATATTGTGGTGCAAATGAATCCACTTACTCCATTATCTCATGGCAAAGTCTCCAAAGTCCCTGCCCCCATCTGGGAAACATGCAAGGAGCACTCTCCAGGCAGGCCCAAGCTGGAGATGAAAGAAGACAGAAAAAGAAGCAAAGAGCTAAGGAAAAGCCACGGCCTTTGAGCAAGAAATTCCCCCATTGGTGGCTTGAGTTCTATGGTTAAAATCGTGGCCAAGTGTGACTGACAATCTGGTGTAGCTCTCTGTGCCCACGGACGTGTGTATACTCACTCCACTGGCTCTTAAGGCACTTGCTTCCCAGTTTTCCTTCCCCCACGGCAACTCTGTCCTCCTGCCTAGTCTGATCCAAAGAACTAGTGAATGGGAGGATCTGAAGATTCTCAACCTGCCCCCTGAAACCCCTCAGCCCAGGCCTAAATGCATGTGCTAGCCCCAAGCCCAGTGCATGATTCAGGAAGAAGAAGCAGGCAGACATTGAAGGAGCATCCCCTCCACCCTCTGAGCTGTGTCCATGTCTATGATGGCAAAACACAGGCTCTGGCAGGATCCAGAATCTTGGAGGGTCCAGGGTAGCCAGAGGCAGGCTTACATGTAGATGGCAAATCTGGCGACTGATAAACTAGGCCTTTCCTCGGGCCTCAGTAATCTCCTGTGAGGGATTTTTTAAAAATATTTATTTATTTGGCTGTGCCAGGTCTTAGCTGTGCCACACCAGAATGTAACTCTTGGTTGCAGCATGTAGAATCTAGTTCCCTGACCTGGCCTGGCCCCCTGCATTGGCAGCTCTGACTCTTAGCCACTGGACCACCAGGGAAGTCCTGCCTCCTCAGAATTTATTTAACAAATACTTTTAAGGAATTCCCTTGTGGTCCAGGGTTAGGACTTGGAGCTTTCATTGCCAGCTGGGGTTCAATCCTTAGTCAAGGAACTAAGATCCCATACGTGTGTGATACAGCCGAAACAAAAAAAACAAACAACAAATACTTATAATGCATATGCTGTGTACTTGGTTGGCACTCTTGTACCTACTTTTACAAGGATTAGTTTCCTCTGGCTGCTGTAATAAATTACTACACATTTATTAGCTTAAAACAACACATTTATTAGCTTACCTTTCTTGAGTTCAAGGTCTAAAACAGGTCAGCAGGCTATGTTTCTTCTGGAGACTCTAGGGGAGAATTCGTTTCCTTACCTTTTCCAGTTTCCAGAAGTCACCCACATTCCTTGGCTCATGGCCACCTCACTCTGATCTTGCCTTCTGTCCTCACATTTTCTTTGACTGCTATTCCTGCTTCCCTCTTATAAAAACCCTTGTGATGACATTGGGCATGCTCCAAAAATCCAGGGTGATCTTCTCATGTAAAGATCCTTAACATGATCCTGCCTTCTAAATCTCTTTTGCCAGGTAAGGTAAGATAATCATAGATTTGGGGGGTTGAGATTTGTGAGGCAACCATTATTCTGCCTACTACAGCAAGTATTCACTCATCGAATCCCAATGACAACTCTGTGAAGTACATGATATTACTATTACCATTTTGCAGATGGGGAAGCTAAGGCAACCAGAGGTTACATTTGCCCAGCGTCATACACTAAGTACATGATAAAGCCATAATTCAATCCTAAGCAGCTTGTCTGTAAAGCCTGTGCTCTTAACCACCATACTACAAGTACTTGGGGGCTTGATAAAAGCACATGCTGTGTGACATCCACAGACACTCCATACACTCAGACATCTCACATAATGTCTATGCATTATTCACAAACCTATAACATACACTTGCATTTGCCCTTCACATATATGCACTCTGCTCACATACATACACTCCATAGATACTTGAAATATACACAAAAGACCCGGACGCATGCCTTCAAAAACATCCCCTCTGCTCATGTGTACTCATACTGCATGCATATACACATGCCCTAAACACATACACACACATTATGCACACTATCCCATACAGATACTATGCATAAATACATATTCTGCATATAGAGCAAATGTATTATACTTTCTATGCTATGTGCATACACAAACATCCTTTCACAACCACATAATGCCCTATGATACATACATCTTGCACATGCATGCACACTGAGCCAAGCAAGCATAAATCTTCTTTAAAACATATCTTTCAAAAAGACACATAATGTGCCTGTGAGAGCATACATACCCCATACATGAATACACCATGCACATGCAGTATACTCAGCAAATACCTATCCTGTCTAGACACATAGGTAACCTACACATAGACTCCATGCATTTATACCTTATTAGAGTCTCACCTGACATATATACATATTTGAACATACACACCCTGAACCCCAAAGTTCTGTACTCTGCACACCCTACCTACATATCTATTTACATACCATACATATATTACCAAGGACCACCATACACACACAGATAGAGTGGCCCTGGGGACACACATCCTGCACACGCACACACAGCCCAGCTAGAATGCATACATTCGTGCATACATACAATTCTTTCTTAATACACTTTATATGCACATCTTGCAGCTACAGAAATGTACATCCTATCCATCAGGACTGAATCCACAGTGAATTGTCTGCTTTAAGTAGCACTTCACACACAAAAATAACCTCACAAGGGCATTTCCCAACACTTGAGGGGGACTGTTATCCCCATTTTCCTGGAGAGGAGGCTGAGGCTAGGAAAGGGCGGGGCTAGCCCAAGGGCGGCCCCGCCCCCCTCCCACCTTCGCCGATGTGTGATCAGCCCCGGCTCGTATCCCTCAGCCCCAACAGAAAAGTAGTTCCAATACCATGTTTGTTAACTAGGTTATCTAGGCTGTGGAAGATTTTAATGTTGAATTTTATAGCTTTACCACGCTCTGCCGTCCTTGTGAATATTGTAATATTGCATTTTTTACAAGTTACTCTTCTGTTAATGTTCCAGCTAGTAACTTTTATAATCCTCCTCAATGAAATTTTTTTGTATTCTTCCGCACCGTTAACCCCAATGGCGGCGCCTCGGCCCCTGGCAGGAGGCAGATACGAGATGAATTCCTCTTTAATCAGAAATAATAATAATAAAAACACACACGCGGCTCGGCTGCCTCTCACTCTGGCTTCCCTCGCCGCCGCGGCCGCCTCTCCGGGCCGCCTGTGGGCCCTGCGGCCTAGGCCTGGGGCGGCTCCGAGAGAGAGCCGACATCCGGCGCCCGGCTAGGGCAGCCCCAGGCTCCCGGGCGCTTCCCGCATTTCCAGACCCTCGCCCCTTGGCGTCTCCCTCCCCGACGCTGCTGCTCCCGCTCTCCCGGAATCCGAGGCTCCACTCTCCAGGATCCGGGGCACACTCCCTGTTTTCCATTCCTCGGCCTGTGTCTGTCCGTCTGGGCCTCTTTGGCTGGCTGTCTCTGCCAGTCGCTGTTTCTGCCTCTTCTGTCTTTCTGCCTCTGTCCTCTAAAGCGCTCTTCTTTGTGGATTCTTCTCTTCCCCTCTTCTTCCAATCATTTCGGTTTTCTTTCAGGCTTTTCTCTTTTCCACTTCTTTTTCCTCTACATGTCCAGTCTCCAGTTCTTTTGCTTTTTTCTTTTCAGACCATTGCCAAAACTCCCCACTCTACATCCCCAAAGGGCTTCTGGTCCTAGTGAAATGGGGTTTTGAACTAGGTTGGGGCTGGGTTGGGATTAGGGCTGCCTTTGGACTAAGCATATAGCACACTGAACACACCAGGCAACAGGAGTATCGGAGAGGGTTATGGTGTTTGTGGCCATGCAGGCAGTTGGGGACAGTTGGGGGGCGGGGGCAGGGAGAGGATGTCCAAGAGTCAGGGGAAGGCTCAGAGGGTCCTAGCTGCTGGGGTCTGGGGAGAGAAGGCAACTGGCCAAAGCAGCCCTGGCCGAATGTCAGACATACTCTTGCCCTGAGGTACTCTTCTACCTGATGGGAGAGACCCACCATGGAGGTAGGAGGAGAATGGGCTGTTTCCCAGGAAGACAAGGCTTGCCGTTTGGGAATAGTCTCCATGGAGGGGGATTGTGTGTGCATGTTTAGGTGCATGGAGTGAAAGGCCGGTCTTTAATGATAATGGTAGAAGAAAATATGATCTAAGACTATAGCATAGAGGTAGTTGGATAGCATCACTGACTCAATGGACATGGATTTGAGTAAACTCCGGGAAATAATGAAGGACAGGGAAGCCTTGTGTGCTGTAGTCCATGGGGTTGCAAAGAGTTGGACACGACTTAGCAACTCAATGATAAGATTGTAGAAGACCACACAGATTTCTTCATTCAGTCAACAAATATTTATTGAGCATCTGCTTTGAGCACCAACTGAGGCCCAGTGCTCGACCCAGAGAACACAAAGGTAAATAAAAACATAGTCCTTGGCCTCTTGGAACTTATGGGTTAATGGAAGTGACAGATAGTTAAATAATCACACAACTTGCAAACTAGAATCACTGCTAAGAATTTCTGAGCTGGAGGAAGAGTACATCCCTGTGCCTTTCAGAGATCCTTCAGAGGCTAGGGGGAGCAAACTGACCACAGGGCTTGATAAGAGCTTCAGAGCCTCTCATCTTCCTCCTCCCACGCCTGCTCCTACTTTACAGAGGGCACTACTCCCCCAGTTCATGTGAGTTTCATCAGCTGGTCTTCAAGAAGTCACCCCATCAGATTTCCCTAGAGACTCTCAGATCTGACCACTAAGGTACTCTCCTTCCTCATAATGCAGAGGGGAGTACTGCCCCACACATGAGAACAGAGATGCCCAACATCTGGAAATCTCAGCCCCAGCAACCGCCGAACATCTGGAGCGCTAATCACAGGAGCCGCGATCGGCCCCGGAGGTGGGGCTGGGGAATGGGACGGAAGGTGGGATAACTCAGCAAGTGGGTCATTCGATGCCCAGCTCCTCGCCTCCTCCAATGTGTACCTGGCCGGGAATGCGCCTCAACGCAATGCTGAGGACCTCCCCCTCCCCGCCAGTGTCCCCGCGTGTGCCGTCACTGGCGGAACCCCAGGTCCTCTAGCAAGGGTTAACGGCCCAACGCCCCACTCCTAGCTCCACGTCGGACCAGGAGCATGCAGGTGAGGGAATATCTTTAAACCACGACCGGGGGATGCGGGGAGAAGAAGAGGGACCGGAGGGGGAGGGGTGGGGCGGGCGTGGTGAAGCGGGGTGGGGGCGCCCCGCGCGCCTGTGCGGAGCGTGGAAGCTGCGAGCGCCCGCGACAGTAAAACATCTGTAATGTGCCATTCGCCGCTGCTCGCTGATTGCTCATGGATTAAAGATTAAAATCTCGGCTTTGGCAGATGGGGAGAGAGAGGAAACTCTTACGAGCACGTTTTGCATCTGCATTTCATTCTGCTCGGTTCCCTGCGCCACGCCTGGTGGCGCCCGCCCCACCCCGCCCACTCCGCTCCCGGTTACCCCTGCGCCGCCCGCCTGGCCCGGACCTCTCAGACCACTGGTCCTATTCCCACCGTCCCTGTCGCTCCGAACCCTAGGCGCCTGCACCCCTCGTCTCATTCTCCTTTGGAGTTCTCATCTCTGATCCAGTGTTGGTTCCCCGGCTCCCACCGGAGACTCCAGGCAGGGCAGAATGAACTTTCCCCAGAAAGGAGGTTGCCTCCCTTCCACATGGGGGCACCGCCCACACAGCCACCGTACCTGGCTGCCTATCCCTGGGAGAGGTACGCAGGCCGAGGAGGGCTGGTGTCCGGAAAGTGGATCCAATGGTGGTACTCCTGGCCCTTGGAAATGGTGAAACTTGATTGCGACGTGGCCAGGTGGGCTCACCAGCATGGATGTGTCCCCTCTGTTTTTCACACTGAGCTGCTGTGGAGGCTGGGAGATAAAATAGACAGGGACAGGACGACTCTTAGGAGCTCTTAGGGTCGGGAGGGCTACTCCTAGAACGGGGTCTATTTTGGTTTTAGAATAATCCCTGTAAATCAGCCTGGTTCTGGACCACAGAGGAGTTGAAATGCATGCTGGTGTTCTCCACACCCGGGGCAGATCCACTGGCTTCCTCATTTCCTTCTCTCTCCCAGAAAATGTCTCTGGATTAAACTTTGTCTTGGAGGGAAATCCAGGCAGAGAGAACTAGAGGCAAAGGGCTGTTAAAAAGACAGACAGGTGTTAAAGAAACAGAAAAAGGAACAAAAAGCTGCAGAGTAGGATGGCAGATGTAAGCAAGTGCATCTGGTGGTGGGAGGAGAAGGCTGGGGAGATGGTGGGAGGGAGCCCTGCCTAGGTTCTCAGGACTCAACTGGGAGGAGGAGGTTGGTTCAGAGTGAACAGAAGAGATGCTGAAGAAGGATGAACGAGAGGAGGGTCGGTGTGGCAGATGTAATTAATTACTGCATATTAAAATGTTTGTTTACAGAGATGAACAGCGGCCAGAGGTCTGATGGTAATTAATTCACAGCATTTTCCAGCCCTCTTTGAGCCCAGACCCCTCTTGGGGGTCTGGGAGTGGACTGGGGTGGGTAAGATACTGGCTTGTTCTTGTTCTCCTCTCACCAGGGATTGGAGCCCTGATTGCTGACACTGGAGGGAATCTGAGACAGCATCTCGGCCAGTCTACACACTCAGGGAAACCCAGGCCAGAGTGAATTTGTGACTAGTGATTTGCTCAAGGCCACCAGCTAGTTAGTGATGGAGCTAAGGCTGTAGTCCTTGTTTTCTTGCTCTTAGAAATATGTTCATGGAACACTGAGGAGATGGTGATTTTGGGTAGAGATGATAGAACAGAGGGCAGAAAGGGAGATTAAGACTGAAGAAAGGGCTTGGGAAGAAAGAGACAGACTTAAGACCATGGTGGAGAGGGGACCAGAGCCCCCCACTAGGTTGGGCCAGGCAGCCTGGTTATCAAAAATTGACTCTATCCCCTCACCCCCTACCCCCGCCACTGCACTATCCTGGGCCATGAGGAAGGAGGCAGGTGCAGCTAGCATCCTGGTCTTAGAGTCTGCCACTCGCAGCCTTGTGACCTTTTGGAAATAATGTAATGTCCCTGAGCCTCTGAGTCTTATAAAATGGACACCACCCAGGTTGGGTAGTTGTTAGTACAGAGGGATTGGGAAGTGGTGCTTACTCCATGTAGCTGCCTCTGCTCCCACTTCCTCTTCATTCACACATGCTCACACTCTCAACACATGTTCACCCACATCCTTTAACTCATCTATTTGTTCATTAAGATATTGGCTGAGGGACTGCTAGGCAGGTATGTGGGGTGAAGGGATGCAAGATGCAGCCAGGATTTGCCCCTGTTTTGTAGGAGCTCATAAGATTCACAGCCATGAAGAGAGACTCAAAAGTGAAGGCACAAAAGGAATGTCACCAGAGTGAGGGGTAAGGTCAGCAGATAGGAGTCCTGGGGGCAGCCAGGCTCCAGGAGGGGAGGCTTCTGGAGAATCTGGGCCCCAAGATAGGCCACAGAGGATAGGTAGGAAGGAGGTGGGATGAGTAGGAGTGGAGGAGGAGGAAGGCTCTGTAGTGGGGCTGGGCAGGTCATCAGTTCATAGGAAGAAGGCCGGCCAGCCCAGAGCCCACAGGGATTCCACATAGGCCTCTTATTTGGGGAAGCACAGTAGGGGGATCCCTCATTTCCCGCCTTAGGCCCTGCTCCTTCTGTACCAAATAAAGAGCTGAGATCGGGTTGTAAAGCGAGCAAAATTTCTCTTGTATCTCAGCACCATGACATGACATAAGAGTTTAAGGGAGAGGGGAAAGGAGACGCCATTGGTGGGGAGAGGGAGGGGTTGAGGTAAGCCGCTAAAGAACTGGAGAAGGATGAAGGAGTGTGTTTGAGGAGAATAAGGCCTTCACTCCCGGAAGGGCCAGGGCTGGAGGAAGGATGTGAGCAGGAGGCCATGACTGGTGGTGTGTGGTGGGGGCTGTGAGGGCAGGCTGAGTGTGTCAGTGCTCCTGTGAGTGCACACCTGTGCATGAGTGCATTCTTTGATGTGTGGCCGTGGCTGCAAGGATATGTTTACAGGTGTGTGAATGCATGTGTGAGTGAGTGTGAATGTGTGCCAGCATGTCAGCATGCCCCTGACTGTCCCTGAGTGTTCACATGTGAGGAGATGTGAGAGGCTCCTTTTGTACATCTGGGCCTTTCTCCTACATCCACCTCCCATCCCCATGCACCCTCAGCCTCTGCAGGTAAAGTGCGAGGAGGGCAGGGTCCCCCAGGGAGGGGTCTCTCACCCAGGCCCCTTCCATAGTGCACTGGCCTCCCTCCCTGTGGCTGAATCAGTGTCAGAGCCTGGGGTCTGGGCCAGAGCATCCCTCCAACAGCCCCTCCGTCCTTCTGTGGCTTTTATACCTCTGGGGGAGGGGGGTCGTCACACATGATATGTTTATTGCAAACACACAAAGACAAAGACGAAACTCAGGAGATACAGATAAACGAAAAGAAGGAAAAACCCACCTGTCAACTTAGGGAAACCCGCTCTACAAGTTGGTGTATTTCTTGCTGACCTTTTTTCTATGTGAACAAGGTGAAGGCAGAAGCGGGGTCGTGCAACGCAAACTGTTCAGTTGCCTGCTTGCCCCCTGCCATCGTGGCTCTGCTTCTGTGCCTCTCTGGGGCCCTTCTCGCCCCCACTCCCCTCATCCCAGCTCTGAGGCTGCAGCGAGGGCGACGCTGCTCCCCCTTGCCCCCCCCCCCCAGAACCCCAGAACGCACGGGAGGGCTGGGTGACGACTTGTCCTTGTCGGGCTGGGGTGAGGGGGTCGGGGGCACCTGCTGGGCGCCCGGCCGGGCAGTGTTGGGCCTGCAGCTGGCCGGTGAGCGAGGCGCAGGGGAGGAGCCGAGGGAGGGAAGGGAGCGGAGGGAGGCGGAGCGGGGCTGTCGCTTCCCATCAGGCGGAGGATTGTTCCCGACACGCGCAAGCCCCGCGGCGTTTCTGTGTCAGGGAGTTTTGCCGGCGCCGTGACCCATGCAAGGGGGGTCGGGCTGCGCGCGGGGAGCGGCCAAGAGTGACCAGGGCGGCCGGCCGCATCATCACCACCTGGCCGGGTCACTGCTTCCCTCTCCAGCCGGGAGCGCCGCCGAGAGGGGGCGGGGCTGAAGGATGGGGCGGGGGCGGGTTTCTCCCAGTGTCACTGCCCCTCCCTCTCCCTTGGGGAAGGTCGAGTGGGAGAAGCATTTCCCACGTGGAGGGAGCATCGGGAGAAGTCACCACGCAGGGTCTCCGTGTCTTCCTTTTGGAATGGAGGGGAGGTCTCTCCTAGTCTTGAATTAAGGGTGTCCTGTTGTTCCCTGAGAAGTGGATGAGGCCACTGGCTAGAGAATGGAGTGCCCGAGGGTGAGCAAGGCCCTCCGACAGGAGCGAGGAGGCCCAGTCAATCCCAGGTTGGCCCCAGAGCCAGAGCTGCTCAAATAGAACTGGAACCTGGACTCTGTGGAATGAGACCAGGGACCAGGAAGGCTGGGGTGGGGCATCAATGCAAATAAGATGATAATGGGGGTGTGGGTGGCCGAGTTTCCCAAGCGGGGATGGCGGGTGGAGGGATGGAGGAGGGGCTGCAGGGAGAGAGGGGCAGGCTCGTGACCTCTTCCCCCCACTCACGGGTCCCATCTGAAGTCTGCAGCTCCCATCTTCAGCACTTAATGATTTTGACGGGCCCCACCCGCGTACCATCCGGGCCTTTGTGTCTGCCAGACCAATGGCCCCTCTCCCGGGCCCACCCATCAGTCACCCGGAGCTCCAGCTGTTCCCAGCCTTTGGAGCAACCTCGGCAGTCACCACTACAAATTGGCTCTCAACAGCCGCTCAGAGACCCCTTCTCTGCCATTGTCTCGGGACAAATGGCCTTTCCTCTGCACACCGCCCCTCAGGCCCAGCCCAGGCTGCCTGCTGCTCCTGGGAAGGGGAGGGAATGCCCAGAGCTCTTCTGGGAAGCCTTCCTCCTTCTCTAACCCGACCGTTCTAATCTGGCTGGGCTGGTACTTGGGTCCCCACCGCCCAGTTCTGGCCTAGACACCCTGTGGCCTTTCCTCAGACAGATATGGGCTCCATGCTGTTAAGGACTGAAACTCCTCTTTCTGTTTCTGTCACAGCCCCCAGAGCTGAAGAAGTCTCAGTACGGACTTGTTGACTGAGGCTGAAGAGAGGGGTAAAAGGGAAGGGAGGGAAGGACTGATCAAGGGAGGCTTGGAAACTGGGAGCCAGGGTTCCTAGGAGCCAACACTGCCAAGCGCATAGCCAAGACAATTACATGGCTAGTTTTGCTGATTGCATTAAAATCATTAGAATGAGGGATCTGACAATCGTACGTTAAGGGGTAGAATTAGAAAGGGCTTTAGAGACTCGCACAGGCATCCCCAAAGTGAATCTGGTACAACTGACTCACATACTTCCATGCACGACCTCAGTGACCCTCTCAGGACACCATCTCAAACTCCCTTCCCCTCTTTCTTTCTGTTCCACCTGCAGGATCTCAAACTCTCTCCTCACTCCTCCTCTTTCGCTTTCTTCTCTCACACGCCACGTTGCTTCTTCAGCTGCCTACTTTGTATGCATTGCAGTGAGTTAGATGAGAGGATACAGTGAGTGGGGTGTTTGGCTTTGAGGGTGGGAGATAGACAGACCAAGACATCCCCTGTGGAGCTCGCCCCTAGTCAGATGCCCCTCCTAGCATCTGTCCCAGCATCGGTGCCAGGGCAGCAGGAGAGTTAAAATGCCCTGGTTTGGGGGAGGGAGAGGGTGGGCCTGTCTGCTAGTGTCTGTGTGAGAATTGGCCTGAATATCAGAGTCTGGATGGAATTGAGTCTATGGCTGCCTTTGTGAGGGTATCTGTGTGTGTGTGTCTGTGTGTATGTGTGTGTCCTGGCTATGGGTAGCCAGCCTTCCTCCAATGGGCGTGTGTCAGAGTTCTGGGGAAGGGAGCCAGAGTGCCTCTCTTGTGATCTCATGGAGCAGCGGGCTGGGGACTCAGGCCTGGCCAGACGGGGCTGCCGTGTGGAGAGTCTGATGGAGCACTGGTGAATGGGCCTCTCTGGCTAGGGGAAGGGTGGAGAAAGGATGGGGCGTGAGTGGGGGTGGAAAATGGAATTGCCAGCCTGGAATGAATGGATGGTGGAGTTTCTCTTTTGTAACCAGGAATAATTAAGATAGATGTGCGGATGGATTAGCTGTCCTGCAAGGTCAGGAGCGCATTGCCGGATCACTCTATTATTTCGCTGCGCCAGGGCTAGCCGGCTAACGCCTTTTTCATGATATTTTGAACATCCGCACAGAAAAAAACCAAGTGAGTGCACGAGAGATACAAATGGATCGTTTGGTGGAGAAATCCGTCTTCGTCACTGCCGCCAGGCTGGGATTAATGCGATTGAAGGCTCCTCCAGGCTCCGCCAGGGAGCCGGGCTCTGGAAAGCAAGAGAAATTGGTTTGTACCCCTGGGAGCACGATTGATGGGCCGGGCCGCCAGGCTGGGCCGGGCCACCGCGTTCTCTGACTGGTCTGGGGGCAGGGAATGAGTCTGGGCCCTGGCCTTGGCCTGGGTGGGGCCCTGTCCTGGAGGAGAGGCCTAAACAGGCTGGAACCTACAGGAGCTTGGAACCTAAAGGAGAGACTTTAGGTTTAGGGAAAGAATAAGAAGAGGGTGGCGGGGGGCGGCTAATTCCCAGTGACATCCCTCTTCCTAGAGTGGCCAACAAGGCTGCTAAAGTCGTAGCAGGACATAGGATTCACCAGGTAGGGGTAGTGGCATGGGATGGGGTGGGGAGGGCTGAGGGGTGGGTTTTCTGCAGAAGGGCATGTCCTTTTACTCTCAGAGAGTATTTACTGAGCTTGAACCATGTGGCAAGCACTGTGCTAGGTGTGAAAAGCCCTGTAGGGTTCCTGTCCTCAGGGAGCGTGTAGTCTAACTGGGAAGGGAAACACTGAACAAGTCATGCCAACCAAGTGTGATGGGGCTTGTGACAACGTTTAATCTCCTTGACTAAGAGATTAGGGAGGTTTTCCTCCAAGGGTGACATGAAAACTGAGTCTTGAAGAATGGCTGGGAGTTAGCAAGTCAGGGGAGGGAACAGTATTTTATAGGCAGAAAGGTCAGACTGTTTGAAGATCTGGAAGTTAGGAGGCTGATGGAGAACTCTTCACCTACCTGATAGAGGAGACAGAACTTACCTGCAGAGAGGTCCAATGACTTGTCCAGGGTTATACAGCTAGCAGCAAATGGTGGAGCCAGGGCTAGAACGAAAGTCCTTGGTCTTCAAGTGACTGCAGAATCTGCTATTCTGGTGAAAGAGACTAGGTCTTCTGTCTTTTAAAATGGTCCATGGGTTAGGCTTATTTGAGAGGTCCCTATCAGAAGAGGGGAACAGGGCACACACTTGTGTACTACTAGGCACAAACACACTCTCATGTAATACAATGAAGATGGGCTCAGGGAGATGATCAGAGAAAGTCCAGAAAATTTTGTGTTTGTTTTTGTTTTTACTTGTTAAAGGTGTGGGTATGGTAAAAATTTAAATATTATATATGGATATACAGTGAAAATTACATCTCTTTTTACCCTTCACTTTCAATTCCTAGATTCTCCTTTCTAGAAGAGGCTACTGGTATTATTTTGTGTGCAAAAATATTGTACACATGTATTGTAGAAATATTATCTACTGTCACAAATGATGGCAAACTATACACATTGTTCCACAGCTTAGTTTTTTTTTAATTTAACACATTATTTTAGAGGTTATTCCAGAACAATACATGAAGATCCCTCTTATTCTTTAGAAAAGCAGTATAGTATCCCATTGTGGGAGAAGGCAATGGCACCCCACTCCAGTACTCTTGCCTGGAAAATCCCATGGACGGAGGAGCCTGGTAGGCTGCAGTCCATGGGGTCGCTAAGAGTTGGACACAACTGAGTGACTTCACTTTCACTTTTCACTTTCATGCATTGGAGAAGGAAATGGCAGCCCACTCCAGTATTCTTGCCTGGAGAATCCCAGGGACAGAGGAGCCTAGTGGGCTGCTGTCTATGGGGTCGCACAGAGTCGGACACGACTGAAGCGACTTAGCAGCAGCAGCAGCAGCATCCCATTGTGAAGATGTACTGTCACATTTTTTTATTTTACATTTTTTTTAATTAAAAAAATTATTTTTTTCTATTCTTTTTCAGATTCTTTTTCTCATTTACATTTTTGCAGAATACTGAGCAGTGTTCCCTGTGCTAAACAGTTGGTCCTTGTTGGTTATCTGTTTTAAATACAGCAGTGTGTACATGTCAGTCCCAACAAGTGTGAAGGGAGAAAGCTCTGATGTAAGAGGAATAGGAGGAGAGGGAGAGGGAAAAGGGCCAGGAAGGATGGTGAGAGTGAGGGTCCCTGAGCTGGGGAGGCTGGAGGCTTGTCTCTCCACCTTGGTCTTTTTTCTTTTTTTACTGGTTCTGTGTGATCTTGAGCAAGCTGTTGAATTTATCTGAACTCTTTTTTTAAAATGAGATTTTGTGTGAAGTTTAAATATTTTCCATGATTATATATGAGAAGAAGAGTGGATATACTCTACAATAAAAGTAGCAACTACCACTGGGGAGTAGTATTTGAAATGTTTTTATTTTTTCTTTTATATTTTCTGCATTGTCTATGTTATCGAAAATGTCTACAATGTGCACACATTATTTTCACAATCAGAAAGGAGTCATACAAACTTAGATGCTTATGATGGGGATGGGGAAGGGATGGAGGTGGAAGCCTCTGCAGGCTCATGTATTAGGCAAGATTACTTGGGAGAACTTTCCAGGGGTGGGTTGGATTTTCAGGAAGCAGAGTTGGCAAGAAAGTATATCAAGTGGAGGGACATGAGTGAGTAAAGGTGTGGACGAGAAAGCATCTGTGGGAAAATCAATCCAGTTGTGCAGATTATACTTGATTCTTTCACTCACTCATTTGACATGCATTTATTGAGGTCAGATTCTGGGCCAGGCACAGCTCTGCCCTTTGGACATAATGGTGATCAGAAACAGAAACAGTCCCACACCTTGTGGTGTGGGAATAAGTACAAGGAAGAGGTATGAGTTACCTTTTTATTATTATTATTTTTGGTTCCACTGAGTCTTTGTTGCTGTGCGTGGGCTTTTGCTAGTTGCAGAGAGCAGGGGCTACTGTTTGTTGCAGTGTGCTGAGTTCTCATTGCGGTGGCTTCTCTCGGGTTGTAGGCACATGGGCTTCAGTAGTTGCAGCACACAGGCTCAGTATTGTGGTGCCCGGGCTTTGTTGTTCTATGGCATGTGTGATCTTCCCGGACCAGGGATCGAACCCATGCCCCCTGCATCGACAGGCAGATTCTCATCCACTGTACCACCAGGGAAGTCTTACCTCTTTTTTTTTTTTTTTAAGATTTTTTGATGTGGATCATTTTTAAAGTCTTTTTTGAATTTGTTACAATATTGCTTCTGTTTTCTGTTTTTGGCCAGGAGGTATGTGGGATCTTAGCTCCTTGACCAGGGATTGAACCTGTACCCTGTACATTGGAAGAAGTCTTAACCCCTGGACTGACAGGGAGGTCCAAGTTACCTTTTTTTTTTTTTTTTTTACGAGAAAATCTACAAAGAAGCAGGCCTTTGCAGCTTCTAATAGAGAGGTTTGGCCTTACCAGGGAGGTCAGGGAAGGCTTTGTAGAGGAAGTGCCTACTAAATTACGGATTGGAAGGACAAATAGGTGCCAGGTAGGCAAAGAGGAAAGAGAGTAATGTTTCAGGAAAAGGGAACAGCATGGTGGGTTACCCAGTGTCAGCAGGAGCCTAGTGAGTATGAAAGACAAGGGCAGAAAGCAAGGGAAGGGGGCTGGAGATGTTGGTATGCCAGGCTGTCCAGGGCCTTCCCAGTTGTGGGAAGAATTTTGGATTTATATATTAAAAGCAACGAGGAGCCATGGAAGGATTTAAACCTACAAGTGACAGGGTCAGGCTTGTGTTTTCAGCAGTCCCTGCTGGCTGCAGAGAAATGGAGGTCAGTGAATATGAGGAGACCACTCAGAATAGAAGGTGATAATGTATCAGAGGGGAGTGATGATGAAGATGGAAGGAAAAGGGTGGGGCTAACAGAATAGGAGTGGGAGAAAAGGCTGGAGAGATCATGTGTATATGTGTGTGTGTGTGTATAGCCTGTGAGGTGTGAATGCAAGGCCAAGATGAAAAGTTTAATCACTTGGCCACCTGGAGTTTTTGATAGTCTTTGATCCATAGAGTGAAGTAGTTTTCACATGCATGTCTCATTTAATCCTTGCAGCTACCCTATGAGGATGGTGCTGTTATGCCCAAGTTATGGACAAAGTTAAGCGATTTTTAAAGTTTTTTTTTTAAATTTTATTTTGGCTCTGCTGAGTCTTCATTGCTGCAGCAGCTTTTCTCTGGTTGTGGCAAGCGGGGACTACTCTAGTTCCAGTGCGTGGTCTTACTGTGATAGCTTCTCTTGTTGCAGAACATGGGCTCTAGGCACATGGGGTCAGTAGTTGTTGCTCAGCAGCTTAGTTGCTCTGAGGTTTGTGGGATCTTCCTAGACCAGGGTTTGAATCTGTGTCTCCTGTATTGCCTGGCAGATTCTTCACCACTGAGCTGTCAGGGAAGCCTTGAAGTTAAGCAATTTGATCTGGGTTACCTGCTACCTGAGGGACTTCCCTGGTGGCTCAATGGTAAAGAATCCACCTGCAATGCAGGACTCACAGGAAATGCAAGTTCAGTCCCTGGGTCAGGAAGATCCCCTGGAGGAAGGCATGGCAACCTACTCTAGTATTCTTGCCTGGAAGATCCCACGGACAGAGGAGCCTGGTAAGCTACAGTCCATAGGGTTGGAAAGAGAGGACACGACTGAAGCGACTTAGCATGCACACACACACACACACACACACACACACACCCCATGCACCTGCTACTTAGAGGTGGAACTGGGCCTTATACCCTACGTTCTGGTTTTCAGAGTGTAATGAACAGGCTGTACTGTCATGGAAGCTTTTTGAGCAAAAGAAGGATGTAATCAGGGTTGTAACTTTGGAAAATTAATCTGGTGGCAGTGAGTTGGACAGATGGGTTGAGGAGAGAGGCCCAGAGGTTAGTATTTCAGTTGAGGTCAGAGAGTCTGAGCCATAGTGAGATCAAAATGCTGGAAGGGAAGGAATGACAACAAAGGCTGCTGTGAACAGTTGGGATTTAAGTAGGTATTATTCCCTATTGCTGCTGAAACAATTTACTGTACACTTAGTGATTTAAAACAACCTCCACTTTAAGATCTCATAGTCGTATAGATCAAAGTCCGAGTGAGTTGGATTGGTTTCTTTTTTAGAGTGAGAAAGCTGAAATCAATGTGTCAGCTAGTCTAGGTTCTTATCTGGAGGCTCTGGGAAAGAATCTGTTTCCATGCACACTCATGTTGGCAGAATTCAGTTCCTTGTGGTTGTAAGACTTAGGTTCCTATTTTCTTACTGGCTGTTAGCTGAGATTCACTCTTAGTTCCTGAAGCACTCACCTTGCATGAAGCCACTACATCTTCAAAGGCAGCAACAGTGCATCGTTCTTGTGCTTTGAATACCTCTGACTTCCTCTCCAGCTAGCAGCAAAATTTTAAACTCAGAAAGTTCTTTGACGTTAAAGAGTTTTTGTGATTGGATTAGCATCCCCTAGACACTTAGTTTCCCTTTTGCCCTATGACATCAACACAGGAGTAACATTAGTGAGTGAAAGTCATGGGGCCATCTTAAAATGTTGTGTAACCATGGAACCCCTTGTGTTTACACGCTTTGGAAAGCTAGGTGAGGCAGGATAGACAAAGGGGTGGTATGGGAACAAGATGGTGCTAAGGTTTGGAAACTAAATGATTGGGAGCACAGTGGTGACAACGCTGGGAAGGGGAACAGGAGGAGAGCTGATGTGGGAGGCTGGGAAAGACATCTAGGTGTGCAGACAGAGCAGTTAGAAATTAGGGGTTCCCTCTCAGGAGAAGGTGGTATTGCAGTTGTTTCCCCTTTTTGTTGAGTTATACCAGACATACAATAAAGCTTAGGCTTAGAGCTCAGTGAGCTTTTACATATGCAAATTCATGTGTTGCCACCCTCAGATCAAGATTTCTAGTCCCTATGAGTTCCCTTGCGCTCCTGTTCAGTCACTCTCTCCCCATAGGCAGCCACTCTTCTGACACTGATCACTGTAGTGTCATTCCGTGTGCTCTTGAGCTTCATATTAACAGAATCTTACAGTATATCCCACCACCAAATAATTTACTGGGTGCCTGCTGGGTGCCAGGCACTGTGCCAAGCCCTGGGGATGCAACAGTGATGAGATAGACAAAATCCCAACCTTCGTGGAACTTAAATTCTGCTCAGAAGGGAGAGATCAGTACTGTGGGAGGCAACAGGATGACCAAGGGGGAGAGTGCAGGCAAAGAAGAAAGAGGATGAAGACAAAACAATGAGAAATATTTAAAATGGGGTGGTGGGAGGGTGGAGTGGTCAGAGGATTGAGAGAAGCCTGAGCAAGCAGCCGCGCAGAAGCCTGAGAACAAGGAGGGAATGATCCACAGTGTCACATGCTGCTGAGAGGTTAATCAACACATATTTATGGAGCACCTGCTTCGTACAAGGCTAGGCATGGAGTGGAATGGAGGGTGGCATAAAACTCCCTGTAATAATGATCTCTAACATGTCTATAGAGAGAAGGGAAGGCCCTGGCGGGGGAAAACACCATAAAATTCCAATATGATCATGTCACTGCCCTGCCTAAAATCTTCCTTTGGCTTCTCACTGCCATTGAGATTAAGATCAAAACCTCACCATGGCCTCCTGGGCTCTGGTGATCTGACTCAGTGGACTCCTCCAGCCTCAGCTTTCTCTTCCTGTCACTCTGACTCTCCTGGCATCCTGGCCTTCTTTTTTCCTCTTCTTCTGCTCCTCACTGCCCCAGGGCCTTTGTACACACCATTCTGCAGCCTAAAACACTTTTCTCCTTCGCTCTACCTCTAGAAAGATAGTTAATTCTACTCACCATTATTCACATCTCTGCTCGATGGTTGCCTCTTCAGAGAAGGCTTCCCTGGTTTTCCAGCTTAGAATAGTTCCCTGTGTTTTGCATTTCCACAACTCATTTTATTGAACTTTCTTTCCTAGCACTTATCATGGTGAGTGATGATATATCTGTGTGGTTATTGTATAAATGTTTGTTTTTCTCCAAATCAGACCCCCCCTGTGAGAGCAGAGACCTTATCTCCTTATGATTGTCAATGATCCCCAGCACCTGCCTCAATGCTGGGCCCATCATGAGGGCTCAATAAGTATTTACTGAATGAATGAGCTTATGAATTTGAAGTCAGAAGACTGTCTTTAAGCCCTAGCTATGTGACTTTGGATAAGTGACTTTTTTCCCTTCCTCAGGTCTCAGTTTCATCATCCATAAAATGAAGGGATAGACTCTCTAAGGGCCTTTACAGCCTTATGTCCTCGGATTCGATGATTCACACTCATAAAAATGTCACTGGGCTGCCCGCCAACACATTAGCACCGATATTAGTGCTGAATGAGAAGGTGCAAAACATCAAGTGCTGTAGAGATAAGACAGAGCAGTGTGATCCAGGATGATCAGAGAAGACTTCCTGGAAGAAGTGGGTAGAAATTACTTAAATAGATGAGGAGAAAAGAGATTTTTCTGATGAACCAGAGAAGCACAGAGGCATGAAGCATGATGGGAGACCACAAGGAGACTGGTCTGGCTGTGGTCTACGGGAAGGATCCAGCTTCTTTAAAATGGGAGAGGCCCTCTGTACTACTTTTCTAGTGTTTAGTGGCTTAAAATAACACCTTTTATTATCTTACAGCTCCAGAGATCAAAAGTCCAAAACAAGTCTCACTGGGCTAAATTCAAGGTGTTGATGGAGCTGGTTCCTCCTGTATGCTCTGGGGGAGAATCTCTTTCCTTGTCTTTTCCAGCTTCTAAAGGCTGTCTTCATTCCTTGGTTCATGGCCCTGCCTCCCCTCACCGTTTTCTCTGACTTTGACCCCGATGTTTCCCTCTTATGAGGGTCCTTGTGATTACACTGGGCCCACTCAAATAATCCAGGATAATCTCCTGATTGCATGACTGTTAACATAATCACATCTGCAAAGGCCCTTTTACCATGTTCGTGGGTTCTGGGGATTAGGGTGAGGACTCATCTGAGGGGCCCTTTTCCAGCTTCTCACACTGTAGTGGTTATTCCTGTGGTCTCTGGACTCAGAGTGCCTCAGCTCAAGCTTTGGCTTTGTCACTCATTAGTGGCTTAATCCTATGTCATTTATTTAACCCCGCTCTGCCTCATTTTTCTCATTTGTAAAATAAGGAAACAGTAGTATACACCTTATTTGTTTCAGCTATCTACTGCCATATGACAAACCACGCCAGATCTTAGTGGCTGTAAACAGAAATGATTAAAAAAATTTTTTTTTCATGATGGAAGGTTCTTCTGCTCTCCGTGGTGCTGCTGAGTTCACTCTTGCAGCTGCATTTATCTGGAAACTCAGCTGGGATCACAGCATCTAAGTTGGCCTCACTAACACATCTGATGCTTGATGTTGGTGATTGGCTGGAAGGCCTTAGTTCCCCTCCAGGGGCCTTTCAAACTGTGGTACTGGAGAAGACTCTTGAGAGTCCTCTGGACCGCAAGGAGATCAAACCAGTCAATCCTAAAGGAAATCAACCCTGAATATTCATTGGAAGGATTGATGCTGAAACTGTAGCTCCAATACTTTGGCTCCCTGATGTCAAGAGCTGACTCACCGGAAACGACTCTAAGACTGGGAAAGATTAAGGGCAAGAGGAGAAGAGGGGCACAGAGGATGAGATGGTTAGATAGTATCACTGACTCAATGGACATGAATCTGAACAAACTCCGGGAGATAGTGAAGGACAGGGAAGGCTGGAGTGCTGTAGTCCATGGGGTGGCAAAGAGTCAGACATGACTGAGCGACTGAACAATAGGGGGCCTCTCATCCCACAGGGCCTCCGTCCCTTCACTGGCCTCTCCAGCAGGATAGTTCAGACTTTTTTTACATGGTAGCTGACTTCCAAAGAGTGATTATGGAACTGCAAGATGTTTCAAGACCTCAGCCCAGTGGTCACAAAGTGTCACTTCTGTCAAAGCCTATTGGTCAAATAAATCACATGGCCAGCCCAGATTCAATGGGAGGGGAAATAGACTTCACTTCATCTGAAAGTCACATTGCACAAGTCTTGTGAGATATACCGTTTGCCATGGTAACTGTGAGGATTGTATGAATGAAACATGTAAAAGGGGGTAGAATTTTGGCTGGTACTTAGTAATTGCTCACTGTTTTTAAAAAGGAAGGATCTAGTGTTCAGCTGCCTAGGTTTAAAACCTAATTCCACAGTTTATGGTTTTGTGACCTTTGGCAAATTACTTAAGCCTCAGGGTCCTCATCTGTAAATGAGATTAATGGTAAAGATTCTTTTCCAGTGTTGGTACAAGGAGGAAATGTAGTGATACTCTCAGTTCAGGGCCTAGTGTATAGTTAATAAGCTTTCACTTGATATTACCAAAGTTCTGTCAAGTACAATATGAGGATTTTTTTTTTTTTCCTGCACTGCATGGCCTGTGAAATCTTATTTCCCCAACCAGGGATTGAACCCTTGACCCCCGCATTGGAAGTGTGGAGTCTTAACCACTGGACCACCAGGGAAGTCCCATATATATATATAAAATATATATATATATTTTTTACTTAAGCCTAGTGTCAACCCTATGTGTCCATGTACACACACACACACACACACACACACACACACACACACACACACACATATATACACACACACATATGAGGAAACAGGCCCAAAGTACTTCAGAAACTTGGGACTGGAACCTAGGTTTTTGTGACTCTTTCTACTTTACTAATGTGACTCTTTCCACTTTACTAATCATTTACTAATGATTTCAAAAATTTCTTTTTAGTAGAGTACCTCCTGTCCTCCTTTTCAAACAAACTCAATCGATAAAACTGGGAAAGAGAGTATTTTCCTAGCACATATTATGAAGGCTCGCATTTTAGCTTTTTAGACATTAGAGGGAAAACATGTCGGTTAGCACACACATTCTCTAATGTGTTAAAATTCAATTCATAACACTTCTGTGAACATGTGATCTGTAATTGAAGTTTCAAAGAGTTTATTCTTAAACAAAACTGAAATCAAAACTCTGTGGACCCTCTAAATACCTCAAAGGAACTTAGGTTTCCGTGGACCCCAGATTGAAAACGCCTCCATCAGATGACATTCTTCCACATGAGGAACGGTAGATGGAGCATCTGGGTTCTAGCAACAGGGGTCTCAAGAACATGACAAAGGAGCTTCGAGTCATTTTGTAAGCAGTATTGTATCATTTAATGTCTTGTAATCCATTATTTATTGGATTTTTGAGGATTTGTGATCAGGAAGAAGAAAAGCAGGAGCACACAATCACGCCATTATTCATTAAAGGCTTACTGTGTACCGTGTGCTACACTCTTTCCTTGTTTCATCTCGTTGACTTGTGACGGTGCTATGCGGTACGTCCTTTTATCGTTTCTGTTTGACAGATGATGAAACTGAAGCTCGGACTGAATAAGTAATTTACCAAGCTATTAAATAATGGAGCTGGATTGCAAACCTATAAGAAGCCATTGGAACTTCTTTCTTTAATCAGGAGATCATCAGTGCCCTGGTGAGTGGGAGCTGAGGGGTCAGGGAAGGAAGACAAGGTGGCAGGCACCCTCCCAGGCATTTCTCTCCTTAGGAAGGCATCCTTGTTTGTGCTAAGCATCTCCAGGTCTTCCTACTACTACTCCCTACTGACCTCGCAATATTTTGACTGACAACTGAGATCTAATGGGTCCATTCCTATTGCTCAATCCCTTTTCCAAGGAAAAGTTCGTTTTCCAGTTGCCAATGCAGGTTTCCTCAATGGAGATAAACAGCAGGAAACTGTTTTCCTTTGCCTATTAATATGTCAGATTAAAGAGTCAATCATATAATCAGCACAGCATTTCTTACTGGCCCTTGAATAAGCTCAGAGTCCCATCTGCGAGACGAAGCTCTCCTTGACAATAAGCAAGCTGAAAGACATCCCAAGGAAGCATGTGGGTAGGCAGCCACATGTGGGGGAATCACAGGAATAATAAAATGTTTCCTCAAGAGTTTCTACCTGATAGAACAATTGCAAACCCATTATCTCAGGTGACTCTCATAACACTCCTGTCCCAATTATCTGCATTGGGCAGATGGGAAACTGAGGTTCAGAGAGGTGAAGTCACTTGCCAAGGTCAGATAGCCAATAAGTGACAAAACCAGAATGGAAGGAGTGGCTTATTTGGGAATCTTTTGCTGGCTGAGTCCTGGCTGTGAGCTGTGGACTCTGCAGTTTGTGGATGCACGCCCCCGGCCCCACCCCAAGCCCTCCATGAGAATCCTTCTACCCTACTGCCAGGGTTCTGGGCTGGGAGGACAGGACGGGCTGTCAGGCCCCAGGCCTCTTCCCAGCCTCCCCTGCTGTACCCCCGTCAATGATCTCTATGGCTTTTTGAGCCAAAGGTGGCTTCAGAATCCCGGTGCCTCCCTCCTGGTCCCACGGGCCAGTCTGCACCCCTTGCCCATATCCTGAGACCCTGAGAAAATTCCTTAGCCATCCATCCGGGTCCCCTCCCTGCAGGTCAGTGCTCCCCCCGCCACGGACAGGCTCCTGCGATGATGGATCGCTGGCCCCAACGCACATATTATTATGAAATGGGTTTATTACACTCTAAATCTCTCACTAATGTGCTGCTGTTTAATCCCTTTATCCAATTCTCAGTCTCTCAGGCTCGGCCACAGCTCTCTCCACCCAGGACTAGGTTTGAATGGTTTATTGGATGATTTCTGACTTGAGGGGACTAGGGTGGGGGCTATTCAGGGGAGGGGGAGGACAGAGAGCCATGCAGCCCTTGAGAGAAGAAGTCCAAAGGCTTGTCTGGGGGCTTCTAACCCGGAGGCTTCGTGGCCCTGCTCTCAGTCTGTTGGCCGCTTCCTATCTTCTCCATCTCAGTCTCTCTGACCTGGGGCCTTGCTCGGTCTCCACCTCTTGGCTCTCATCACTTTCTCACTTCCTCTCTGACCGTCTCTTTTTGTCACTCTGTCTTCTCTTGAAGCCAGATGGTGGTTAGGGTGATGACATCTAGTTACCCCTGCCATGAGGAGGGCAGTGATCCCTGGACTCTCCCACTCCACCTCCAGTCCCCTCTTTTCCAGAAGTTCCTTAAGTTCTGCTGGGCTTCTGTCCTCACAGGTCACGTCCTTACCACAGCTCCACTGACCAGCCACCTCCTACTTTTAACTTCTGCCACTGACATCCCCCTCAGGCTTTCCTCTCGTACCCCCAGCTTGTCCATCTGCCCTGGTCCTGGGCCCACGCCCGAGTCCCTGCCCACACTTCAGCCTCCCTTCCTCCTCACCCACCCTCAGCCACCTCTGCCTCCCCATGGTGGTTGACACTCAGCTCCCAAGGCCTTCCCGTCCCTTCTCACTCTAGTTCTGGCCACCTCTGGGATGGCCTTCTCTCCCTCTGTCCGCCTCTATCTCTGTCTCCCCCAGTATCTCTCTCTGAGCAGTCCCTCCCCGCTCTGACACACCAGCCGGTACGGCAGCCAAGGCTTCCTGCTGTCAGCTGGGGAATAGATAAAGATAAATGATATTATGTTAAATTCCACTTAATGACAAATTTTTAATTTTCTGAACATGGTCATTTTCTGGCTAGTGAATCAAGTGGAGGGAGCTAATTACATGAAGATCTGAACAAAAATAACTCCTAATTTTCAAGGATAATGGAAGAGAAATGTTGGAGATTAATGGCACTATTTATCTTTTTTAAATTTCTATCTTTCTCTGTGATAGCCGTGCTCCCCAAGGAAAATATTCATAAAATGAAATTGAAGTCGTAACTTAATAGGTTATTAAAATTTTTGAGTGCATATCACTTTCCTTCCGCAGCACTGTAAATTTAAATTGAAGTTTGCGGCTCCCCGAGTCACCAGCGGAGTTTTTTTTATGATGGCACAATAGAGAGAAACATGCATCTTTGTCAGGAGGTATTTGCTAGTCTAATTTTATGGCAGGCCGGATTATCAGACGGGAATGGCAGCGCCGGGGGAAGCTGACAAGCCCGCAGCCGGCAGCCATGTGTTTCCATTAGCGCCCCGAGCCGTCCGGGGTTTCTCTGGACTCTCATTTTCCACTTCAGTCTTTTATCTTGATTTAAAGTGAGGGCGCCCAATATTCAGGGCCTGTCATTTTTCTCTCTCATACACTCTCACGGCGCTTCCTCACTTCTCCCCTCCCACTTCCTCTGCTCCAGGGCCTGCTCCCTTTCATCTTGGAGCCTCCATCGTGGGCTCTGCCCCCCTCACCCAGCCTCACCCAACCCTCTGGGCTCCACCCTGGGAGAAAGAAGAGAGAGAAGGCAGGAGAGGCTGGCAAGGCAGCCGCTGGAGTTAGTCATAAATTTGAGTGAAGTCTTCTCCCCAGGGGCCCATCAGAGGAACCCTGGAATGGGGACTGTGTGTAGGAGGTGGGGTGGGGCTCCCTGGCTTGAGCCCATCAGGCCCTCTAATTGAGTGTTAATGGAGTTTCAAGGGGGAGGGGGCGCAGCTGTTGGCTGTGGGGACCCGAGGGCAGGGAGGATTATGGCCAGTTCCTTTTCCAGTCCCTGTCTCTGTTTCCCTACCAGTCTCTGTCCCAGCTTTGTCTCTGAGGCTCAGAACTCTCCACACAGAGGGAAACTTAAAAAAACCCAGACCAACCCCCACATCCATTTTAGGGATGGACAAACTGAGGCCCTGACATGGGGAGTGTCTTGCCCAAGGTCTCATAGTTAATTAGTGGCTAAGACAGACAAAACATTGGCTATCACAGATGCATGCACTTTCCACTGGACCGCACTGTCTCGCGGCCACCTCTTTCTGCTCTGTTGGATGGAAACCAACATCTCCGTGTCTGTCTCAGCGCCCATCCAATGTTGCCCACCTTGTTACTGGCACCAGTGTTCTACAAAGAGCTGGCCTCAACACCCCAAGGTCATCGTTTAACTCCTGTCTTACCCTCAGCCCCCAAACCATGTCACATTCTGCCATCACTTTCCTATCTGATCCTTTCTCTCCTCTTCCCTGGGGTTCACCCACCCTATCACATCAGCCCCTCCCTATTCACTTGTTTCCATGTTCATTTCTCAGTCCTGTTCCATAGTGACCTTCCCCAGATACCCCAGATTTCCAAACACTCTCCTGCCCTTGTTCAGAAACCCTATATGCCCTCCACCCTATGCCTACAGGATTGAGGTCCAACTTCTCACTCAAGCCTCATAGCCCTGAGTGAGCATGGCCCACCATTTCCCCTCTGTTCCCCCTCCCTCTTGCCCACCATATACTCATGTATATAACTCAAACCAGGGTGGCACGTTTGTTCCTGGTGTCCTCCCTAGGAGCACCCTCTACCCTTCCACTCTATCCACCATTCATGAGCCCCCCCTCAATCCACCTACTTGCTGGGCCTCCCTAGGCCGCACCAGTTTACCCTCTTCTCTGGCCTCACCATCCAGACGTTCATCCACCTGCTCACCCACTACCTGAAACTCACTATACTTACTGATTTATACCCTGCTGGGCCAGGGACCCTAAATTCAGTTTGTGTAGCTTATGGTCATAGATGCTCGCTGAGTTACACATCTTATCCCCTGAACCCCAAGCACACAGCAGAGAACCTGGGATAAAACCTCAGACGTCATAGTATACTGGAGCTGGAAGCGATTATGAGACCTTAGCTCTCTCATTTTGTTGATGAGGTAACTGAGGCCCAGCAAGAGACGCAATGCTCAGGGTTCTGCCAGGAGTCAGGAAGGGAGTTGGGACTCATATCCAGGTCTCCGGACTCAGGTTTCAGTGCTCTCTCCACCTCACCATTCATCTTCTAAGGTTCAGGTCATCACTGTCACTCAGGTGTAAACTGGCAATAGTTTTTTGTTTTTTGTTTTTAATGCAATAGTTCTTTTTATCTCGGAGCCTTGGTTTCTCCACAGTGGAGAAAAGCAGTCCTGGAGCATGTATCTTCCTAAAGCGGGGTTAGGGATCACTGGAGATCCTGTGGCAATGGCAAGACTTTTCAGTGTGGTATCTACCTGCCCCTCCCACCCTCCTCTGATCCCATACTGCTCAACCCTGCCCCATGCCCCCTGGCCTGGCCACTTTCAGGGACTGTGACCCCTCCTCCCCTCTCTACCAGCCCTCCACTGGGCTACCCACCATTGTGTCCCACGTCACAGCAATGTTGTAGGCATGTTGCAAGCGTGTTCAGGCATGTTTCAGGCATGGCCATTTCCACTTGGCTGCCTGTGCCACACAGGTCAGGTGGCGAGTGGCCCCGGCCACCCCCACTCCGTGTTTAGCAGTGGAGCTGAGTGGAGGCGGTGCCTGGTTCCCCAGCCACAGTCTCTCGTTAGAAAGAAATTAAAAGCCACTCAATTTTGGCTAATATCCCTCTGAAGGCCTTTAACTCCACCTGTGACTAACCCATTCATAATCGCTCCGTTTTAGTGGCTCAGGCTGATGTAGCCTCAATTAATTTGGGAGGAGAGATAAACGGCCATTCCTCTTTGTCTCCCATCCCTTCCTCCCTTCCTGCCCTCTCTGTCATCTCCCCCACAGCCTCTCTGTGTCTCTGTCCCTCTCTGCCTCTCGCCCAGTCTTTCTTTCTCCCTTTCTCCATCTCACCTTTTTCTCATCCTGATGCTGTGACCCTGCTTCTGTCTCTCCGACTCTTCTTTGTGTCTCTCACAGTCTGTCTCAGTTTCCGCTCTTTCTCGGCTTCCTTTTGCCTCTTCCAGCCTCTCCCTCTTTCTTCCTGCCTGTCTCTGTCTGGGCCTCTGCGCTTTTGCCTCTGTCTCTCCCTCCTGCTTCCTTTGGTCTCCTGCTTTTGGTCACTTGGACCGCCACTCTGTCATCTTTGAAGCTACTTTCCTCGCCCACGAGTGTGTTTGTGTTTCTGACACTGTTTCTTTCTGGTTCCCTCTGCCCATCTCTGTCTCTGTTCTTTGTCTCAATCGCTATCTCTGCATCTCCTGTCAATCACTTCCTCCCCAGCCCCTACAGCTTCCCTTCTTTCTCCCTTTCCCTCTTGCTTCCTCTCCTTCCTTTTTTTTAAATTCTGCCTCTGTCTCTCCATTTGTCTGTCTCTGCTGTATTTCCCTGAGTTTTTCTGTCACAGAGATGACTCTTCTCTCACCCCTCCCCCATGGCTCAAGCACCTTCTCTCCTGGTGCCTCAAAACTACCCCCAACAAGCCCATGAGTCCTTTTGTCTTCTTCTCCCCTCTCGATTATTATTAATGATAAAAGCTCAAACATCACATCAGTAATTTCTGAGTGAGTTTTGCAATGAAACTGGGGCCTTCTCAGCCCCTCCCGAGTCCCACAAATTTTACTTTTGTAATTTCACGCCTCTGGTTATCACCACGCTGCTCCGTCCCTCTCTGCCTCTCAACTCCCCTCCCCTCCCCCCACCCCCCCGGAGAGAGCACTTAAACTTGTTTTCATTCCCTTATTCTTTATTTTTTTAATGTCCACTCTCTCCGGAGTCAGTAATGTTCTTCCTCTCTTTCCTCTCCCATTTTCTGTTAATTCTGCGCCATCTGCCTTAGCATCTGTTAAAAATAAAATTTCCCTCACACAATGAGAAGCCTCCCTGCTCCTCCCTCCCCTCTGCAGCCCCCCAGGTTTGGTGCTGGGGCCATCAGATGCCGCTTCCTCTCCTGGGATGTTTCCCCCTCCCCCCAGTCCCTAGTCTGGTTTTCAGAGGAGAGATGCAGCACTGGGTGAGCAGGCGGCGGGAAGGAGGGGCCTGCCCAGGGGGCCTAGAGCTGGAGGGGGCAGCTGCAGAGGGAACCGGACCGGGGTGGGGGTGGGGGGGGCATGCAGAGGATGGAACCAGGCTCCACCCACTTGCCTCCGGGACCTTGCCCGGGCTGGAGCTCTGAGCTGCTGAGACTGAACACCGGGCACAGGTAGGTGACAACAGGTGGGGGACAGACTTGAGGAGTGAGTCCTTTTTCCCCAGGGAAGGAGGTCACTGATCAATCCATTTACCCTTTCCCTAAAGCTGATGCTGGGGGCCTGAGGCTGGGATGGTGGTAGGAGTGAATTTTGGAGATGGGAGAACTGCTCCCAAGACCCAGTGATTGTCCCCTGCTTGGAATGGATATGGTGTTGGACAATGTATCCCCAAGACTGGCTGTCCAGAAACGGGTGTTTCCCCTTATATGCTGGAGGACTTGGTCCCTGCTGTCCTGGGCTCAGCTGGGAGAAGGGAAAGAAAGGGAATCAACTGACCCCCAAGCCCTGAAGACTTTAGGAGGCAGGAAAGTCTTGGCTTGAAGCCAGCTGGCCAGAGGATTTGGGAAGAGACTCAGTGTGTGTATGCTTGTGAGCCAAGTGTGTGCATGTGCCTGTGAGATTAGTGTCATCACTGATCTGTGTAGGTGTGTTTGAGGAATGTGTCTATATGAACTGGGTTATGATTGATTTTTTTTCTGTGTCATACTGTCTGGCTAAGTCTCTCAGGTATGAGTGTATTGTGTATGTTATAGTGGGTGTGTAGCTATACAGCTCTATCAATGGTGTGACTGTGTGGTGGTGGATATATTGTAACCGTGTATTTTTGTGTATATTTGTATAAATGGTGTCTTGCAAAAAACTATCTTCCTGTGTAGGTGATGATGTATGTAGTTGTTCATGTCTTTCTATTTTGGTTTATTTGTATGTGAAAGTCTACATACTTTGTTTATTTTGTACATTACTGTATCTCTCCTGTGATGCTGGATGTAACTTTTTCTCTAGGAAGTAATTCCTTTTCTCTTGTGCTGGGGTACTCTGTATGTGATCAGTGCCAGGTAGGTACCTCTGTGAGTGTTGCTTCACTTCTGAGTGATGTGAGTATGGGAGGATCTTTCTGATCAACGCCTGGGAGGGTGATCATGTATGACTGTCTCTGGCAACATGTGCATATATGTCTGTGTGCGTGTGCTGTATGCTTCCTTTTACTCATCACCACACAAAGATGTGGTTATTGGATATGGGCTTGGTTGTGCCAGGGAGGGTGAGGCAAGGCATGCATGGTTATGTTGGTGGGTCCAGTGAGGTCAACTGAGATAAAAGGTCACAGGTAGGGGACTGGGGTAGCTCCGCAATGGGATGATGGAAAGGTACAGGCTTTAATACCACAGTCCTGAATTCAATTCCTAGATCTGTCCCTGATCAGGTCAGTGGCATAGCAAGTTACTTAAACTGAGTCTCACTTTCCACATCTGTAAAATGGGGATAATCATAGCTATGGCATATAGTCATTGCAGGATTAGGGACACAGGATGTCATACAACTACCCTGGCACCCAAGAGTAATAAAACAGTAGTAGCAGTAGCAGTAGCAATGGTAGTAATAATAAGAAGTTATTAAGTGCTTACTATTACATATGTAATCCTTTACTTCTCACATCAATTCTAGAAGTGTTCTTACTCTCTGGGAGATGAGTAAACTCGGCACAGAGTATAAATAACCAAGATCAGACAGCTAGGAAAGGCAGAGTACCTGCTCAGCAAATGATAGCTTTATTTGGATAGTAGATGCTTCCTGAAACTACTGCTGATGTTCATGTGAGCATTGGAGGGGAGGGTGCATTAGACCCATAGCACTTCATTCCTACTTATAGGGACCTTCTTCTCAAGTCACCCCTCACCTTCGGTGGCCCACAACCCAGAGGAATTGTTGCCTTCTGGGACTGTTTTGGGGGCTGGACAAAAGGGAGAGTCTGAGGAGGAGGCAATCCCCCCCACGCTCCTGGCCGCCTCTTTCCAGCCTTGATCGACACCAAAGACTCTGTAATCTCTCTCTGCCCCGAGGGGAGCAGCAGCGTTTGTGAAACAGATTTTTACAAAATGTTTTGACCCTGCTCTCCCCTACCGCCCCCTCTTCCCCCGCATCCCTGCCTGGCACCGTGTCACCTAATTAAATCAGCCTTCGCTGGCGCCTCCGCTCCCTGCTAATTGTGCCCTGGGCCGGCTTCCGGAGGTCGCTCTCCCCATCCCAGTACCCGCCCCCAACAACTCCCGAGGACAACAGGGGCTGTGGTGGGCGCCTGCTGGGGCCGTGTGGCGGGCAAAGATCTCCTAGGGCCTCCCGTGGCGATTTCCGTGATCCTCCCCTTGTGGCTATTCTGCAACTCTGGAGACTGAGTCATCGGTTCTAACTCCCGCCTGGTCCTGCTTCCATAGATCAAGGACAGGGGCCCAGTCTGAAATGACCCGGGGCCTCGAGGAGGCCAGCCGGAGCGTATCCGGGTAATTGTCTCTGCCAGACGCATTGCCGAAGCAGGCGGCTTGGAAAATCCCGGATTTCTTTCCCCTTCAGCGGCGTGCCAGGCCGGCCGGAAGCCAGGCGACTTTATTTACAGATCCTCTAGCAGGCGGTGGTAGAGGCTGGGCTGGGAGGGCGCTGGCCGCCGCCACCTCTGTCCAGGGTGCTGATAGCAAGCAGTGCTGGGTGTCTCTCCTGCGTTTGCCGGGATGTTAACAATGACTAAAAATCATTATAGGCGACTGTTACAGAAAGATTACCAGGAGCCAGGCACTGAGCTAAGGGCTTCCAAACTCTGTATAATTTAATACTCACAGCAACCTTAAAATGAAATATTTTCCCATTTTAAAGATGAGAAAACTGAGACTTCTACAGGTTAAAGAGCTGGAGTTGGGGATGGTTAGGGGAGAATTTCACTCCATCTGTCATGTCTGATTTCTTCCATTATTTTTTCTTTTAATAACCCAAAATATGTTCATGTAATACTTGTGCATTAAAAATAAGCTTGAAAATTTTGAAAAGTTTTCCTTAAGATGTTCTTCTGGGCAAATGACTGAGGTTCTTCAAAGAGAAGGGAAAGAGAGAGATAATAATAAAATACATTGTGGGTGGACCTTGTTTAGTTCCTTACTGAACAAGCAAAATGTAAAAAAAAATAAAATATTTGAATATAGACTGAGTATTTGATAATTTATGGAATTATTGACAATTTTCTTAGATATGATAATGACATTGTGTGTGTGTATGTGTGTGTGTGTTAACTCTTTCTGGGAAGGAAAGGCAAGAAAACCTCTTTAACTGTTAAATTTTTGGTTAAAAAGAGCTGTTAAGTGACCTGCCCAAGATTACTTAAGAGTCCCTTCTTTCAACCACTCTGGCAGCTCACCATTAGCAGATCTGAGCAGATCTACAGCTTGGTGTGTTATACAAGTCTGTCTACAAGTTTGTGTGGCCATCTCTGCTTGGGTTGACATAAGTGGTGGTGTTGTTTCTTTGTGCGTGAGATCTCTGTGTGGCAAATTTTAAGTGCCAACTGTATGCCAGATTTTCTATAATAATATCTTATAGCACTTTAAACTCAGAACAATCCTGGGAGGGAAGACTTGCTATTCCAGTATCGCAGATGCAAGGAACTGAGGCAGAGAAAGTAATTTTCTTGTGGTCTTATACTAAGGGATGGAACTGGAACCCAGGTATTTTCACTCTACTCCCTAATTTTCTTGGTAATTGCTTAAACCACAGTGGCCTTAATAGTGTATGCAAGACCTGAGTATGACTTCATCTAGTGGGTGGAAGTAAGGAACTGTGTATGTAGTCACAGCAGCACCCCTCTTCCTTTGATGCCCTGGGGTGGAAAATGCAAGGAATTACAGATTAGCAAGAAAAGAGAGTTGATTTGAAATGAACTAATCAATGGGAATGATCAAATCCACTAAAGATAATATGATCTGAAGAATTTATCTGGTAACAAAACAGATCTAAATTTTATTTGGAAGCTGGAATCTTTCTCTCTATAATGATAAAGTCATATTGAGCACCTGCCAGGACCCAGTCTCTCTCATCTATAAAGATACCTAGAAACTATGTATATATAGCACAGCATCTGGGACAGAATAAGAATTCAGTTAAAAAAAAAAAAAGACCTTTGTTATCAAAGAAAAAAGCACAATATCATTCATGGAAGCCAGACTTGGAGTCAGAGAGGGGATAATCTCAAAACCCACTAGTTGGGTGACCTTGGGCAAGCAATTTAACCTCTCCAGGCCTCACTTCCCTTTTCTGTGATAAAGAGATAATCACACTTAAAGAGACTGTAAAAATTAAATGAGATAATGCATAAAGTGCTTGGCATAGTGCCTAGCACATAGTAAGTGTCCAATAAATGTTAGTAGTTATTACTCTGTGCTAGGTGCTTTACATACATTCTCTCTGAACCCTGTCATCACCCCATAAGGTATTTGATATTCCAATTCAGGCTTCTTTGTATTCCAGATTCATACTTGTTCCATTCACCTGTCTGCCTGCCTCTTTAAGAGCTGTCTCTTTTATTTGAATGTTGATCTGTCTAGTCAAAGCTATGGTTTTTCCAGTAGTCATGTATGGATGTGAGAGTTGGACTATAAAGAAAGCTGAGTGCCTAAGAATTGATGCTTTTGAACTGTGGTTTTGGCGAAGACTCTTGAGAGTCCCTTGGACTGCAAGGAGATCCAACCAGTCCATCCTAAAGGAAATCAGTCCTGAATACTCATTGGAAGGGCTGATGCTGAAGCTGAAACTCCAATACTTTGGCCACCTGATGTGAAGAACTGACTCATTTGAAAATACCCTCATGCTGGCAAATATTGAAGGCAGGAGGAGAAGGGGATGACAGAGGATGGGATGGTTGGATGGCATCACCAACTCAATGGACATGAGTTTGAGTAAACTCCGGGGGTTGGTGATGGACAGGGAGGCCTGGTGTGCTGCAGTCCATGGGGTCACAAATAGTTGGAGACGAATGAGCGACTGAACTGACCTGAGCTGAGAGTCAGTGTTGGGGACTGACAGAGGGGATTGGAAGGGAGACTACCTGGGAGGGGCACTGGCATTGGAGAAAGAGCACTAGGGTGGGAGTCATGAGATTGGAATTGACACCCCCAGATTTTCCATTAACTAATTGGGTGACCTTAGTCAAGTTTTTTTTCTCAGAGTTTCAGTTAACCCATCTGTAAAATAAGATGGGTAGACTGGATGAGCTAAGACATTCTAAGACTGGTAACTGGATGTGTTCAAGAGACTTTGAGTAAGATCTGAGAGTATGAATGTGAATTTTGTGGGACTCTGAGTGTGAAAGGGGAGTGTTGGGTGGAGATGTAGGGTATAGAGTTGTGGTTGCAATAATATAAATGACAATAACTAGGAGGGACATGTGACTAGGTTTCCTTAGGACAAAGCATGACAGTGTGAGACTGTGGGGGAGTGAATATTGGGTGACTGGGTGTGTTTATGTAAGTGGGTGTGTATAAGCATCAAGTTCTATGAATGTATTGTATGCAAGGATGTGGGCGTAATGGTGTGAAAATTATTATAGCCAAATTTTGTGAGAATGTGAGCACAGTTCTAAGGGAAGTATATGGGTTGTGGACTATATATGAATATGCGAGTGTAGGGGTGATATATATGAGATGGAGACTGACCATGGGCTGATATGGAGAGAGGGATGGTGGAGAGATCTGTAAAGTAGGCACCACAAGGAGGAAGACCCTGAACCGCATCATCCTCCCCTTTTCCTAACCTGTGGAGCCCCCTGGAATGATCTACAACTGACTCAGATGTATTGATTTGGGATAATCTGTTCACTGTTTCCCCCACACAGAGCTGGAGACCCAGTTTTATGCTTCACAGCTGTGGTGTCAGACACCTTCTGAGGAGAGTCTGAATTAACATTTGAAGTCCCACCATGAGCAAACCCAGTCGAGCATCCCTCCTACTCTCTCCCTAACAACCTTGGCCAGGGGACTACAAGAACAGCAGCAAGACTGCCAATGGATGCACATTCTTGGGGCCAGGAAGGCTGCAACAGACCTCATCCTTGCACTGAAGTAGGTAAAGTGAAGTTGCTCAGTTGTGTCCGACTCTGCGACCCCATGGACTGTAGCCTACCAGGCTCCTCTGTCCATGGGATTTTCCAGGCAATAGTACTGGAGTGGATTGCCATTTCCTTCTCCAGGGGATCTTCCCAATCCAGGGACTGAACCTGGGTCTCCCGCATTGTAGACAGATGCTTTACCGTCTGAGCCACCAGGGAAGTCCTGTATGATGTATTGAGTCCCCTGCACTGAGGGGGCAGAGAAAGATTTGGTAGAGAACTTTTCATGTAGGACTTCAGCTTATGAGGTAGTGACTGTATACAGAACACATACAGATACACAACCACATTTGTATAGAAGGTTTACTTAAACCTTCTGAATCACACACACACACATACAAAGTGGTCTGAAGAATTAGGGGTTTTGTTGTTTTGCCTTTGAAGAAAGAGCCCTTTTATTTAAGCAAACGGTAAAGCACTGATGATACCCTCTTATGGTAAGAATATAGAGTGGTACAACCTTTTGAGAAGGTGGTTTGATAATATAGACCCAAATGTAAAATGTGTATTTTTTCGATCCAATACTTTCATTTCTAAGAACTTGCCCTAAGGGGATAATCGTACACATGTGAAAAGATCTGTCCACAAATATATTCATCTCAGTGTGTTTAAAACAGTGCAAAACTAGAAATATCCTAAATGTGTATCAACAGAAGACTGACTCAATACATCATACAGTAGAATATGCTTCAGTTATTACGACAATCACATAGATCTATATTCATTGGAACAGTATGACATCTATCATATATTTTTATGTAAGAGAAGATTACAGACCAGAACATAGAATTTGATCCTGTTTGTGTCATATTATGTACCTGTGTCTATGTTTATTTACAGGCAGAAAGAGTTGTCTGGTAAATGGTCATTAAAATAGCAACTGGGGTTGTCTAACTTATGTGGGCATTCTTTTTGTCTTTCTTCTCTGTATTTCCTGTGTAGGAAGGAAAGGTGAAAGAAGAAAAAGAAAAAGATGCTTCCTATGTGCCTTCTGTTCACCAGTCTCTGCACTCAACACAGGGGGCATAACAATGAGTGAGGTGCCAATCCCCTTAGGGACCGCCCAGGATTAAACCTCCACATCAAAGGTGTTGGGGCTGACAATATATCATCAAATGTGGTATAACTTGATATAGCTTGAATATCATCAAATGTTCTATATCTACAAACTGTGTCATCTTCCTCCCTTTGCCTGCTCCTTGCTGGATCCATGTTCATCTTTGAGAAGACAGTGAGAAGATGTGTATCCCCTGGAGAGTCCTTGGCCTTGGCAGTAGGGGAAAGGAGATCCTTGGATAAGGCTGGAACCGCTGTGGAGACACCCTTTGGGGAGGGAAGTCTCTGTCCTCAATGCGCCTTCCCATAATAAGAGATCACTGAGTCCAACCTCAATCATTTTTTAACTTCCTCAGTCAAGATAACCCTCTTGAAAGTGCCTGAAATCATCCTCCTCTGGGGAGAAACTTCTTAGGGCCTTGGGCCTGCAAATCATACTAGAGGCCAAGGATTTCACTGCTCCCATAGTAGTCTCATTTTGAGGATCTTCTGCTTGAACTCCTTCAGGGTAGACTTGCTTCTGCCTGAGATAGGCTTTTTGGTTTCAGGCAGCTCTGATGATTAGAAAATTCTTTCTTAAAGAAATGCAGTAACCCATATCTACCTCCTGGAAGGTGTTTATCCTCCATTCCCAGTAAGGAGATATTCTTCAAAGATGGTAGAAGGTAAAGTAGTGTCTGCTGAGAGTCCTGAGGTCAAAGGGAGATGTGAGCCAGGACAGTGCAAGGAAACGAGTGGGAACCAACTCAGTCACTGCCATTGTACCCCCAGTTGTCATCATGCCAACATGGGGATCAACATGTGGGCTCAGGGATTTCCATTGTGGGAAAAAAGCTAACCACATCCTAGTATTGTTGGGGAGACAGACATTATGACAGGGAAAGCAAATGGTGCCAAATTCCAATGATCACTTATTAAAGTAAGATGACATTGGGCTGGTCCCTCTTTGGGCTGGTCACCTCTTGGGCTGGTGGCCCATATTAAAAAAACACAGAACTTTCTAATATTTATAAGGTTTGAAAAATCCCTTTTAAATGTGAGATCCTATATGAAGGAAGGAGGAGTCCTTTATTTGACTTGATTTTACTCCATGAAAATAATACGCCAAGGATCAAGTTCAAGCTCCTTTCCTGGATATGATGGACATGATGCAACCTCCTCCCTTCTCCACCCCCCTGCCTTCCTCAAACACCACATACCAGAGGGTCACATTCTTCCTCATCTCTGCTCTTCTGCATTTATTGTGCCTTCTGCCTTGGTTTGTAAACTCCTTTTGCCCAAACTCAATTCCTGCTGAACCCTGCTATCCCTGCATTTGACCCCTTCCTGTTGGCCCAGGGCATCTTGGGCTGCTCCAACCTGCATCATGCTCATTGCTTTGTGGTTGATTGACTTGTAAGTCTCCCTCCCTCATTAGAACTGTGATTTCTCCGAGGGCAGGGTCTACATCTCATTTTTTGTACCCCCAGTGCCAACCCAATGCCTAACACCTAGTAAACAAGCAGAAAACAGTAGAATGAATGAAGAGATGTTGAGAAGGGGATCATGACCTTTATCGGAGGCAAATTCAGCCTCTTTTCAAAATTGCTCTTGGAATGACAGGGAGAGAGGGCAAGGCATTCTACTTCATCTAGTGTCAATACTAGGATGGTTGTGCAGCCATGGGCAAATTACAGGATTTCTTTGCGCCTTAGCTTCCTTATCAGTCAGGTGGAGGGGGTACATAATAGTATTTTCCCCCAAGAGTTGTTATGACAAGTCGAAAGTAGCACTGTAGTGTGAAGTGCCTAATATAGCACCTGCCACAGAAGTGCTATTATCATCCTTGTAATTGTCATTATTTGCAGTGATCACAGGGATTATTATTGTTACTATGTAACTGCCTATTTCTCTCCCCTGGAAAACTCTGCGCCTTCTGTCAAGGCCCCAGATCAAATGCCACCTCCTTTAAGAAACCTTCCCAGATGCCCTCAGGAAGTCCTGCCCCCTTGAAAGTGCAGCACTTCCTGTGTGCTTCCATTTCAGTGTTCATAGGGCATTGTGATGTTTGTAGAAATCTGTCCCCCTGCTTGATGGTGAACTCCAGGAAAGCTAAGGTAGTCTTGGCTTTCCTTTGCCCTCAGCAGCTCTGACACGTGGGAGAATTCAAAAGTGCTGGGTGAGCTGGGGGAACTTCCAAGTTCCCGAAAACACGAACGCGTACTGGAAACCAGTGAATATGCAGTATTAACGATGACTCAAGGCACTGAGTTGCCACTGCTCCATAAATTTGAGTTCCAAGGCCTAAAATATTTAATGTAGATGATGGTACAATCTCAATATATTTATAGAATTTTTTTTAAGAAGGAAGGGAAGAAACATAGTCTGAGAGATAACATTACCACAAAGGAGGAAGCTGTTCCTCTTTGCTTTCTTCTCCCCTCATAGCACAGGGCTCTCAGTTTTGTTCCTGCTCTGGTGCAGTTATGCTGTAACTACGCTTTTGAAGAGGCTGTCCTGAAGCACTCCCTCCACTAGCCCATAGGTGTTTATTTACGCCAAGTGAGCTTAACAGCGGCAAAATGAGGAGGGTTGGGAGAAATGCGTCCCAAACTCAGAGAGAGCTGTGATTGAGGTCTTATTTTCCACGCACTGGTGCATCGGGTTTGTGGCCTTGCACACAGGTATTTCCTGTGGACACAGCAGGATATTAATAATAACTAATGCACGATAATAACAATACTCCCCACCTGTACTGCATTTAATGACCTCTCAGGTCACGTTTACATGCCCTCACTGTTCCCACTAGTCTTGAGAGTGAGGTATGTGGGACAGATATTCCCATTTTACAGATTGGGAAACTGAGGCCAAGAGGACTTGCAGAGAGCCACCCCACTGCTTAGAAGCAGATCTGAGAGGCAAAGTCGGGGCCCTGCAAATTTGTGGTCATACTGACATTTGGGCTTCTGCAACTGTAGGTTTGTTGCAGGCGTATACCTGGAGGAGCTCTTTAGGACCTGGCAGCAGCCCTAAAAGGATGGAGACCCAACTGTCTCGAGTCTTACAATTAGTCCGTTTCTTGGAGGACCTGGCGCCCTGGGCTGGTTTGGCTGCGGGACGGCTGAGCGAGGGCCGGGGAGCCGGGGAGAAGAGCCACGCGGACCTGACGGGCGCCCGCGAGCGCGAGGAAGGCGCTAGCGGGGCCACCCGCCCACTTTCTGGGCGGGAAGACTGAGGCTCGGGCGGCGGGCGGCCGCCCCCTGGTGGCGGCCGGGCGGGCGGACAGCGGGGCCCGGCCCGACCGTGGCGCGTCCCCGCTCCCGGCCCGGCGGAGGCGCGTCGGCTCTCGTGGCGCCCGCTGCCCCCGCCGCCTCCCCCGCTCCCTCCACTTTGGGGATAATTTAACATGTTTCGCACTAACTTTCCCGTAATGGCCACGGAGCCTTTAGAAGTGCAGCCTCCCCGCTTTATCGGCGGCCGCGCTAATGGTTATCTCGCAGCCGTGCCCCCGGCGATCCTGTCAGGAGTAAATAGAAGCTGACACAGTCATTTGCTTAAATCTTCTCCACACTTTTGCCGCATTTCCCTCCAGAGGATACCCCCGAAACAACAATTATTTGAAATGTCACGCGTTTCTGCCCCTGGGCTACCAACAAATGAACATTAAATCTATTAACAGCAAAAAAAATTAAATGTTTACTTTTCCGCGAAGGTGTGAGGGGCCGGAGTCAGGGAGGGGCCGAAGCAGAGACAGGGACGGAAACCCGAGACAGACCGAGGAGCCGAGAAACCCGGGAGTGCCAGGAGCTGAGGAAGCTGGAGGAGGCTGGGGAGAGACAGCAGGACAGACTGAAAGACAGAAAGACAGCCGGGGACCCAGGGAATGGCAGGGGGGAGCGACGTGGGGAGGAAGGGCCAAAAACGCAGAGAGTAAGACAGAACAGAGATTGAGACCAAAAAAAAAAAAAGAGAGAGAGAGAGAGAGACAGACTCCCAGGAGAGGAGCAAGGAGGGCCAAGAAGGAAGCCCACAAAATGAGACATGAGAAAAAGCAGAAAGAAACGTTGCCCGCTCATAATGCTGCCACCCTCCCAGTTTAAACAAGGAAATGAAAAACAGAACGGGGAGGGGGGAGGGGGGAGGGGGGCAGGGTGGGGGGGGGTGGGCTGAATTTCCCAGGGGAGTGCTGGAGTGAGCTGGGGCATATTCTGGGAACAGTACTCTCTTAGGCCTTACCCTGCAACCTGGTGTCCTTTGGGCCTTGCAGGCGCTGGCCTGGGCTTGCATTGAAGTGGGGGACGGCTCTGCCCTCCATGCCCCTCATGTGTCCAGCGGCGGGCGGGTGGGGGGGTGTGTGTGAGAGGTCTGGAGTGCCTGCAGCTGGAGACTCAGGGGACAGCAGGTGCGGGATGAAGCAGAAAGGCAAGCGTCAGGGTCCATGGCCTGGGGCCAATGGCCATCCTGGCTGCCCCTGTGACTCAGTGTCCCACTCTGTATAATGAGAAGCAGACCTCTGGACCTCCACTCCACAGTCACCTGAGGGCCAGATTGTCCCGAGTACAGTGTCTCTGTTGCCCTCCCCTGGGCCTGTGACATCTGAGAGATGTCCTACCTGGTACTGTGGAAGGATCTGGGGTATGTATGATCTTGTTTTTTGGTTCCCCAAGGTCAGTGCCTCACCACGGGTGATGTGTTCACAGAGCACCCACTGTGGGGAGGAGCCCAAGGGAGGGCCAAGAAGCTCCAGTCACTGAGGACCACTCGTTTCCCCACACCACCCAGAATCAGGGCTCAGTGAGAGGCTAGTAAGAGGGTGAAGGGCCAGGCAGCAGGAAGGCCAGTGGGAGGTTCTCCAACAGTTGGAAGTGTTAGTGGGGTTGAGGGGGGCAAGGGAGGTGGGGGTGTCTGAGGGGGTGTCTTTTTACCTCCCAGCTCCCCCCTACTCTTACATCTCCTGGCCCCCTATGGACTGTGTTCCTTTGAAATTTTCAGTTACAGCAAATGGGTCAAGTTTCATTTCAGTGCCAGGTGAGGGCTCTCATCCTGGGCCGACTCAGCATGGCCACACGCCTCTGGATTCTGGTTTCCCTGCTCTCCTGGGGACATGTGTCCAAGCTGAGCCTGCACGCCAGGGCTCTTGGTTAGTGTGTAACTGGGTGTGAACACTAGCTCCATACACACAGAAGTGGGGCTATGAATTTGCTCTCCCACTACTGCTTTAAACGTGGACATTTTTAGCCTCATATGAACCCAACTTTGAGATACACATGCAGAGCACATTCATGTGGGTACACAGATGATCACCTTTCATGTTCAAACGTAACCTTGCACACTCAGACATACATTCAAGGTGGCTCCATCCCCCTGCCCTTTACCCTGACAACGCCCACCTCCAGTCTTCTTACTCCAAAGGAAAACGGCAAAAGGGTAGTATGTCCGGGTCACAGAGCCTGTGTTCTTTGTCTGAATGTAAGGTTGTGTATGTGTGCCTATGTGTGAATGGCAAAGAAAATTTACATGTATTTCTTTGCTTTGAACGTGGACATGTTTGCTGTGTACAAGGATATTGTGACTGTGTTTATGTGTCTCTTGGAGTGTTGTGTGCCCCTGTGGTTGTGTGTGACTGAAAGTGTGTGGTGGGGGGTATGTGGGGGGGTGAGTGCTATTTAAATAAAAAAGAAAGGAAGTGAATCAGGGTCGTTTCCATTTTAATTGTAAAACAGATAAGCACTAAACACTTTGAAAAAGTAAATGACTTGAGAATAATTACTCTCTATTACCCAGCGTCCCAGGGGGGCAGTTGGAGGAGCCCAGATGGCTACAAAAATGGGATTTAGCAGAAAATTGAAGACATTATTCACCGTAACACATTATCAATTACCTTCATATCAATTACAATAACCTTACATTAGCGAGGGGCCCCGAGACCCTCAAGCCCTGAGACTGTGGAATCACTGCAGCCCCGTGGGGGAGGGGTTGGGAGGAGGGGTAAGAGGATGGGAGGGGACTGGGAGGGACTGGGAGCATCTCTCTCTTGGAGATGCTGCTGGCTTAGGCCCTCACACCCCATTCCAGGTCTCTACTCCTCAAATTTTCCCCAGTCCCAGCACTCTAGGCTGGGGGTCGAATGGAAAATCATGAGTGGGAGCAGGTAGTGAGCTGAAGGGTGAAGGCCTGAGAAGCTGATGGAGAGCTACAGAGGCCAGGAGTGCAGCTGATAAGAGGCCAAGAAGTGAGGGAAATAAAGGGATGGCGGTGGCCTAAATAGGCCCGAGAAATCTAAGAGGCTGAGATTGAAAATCTGAAGGGGTAAGGGGGCTAAGATGCTGAAGAGTCACCTTCTAGAAATTTTGCTTTTATTCTGTGGTCACTTTCTAGTCCATCCACCTCTCTTAGACTTAGGGCTTTTCTAGGCTTTCCCTTCTCCCATCTCCCCTTGCCTGCCCACTGCAGTTTCTACTGGTTCTTTCCTCCCACCCCAAAGTCTCTTAGGTGGAGTAGAATGGGAGGTGGGTGTAGGGGGCCTCTTGAGAATGAGTTGTACAAGACATTCAAAACTGAAAGTCATGAGTCTTAGTCCCCTGCAGTAGGAAGCACAGAAGTGAGATTAATGGAAGAACCTCCTAGAGTAAGACTCTGAGACTGAATCCATGTGTCTCCTCTGTGACCTGGGAATCAGTCAGTGGAGAAAGGAGCCGGAAGACCCTGCAAGGGCAGGCTCTGAGATAGAGTTAGAATGAAGAGTGCAGCCCTGACTTCTCCTTTATCTCCTCACTGGCACACACAGCACCCTTCACTGATGGGGGGAACCAGCCAAGCCAGTCCTGCCCAGTATGGCAGCCATGCGCCACATGTGGCCACTGAGTGCTTGAAACGTGGCTAATCCCGATGGAGATGTGCAGCAAACAAAAAATGCACACTGATTTTTAAAGAGTTAGTATTGATTAAAAAAAAGGTAAAATGTCTCATTTTCACTTTAAAAATATTGGCTACATGCTAAGATGGTCTTATTTGAGCTATATTTTAAAGATTTAAATTGTAACTAAATATTAATTTAAAACTTGATAAAAAGAAATGAATTAATTTCATGTTTCCTTTAATGTTTTTTAAAATAAAGCCACTAGAAAAATTTAAATTGTGTATGTGGCCCACACACATTTTATTGATATTTCTGTTGGATGGTGTTAAGCTAAAGTTCCTGGGAAGGAAAGGGGTTTGGGAGGGGAGCAATTCTGGGGGACCCTCCCTGGTATTCACTTCAAAAGGGCCCCTTTTTCCCTAGAGGACAGGGCCTCCTAAGGAACAGAACTTCTGAGATGGATCAAGGCAGGAATCTTTTCCTTTTCCTTTCTGAAACCTAACCCCCTAAATCAGCCATTTGGTTCAGGATTCCCAAGGAAACAGAAACCCATGTAGTCACAAGTTCCCACGTCCATTTCATCCCTTCTCAATGCCCGTCCTCGACATGTACACACATATGTTCCGCACATGCATACGTTCTGTGTTCACGCGCTCATTGGGGCATTAACTCCTTCTCCCACAGGGCACGCATATGTCCATCTCTCTCACAAGTACACACACATTCCTTGCTCATCTGCACACTCACATTCGCACTGCTGTGCACATGTTCTCACACTTTCTGCCATGTGACAGCTTCACATGGACACACATGCATTCACACACCGCATCCTTGTAGATGTGTGCATCCCACTTCACACACATAGCAGGGCCAGGAGGGCAGGCTCGGGCAGACTTGTCAGCTTGATTCATGGTGTGTGTGTGTGTCCAGGGGAGTGAGAGCTAATAGTGTCCCCCTCCCTCAGGCTGGGCCCAAAGGACTAATTGCTAGTAATGAGCTGAAAGGAGCTCAGAGCTGGCCTCAGGCACCGGATGAAGATGTTTCCAGAGACCAGCCAGAAGCTGTCCTGCTGTTTTGTTGATAGAAAATCCTTCTCCCCCAGTGTCCCCTCTCTGTCTCTGTCTCCCCTCCTGTGGCTCCCTCTGGTTCCTACAGCCTCCAAGAGGTCCAGCCATACCCCAACCCTGATTCTCCCATTAGCCTCTCTGCTTCCTCCTGAAGGTCCCACCCTATCACAGCATTTGCCCTCTCTCCTGCCTTCTTCTCTCTCCTCCCTGATGGGGCCCTCCCAAGGTACCCACTGAATAGGAGACAGATTTCCAGAGGCTCCAAAGGTCAGATCTAGGGAAAGGTTGCAAGGATGCTCATTGTAACTGGACCTGAGGAAAACCTTTCTGGTAATGAGATCTGCCCAATAATGGAAGAGGACCGTGTTGAGCTCCCCATCGCTGAAGTATTCAATAGCACTCACTGAGGATGCTGTAGAGAATACGATCCATGGGAAGGGAAGTTGCACAGAAGGACCCATGAGACCTCTTCCTGGGATTATTATTATAATTACTTATAAATTATTAATACAATTATTCACCAGTACTAATTATTATAGCCACCATAGGTCAAGTGCCTATAAAATGCAGGTACTTTACATTTTATCCATCTCCATTCATCCTTACAAACATCTACCTGTAAAGTAGACATTGTTATCCTCATTTTGCAGATGAATAAACTGAGGCTCAGAGAGGTCAAAGCAGGAGGAGCCAGGGCCACATGGCCAGTCAGTTACAGAGCAAGGATTTGAATCAAGTGTGTCTTATCTTCATACTCATACAATTTCCACTAAAACTCTTTCATTCATTCTCTCAACAAACATTCATTCATCAAATAGAGAACCTCTGATTTAGCAAATAAAGATTGAAAGGGATCAGAGTCTTAAAGGGACCAAACTTAAAGGAATTTGGGGTTGGTGGGAACCAAAGCCTCAGTTTAGAAACAGAAAAAGAAAAATCCTCGACAGAGATTCCCTCCGCCATCCCCTAAGTGGCTGTATGTGTCTGGTGTGGGCAGGCATATCTGTGTATATGAAACCACCTGGGAACACACAAAGAACCAGCAGCCACAGGGGTCTTGGGGATAACTGGAGGGCACGAAAGCCCAGTGCCATGCTTTGCCAGTCTGAGGGAGGGATCTGGGTCCAGGGAAACCCATCCCTCATATTGGCACATTAGTGTCATTCAACAAAGGCCAGGCAGGATCTGAGGGCCTTCTCAGCAAACTTCATTCTCCTTCCTCCACCCTCAAGCAGATATTTGGAGCAGGGGGCGGGCAGAAGGGAGGGAAGGAGGAAAGAAAAGGAGGGTCAGGTGCTGGAGTGGGACAGGGCAGGGGTGGCACCCAGAGATTCGGAGGCTGTTTATGATGCAAATATGTGTAAAAGCTTTGCATTGTCTCCCCTGAGAAAGGAGCCTAAAATTGAAGTCTAATTATAACGAATGATTGTTAATGAGTTGTCTAAACATAATAGATGGAAAGAATTAAACACCCAGAAGAAACAGGGTTTCATTAACACACAATAAAGAAACCACAAGTGGGGTGAACAGAGGCCCCCCCCCTTCATGGAAGACAACCCCTCTTTCCCTTCCCCCATGGATGGGGCTGGCAGGTGGGACCAAGACCAGGATCCCATAACTGAAAAACTTGGGACCATCAGGTGACCCTCATTGTTGAGGGCACCTGTCTACAAGGGTGGGCACTGTCTGGGCCCACACCTGCTTGGGTACACACGAGTGCCTGCCTTAGAAAGGCATGTCTGCAGCCCTGTAGGCATTTAATCAAAGTAAGTGTCTTTCCCAGGAGTGGACTATGGTGGATGGTGGAAGGTGAAATCTCAGAAAGGGACATGAGGTCAAGAGCAGCCTGTGGGCTTTGGTGGTCCTCCTGAAGCCAGCCTCCTGCCCCACCCCCACCTTTTGGCTCCCAGGGAGGGAAAACAGATGAGAAAGGACAGGCACCAGGTACACATGTGTACAACTCTGAAGGTCGAGAGTCAACCACACCCATCTGAACTCAGAAGGCCAGAAGGAGGAAGGACATCAGAGATCATCTGACCCAAACCAGCTGACCTAACACAGATGATGCCCCTTGAGGCCCAGAGAAGGAAGGTGACAATTCCAAAGTCACACAGCTCAGAGCTAGATGTCATACTAGTCCAGGGTGCTCTAGATTTTAAAGCATCCATCGCTCATGAATGCATGGCTTGGAGCAAGGCCACTCAAACAATAAGATAATGTTCTACACACACATATCACACATAGGTAACACTGGGACTCTTCGGGTAAGGCGTGAACGTTTAGGGGTTCTGAGGGAGGCAACAGGAGCCATGTTTGTGTAGGGAGAGACTGGGCAATGCCAAGTGGTCCGAGGATGGCAAAATGCGCAGGAGCACACGTACATACGGGTTATTGGAGGGCAGAACGCAAGAGCTGGAGAGAGGGCTTTGATTGACAGGTTAATGACGCGCTTTATACTGGTGGTATAACTGCAGAGGCAGGCTGTGAGCGGGCGCACACACACACACACACACACACACACACACACACACAAACATTCACACCCTGATAGTGAGCAACACCCAGCAGGGCAGAAGCCAGGCTGGCCAATCTCCAGAGTGATCTTCCGGAATCCAGGATACCCTCTCTGCACCTTCACCCCTGACTTTCTTGTGGGTTTGGTGCAGTCCTGCAGTTACATTGATTTAGTCCAGGTCATGCATGGATAGAGAGGTGAGGGAACTATCACGATCTGGAATCCCTGGTTCTTTCTGCTCAGCGTTGAGGTGACCTCACCACATAGGGAGTACAGACAAGGCTGAGACTCCCTCCAATACTGAATTCAAACACCCAGGCAGGCACCATGTTAAGGATGAGGGTGAGGTGCGCTTGGGAGTTAAATTCTAGATGGACGCACAGGTCCTCAGCCTATCGTCCGGACCCACCCCAGACCAGACCGCCTACCCTCCCCCTACCTTCGCCCTTCTTTTGACCCCGCCCCCTTGGAGCCAACACTGATTGGCTGCCATGAAAGCAGTGCCGGCCAACCAGCCCCCGCAGCGCCAAGAAAAGTTAATTTGGAGTTCTGGTCTCTTCCCAGGATGCATTTGGGCGGCCGCCCGTAATGAGATGCATAATTGCGGAGGCCTGCCAACAAAAGCAGGCTGGATTTAATTGAGTCAACGCATGGCTATTAATAATCTGACGGCAGTCCTCCCCCACCCTCACCCCACCCCCACCCGCCATCATCCAATGCTCTGCAGCCCCCACTGGGCACACTGGGCTCCCGTCCCAGGCTGGTCTCCTGTTCAGGGGGAAGCAGGTCTGACCATTCCCCAGCCTGCTCCGGTGCTAGAGAGGCTGAAGGGAGAACCCACTTTCCCCTAAACTATCTCATCATCATCCTGTCCACCTCTCCTGTATACCTTGGTTGGCACCTGTCTCCCATCAATCCCTTTCCCCAATTCAGTCATTAGATCAATATATCCTGAACCCCTGTCATGTGCCAGGCACTGGGAACACAGCAGCTACTGCAGACAAAAATCAACTTCTTGGAGCTTAGAGTCATTGTTCACTTGTCTTCTCACACCCTTTACATGAGCCTGACCCTCATACGAGAGCCCACACCCCCACACCCCCACTCCCATGCTTGACTCTAGCCCTCACACACCTTCCCCACTTGCCTGCCCCTTACACCTGTCCTCGTGCCCTTTTCCCATACCTATCCCTTTTATGTCTTATTCAGACACATATCTACAATACAGCCTTTACTCATAGTCCAGTCCCCAGCATCTATTCCCCCATATATGTCCCCAAATCTCCCGATTATCTTCATACTCAAGAACTCTGTCCACACACACGCTCTCCCACACATCTGCTCCTCTCCTCTCACACCAGTAACTCTGGCGTGACTGCTTCACTGGTACCCTCTCCTTGCCACTTATCTCTTCCGCACCCTCCCGCCATTCCTCCCTTCCTCCCAGGCCCACAAACCTCAACCAGAACTTTCCAAGGGGTCCCATCTCCTAGAGCCGTTTCTGCATCAGTAAAATGGGGATAGTATTAGTCAGTCCCTCATGGGATTGTTGAAGTGATTATTTCATGAGATAACCCAGGCAGAGGGCACCTGGTTATTGACTCTTGCCGGGTGGAGATAATCTGATAAACTGCCCCACAATAAGCTTGGACTGCCCCAGCTCCCAAGTGACCTTTTAGGATAATCTGCTTTTACCAGATTAGCCCGGAGTGGGCCTGACCTAATCCAATGGCTGAAGCACAAGTGGTGACAACCTAGGCAGCGACCAGCTTTCCACACCTCCCCAGGAAGGTGTGCTCCTTTGCATCCTTACCTGTTCCACACGAACCTGTTTATCCGTGGTTCCCCGGGGGGAATGGAGAGGCCTAGCATCCCCCAAAGTGGATAATGGGGCTTGTGGGAGGAGGGCACAGGGCACTACTCTTCTCACTCTCCCCTTTCAGTAAATCTCTGGTAGGGCAGGAGAGGTCAGTCTGAGGGTGGGGGTGGACTTTTGTGCGACCCTGGGAGGCAAAGTTCCCTATGAAAGGAGAAGAGGATTCTCCTTCCCATTCATTCCTCAGTTTCTCTGTAAGGCCAGAGGAGGCAAAAGAAGAAGGGAAAAGAGCCACTGCTTTGGGGAGAGGAGGTGGTTCGGGGAGAGGCGGATCTGCAGCGCCACCCCCCACCCCTTCCCACCCCTCCCCGCCAGCTTCCTTGGTGGGGGGCAGGCACTGCGGTTAGCTGTGGGTGCTTAGCAGAGGAAGATACCCCCCGCACCCCACCCCACCCCCGGCCCCCCTGAGCCTCTCTTCTCAATCCTTCTGCCCGCTGGCTTCCGGGAGGAGGTGTCAGAGCCACGCTCGGCTGGGGCAACCGGCGGGCGCGCGCGCGCAGGCACGCGACTCCTCAGAGAATCCCCGTCACCGCCGAAATCGCCGAAATTGGCTGCAACTAGTAAAGATGCCAGGAATTTGCACCTTGCTCTGTGACCTAAAGCAAAAATGACATGAACATTGACAAATTTGACAAGGAAATTTGTGCAAAAAACAACTTCTATTTGGCTAGCCAAGCAGCAAATATGCCGGATGATACGCTTTATTAAGCAATCCATTTCTCAGCAATAGCGGCGCCATCTGCAAAGGTTACCGCGCATCAGGCTCGGCACAGAATTTCATCTGCGTCTGCAGTCGGGGCCGCACGCGGACACATTTTTCATGTACATGCGATTCCGGATGCAAATAGAATCCGTGATGAAGGAGGTGACCTTCTGGGCCGAGCCTCGCGCGCTAAAGTCACGCGAGAGCCCGCGGGGAACGGGCGGGGCAGGAGACAGGGGGCCGGGGGAGTGGGGGGTGGCTGGGGCTGAGGGTTGACCACAGAAGAGGATATGAGAGGGGTCAGGGAGCGGGGGTCCGTGGGGAAGGAATCATAGATGGTAGCGCTTGGGGTCTGGAAGGGATTTAGGGGAGCCTCGGCCCAATCCTTTCACTGTACAGATGCGGAAACTGAGGCCCAGGACGGGAAGGGGCTTGGCCAAGGTCATACAGCTGGGACCCGGTGCCTTGATTCCCAGTCCGGTGTTGGCGCTGAGGGTTCTGAGCATAGTGAGTGAGAGTATGCCTGAGTTTAGCCCGTTTCACCACTGCTAACTGGATAGCCTTGAGCAAATTAATAAAGCTCTATGTGCCTCAGTTTCCTGTTCTGTACAATGGAGATATGCTATTATCTACCCCATAGCTTTGTTATGGAGGACTGAGTTAATATGCATAAAGTGTTTGGAACAGCGCCTTTCAAGGAGTAAACTCTATAAAATCATTTGTTGATTAAGTATTGATAAATGTGTGTTTCTGTCCTTCCTGGGCTGATGAGCGATGAAGAGGGAAGCACAGAGGGAAGCTCCTGTTGAGGCAGAATGGGTGTAGATGGGGAGAAGTGAGTGAGCTAGGACTCCTCTTACAGTGGAGTTGGGATGGATACCTCATCCCTCTCAAAGGGCAGTCCTCTGCTCCCTTCTCTCATCTCTTCATCTCCTCTATCACCCCATTTCCCTGGTCTTCCTTCTCCCTTCATGCACACAAATAAAGTACATCTTCATTTCTCAAGCCTAGTTCTGTTCACATATCATTTTCTGCTTGTCATCTATTGGGTCTTCAGGGTCTTTCTTGTAGGATCTCCTTTCATACTCGTGCCTTCAGATGTGCTCATTCCTTTGAGCTTTCAATTGGGTGAGGGGTCACTTAGGGAGGAGCCGTGCTTGTCACTGATGAAGCTACTCTATTGAAGTCTTTCTCTCCCACCACAAATGACCTCACTCCCACACCTTTGGTAACTTAATGCCTAGTCTCTGATTTGAGATAAAACTACTCTGGTCTACATGTTTCACCGCCATTTGTCCTTTTCCTGAAGTCCCTTCCTCTCCTCCAAGCCAGGACAAATGTCCTGATGGCACCTATCAAAATCACTGTGATAAGTTTATTCTCTGGTGCCCGCACCCAACACACACACTGGACCCCTGGGGAAGGCTTAAGCACCAGGCCCACCCTTTGGAACAGACAAGGTTTGCTGCTTACCAGGTCTGATTCCCTTGCGTTCCTCACAATGTCTCCCCACCACCACTGTGCAGTTTCTGAAACCACTGCAGTGTCTCGCCAAGACCAATGAGAGAGGTTTGAAGTATGACAGACACAGCCTCAAAGTTGGGCTTCCCAGCCTAACAATACAGTGACCTTGAGTTTATCACTTAACCCCTGGAACCTCAATTTTCCCATCTGTAAAGTGGGGGATATTAATAGTAATAACCTCCTTAGGTTATTGGATGGATCTTCTGAAATAAACATGTTAAAATCAACCAATAAGTAAATAAGTGACTTTCTTTCCTCCTCTTTACCTTTGGGCCACCACCACCCACTCTGAGGGCTCCTTCATCTCCCCATTCCTTTCCTGCTTCAACCCCTATTAGGAGGGATGTTTCTTCCAAAGGGCCAGGTTTTCAATTGAAAGAAAATCCAGTCCTGTTCCAAGTACTCACGTGGCCTCTGAACCCGGATGACCGGATAGAAGTCAGAAGCTGTAATGTTTGTTGGTTTATTTAACCTTTATTGAGGACCTACTATGAAGACCTCAGCTCCACTTCTTGAGGGCTGACTGAGGCGGCTCTTGTTTATCCCTGTCTCGGAGATAGCTGCTGAGTATAGGTTAGCTCCATGAAGTGGTAGTTTTGGAGTGCCCTGCGTCCCTCCACGTACCCCTAAACCTGGTAGCCAAGAACTTGCCTAGGCAGGGAACCACTCTAAAACATTCTCAAGGCCAGAGAGCCCCAATCCGGGACCTTGACTCTCTTTTTCCGGTCTTCCAACCCCCTTTCCCCCAACTCCCTGTCCGGGGAGCACGTCCAGCTTCAGAGGGTCCTCGACTGCTGGATGCAAGGGTTCCGAGGATCGGAGGTCGGCGAGCCCACCTCCCCAGGCTGGTGCGGAAGAAGTGCCCAGTGGTGCAAAACGACCCCCGGGTCCCCGGCAAGTTTCAGACCCAGCCTAGGGGCCTAAGGGGCGGGGCCTGGGCGAGGGGCGGAGCCAATCCCGGCTCTGCCCGCCCCTCCCTCCACGGCTCCGCCCCTCCCTTCCCGACCCTCGCTGTCCGGCCCGCCCCTTCCCCGGCCCCGGCACGCTACAGTAATCCAGAATGTGTATTTCTGCAGATGATTAAATCAATACAATCCTGACAGGACTTGTTGGAACATGCTTCTTTATTTTGCGCAATTCCTTCCCCGCGTCGCCGGCATTTATCACCCGCTCGGCTGTCAGAGCCGAGATTGTGCGGGGCGAGGGCGGGGTGGGTGGGGGAGGGTCGCGCTGGGTCGGGTGCAGGGGCGGCCCTTAGGCTGGCGGAGCAGACCCGCGGCCCCCCTACACTAACACAGACAAACCAACTTAGGGGTCGGACTGCGCCCCCAACCACACACTGCCCGCGCCCGGCTCCCCTACGGTTGGGTTAGCAGGGGCGGGGAGCAGGAAGATTTGGGTTGGGGGAAGGAGGAGGGGGAGGCCGTCGAAACCGGGACCGAGGGCCTCAGGCCGCACACAAACTCCCCTTTACACGCTGAGCTCCTACTCGAGGTCACCGCACGGACGGACAGTGCTTCCGCGAATCCTCTCTCACCCTCTTCTGACCTCGGTCCTGGCAGCTGGGGACCCTCGACGGTGGGATGGGGGAGGATGAGGATCAGATCCTGGGCCCTACCCCAGGCCCGGGGAGGAGGGGAGAGAAGGCTGAGAAGGAGGGAGACGAGGAGGAAGAAGAACAGGGGGATGATGAGAAGGAGGGAAGAGGAAGGTTGGAGGGTGAGGAAGAGGAGCGGGGGGAGGAGGGTGAAGGGAGGAATGCGAGGAGGACGATGGGGAGGAAGGCTGCTGGCTGCGGCGGCGGCCGGTGACAGGTGCCTCGGCGGTGGCGGCCCTCGGCAGACGTGATTGCCGCCGTGGCTGCGCGCCGGAGCGTGACTTTACAACTAATCCTGTTTGTAAGTTATTATTTATCTTCAGGAAAGTTTGTCAAACTTGGGCTTTGATTTTTCGCCCTGATTTCCCTCTTGTGGCGCGCTCTCGCACGCGCTCCCATATAATTTATGACTGCCTCTGGTCCTGATGACAGATTATTAAAAGTAGAATTAGTTTTTCGCGCAGAATTTTTCCACTGGGAATTGGGAAGGCAGCGCTCTCCGCGGAAGGTCTCCGGCGAGGTCTCCATTACTAATAGAAGTTTTTTGATGGGGTGAGGAGACTAATGATTTGAATTTACTGTGGCAGCAGTCACGTGGGCGGGAAGGCATCAGCCGAAGAGACAAGAGGTTAACTTTCTCCCTGTGGAGAGGTTTATTGGATTGTTTAGCAGCAGAAGGATAATGTTTTTGTCATAGACTGCTGGTGCCGCGCTGCAGTGCGGTGGCCGCCAGCGCCGGGAGAGGGGAAGAGAGGGGGAGAGGGGGAGCCGGGGAGACCGCGAGAGGCAGACAGACCGACGGACAAACCTGGGAAAGCGAGGGAATTACGGAGGGACACACAGAGACCCAGGGAAGCAGGGCGAGTCAGGGAAGGAGTCGAGAGAGAAGGAGACGCAGAGTGACAGAAAGAAAGACGAGAGCCCCAAGAAATACGACAGAGGGAAGGAGAGGCAGGATGGAGAGAAAGAGCAGGGGCAGAAACCCAGAGAAAAGAAGGAGAGAGGGAGGGAGGGGTGCTGCCAGCTCCCGGGACTGAGAGGAGCGACTCAGCGGGGAGGACGGGGTCCCTGGGGGCGTGCGGTCCAGGCGCCCAGCCTTGGGAGGGGGCGGGGGTGGGGGATGATAGTGACCCCGGGGCTGGGCTGCCCCCATCCCGCGGATGTGTTTGGGAATCCGGAGGCGCGGGCGCCCCCAGTCGGGCGGGGATGGGCCTGGCGGGTCCCGGGGGAGGGGGAGAGGGGGGCGGGGGCGCGCGGCGGCGGCGCGTTCACCTGGCCGTGCGCTCGGAACTTGTACTCCCAGCATGCCTCGACAACATGGGAACCGGAGGGGAGTCGCTGCGCAGCTGAGAGCCTCGGCTTAATCTTATGCACCATTAAGCACTCAGCAGCAAGCCCGTCCTGTTCATATACATCATCCACGCTTAATAAACATAATGATGACATAAGATGTAATTCTAGATGAATTTTCATTTTATAGGGAAATGGAGAATTCCTGTAGAAGGGAAAAAAAGTAAATTATCTGGGAAGTGCAAAATAAATGATGTTGCTCCCAGAGATGAATAGAGGTGTTAGAGGGAGAGAGGGAGAGAAGGAGGAAGGAGGGAGGGAGGGAGGGGAGGGAGGGAGAGTGAGAGATAGCGTGCAGAGACGGAGAGATAGAGTCACACCGAGAGAGGCAGAGACCTGGGCTGAGAAAGACACGCGGGTATGGGGGTGGGGCGGGCTGCAGGATGTGGGGGAGGTACCCGATGGGATGAAGGCGGCGGGGGTCCCCGGGTGGGAGCTGTGGGGGGTAGGGGCCGGCGCCTGATGGAGGGGCCGAGGCTGGTGGGAGGGGGGGAGAGTGGGCGGCAGCGGCCCGGGCCGAGGCGAGGGTGACGGTGACGGACGGGGCCGGGCCGGGCGGCTCATTCATCAAGAGAAGGATCAGGGGCCCGCGGAGTCACTTACGGGCGGAAATTGAATTCTGATGAAAGCGCTGAGAGGCGAGGGCGGGGGAGCGAGGACCAAGCTCGGGCCGAGTTCCCAGACTTGCCAAGGGGAGGGGGAAGGGCCCACAGAGACCTTCCAGATTGAGGTCCACGCCTCCTTCCTGTCTGGAACTCACCAGACCCCATAGCCCCCGCCCCAGGCATCTGGCAGAGATGTCGGCTCTGGTTGGGAAGATGTGGGACCTGTGGGTGTACCTAGAAATGTAGCTGGAGTCCTCTTCCTGAGGATCTTGACCACAAGGTGCCTCAGACTGGCCAGTGGATGGCTGTGGTGAAGGGAGAAAAGGCGGGAGGGTAGGGGGTTCCGTGAGAAAATTAGAGGAAAACAACAGGCAAGAAGGGTTAGTGGAGATTGATGGTTCCTCTTCCATGAGAGTCAGCGAGGGGAAGGATGGGATGGATATGGGGGGCAGTTACGGAAAGATCAGGGGTGGTTTATGGGGGAAATCATTGGGAGGATCTTAGGGCCAAGGGAATATAGTGGAGGGTCTGCAAATGGGCTCTTAGATTCTGGTGGGATGAGTGGTGTAGCTAATATGGAAGGCAGGCCCAGGACAGGAGAAGTGGGACTGTCACACATTAACTACAGAGTCTTCCCCTATTGAGAGGGAAGGACCTCACTAGTGAAAGTAGCAGCCTGGATAACACTGATAGAGTTCCCAGGAGGCAAGATGAGACCCACGCCCCCATCACTGCCACCCCAACCAGGGCAGCATGGAGGAGAATCAGTTCTATCCAGAGTCTTCCCCGGGAGGATAGGGACCTCTCAGCTGGTAGAAAGCCTCTAGCCCCTCCTGCCAAGGGCTTGGAGTAGACATTTCCTGGTGCCACTGAGAAAGAAACAGGATAAAGATGGATGCCCTGGAGAACTGGGGCTGGGGCTTAAATCTGCTGGATTGGAACAGGGAGAAGCGCTCCAGACATGAGCTTCCCACCCCACCCACCCCCTTGAAACATGTGCCTAAACCCACCCTAACTCTCCACATCTCTTCTGCAGTCAATTGGTATCTTATCCACAAAACCTTTGTGATATGCTCCCTACCTTCACTCAGGGGTGTTCAAAGCCTGGTGCCCAAAGAGACTGGAGCCCAGTAGGTCTGGTCCCCAGCAGGGAAAGAGAAGGGACAAGAACTTCATATCAGAGAGACAGATAAACCATTCTGCAGGAGTCAGTGGTGCTGTGGATGGTAGGCACAACCAGGACCGGCATAAAAATCTCAGAGAAAGTGGCATCCACTGGAGGATCCTTAGGGCCCCACCAGGCAGAAATTGGAATGCGGGTGAGGCTAACGGTGGCATTTGAAGTAGAAATAACAGAAGTGGGGAAGAGGGGAAACTGGAAGAGGTTACAGAAATATCTAGTTTCCCTATTTGCTTGGATGGGGCTTAGGAGGTATATTGATGGGATAAGGGAGCATCCCTAGGAGGCAAGGCTAGAAAAGCAAATTGAAGGGGAAAGGAGTGTCCTGTTGCAAAGGGCTTCTTTGTCTGATAACAAAAGGAATATGGTCTTTTTCTTTGGGCAGGAGGGAGCCATAGATCCTTTCTGAGCTGTAGAAGCAGAAGTCAGAGCTGTGCTTTGGGGCTGATTCCATGGATAGGAGGACAGATATGGGAAAGAGACAAGATGGGGAAGTTGTGACCAGGATGGTACTTTGCCCCGTGCCTGTATGTCTCACTTCCCCCAAGATATCAGAGGTGTGAGAAAATCAGCCCTCCCGAGGAGAGCCTTCACTCTTAATTGATTGATTCATCTCTCACCCCTCCTAAATTCCTTTCTTTCTGGAGTTCACCTACCAGAATAATAATGAATAATGTTCTCTACCAGACCTTCAGCAAACATTCTGAATCTCTTCCAGCTCTTCCACCAATGTCCTGCAGCGAGCAATGTGTTGAGGAAAGGGTGGTGGTCTTAAGTCTGTGGATAAGAGGATGGTATCATGGTAGTTACATGATAGGTTGGTTTTGTCCCATCCAGGCTGCAGGTGAACTAGAACAAGGTGAGCAGCAGATGATTAGATTGTGAAGGTGTTATATCCACAAAGACCTCCTACCACACAACCTCCTACCAGAACATGATGCCACTCAGTCTTTTGCCTCCAGAGCCCAGGTTTTCAGAATTCTAAAGCTTCAAGAATGCTTAGTGGAAATCCCAGATCCGAGGAGTCACTGGGAGGCCTTGGTGGGGCCATCATTCCTGCCCTTTCCTCAACCCTGCTGCTGCTGCTGCTAAGTCGCTTCAGTCGTGTCCGACTCTGTGCGACACCATAGACTGTAGCCCACCAGGCTCCCCCGTCCCTGGGATTCTCCAGGCAAGAACACTGGAGTGGGTTGCCATTTCCTTCTCCAATGCATGAAAGTGAAAAGTGAAAACTGAAAGTGAAGTCGCTCAGTCGTGCCCGACTTCGCGGCCCCATGGACTGCAGCCTACCAGGCTCCTCCATCCATGGGATTTTCCAGGCAAGAGTACTGGAGTGGGTTGCCATTGCCTTCTCCGCTCCTCAACCCTACTTCACCCCATTCCCAACTTTCCCAGCTAATCCAAGTGAGCACATATGTGGGTGCTAAGTTGCTTCAGTTGTGTTGGACTCTTTGCAACCCAATGGACTGTGGCCCACCAGGCTCCTCTGTCCATGGAATTCTCCAGGCAAGAATACTGGAATTGGTTGCCATGCCCTCCTCCAGGGGATCTTCCTGACCCAGGGATCCAATCTGTGTCTTCTATGTCTCCTACATTGGCAGGCGAATTCTTTACCACTAACGCCACCTGGGAAACTCGAGCCCAGTGAGGGTAATGTGCAATTCAGTTTTAGGCTCCGCAGCAAAGTGACCCTCAGGCAGGTGCCATTTGGCAGTAGAAGGGGGTGGAGCTTTGAGGGATTGGCGGCTTGAGAGTCCCCTGTCATCAGGAGTGCCTTTGTTCAAGGGCCAGACATGGAGCTGGAGCTGAAAGGTCAGTCCTGTGACCGGTCCTCACAGGGCCAGAGGGCACTGTTGGCTGTGGAGCAGTAGGAGGTGATTCCTTTAATCCTGAGGCCCCAGTTCCATCAGCTTTTGAGGGGGTAAAGGGTCAGCCACGCACCTCTCAGAAAGGAGTAGATCCTAGCAACAGAGCCAAGTACACCACTCTGGACGATGGAGAAACTACACAAATACCCATAATCTCCCCGCTACGGTCTCTCTTTATCTATAGTCTATGTAACTATCCATCTTAGACACATACAATACACCCAACACATAAAGCTAGATATGTAATACACAAATCCACATACATACAAAGGCAGGGGTGCAAACCTAATCACGCACACATTCCCATTTGTGTGTATGTTGTTACACTATGTGTTTGTGTGAATCTCTGGGTTTCAGCTGTCACAGTGTATGACTGTATGCCCACAGTTTCACAGTACACACATGACTGTGCATATAAGTCATATAGGGGCGCATATACATACGCATGAACAAATGCATCATGCCCAGTTCCCATGCCCCAGGGATTCAGCTAAAGAAGGGGGAGGCAAAGGGGAGCAAGAACATGATGGGGCAAGTGGGGGTGGGGAACATGGCGGGGGCAGGACTTGAAATTGCAAGAACTACAGGGGAGCAATGAGCTGAAAAACCCAGGCCTGGCTCCTCCTGCCCCCCACCTCTCCAGAGGCCCTCGCAGAAGGGCCCAATGCTGCCGTCCCCTCACCTCCCTTGGAGCCCGAGTTTTAATTTGGGCGGTGTAATTTTGGTGCGAACGGTTGGGCGCCTTTCGTTGGGAAATTGGGAGGAATGCAAACAAGATTTCACTTCATTAAACAGGGGCAAACAGTAGAGAAATTGCACTTACTTATGGAAATGACTTTTAAACATGCACAGCATTTACTGGCACTGCCCGCGCTGAAATTCTGTGCGGATTATACATGTGAATAATTCACTGCGGGCCAATTAGAGCTCACTCTGACCCTAACCCCCACCAGCCCCCATCCCACCCATCTAGATTATGGCTCAGCCTCCTCGCTCCTCCAGCTCCCCCTCTTTCCCTCTCATTCCTAGAGTTTTCCTTTTGAACCCATGCTGAGAAGTCGGTTGTCACACACATTTTAAGGGACACCTCAAACATGGTGACACACAGGTATTGAAATACCTTGAACATACTCAGACACACACGGGCACAAATGTGCACACCCACAGGGTGAAACACGCTGGTGCCTCAGGCATGGCAACACACAAACATTTTGACAACTCAAACGTGTTAATACACTCAATTGTGACAAACAGGCTTCGTGACAAACGGGCTTTGTAACACCTTAAGCATGGCAATACACATCGTGACAATGTAAACATGATATTCACAGACACCTATTGTAACACTGCCACATAAATACAGGTGCATAATTCATACCTAGCGACATACAACCATACACTGTGACAACTGAAACAATAATTCACACAGACACACACCGTAACAACATTAACATTTAGTAACACATGCTCAAACATGATGGCATATAGATTGTGCCAACTCAGAGAGATACATACTGTGTTGTTAAAATGCACATACATTGTCACATACAAATAACCCATGACAGCTCAAACTTAGAGTCATACTCAGAGATACACTGTGAACATTCAAACTTGGTGAGACCCTCACAACTTGGGGACAACTGAAAGAAAAGTGACACAATTACACACACTGTATCAACTCAAAAGTGATTGCATACAACAATACAGGAGATACAGTAATATCCCTGATAATCCAAACCTAGCAACACATACTTTATAAATACAATGGTATAGTCATGGTGACAATTTAAGCATAATGACTGACACTTGGCCTGCTGAAACAGGCTTGCTCATGAGAACACACAATGACAACTCAAGCATAGAGACACACATTGGGCTATTCAAACGGTGAGGTAGATTTAGGCACAGATTATATCAACTCAGACGTCATGATGGCTCCAGTGTGATAGTACACACATTTTGACAGCTCAGACATAGTAACACACAGAATATATTTAAAAATTCCAACACGATGATATCAGGTATTCACTTATTCACATGTATGAAATAGAGCATAGGGACACAGAGCATGTCATACAGAATGTCGCATTTCCAGAATACCACTCACATGAAGGCAACCTTGAAATAAAATAGCTGAAAAAAAAAGAAAAAATATATGGTGCATTGATAGAGAAATGATAAACTGAAACAGCAGACACAAACATACCCTAATCCATGGACAGACAAATGAGCCAACAACACGTGAATGACAAGGAGAAACACTTTGAGCCATAATGACACTCATAATAAATGCATAGTAGCATTTATGCACAAGTACGCTGCCACACCCTCACTGACTATGACTCCTGACACCCCCGCCCCCGCCCAAGCCCTACGAAACTCCTGGTCACTATCTAATCAACAGTACAGAGGAATAGACCTCTGGACTCCAAGTATGAGGGGGATGCTGAAACAGAGTGTAAAGTCCAGACAAGACTTACACAAAAGGAAAATGATAAGGATGCTTGTCCTGTACTCTTCACAAGCACCCTTGAGGATTCACGTTGACATCTCAAGAGAAGCACAGACCTCTTCTCTGCCCTGACTACCGTGGAAGAGGGACCCACCCTATTGCTCTGTTCCATTCACACAGACAGAGCCCCAGGGCCACTCTGCGGTGGCCTTAGTGGTAGGTGGGGGCTGTGGAGGAGGGGAGGGTTTGGGGGGAGCTGGTCTACATACCTCCTGAGAGTTTGGGGAACAGTTTCATGGCAAAGGTGGTCTTTCCCCCTCACACTGGCCCATCTTTTCACGCTGTAGAATCGCTTTTACTCCAAGTACCAGGATCTTTGTCCTGCTCCAGACAATGTTGAGGGCAAGGCCAAATTAACATCAGCCAGGATGTGGCCAGTAAACAGGGGCACCATTTCGGCTAGGAGCTTCTTGGATCACCAAGTTTGCTTCAAGAGTCAGTGAGGGTGTGCATCAGGAAATGTAACTTGTGTGTTCACATGTCAGTGTTAGGGTGTGTTCGACTTTAAGCATAGCATGGGTTGGGATGTGTATACCACTAGGAATCAATGTCCCTTGAGCCCAGGTGTGTCCAGATTACATTTTAAATGTTCTCATATTCATGTGCACACCTGAGTGTTTGTATTTATGTAGCCTTTATGGGCGTCCCTGAGAGTAACTGGGTCCATGTTTAATCGTCACTAGGTAGGCTGGTTAGACGTCACAGTTTAGACTGTTCTAACAGTGTGTGACTGTGTCATCTCTGATATAAATGCACGTGTCAATATCCATCCTTATCATGGTAGCATTGTGCCTGGGATCGGGTCAGCAGGTTTTTATTGTCACCTGGTGGGTGGTGAAATTTCTTCTGCCAGGTCCTAGAGACCATTAAGGATAAAACAGGTGCCACAACAGGTCACCTTGCCATGGGGGTTGTGGTCCTCTCAGAGGACTGTGCTGTATCAGGAGTCTTGGTCCCCAAAGTGGTCAGCACCTTTGGGTCACTCCTGTTTCACCTAAGGAGACATTGAGGACATGTGGCCAGCAAGGTCATGCTGTGTGGGCAGTGGAGAGCGAGTGAAATCTGAGCCAGAGAGAGGCACAGGGAGAAGGCGGAGGTGCAGACCGGACCACCCTTCCCACCCATGGCGGTGAGCACCTGGGCCACAGCTGCTCCGCTGCCCTCCACCACCCTGCCTTCCCCTCGCCCTGTCCCAAGTCCCAGCCGACTCCCGTCCTCCCCTCCCCTGAGTCCCAGTCCTAGCCCCCCTCTCCCTGCCCCTCCCCACTTTCTCCCTTGCTCTCTCTCCAACGGGCACATGTCAGAGAACATTATGTGCACCATGGATTTGCATAATTCAAGAAGCATCAAATTAAATTTGCATAATTCCTTTGATTACACTTGTTATTAAATGTAAGTGACATTGATTTACAAAATGGCCCAATATAAGGTTAATAGCAAATGTCACCTTCCAACAGGGTGAGTGTGGGTGAGTGTGTGTGTGAGTGTGTGTGCGGCAGGGGCAGGGGGATTGCGGGAGGATGGACCTGAGCCCTAGTGTTTCTTTTCTGCCAAGCTCAGGCTCTCTCTGCCTGCTCCTTCCTTTCTCTCCCCTCAGCTGCCCTCAGTGCCCCTAATCTCCCCTCGCTAGGTTCTGAGTCCCAGCATAAGGGGAACAACTGGCCACGTAGTTCCCCTTTTCTTTCCCTTTCTTCCAGGGCTGAATTCAGTGAAGTGAGGGGCAGATGCTATAAGTCAAAGGAGAGAGTGTCAAAAGTTGTGGGGTTAATGGGTAAGTAGTTAGGGGTCAAAAGCTATGAAGTGTGAGGGCACTTTGGAATTTGCCCCCAAAGACATCCATGTCACAGAGTAAGTCACTACATGGACGTGGGTGGCTTCTGGTCTGAGTGGGCAGAACACGAATGGACCTCATTTCCAAAGCTCCGGGCTTGAGGGCATCCCTGGGCAATGAGGAGACCCAGGTTCAAGACCATGACGATCCAGAAGCCTAGTCGGGAGGGCCTGAGTGAGCCAAGTCTGGAGATGGGGTCAAGGATCGAGAGCTTGGTGCCTGAATACCATGACCAGCCTTCAAGGCTCAGAGGGAAGGGGAGGGGAGGAAGCTTCATTCAGCACCTCCTCAGCAAGAGACAACTGGCCAGCTCCCTCCTATAATATCAAGAAGTGTGTTCAGGACCCAGAACAGGGTGGGAAGAGAGCTGCCCTTGACAATTGTAAAGGGCAAGGACACAGAAGTACACGCACATACACAGACACCCCACACACATACACATATCTATGTATGCACGCCTGTACATACAGACACTGATGTTCCCCCAGGGATACATGTGTGGGTACATACATGGTCATGGACATGCAGCTATATTTGAACGTGGAGGGACAGAAGGCCCAAATAATGTTTATGGACTGGGTTACACATGCAGATACATGGATGGTTGGCCATCAAAGTGCATGAAAATGGAAACTCACAAAGACCCAAAACTGTATGGATCTATGCACACTGAAACACAGGACACTGAGAACTGAGACAGGCCTGCTTTCCTACCTAAGGAAAGGCCTCCCCTCACCAGGACGTCTTCCCACTGCCTCCCAGAACCTGGGGGAGTTGGAGGAGAGAGGACTAGGGCGAGGGGGAGGAGGGGCTTGTTCTGCCGCCACCTATGTGGGGGCAGCTGGAGCATCACAGAAGGACCTTCCAAGATCCATGCTGAGCTTCTCCGGAGCCACCCGCCCCTAAACTCTCTTGCTGAAGGGTCCCTTCCCTCATCCTTAATCTGCCACAGAATGTGTGTGTGTGTCAGGGGCGGGGGCAGCGCCTGGCCATTCATCCTCTCCCCGGGTGAGAATATCGACAAGGCGGTAACTAATCATTAAACCCACTGGCCCCTTTAAACAAGGAAGGAGAATTATGGGCAGAACTGTGGGGGGCAGGGACCCCTCGTGGGCCTTCTGAAGGGGAGGGGGCTCAGGACTGAGCTCTGAACACACCTGAGTGCCAAGTTCCACCAGCAGAGAGAAACTGGGCGCTCAAACCTGGGGACTGCGTGTGGAACACCATCTTAGGCTGAAACCCACAAGACTGCACAATTGAACACAGGTGCACTCTTCATACATGTGTGCATGCACACACGCACAACTACAAATGCATGCAGCTGTGGACACTCGCAAATACACGCAGAATAGTACAGTACACAGACACAGGTTCCCTCCACCCTCAACTCCTACCTTCTTGGAGTTTAATGATCCTAATGGTCAAGGATAAGAATTCTAGAGGCTCACAGATCTCGGTTCAAATCTTGCTTCTACCATTTCCTGATAGAGCGACCTTTGGAAACTCACTAAATGACTTGGAACTCTTACTTTCTCATCTGTTAAGTGGGGATAATAATACTATCTACCTATGGTGCTATTGTATTACATAAGGTAATAAACATGAAAAATGAAAGTGATAGTCATTCAGTGTGTCTGACTCTTAGAGACTTGGTAGACTGTAGCCCTCCAGGCTCCTCTGTCCATGGAATTCTCCAGGCAAGAATACTGGAGTGGGTTGTAATGCCCTCCTCCAGGGGACCATCTCGACCTAGGGATTGAACCCGGGTCTCCTTCTTTGCAGGCGGATTCTTCACCATCTGAGCCACCTGGGAAGCCCAATAAACATGAAATGCCCAGCATATAGTAAGTGCTTAGCTGATCTTAGCTTTTGGTGGTGATGTACTGATTGTTATTTCCATTGTAAGTATTGACTGAGCACCTCCTATGTACCAGACACTGATTCAGGCCTTGGGGATACAGTGATAAACAAGACTGACAGTAGTGGGGGCTCCACATGGACTAAAGGATTGAGGACCAGGGCCAGATCTCCTTCCCCCACTGAGGGGCAGGCATGACAGAAACCTCCAGAGACAAGGGGCGTCTGGGATCCCAGAGCGTCTCATCTGCTTGGGGCATCACTGCTCACAACCATCCACCAGAGACGGTTCATCTGAGACTAAAAATTACTCTCCCTTTTCCTGAGCCAGCTTTTTTCCAGCCCCGTGTCTAGCCCGCTTGCAGACCCTGAGTCCCGACCCATGCACCAACCCCTGCCCCAGCATGCTTTTGTTGTGTTTTGCTCTATTTCTCATATACTGACCCACGCAGAGGTGAAGTGGGCAAGTGTGTGCACAGGCGCATGTGTGTAGGTATGCACAGCCTCTTAAATTCTTTGCCCAGAGTAGGCTCCCCTCGCCTCCTCCTGCCCTGACCAGGAGGGGACTCCGCCACTGGTCTCCTAATTAGCAAATCCACAGGCCTCTCAGTATCTCTTCTCTTCGACCTCTGCAGCATTTGGCAGCAGCTCCGCCCCTCCTCCTTGAAACGGTCTCCTTTCTTGATTTCCTTGACATTGCACCTCCCTCCTTCCCCTCCTCCATCTCTGAAGGTCCTTGCCTGGTCTCCTACCAGCCACTCTGCCATCTCCCATCCCTTAAATGTAATGTAAGGATGCCCTGGGATTCTGCCCTCAAATCTCTTCACCCCCCTCTCTTCATTTTCATAAGCTCTATCAATTCTAGCTTGACCTGTAATCCCTCTAGAAATGAGCACCCAACTGAGATTTCTAATCCCAAACGCTTTCTACCAAAAGCCACATTTGAATTTTTACTTGCTTGTTTCCACTGGTATGTCAAATTCTCCATGTGCAAAACTGAAAGTATTTGTTTCTTTAGCAAACATTTCTCAAGGGCTTATGATATGCAGCTGCTGTGCCAGGCACCAAGGGAGGACACCCCGTGAAGGACAGAGTCCTTGCCTTCCAAGAGCTTAGAGTCTACTGTGTGCTCCTCCTTCTGCTCCCTCTCCTCATCCCTTCATTCTTTCCTTTATAAAACCTCTGGACACTCCCTTCTCCCCACTTCCTCTTCCTAACTGTCAACTATAAAGACTTCTATAAAATCTTTATCCCCATTGCCACTGGTCCAAAGTAGATCCTTTCATTTCTTACTTCCTGAGCAGTCTCCTTACCACTTGTCCCTCAAGGATGTATTTTGTCCCACTCACCCCTACTAAATTAATCTATCAAAGCACAACTCTGACCATGTCTGTTTTGGGTTGAGTTGTGTGTGTGTGTGTGTGTGTATGTGTTCAGCCGCCCGGTCATGTCTGAATCTTTGCAACCCCATGGACTGTAGCCCGCCAGGCTCCTCTGTCCATTTTTAGAATTTTCAGGCAAGCATACAATAGTCATGTATGGAATTGAGAGTTGGACTATAAAAAAAGCTGAGCACCAAAGAATTGATGCTTTTGAACTGCGGTGTTGGAGAAGACTCTTGAGAGTCCCTTGGACTGCAAGGAGATCCGACCAGTCAATCCTAAAGGAAATCAGTCCTGAATATTCATTGGAAGGACTGATGTTGAAGCTGAAGCTCCAATACTTTGGCCACCTGCTGTGAAGAGCTGATTCATTTGAAAAGACCCTGATGCTGGGAAAGACTGAAGGTGGGAGGAGAAGGGGATGACAGGAGATGAGATGGTTGGATGACATCACTGACTCAGTGGACATGAACTTGAGTAAACTCTGGGAGTTGGTGATGGACAGGGAGGCCTGGCGTGCTGCAGTCCATGGGGTCACAAAGAGCCGACACAACTGAGCAACTGAACTGAACTGAACCTGAATACTGGCTGGAGTGGGTTGCCATTCCCTTTTCCAGGAGATCTTCTCGACTGATGGTTGTCCAAGTAAGTCCTAACCCCTGAAACCTGTGAATGTGAACTTATTTGGAAGTAGGATCTTTGTGGATGTAATTAAGATGTAAATTAAGATCAGGTCATGCTGTGAAATTTCCGGGCAGTCCAGTGGTTAGGACTTGCTGCTTTCATCGCTGAGGCCCAGGTTCAATACTGCAAGCTGCATGAAAGTGATAGTCGCTCAGTTGTATGCGACTCTTTGCAACCCTGTGGACTGTATAGTCCATGGAATTCTCCAGGCCAGAATACTGGAGTGGGTAGCCTTTCCCTTCTCCAGCAGATCTTCCTGACCCAGGAATCGAACTGGGGTCTCCTGCATTGCAGGCAGATTCTTTACCAACTGAGCTATGAGGGAAGTTGCAAGCTGCATGGCACAGCTAAAAAAAGAAAAAACAAAAAAGATCAGGTCACACTAGAGTAGACCAGGCCCCTAATTCAAAAGGATTGATGGCCTTATAAGCATAGATTGATCTGCCGGGTGAAGATACCAACTCAGAGGGAAGACGGCCATGTGAATATTGAAGCAAAGATGTGAGTGATGCTGCTACAAGTCAAGAAATAACTGGGGCTTCCAGGAGCTGGAAAAGGCAAGGAAGGCTCTTCCTCTAAAGGCTTTGGAGCAAGACTAGCCCTGCTCTCACCTTGATTTTCGTCTTTGAGCCCCCAGATCTGTAAGATAATAAATTTCTGTTGTTTTAAGCCACCAGTTTTTTCCATCTCGCAAGGAAATCAGTGTTACACATATCAAGAGCATTGGCTTTGGAGTTAAACAGACTTGGCTTTGAATCTCGGCTCTAGGCTGATTAGTCTACGTCCCGAGTCTCAGTTTACCCACTTGTAAAACTGGGATAATTACAATTCTTACCTCACAGACTTGTGAAAATTTAAAGATGTATTATAGTAGACAGCTGGTATTGTATTGTCGGTTAAGCCCCTCTGGGAGTGGCAGTCTCTTCTTTAGGAAACTAACATAAGGTCTCAGAGAGAGTCTCCTGACCCTATCCCACCTCTGACCAGAGTCACCTGGTCCTAGACCTGTGGGGACCAATCTGGGTCCTTCTCTGGGTTCCTTCACACTGGAACTGAGAGGAGAGTTGGTCCTTCCTTTTTAGTAGGAACTGCAGGGGACACTAGAGTCAGAGCATCCTGTGTCCATCCGGGTCAGGTTCTGAATGTTCCTGAAGCTCTGCACCAACTCTCTCCTTCTAGCTCTCTGATTAGTTGAACCGTGCTTTGACTACATAGATGACCGTGTCCATCCCAGTAGATTTTTCTCTTTGCTAAACTGGTTCAGATCAGTTCTTATCACTTGCGACTAAGTGACCCCTGACCGACACAACATATAAGGGCTCTGACCCATGGTAGGGGCCCAATAATTGCTAATTCCCTCCCCTAGAGAAGAGACTAGTATAATCCTAAGTCCCAGAGAGGTGTCTCTTGGGGATGTCCCAGAGGCAAGTAGAAGCTCCGCTTGATTTCCAGGTGTTTACTTCTTCTAATGGGCTGGATGCTGAAAACGTTCCAGGCCTTATGTCACTATGAAATTCCTAAAAGTTTATTCATACCTTTCAATTCCTAGCAAAAATAATTTGAGTGAGAAAAAACAAGCTGAACTAAAGTTTAAAGACAAAAACTTATAAAACTAAAAATGGGGCTTAGATTTAATAAAGACAGAAGGTTTTTTTCTTGATACTTGAGAAATGGTAAAGGTGGGTAGAAAGGGGACCTTTCCAGAGGATTCACAGCCTGGGACCATGGGCTGAGGAGAACTGTGTGTGAGTCTCCCTGGGCTCCAGGGAAAGCCGGGCTTGAGACCAGCTTGACTAGACCAAGACCGACAGCTGGTCCACCTTGGGTTTACAATAGAAACTGGCCTTTGCTCCAGGCCAGTGTTAAAAATAAATGCTTCTGAAAAAGGAAGTTGGGGGGTGCTGTGGGCTACAGGGGAATTTTCAGATTTTACTCTGCATACTTCTGTGTGGTTTACTCCTTTACTTTTGGCATGTACTATGGTGAAACTGAAAAATATTTGGAAAACCCAGATAGTGACTTGATGATGCGTGTGAACATGTGAGGGCTGTGGGTGTGCTGCTGGTTCATGCCCCCCATGGAGTCCTCAGCGGGATACTTGCTGAATTGAGAGCTCTCCTCCTTCTGCTCCTTTCCTGCCGCAGCAGCTCGGAGGGCTCCGGCTCCGGCTCCGGCTCCAACGTTTAGCTGACGGTGCTGCCGCCGCAGAGGCCCCAGGACCGAGTGAGGAGGGGCGGCTCCGTCTGCTTCCCATATGGGGACGTTGTCTGTCCCCGCCTGAGGGTCACCCCCTCCTGCCGCACATTGGCCCCTGCTGCCTCCTGCTGGCCCGAGCCTGGCCTGCTCTTCCCTTTCCATTAGCCTCCTAGTGGCAGCCCCGGGCAGGACATGGGGAGGGGGGATGGGTGGGGGGAGAGGGGCTGGGTGGTGGGGAAGGGAGGTGGGACTGGGCTTGCTCTTCCCCAGCCCTGGAGACCTTGGCCGGCTCACCCTGGACTCTTCCCAGCCCAGTGTCTCAGCCTCAGGGTGCACACGTGGGGTGGACATGGAGGAAGTGCCGTGCTGGGCAGGGCCACTGGCTGCACGCTGCTGGCCCTGGCTTGGGTGACTCTGTTGGCCCTGGCTCAGGCCCCAGGGAAGTGGGGAGGAGAAGGCCACAGTTGCCCCCCATCCTCGATGCAAAATATCCCCTCACTTTGTGAATATGAGCCTGATGGGAATGAGGCTGGGCCCTCCCCCCCCCCCCCCCCCCGCCAACCCCTACAGTCATTCAAGGCTGAGGGCTGCCACTTTCGGGACAAATCTAGGGAGTGTGGTGGTAGGAGGGCATCCCCCATTCTGGTGATGTTCTGAGCTGGGGCTGACTGGGGCTGACCGAGGCTGACCAAGAAGACAAACTCCCACAGAGCCTCTCTCTAGATAGTCAAGGACTGATCATATAATAGGATACGGTGTCCGGGAGAGGCCAAAAGCCACATACCAAATGGCTTTAGTCTCAGCACTTTCACTGCAACGGGCCAGACTCCTCAGCTACTCTCACCAGATGGTATTCATCTCCATCTCGTCACAGCTCTCTATTCTGCCTCTTGTTCAAGACCCAGGTCCAGCCTCTCCTCTTCCGGACGCTTCCCTCAACCCACCCTGTTCCCCTGAACTGCCATAGCACTTAGTGCTGAGTCCATACCCACAGTTTTCAATTCATCAGCTGAAGGGGGGGCTAAGAAAAGGCATTTCTAACCAGTTTCCAGATGATGCTGATGCTGCAGGTGGGCACCACACTTTGAGAACTGCTTTGACCGATCCCTAGGGACAGGGACCCTTTAAGGGGAGATGAGAGAGATGAAGGAGGGTTGGAGAGTCCAATCCAAAGGCAGAGGAAGCCTCCTTAGCTTACCTACACACACACACTCTGTCCAGGTGTATGTTGCTTAGTGAAAAGAATACGGAACTTAAAGCGAAGAGACTTCACTTATCTACCGCTCACTTGCTCACTTGCTGCTGGGCTAGTACAAACCAGTAATCTCTTTTAGCCTAAGTTTCCTCATCTGGAAACGGGGTGATAATAATCCTGCCTTAAAGTTTATTGAGAAGATCTACAAGAGTATACATGTGACAGCGCTCTGCAAATTCTCGGAGCTAGACAGTTATTAACTTTTAGAAGATTGTGAGATTTATTTCTGTTTATCAAACACACAGTGTTTCATAAATAGTAACTAATTTAATCTTCACAATAATCCTATAAAAGAGGAACTATTATTATTATTCCCATCTTATAGGTGAGAAAGCGGAAATGAAGTAACTTGCTCCAAATCACACAGCCTTTAAAAGGTAGAGCTTGGGTTTGAACTGTCTGGCTCCTGAGTGTACTCCTAGCCACTGCTCCACGCCACCTCCGCATGTCAGTTTAGACTTCTGTCAGTCTGTGCATGTCTGTACAAGCGTGTACATTACTCAACCTTAGAAGTTCTGATTTGCTTAAGTGCTTACATAAAGTGTATATAATATGATGGTATTAGTAATAATAATTACTGTGTGCCAGGAACTGCACTGTGGCTATCACTGAATCCTCACAGTCCCACAAGGTATATCTTATTATTACTCTCACTTTCCTTTGAAAAATGCTGAGTGCTAACTTATCCGAGGTCATACAGCTAGAGCATGCGTGCTGGGTCACTAAGTCATGTTTAACTATTTACGACCCTATGGACTGTAGCCCACCAGGCTCCTCTGTCCATGAAATTTTCCAGGCTAGAATACTGTAGCAGGTTGCCGTTTCCTCCTCTAGGGGATCCTCTCAACCCAGGGATCAAACCCATGTCTCCTGCGTCTTCTGCACTGGCAGGCGGAGTCTTTACCGCCGACCTACCACTGGAATCCAAATTAGTTCGTATCTTCAAGAGTGATTTCCTTCATGTTTCTTCTTAGCACTTATTAACTTCTGGCACGGGTGCTAAATCTGGCTTTAAACAGATAGAAAGCTGATAGGCAGAACCGAAGTAATGCTGACAGGCAGAACCGAAGGAAAGTGAGTCTGGTGGGCAAAAGAATAAAAAGATTTGGGAGACCAGAAGGGAACTGACCACTATGACTAATATGTTACTTTGGGGGTTGGGGGCCAAATCACCTGGATGTAATGGGGTAAGTATTATTTTCTATCTTGAAGAAAAATGTGTGATGTTTATACTGTCTCAGGACAAATAGGCCTGTGACTGATGGATAGTTTACCATTCATGGAGCTGGTTTCATGTACTTTTGACAGCTCAATCAGGATTCCAACAGTTATAAAAAATGATTTTCTTCTTGGAAGTTGCAAGAGGGAAACGTGTACCCCTCGCCCCCGCCCTGTGCCCACTCAGCACTGTACTTCTAAGCGAGGGAAGACGGGGTGTTCAGAGCACCCTGAGGAGTGGGAAGAGGCCTGTGGGTGCCCCTTTCTTCCTGGGTTGGAGATGGAGCGTCTCACTTCTCAAAGGTCGCCTTGGGACTCTGGCTGAACTGAGGCCTGGAGGGCCATTCAGGAAGGTCCATGAGCTCTCACTGACCCTAGGACTGGGATGGGGAGGGGACCATGGACATGAGGAAGAGGGGATAAGCCCATGAGAAACCCAGGAGAGTCAGGCCCAGACTAAGACTGGCCTCGAGGTTGTGCAGAGGATTGGGGTTCATGTGGCTCTTCTACCTGGATCCAACCTATGACCAAGCCACTATCTCAGCTGACCTGCTTCCCAGCAAGGAGGGGACCATGGGGAGAAGGGCTGCGGTGTCCTGGCCTTCACGGGGTGGCAGTAAAAAGGACAGCAGCCAAAGCAGGAAGGTGGAAGGTAGGAGGTAGTGTCTTGCCGTGTGCATGTGCCTGGGGTATTTGGGTTTGGGTTCATCCCCCTTAAAACTAGGAGTCTAGTTGGCACCAAAGATCAGTTTGCGGCTGATGAGATGGTGAAGCTGGAAGCACAGAGTGGTCTCAGCCAAGTTTGGAGGTTTTGCTCACACTGGGTGACAGTTCTGAGAGTTCCCAAGCCAGCACTGCCCACTTACCTGGCACAGACCTGCCACCAGACATGCCATCAAGACTCTAGCCTATGACTTGGGTAGAATTAGTGGGACCTTTAAGGAGCTGACTTCAAGGAGGCAGCCTCAAGGCACAAGTGGCTCAGCCCCAAAGACACATGGCTTCTCCTGAAGAGTAAGGCCGTTCCCGTACTTTTTTCAGCATCACCCACAACCTGAACAGGCTCTGGAGTCAGACCACCTGGGTTCAGTGCCTCCTGTCCACTTACTGGCTATGTGACCTTGGACAAGCCACTTCTCTCTGTGCCTACTTCATTTACAAATGGACATGATTAGCCCATTCTCAGGAGCTTGCTGAGAAGAGTCTATGAAATAACCTGTATCTGTTTAGCACAGTGCTTGGCACATTGCAAGCACTAAGTTATCGTCATTTCTCTGCTTCCCTCTTTCTAACTGGAGAAGGGAATGGCTACCCAGTATTCTCCAGTATTCTGGCCTGGAGAATTCCATGGACTATACAGTCCATGGGGTTGAAAAGAGTCAGACATGACTGAGCGACTTTCACTATTGACTATGTACTAGGCATAATTTAACACACAGGTACTTTAAAATGCACATCAAGCCCTAAACAAAGCATTGAGGATAAAGTAGTGGGTGCCTATTGTGATATTATGCAGCATTTATTAATCATCTACTTATGCTAAACTCTATTAATTACTCAACATACATGACCTCATTCACAAAGGTCCTTGCCTTCACGGAGCTAACAGTTTAAAAGTTTTTTATTTTATTTTATTTTGTGAGGCAGGACTTCCCTGATGGCGCAGACGATAAGAATCTGCCTGCCAATGCAGGGGACGTGGGTTCAATCCCTGGTCCCAGAAGATTCCACATGCCCTGGAGCAGCTAAGGCCGTGTTCTGTAACTACTGAGCCCTCACGCAGCAACTGCTGAAGCTCATGAGCCTGGAGGCCATGATCCACAAGGGAAGCCATTGCAATGAGAAGCCCAGGCACCACCTCGAAGAGTAGCCCCTGCTCCACAACTAGAGAAAGCCCGTGTCAGCAACAATGACATATGACTAACGAAGTCCGGCCATAAATAAATGAATACATTATATACCGATGAAACCCAGGTGACAAACGCAGCTCCATCTCTACAGAGAAGGAAATCGAGACTGAGGAAGGTCAAGCAGATTGGAGATAATGAAGTTTAGATTCAAACCCGGCTCTGTAGCCAAAGTCCGTGCTATTTCTACCACACCATGCCTACACTGCCAAATACTGACAGATTAATTGCCATGCCTATAGAAGCATGGGTCTCATGTCCAGGATGTGTGCTCCTGTGTGTTTGGACAACCGGACCTGGATGCATCTCTGTGACTGGGTACCTTATACTAGTAGCATAGAAGATGTGTGTAACTATATTTCTGCATCTTATGCCTGAAGGGAGACTGTTTCATGTGACTTTGTGTGGTGAGGTGGCTAAGTGCGGCCGTGCTCTGGTAAAGGGTCAGTGTGACCGTGTGTGCGGGGGTGTGGGGGTGTCTGCTCAGATGCTTGTCCATCTGAGTGGATGTTGTGGGCTCAGGTTGGCCACTGGGTTGTGTTGGATTGAGTGACTCTTTGATTCTTCCATTAAAGGAAGGGAGAGGGGTGCTGGGAGCCCTGAGGGGGTGACCTGCCGGACAGACCCTCCCGGCTGGGTACATCTGCTGGGCCTGGGCCTCGCTTCTGACTCCAGTGCCTGGTGCTGGGCTTTGGGCTGAGAGATGGAGAAGCTCATTTCCCCTTAAACACCGCAGATGAAGGGCCCGTGGTGGGCACGGGCGGGAGGGCGCCGTGTCGCTCATGTTACAAATCAATTCATTACCGGCACTCGCAGTCGCCTCCGATCTTCAAGGATCGGGGGTTTGATGAAGAGGATTCATTTCAAGAAATAAACCTTTTAAATTAACCAAGAGATGAGGGGAATTTCTTTATTTAAAAAATGCTCAGGCCCTGCTGGCCTTGTTTTCTCTCTCTTATTAGCATCGTTATTAATAATCTCACCCTTTCTCTCCAGGGGGTGGTTCACCCTGTCCCAGGAGGCACAGTGAGCCACTTGGATTTGGGAGCAGATGCCCAGCCCCAGGTACCCCTGGCCCCAGGCTTGTCTGCTCACCAGGTATCTGAGGTCCAACAGCAGGGCCCCAGGCAGGGGGCCATGAACCTACTGGTGTGACCTTGGGCAAGTCTCTTGACCTCTCTTTCCTCAATAGCGAAATGAACATAGCCTCACCAGTTTCTACAACTGGACCTTAAAGATTGGAGTTTAGCCCTTGCACATTGTCAGTGAGAAACCAGGCTCAGAGAAGGGAAGTGACTTATCTAAGGTCATACAGAATCTTCATAGCAGAGATGGTTTTGATATCTACCTAATTTCTGGTCTAATTTATACCTGGAAACAAGCATTTGGACTTGTGATCTATAAATTACAAAGCACCTTGATATGTATGATCTCACTGGCTGTGTACTAATAACTTGGCAGCCGTGTATTATTATCCTTGTTTACAGTGAGGGAAATGAGATGCTCTGGAAATGTGCCAGCCAGAGTTTTGACAGGAAATGTATGGCATATTCTATTGGGTCATCTGAAGAGAGTTTAATAAAACAACTACTTACAAAGGTATAGACAGGGATTGGGAAAGGTGCCAGCAATGGTGCAGTACCCTGGGGCTGGTAATGGTGGAAAGCCATGACCAACCCAGGTCTAAAAGGCACAAAGATGGAGAAATGTGACCAGAATCAAGAGAGAGAGAGAGAGCTGAGTGGAGAGGTGGGGAGAACTGTGGCCTCTGGCAGGAAGGTGCAGCCAACCCGGGTGCGAGGGAGCCAAGGAAGGAAATACCCCGACTCCCCTCTCCTCTCCTTCTAGTGGAACCCAAGGTGGCCCGTGCATGCGGACTGTGCAGGCCGAGCTCCCAGGCACACAGCGGGGAGGAGGAGGGTGGCAAAGGGTCTGGAGGGCAGACGTGCAGGGCAGCAACCTGCCAGTAAATGGCAGAGAGGGAATGTGCCCTCAGGACTCCTGAGCCTACAGGGTCTCCTAAGTCCAGTCCCATAGTCTTTTCTGGAGGGCAGACGTGCAGGACAGCAACCTGCCAGTAAATGGCAGAGAGGGAATGTGCCCTCAGGACTCCTGAGCCTACAGGGTCTCCTAAGTCCAGTCCCATAGTCTTTTCTGTCATCCTGGTCTGTCCCCACGCCATCTGACCCTGGCTCCCGGAGTTCTGCACAACTCAAATGCAGTCTTGGGTCTGGAGGTGTAGCTTAGCATGGGGAAAGGCTGTCCCTCCCGATAGTCACTCCAGGAGGGACCAAATGCTGGCATGGAGCAGTGACAGGTGACAGTGTCTCACTTCCCAGAGAGCAGGTATGCATCAGAGCAGGGACTTTCTGGGAAGCCATGGTATTCACCCAGCCAAGCAGCCTGTGTGGAGTCCCTGGGCTCCTTTCAGAGGCCCACCTGCCAACAAAGGTTAGCCCTACAAGTCTGCACAACACAGAGCTGGCACAGGGATCAAATTGAACAGATGGCCTCCTGCCCGCCCCCAATCCCACATACACAGAGAAAAGTGGGGCCCATAGAGGACACCATTCACCACTCCTCTGGGGTTCACTCCCCGCTTGATGTAGGATGGGTTAGAGGATCCCAGTGAAACCCACAGTAGAGACCCCCTTTCTTTGCCATCCTCCCAGAAGAAAAGCTAGGCTGACAGGTTAAGGTCCTAGAGAAACTAGAGAGAGTGGCATCCAGAAGGATGGAGAGCTTAGACTTTTAAGGCCTCCCAGGGCTTGTGGGCAGAGCACAGGGCTTGGAGTCAAGGGATCAAGTTCTTGTATCAGCTCTACCTCTCACTTGCTGGGAGACTTTAAGCAAGAGACAGTATCTTTAAAAACAAAACAAAACAAAAAAGAGCTCTGTCAAGTTCTGGAGGATCCAGGACGTGGGGGATACCAAGGAATCTGAGGTTCTACTGCATGGAAGAAGGAGAAGACAGAAGTTGTCAGACTAGGCTATTTAAACTCTATTTTCCAGGACCCATCCCCACTGGTATTTACAGAGTCATTTCTAGGGTTGTGTGTATGTGGGGGAGGATCTGTCTTCCTCCTTAAAATGGGGCTGCCCAAGGCTAGAACTATGTGTTTCATCATCAGAGTATGGGTCTCCGGGAGTGGAGTTTAGCTCATCCTTAGTGGCCTCCTAAGTTCAGCCCAGGGCCCTGATCTCAGATGATAGCATCATCAGCTCAGCAGACCCTAAGGAAGGCCAACCACAAGGTTCCCTCTCCCATCCCAGGTGCCCTCCTGGTCTGCCCCATTGCAGACGGGATGAAGGAAGGAGAGGAGGAGAATAAGGCTTTTCCAGCCTAGGCATAGACCTGCCCAGGTGTGTGGGGGGGACCAGCTCACCATCTCATTAACGTGGAATTGTTTTTAGGTTAATAATCTTGCGTTAATTTCCCCTTAAAATATTGTCTTTGACCGTTAAATGCTCACACTGTTATAAAAAGAACGTAATAAATGATCTTGAAGCAAATTCTCCTGCCAAATGTCATAATTTATTTGCATAATTAGCTCTTAATTTTAATTCAATATGCAAATCCACGCTTCCTTTCCATTGCAGCCGCCTGTTTCCCAGCCGGGCGGCCATGAATTTATTGTGACGCTCTCTCCACGGCTGTCAGAGGCGGGGGTGGGGAGGCAGGCGCCTTCTGGGGCTGGTGCCTGGAGGAGGCAGTTCAGACATACAGACTCAGATGGACAGGCCCACGGGCCCTGCTACATGGGTGCCGGCTCCCAAGATGGACCAGTGTGGACACCAGAATACCAACACACAGACTCGCACGTGCAGAGACCCTCCAACACAAATCCCAGGCGGAGACTCAGAGGTGAAGGTGCATGAACCTAGACCTACAAGCTGACACATTAAGAAAACCATGGGAATCCACTGAGGCACACTGAACAGGCAGAAACATGTGAACTCTGACTCCCGTGAAGTCCCAAGGCCTCCTGGACCCAGACATGTAAGCTGACATGTGGAGACATGGGCACACCCAGATACGCCTACACATGCTGATGAACGCGGAAACCCAGCCTGGGAGAAGAGGTGCCTGGGCACAGATAGCAAGCACCACGGAGAGGTTTCTGAGCCTCGACACAGCTGTGCAGAGCCACGCTTGCCCACACAGAGCTGGGAGACAGTTTCTGTCTTGTTGTAGAACAGGACACACCATTAAAGACAGAAACTGCACGACCCTACAGAGAAGCCAGGATGCTGTGTGGACCACCCCCTTCCCACCTCGGCCGTGCAAGTGGGACTTGGCCTTCAGGTCTCCATAGACTTCTGAGGCTTTGGAAGGCTCGTGGGAAGAGCACTGAGCTTAGAGTCAAGGGGTCGAGCTCTTGTACCAGCACCACCACTCACTTGCTGGGAGACCTTGAGCAAGATACAAAATCTTTGTGAAAAGAAAAAAATAAGAGCCTTATCAAGATATAATTCATCTATTTAAAGTATGCAAGTCACTATTTTTAGTATATTCACAAGGTTGTGCAACTATCACTGTAAGATGTTTTAGAACATTTGAATAATCCCGCCAAATCCTATACCCACTAGCAGTCAGTCACTCCTCTTTTCTCCCACACCCACTTCTCCCCCAATATTCCTCCCCTCAGCTCTAAACAACCCCTGGTCTCTTTTCTTTCTCAGTATATTTGCTTATTCTGGACATTTTCTATAAAAAGAATCATACGGTGCCCAGCTTTTTGTGACTCGCTTCTTTCACGTAACATGTTTTCGTTATTCACTCATGTTGTCACATGAATCCGAACTTCATTTCTTTTTAAGGACAAATATTCCAGCGAATGGCTGTAGTACCCCATTTATTTATGCATTCATCAGTTGGAAATTTGCATTGTTTCTACTTTTTGGCTGTTATGAATAATACTACTATGAACATTCTTGGTTTGGTGTGGACCGATGTTCTCACCTCTGTTGAGTTTATTTCTAGGAGTGGAACTTCATCATCTTAGAGTTTGGTTTTCCCATCTATAAAATGAGAGGTTTCGTTCTAATGAAATCACGAAGGCTAATCTAGTTGCATTTGTTTATGACTAACATGCCATTTCCCAGCCGAGATCACGGTTTTCTCACGCAGCCACTCAGATACACACACACACACACAGAGTCACCAACACAGCCACTCAGACACACAGTCACAAAGGCACAGGTCGGTGCATACAAGGTGACCCAGCCCCGTAGGGACCTGTCCCTGAGTTTGGGACCTAGAGGATAAGATAGAAATGCAATCAGAGAGACTGTGAGAGCCACAGGGCGGGTCTTTCATGGTGAAGGGAGAGAAAGTCTGAAATTTGGGAGGAAGGAGGCCAGCCAACAAGATGGAGAAAAAAGGCAGAAGGAGAGGCTGAAGTGGTAGAGAGGGGCGCTTGGGGTTAGGATCTGGTCTGAACATCAGGACACTTGGTTCCCACTTCCCCAGCTGTTTCTGTCTTACCCCATGGACTGGGTCACCCTTTGTCTCCCGGCTCCCTTGCTCCCTCATCTTAGAGGAAACCTGACCCCTCCCCACCCTCCAGCCACCCCCCGCCCCCCCCCCACACACGCAAACTAAGGAGACAAAAGGGATCCTTTCCCAGGATAATTAAGCCTCGGAGACAGCAACTCCTCCCAGGAAACTGATCGGGTTGGCCCTGAGAGAGCCCTTTAGTGTGGGAGGGGAGAAGAAAGGAGACAGGGAGGACCCAGAGAGACCAGAAGGTGAACTCCGAGGCTGTTGGCCTGACAATGATTCCTGTGGCCATATTCTGCCTGTCACAGAAGTTTGAGCTTTAATCTTCCCTCTTATGAAGTTAGGGGTCTGATTAGCTACAGACCCTAAAACATGGCCTCTCCATGATCACAGAAGTCCTGGGTGTGGATGAGTGGAAAGTGTCTGAGCACATGTGTGTGTGTGTGTGCCGACTGTTATTGTGGATGGGTGTTGATGTGGTTGCTGTGTACCAATGTCTGAGTGTGCATCTGCCCCCCAGCCCTCACAGGCCCCAACCCCCCAGCCATGACCCACCCCCCCCACAAGACTGTGCGGCCTCAGCGGAGTTTCCAACCTGGAGTGATCGCTTTCCTGATTTGCCACTTTAGTACTCTTGTTAATGAATTTTTAATCTTCTTAATGACATTAAACACGGAAAGTAATTAAGGAAAACAAGTTTGAAACTGCTGACTTCAACCCTTTATTCACAACTATTTAATGTAGAATTAATTTGATTTTGCCCATTATTCAAATGAACACGCTACCTTCTCCTCGGCCCCAGGCCTGTCCCCTCGCCCCATCTCCGCATGCCCAAAGACCCCCCGTTGCCATCACCCTGTTATCCCTGACCTGAGTGGGCGATGGTTTCTGTGTCACATGTCCGTGCCGGGAATCTGGGTGTGAGGACTGAACCAAAGTTCTGGAGGTTGAGAAGGAAGAGTGGCCTCTCTAGGTCACAAGAACTGAAGACACTCAGGAGGGAGCAAGACAGGCAGAGGCGACCCTGAAGAGCTGATGCTGGCATGGTGAGGCCTTCCCCTCCATTTCAGATCTTCGACGCTACCCACTCCATCATCACCCCCAGGAGCTCAGGGACCTGTGCACTCAAATGCTTGGATGTTGGGGGACCTTCACATACACAGGTATTTGGTATTGGAATATTTAAACCGGTTCACCTCAAGAGAGTCAGATGTTTGCAGGCTCAGATATTGAGGTTCCATGAGTTCCAATTTTAGACCAGTTCTCAGAATTTCATTTTCAAAATTTTAGAGAAAGAAGCTCCGCCTCCCAAACCATAGACCTCATGCCACTATTGGGATGAATGAGGTCAACATGGGCAAGTTATAACTGTTTGATACTGGGCTTGAGACTCATTTGGGTCCTGGGAGCAGAAACCAAGCCCTAGAGCAGAGCCAGACAGTCCTTGAGCCTGAATGGGTTTGGGCCTTACCTTCCTGAAGGGGTTTTTAAGCAGCCTCCGAGCCGTGGGTGAGAAGGAAGACAGGGTCCAAAAGAGCCCTGGGGGTGCTCAGGTCCTGGGCCTTGGCACCCTCACAGTGGGGGGTAGCTGGGAGAACGGCTGCAGTGGTCTCCCCAACCTCTTGACTCCTGCTCCAAAGCCTCCTGACTTGAGCCCTGGGTCCCAGATCTTGTTTTGTGTGTGTATTATACGTGCATGAGCGTGTACCATGCCTGTGTGAGCGTGTATCATGCCTGCGTGAATGTGCATTGTGTCTGCTTGAGTGTGTACAAAGGCAGGAGGGGTAAGGTAGACACAACCTGAGAAGGCAACAGAGAGGAGGGAGGCAATCTCAGTACCTAGACTCAGGCAGATTGAGTCCTCTGCACGTTCGCTTGACTCTGGACAAGCCCCGACCTCTCCCTCCCTCCTCTCTGAAGTGACGTCACAGGTGCATTCCTATCATAGTGCCTGGGGTACAGGGGGCCACCCCTCAATTCCTGGCTCGTTTTCCCCAGGCCCCACCAGTGGGGAGAAAGGAGACTCCAAGAACGTGCCAGAGAAGGATAACTGAGGGCTTTGGGGGCTGCAGACCAAACAAGCGTCTCAGGAAGCCTTGGATTTGCCCAGATGCGCTGTGAGGTGGGAGGGAGGCTAGCACTGGAGAGCCTCTTCCCTCGAGTCCCCTGAACATCCTCAGAAATTTTCCTCAGAGTCATTCCCTGAATTATATCCCCAGGAAGGGGGTTTTCTCTCCCTCCCTCCCCCTTCTCCTTCCCCTTGTCTCTTCTCTCCAAACAAGCCTCCCCCAAGTGACTTCACTCATCTCAGCTCCTGGAAGAAAACCAGCCCTCATCCTGTGCACCCCCCTCAACTCTGCACTGAGCCATGACTGGGCCTGAGCTGATGCGGTCTCTCTCGCCCCTTCCTCCCATTCCGGGGACTTTATGGGCTGAGACGCTGCCGGCTTGCTCACTGCTCCCTCTCCTGCTCCTCTCTCCATCACCCTCCATGTCTCTTCCCTCTTTCTTTCCTCCCCGGCCATGGCCTGCCTCGCTCTGCTCTGTGTCGGTCTCCCCTCCTCTCCTCGCCCCCGGCCTCTCTCTTTCTTGAGAGACCATGGATTCTAGAACATTACAGCTACCACTGTCTGGCACACACTCTCAAGAAAGGCAAACTGGCAGAGGAGACTGGAATGACCCCACCTTGGTGGTGCCCCAGGATGGGGAGTGTCTCTGAAGTTGTTCAGCTTCAAGAAGCTGGTGCGAGCCGCACGTCCTGTCTCCCAATTACTCTGCCCGCTTCCCCTCCTTGTTGAATCCTGGAAAGGGCCAGCAGGGATCTGAAGAAGAGGACCCAATCCCTCCCACACGTATTCACCCACCCCAACTCTCTCACAAAGCCCTCTTACAAAGACCCACACTGTCTCTCTCTCTCTCTCACACACACACACACGCACACTTGAACTCACATATCAAACTCACACCTCACTTACACACAGTGACAAGTATGCATGGGCACAAACACACACAGACACAGATGCACACTCATAGATACATGCGGTGCCCGCCCCCCCACTCACATACAGATGCGTACACGCACACACATACACACGCAGAGATCCCACAGGCGCCCAAAAGCACAGGGCAATGATTAATGTCCCCTCAGAAAAAGAAATTATATCGAATAAATTAAACTACTGTGGCAGCAAATTGAAAAATAAGGATGTAAATGAGGTTTGAATACTTAATATCGAAGACAAGGGGGGAAGGAGAAGGGATGGCTGGGTCCCCTGAGAGGGGAGAGGAGGGTTCTTCCGGGCCCCGAGTTCCACTCTGGCTCCTGTCCCGAGTTCTGAGAGCAGGGGGCTGGGGGAAGCCCCCTGTGGCCATTGTGGAGAAGGTCCCAGGGCCTCTAGAAAGACTCAGGGCGTGGGGCTAGGGAGGAGGTGGTGGTGTGATCCCCTGGTAACACCTCAAAATTCACCCGTGCCTGGACACTGGCTTTCCGTTCCAACACTGACTCAAGGGCCATCCCGCCTTACCTGAGCCCATGACTTTTCTCCCAGAGACCTCCACCCTCCCCGAGACACCCAAACCCATCCGATTACCATTACCTATGCCTCCATCAGCCCTTCATGATGGCCTCCATTCTCAAAACTCACCAGCCTCCTCATTCCCCCAAATGTATCCTAACCCCCCACCCTGACCACACCAGATGCTCTGCCCACATGCCCACTGAAGCCCCAGTACTCAACTGGCACAGTCCCACCCACTCCACATACCCCCAGAACACACCTGCACACACATATGCGCGCACACACACAAACATAAATTCTTTCCTTGAAGCACGTCGTTGACAGATTCCTGTCACACATACACAACATACACATTGACGCACACACAGCAGGGGCAGCCCCTCCGGGTCTCAGTCCCTTCAGAAATTATGGGGAGAAGGGGACACAGGGTTGGAAGAGGCTTCACTTTCTCCCCAAGCTTGAAGGGAGTTCTCCCTGCTGCCCCCCACCGCCCACACACCCAGGAGGCAGGTTCCATCCAGCCCCCATCTCCCGTTCTCTCTGCCTCCACCTCTGTGCTGTCTCAGTTTCCCTCACTCTTCCTGTCAACTGCTTTTTCCCCAGTCGCCTTTGTCTCGGACACCCCAGTATATCCCTGCCCCCTCCTCCTCCTCGATGGCTGGCCCTGGGCGGCTACCCCCACCCGCGCCCCGTAGGCCCCCACCCCTTCCCCCTCCTCCACTTCTCTCGCTGTCGTCTCTGTTCATATATATTTAGTATTTATTTACAAGGCTGGGTTTTTTCCCTGGGCAGGAAGCCAGCCGTGCACAGAAATCCTTAAGATGCTATAAAGCTGGTGAGGTATAAAATGGAAAGTGGTTAGTGCGCTGTTTGGAGATATCTCACCGGCGGCCGGGGGCCCGCGCCGCCCAGCCGCCCCGCTGTAAATCTCCCGGAGTTTAGCGCGCTTGTTTGTATCTGATCGGGAGGGGCGGGGACGGGCGGGGAAGGCACCCCCAGCGCAGGGACCCTTCTGGAGAGGGTGTCGCTCCCTTCTCAAACGGAGGCGGTGTGGAGGGAGGGCTGGAAAGACCCCCTTTTGGGAAACAGAGGCTTCTCAGCTGTGCCTCGTCTTCATTTCGTCTTGTCTGGGTAGGGGTGGGGTGGGGCGGGGACCCAAGAAAAGAAGGGAAAACCCAAAGCCCAGAGGTCTCCCACCAGTGCAGGAGACAGGACAGGAACTTTACAATACCCTCCACTCATCTGTGAGCCTCCTGCCCCCGAGTCTGCTTAATCGACCCCTGACCCCCACACCCCAAGGGGCTGGAGGGATGAGGAGGGGGGAGTCAATGACCCTGGCTGGAAGGTCACTCAAGGAAGGTGTAGAGTTTCGGGCAGGGAACCACGGTTCTGTCACTCTGTCACTGATGAACTGGGTGGGTGATCTCACACAAGTTATTTCAAGCCTTGAACCTGGGGTTTCCTCTGGGGTTCCCCTGGAGGAGGAAATGGCAACCCATTCCAGTATTTTTTGTCTGGAGAATCCCATGGACAGAGGAGTCTGGTGGGCTGTAGTCCATGGGGGTCACAGAGAGTCGGGCACGGCTGAGCACACTGCACACCATGCTGGTACTTAGTAGGTGCTCAGTGAATGCCAAGAGTGTGCCCATCTGCCCAGTACTTTGTTCATCCACATGTCTAGTGAGTTGCTCATTTTCTCAGTTATTTTGTCAGCTATTCACAACATCCGGCCATCCCTCTATTCTGTAGCTTTAATCTGTGGGGTTCTGGGCTCTGTCCTGGAGAATTCTGCAGAAAGCAACAGACTTCCCAGGGGAGTTCCAATCTAGATAGGGTAGTAAGACCTAAACCAAAAGAGAAAAAGGTCATTTCATAGCATTTCTGGGCCACTTGAAGAAAAAGTCTCGCCCACTCAGCAGTGTTCCCACCCCTGCCTGCAGCCACCGATAGAGTCCTTTAAGCTCCTGTAGCCTGAGAGTCACAGGATGAGCTAAGAGGCAAGTGGACTGTGAACCCCCAGAGGGTAGCCCTCATCCCCCGCTTGTTCCCTGTAACCCAGCAGAGCCCAGAGCTGGCTCTCAGGAGCTGTCAGTAAGTGCCCTTTGATTGATGAGTTGGGAAGGTTGAACTCTGCCACACTCCCCTCTCGCTCAGGAGCAATGACGCACCTGTCATACAGCCTGCACACGCGTGTCCCAGCTCACCTGGACACATGTCAGGAAGGCTGGGAGTAATGACAGGGAACTCTTAGGTGGTCACTGTCCAGAACAGAAGGCTAGGAAGAGCCAAGTCTGTGTCACACAGCCACATCTTGCTGTACGTGGTTCATTTGTTCACTCATTCATTCATTTCTCCAACAAGTGTCAACTGAGTCCCCTGGGCTACAGGTGAGGAGGACACAAATGAATGTTACTTAGTCCTGGCTCTCAAGAAATTTATAGTCCAGGAGAGCTGTTGGGCAGACATACTAGCAATAACAGTATCAGGAATGCTATGATAGGAGCTAGGAAAGCTGTAGAGAGAACTAGAAGGTTCATAGGAAAGATAAACCACCTCTGGTCATCATGAGGAATAATAATAATAACAGCTAGTAGGCACCTTGCTAAGTATTTTACAGGGAATATTCAAAATAGCTTTATTTGAATCCAGTTTTACAGAGGATCAGAATATTGATGGGCAGAGATGAGTTGGGGTGTTGGATGGTGATGTGGTTCTAGAAGGAGAGCATTACAGGCAAAGAGCATGAACCAGTGTGCAAGGGTGGAATTCGCTAGGTGGGATGCATCGGGGGGAATTGCTCAGAGTCCAATCTGGCTGGCTAATATGAGCGTGAAGGAGAGTAATGGGAAGGTTTGGAGAGGGAGTAGGTAGGGGCCAGATCACAAGGGCCGTGAACATCAGAGCAAGGAGTTTGTACTTTATTTAGTAGGCAGTGGGGAGCCATTGAGGGTTTTTGAGCAGGGGAGTGACATGATCAGAGCCATGCTTTAGGAAAGTTAATCTGGCAGTGGTGGGTAGAACCGCTGAAGATGCAGAACTTAGAGGCAGACAGCCCTGTTCAGAAGAAAATGCATCACCTGTGCAGGGAAGGTGCTCCAGAGCAGTTTATTGGTTGAATTGAGGAGACCCAGAAGAGCTGTGATAAGGGCCTTCCTGGGGCCAGTTGTGATGTTGAGGCAATGTGGGTGCAAAAGACATCAGGAAGTATCTCTGAATTTGTAAGGTGACTGAAGGTAGAGATGAGTCTGGGAAGAACTAGAGGTTCTAGGGTACCTGGAGTGTCAGTGGGGGTGTGTGACAGGCTAGTAGCAAATAAGGGGGTCACAAGTTGTCACTGACTTTGGGAGAGACATATGAGTTTTAGAAGAGGCATTTGCTTTTCAACATATTAGCCTTGCATTGGTTGGACTGTGGGCTTGGATCTCAAGAGAAGCTTGGAATTAGAGGTCAATGTTTCCATCACCTGCAGACAGTGGCTGAGATCTCCTGAGGCACTGTAGGAGAGAGTGGAGGGCTGGGGTTTGTTTTGCATGGTAGCCTTATTGGGGGAAGGTTGTAGAAAGCAAAAGAGACAGAGAAGGTGTGTTAGAGACGTGGGTGAAGCAGGAGAATGAGATGGGCAAAGGGGTGGAGAGATGACTGAGTTTTCAGGAGTGAGCATTATTTCAAGGGTTCCCTTGGGGCGGGGCCTGGGGATCAGCAATGGGGCCTGTTGGTTGGGACCTTGGACAGGAGGCCATGAGCAACCTTGTGGGGAGAAGCATTGGTGGAGTGGAGGCTGGAGGATGCTCCTGGGAGCAGGGGATATTCCAGGGCATGGCATTCCAGGACACTACCATCTACCCACTGTGCAGACCAAGCCTCTAGACTTGAGGTTTCCCCAGAGGCTGTCTTTTGTCCTGGGCAGAGCAGCTGCCAAATTGGCCTGGAGAGGAAAGTGCTCCCTGACTTAGGAGCCCCGAGACCCTGCGGTCTCAGCACACTCAGAGATTGTTGAGTTAATGCTATCTATTTAGTTGTGAATCCACACTACTGTGACCCCCTTGTCTAGTCAGCCCGTGGACAGGCTTGGCACTGGAGATTTCCCTGCTCCGCAGTGAGCTACCTCTGTCCTGGGCCATACCCCAAGCACTTGAGCTGGTGATGCCCAGATCCCCCAAGGCTGTGGGGTACTGGAGGTGGCTGAGGTTCAGGAGAGTAGAGAGGGCAGGACCCCAAACCTCGCTTTCCATTTAGGAAGAGCCAGGCATGGGAGGTGGTGTGGGCTCCCACCCTCCCGGAGGGGACCTGCAGTCCTAAATGCCCCCGCGCCTTCTCCATATTGTGGGAAAAGCTGCCGCATCCATCACTGTCAGGCGCCGAGTTTGAATAAATTTGAATGCACTGAGCCGTGGGCTGCAGTTTCTATAATATCACTTTCCAGTTTGAATATTTCACTTACTTTTTTTTTTTTTTCGAATTTCTTTTTATCCAACAGTTTCTCCTCCTTTTCATCTACCCCCGCTGCAGCCCAGCTCTGGATAGAGAGAAGACAGTGCCTCGAGGGGGTCTGAGATAGGAAGAGGCCAGGCCTTTGCCAGCTTGGGTACCTCTGTCCTTCCACCCTCCACCCCCACCCGGCACATGTGCTCCTGGGCAGGGAGCTCCGTCTCCCTCCCACGTGTGGATGGGGAAACGGCAGCTGGAGAATGAGTCACCCTCACACCCTCACCCTTCTGCACGGGCAGACTGAGTGCACCAGGGGCCTGCTTCTTCCCTACGGGGTCCCCGGGCAGTCCCTCACCTACCAACCGTCCATCATACACGCACGCTCGTGCATGCAAACACGCACACACACGCCATCTGATCTATTAATATATACCTAGATGTCAATAGCAGTGTGCAGTTTCCTGCTACGAAACTTGCTCCTAAGTCCCTCCAGCCACTGTCCTGCCTTCTCCTGTAAATGAGAACCTCCCAATTCTGGATCTCCCCACTGGCTTCCCCCAGTCTCCTTGCATTTCCTTGCATTACCCACTCTCATTCATCAGTTGGTACCAACAGCCATGCCTTCTAAATGAGTGCTGCTCGGATTAGAGTCCCGGCAACGCGCTCCAAGGGCTTCCCTGGTGGCTCAGTTGGTAAAGAAATGGCAACCCCACTCCAGTACTCTTGCCTGCGGAATGCCATGGATTCAGAAGTCTGGCGGGTTACAGTCCATAGAGTCACAAAGAATCGGACACGACTGAAGTGGCTGAGCGCGCACGTGACGCGCTCCAGAGTCCATGATTTGCTAGACCATGGCTGGTGCCATCTCTACTCCCCACAAAGAGCTCAGGGACCAGGGAGGACAGAGGTGGGATCAGGGAGAACTGAGGTACAAGCAGGCAGAGACCATCAGGATCAAAACGAGTCAGGCTTGCGTGCAAAGTTGGGTCCAGGGGTAAGCAGGTTGAGAAGGGTATTCAGGGACCCTGAGTCTGTATCTCTCCACAGGGGATCTGGCCACACTGCCCCTTGGACCACCCCTAAGGCACCGTCACTGCAAGGACAGTCTCTAGAGGGCAGTGACCATCCAGGAGGCTCATGGTGATGCTGCCCAGCAGTGAGGACCCTCTGCCACATGGGACACACCAGCTGGCCAGAGGGGCACTGAGTACCCCAAACATCTAAAAAGGACTCACAGGGACCATATGTGGATTCCTGACCCTCCAAGGAATTACCAGCCATCCAGGTTGTATCCCACGGAAACATTACTCATAGGGCAGCTTCTCCTCCTTCTAGCCAGAAACAGCACTTACTTTAGATATTAATCACACCACAGCAATGCCTACATCTACCACACTGTAGGTATGTAGGCAGGTAGGTACTAGGGGGAGACGGGCGAGGGGAAGCAGGAGGCAAAAAGCCTCAGTGAATCTGGGACTTTGGGAGGTGATTGATATACAGCTCCCCACTATGTGCCTAGTCCTGTGTGCTCATAGTTAGTAGAAAAGGCAGGAGACAAGGAAGAAATGGTCAGAGTCTGGGGAGCTCATAGTGTGGTTCAAGAGATAAAAGTGCCATTAAGAATAATATTTATTTCTTCTTTACATTTTGCCATGTTCAAAGAGGGCTTGAGTAGATTTAGGACACACATACACAAACAGAAAAACAGTTACAGAAAAAGAGATAGGGAGCCATTTAAAGGCAGGAGAAAGATAAGTGGACTGGAGATCTGGTCGGACTGAGTGTCCACAGTTTGCATGGCCATCACAAGATAGGGGCTCAAGCTGTTACTTGTCCACCTCTCAGGAAGCTCACTCACTGTGGGCCGGGGAAGGCTTTCTGGAGGAGGCGAAACCAGTTTGGGGATGTGACAGGTGGCACATGTTCTAAGCAAGAAGAAAAAACAGGAGCAGCGTTCTAGCTGCAGGACCGGAATGAGGAAAATCAGAGAAATGGAGCTGAGAGTCTGGCAAATGCTAGGTGGGAGAGATGCTGGATGTCCCGGGGACAGTGAGGAGATGTTCCCATGGGCCATTGGTGGAGACATGGGACCACTTAGGAGGTATCCCCAGACAACTTGGCCTTACCTGCTGAAAGTGTTTTCAGCTGTGTCCTACTCTTTTCGACTCCATGGACTGTAGCCCACCAGGCTCTTCTGTCCATGGAATTCTCCAGGCCAGAGTACTAGAGTGGGTAGCCATTCCCTTCCCCAGGGGATCTTCCTGACCCAGGGATCGGACCCAAGCCTTCTGCATTGCAGGCAGATTCTTTACCACTGAGCCACCAGAGAAACTCTAGTAGTCACGAATTCTGATACAGGCTGCTCGGCACCCTTGTCCTGCAGCCGCCCTTCTCCCTACAGCTCGCACTCAGCATCCCAGCAAAGACAGACCTCACCAGGGGACAATGAACCATAGGAAACAGCCTCCCATGCACCCCCAGGAGGAGGCACTTGCCCCTGTGAGAGTGGGGGCCCCAGCCTCCCTCCCCACAGCGTGCCCCAGCCGGGCCTGCAGTGGGAGGGCGCGTGGTGTGCAGGGAGAGGCCCTCCCACCGCACCATGACAGATGATTGACTCGAAACAATATCTAAGGCGATCAGGATAAAGTGCTGGCCATTTCAAGGCTCAGCAGAATTCAGATTCTAATTAGACTTCTCACCACATTCCAAATAAAAATGGTTCCCCTGGTATCCTCTTTGCCTATCAGGTGTCTCTCCCTGATCGCTGGAACAAAACGCATAAAGAAAGTGATTAAAGCCATAACAAAGGCATAAAATTGGAATTATCGCTGCCACCACATCTGGGAGCACGGAGTGTCACCACACCGCCCCCTCCTCCCCAAACCTTCTCACACACAGAAGTGCTGTCCCACCTCAGCTCCTGGCTGGGCACCCTGTAATAACAGCCATCCACTGGGTGAGGAGGTGAGGGGATGGCTCCGGGGGGATGGTGGAACTAGCGGGGTCCAAAGGGCCAGGGACTGGGAGTCAGGAGACAAGTAAAGTGAGTGAATGAGGGAACAAGGAGGTGAGTGGACGAGGACTGAGGATGGTTGGCTCACACAATGGTCACTGTCTTTAGTATCTAGAGATTTATTAGTGGGAGGGGCCTTGAGGCTCTTGCCTTGATGACCTCACCACCCTCAGGACCTCCAGGCCCACGTGCAAACACTTCTCGTGTGTCCATCACTGTTGGGAGACGGCGTCCCGTGTCAACAGACCACAGCTTCCCCGGCTGACCTACCACTTGGGCCACGGAACCCAGTGTTGTCTTTCAGTTCCCCTTCCCAGCCTACTTCCAACAGGGGACACTCCCTTACAGGGATTACTCAGACCCCACTGGTCCCCAACATGTGTGTGCCCAGCCAGCATGCAATCCAGAGACCTCAGTCCCCTACACCGCACATTTGCACACATGCACACACATGTGTGCACACACACCATGCCTATGACAATACCCTTGCACAGTGTACCACACCCTGGGAATACAGGAAAGACCCTCATCTCAGCGGGATGCCCTGGCCAGAGGGGGCTCTCAGGCTTCTCCAGCTCTTCTCCCTCCCCGCTGCAATGCCCCCATCTGCCCCTCACAGCCAGCTGGGTACCTGGGACCAGGAAGCCTTGCTCCCTGCACGGGGTGGGTAGGCGGGCGGGAGGTCCAGAGGAGGGTGAAGGAGTGGGAGCAGGGCTCTGAGCGGGGACGATATAAAATTAAAAGGTAAAAAGCAGGAACGCAAATGGAGGGTGCTTTCAGCTTTCACATTATTAATGACTCTTCAAAAAATCGGCGAGTTTTCCAATCTTCTCTGAGAAGCGCTTGAAGGAGCTCACAGATGAAACTGACCTTCAAAATGTTCTTTGGTCTTTAGTTAAGAAATTCGCTCGCCATTATGGCATCATTAGGGAAACAAGGATAAAATTACTCCATGGTTAATGACCTATAGTATCTCCCCACCAAAATTTGTTTCAGATCTAATAAAACTGTGCTTAACACACTCGGATGAGTTATGAGGACTGTTCTGCAGGGTATTAAAATGTGGAAAATAGATTTTCCGAAGCTGGGGGGACTGGACTTTTTGAATCAGATAGCAGAATGGAATTTTCTGGGCAATAAATTCTTCCATGTCTCAATTTCATCTCGCGCTCTCTCTCTCTCCTGCCTGCCTCTGCCCCTCTCTCTCCCTCACTCTCTCCCTCACTCTCTCCCACTCTCTCTGTCTCCCTCTCTCTCTCATCTTTTCCTAAAACACTGAAGCCACATAGAAAGCTTTAGAATTTGAAGCCTATGTAAACTTTGAAAAAATCAGTGACGAAGGACACCTGTGTGTGACAGTGGGGGGCTGCGTGTGTGCACACGTATGTGTGTGGGTCTTGGCTGCCTCACAAGAATGGAGGCAACTCCCTCCATCAACTCACCCAAGTGCTTCTGTACACACCCAAGGCAGGAGGGACACCTTCCGTCTCTCTACTCATGACCAAGCTGGCACATCACACCTCTTAGCCAAAATCACAGGGCACACCCATGCCAGTGACCCTTCCAAGGACCCCCGACCCAACCCAGGGCCTCGACGCACCCCAACGCCAGATGTCAGCCTGTAAGAAAACACACCTGTCCCAGTCCACCCCAAGCTTCACTGTGAAGGGAGGAGGGGTTGACCTGGCCTTGGGAAGGGTCAGAGCTGACCTGTTTTGCACTCATGTGTGCACGTCAGCACATGTGAGTGCTCTTCACAGGGCACACCCAGATGCCCTAGCCAGCCAGGCTGCAGGCAGAGACCTGAGCCCCGGCCTGAGCACTGGCCGAAGGTTTTCGGGGGCTGGATACTGCCGCGGAGAGAGGTGGCTGGCGAGGTAATGGCATTTTGCTCTCTTTAAACTTTAATCTTTCCTATTAATTCCCTGCAACTGGAGAATGTGTGAGAGTTAATGTTCCGTGAACGTGTTTCGCACTCGGCAGTCTCTTCGAGCTAATTACCTTCAGGTGCTAAATGGAGGGAAATTGCAATCCATTTGGATGTGAAAAAATTTCGCCTTCCCGTCCCCTGTGAGACATCCTTTTTCCTGAGTGCTGCAGAAAGAATGCTCTCTGGGTGGGAGTTTTTTTCCTAATGTTTTTTTTCTTCGGCCCTCTCCCCCGCCCCCTTTCTCCAAGAGTCTGAGATCTGCAGGACGATGGTGGTTGGAGACAGGAGGAGGCCTGGGCCTTGGCTCAAGGTCCAATTCTGGGGTGGAGGCCAGGTGGGGAAGGACTCACATGCAGGGGAGACACCCAGGCTGAGAATCTGGCCCCCGCCCCTTGGAGGCCCTGGAGTGGAAGTGTATTTACACGCTTAATAACACGCTTATTACCAGTGTTTCTCAGCTGCTAGGTTTTGAATACAGATATAATAGAATTTTACAAGCCACATAAAAGCTGTCCTTCTCTTGGACCCTGAACTGGGGTGTCTGGTAGGTGGAGGACAGGGAATGGAGAATGGAGATGAGGAGGAGGCTCAAGTAGGGAGGGAATGGGGACGTGCCAGAGAATCAGATGGGGGGAAGGGATGGGCCTTGGGGTGGATCAACGTGAGGAAGACAGTGGGGAGAGAAGGGTTGAGACCTCTGGCTCCATCCTGGAGGAGAACTGGAGCACTGAGGATGAAGCTCTGAAGGCCAGGAGACTTTAACCTCAAAGCCTGTTAGGTCTCAGCAGAGCTCACCCAGCTTAGTGAAGCACCCATCCTTCTAGCCCCATCCCTGTTCTTTGATCTCGAACCTGAACCTCAACAAAGCCTCACAAAAAGAGATATCTAATTCCACCTCCTTCTGCACTGGGTCCAACCCGCTAGCCTTTTCAAACCCTATTCCTTAACCTGGGTTGACTAAGGAAGCTGCCCAAATATATTATTTTCTTCTCCCACCCAACAGGGAACAGTCTGGCTTAAAGACACAAGACAGAGGCTTTTGCAGTAAGCAGCACTCCACTTGAAAGAGGACTCAGGTTCTCCTGATGACCCTGGGTTTCACCCTCCCCTCTAAGCTCTCTCTGACCTCACTTGTGCTCTGACTATGGGGGGACGCTCATTCTTTCTCACACCGAAGACCCTCCTTCGGGAGAATATATTAGGAAAATATTGAAGTGGCTTGGGTCTTCTTATTTGTTAAAATTTTATTCTGGAGGATTTCAAGTATATAAATATATATTTTAAAAATCCACGAACTTAGCACCTAGTTTCAACAACTACCAGCACGTAGCTGGTCTTATTTCTCCTATACACATTTCCCTTTTCTCCAGGATTATTTGAAAGCAAACCAGACATCAGATCAGTTCACCCATAAATATTTCAATATGCATTTCTAAAATGCATAAATGGAATGCATTTAAGGACTATTTTAATATAGCCACAAAACCATTATCTCACCTCAATAAAAATTAACTATAATTCTTACTCTCATCAAATACACATGCAGTGTTCAAATTCACCTGAATCGAGTTTTAATCACAGTCCACCCGATGTGTGTGGTTGATATGGCTCTTGAGTTTCTTTTATTCTAAAAGTTGTACTTTCTTTCCTTTATTTCCCCCCAGAAATTTATTAATTGAAGAAATTGTGGGCCATTTATCCTATGAAATTTCCTCCACTCTGAATTTTGCTGATAACACCCCTGTGGTATCATTTAACCTGTTTCTCTGTCCCTTAAATTGGTAGATTCTAGAGCTGCCTGATTTCAGGTCTGATTTTTTGGCAAGACTATTTTACATGTGGTGTGAACTTCGTCTCACATCATATCAGGACCACAAACTTTCTCATCATTTTTCTTTTTATGACATTAAGATTAGTCAGTGGGTTCTAGAGCTGTCAGCTGGATCTATCCATTATAAAGTTCCCCTTCAGCTTGTTTCCCCCTCTATCAGTTTTTCACTTAATGATTTTAACAGTCACTTACTATCATTGACTAGATCCATGATTTCATTAGGGGCTGTATTTGTTTTAAAATTGTTTCTTTGCTTCAGCTTTTTATTTTGAACAAAATTAAAAACTACAGAGAAGTTAACCATTGCAATGAACACTCATATATACCCTGACACAAATGAAAGATTTGTACCTATTGTCCAGATTTGGTTTATCTCTCCCTTTCTCTTTCTGAAATACTTGTTTGTTCCTTGCTGACATAAATGGCACTTCACCCCTAAAGATTTCAGCATTTACCTAGGTCAGAGACTTCCAGCTACTGCTCCTGGGATGAGACAAGGCAGTACTACTCAAGGGATGACAGGCAGACTCAGTTCTTGTTCTGGAGTGGGCTGATCTGCCACCATCTTGGAGTCCTTAGGCTCATCAGCCTTCTCCTTCATGCTGCCATCAATATGACTTTGTTTGTAAGCATCCCAGTCTCTGGCCCCATCGATCCAAATGACCAACTCCCAAGAGCGGAAATCTGATTGGTTCACTGTGAGTAAGGTATCTGACTCTGCCTCAATCAACTGTGACCAAATGTGGCTCCTGGGAATCCACCCCATGGGTGGGAAAAGTGGTTCCCAAAGATGCTAGGCAGACACTCCAAGAGCCACATGTCATTAAAAAAAAAAAAAAGATCTCTCCAAAGATTAAAAACTCTGGAGAAGAATAACTCCATCATAAAGGTCAAGGCCTTGGCCCTAGGGTATATTGATCAGAATTGAAAGATGGGGCCAAAAAGCACATTACCAAGTCCCATGGACCAATCACACTGTAATAGGTCTGGAGGGACATGGTACACAAGGGAAGTATGTCCAGAAGGTGTAGTTCTGTGAGTTTAAATGTCTGGTCAGGGTGAGGCTGAAATACCAGATACTGATTCGGCTTCAGGATTCTGGGTCTTCCAGATGGTCAGTCTTACTCACTTTCCTGACACCTTGCTTTGCTGTTGCCGGCTCCACAAAAGGACAAATATCAAACCTTCTACTTTGGGCTCAAATCCTAGAGCCCCTTAGGTCCTTTCCACTCACAGAAGTGAGTTTAAGAGAAACATCAAGGGCACATCAGTGGTATTTGATATTTTTGAGCCGCATGGAAGATTCAGTTCTTTTTTTTTTTTTTAACAAAGCACCCAGTGTACTTAAAGATGTTGAAAAGAGATTTACATAATTAAGGACGTGTTTGGATTTGAATTACTGTTAAGAACACAGAAAATTAAGCCAATATAAAAACACCAGAAAATAATTTCATTCCAGGGAAAATAAAATGCACTGGAAAACTCAAGGTAATGGTTTACCGATGAATAGATGTCACATTGTTGTTTAGTCACTAAGCTGTGTCTGACTCTCTGTGACTTGTAGACCGTAGTCCACCAGGTTGCTCTGTCCGTGGGATTTCCCAGGCAGGAATATGAGTGGGTGGCCATTTCCTTGTCCAGGGAGGATTCAGTTCTTTCCCAGCCTGGGTTGTTACCCCTGCCCACTTTTGGGGAATTCTGGTTAGTGCTTTTCCTCTTACCCCTAGACTTTGCAAAATCCAAATATTAAAAGTTACGATAAACATATATCTAGACCATGCAACAAGTATAAGCTGTACCCAGGAAACAGCATGTTTTTTCCTAGCAGCGCCCTGTCTTGGTGTACCTTCCCCACCCAGGCCGGTGCAAGCTAAGGCAATGCAGTCGGAGCTGGAAGCCCTCCACCCACAACGGAGAAGCCAGCCTAGGCTGGACTCAAGCTGCCCAAGCTGCTGATAAGTAAATCTCCTTGTTGTTCCTCCTCTCAATAAGTAATGTCCCATTTTATCTCCATTAATGTTTTTGCTTTTAAATTCTGATCTGTTATCAATATTGCTAGCCCAGCTTCCTTTTGGATAGTATTTGCCTAGCGTATCTTTCTATATCTCCATTTTCAATCTTTCTGTAACTTTTTTTTAGGCAAGTTTTTTTGTGAACAGCCTATTCCTGAATGTTTAAAAAATCCACATGGAAAGTCTCTTTTAATGGGCAAATTTGATATGTCTACTTTTATTGTGATTAATGCATTTGGACTTAGTTCTATTGTCTCATTTTTTGTTTCTATTCTCCCTGCTTTTTCTTTGCTTTTCCTCTTTTCCCTCTTTCATGCCTCCAATTGCATTGATAAAGTTTTCTTCATTCTGTTTTTTCTTTTCTTTTCTACCGGTTTGGAAGTTAAAAACATTCTATTTCTAAATAAACAGAGTTACTCTTAATTTTTAAACCTTTTTACATTTTAACATTTTTACTTAACAAAAGCTAATCTTTTTTTTTGTTCTTTTAAACGATAGAAGGATCTTAGACTGCAGACCAATCTCTTCTATACTTTCATGTTATATATTGATTAAGTAGTATTTTAGTTTTATTATATTTTAAAAATATATTTCAAAATAGTTACTGTTATTTAGATTTACCTACATATTTGCCAATTTCTTTGCTCACTACTGCTTCTAATAGCCCAGTTCTTCCTTTTAGGTTCAATTTCCTTCTCAATGAAGTCTTTAAAAAAATTTCATCAGTAAGGTCTGTAAATTGCTAAACTTTTTTTCAGTTGTATCTAAAATTGTCTTTTTTTCCACCCTTTCTGTGTTGAATGATAATTATTTGAGTTATAGTACTCTATGTTGATGGTGACTTTCCTTCAGCTGTAATTACTTATCTTCTGATTTCTGTTGCTCCTAATGAGAAGCCTGTTTAATTGTCATTATTTTGTTAGCTTTTAAGACTTTTGAGCTTTTAAGATTTTACAATATCACAACAATGTGCTTAGGTGTAAGCTTGTTTTTATTTATTCTCCTCAGAAACTCAGTTGTATTCCTATTTACCAGGAATTTTTGCATTCGATGCTGGTCAATTCACCACCATTGTATCTTCTTCATATACTGCTTCTCTCTCTCTTCTCTCTTCTTTTGGAATTTCTAAAATTTCTATCGTACCTTCTATTCCTCATGTCTCAACTTCTTCATGTTTTCCCTGACTTCAAATGCAGCTCTAAGAGCCACATTTTGGGTACTTTTGAATTTGTCTTCCAATTCACTAACTCTCTTTTGAGCAGTGTTATCAACTGTTTAAACCTTCCATTGAATTGGTTTTATGTAAATATTATTTTATTTCTAGAAATTCTGTTTGGTTCTTTTCTGACTCTTCTTTTCCAGCATGTCTTATTCTTGCCTTTTGGATTCTGTTCTTTCCTTTTTTGAGGGAATATTTTAAAGTATTTTCCATATTGGTTTTTTTCTTCTTCTTTTAAAAATATAAATCTATTTCTTTTAATTGGAGGCTAATTACTTTACAATATTGTGTTGGTTTTGCCATACATTGACATGAATCCGCCACAGGTGTACATGTGTTCCCCATCCTGAACCCCCCACTTCCCTCCCCATCCCATCCCTCTGGGTCATCCCAGTGCACCAGCCCTGAGCACCCTGTATCATGCATTGAACCTGGACTGGCGATTCGTTTCACATATGATAATATACATGTTTCAATGCCATTCTCCCAAATCATCCCACCCTCGCCCTCTCCCACAGAGTCCAAGAGACTGTTCTATACATCTGTGTCTCTTTTGCTGTCTCGCATACAGGGTTATCGTTTCCATCTTTCTAAATTCCATATATATGCATTATTATACTGTATTGGTGTTTTTCTTTCTGGCTTCACTCTGTATAATAGGCTCCAGTTTCGTCCACCTCATTAGAACTGATTCAAATGTATTCTTTTTAATGGCTGAGTAATACTCCATTGTATATATGTACCACAGCTTTCTTATCCATTCGTCTGCTGATGGACATCTAGGTTGCTTCCATGTCCTGGCTATTATAAACAGTGCTGCGATGAACATTGGCGTACATGTGTCTCTTTCAATTCTGGTTTCCTCCATGTGTATGCCCAGCAGTGGGATTGCTGGGTCGTATGGCAGTTCTATTTCCAGTTTTTTAAGGAATCTCCACACTGTTCTCCATAGCGGCTGTACTAGTTTGCATTCCCACCAACAGTGTGATTTCACAATTTGTATGGAAATACAAAAAACCTTAAATAGCCAAAGCAATCTTGAGAAAGAAGAATGGAACTGGAGGAATCAACCTGCCTGACTTCAGGCTCTACTACAAAGCTACAGTCATCAAGACAGTATGCTACTGGCACAAAGACAGAAATATAGATCAATAGAACAAAATGGAAAGCCCAGAGATAAATTCATGCACCTATGGACAGCTTATCTTTGACAAAGGAGGCAAGAATATACAATGGAGAAAAGACAATCTCTTTAACAAGTGGTGCTGGGAAAACTGGTCAACCACTTGTAAAAGAATGAAACTAGAACACTTTCTAACACCATACACAAAGATAAACTCAAAATGTATTAAAGATCTAAATGTAAGACCAGAAACTATAAAACTCCTAGAGGAGAACATAGGCAAAACACTCTCTGACATAAATCACAGCAGGATCCTCTATGACCCACCTCCCAGAATATTGGAAATAAAAGCAAAAATAAACAAATGGGACCTAATTAAAATTAAAAGCTTCTGCACAACAAAGGAAACTATAAGCAAGGTGAAAAACAGCCTTCAGAATGGGAGAAAATAATAGCAAATGAAGCAACTGACAAACAACTAATCTCAAAAATATACAAGCAACTCCTGCAGCTCAATTCCAGAAAAATAAATGACCCAATCAAAAAATGGGCCAAAGAACTAAACAGACATTTTTCCAAAGAAGACATACAGATGGCTAACAAACACATGAAAAGATGCTCAACATCACTCATTATCAGAGAAATGCAAATCAAAACCGCAATGAGGTACCATTTCACGCCAGTCAGAATGGCTGCTATCCAAAAGTTTATAAGCAATAAATGCTGGAGATGGTGTGGAGAAAAGGGAACCCTCTTACACTGTTGGTGGTAATGCAAACAGCCACTATGGAGAACAGTGTGGAGATTCCATATTGTTTTTATTGCCTATACAGTTATTAAAATTCTTCAGTGTACTGTGTTTGCTGATTCTCATAGTGGTTCATTTATTCTTGTGGTTTGTAGTTTTTGATTATGAACCCATCTGTAGCAAAACTTGGTTTCTGGAGAAGGCTTACCTGCCTTTGGCCATGGAGGAAGAATCATGTCATGTCAAAGTTTTGCCTCTATTGGAATTCTATGGGTTTTATCATTTATGGGCCAGTTTGTTATTGTTTTGAATTGAGTTTCCCACACCTTGTGAGCAATACAAAGTTTGCAGTGTAGAACCATGTTTGGCACAGACTTGGAGTTCTAATTTTTCACAGATGACTCTTATTCTACCCTCAGCCCCCCAAAGATGACAAGCTTCTCTACTGAATCCTTATCAATGAGTGGCGTTTTCTGGTTCCTACTGCATAGATAAGTAGCTCTTCATGGTTCTTAACTTTATGAAGGGAGCTCAGTTTCAGCCCCCCAAATGCAGTGGTTTGGGGCTTGCTATTCTATCCTCATCACTATTAAACTCTAGCTCTTATGACATATTACTGGCTCTAAGAACTCTGTGAAATCCCCCTGGACACTTTGGCTCTGAGTTTTCTTTTTCATTCCTGGCATTTAGGCTCTTCCATTTATCGATTTAGAATGTGATTATATACTTTTCAATTATTTTACTTTATATTTTTAAAGTTTACCATATATACAATTATAAAGTTTATGTTTCTAGTAGGAGACATTTTCATATATCAGTTCAGTCTGTGACATTAACCTGAAATCTCCTTACATTCTTGTGCTTATGATCCAGTCCATCTTTTCTACTAGGTTATAAGCTCTTTTAAGGTCAGACTATTTACTATTTATATATTTATACTATTCAAGTACATAGCCCAATTCTCTTAACTGACTAGGTCCTCAGAAAATGTTGTAATTTTTCTTATTATTTTTACTATCTCCAACCTCACTGTTCAGGAGTGATGGAAAATCAGGTTCTGGATATGCTATGAGCATTCAAACCATACAGTTAGTCTGTTCAGCCTTTGGCATTGCTCATTTGAATTTCATTATTCATGAACAACATCTTTCTCAATCACCTTCAAGGACAATTCATCATCTATTAGACCAGTGTTTCTCAAAGTGCAGGTTGCAATCCATTAGTAGGTCAAGAAACCAATTTAATGAAATACAATAAAATAGGAAAAAAAATTACCAAGGTGCCTCACATGTAAGTGTAGGTACTGATTATAGAAACTTTATTTCACTTTTGTATGTGTGTGTGCACACATGCACACATGCATAGACACATACTGGATCACCATGCACAATGTATTTCAACCTGTAAGTCAGGATGAAAACGTTTGAGGGTCATTGACTAGACTTTTCTGAGCCTCCACTCAACCTACCACCCATTTCTAGCAGGCCTATCTTCAAGAGCAAAAATTAATTGCAAAGCCAGGCAATTCAAGACCTATCTTTTCCAAATGAAGTTCTTCTGCCCCAGCGAAGAGGGCAGGTTTCACAAAGGCCCACACTGCCCTGGACTGGAAGCCCCACAAGTGGTCAAGAATACCCAATGTGACCTGTGAATGAATCACAGATATTCTCTGGGCTCCAGGTCCCTGTACTTTACTCCACTACTCCTATCAAAAGCCTGGACAGGCCTTTCAGCTGATGTTTAGCTGGCCTTTGAGACCCTTAAATGCAGTTATTCTAGGGTCATGACCCTAGACAGCTCCTTGAATGTAGTTCTCAAGGCCACCATATAATATCCACCTGGAAGGACAACTGGGCAATTACTCCCCTGCACTCAACTCCCAGGGAGATTATCATCTGGAGAACTCCCCTGCAGTCTAGAAGGTAGAAGTATCAGATGTAAAGACTTTGTTTGGAGCATCAGCATTATTGAGAAAGGCCCCAGCACTTGTTCCTTCTCTGTACCATCTTGAATATCTGCAAATCACACAAGAATTCAACCTATCTCATATACAATGATCCCTGGCATGAAGGGATTTGAGCCTCACTTAACTGCACATTCAGCACATTCCAAGGTTCCCTATTAAAAGAAAGAGCCAGTTATTTCTAAAAATCAGACTGGCATTTTTTGAGCTCCTATTATGTGTCAAACACTTTTACATGCATCATCTCATTTAATCTTTACATCAACCCTATGAGTTTAGTATGATTATCCCCATTTTATAAATGAGTGTAAGAGTTAGAGAGGTTAAGTAACTTGCAAGAGGTCACGTAACTTGCAAGAGGTCACCTAGCTAGTAAGTGCTTGGTGAGCTGGGATTTGAACTTCAGTTAGGCAGACTCTTGGCCCGAGCACTTAACCACTATTCCATACAGTCCTCATATCAAGCCCCTCCACCCCTGCCAGTAAAGTCAGTCCAGGACTGACTCATACAGACCAGTGCTTTCTCTGCATAACTGACCTAAGAAATGAAATGATCAGAAGTAGATGTCTGTTCCCTGGCTAAGTCACTGTGTCCTTAGGTAAGCTACTTACTTCTCTGAGCCTCAGATTTCCCATCTATACTAATAGTTGGACTATCTCCTTCAGAGGGCTGCTCCAAGGAAGACATAAGGTAATGACATGAAAGTATTTTGTAAAGCATAAAGTGCTATACCAATGAAATATCTTATAAAAAGCCATATAATTAATTAGCTGAATGTGTCTGCATTTTTCCTGTTGGATTGGGAGCCCCTTCCTTGGTTCCAATGAAACCATTGGTTCATTTGCTTTTCAAATGAAATTTAAAATGCCAACTTGGCATGTGAAGCCTGCGTAACATGGCCCTTCGTTCATGGTTCCTTTCTCAATGTATTCCAACTTTACTGGCCCCTCTGTTTTCCACCTCAGGGCCTTTGCACATGCTGTTTTCTCTGCCTAGTACATTTCCCACATCTAACCACTGCTCTCTACTCCTACTTTGCCTAACTGCTCATCTTGTAAAATATCAGATTAATTTCCTTGCAACAGTCTTAACTTGACTATGCAAGATCACTTAGGAATATATTTACTTTATATGGCATCGTGAGGATGGCTGTTTGCAGTTTAATAGTGTCTTCCCCATTGAAAGGGAGGCTTGATGAGAGCAAGGACCATATATATTTCAGCAAGTCCTATATCCCCAGCACCTGGCAAAGCACTTGGCACAAAATAAGGGCTTCATGGATATTTATTGAACATATTCTGAAAATCAATAAATGTGAACAGAGACTGCTTTACTCATATTCTATCACCTATTAGATGTGCCACAAAGGTTTGATCTGCTATAACCTCTTTAGACTGGCATCTCTGAGCATGAGGTCCATAGGGTATAAATAATTGTTGCATAACAAATAGGAATCGGGCCAAATAATTTGGGAAACAGAAGGTTAAACAAATATAAACAGGATTTTAACTTCTTTAAACCATAATGCTTCTTAAAACCATGCTTGGGTCCTTCAGAGACAACAGTGCAAAGCTGAGTCCCCAGCCCAACCATGATGCACACATAGTATGTGTGAGAAATAAACTTTCCTCGCCTTAAACTACTGAACCGGTGGGGGAGGGGGGTTGCTATTAGCCACACACTCATCCATCCTGATTTATACAACTTCCACATACAGTTTTATATATATATATATGAAGATCCTCAGACATAGAAAGCCAGGAGGTTTCTGAGAACCCAGGAAGAATGAGTCCATTGAGAAAGTGAGTAGCTAGGTGAGTTGTACTTGCTCATTCACTAGGGTCAGGAGGTGAGAGTCATTCTGTCCCACCCATGTTCAGGGAGACAGAACCATTCTTATACAGTAGATGAAAGTTGATGGGTAGTAGGTTAGACTTTCAAACTATAAATAAACAATATTCACTGAGCACCTAATTCATAACAAACACTGTTAGGTGCTTGGACTACAGCAATGAACAAGACATAGGTTCTCAGGGATTAGAACCTAGAGCAAGAGACATATAAATAACAAGTCAATTTCAGTATGATGGTTTGGAAGCTAAAAAGGCACCCAACACAGAGGAAAGGAAGGCGGCCAGCACAGATGTACTGGAGAAGTTTCTTGGAAGCGGTGACATCTGAGTTGTGACCCACAGCATAGTTAAAAGGTATCTAGGTATGAAAGGAGGGATGGGCATTCCAGGTAGAAGGAATTACTTTCAGGAGGTGAATAATCTGCTCCAGACCATGGGAGGGATCCAGCAGGAGACAGTGAGGCACCAACGAGCACACTGCCTTCTTTAAAGTACAAGGCAAAGGAGACACCAACCCAAGTACCAGCCAGCAACCTGAGTGAGGAAGGAAACTAGCTTAAACTTCAGTCAGTAGGTATGCTTTAGGTAATAGGATTCAAGACGGCAGGGAGAAATGGCCCTGAGGAGGTAGAGCACAGCCTCTTCTAAGGATAAGTCACCCAAGAAGCAGAAGAAATAGCAATGGTTGGGGAGCAGGAAGACAGAGGGGACCGAAATACAAGGACGAGCCAAACCTCGACTGTTCTTCCTCACTAGGAGACTGCCCCTAGGAGCCCAGTGATTTTGAGGTGCAGAAGTATGCAGCTGGCCAGGGGACAGATGCTTAGGGAAAGCAGCTAAGAAGGAGGCCTGGGGAAGAACTGAGCATTCCCCTACACACACACCCAGCCTCGGTCAGATCACAGTGCAAGCCTGAAGCCATCATGCTTGATCCACCCAGAGCTGAGGGGAGAAACAAGAAGTATTTGGCCCATAAGCTATAGCAGCCAAATTCAGCTTCTAGTCCAGGCATTCAGGGTGTAGCTTTGCTATTTTCCCTTCATTTTGTAATTAAGATTTTAAAATTGTAGGCAGATTCAGTTGAAATAAAAGGCAGAACTGAACTAAAGGGAGGCCACTGGTGATGGTGGTCGGAAATCTGGACTAAGTAAAAGAGAGGTGCCCCCCATTACCCAGCACCAGGTGCAGGCCTCCTCTAGCACTGTTGGTGGGTCTCTCCCTCTCCCAACAGCTAACCCTCTTCTTCAGAACCCCTCTTGCCTTAAGAAACTGCCAAGGGTGAGCCAGTTGGTCTTTAAGAGATACTTTCCTGACTGTAGAAAAATATTTCCCAACTTCCAGCCTTACCCTGTCCTCTGTATGCTCTCCTGCATTCATTTCTTCATCCATTAGATATATTCTAGAAATAACATGTGGAGAAGGCAATGGCACCCCACTCCAGTACTCTTGCCTGGAAAATCCCATGGACGGAGGAGCCTGGTAGGCTGCAGTCCATGGGGTCTCGAAGAGTCGGACATGACTGAGCGACTTCTCTTTCACTTTTCACTTTCATGCATTGGAGAAGGAAACGGCAACCCACTCCAGTGTTCTGGCCTGGAGAATCCCATGGACAGAGGAGCTGGTGAACTGCAGTCTATGGAGTAACAAAGAGTCAGACACCACTGAGCAACTAAGCATGCATCCACACAGAAGTAATACAGTGTAGTGCATAAAAAAGCACAGATTTGGAACTGGACAGAAACTCAGCTCTACCACCTAAAAGCTGTGAGAACTTATAGAGTTGTTGGACCTCGTTGAGCTTCAACTTCTTTACCTATAAAATGGGGATAGTTGTTTCTTTAGGTAGGATTAATTGAGATATGTATAGAAGCATTTAGCATGATGCCTGGCACAGTAAGTACTTGATAAGTGTTAGTTATTACTGAGATGATTAAATTACTGGTATTATTAAAATGGGACTTCAACCTGCACTTACCTGGCTCACTGGCTTAAGTGACACCATCAATTCTTTTGTAAAACATACTAACATTCATGGCTCATCAAACCTTCATGGCTAGGATGCTGTACACTTGTGCTCCCCCATTGGGTTGAACTGCATGTTTACCAAGAATCCTTTGTTTCTAACTCTGCCTATTTACGCCAGCGGTGCCTATTATTCTTATTATCTAATTTAAATGAATATTACATAAGCCATTAAAACATGAGTGCAAAACTAATGTTGCTAGGGCTTCCCTGGCAGTCCAGTGGTTAAGACCCCCTTATAATGCACGGGACGTGTGTTCAATCCCTGGTTGGGGAACTAAGATGCCACATGCCATGGGGCAACTAACCCCACACACCACAGCTACTGAAGTCTGTGTGCTCTGGAGCCTGGAGGCCACAGCTGCCAAGTCTGTGCACCATAATCAGAGAGTCTGCGCCACAGTGAAGGATTCCACATGATGCAAGGAAGATCCCACATACTGCAACTAAGGGCCAATGTAGCCAAATTAATTTAAAAAAACAAACAAACTAGTGTTGCTGTTTGGAAAGTTTCCATAACAGCAAGTTGCTAAAGAATTTTGTTATCAAATTTTGTATTGGTGATGTAACTGCAAAAGAAGAAGAAAAATTACTTAAAGTCTAAGGCTCTGCATTCAGATTGTTTCTCAATGTTTTTTTTTTTTAAAGTTTCCAAACCATGTGAAAGAAATCAAAACTGAAAATGGCAGTCAATGCATTCTGGGTATAGCTCATGCAGGGAAGATGATGGAATGCTAAGCTGGCACACCCATATACAAAGAAAGGTCTTAGCCAAACATCTAAAAAAACTAGAGAGTAAATAGTGTTTTTGTTTTAACTCAAAAATAAAACATTTAAGGTATGCAGAGGCAAACTAAGAAACGATCTCAGCCTTCAAGAAATGTATGGTCTAGAGGGGGAGACAGAGAAGTAAGTTATTAATCATAGTAAACTGTGATGCAGGTTAATGGAGCAGATGGAAGGGGATACCTAACTTGGGCAACTGTGCAGAGCATTCCTGAAGGGGGTGGCTCCTGAGCTGGCTCTGTCCTCCCTCACATCTGTCCCTCAACTCCTTTCATATCTTCCTCCAACGTAAAAACCAGACACTTGCCCTGCAGCTTTGCCCTGTGCTTCCTTGAATTTCAGGTCCCATATTGACAAAGTCCCACAGGGTGTTACAGGGGACATAGCTGTCCTCTCTGGTATTAAGGAAGAGCCCCAAGGATCAGAGAATGACTCACAGACCTACCATACAGGCATAATACTTTGATTCTGTATATGTTTTCAGCTGTGCCTCATCTCCTAGGGTAAGGTTTATAAAGGGCTTGTGTAAAGTAGTTGCTGACTTTCTTTGATCATTTTAAAAAATTTATTTTTATTTGTTTATTCATTTGGCTGTGCCCAGTGTTAGTTGTGTCACACGGTATCTTCAGTCTTTGTTGGGGCATATGGGATCTTAAGTTGTGGCATGTGAGATCTAGTTCCCTGACCAGGGATTGAACCCAGAGTCTTTAGCCACTGGACCACCAGGGAAGTCCCACATGGATCATTTTTTTTCATTAAATTTTTTATTTTGAGGTAATTCACATGCAGTTGTAAGAAATAACACAATACTCTTTACCCAGTTTCACTGAATGGTAATACCTTACAAAGCTGTAGCATAATATCCCACAATCAGGATATTGATACTGATAAAGGAAAGGTACAGAAAACTTTCGTCACAAAGATCTCTCATCTTGCCCTTTAAGACACGCTTACTTCCCTCTAGCTCTCATTACCTCCGTAACCCCTTGGAACAACTACTCTGTTCTCCTATTTTGTTATTTCAAGAATATTATATAGGTGAAATCACATAATTTCACCTATATAATATTCACACAAGTGAAATCACCTTTGGAGATTGGCTTTTCTTTAACTTGGCAAAATTTTCTGGTGAGTCATCCAGATTGTGCTATGTATCAGTAGTTCATTCCTTTTTATACTGATGAGTAGTATTCTACGGGTGAATGTACCACATTTTCCCACAGAAGAACATTCACTTATTGAAAGACAATTGGGTTGTTTTTGGTTATTATGAATAAAGCTGTTATGGGCAATTGTGTACAGGCTTTGTATAGACATAAATTATTATCATTTCTTTAGGATAAATGTCTAGGATTACAGTTGCTGGGTCATATGATAGATAGATAATTTTAAGAAACTGCCAAACTGGTCTCCAGAATGACTATACAATACATTCCCACTGGCAATGTATCAGTTCAGTTCAGCTCAGTTCAGTTCAGTCGCCCAGTCGTGTCCAACTCTCTGCGACCCCATGAATCGCAGCACGCCAGGCCTCCCTGTCCATCACCAACTCCTGGAGTTCACTCAGACTCGCGTTCATCGAGTCAGTGATGCCATCCAGCCATCTCGTCCTCTGTCTTCCCCTTCTTCTCCTGCCCCCAATCCCTCCCAGCATCAGAGTCTTTTCCAATAAGTCGACTCTTCGCATGAGGTGGCCAAAGTACTGGAGTTTCAGCTTTAGCATCAGCCCTTCCAAAGAAATCCCAGGGCTGATCTCCTTCAGAATGGACTGGTTGGATCTCCTTGCAGTCCAGGGGACTCTCAAGAGTCTTCTCCAACACCACAGTTCAAAAGCATCAATTCTTCGGCGCTCAGCCTTCCTCACAGTCCAACTCTCACATCCATATATGACTACTGGAAAAACCATAGCCTTGACTAGATGGCCTTTAGTCGGCAAAGTAATGTCTCTGCTTTTGAATATGCTATCTAGGTTGGTCATAACTTTTCTTCCAAGGAGTAAGCATCTATGAGTGATCATTTTTCTGCATCCTTGCCCTCATTTGGCAGTGTCATGATTTTTTTTTAAATCTTAAGCCATTTTGAAAGATATATAATCTTTCATTGTGGTTTGGTTTTGCTTTTGTATTACCTTGAATATCTTCCCATATAATTATTTGCCATATGTATATCCTCTTTGGTGAAATATCTCTCTTCAGGTCTTAAGTCCATTTCTATTGGATTGCTTTTTTTTTTAATGTCAAGAATTTGACTTTCTTATATATTTCATATACCTATCATTTGTTGAATATATGATTTGCAAATATTTTATCCCAGTCTGTAGTTTGTATTTGCATTCTCTCAACAGTCTTTAATAGAACTAAAGTTCTAAATTTTTATGAAGTTCAGTTTATCAATTTTTCCTTATATGGATCATGCTTTTGGTCTAAAAGCTCTTTGCCTATTGAGATCCTGACAATTTTCTGTTTTTTTCTAAATATTTTAATTTTACATTTGAATATGTGCTTCATTTTGAGTTCACCTTTCTATAAGGTGTGAGACTTAGGTTAAGGCAGTTCTTTTTTCAAGCCTATGCATTTCCACTTGCTCTAGCACATTTGTTAAGAGAATAATCTTTCCTCCATTGGATTGCTTTTGTACCTTTGTCAAAAATCAGTTGGACACAACTGTGTGGTTTATTTCTGGATTGTTTACTCAGTTCCATGATCTGTGCCTATACCTCTATGAATACCTTACAATCTTTGTTACTGTAGCTATATAATAGAACTGGAAACTGTACAGATAAATTCCTTCCACTTTATTCTTTTTAATAATGTTTTAATTATTCTAGTTCCTCAGCTTTTTTACCAACAAATTTTGGAATAATTTGTTTATATTTATTAAAAAATCTTACTGGATTTTCATAAGAATTGTGTTAAACCTGTATATCAGTTTGAGAAGAATGGACATTTGTAGTATATTAAATCTTCCAATTTGTGAATATGATACATCTTTCCATTTTTTAAAAAGACCCTCTCAAAGAAAGAAATACAAGCATACAAATCCTGCCCATGTTATTTTAACTAAATGCTTCCAAACTGTGGTGCTGGACAAGACTCTTGAAAGCCCCTTGGACTGCAGGAAGATCAAACCAGTTAATCCTAAGGGAAATCAACCCTGAATATTCATTAGAAAGACTAATACTGAAGCTGAAGCTCCAATACTTTGGCCACCTGATGCATAGAGCCAACTCACTGGAAAAGACCCTGATGCTGGGAAAGAGTGAAGGCAAAAGGAGAAGAGGGTAGCAGAGGATGAGATGGTTAGATAGCATCACTGACTCAATGAATCTGAGCAAACTCTGGGAGATAGTGAAGGACTGGGAAGCCTGGTGTACTGTAGTCCACGGGGTTTCAAAGAGTTGGACACAACTTAGCGACTTAACAGCATTTCACTTTATTTTTGAGCAGTTATATAAACATTTTAAATTTGTGTCCATATGTTCATTGCTCATATATAAAAAATAATTGAGTTTTATATATTTATCTTGTATCCTGCAACTTTGCTAAATTGACTCATTAATTCTAGGGTATTTTAAATTAAAAAAAATATTCTTGGGATTCCTTAAGTAGACAAAATGTCTTCTTTTCTCATCGATATAGCTTTTCTTTTCTTTTCTTCTCTTGCCTTATCATCCTGGCTAGAAGTTTAAGGAACATGTTAAATTGGAGTGGGGAGAATGGACATCCTCATTTTGCTTCTGGTCTTTGGGGGAAAACATTCAGTCTTTCATCATTAAGTATAATGTTAGCACTAGGACTTTAATGGATACTCTTTATCAAATTGAGGAAGTTCCCCACTATTCCTATTTTTCAGAGAGTTTTTTTTTAATCATAAATGGGTATTGAATTTTATCAAATGACTTTTCTTCATTAACTAATATATCTACGTGATTGTTCTTCTTTAGCCTGTACATAGAATAGATTGACTGATTTTAAAATATTGAACCAGGCTTTCATGACTGGAATAAATTCCAATTACTTATGTCATATAATTCTTTTCATATATTGCTCGATTTACTTTGCTAGTATTTTGTTGACAATTTTTGCATGTATTCATGAGGGATATTGATTTGTAGTTTCCTCTTTTTTGGATACAATCTTTGTTGGTGATATCCAGGTAATATTAGCTTCATAAAATTAATTGGGAAGTGTTCCTCCCTCTTCTGTTTTCTAGAAGAGATTATGTAGCACTACATTCTTCTTTAAACATTTGGTAGAATTCCACAGTAAAACTGTCTGGACCAGGAGATTTCCTTTATAGGAGTTTTAAAATTATTAATTCAACTTCCTCAATAGTTAGAATGCTATTAAAACGATCTGTTTCATATTGGATGAATTGTGGCAGTTTGTGTTCTTCAGTGCGTGTAAGAATTGTTCCTGCTACTCCCTTATACATTTGATGTCTACAGGGTCTGTAGTGGTATCTCCTGTTCATTCTTTATACTGGGGATTTGTCTCTTTCTTTGTTGATTTTGCTAAAGGTTTGTCAGTTTTGTTGATCTTTTCAAAGAACCAGATCATTGTTTCACTGATTTTCTCTGTTTTACTATTTACAATTTCATTAACCTCTGCTCTTATTTGGAGAAGGAAATGGCAACCCACTCCAGTATTCTTGTCTGGAGAATCCCATGGACAGAGGAGCCTGGCAGGCTACAGTCCATGGGGTCGCAAAGAGTCGGACACGACTGAGCGACTTCACTTCACTTCACTTCACTTCACTTCTGCCCTTTTTATTTCCCTCTCCTGTTTGTCTTATGTTTATCTTGTTTTTCTTTCTCTAGATTCTTGAAGTGAGAGCTTGTAAAACTGATTTGAGACTTTTCTTTTCTAATGCATGACTTTAGTGTATAAATTTTTCTGCCAGTACTACTTTAGCTGTGGCCCATACATTTTGATTTATTGTATTTTCATGTTCATTCAGTTCAGGGATCTTTAAAGTTTCCTTTGAGACTTCTTTGACCAATGGATTATATACAAATGTGTTGTTTTATTTCTAAGTGGAGAGTTTCTTGTTATATTTATGTTATCATCAGTTCTGTTTATAAAAAATTTTATCTGTGGTCAATGGACACACCATAAATGATTTCAATTCTTTTAAGTTTGCTGAGGTTAGTTTTATGGGCCAAGATATGGTCTATCTTGGTGTATGTCCCGCATACACTTGAAAATAAGTTGTATTCTGCTGTTCCTGGACAGTGTATGTAAATGTCAATCAGATTCTTTTGGTTGATGCTGTTGTTGAGGTCTGATTTTTTTCCTAGTTGCTCGATCATTTATTGAGAGGGGATGTTTACATTTTCAACTGTAATTTTACATTTGTCTTTTTCCTTTCAGTTTTATCAATTTTTGCCTTAAAGTATCTTGCAGCTCTGTTGCTTGGCACATACACACTTAGGATTGTACATTTTCTTGATGGAGTAACCCTTTTACTGCTATATTATACCCCGATTTCTGATAATTTTATTTGCTCTAAAGTCTACTTTATTTGATATTAACATGGCATATGGACTGATATACATATGAACTGTGGCTTTTTTGATTAATGTTTTAATGTTTTATGATCTTTTCCATCCTTTTGCTTTCAATTTGCCTTTATATATAGGAGATGTGTTTGAAGTGAGCTCCTTGTAGACAGCATATAGTTGTCAAGATTTTTAATCATTCTGTCAATCTTTTAATTTGTATATTTATACCATTTATATCTAATGTAATTATTGATATATTAGGTTCTGCCTTTTTATTTTCTGAGGATTTTTTGTTTATTCTGTCTTTTTCTTTCTGTTTTCATCTCCCTGCCTTTCTATGGTTTACTTGAGCTTTTTTTTCGAATTCTGCTTTTATTTTCCTGTAGTGTTTTTGAGGGTATCTCTTTGCATAGCTTTTAAAAAAAACTTGTCTCTGTAGGTATTACATTATATTTGCATAACATCACAGTCTACTGGTGTCATCATTTTAACCAGCTTGAATGAACTATATAACTTTACTTCATTTTACACTTTTATCCTCTCTCATTTATAATATCATTGGCTTAAATATATCCATTACATAGATCAAATAGTGTTATGATTTTTGCTTCAACAAACACATTTTAGAAAACTCAAGAGTAGAAGGAAAGTCTATTATATTTACCCATATTTTTACTTAGTATATTCTTTCTTCCTTCTTGATGTTCCAAGATTCCTTCTTTTATCAATTTCTATTTTGAGAATTTTCTTTAGCCATTCTTTTAGGATAAGTCTGCTAGTGACACATTCTTTTCATTTTCCTTCATCTGAGAATATCTTGATTCCCTCTTCATTTCTAAAGGATATTTTCACTGGATATTCTAGGCTGAGTGACAGTTCTTTTCTTTCAGCACTTGAAAAAATGTGCTACTTCTTTCTCATCTGTATGGTTTCTGATGAAAAATCCACTGCATTTGAACTGGTTTTCCTCTGTAGGTAAAATGTCATTTCTCTCACTTTTTTCCAAGAGTTTTGTCTTCAGTGTTTAGAAGTTTGACTATGATATGTCTTGCAGTGGGTTTCTTTAGGTTTATCCTGTTTGGAATGTACCAACTTCTTGAATCTGTGGGTTTATATCTTTTGCTGAATTTCTGGGCATTTTGGCCATCTTTGGGTACTTTTCCAGCCCTGCTCTCTTTCCTCCTTCTGAGGCTCCAGTGACAAATATGTTAGACCTTTTGTTATAGTCATGCAGTCTGTTTTCTGTGTTTTTTTCTCTATGTTGTTCAGATTGGGTAATTTCTACTCTTCTACCTTCCAGTTCACTGATTCTTTCCTTTGCTCTCCATTCTGCTTTTGAGCCCATCCATTGCAGTCTAAAATTTGGTTGGTTCTTTATATTTTCTATTGATTTGCTAAGACTTTCTATACTTTTGCTGAAATTTTCTATTTTTTCCCTTGTTTCAAGTATGTTCATAATTGTTCATTGAGATATTTTTGTGATGGTTGCTTTAAATTTTTTGTTAAATAATTCTAACATTTTTGTCATCTCAGTGGTGGCATCTATTTAATGTCTTTTCTTTCATTCAGTTTGGTATCTTCCTTGTTTGTGGTATTATAAGTGATTTATTTTTATCCAAAGTTGAACACCCTGGGTATTACAAGACTCTTGGTTTTATTTAAATCTTCTGTTTTTGCTGTCTTCCTCTGACACTCCTCCAGCTGAAGAAGGGGGAGAACACTGTTTTGTAACTGCAAGGTGGAGTAGAAGTTCAGGTTCCCCACTTTGCTTCTTATCTTATTACTGCTGGATGGAGGTGAAAGTTCCAGCTCTCCATGAAGCCTTCTCTGATACTTCCCTGGATGCAAGGGGGTACTTTGTTACTGCTACCCACATGACTTCCACTGACATCATAGAGGCATGAAAGTTCCAGCTCTCCAGTAAGCCTCCTCTGATACCACCCCAGTGTGGAGAGGAAGGGTTGCTTTATTGCTTCTGGGTATGGATGAAAGTCCAGGCTCCTCATGTGGTCTCCACTAATACTGTGCAGTGGAGATGGGGAGCTTGCTAACACTGGCCAGTATGAACATCCAGGCTCCCTTCTTAGCCTCCTCTGACACCATCCCGCAGAGGGTTGGGATGCCAACTTTTGGACTAGTGAAGGTAGGGGTATAGACTCAGCAATTGCCCTTGCTGAAATAGGTGAGAGGTGGATCCCAGGTGTTTCTGTGGCATTTGGCTGGAGTTGAGCTGTTTTTGTCTATAAGTTGCCTTCCTAGTTTGTCCTTTTCCTAGTTCTTTGATTAGAGAGCAAGCTTTCATTGGAACTTGTAAAAAAAAAAAATCTGTACTTATTAGTATTTCTGGGTTGCTGCCCTTTTTAGCTCTTGGTCTGAGATACATGAGGTGAGACAAAAAGAAAACTCAGGGAACTCACCATTATGTTGTTTCTCAGGTTTCAAGTTCCCTAGCTCATCTGCCTTCTTATCTCTACTTTTCAGAGTTTTCCGATGTTTGCTCTATGTATTATGTCCAGGAGTTTTTGTTGGAAGAATGGAAGAAACTGGGAAAAGTATGTCTACTCTGCCATTCTAAGATAGAAACTTCTCTTTGATAATTTTGATATTCACCCATTGGCAGAAACTTCAGGACTATCTAGTCACTGCGTGTGGCAGAAGTATATAAATTATGGCTCTTATGTGTCAGGACCTCACCACTTAGGGGAATAGGTAGCCATGTTTTATTTAGTCTGGCACATAGTTAGGAATATGGTTTGTAATCCAATAGGACTGGGTCCCAATTCCAGCTCTGCCACTTCCAAGCTCTGTGCCCCTGGGTAGGTGAGTAAACCTCTCTGAACCTCAGTCTCCTCACTTATAAAATATGGGATAGATTAGTACCAATCTCATAGGTTGTTGGCGGATTAAATTAAATGAAATAGTACATGTACATCACTTTGCATGGTGTCAGCATATAGCAAGTACTTAGTAAATATTAGTCGGTGTTGTCATTGTTACAATGCAGGCTGGGCCAAGTGTAATTATACTCCCTTAGTCTGGTCCTCTCCAGACAGAAGAGGTCCTTTGGCTTACTTTGTGCTCACTGCCTCTCTCTCCTCCTTGATCAACTGTGGGGATCTTTTCAACCTTGTGAAGGGATTTTGATGGAGGCTGCACTTGATGAGGAAAGCAAATACTGTTTACTATTGGTTTTCACTTACTCATTCCTTTATTCATAAATTCTTTGAGCAAATCTTTGTTGAACAATAACCCTGTGCTTGGCAGCATAAGGGGAGCTTATAATCTAGCAGGATAGGCATCTGAGTAATGATAATTTGAGGCAAACTCTAAACTGCCAAGAAGGATACAATTAGAATACTCTGAGAGTTCAGAGGAGAGAGAAATCACATTTGGATGGAAGAATAAGGGAGGGGAATTCATGGAAGATGGCATATCAGAGCTAGACTTCAAATAGGTAGACAAAGAGAAAGAGCATGAGATAAGCAAGGAAATAGAAGTCTTTAGAAAAAATAAAATAGTATGTTTTTTTTTTTAATTGGCCAAAACAACTTTGAAAAGGAACAAAGTTGGAAGGCTTACATTACTGGATTTCAAGACTTAGTAAGATATAGCAATACAGAGTGGTACTAGTATAAAGACAGTCAAACAGATCAATGGAGCAGAATAAAGTTCAGAAATAAATGCTCAATTGATTTTTGACAAAAGTACCAAGGCAATTCAATTGGAAAAGGAGAATCTTTTCAAAAAACGATGCTGGAATAATTGGATAGCCCCCGCCCCCGCCACACACACACAAAATTAACCTTGACCCTTACCTCACACCACATACAAAAGTTAACCTGAAAAGAATCATATACCTAGTAAGAGCTAAAATCATTAAATTTCTATAAGAAGATGTAGGAGAAAATCCTAATGACTCTGGATTTGGCAAGGACTTCTTAAATATGTCCAGAAAAGTGCAAATAATAAAAAATCAATAAATTAAACTTCATCAAATTAAGAATGTTTGCTCTTCAAAAGATATTGTTTAAATAATGAAAATGTAAGACATATACTGAGAGAAATTATTTGTAAAACACATATATAACAAAGCACATGTGTTCTAGAATATATAAAGAACTTTCATGTCTCAATAGTAAGAAGACAACAATGCAATTTTTGAAATAAGCAAAAGATATGAACAGACATTTAACCCAAGAAGATTAATGGATGGAAAAATAAGAACCTGAAAAGCTGCTCAACATCATTAGTTATTAAGGAAATGCAAATTAAAACCACAATGAGATACCACTACATACCCACTCAAATGATTAAGATTAAAAAGACTGATCATACCAGATATTTATAAAGATGTGGAATGATTGGAATTCTCATACACTGTTGATGGCTGTGTAATATGGTGCAACCAACTTGAAAAACAGTCTGGCATTTCCTAAAAGAGCTAAACATACTCTTACCACATGACTCACTTCACTTCCAAGAGAAATAAAAACACAAAGATTTTTACAGAAATGTTCTCAGCAGCTTTATCTGTAATAGCCCCCAACTGGAAAACCAAATGTCTACAAACTAGTGACAGAGAAACAAACTGCTATATATTCATACAATTGACTAACAGTAACAAAAAGGAATGAGCTGTTAATACATGTAACAAATAACTATGTTGAATGAAATAAGCCAGAAACAAGAAAGAGTATATATTTAATGATTCCATTTACAAAAAACTCTAGACAATGCAAACTCATCTATACTGACATAAATAGGTTAATGGCTGCCTGGGGATGGAAATGGAGGTTGAGGAGAGAAAAAGAGGGACTGTAAAGGGAAACAAGGAGTTTGGGGGATACAAATATGTTCATTATCTTGATTGTGGTGCTGGTTTCATGAGAGTACTCATATATAAAACTTATCCAATTGTTCACTTTAGATATGTGTGGTTTGTTGCATGTCAAGTATACCTTGCATAATGCTGTAAAAAATATTCTCAGGCCCTCTGTAGGCCTACTGAATCAGAAACTGTGGGAATAGGTCCAGCAATCTGTTTTAACACTCTAGGCAATTCTAATGCACAACAAAGCCCAATTTAGGCAATAAACTACCAGCAAGTGCTTGAAATAATGTTCTGGACTGGAGCATAGACTTGAGAGTCACTTTCCCTCATATCTCAGTTAGTAAAGAATCCGCCTGCAATGCAGGAGACCCACGTACAATTCCTGGGTCAGGAAGATCGGCTGGAGAAGGGATAGGCTACCCACTCCAGTATTCTTGGGCTTCCCTTGTGGCTCAGCTGGTAAAGAATCTGCCTGCAACTCGGGAGACTTGGGTTTGATCCTTGGGTTGGGAAGATCCCCTGGAGAAGGGAAAGGCTACCCACTCCAGTACTCTGGCCTGGAGAATTCCATGAACTTTATAGTCCATGGGGGTCACAAAGAGCCAGACATGACTGAGTGACTTTCACTTCACTTCACTACTTGGAGGTCATAGCTGAAGCTGTACGACGACAGGATTTAGAAAGTAAAGAAAAGAAAGCAAGAGGGACTAAAGAAACCTACCCTCAGGAAGTGGGAGGGAAAGAAAGAAGAGGTGACAGGAGCAAGGAAGAAGCTCCTGAGGTTGGAGGAAGGACTAACTGAGGCCAAGGAAGGGATTTTCAGATACAGGGTGATCAGTAATGAGGATACCAATGTGGTATCTTATATTTGCAAAAGTGCTATCCAGTTTCTAAATCGTTTTCACATATTTTCAGTACATTAACCATGCCAGGGATGAGCAGACAGACATCAGTAGTACTATCCCTGGTAGGCAGCTCAGTTCACAGGGAAGAGCCCAGGATTTAGAGTTGGACAGATCTGGGTAGATTCTCTAGCTCCTTCACTTCCTCATGTGTCAATTTGGTCAAGTTTCTTGAACCAAGTCTCCATTTCCGTTTTCAAAATGGAGATAATTCTACCTACTAACCAGGTAGAATACTTGTGGTCTGTATAATAAAATGCCTGCTTCAGATGACTCGCAAAGTTGTTCATTTCTGTGGTCTCCATCTCATGATTCCTCACCTTACAGATAAAGAAACCAAAGCCAAGAGTGGGTGAGTGATGTACCCCAGGCCATAGGACTTCATTTGGAAGCAGCTTCTGGCTTGAAACCCACGGGACTACTGAACAGGTTCACAGATGAGCCTCAGTGGGTATGAAACTCCTGAAATCACATGTAGACTGAATATGAATGTGTGACTGTTCTTCTTGGGGCAAGTGTCCATTACTTACATTGCATCTGCAAGGGACCTAGGATCTAGAAAGGCTAAGAATTTCTGCTCAAAGGTCAGCTGTATTTATTTTTCCCTAAATCCCTTGATTCATGCCCCCCTATATACTTAGCTAACCCTCTTGCCCTCACGCATCTTCCTTCAGGACATAGTTTCACTACTTCTCTGCTGACTGACCAGTCTACAAACCAGGAAAACTGCTTCCTGGTCTAACCTCAGATGGTTCATTCTCTCCAGAAGGAGCTGCTGATTTCCGGCGCCTGTAGTCAGTACCATTCATCTGGTACACAGAAGGACCCAGACATGGCTGAGGATCCCAGCTTGAAGGAGCTTCTGGTCCAGTAGACACATAGGAAGAAATAGAGGTAACTATGATAGATATGGTCTATGATGGGAAACGTGAGAGGAGGGCACAAGCAGAGGTCATCTGGAAAGACTGTATTTGGATGGCCTCAGCATGGACCTTGGTGAACCTCTCCATCCATATGTCTGTTCATTCAGAGATATACAACCCTCAGCTTCATCTTTACTCTTCAAACTACCACAACTTGCCTTCCACCCACCACTCTGATGATATGCTTTCCTCAGGGTACATCACTGGGAACCCCTCACCACAGACTCTGCCACTTTTATTGCTGATGCTTTCTCTGTGACAATGAGCTGCATTGGCTGTTCTTTGGGGGTCTCTTTCCTCCCTTGGCTTTCCTGACATCAGCATCTCTGTCTTTCTTCTGCTTCTCTGAGATGTCTTCTGTCTCACTCCCAAGCTCCATCACAGTTCCATCCACGGCCATCTCATTGCTCTTTCTATGGGTCTCTGCCCATCCCAATCTAGCCTATAATAGCTAATAACAGCTAATCTTCACCAAGGGTTGCCGCATCCCAGTTCTATCCATACTATCTCACTGCATTTGCACAATAACTCCAAGAGGCAGGCACTACCATTGCCCCATTCTACAGAGAAGGGAATTGAGGCAGAGAGGTTAGGTCACTTTTTAGGAACATAGCTAGTAAGTGGCATGTCAAGATTATTCTAAAGTGCGAATTTTAATTATGCCACACACTGTCCTAAAATCCTTAAAGGCCCCCACCTCCTTAATACACAAACTCAAATTCTGCCCCCTGCCCTCCACCACCACTTGTACTGCATGGCATGTGGGATCTTAGTTCCCTGACCAAAGATGGAACTTCTGCCTCTGCATTGGAAGCGGGGAGTCTTAACTATTGGACAACCAGAGAAGTCCTCAAAAACTCAAATTCTTTAGCACAGCAGTGCAGAGCTTCAGATCTGAGTCCTGCCTACCTCTCCTGTGTCAACTTTGTCTTTGGGTTTTAGTGCATGCTGTTCTTTCAACTAGAAACTCCCGTTTGCCTACATGTTCCCCTTCCTGACTTTTTTTTTTTGCCTACTTACACTTCTCAAAGCCCAGGCACTGTCTCATACATAGAAGCCTTCCTTCACTGTGTGAGTGCTCTGTCCTCCCCAGCTCAGGGAGGTGACTTGGCGGACACTATAATGTGCTGCCCGATCCCCTTCAGTGAAGGGCTTACTCCAGTTGCTGGGAGTACTTGCGACAGTCCTCAGCTTTCTGTTACCATGGGGGATTGGCCTCAGTTGAGGAGAGCTGCCCAGCCTAAGGTCACACCCATTTCTGGGACTACATGTATTCCATGACCCAAGGGCAGAAAAGGTAGAAAAGGGCAGAAAATCTGGCCCTAACTTGGGGAAAAGTTCAAGAGCCTTTCTATTCCCAGAGTGGCCCAAAGGGTTGGCCTCTGCCCAGTCCTGATTCCTTCCTCTCCCTCCAAATGTTTTGACCCTGAGAGCTTCCTGATAACACCCTGTGTATTAATCTCTCAGAATCTGCTTCCTAGGGAAGCCCTCAGTTCTTACGTCTCCCAGTTAGGCTTCCTGAGGATTCAGTGGTCCAGGGCGGGGGCACTACTGTAGAAAGGCAACAGTCCTCATGAGCCCCAACAGTACAGCTCTTTAAATGCAGGGCAATAAGTGGCAAAACCCTCTGTCTCCACTGATCTACCTGGTCATGGCTTCTTAACCAGATAATTCATCTCCAGGTGGCCTTGGACTTCCTGACCTCAGGCAAGGCATTAATTTGGTGACTCTTGCTGTCCTCCAGTACTTACCTGACCCTCAACCCCCGGAAACCCCCAAATCATACGGTGAGGCCAGCATTGATTTCAGAAGGCAGAGGGTGGGATATATGGCAGGGAGGCTGCAATCCCATGTCACACACTCTAACCACTCTGAAAACAAGCTATTCATATTCCAACTGCTCTCAGTCAAGGTAATGGGGACACCCAAAGCACCAGCACCCGCAGACCTAATATCCTTGAATTGCTAACACCGAATCCTAAACTCTTGATCCACAAATTAAAGAAACAGCACAGTGTCTTGGAAAAGGCACAGGTTTTGAATCAACTAAATCTGAGTTCAACTCCTGAACCTTCCCCGTACGGTTGGTGAGGTCTCTTGTGAGTCACTTCACCCACCTAAAGCCTCGTTGCCTTGTTCAGGACACATATGTGGTGACAGTTCCATCTCATAAGGTTTTTTTTTGTTTGTTTTAATTGAGATACCACATACAAGACCCAGCAGCATAAGGGGCTGCTTAGTTGCTGATAATTATCTTCCTCTATACTTGAGAATTCTGAATTCCTAGAGTCAGAAGCATAATAAAGTGAGAAGCAGAACTCTCACTTTTATAGTACTGACTATGTATTAGGGACTGTTCTAAGCACCCTTCTCATACCAAATCAATCCTCTCAACAGTCCTGTGAAGCAGGTGTTAATACCATTATTAATCTCATCTTGTAGATGAGAAGCTAAGAAATTTGCTTGAGGTCACCCAATAGGAAGAGGTGGAGCCAGAATTACAACCCACGCAGTCAGGCTCCAGATTTCTGCCCTAAGGGTGGAAGGAACACACTCTACACACAGTAGGCTCTCAAAGAAGCTTGTTGATGTTGAGGAGGAAGTGGAGGAGGAAGGGCAGTGGAGGAGGGGAGGAAGGAAGTGTCACTGTCTGGGCAGATAAGGAGCAAGGTTGAGGGAACACATCAAGGGCCATTAACCCAAAAAACATATTAGGGCCTCTTTGTTAAGAGTGGAACCGAGAATATGAAAGGTCAAGGGGATGAACCAAGAGGCTGCAGGAGCCTGAACTTTGACCAGAGCATAGAAGAAAGCACAAGACATGGTGGAGGAATTTCTTGATGATGTTATCAACATCGTTGGAGGTCAGTGTGCACGTATACAAGGGGAGGCACATGAAGCATGAGGAGAAAGCAGAGGGGGAGGACATGGGGAAAAGGAAAGGAGAAGAAAAGAGAGAGAGGGAGAAAAAGAGAGACAGAGGGAAGAGATAGGAGAGAAGGTAGGGGAGAGGGAGAGAGGGGGTGGGAGAGGGGAGAGGGACAGAGAGAGCTTCTCCCCCCAAAAAAATTACATAGTTATAGGAACAATGAAGTATCTAACAAGTGATAAACATAAACACGAGGGTCAGAGTCTGATTGTATTGCCAACTATCTGCTGCCCAGTTTGTCTATCTCTCTGTCCATCTCTATCCATCCATTCATGTACCCATTTCTTTTTGCTTTTAAGTTTGTCTAACTAGCCATATAGCTACATGCCTGAGGTTTGATTACTTGTCTTTGTCTATCTGCCCATTTGTTTTTCTACCTGTTTTTGATCTAACCATTTATCTGCCAATTTGTCAGGTGATTTTTTGTAGCAATTAGGATGCTTTGGGCTGCAAGTGACACATGGCCCTACCAAAAGTGGCTTAGATGATTAAAAAAAAAATTATCTCAGATAACAAGAAGTTTGGGGGCAGGGAGATTCCTAAATTGGTTAATGTGACTCTGGGGGCATCATCTGGCACCCAGATTTTCACAGCTATCCTCCGCCGTCTCTGGCACATCGGCTTTTGACTCAGGAGAAGCCTCAGGGTTTCAAAGAGGCTGCAGCAACTCAACACATTACATCTTCACATAGCAAAGTCCAAAATCTAGGAGAGAAGAGGGTACATCTCTTCTGTGGGTCTTTGTATAAGTTTGAGGTAAAATTTCCCCAAAGTTTCCTTAACAGACTTCCTCCCACATTTCAATGGTCAGATTTGTATCATATGTCCATTTCTTAATCAGTCTCCAGCAAGGGGAATGGAATTATCCTGACTTTCCTGAGCCAATTAAGAGTCACCTCTGGGGCAACGGAGAGATTCAACCTTCCCCAAAGCACTTGGTCTCCGAGCACCAAACACTAGCCAGGAGGGAGGATGGAATATGGGGCATGGCCATTGGGGAGGCCCATTCTCTATGCAGGCTACATATCCATCTTCTCTGGGCAATCGCCTGTCCATCTAGCTGGGTATCGATTGGTCTGCCTGTCTGTTGGTCTGTCAGTCACTCCTGGAGACTCCCTGCCTATCCATGTCAGTGTGTGTGTCTATCTGTACCCCTGTTTATCTGTGTCTCTATTTGTCTTTTGGTCTGTCTATAAATAAATCTATTAATGACTTCATGTGTTTACTCAGTGTGTCTATCTGTCTCTGTCCATCCATCCATCTTGAATTTCTGTCCACTTCTGCCCTTCTCTCCCTCACCTGTCCCATATTTTTAAAATGGATAGCTCATTTCTCTTTTTCACCACAGAATAGTCTGAAATAACTCTTGAAACGCATCACTCTGGACAAAGCACTGACCACAGGGCCCACATCTCCTAGCAAAAGAGACAGAGGCAGGGAGAGACTGCCTGAGTTCCCACCCTCCACATTTCATGGTATATACCAACCATCTCCCCTCTTCCCAGGTCCTGCGCAGAGGCTGGGCTGCTCATGGTCTCTACCCATGACGATCAGGTCCTTCCTAAGCTATCTGATCTTCCAGAGTGACTTTGTTCATTCATTTGTTCTTGAATGGATATTTATTGAGGACCTACTATGTGCCAGGCCCTTTCTTAGGTGATGGAGCTACAGAGAGGATACTTGGTCTTGCCCCTGTGGGGCTTACAGTCTATGGCCAGACACAGTCACACACAGCCACACTTACACGGGCTTATACACCATAACGGATGCTCCCATTGTGTGTAGACACAGGTTCTCAAATATACATTTAAAGACAAACACAGCCATACCTAGGCCTTGCTAGCCTCTGCAAACATTTGTTGAGCCTAATATGTATGTGGCACCTAAGTTAGTCCCGTTCAAAAGCACACCTTACACACACACACACACACACACACACACACACGTATACAGTTATGCATTTTACTACCCTGGGACCCTGATAGGAGGACACAGGGAAGTGCAACAGAATTACTTCTGCCCTGTCTAGTCTTGATCTTGAGTAATCACTTTTTGACCGTCAGTATCCCCGGTACAAAAGGGACAAGACCTGGCCCAGGAATGATCTACACCCTCTCGTTCTCCTGAACCGCTCATGTTTGTTTATGGTGTAAAAGTTGCCTCTCATCTGTCACTGGGAGCACATCTCTTTCCTTCCTCCCCTCTCTACCTGTCTGGTCCCCTTCATGTCTCTGCTGAGTCTCCCCCGACAGTGCTCCTGCTTTTGCGTTTCCCTTCAGAGTGTGACTGTCTCTGTCTTTGTGTGGTGTCTGAGTATTAGGATAGAGTGTTTGAATTTATGTCTGAGTATACATTTGAGCTGCTGTGTATTCCTACATGTGTCTGCTGTGGGTCTCTGCGTGTTTTTCTCCAAGAGTGTGGGTATGTATATACACACACACACACACACACACACAAGGGCGCACACTTGGCTCCCCTAATATGCTGAACGGGCCATTACACCTCTTGCATGTGGGGCTGGGGGTGGGTGGGGAGGGGGGACAGAGGGAGGCAGCAGGATTCTGTAAGAACATTAAATCCCAAATAAAGTAGAAAATATTTTTTAAAATTACCGACTTCCCGTTTTCTCCGAAATGGAGTGAAACGAGGCTGGTCCCGAGGCAGGGGCTCCGCGGGGCCAGCCACTGGAAAGGGGCAGCGCTTTATTTTTTATTTTTGTAATAAGAGGAACTGAATTAGAAAAAACGGGGAAGGAAGAGCAGAGTCAGATTGTTAAAGGATTCAATGAGCTGTGGCCAATGTATTCGAAAGGTGCTTAAGGCAGCAGAGCCGCTCACCAAACACACGCGCACGCACACACGCACATACACTGTCACACACAGCCACACCAAGGCACCACATACCGCCATCACACTCAGGCGACTGAGACAAAGACACATTCAACCACACTTGCATTGGGACACACATCCAGAGACACACGGACATGCAAACCCATCCCTGCACACCCCCACACGGCCAGTGTATGCTCCAAGAGGCACCCGTTCATCGCAGGTGCCAGGACAACTAACTCAGATACACCCTGAGACACAAAATCACCTATTTCCAACGGACACAGGGGATGATGCGGATACCCAAACATGCACATTCACGGTCACACACAGACACACTCCCCACTCTTAGACCCACACAGATATTTTCGTATATTTTACTACAATTAGCAAATACATTTTGAACACCTGTACACTCCCTCCCACAACAGTTCATTGCAAATAGCTCACACTTACTAACACACTTGTTCTCTCACCCATGCACCCTCTATGGCTGATATCCACCATGACACTCAGGCCTCCAGACACACCCACACCTTCACACACAGTCACCCAACACAACCCATGTGTAATTATTAACAATGACCCCAAAGATTTATAGAGAGACTTACAGTTGAATGTGAGCTCAGAGAGGTTAAATGACCTTCCCCAACCACATACCAGCAACAAGCCAAGCCAGGATGAGTCCTGTTTAAAAATTTAAGTTGCCAACAGCAGAGTGCTGAACAAACACAAACACACAGGGTCTTGGTCTTGCTCACACATTCTCTTGAACTCAGCCTCACGCTCATTTACGTAGCTGGTTACATTTCACACACACACACAGACATACACACACACTCCCACCTGACTAACCTGCATGTGCTGTGCCCACATTTGTACACACGGTCACCCCCTTCTACCCCCCTTTCTGGTTTTCTGTTTCTCCAGCTGCTTCCTAACCTTACCATCCCTGGATAGCCTAAGCCAAGGTAAGTGTTTAGGGGACAGCGTTTAGGGCATGAGCCAGGCTCTTCCTCTCAGTTACACCTCTGACCACTTTCCTCCCACCCCACCAAAAGCAACCCCAGCCCCTCCCCCAGGGCCTGGGAAAGGTGAGCTCTGGCTCCCCTCGCCCCAGTCCTCCTGCACACTCTAACCAGGGGGACATTAAAAAGTGCTGACAGGGCAGGGGAGAGGCCACCTGCCTGCTCACCAGTCGGGCTGCTTTCATCTCAGCTGCCTCCTGTGCAGCCGCCGCCCTGGCCTTCCCTCCCCCAGGTCCCTCTTTATTAATCTGGCTTCGTCTGGCCAGTCCAGAGCCGCCTAGTCGCCCCTATCACCCCTCTCCCTCCAGCACCAGTGGGGGAGGCTCCAGCTCCCCAACGTCCCAGGGCCCCGCCAGGCGGAGGCTCCATTCCTGCATCAATCATCCGGGGGCCACCAAGAGTGCCTCCAACAGTCCAGGAAGCTCATTCTCCTCCAGATTTATGGCGGGAGATGGGGGTCTCCCGTGTCCCCCACTGACACACACACACATCACACACCGAGGCTCACCTGGCCAGGCCATGCATGCCATACACAGACAGTCCTACATTCACACTGCACAGCAACACACCCACACCCTCAACCACACCCACTGTTGTTATACGGAGCAACACACAACACCCATAATGACAGCCACATACAAGGACACCTAGGGGAGACATACACCAATAGCCATGTGGTAACACAGCCACCTGCAGTGACCATCATTAAGAGCACACAGTCAACACATTCACACACAGGCACCCACACATGATGACACAACACACCAACATCACACACTAGGACACGCTACCACTCAGCTCATTGGTTGCCCATAATAATCAGATGGTACCTGGCTCAAGTGTGCGTGTTCAGCTTTTCAGTCATGTCCGACTCTTTGTGACCCTGTGGACTGTAGCCTACCTGGCTCCTCTGTCCATGGAATTTTCCAGGCAAGAATACTGGAGTGGGTTGCCATTTCCTACTCTAGGGGCTCTTCCTAACCCAGGGATCAAATCTGCATCTCTTAGCATCTCCTGCTTTGGCAGGCAGATTCTTTGGCACTCAATAACTTAATATTTATTGAATGAATAAATGATACAATCATAGCACATTCACACACTACACTGCACACATATACCTTAGAGCTGAAATGCATATGCCATAAAAAACAGAAACAAACTCTGCTAGTGCCACCCCAAGCAGCATGTAACTGAGGTCAGAAAAGCAGACAGGAGGAGATGGAATGAAAGGAACCCAGCTGGGACAGGGTTGGGCACAAGTCATTCAGTTACTTTTGCAACTGGAAACAAGTTTCCGAAACACAAATCTAATTCCAGCACTTCTCAACAGCCCGCACTGCCGTCTTATACACAGCCCCTGTATGCCTGCCCAGCCACAGCCCTACTTCCTACGTTCAGGTCACGCTGGCCTTCTTTCATTCCTCATCCACTCAGCTCCCTCCTTCCACTGGGCTTTGCTTACACTGCTGCCTCCACCTGGAACTCTTCTCTCCTCTGTTCTAGTTTACATTCAGCTTTTGGCTTCAGGTCACTTCCTCACTAGGTTAAATCCCTCATGCTATAGACTGAATGTCTGTGCACCCCTCCAAATTCATACGCTGAAATCTAATCCCCACTATGATGGTATCTGGAGGTGGGGCCTTTGGGCGGCGATTGGTGCCCTTATGAGAGGGATTCCAGAGAGCTCCCTTGCCCTTCTGTAGTGTGCGGACCCAGTGAGAAGACAGTCATCTATGAACAAGGAGGGGGCCCTCAACAGAAACTAATCCTGTTGGTGTCTTGATCTTGGACTCCCCAGCCTCTGAAACAGTAAGAAATAAATTTCTGTTGTTTATAAGCGCCCCAGTCTATGTGTTTTGTTCTAAAAGCCCCAAAGGACTGACATGGCACTTATAAGCCCTCCTTATTAAACGGCTGATCCCTCCATTATGGTGCTCTTCACAGATACAGTTTTTCAGTTTCCACCACTGGACTGAAGGCCCTATGAGAGCAGTGTCTGCTTTTGCTTTCACTGACTCCCAGGACTGCTACCTAATAGTCCTGAGGGCCTACCCTGTACCCAGCGCATAGCAGGTGCTCAATAAACATCTAAATGACTGAATGACAAACACAAAGTACATAACAGAACACTAGAGGGACAGCTTGGCTAGTTAATAAGTCCTAGAATGCCAGAACTGGGAAGATCATGGGGAAATCCTGAGTGTTTGCTCTTGCTGTGTGACTCTGGGCAAGTCTCTTCATTTCTCTGGGCCTCATTTCCTCACCTGTAAATGAAGACATCTGTGGAGCTCCAGGGGCTCGGGAGCACCCACGCTGCTGTGGGCAAGGATGGGAGCAAAGGTGAGCAAACTTCAGCCACAGCATTTCTGCTTTTATCTGTGTGTATGTGTGTGTGTGTGTGTGTGTATTTAGAATTGAAGGTTCTAAAATTTAAATTTGAAATCCCTGAACTAGGCGATCTCTAGCTGCCTTCTGGAATATTACAACAGAAGCAGAATAGTTCCAAAACAGGAAGATGCCAGAGCACGTGCTGCTTTTTATCTGCAAAGTGATCTAAGTGGACCCCCATCTGCAAAATCGACAGAGGAAGCAGCAATAAGAATTGAATGAGGCCAATTGGTGGAGGATTCCTCGAGGAGAGGAGTTTTCAACATCCTCTGCTGATTCCTAAGTCTGGTGACAGACTCAGAGACCAGGGAGTTGGTGGGGGAGGGATAGGGAACCATTTCTCAGAAGGGACTGTGATCAAAGCAACATACAGAAAAAGGCAAGTCCTGCCTGAATAGGGCTAGCAGAAGACAATGGGGGAGGGGGAGAAGGGCACAGGGTGGCCCACAAGCTTTCTGAAAAGCCCACGTGCACTGAGGATGGCAAAAAGGAAAAAACTCTGTAGTCCAGTCTCCTTACAGGAACGGAACTTTATCCTGGAGAAGGGAAGGCTGAGGGTACAGGAGGTGAGAATCGCTGACTCTGGAGGGCAGGGTGGAAAGGCCAGATAAATCAAGATAGCTACATGACATGGGCTGTTTTTCTCTGTTTCTTGAGGCAGGGAAAGAGGAAATAATAGCCTAAACTAGGGGTTAAAAGAGGAGCAGAGAAAGGCCAGGAATGGAGCCAGAACTCTCCTACTTCGTACCTGCAGTAGGGGTGGCTCTTTGGGAGCCCCTCAGCTCAGAGGGGTGCTTCCGCTCCTGCCCCATCAGTCTCAGTGTCTCCTCTGTCTCACATACCCGCTTTACAACAACCTGCCTTGGGAACCTCGATTCTCGTTTTCCTTGAGTTCCCAAACTTCTCCAGCCCACCAGCCATCCTTACCCACTGCCTCCCTCCTTTAGTGGCCCCTCTGCCTGTCTCTGGCCTCCACCTACTGCTGTCCTGAAGTCACTTGCTCTGGAAGCAGTCAGCCCCAGGCCTCTTCTCTGGGGTATCTGGCACTGGTGATGCCCTCCTGGATGCTTTCTGACCTCTCCTAGTTCTCCAACCTCTCTGATTCTCTCCCAGCAACTCTTCTTACCTATAGAAGGGGCCAAGGCTCAGTCTGAAGGTTTTCAGTGCTTTCCTCTCTATACTCTCTCCCATGACCAACTTATCTACAAGCAGGACTTTAAATTCAACTAGCAACCCCATAGGAATGACCCTCAAAGGGGCCCTCTTTTATATGTGTATTGAGCGTACTCAATAATGTGGATTAATGACTCCCAAATCGGTACTTCAGTCCTGACTTTCAACCAGCATCCCCAGTTCCTCACTAGACATCTCCTTCCAGATTCCCTATCACTACACACTAAATTCACTGTGACCACCTGAGTCCCAAACCAGCTCACCTCTCCCAGAATTCTCTCCTAGGTCATGTGCCTGCTAGGTCAGGTTCAGCCCACTCTCCATTCATGCATCTTCACACTGGGAGTTTTCCTTCAAGTGTCCCTTAGGTTGCTGCTTATTTGCATAAATCAGCCCCAAATCTAGTCCAATTCATGAGTCCTTCTTCCAGGGTTTGGTCCAGATTCTCCCCCTCTTACCCACTGTCTTCCCTGACTGCATGAGTGGTCTCCCTAAGTATGCCATGCTCTCACCCAGAACCCCACGGGTTTCAATTTCTCTGCTCAGTGTCCAGAGCCCTCAGTCTTACCTTCTAGGATGTGCTCCCAGCCTCCTCTGCAGCCCTAACCCTTCCCTTCCCTCCAGGAACACTTGCCTCCAACAGAGTCTAATTCTCCCCAGCCAGGCAGATCTTCAAGCTCCTCCCGACACTTGTTCGAGCTGCTCCCAGTCTCTGGAATTGGAATTGGAATTAATACCAAGCATCCTTTCTAGCTAAGTTTCTCCTGCACATTCTCAACTGGGAAATGACTGCACACTGTTAACACTCCTGATTCCACCAAAACCCAGGAGCTCCTCCTGGCCACATCAACAAAAACATCCCTGGCTGAGAACCACTGGTACGATACGGTTCTCTCACTTTTCTCCCACTACTTGATCCTTTCTAAATTACCTGTATGTTCCAAGATCTCCTTTCACTTCTCTATAAGTCCTTAGCTTCTGGCTGGAGGCTATGAGGATAATGACAAATAATAATGGCAGCATTCTCTTACGTAGCACTTTTTATGTACTAGACCCTGTTTTAAGTCCTTTTCATATATTAATCTACTTAAGCCTCACAAAAATCTGTGAGCTAGCATTATTATCCCTACTTTTCAGATGAAGAAAGTGAGGAAGAAATTAATTTGTTCAAGGTCACTTACCTAGTAAGTAGTGATTAAAAGGCACAGCAGAAAGCACATGCTTGGGAATCAGAAAAACCAAACACTTAACTCTGACATCGACTGGCTGGGTGGCCTCAACTAAGTTACTTTCCCTCTCTGAACCTCAATTTCCTCATTTATAAAATAGTAATAATAATAATAGCATCTACCTAATTCATGGATGGGTTTCCCTGGCGGCTCAGTGGTAAAGAATCCACCTGCCAAAGCAGGAGATGCAGGTTCGATCCCTGTCTACAACACGGCTCTTCCCAGTGTCTGCTCAATCTCTTCCTCTCCAACTGTCCAAGCTCTCCAACCTGTCAATCCCTTCCTCTCCAAGCTCCTTCTCCCCTGTCCTCTGTCCACAGATTTATTCCTCTCCCCCAGGCTAGTAAAGCTTTGCTGCAGCTTGTTTTTCAGACTTCAGCCCATCTCCAGCCCTCTGTATATTTCTCAAAGGATAACCCAGAATGGTCTACACTTATTGCCCCATTTCTTATCCACAAACTCACTCTTTAACCCCTACTATTCTGCTGACCTCTTAATCACCAGCTCTAAGGACCTTCACTTACCTGTTTCTTATACCAAATAAGGCTACTGGAGTTTGAGCTCTGACTGCCGCTCCTGTGTTCTCTCCAGCTCAATGACCTCCATTCTCTGGGTTCCATTCCTGCTTCCTTGAGCAGCGCTTCTCTGGATGGGAAGTATGTTCACACCTGGCCCTGGAAACCTCTTCTCTCTTCTGTCTCCTGCTGCTAAGTCGCTTCAGTCATGTCCGACTCTGTGCGACCCCACAGACAGCAGCCCACCAGGCTCCCCCGTCCCCGGGATTCTCCAGGCAAGAACACTGGAGTGTGTTGCCATTTCCTTCTCCAATGTGTGAAAGTGAAGAGTGAAAGAGAAGTCGCTCAGTCATGTCCGACTCTTAGCGACCCCGTGGTCTGCAGCCTACCAGGCTCCTCTGTCCATGGGATTTTCCAGGCAAGAGTACTGGGTGCTCTCAACTGCTCCTCAAGCCTCAACCCTCACCATCCCTGCTGAGAGCCCAACCCCCAGTAGCCTTCCTCTGGCTTCCAGTCTCGCCCCTCCCACCATAGCCAGACCACTCTGTCTTCTTCACTTACTCTGCTCTGACAGTGGTCCCAGCTCTCTAAGCAAGGTGGTCTCTCTACAGTCTTCCAAACCTCAGATAGATTCAGGCTCCGCTATAGACAGATGCCTCACCCTCTCATCCCAGTATTTTTTGTTTCCTTAATTTTCATAAAATCATTGAACAAATGTAACTAAAAATAAATTCCACCCATTTTAAGGTGTAGCTCCAGCTGCCTGGCTCTAAGGAGCCCTCTATAGGCTCTCACCTACCTCTGACCTCCTAGGTGTTTACCAGCAGAACCCACAAACCCCTACCTGACTCTAAGGAGCCCCCCTTTCCCTAGGTAACGTATGAGTTGTCTCCCCCACCATGCTTTGGGATATCCAAAGGCTTAGAAAGTAGGGTGTCCTCACAAGGTCCTTCCTCACAAGGTCCTGTCCTTCCAGGACCAAACTGAGGGAGACTGCATCAGGTGGCATCTAAGATCTCTTCCAATTCCAGTGTTCAAGGATTTGAAATTTGAGGATTCTTTCTAGAATGTTCCTCTGGGAAGATCTTCAGAGCTTCTGGAAGGTGTTTTCAGTCAGGAGACATCCTCATGTTCATGAGCAGCTGACAAGAGTGCCCCCTTTTGGCGAGTTGAACCCCAAGAGAAACCAGGCAGGTCTAACATTATTCTGTATGTGAAGGCAGGGGAGAGGAAACTGACTGACTGAGCAGAAACTGACTCCCTCTCCTCAAGTAAGTCAGGAAATTCAGGGAGACTTTTCAAAATCTCATCACATAAGCTCACCTTCCCCTCCCCATTCTCTCTCTCTCTCTCTCTCTCTCACACACACACACACACACACACACACACATACACACACACACACACACATTTCGCTGGTACATTCTGGGAGCAGAAAAGTTCCCCCAGAACCTTAAGGAGTATTCACCTCCCCTCTTAGAACCAAAAAGAGAATAGTCAGAAGCCTGGGCTTGATGTCTCACCATAAATCACGAAGCATGACTGCCCCCGTGGGGCTTCACTGAGCATCACAGTCTCCACCACTTCATCTTCGTGGCCCCATCAAGATGTAACAAACCTCCAGCTCCAGCTCCTCAAGAAAACGCCAATGTACCCCAACACACCCTCTCTGCTCCTTCCCCCCAGTACACTTTGATCTCATTCCCTTCAACAACACATTACGTTCAGCATTACAATACACTGACACACCCCCATCACTCTCCAACAATGCCAGCACCCCAGCTCCTCTATGGCCCTCCTTACATCAGCCTCCTCAGGTCTCAAACACCCATTCTGGGCTTAAACATCGTGTCCCTGTCCCCAGACCCATCCTCCTCCTGCCAACATCTTGGCTAAATAATCTAGAGAGAGACTGTGCGCTCTTGGTCACCGCACTGTCCTTGTGTGCTCTGAGAAACAGAGCTAATGCATACGAGGTTGCCTTGTGTGCCCCGGGTCAGCGCCTCAGAATGCCACGGACATCAGAGTCACCTGAGGAGCTGACCAGAAAGACTCCTGAGCTTCATCCAGAACTACCAAATGGCTGCTGGTAGAGCCACAAATCTATACTTTCAACAAGCTCCTCTGGGTGATTCCTGTAACTGTTTAGAATCATTGCCCTAGACGCCTGACTCATTCAGTCCTAACAACTCTATGAACTTGGCAGTGTTATTCTACTTCAAGCAGTTAAGGAACTCAAGACAAACAAAACTCGGTTTAGGTAAATTGCGAACAGTCAGTTGGCCAGCCCATGGCAGGAGATTTGGGTTGGTCCATGACTCCACAGAGATGAAGCTCTTGGTGTCAAGGAGCCCTCCTGCCAGAGGATCACCTCTCTGCACCCTGGGCTCTGTGCCAGGGCAGATAAGAGGCTGCGTGCACAGTAGCTCAGGCCAGAATGCTCAGCTGTAACAGGAGCTACACCTGAATTCCACGTCTGTTTGTCTTCTTGCCACACGGGAGCCCCAGGCCAGTCACACATCAGCAGAATGGCCCCGCGGGCTCCCTGCAGTGGGGAGTGCGGGAAGGGCAGCTGCGGCCTTGCTGCCCATTTGGCTCCCACTGTGGACTAGGGATCTCGGCATGGAGTGAGGGCGCCACGCTGTGACAGAAGTGAGGACTACATGTCCTGGGAAGGACGCTGGGAAGGTGTTGCTGAGGTCCAAGTGTGCAGATTCCTTACTGCCACACTGCCCCGTTTCTCTACCTGCTCTCACACTGATCCCCATCCTAGACCCCTTCTAAGTGACCCCCAGTTGCCCGACTTCGGGAAATCCAGGATGAAATTCGCAGGCCAATGCCTCTGGGTACCCAAAGGAAGTGAGGAAAAGTAGGTCCCCGTGTGCGTGTCAGTCATTAAGTCATGTCCGACTGTTTGCGACCCCAGAAACTGTACCTCGCCAGGCTCCTTTGTCCATAGAATTCTCTAGGCAAGAATACTGGAGTGGGTTGCCATTTCCTTCTCCAGGGGATCTTCCCAATCCAGGGATTGATCCTGGGTCTCCTGCATTGCAGGAAGATTCTTTACTGTCTGAGCTACTAGGGAAGCCTCCTAAGTAGCAGGAAAGTGCTCCAGATACAACCCCCTTTGCCAGGGGTCACTTCTGCCCTTCATCCCAGAACCTCAGCACCACAGAATTTCTGGAAACTTTCTGGCCGTATTCAAGCCTAACACCACACTGGCTGCTTGTTCAAAATATTCTCTCTTGTCACTGACCTCCTTAGGAAAATGGACCTCAGAATTGGACCCAGTATTCCAGAGGTGGCCTGACAGTCTCAGAAAACAGTGGGGTAAGCATTTCCCTTTATTTGGCTGCACCTTTTTGGTTAATGCAGTTCATGATGGTATTTGAGGTTTTAGCAGTCACATCGCACAGCTGACTCATATTGAGTTTGCAGTCAACTAAACCCCCCAGGTCTTTTCTTCATGAACTGCTGTCAAGCTTGGTCCGCTCCCCCCACCCAGTACTTATGTCATTGATTTTGTTTTAACCTAAGTGCAGGACTCTACATTTATCCCTGTTAAATTTAATCTTGTTGGTTCCAGCCCAGTGTTCCAGCCTGTTGAAATCGTTTTGAATCCTGACTCTTTCATGCAAAGTATTAGCTGCCCCTCCTAGCTCTATCACCTGCAAACTTGATGAGCCTGCCGCCTTGGTCAGTTGTCAATAAAAATGTCAGAGGACACAGGCCCAGACTGAGCCCTAAGGCATACTGCTGAAGACATCTTTCTAGTCTAGGCTGATGTGGATCCAATATCAACCTTCACTGGGTCTCGTTTTCACCAAGCTTCATGACCATTTGGTTCAGATGTTTCTACTATGTCTACAGATACTGCGAGATGCTGCTGGCTGCACCGCTGGAAGTTTCTCTTATCCCAGGCCTGGCCCCATCATGGCCATGCCCTCTTTCTACTCTCCTAACCTCATTTACTTAACCCTAACTCTAGGGGACTGCAGAATTCCAACGGTGCCCACTCCTGCAACTCTTGAGGTGTTAAGATGCATCTAAGCTTCAGAATCTCCCTGGGTGTCACCAACTATTGCTATTTCCTATCCTATCACCCTGCGCCTCCTCTGTGACTTTCTTCTCACACCTGAATTCTCTCTCTTCTGCTGCCTTCTCTGTCTACAACTAGGCTTGCTGGCCTCCCTCACTTAAAAAGCCTTCTCCTGTCTGCCTCCTTACACTGTGATTGGCTTCAGCCTCCATCCTTCTCTTGAAAGTGCAAATACTTCCAACCTCACCTCCCATGTCTCCTGAACCTTCAACAGTCCTCCATTCCTCAGCTGAGTAACCACACTGCCCAGTGAGTGAGCAGTGATGGTGGAGATGGTTGGGATTTGGGAGTCTGAACTGGAAGATTCACAACCAAGCCTGACAGACCAGGTCTAGTCAACTATGGGAGCTTCATAAAGCAGAGCCTGGGAGCCCTAAACCCTAAAGCGAGGCTGTGGTTAAATAACCAAGGTAAGCAGGAAGTTCACATCAACTGAGATGTGAGATCAGAGCCCAGGCAGATAGGGCAAAAGAATATCTGGAAGCAGTCTGGTTATAGCCAAGAGCAGCAAATGTGGAGAAGTTTGAGCCAGGGAACTTCTAGTGTATTTCCTCCATGGGCTGAAGCCAGCCCTAGGGCCACATAGATGGGAAAAGATGGCCCAGCCAGGGTAGGGACGATGAGAATAGAGAGGCGGGCAGGGACTGCACTTTTCCTGAGCCTTTCCCTCAGCTATCAATCAGCTGTTAGGAACCTTGAAAAATCTCTAGTTCGGAGGTGGCATGCAAAAAAGTCAGTCACACAGGTCACAGAGGTGAGATAAACCAGTTATTAGGTACCAAAGTGAAGAGTGGTGACTGGCAAACTGGAAGGAATGTGCCCAAAGTGGTGGTAGATACTCAGCTTGAGCCAAATGTTGTCAAACGAGAAATGTGATTTAACTGTTGCCAGATCTTCTAATTTTCCAGAGAAACCAAGTTTTTGTTTTTCAAGTTTATCCTAACTGTTGCCAACCAACTCCAAAAACTTTGAAAACCCATGTCTGTAGCTATGATTTGACCCACGGTGGCCATCTTAACTGTTGCCAGTGCTTGAAGAATGAGTGGTACGTGGAGAGGCTGAGTGGGTGGGTCTGTTATAATACTAACGCTACATGCAGTTTCCCTGGGAGGTGTCTGATACTTTTGTGTTTAGGGATACTTTTGCGTGTAGAAAATAATTATCCAGAAATTACTTTAAGAGTCATAATCAGTTTTCAAAGTTCATATTCAAAATCCTAGTTCTTGCCTAAGCTGTTAAGTTCAGCTTGCAAACCTTATTGTTTATAAAACAAAGGGGTTATGTAAGGTTAATATATTTTATTTCCTTAAGTACTTCATTTATCTGACTAAAACAAACCTTCCCAAGTACTTATCGTATCACCAATAAATCACACTAATACAGCAAATCTCAAATAATTTCAAATCTTCCAAAACAACAGAGACTTGGCAAGATTTCAACTTAAAATTAAAGCCTAAATAAATTATTCAACAGTCTTTAGTTGATATCATAAGGTAAACCTATCAAACTAAAAGGCAAATTCTCCCTCTTATGTTAAAGGATTTAAAAAGATTCAAGTAAACACAGTAATGCTGCAGGTTCCATGTTCTTAAACATGCCTATCCTTCATTCTAAGTTCTCCAGAGTTAAAAGATGCTTTCCTGTCAAGGAAACAACTGATACTGCCCAATATATTTTAGAGGTTGCCTTCTCAGATGGTTAAGATGGTAAAGCAACCAGAAACACTGATTGGGCTGCTGACTATATTCTAAAAAGGGACCCAGAAATTTCTTATTGTCTCTGAAAGCCTTCTCACAGGGCCTCCATTACCTAATGAGTTGGTCCCCAGCTCCTATCCCTGAGTTTCGTGTGCTTCAGAACCTACTACATTTTCTCAGACATTTGGAACCCCACCTAGGCTGTCAGATACCTGGTTTAGGTCGTGCATTTCCTCGGCTCTGAAAACACTTAAAAGGCTTTCCATCTTGAAGATTTCTGTTTCTTTTTATATTCTTCCTTTCTGGAAAGACCACAAGTTTCAGAGGTATTAAGATGACAGCAGGCTGAATGTAAGCCTTTCCTCACAACTTTGATTTGTAGTCACAATTTCTAAGGTTTTCCTGGCAGAACTCTGATCTCATCCATAGTTCACCGACTTGTCCCTGTCTTTCACTCCACACAGCCTCCTCATCGACTGACTTTTCCCTCTAGCATTCAGCACCCACCTTCTTTCTTCAAACTCATTTCAATTTCTCAACACCATGGTTTCTTCACCCACCCCCATGCCAATGAGATGACCAGAGGACCCCTACTCCAGCTCCAATATAGCAGAGCCCTGCACTCTTCTCCCTAAATTCTTTCTCATACTCCTTAGGGTAACTGATCTCATCCTAGACAAGGGAATTCTGATATTACTTGTTCACACTAAGGCATGGACAACTGAGTTCCTTTTACTGGGTAAACTAGATGCTTCCTAAAGGAACAGTAGGGAACTGAGAACTTCCAGATGGATTTAGAAAAGGCAGAGGAACCAGAGATCAAATTGTCAACATCCATTGGATCATAGAAAAAGCAAGAGAGTTCAAAAAAAACATCTACTTCTGCTTTTTGACTACTCCAAAGCCTTTCACTGTTTGGATCCCAACAAGCTGTGGAAAATTCTTAAACAGGTGGGAATACCAGACCACTTTACCTGCCTCCTGAGAAATCTGTATGCAGGTCAAGAAGCAACAGTTAGAACTGGACATGGAACAAGACTGTTCCGAATTGGGAAAGAGTATGTCAAGGCTGTATATTGTCACTCTGTTTATTTAACTGATATGTCAAGTACATTATGTGAAATGCTGGGCTGGATGAAGCACAAGCTGGAATCAAGATTTCCGGGAGAAATATCAATAACCTCAGATATGCAGATGACATCACCCTTATGGCAGAAAGCGAAGAGGAACTAAAGAGCCTCTTGATGAAAGTGAAAGGAGAGTGAAAAAGCTGGCTTAAAACTCAACATTCAAAAAATTAAGATCATAGCATCCAGATCTATCACTTCATGGCAAATAGATGGGGCAACAATGGAAAACAGTGACAGACTTTTTCTTGGCTCCAAAATGACTGCAGATGGTGACTGTAGCCATGAAGTTAAAAGATGTTTGACCCTTGGAAGAAAAGCTATGACCAACCTAGACAGCATATTAAAAAGCAGAGGCATTACTTTGCCAACAAAGATCCATCTAGTCAAAGCTATGGTTTTTCCAGTAGTCACGTATGGATGTGAGTTGGACCATAAAGCAAGCTGAGCACCGAAGAATTGATGCTTTTGAACTGTGGTACTAGAGAAGACTCTTGAGAGTCCCTTGAACTGTGAGGTCAAACCAGTCAGTCCTAAAGGAAATCAGTCCCGAATATTCACTAGAAGGACTGATGCTGAAGCTGAAACTCCAATACTTTGGCCACCTGATGCTAAGAACTGACTCATTGGGAAAGACTCTGATGCTGGGAAAGATTGAAGGCAGGATGAGAAGGGGATAACAGAGGATAAGATGATTGGATGGCATCACCAACTTGATGAACATGAGTTTTAGCAAACTCTGGGAGTTGGTGATGGACAAGGAAGCCTGGGCTGCCGCAGTCCTTGGAGTTGCAAAGAGCTGGACACGACTGAGCGACTGAACTGAACTGAAAGGAAGAGAAAGAAAAGGGAATTTATATTTACTGGGCACTTACTAGGGAGGCTTCCCTGATAGCTCAGTTGGTAAAGAATCCTCCTGCAATGCAGGAGACCCTGGTTTGATTCCTGGGTCGGGAAGGCTACCCACTCCAGTATTCTTGGGCTTCCCTGTGGCTCAGCTGGTAAAGAATCTGCCTGCAATGCGAGAGACCTGGATTCAATCTCTGGGTTGAGAAGATCCCCTGGAGAAAGGAAAGGCTACCCACACCAGTATCCTGGCCTGGAGAATTCCATGGACTGTATAGTCCATTGGGTCGCAAAGAGTTGGACACGACTGAGCAACTTTCACTAACTACTGCTGCTGCTACTGCTGCTAAGTCGCTTCAGTTGTGTCCAACTCTGTGCGACCCCATAGACGGCAGCCCACTAGGCTCCTCTGTTCCTGGGATTCTCCAGGCAAGAATACTGGAGTGGGTTGCCATTTCCTTCTCCAATGCATGAAAGCGAAAAGTGAAAGCGAAATCGCTCAGTCGTGCCCAACTCTTAGTGACCCCATGGACTGCAGCCTACCAGGCTCCTCCGTCCATGGGGTTTTCCAGACAAGAGTACTGGAGTGGGTTGCCATTGCCTTCTCCGTTCACTAACTACTAGGGAGGTACTAATCATCGAGTTGTTTACTTGAGGTGTCTCATTCATTCCCAATAGCCACTCAAAGGGGCCTGCTAAGAAAGCGAAGTTCAGAGACAGTATAAGTAATCTGACCATCTCAGCACTGGGAGTGGTGAAACCGATTCAAACCTAATCCACGGAACTCCAAAACTCACAGCCTTTGTCAGCACACTGCTTTTCCTTCTTAAACCAAAACAGGATCCTTAGCAAACAAATGTTAGCAGAGTGAAAGAACAGTGTTTAGGTGGGAAACAACATTGCTTTACTGTCTCCTGTTGAAAATGCGAGAGGCTCTTATCTGTGAACTCCTGCAATTCTGTGACCCACCACTCTGGGAAAGCTCTCTAAACCCTGACCCCAACCACCACCCAAGTAACAGATAGTGCTCAGTTTAGACAGCATGCTCACATATATTGTCCCATCAACCCCGTGAAGGAGGCAGTAGTCATACTAGCCACTGTTAAGGAAGACTGAAGCATGGAGACAAGTGTGCCCAAAGTCACCCAGCCTATGAAAAGCATCTGAGAGTCACACATACATTCATGGCCCCTGAGCCTTGTGTTCCTTCCACTTAGCCACAGCGTGTCATCCAGACACCCTCCTGCCCCATTTCCTTCATTCTACAGGAATGGTACAATGAATCAGATGGTAGAATGAATCAGATGGTAATCTAGAGCCTAGGTCTCTGCTTCTGTTCCTTAAGACCCCATCCTAGCCAAACCATCTTGTCCCCATCTCTGCCTTTCACAGACTTTGTCTCTTTCACAACCTAATCTTTTCCATTTTGCTTTCCCCACCCCAATATATCTGTGATTCCACTTCACATATTAACTTGAGGGTCAGGGGAGGATTAAAAAAGCCCAGCCCTCCAAGTACTAACTAAATACTGAGTCTTCATAACAAACCATTTTCTGAGTGCCCATACTGAATTTAATGTTTTAAAAACATCATCACACGGAACTTCCCTGGTGGTGCAGAGGCTAAGATTCCACGTTCCCAATGCAGGGGGCCCAGGTTCAATCCCTGGTTGGGGAATTAGATCCCACATGCTACAGCTAAGACCCAGTGCAGTTAAATATACACATATTTTTTAAATCATGAGAGAATAGCATGGAAACATATACATTACCATATGTAAAACTGACAGCAAGTGCGAATTTGCTGTGTGATGCAGGGAGTTTGGCCAGGTACTCTGTGATGGCCTAGAGGGCTGGGACGGGAGTGGAGGGGTGAGGGAGGGTTTGGGAGGGAGGGACACGCATGTGCCTGTGTGGCTGATTCATGTTGATGTGTGGCAAGGGTTGGCACAGTATTGTGGGGCAATTATCCTCCAATTAAAAAAAATCATCACAAACGCTCCTAACAATGTTTCAAGCCATGTGCTATTTTCAACCCCTCACAGATGAAATGGCAGAGACAGAGACTTAAGAGATTATAGTTAGGAAATGGACAATAGGGATTTAAGCCCTGGAGTCGCATCCAACGCCTCCATTCTTGTCAAAACATCTCATAAGGCCCATGAAAACAATGAATGTACTGACTGTAAAGTGGGTGGGGTTTTGCTCCAACAAATCGAAAGCTCACTATTCAAAAACTTGGAGGGAAATTTAACAAGCCCATGTGCTGCGTCTAGATGAGCATGGCAGCTTCTGTGCCAACCTTCTTGCCCCCATGCCCCTGCCACACCCACCTTACACCTGTTGTGCCAACAGCCCACACACTTTTCAGTGCCTCTGATCCCCTTTGTGGCAGCAGGTCTGAGGTTTTTAATTTTCACTGACAGTGTGTTTCAGGTATTTTTAATATAATTGAAAACAACTTTCAGAAGATTATTCCCCAGCAATGGCAGTATAGTAGAGTCCTTGTAAAAAATAAGTTGGAGATCACCAAGAAGGGGTGCTTAGTTGCTCAGTCGTGTCCGACTCTTTGCAACACCATGGGCTGTAGCCTGCCAAGCTCTTCTGTCCATGAGGAGATTCTCCAGGCAAGAACACAGGAGTGGGCTGACATGCCCTCCTCCAGGGGATCTTCCCAACCCAGGGACTGAACCCAGGTCTCCAGCATTGCAGGCGGATTCTTTACTGTCTGAGCCACCAGGAAAACTCAAGAAGGGGTAGGAAATGGTAACATGAGCAGGAAATTTATGCTCCTATCTCTGTTCTGTTCATGACCTGACAACTAGACTTGCTCTGGGAGTAGAAGCAGGATATATGTCAGAAAGCGAGATGGGAAGAGAAGTAAAGGCTTTGAGAGACAAGGCTAGGTCCAATGACAAATGAGTCTGAGCTATGGAACATTCACCCTGCTAAGCCTTTCTTTACATACTTGATTTCATGTAACCTTAACAAGGTAGGTAATTTATACCCATATATATGAAGTTTCAGGCAGTGTCATTTGCTCAAGGTCACGTAAGATGACAGACCTAGGATTTAAAGCCAAATATGCCAAGTCCTCATTCTCAACCATGACCCTATATTGCACCATACACTACACATTCAAGAGGTAACAGAACCTAGCTCAGAAGTAGCTTGGATTTGGAGATAAGTAGTAGAGCTTTCCTGAAGGGCAGGACTGACCTCAATGACCAAGTAAGTTTTAAGTAAACTGAAAAAAACACAGCAACATGTTCTGTGGCCAAAGGAAAGGCTGCCAAGGTCCAGGGCGAAAGACATCTAGATGTGACTGCAAAGTGACTACAGAATGGCCTGCAGTCCAAAGATGGCTTGGCACCTGCTAGAGAGGTCTTCTTCACCCATAGGGCTGGAAGCCAGGGTCAGATGCAAAGGGATATGAGTGGCTCACAGTGGGGAGGGCAGTGGCAGAGGGTGAAGGCAGAACCTAAGAGATCAGTGCGTACCAGCGTGGAGAAGGCTGAGCATTCCAGGCAATCAGAGTACATCTCGGGCTGACGCCCAAATACTGGATCTAGCATCTCTTCCGGGCAGGGAGGCAGAGTGTAACTCCAAAGGCCAGAATGCAGTCTTCTGAGAAGGCAGTGATGGGGTTACAACTGAGCAAGTCAAATCCATTTGCATTCCAGGACAAACCTGGGCTGACAACCAAAACGATTTTCAAAGGTTTCTCTGGACAACCAAAGGGTTTTCTTCTTTTGCGGGTCCACTGTCTAGCTCCTTCCTAGAAGTGATTCCTAAAACGCTTAAACACGGAGGAAGAGAGTGTTTGCTTGGGGAACTGGGAGAGAGATAAGCCAGAGGAGAAACTTAAGCCTTTCACTTCTCCCAAACCCTGGTTGTCTTTCATGAATCAGCTTAGACTGTGTGACTTCTTGCAGGAAGCCTGTGAACACCTGAGCCTGTCAGGTGCTTCTCCTCTGCAGACCTGTGACACCAACTGCCTGCTTGATGGCCGCAATGAACTGAGCACAAGTGGGTAGAGACGGGCCCTGGGTCTGGAACAGAAATGCTCGAGGCTCCACGAATGGTAGCTAGTAAAGATCCCAGTCTTGTATTTTTCTGAATTCTCTTCTGAATGCCCTTCTGTCCTAGAATAACCACATGCATAACTTAAATACATGAAATAACATTGCACCGAGGGGGCCTGACTTAGCTGCTGCAATGGTATAAGGCTGGCAATAGCTTCTTCAGGTATAATGGCCACTCATCCAGCTGCCTTCAGCCCTCAGAGTCTAAGGAGAGCCTGCACCTAACAGCTCCTCATGCTGGCCCTGGGCTGGTGTAGAGGAAAAATCTGGCTGACCAAGCAGAAGGCATCAGATTCTACCCTGTTTCCCTCCAAGGTGGGTTTAAGATACCAAGGCTCTTCTGTCTGTCCCCATCTCAATATGAACTTCTCCAGCATAATTTATTCTTCCTTACGCTTTTCTTGAGTGAAGGTATCACTAAAATTGTTTCTGAATAAGTCACATAAAAAAATACAACCACAACTACCACAGCCATTTATTAAGTGCTTGCCAGGCACTGTGCTAAAGCTTTACAAACATTGTTTCCATCAATTCATCAGCCCTGAGGTAGATATTATCAACACCCACTCCCTCTCCCTACACAGGTATCATTATAGTTGAGGAAACTTGAGGCTCACAAAGGTCAACTCAATCAACAAGATCCAGCCCAGCCGGTAGGTAGCAGAACTACAGATCTGAACCAAATATATCTGATTCCCAAATCCATGCTTTCATACACTAGATTGTTACGCTGTTTCTCACTGGAAGTTAAAGGATACATGCCCCTTCCTAAAACATCACCTGAAGACCAGATTTAGATGGGGAAAGCAAGGCCCAATTTTTTTTGAACTCCTCTAACCAGCTATTGTACTAAAGACCTGGAGGAGTGAAGTGACAGTCTGGTTATATAAGCTGACCACTGGGTCCCTGTGTCCTGCTACCCTGGCTTCCAGGGTCTTTCTCGTCTAAGACCCTCCATTCCTGACACATGACTACTCAGAGAGCTGCTCCCTTTCAGCAAATACTGAAACACAGAAGTGAGCCAATTTGGTGACTCGGAGCATCACCAAAGAAACCTGAGCGCAACTGGGGGACATTTGCAAAACACCCACCAAACCTCAGCTGCTGGACCCTAAGGAACACCAATGCATGTAGACAGAAGCACAAACTTCAGTTCTTCCCTCCAGGCTTGCCAGGCTCAGCTCTACTCCTGGGGAGTCTCCTGCTCAGTCTCTACTCACTGGTCCTCCCCTGTCCGTGACTCTGGATTCCCTCCTCTCATTCCTCACTGGAGGTCTCACTAACCACAGGCCCTTGGGACTCAAGGCTGCCCACGTGTGAGGCTTTGTCCCCCAGAATCACACCAAAAGTGCTCAGCAGGACTCTGCTGAGGACCCTAAACCCTATGAGGATTGAATGGAACTGGCTGAAGACTAGCAGAAAGGGCTCCCAGAGTGAGCAAAGCCAAACCAGGATGTGCAGACATGACAAAGGACTGGATGGCAAGAGAACAGAGCAGACACACAACAAACAGATCCACAGAACAACTGCAGATCAGAAAAGGAAGACGAAGGGACCCTAGAGAAAGTCAACCCAAACACCTCAGCCAGGGATCTTCTGAGAAAGTGACTGTTCACAAAAAGGACCTTGGTGACGGGGCTGCTGGAGAAGAGACTAGGCAGGGAGAGAAGAGGAGAAACTGGGGGAAGGGGTACTCTGGACAAGGAAGCTGGAACATCTCTTTAGAGCAGGCAATTTGAGAGGATACCAGAGAAGCGGGCTGGGGCTGGAGGGAAGCACTAGAGGTACCAGAAAAAGGGAAGATGACACGGGCAGAAAGGCCAGGGCGTCTGGAAGTCCACAAGCATTTCTTAAGTGTATCCCTATATCCAACTTGTTTGGGTAAAACTGACCACTGAGGACCCCTCTCTGCAGTCCTACTGACCTCTGCATTGGATTTTGAACAGTAGAAGACCCAGAGGTAGGGAAGTTAGCAAGGGGAGAGACAGTCCTATCCACAGGAAGTTCCCACTTTGAGAAGACAATGAAGCACCACCACCGCCATCCCTGCCTCCAATCCCTGAGAAAGCCTCTGACCTAAGGAACCACCAACATGTAAGTCACAAAACTGAGAAATAACTGATGGAAATACTGTCCATGAGCTTCGAAGAATCAGACGGATGAGACAAGGTGACATGGAGACAAGATCCAAGTAGGGACTCTTCACACTTTAACACTCAGCCTGTTAGTTCATCTCATCACCTGCTCACACATCAGGGCCTTCCACATAACTACAGCCACAATTATATGTGAGGGGGGAGGCCCAGGGTGAAGCATGCTCTCTGATGAGCCCAAGGACCGGGAGGAGCCCGGAGGTTGAGCTTTGCTCTCCACTCATCTTCTTCCTCTCTCAACAGCCTCTAATCTTGTCCTCACAGGGTGCATGACACTTGGCTTCATAACCTCTGGGTATTTCGTGTGCTTTCCTCTCCAACTAAAGACGCTCCTGGAGGATAAAAGAGCAGGTTCTCTCCACATCCTTCGGTGTTGGACTCTAACAAATTCTTGTCAGAGGTTGGGTATCTGTAGTGTTGATTACAAAAACATTTTCCAAAAACAAGAAACACATGTCAAAACCATTCTATTGCTATTCTTTGCCCTATCGCTTGCATTTGACACACCTTCTCAGCTCACACCTCTAGATGTCTGTTCCTGTATCTACCTCAGCCTAGGGAAGGGGCACACCCAGCCTTTGTTAAGAAGTAACAGCTCAGCCTGTGGAGGAAACAATGAAAGGGTATGTGGCCCAAGAATTTCTGGGGGACAGAGGGAGGGTCTCCTCACATTGGGTTGGCCATTGATAAGGATCCTTCCCCTCTCTGTCTCCTAACAGATTCAGATTAATGATCGCTCATTCCTAATTGTCAAATTTCTTTTCCTTCATCCTGTGTCTAATCACCAGTGACAGAAACCATTACGCAAATGAGAGCAGACGACTTCCCCCAACTGTTCGCATTGGTAAAAACCTTGTAATTTAGAGCTCTGATTTGTAGGAGAAGCTGGTCTCCCCCAGGCATCCTGGGCATCTGCTCAACTGATGCCCAGAACAGCCCCTCCTCCATCCCCCAACTCCAACCCCCCAACAAATATTAGACTTCACAAGAGAGTGGTTTCCTCTGTACCTGCTGGTTTAAAACTAGGAGCATGCAACATGGCTGACCTCTATACAGGCCCAAACCCCCACCTTTCCCTCTTGTGTCTGCCCTCATGCTGTTAGTTAGGATAGGTGTTAAGCAATAGGGCAGAGATGCTTCCTCTGCAACAAGCAGAATTTGTGCCTGAACAGCCCTAGCTTAGCTATGTGAAGGGAAGGGCCTCAATCTTTTCATCAGGGAAAATGCAGGCAGCAGAACATGAATCACAGTTCTCAGTGAACTTCCAGACCTAGATCTTCAATGCTCCAGATCCACAAGCATGCTGGGAGAAGTGACCAGACCTATTTAAGGACACACAAGTAATCAACGGGATCCAGAACTGTTTCCCTGTAACTCATTTCAGAACTCTCTTTAACTCCACAGTATGGCTTCCTGGCATTTTCCCCAAGAAGTGTTTGCTGGAGCCCAGAAGAGCTTTTACCCTGAGCTGTATTCTTTTGGGCTAAGCCTGTCTGTACTAGATACTGCCCAGTGGGTGAGATCTGAGCAAGGCTTGTAGTTCAGAGGAGGCACGGTAAGAGAGTCAACACAGCTTGCTAGGGAAGCACAGCAGGGTGTTTGCAGCCAAATAGTACCAGGTTTGAATCCTGATTGCCACCGATCACTTACTCTTGAGCTGTAAAGTAAGAATACCTACCTTGCAGGATAGCGAGGAACAAAGACAAAAGCACTTGACATTAGGTGTCTTAATAGTCAGGGATCCTTGTATTACCCAAGAATCAGGACCCAACCTGTGAAGGCCCCTCCTCCACCTTGGTCAGACATGGGTGGGCACCCAGAGAAGATCAGCTGAGAGGACCAAGCCATCACCCACATCTTTGAGGAATGAGCCAGGAAGGCTGCAGACATGCTGACGAGAATGCAAAGAATGTGCTATATTTCAAAATGTGAAGGTGGTCAATTTATCCTTCCTCTGTCCTGTTTCCTTTGCTGCGTTCCTTTTTCCCAAAAGAGATGGAGGGATGGAGACCACTGCGGTCACATTTTCCAGCATTGGCTATATTTGAAAGAACTACACTTCAGAAGGTACCGTGTTTGAACACCCACACTGCATCAGAGAACCCCAGCATGGGGTACTAAAAATAAACACCCCACCCCAAAATACACACAGGTGCGCTCATGCACACACACACGCGCATCCTCTCAGTCCATCAGTGCACTGTAACTATAAACTGAGCTCTGGGGGTGAGAGCCACAGCTCAGACACTGGAAGTAAACCTTTGGCAAAAAAAAAAAAAAGGAAAAAAATGAACACAGACTTCCAACTCCTTTTTCCTTCCAGAGAGAAGGGACGTGGAGATGGGAATGGAGGTGACAGGACGCAGGGCTACCACACTGCCCAATTCCAAGGGCCCCACTTCCACCACTCAAGCCCTTTGAGTTGTGCAGTGCCCAGTGACCCAGCTGTAAGCTGCAGCCCTGAGAGGGGTTCCCACAAGTAACTATGAACAGAAAAGGAATTCCACTCCATGCTCCACCAGTTGCCCTGACTTTTGAGAGTGTTTGTGGAACATTACAGTGGGGTCTGACAGAGGTGCTGGCTTCAAGAGGCAAGGCTACATTTCTGCCCTTGCCATGAGGTGGATGACAGGTGGTGAGTTAGCTGCCTCAGCTTGACCCCACTTAGTCTACTTGAGACAGGAAGCTCCACAGACGTAGCAGAGGACTTGGCCTGGGCAGGGAAGGTCGTAGGATCTGGAGGCTCTAGCCAGTCGGTCTCAGGCAGGTTGTTGCAGTGAGGCCTGACCAACATCCAACGGCTAAAAATGAGTTTAAAAGCTTTAGACCAGGTCAGGCAGTATTGCCTTGGAGTTCCCGCTGTATGTTCCATTGGACAAGGTTAAGCAGTAGAAACTTGGTCAGCAGAGAGGCAGGCCAGTGTAGACACACATGCACACACACATCCACAAGAGGCTTGCACCCTTAGAACCTACAGAAGCCACTGCTAGAGGACTCCTCTGGCACCCAGGACAGAGAGCAAGAGCTGGTGCTGAAAGAAGGAAGCTGTATGTAAAAACTCCTGTAATTTGGACGTTTTGCACAATCCTTGGTTCTTTGTCCCAAGGTGCTTTTCTGTGTATGGCTTGAGCTTGAAGGTCCAAGTTGGAACCCTGCCTAATTCACTCTCCTAGGAAGCTACTGAGGCTCTCAGAGGAAAGCCTCCCCCTCCCCTCTTTCTCCCATTAGAGTCCTGTAGCATTCCTACCAGCCTAGAGCCTCACTCTGTGAAAACTGGGAGGGGGCAGACTGATCTCACGGACAGGATAGCTGTGGCCCTGTAGCCCAGATGTGGGGGCATCCGAGAGCATCTCCTTTCTCTCAGGCTGAGGCACTGAGGTTGCAGGAGACAGAGCCGAGAGCCAGAAGTGGCATCCTGACCCACAAGGAGGGAGCGAGGAAGAAACACATACACGCGTGTGCAGGCACACACACGCACACACACCCCGAGGTTGACAGACTAACACACAGACATGATGACAACCAGAAGCTGGGGACTCCACACACTGAATGCAGGACTTTAGGGGGCAGAGAGGGAAGGTGCTGGGGCACAGAGGCAAGGGTAAGAAGTCCCTCCGAATGGGAGTGGAGTGCCAACCACCCTGCCTTGCCCCAAACACCTGCCTCCAGGGCCATGGCAAGAGTCCAGTCCATTAAGTGCAGCGTGCAATACTAGCGCTTGGAGTCTCCTGTCCTCATCAATGAAGCGGTGTGGACGGGCTAGCAGTCACCTGGCAGGAGGCCTTGACTCCTGGCAGGCTAGTTGTATCGGCCCTTGATCATTGTGTTCAACAAGGGCCCCACCTGTGGAAAGACATGAGGAGCCAGTCAGAACTGTCTGTCCTCTAGCCCCAGAGCAGGACGGGGTGTGTCTGGAGACATCGACGTCCAGCCAAGGGCAAGGACAAGGCTTTCATTCAATCTTGTAAACCCTCTAATCAACTCTCTTCCTGGAGGTCAACCCAGTATTCTGGGGCATGGTCCCCTCCTCTGGGTTCATGTTGGATTACTTTCCCTCTCACAACACCCTATACACATAAGCAGCACCAAACTGACAGACAGACAGTCAGAGGAGCTAACACTCCCCAGACACCTCAGAGTGTCTATCTGCGTGTTTCGTAAATGTGCCTTAAGAATCTTAAATACTTCTTTATCCTGAAAGGATCACTTGCAGTTGGGGCTGGTGCTCTCTCCCCATAGGTGCTATGGATGCAGAGGCTAACCACAAGACAGAGGTAAAGAGCATCACAAATACAAATCTCCCCCATTTATGCAATGGGCCACTGGCACACCTGTGTGGGAAGCGGGTCTCAACACTACCTAGAGCAGCCTTGGCAGAGCTGGGAGCACGCGAGAAGATGCTTTAAAGCTCGCTTTCCGTTCCAGAAGAATCCCCTCAGGGGTCCCCAGCTGGCACACAAGCCCCATGAGGAACATTACTACTAGCATGGAACAGATTATAATTGATCTGCCAGTCAAGCCCAGCTCTCACCAAAAAATTAGAATTTTCTGAACATACCCATAACCTCTATGAAGAGAGAGGACAAGATACTGAAACAGACGAGCTATAGGGAACATGACACCAACCCTGACTTTCCCTGGTCACAGGAGTGCCACTTTGGGGCAGCCACATACCTCTTGTGGGTTCCCCAAGGCCTCGCCAAGCATCTTCTCAATGTTTCTCATTATGGCCACTTTCTGATGGGCTTTGAGAGGATATTCAATTCTCTTAGGAGTCGGGGCCCCCTGCAAAGGAAGCAGCAGCTCAGGAAATGGGTTTAGCAGGTTTCAGTGTCACGCACTGTACCAAGCACCATCCTCTTAAGAAACCCAGTTCAACTCCAACCCTCTTCATCTCCCTCAAAGACCCGGCAATCACTTCCAGAGACAGCCAACCTCCTTGCCCTACCCCCAAATAATTCATCACACCTACCTCACCCCACTCCCATCTAGAACAAAAAACCATAGTCACCTTATACCAGAAGTTCACAGTGATGGTTATCCCCCCATTTAGTAATGACTCTATGTGATGCCACCTGCAAGAAAATAAACAGGCTGCTGTTTGCCACCAGTACTTTTCAGAGGGACAGATCCTCTGACACTAGCTAAAGTCCAGCTAGGGGATATAAGGGAGACGGTATCTTCACACTCATCCTATCAAACACACCCTGGAGCTAGAGAGAGTGGTGTTTGGTCTTCAAATACCAAAGAGCCAACCCTCAAGCCTCTGGGGCCTCTTTGGACCAGAAAAACTGTTATCTCATCTAGAGACAGTGTTGTCATTTCCCCCAGGTTAAGTACACCCATCATCCGGATATGCCAACCTTCCTGTACATTAAGTCCAATCCTGCCACAACTCAAAAGAAGGGACATGGATAAGGCTTTCCAGGGAATGGGAAAGAAAGCTCCCCAGAAGCCCCCGGTCCTAGCCCCGTCCTCACCAGTACATTGGGATGTAAAGAACATCACCGGGGCCAACCACTGTTTCGTAACCAACCACGTTCTGGAAATTGGGAAACCTCTCGTAGTCAGGATTGTCAAAGTCCACCTGAGAGGTTCAAGAGGAAAAAAAAATTCAGTCAATCACCAAATTTTTATCTGTTACTTTGGTAATCAAAAAAGATCCCTTAAAAAGTCTTGAGAATTTTTTTTTAAATCCAACAAAGACACAACACACATTAAACATATGCAAACTCTCAGAGAATGACATAAGAAGATGGGCAATGTTAAATGAATACTAGGCCTCGTGATCCTGAGGTCAAAAGCCAATCATCAAGGTTTACAGGTCAGAACCTACTCATGGCCTGCAGATTTGAGGAATTAGGACTCATCTTTCAGCCAAACTTTCAGAAACTTTCTCCCAAACACATATTCTAACCAGCAAAGACTCCTACACAAGGAAGCTAAGCAGCTTTCTCCTCAAGGAAGAAGAGGAGCTCTCTGGTTGGCCACAAAGTCAACTACATACCTCACTGAGATCCAGAAAAGACCTTCAGTGACATATCTCAATTCTATTCATCCTTCTCTTTATCAAAAAGAAGTAGCATCTGTGACAAAAGTAAACAATCATAAAATCTAATGGAGACATACACATTTTGTTTCATGAATTTATAATCCAATCAAACAAAATAACTACAGCCCACCAGCATCAGTGAGGGCTTTGCCCTGAACATCTGGGGACCACCACAGGGGCCAGGAATATGTAAGCTACATTGTGAAACTGTCCTAAGTTTATCCAAACCTGGCATACTGCCACAGAGAAGGGGGACCCATGCCCATCTTGGATCTCAAAGGAGTTCTATACCCTCCTCAGATCACGCAAGCTCACCTGGCTCTGTCTGTCACAGGGATGATGAACAGGATATGGGTAGAGGCACTCAAACTGATCCGGAGGGAACAAAATGCATCGCTTGTAGCCTTTTATCTGCGCAAAGAAGTTCTGTTGTTCATCATAGTGAGCAGGTGTCACATTTCCTGTAGGAAAAAAGACATTTTCTTATTCAAGACAGTAGCGCTACTGCACAGGATGGAACACAGGCTTCAGTGTTACAAAGAAACCTAGTCTGCCCTCTCAGCAAAAGGTTCCAAATCAAAATCAGGGAGACTGTAATCACAACTCTCATTCAATTAGGTGCTACACTTTTAATAGGCAATAGGTCTAGTAGCAACATCGCTGGCTAAGGGTTCACCATCAATTAGCAGAGTAGACTTCCTTAAATGATGGCTGCTGCCCTTACTGTATACAACTGCACATCAAAATGATACAAGCATGACAAAATAATACACTCCGTACAGCTATGCCCTGCTCTTCACAAGTTTGCTTTATACCATTTTGTTTTTAAAGGAGACCTATATTTGCATCTATTTTGCTAACTGAAAGAAATTCAAAGAGAATTTTCATTTTTACAAAGAAAAAGGCAGAAGTATCATTCAGCGTTTGCTCTGGAGTGAGCCACCACAGAGGCAGTGAGCATGAGCAGTAAGAGCGCCACTGCCAACCTCCTCCTCTATAAACTACACTCAGCCTCAAGCCACCACAGCTCTGACTGTGTGTGTGAGCATCTGTGCTTTATCTCTATTTACTTTGGGCATCCGTTAGCAAGATGTGCCCTAGGATAACTGCTTCTTTGTTTTACATCATCTTGGCTTATAGAAGGTTTCACAGGGATGGTCTGCTTTCAGACAGCTAGTGGGAACCTGCACTTGAACTCTTCTTGACAATGGCACAAACTCAAGGGAAACACAAGCAAGAGTTAGAAATAGTTGAAGTGATGGTATCAGCAATGCATGCATGCTCTTCTTTGATGGAGTTAACCAGTCATTTTAAGTTGTATATATGTACTTACTTTGGTAGCTCTTCTGGAGCTCACCAGGGGCTTTCCTGGCAGCTTAGACAGTAAAGAATCTGCCTGCAATGCAGAAGACGCGGGTTCGATCCCTAGGTCAGGAAAATCCCCTGGAGAAGGGAATGGCTACCCACTCCAGTAATTTTGCTTGAAGAATTCCATGGGTAGAGGAGCCTGGTGGGCTACTGCCCATAGGGTTGTAAAGAGTTGGGCACAACTGAGTGACTAACACTTTCTGGAGCTCAAAGATTCTCAACCTTTGCTCCCACTTCAACACACCTGTTGAACTGCAACACTTCTTTAGATCAACACTGGAGCTGTTGATTCTTGTGGGGGCAGGAGGAGAACAACAAATTCCTGAAGAGTGTTGTGTACTCTGAATAACGCAAATTATCTAAAATGCCATCTTGAATTATCTGCCCTTGTGTATGTATGCTCTTCTTTATAACTGGAGCTGCATCTGACAGTTATAAAGAGCCCCACTATTTCTCTACACAGTCCTTAAGAGCTCAAGGGCCCTCTGCAAGGCATGGAGTTTAGAAAACATTCCCCAATCTGCCTGAGTGGGCCAAGACAGCCACTTTACTAGGTGCAGAGTCCATGTGCATCCCTGAAGAAGACTTGCTCTCTTGTCTCTACCTGCTGCATCTGCTTCCTTGCCCTCTACCACAGGATAGAAAGGCAACATACAAATTCAGAGTCAAGTAAACAAGAACTGGCTCCTGGTAGGTCAACCAAGAGTTGGCTTCAAAGGGGCAGGCTAAGGGACAATTCATAAGCTGCCATACTAGAAGCTTTCATTAATACTAGCAGTAAAAGACACAAATCTGGAGAAAAGACAATCAAAGGGGAAGAAGAGACTTCAGAGTCTAGTGGTGACTGATAATGAGTAATTACTCAGCTTCCTTGTTCAACTCAATTTACTCACCATTTACTAAGTACCTCTACTATGAGCCTGGCACTGAGCTAGTGACAGAATTGAGACAATGACCCTGGCTGGTAAGTAGCTTTCTTTCTCCTCATTGGAATTTAAAGGTGTCTCTTTTTAAAAAAAAAAAATTATTATTCAAGTATTTGCTTATGTACATGTAAAATCCTCTAGCAGGATACAGAGCAGCTAACAACATTTGGTGCCTCCAAGGAGGGATGGAAACTGAGAGGCTGGGAAACTGGAGTGTAAGAGAGATTTATCACTACATACCTATTTATACCTTTTGAATTTAACCCCCCAAATATATTATCTGTTCAAAAGATAAGTTCAATTTACATTGGAAAAATATTTCTCTTCTACTAGGATAAAAATCTATAAACATATCCAACAGAAAACAGCAGAATTTTAGAGAGATCGCCAGTATCTGAGGATATGTATTCAAAAAGCAATTGAGGAAGGGAAAAGGGAACTTTCTTTTTAGAATGCCTGAAGCTATTTTAAGATGTAACATATATTAATCTCATTGAATCTTCATAGTCAATTTTAAGGTATTACTGCGTCTGTTTTACAAATTAGGAGACTGAGGCTTAAGAAAGTTACATGACTTGTTCAAAGTCATGGATCGAGTAAGTGGTAGGAAAAGGATTAGAAATCAGTTCATGTGACTCCAAGTCGTGCTGCTTTCTGAACGATTTCTTACCTTCCATGCCGATAAGCAGCAGGTTAGAGGTCAGCTGCCCCCAGCCACGCTTTCCCTGTTGCTTATTAATCCAGTTCCAGTTAAAACCCAAGAAGTCCATGACAATCTTCCTGCCCACAGTATCATTGAGTGTTTGCTGTAGATACAACCTATGTTCCCCAAAAAGAAAATCCCATTAGTGCATGTACACACTGTCTGTGGCATGGCCTCCCTACACCTGGAAATTCAAACCCAAGCCCACACCAACATTTCTAACAAAAACAGCTGCAGCCATGGGACTCTCACAGAGCTGAATCCTCTCCTATCCTTCTCTGAGCTCTGTTCAACATCAAATTTTGTATTTTAAAGAAGTTGATTCTTGGCTTTTCTGGGTCACACTATGAATCTTTTATGAATCCAAGAGGGGAAAAAAGTACTCAAGGGAGGTTCCCCATAAAAATGCACATACATCAAACTTTCATTTAATTTCATAGATTCCTCAAAGCCTACCCACAGACCCTAGAATGATGACTCAGCCTGTTCCAGAAACTCTCAGGGCCTGAGAAGTCTCCTTTGGCCTCTGACAGTCATTGTGGCAGACTGTATTCCCTCCTTGTGAGAGTTATTTTTCTGCACCTCCCTGAAGTAAGGCTTGCTTATTTAACTTCTTTGGCCACCAAGCTGTCCACAGAAATGACTGGTGCTGCTTCCAAACTTTAATTTTAAGAACGGTACACACTACCACCACATTACTTTCCCTCTGCCACAGCAACTGCAAAGTTTCAGATAGCAACTGCTGGAGCAATCTGGGTCCCAAAGTGGAAAAGATGACCTAAGAGCAGAGCCTCCAGGTGACCCGAGATGGACATGCAGCATGTGTGAAAAATAAACCTTCGTTGGTTCACATTGCTGAGTCCTGGAATGAAGCCTAGTTTATCTTAACTGATTCAACTACCTATCTATAGCAGCCATCTGGAACTGAAGGAAGAAACCTCACTAAGCTTTCTGCAGACTCAGGGCCCCTAACACGCCTGAGGAAGGTAAGAAGTTACTTGATACATATGAAAACCCAAACACACTTGCTCAAGTCCCCAAAGAAATATTATTTAGGGGGCAAACATGAAGGAAAAAAGTAATGGTGTTGAGAACATTATTTAAAAAAGCTCAAAGGTATCTCAGTGCCTGATGATAACCGTGATGTTTAAAGCAACCTTAATTAAAAATCTTGCTAACTTGAAAAGAGCTACCTATGTGGGGACATGGAACCCTCAAGACTTGAATGCAACCTTGGAATGCTCCCCAGAGATTATAAAATATGTATATTTGTACAAATATTTCTCAAGTAACTCTGAAAGAGTCAAAAACACTTCCCAAACAGGAATCTAAACAATTCCTCTGAAACCTTAACAGTAAACGCTCAAAACAGCTCAAAAAGGATCCTAATACCCTTTACATCAGAATCGTAACAACCTGTATCATTACACAATGGAGTTAGTTGGTGCTAAAGTCAGCCGGTAGGGAAAAATCTGCAAACAGTCAAGAAATTTTCCTTAAGTCATCCATAAAGTACAGACTACACTCCTAGCTCACATTTAGGCAAAATGTTCTCACTGTGGGAAACAAAAACCTTAAAACGACTGGGAAACCAAAAGACTCATATCTTATCTCATACTCATTCTAGAGCATATGTTCACCCAACAGATTTACACTCCACCAGCATCATTTAAATCAATCTTTCTTCTCAGTGTCGGTTGTGTGTGTGTGTGTTTGTCTGTATGTGCATCAGTGCACACTGTGGTAAATTTGAGGACATTAATGTATGAACGGATTCAACTGCAACAGTCTCTATAAGACATAAAGAACAAATCTATTGTAATTCAGATTCTGGAAACTCTTTTGGTCAAAGTCCCAACATTACGACAATACCTAAGAGTTAGGAAGACGAACAAAAAGAGGGCGTGGGTGGGAAGGGAAGCGGATATTTCAAATCCTTTCATTCTGCCACATACTGCTAACAGAGTCTGAAAGAGAAATGGGGCTGGAAACTGAAGAAAAGCCCAGGGTTGGGCACAAAATGTGAGATAGAGATAGTCAGTCACCATCAAGTACTCAGTGACAGCAATTCCCCAGGAGCAAAGTTAAAGCAGGACTGGATGCTGTCAGAGAACTACATAAGAGAAAGTACTCATGCTGCTGCTGCTGCTACTGCTAAGTTGCTTTAGTCGTGTCTGACTGTGCGCGACTCCATAGACGGCAGCCCACCAGGCTCCCCCATCCCTGGGATTCTCCAGGCAAGAACACTGGAGTGGGTTGCCATTTCCTTCTCCAATGCATGAAAGTGAAAAACGAAAGTGAAGTTGCTCAGTTGTGTCTGACTTGTAGCGAGCCCATGGACTGCAGCCCACCAGGCTCCTCCGCCCATGGGATTTTCCAGGCAAGAGTACTGGAGTGGGGTGCCATCGCCTTCTCCGGAAGGTCCTCATAAAGAGAGTTAAAAGGGAGAGGTAAGTCATTCCCCTATGTGTGTGGGTGTCTTATGTTTGCTATTGTCAATACAATGCAGAACATCAATATTCTCCCTACCCTCACCTATTCAACTTTTCAGCCTGCGCCGCTCCCATTCAAATATTTTAGGACAAAGCCTGCACACCTGCAGTCTCAGGAAATTCACTGACGTTTTAAACTGGCCTCTGGCAGCATTTTAAAAAATTTGAATTAGCTGCCCACACTTGAAGCTTAAAAATTTTTTTAAATAGAAATCTTGATTTCTAGCTTCTCTGCGGGGGTGGGGGTGGGGCGGGGAAATCAGACTATCTGGCAACCCTGGGGCTGCGCTCCAAAATGGAAACCAGAGTTAAGTAATGACTTCTCACTCTGAAGAGGGCATATGCCTTCAGCTTCATCATAGCTTTCACTCAAACCTGCACTCCTATCATTCACCTACCAGACTCTGCTAGGCAAATGCGACTCTCACTTTACGAAGACAACAAATTTCAGAGTCACACTTCAAGTCTAGTCATTCCATCATCATCCCTCGAGCTAGAAAATTCAGCCTAAAATAAATACAGGAAAGGAAAACAGATGCCCTAGATTCAATAGAAAAAGCCATGATCTTGGAACTCACCTCTCTTCACCTCCTCGCTGCTGTATATCCTGCAGTTTCTCAACAAACTCATGAAATTTCATTTCTTCCCTGTTGGACCTTGGCTTAAAGTTCTGGAAATTAGCCATCTTCTTCTCATCATAGTACAAGAACTTGTGGGTGCTGGCACTGTACACGGAGAAGTCACCGTTGCCAATATTTTCTTGCAGGTATTCAAGGTCCCATTTTAGTGCAGGATACACAAGATTTGTGTCCGTCAGCACCACAGGCTCCTAAATGGAAAAAACAAATCAAGTTGTCCCAAGGAGCTGGTGGGTTCTTGTCCCAAGATTCCAACTATTTCCCAACTTCAAAATAACTTGTTAACTAGCATGAACGCCGCAAGTTCCATTTCTCCTTGCTTCCCTCTCCATCCCCGCTTAGGCCCCAGTCCACAGCCCAGCGGGTCCCTCCCTTCTACCACCACTCGCCTTTGACCTCTCCTCCCAACCAGGTTCCTTCCCCCTCCCCCTTCGAAAGCGGCTCCGCCCCCTACCTCATTCTCGATGAGCTCCTCCGCCCGGGGGTCGCTTTGACTCAGACGCGGGATGGCCCGGGTCGGGAAGGTATAACTCCGCAGTTGGGACTCATCCCAGGCGGGGCCAGGGCCTTCAGCCTCTTCCCGGGGTTCTCCAGAGGCCGAAGACGCGGCCTCCGTTGCAGTCGCCGCCATCTCTACCGCTAGGGACGGCCCCAGCGGAAGCGGAAGTGCGCCTATTCCGGAGAAAAACACAACGGAAACCATAGAGATAGGCAGCCAGAGAGAGCGGCCCAGAGACATTAAGAACGCCGGCCCGAGCCCTTGGGGAGTGCCTCCTAATGGTAACCGATAGCTCTACACTGTAGACCTTCAGTTCAGTTCAGTTCAGTTCAGTGCAGTTGCTCAGTCGTGTCCGACTCTTTGCGACCCCTTGAACCGCAGCACGCCACGCCTCCCTGTCCATCATCAACTTCCTGAGTTCACTGAAACTCACGTCCATCGAGTGGGTGATGCCATCGAGCCATCTCATCCTCTGTCGTCCCTTTTTCTCCTGCCCCCAATCCCTCCCAGCATCAGAGTCTTTTCCAATGAGTCAGCTGTTTGCATGAGGTGGCCAAAGTATTGGAGTTTCAACTTTAGCATCATTCCTTCCAAAGAACACCCAAGGCTGATCTCCTTTAGAATGGACTGGTTGGATCTCCTTGCAGTCCAAGGGACCCTCAAGAGTCTTCTCCAACACCACAGTTCAAAAGCATCAATTCTTCGGTGCTCAGCTTTCTTCACAGTCCAACTCTCACATCCATACATGACTACTGGAAAAACCATATCCTTGACTAGATGGACCTTTGTTGGCAAAGTAATGTCTCTGCTTTTCAATCTGCTGTCTAAGTTGGTCATAACTTTTCTTCCAAAGAGTTAAGTGTCTTTTAATGTCATGGCTGCAGTCACCATCTGCAGTGATTTTGGAGCCCAAAAAGATAAAGTCTGACACTGTTTCCACTGTTTCCCCATATATTTCCCATGAAGGGATGGGACCGGATGCCATGATCTTCGTTTTCTGAATGTTGAGCTTTAAGCCAACTTTTTCACTCTCCTCTTTCACTTTCATCAAGAGGCTTTTTAGCTCCTCTTCACTTTCTGCCATAAGGGTGGTGTCATCTGCATAGCTGAGGTTATTGATATTTCTCCCCACAATCTTGATTCCAGCTTGTGCTTCTTCCAGCCCAGCATTTCTTATGATTTACTCTGCATAGAAGTTAAATAAGCAGGGTGACAGTATACAGCCTTGACGTACTGCTTTTCCTATTTGGAACCAGTCTGTTCCAGTTCTAACACGTTCTAACCACGTCCAGTTCTAACTGTTGCCTCCTGACCTGCATATAGGTTTCTCAAGAGGTAGGTCAGGTGGTCTGGTAGTCCCATCTCTTGAAGAATTTTCCAGTTTCTTGTGATCCACACAGTGAAAGGCTTTGGCATAGTCAATAGAGCAGAAATAGAAGTTTTTATGGAACTCTCTTGCTTTTTCCATGATCCAGCGGATGTTGGCAATTTGATCTCTGGTTCCTCTGCCTTTTCTAAAACCAGCTTGAACATCTGGAAGTTCATGGTTCACATATTGCTGAAGCCTGGCTTGGAGAATTTTGAGCATTACTTTACTAGCATGTCAGATGAGTGCAATTGTGTGGTAGTTGGAGCATTCTTTTGCATTGCCTTTCTTTGGGATTGGAATGAAAACTGACCTTTTCCAGTCCTGTGGCCACTGCTGAGTTTTCCAAATTTGCTGGCATATTGAGTGCAACACTTTCACAGCATCATCTTTCAGGATTTGAAATAGCTCAACTGGAATTCCATCACCTCCACTAGCTTTGTTCATAGTGATGCTTTCTAAGGCCCACTTGACTTCACATTCCAGGATGTATGGCTCTAGGTGAGTGATCATACCATCGTGATTAACTGGGTCGTGAAGATCTTTTTTGTATGGTTCTTCTGCATATTTTTGCCACTTCTTCTTAATATCTTCTGCTTCTGTTAGGTCCATACCATTTCTGTCCTTTAGTAAGCCCATCTTTGCATGAAATATTCCCTTGGTAGCTCTAATTTTCTTGAAGAGATCTCTAGTCTTTCCCATTCTGTTGTTTTCCTCTATTTCTTTGCATTGATCGCTGAGGAAGGCTTTCTTATCTCTTGTTGCTATTCTTTGGAACTCTGCATTCAGATGCTTATATCTTTCCTTTTCTCCTTTGCTTTTCACTTCTTTCCACAGCAATTTGTAAGGCCTTCCCAGACAGCCATTTTGCTTTTTTGCATTTCTTTTCCATGGGGATGGTCTTGATCCCTGTCTCCTGTACAATGTCACGAACCTCCGTCCATAGTTCATCAGGCACTCTATCAGATCTAGTCCCTTAAATCTATTTCTCACTTCCACTGTATAATCATAAGGGATTTGATTTAGGTCATACCTGAATGGTCTAGTGGTTTCCCTACTTTCTTCAATTTAAGTCTGAATTTGGCAATAAGTAGCTCATGATCTGAGCCACAGTCAGCTCCCAGTCTTGTTTTTGCTGATTATATAGAGCTTCTCCATCTTTGGCTGCAAAGAATATAATCATTCTGATTTTGGTGTTGACCATCTGGTGATGTCCATGTGTAGAGTCTTCTCTTGTGTTGCTGGAAGAGGGTGTTTGCTATGACCAGTGCGTTCTCTTTGCAAAAGTCTATTAGCCTTTGTCCTGCTTCATTCTGTACTCCAAAGCCAAATTTGCCTGTTACTCCAGGTGTTTCTTGACTTCCTACTTTTGCATTCCAGTCCCCTATAATGAAAAGGACATCTTTTTTGGGTGTTAGTTCTAAAAGGTCTTGTAGGTCTTCATAAAACCATTCAACTTCAGCTTCTTCAGGGTTACTGGTTGGGGCATAGATTTGGATTACTGTGATATTGGTTTGCCTTGGAAACAAACAGAGATCATTCTGTCGTTTTTGAGATTGCATCCAAGTACTGCATTTCTGACTCTTTTGTTGACCATGATGGGCTACTCCATTTCTTCTGAGGGATTCCTGCCCACAGTCGTAGATATAATGGTCATCTGATTTAAATTCACCCATTCCAGTCCATTTTAGTTTGCTGATTCCTAGAATGTCAACATTCACTCTTGCCATCTCCTGTTTGACCACTTCCAATTTGCCTTGATTCATGGACCTGACAGTCCAGGTTCCTATGCAATATTGCTCTTTATAGCACTGGACCTTGCTTCTATCACCAGTCGCATCCACAGCTGGGTATTGTTTTTGCTTTGGCTCCATCCCTTCATTCTTTCTGGAGTTATTTCTCCACTGATCTCCAGTAGCATATTGGGCACCTACCGACCTGAGGAGTTCCTCTTTCAGTATCCTATCATTTTGCCTTTTCATACTGTTCATGGGGTTCTCAAGACAAGAATACTAAAGTGGTTTGCCATTCCCTTCTCCAGTGGACCACATTCTGTCAGACCTCTCCACCATGACCCTCCTGTCTTGGGTGGCCCCACAGGGCATGGCTTAGTTTCATTGAGTTAGACAAGACTGTGGTCCTAGTGTGATTAGATTGACTAGTTTTCTGTGATTATGGTTTCAGTGTGTCTGCCCTCTGATGTCCTCTTGCAACACCTACTGCCTTACTTGGGTTTCTCTTACCTTGGATGTGGGGTATCTCTTCACAGCTGCTCCAGCAAAACGCAGCCACTGCTCCTTACCTTGGACGAGGGGTATCTCTTCACCGCCGCCCCTCCTAGGACTAGACAATTGTTTCACTGAGTAGGAGTCATCATTTGGGCTAACCAGTTCACAAAATATTATTGCTCAGTGCATCCAGGCCTACACAACAGGCAAAGAAGAAGGCAAGTTTAGTGAAGCATTAAATTTTACCCTGACAGATGGGGAGAGACACAAACTTGACCCACCTAAGGAAGTCAGAAGGAAAAGCAATTGTCCAATATATAGATGTTGAGCAAAGTTTGATCTGAAGTCCTCTGCAAAAAAATATATGGCAACTTGAATTCTTCCAAAATCAAAGACATTTTTTTTTCTTTGCTTGGCACCATTTGATTTCTCTGCTATCTCAACTACTTAAAAGGCATTTTTGCCTTAGTCCAACTCTGTTTCTCGACTGAATTAGATCAGGGTTTGCTATTGATCAAGTGCAGATCTCATCCCACCATTCTGAACATCAATTAGTTGCTCATTTGCAAGAGGGCTGCTGCTGCTGCTGCTAAGTTGCTTCAGTCATGTCCGACTCTGTGCGACCCCAGAGACGGCAGCCCACTAGACTCCCCCGTCCCTGGGATTCTCCAGGCAAGAACACTGGAGTGGGTTGCCATTTCCTTCTCCAATGCATGAGGGCAAGTTGCTGTAAAGTAATTCTCCCCAAAATTTCATACACTGAAGAGTATATATCAATTTTGATTGCTCTGATATATATTTGGGAATGTCTATAATAATGGATTCTACTCCAAAACAGTAATCACCCTAAAAGTTCCTGGAAGTATGTGCATGTATATACTGTTTTTTGGAAGGACTGATGCTAAAGCTGAAACTCCAATACTTTGGCCACCTCTGATGCTGGGAGGGACTGGGGGCAGGAGGAGAAGGGGACGACAGAGGATGAGATGGCTGGATGGCATGACCCACTTGATGGACAAGAGTTTGGGTGAACTCCAGGAATTGGTGATGGACAGAGAGGCCTGGCGTGCTGCAATTCATGGGGTTGCAAAGAGTCGGACACGACTGAGCGACTGAACTGAACTGATATACTGTAAATTATGCAAATCATAACTTGTGTAAATAAAAACATTCATATGCGAACAATAATGCCCCTCCCATTCTTTTGTTGGGCTAGTGTTCGCTAATTGTGGTTCGGCTCGAAGTGTGTTTATCCAAGTCTAGCAAATCTGAGGCGAGTTCAAATAATAGGACTGTTTTTATATTTGTTGGGTTGAGGTGACTGAGACATTCGGATGTAAACACGGGACTGAATCTGAAGAACAATTTGGCGGGGCGGGGGGTAATTCCCTGGAGGTCCAGAGGTTGGGACTCCTCGCTTTCAAAGCCAAGGGTGCGGATTCAATCCCTGGTCGAGAAATTGGGATTCCCCCAGCCGCGCGGCTGAAACAAAACAACCACTTTGGGGCCAATTTGTGTGTTGCATCGTGCCTCTAACTAAAGGAAATAATTAATGTGGAAAACAAAACGTGAACAAACAAAACCAAGCACTAAATTTGAAGAATGATCACGTTTGAATATGGAAAGAGGAACTGCCACTGAAGGAGAGGAACAAGGCAAGCAGTCAAAGAGATTCTCTCTTTAGTCGCTAAGTCGTGTCCGACTTTTGCGACCCCATGGACTGTAGCCTGCCAGGCTCCTCTGTCCATGGGATTCTCCGGGCAATAACACTGGAGTGGGTTGCCATTTCCTTCTCCAGGGGATCTTCCCGACCCCGGAATCGAACCCGAGTGTCCTTTATTGCAGGCAGATTCTTTACCGACTGAGCTATGGGGGAAGCCCTAGAAAAGAGATTTAAACTGGCTCGTTTTACTTATACAGGTCCTGGGGGAGGTGGGTCAGCTGTCCACCGAGATGTTCGGATTCCGAGTGCCCGCTATTCCGGGATGCGTCTAAGTCAGCAGAGGGAGAAAAGGGACTCAACAATCAGAAATGTCAAAGCAGTGACCCGCTTGATTTTCTGTCCTTTCCGCCTTGCCTCTCAGCCTCTACGGATCCGCTCACCTTCCCTCCGGTTTACCAGCACCGTTTAAGCCCCGCCCTTACTGAACCTTAACACTTTTCTCCCTAATCGCGTTTGGCCCGGCTCAGCCGCCGTGACCAGGTCTCTGCGCATGTGCAGGGTGAAACGGAAAGAAGGTGAAGATGGCGGCGGCCAGAGTGGGGGTCCTGGGAATCCGATGGCTGCAAAAGGCAGCCCGAAACGTGGTGCCGCTGGGTGCACGGACAGGTCCGCTAGAACGGGCGAGGCCTCAGTGTGGGTGGGAGGGGGAAGTGCCTGAGGTTTATTGTGTCGGGCGCAGGGTGGATTTGGTGGGGCACCACGGCCGCCGAGTGCGGGAAAGGGCGGAGGTAGGGTTGGCATATCCACAAAGACGGAAGGAAGGTCTGCTGGTCCCTCGAAGCCTCGGGCTCTGACCTTGAAGCCTGAAGCTTTTAGAGTGGCAGAGAAAGTGGGGTCGCTTCTGACCTGCCCTCGTTTGCCCTAGCCTCCCACATTACCAAGGACATGCTCCCGGGACCCTATCCCAAGACCCCAGAAGAACGGGCTGCCGCCGCCAAGAAGTATAATATGCGGGTGGAAGACTACGAGCCGTACCCAGATGATGGCATGGGGTGAGATAGGGTCTGCTCGCACCCGAGTAGTAATGGGAGAAGTTCGGACTGGGTGGGTGGCTCTACTCTGACCCTTTTTCCCGAACCTTTTCGTGACCCGTCAGAGTCAGTGCTTTTCTCGGTGGAGAGAGGTGGGAGGGGATGGGTGAGCAGCTGCAGTCGCGAGGACTTTAATTTTCTCCTTGGCTCAGGCTGTTTCCTCAGATGAGGAAGCTGAGGTTTTAATAGCTCCCTTGAGGACCCCTGAATAGCGGGAACCTTCTTGGTCCATCCAGAGTGCAAGGTTTCATTTAGATTGAGCATCTGCTGGGCTCAGGTGCTGCCATCCAGGCACGTGACCAGGCTGGAGCTGGACTGCTGTCATGAGAACCTTATTTGTAGACCGAGTATTCTATATTAATATGTGTATATTTCTGTCTTTTTAAATCGTTGCTGTTAGCGTTGTGGAAATCTTAGCAACTTTAAAAGGTTAAATAGCTAACTCTTACTCCATTTGATGATTTTCCCCCATACCCCATAACATCTCTGTGGTTAATTACCTGAATTGATTACTGTCACCCTCATTTTCTCCCTAGCATCACTCTTTCAGCAGTGATTTTAGCAGCTCCTATTCGTCTTGTTGTTTTCCAATCACTTTCTGTGACACATGTCTAGTTGTCATCATTTCCTATGACTTTTATTGTGTTGTGGACAAGAGCAGCCTCGGTAGCAGTCTGTATAAGATGAACCTGGACTTGTTGTTGAAAGATCCAGCCTATCACACTGGAGTGCCCCCTATTCCGGGATGCGTCTAAGTCAGCAGAGGGAGAAAAGGGACTCAACAATCAGGTGTTTGAGGCTTGGAGATGTTTGTCAATTTTGTGGCTGAGAAACAGTTGCTATGAAGAGTACTCCTCTCATCTATACCTTTTTGTTTTTATTCCAGTTAACTGGGCAACCTTAGGTTCAGACTCTAAACTTCAGTTTCTTTTTCTGTCTACTGAGGAAAACAGAGTGATTGACTGTTAAATTCCCTTCCATTGCTAATGTTATAACATGGCATGACTTTTTTTCTTTTTGTTGAAAGAAGATAAGAAAAGCTTACATATGTTAAATAATGTTTCGGAGTTTGACATGAATTTTTAATAACAATTTGGACTTCTGCAGTTAGTGCTGTGCTTAGTGAGTAAAAAATTGAGATTTAATAAAACAATAAAATAGCAAATATTTTATTAATGATAACTTTGATACTGGAAAGCATTCAGGAAAATTAATCTCTTTTATACCATTTGTAGGAATGTAAATTGCACAGTCTTTCTGGGGGGATATTTGGGATATTTACCAGCAGCCCTTTAACCCAACATTCTTAATATGTGCACCACAGGAAAACACTGAGATCTTGATTGGAAGGTTAGTTCCTCTGTCCTTAGTGGGAGGCCATTATCTTGTCACTTGGTTTCTCATCTCAGAGATGAGAAGGCTGCGCATTGTCGGAGGCTCTCAAAGCCGTGTCCAGAAGTTCTTGCTGTCTCTCAGGTATGGTGACTATCCGAAACTGCCTGACCGCTCACAGCAGGAGAGGGATCCATGGTATGACTGGGACCACCCAGACCTGCGGTTGAACTGGGGTGAACCGGTGAGAGAACCATGTCCCATTTGCCCTTTCTTCCTTTTCCCTATGTCTTCTGTAGATCAGATGGCACTTTTCTGCCCAAGTGGGCTTTCCTGGTGGCTCAGTGGTGAAGAATCTGCTTGCCACTGCAGGAGACATGGGTTTGATCCCTGATCCGGGAAAATCCCCTGAAGAAGGAAATGGCATCCCACTCCAGCATTCTTGCTGGGAGAACCAATGGACAGCCCGTGGGGTTGCCAAGAATTAGACATGACTTAGTGACTAAACATCAACAACACTAAGGTTTTTCTGCCCAAGGAAGCAGAGTCAAGTGCTCTGAGATCTGAGGTTCCGTGTGTGTGTGTGTCTGTGTGTGTGTGTGTAAAGGACTTCTGAGAATAACTGAAGCTCTGAGTTGTGAATGTTAATGATTGGGACTGTCTCTGATCAACCAAACCCAGACATAAGCCAGCATCCAGTCCTGTGGGCCAGAGTATCTCAGATGCGGCTCTCAGAATATTGCCCAGGGCAGGAGAATGCCTTTCAAGTCTTGTATGAGGCTCTGATCACTCTGGGCTGCCTGCCTTTTGCAGGAAGAGCAGTGTGTGATGGTGATCTGCCTTTCTGTCTCAGATGCACTGGGACCTGGACATGTATATCAGGAACCGTGTGGACACGTCCCCGACTCCTGTTAATTGGAACCTCATGTGTAAGCACCTTTTCGGCTTCGTCGCCTTCATGCTGTTCATGTTTTGGGTAGGGGAGACTTACCCTGCCTACCAGCCTGTGGTGAGTATCTGAGGAGTGCTCCCTCAGGCACACTTTCCTGAGGGAATGCAGTCTCTGGAGTACAGATCTACCCGATATCAAGCTTGGCTTCCTGGTGAGGCCTAGCCTATAGAGGGCCTTAGTTCCTTAGCTACTGGCCTGGAACAAGTACCAGAGCACAGCTTTTGCCTGTATCTTGGGTCAGTCTGAGTGAGAAGAAACTGTGTAGGAGTAGATGAGGAATGAGAATGAAGAAGCCAGCTAGTCTTTAGAGTTGCCATTTGGGGAACTGTACTTACCACCATATTTCAGCAAGTGATCTTTTAAGGTAGAGTCCAGGAATTTCAAGTTGAAAGCTTATCCTTTATTAGTGTGAAGGGCATTTTCTATAGGAAGCAATTAAATGTTTACTATAAGCATGGACAGTTAATTTTAGAGAACATGAAGGACACAGCAAATATACTGTCTGTATAGAACAGACTTGTTGCCAGGGAGGGGCTGGGGAAGGGATGGATTGAGAGTTTGGGATTAGCAGATGCAAACTAGTATAAATAGAATGGATAAACAACAAGGTCCTATTATAAAGCACAGCGAACTGTATTCAATATCCTGTGATAAACCATAATGGAAAAGAATATGAAAAAGTGTGTGTGTGTATATATATATACACACACACACACAACTGAATTACTTTGCTGTACAGCAGAAATTAACACATTGTAAATCAACTATACTTAAATAAACTAAAAAAAAGAATGAAAATATACTCTCTTGCTTTGAGGACGTTTAATTTGGATAAGAAAATTCAGATATGTGACGTGAGCAACATTGGCACATATATAGGAATTTGGCACAGTTTTTGTATATATATGTGCGTAGTGAATATATGTGCTTGTGCTATTAGGGAGGATTATGCTAGATGCTAAAACATAATTTTAGATGACGGAGAGAAGTTGAAGAGAACATTTGGGGGAAGAAAACAGAATGGAGAAAGAGGACAGTGAGTTAGCTGGAGTGGAATACGTTTATAAATAGCTCTCAGACAACCAGCTGCACCTGGGGAACTGCTAAAAAGTCAGATTCCTTAGCTCTTGGAGAGCCTAATTCAGTAACACCACAGTGGGGTTCTACAATCAATATTTAACAAGTTCCCAGGTAATTTTGATGTGCTGGGAAATCAGGTGTGGAAACTGCTGTGTTAAAAATATTGTGAAGTGCATTTGATCAGTTTGGTTGGGCACCTTTTATTGCGTGGCTGAGGGATCTGGACTTGATGGTATAGTAATGCATTAATTCAATAAATGTTTATGAAGCTCCTGTCATGCACCGGGTACAGAAGGTGCCAAGGATTGGGAATACATTGATGACTTGGCCTGCCTCTAGGAAGCAGGGAGCCATGTTGGGATTTTGAACAGAAGAATGCTGTAATGATGCCTAGGTTTTTAAAAGATGAACCTGGGAATAGTCTACAGGGCAGACTGTGAGAAAGGTACAGAAAGCAGGAGGCTGCCGTGTCTCCAGTTGGCTGCACAGTGCAGCCTCTGCTGAGACAGGCAATGTCCTAATGGTAGCGCGCATGTCTGTGCACGGACACAAGCCTTCCTACCGAGCCCCAGGGGCCCCAGGCTGGAGAGTGCACATAGGGCTGGTGTGAGCACTAACTTCGCTTCAGGAGAGCAAGCAACGCAGTGTGGCTCCTCCATTTTTCAGTTCTGTAAGCACATCACCCTTTTCTCCTCCCCTTGAGCTGTGTTCTCTGACAGCTGTTTGTTGGTAAAGCCAGCAGCCCCTAAAGCACGTCCAAGCCATGTTTCCTCTGTGCTTCCCCCACTGCTGCTCCTGCACGCCTCATTTGCTAGGCCGCTTTAGTGGTGGAACCATTAGAGGCTGAGTGACTTAAAGGAGATTGAGTCTGTCTCAACCCCGAGAGAGTGGGATGGATGGATGCATCATCTCATTTAGAAAGCTTCCCTCATGCTCTCCCTTTCTCTCTCTCCCTCCTCTTTTTCTCTCTCTCACACACATATACTGTAGGCACACCTTCTCTTACACACACACACACACACTCTCTCTCTGTAGGCACCCTTCTCTTACACACACACTCTCTCTCTCTCTGTAGCACCCCTTCTCTTACAATCTAGGCTTTCTCACTGCCTTGGGCTGAGCTGGGAAGAAGAGTACTGTCCCTGCTGTTCTGGCCCAGCTGGGTCTCACCAGAAGCTACTGTGTACCTGTTTACTGTGTGTGATTCTTCCCTCAGGGTAGGCTGTAGCCAGGTGTTGGCTGGATATATGTTGTTCTTGCTGACCTGTGTTTTTTCCTTAGGGGCCAAAGCAGTATCCTTACAATAATCTGTACCTGGAACGAGGCGGCGATCCCAACAAAGAACCTGAGCCAGTGGTTCACTATGAGATCTGAGGAGGCTTCATGAGCTTTGTGTTCCCTAACTGACTCCTTCAATCCTAGAAATTTAACTTAAATGAAATCCCTAATAAAACTTAGTGCTGTGGTATCTGTGCCTCATTTCCTCTGGGAATAGCTACTGCTTAAGCATGACTCATTTGGAAAGACCCTGATGCTGGGAAAGATGGAGGGCAGGAGGAAAAGGGGATGGCAGAGGATGAGATGGTTAGATGGCATCACCGACTCAATGGGCATGAGTTTGGGTAGACTCCGGGAGTTGGTGATGGATAGGGAGGCCTGGTGTGCTGCAGTCCATGGGGTTGCAAAGAGTCAGACACGACTGAGTGACTGAACTGAAGCAAAGAGGATGTTGATTTGTTAATTTTGCTGGAAAAGGTAGTTGAGGGTAACTCCCCATTTACAGGGTTTTCTGACTTCTCAAATTGGAACAGGTTTATTTCCCATAAAAAAAACTTTTAATAATAGTAGTTAGCTAAAAAAAAAGTGTACTCTTACATGTTACAAAATACTGTAGGATAAATAGGTGTTCTAGGACAGGCCTAGGGCTGTGATTGCCTCTAATTTTGTATGTCTCTCTTATAAGAATATGTATTTATTAAAAACACAGCATTGTAAATCAACTATCCTTCATTTTAAAAAAAGAGAATATGTATTCCAAAGCAGCTTCTGAATCCTAGACTGTTACAAGTTGACATTACCTATATTTATGAATTAAGAGGATAGTCACAGTTATTACTGAACCTATGCATGGCTTTCATTACCTTAATGATTCATCCAAGCTCCTATAATAGCCTTAGAAAGAGAAAAACCATGTTTTTAAGGGTCTATCTCAATGCATCTGTTAAAGAGAACCAATTTATGTTCTCTTCTTCCCTTTAGGGCCATTTTCTTAAATTACAATGATACTGCCTAAAAACCTGTCCCATAAAGTATATTCAGCATGATCTGTGGAAGCAAGTCCATTCACGTTAGATAAGCAGTCCTTTAGAGGTGTGAAGACAGTGAAAGACGTTTATGAGATCAGGGAGTGGGTCTGCTGAAATGCCTCTTTTTTTCTTTTTTGAAATGTCTCTCTCAAGGTCTCCACTGCTTTTTTTGTCTTCATTCTCTGTCCTTTAGAACATTTGATAATTTAACAAACATCTGTCTGCCTAATATATATGACACTGATAGGCCTTGGAGATAAAAAGTTGAACAAGAAAATAATTGCCTTCAATGAGTTACCTAGAAAAGAAGACTTAGTATTTATAAAAAGGTGAAAAGAGTTTCTAAGATGTCCCAGTTGCAGGAAGAGTGTGTTTTTTGGTTTTTTTAAAATCATGTCCTACTTGAAACTAACCTTATACCTTTGGTTCAGATTTCTTTCAGAACACACACCTTGGCCTCATTCCCTCCTTTGAGGTGTTGCCTGAGGTTCAGTTTTCAATTCTGTTTCTTATCCACTGTTGTGCTGAGAAATTCACCAGTACCCTACATTCTTTTCTGCTCTGAGTTCAAAACTTCCATATCCATGTGAAAAGGAAATCTAGAGCTGTGTCACAAAGACAGGGCCCAGTCATAACCAGCTCACCATCTTTGCAGGTAGACTGGACTACAGTAGAATTCATGCATTAAAGTTTTGAATCAAAATAACTTAGATCCAAAATCTTCAGCTGCCTACAGAACATTTTATTTGGAAATGCCATAATTCCTTCAATCAATAGATATATATGATCACAGATACCCCTGCCAACTGTTTACCTGTATCAGTCACAAGAGCCTGTTCAGCTATTACAATCTATTACAATCCGTTAATCCAAGAGTTCATCACCTGGTACCTGAATTGTTTTGTTAGTCTCCTAATTTGATTCCCTGCCTCCAGCTCTGTTCTCTCTGCAAGGGGATCCAGATCACTAGTGATATAATCTTACTGCGTGTTGTTCAGTCACTAAGTTGTTTCCGACTCTTGCAACCCCGTGGGCTACAGTCTGCCAGCCTCCTCTATCCATTGTATTTTCCAGGCAAGAAAATACTGGAGTGGGTTGCCTTTTGCTTCTCCAGGGGATCTTCCCAACTCAGGATCAAACCAGTCTCCTGCATTAACAGGCAGCTTTTTTACCCCTGAGCCACCACGTCTACTTATAATTTTCAGTAACTCCCAATTACCTGCAGAGTGGAATTAGTATTCCACAATCTGTAGTCAGCCCAGTTCCCCAATTGTAGCCACTTTCATTCACAGTATGGGAAATGCCAGGGCGCCTATCAGTCTGTTGGGCCCCTTTCTCCTTGTTGGGACATCACCTATCTTCTTGAAACTTCAACGTGTTAACACCTGTCTAGTCTCTGATACCTTCCGGGTAGCCCCTGGTCTCAGAGAAGGCAATGGCAACCTACTCTGGTACTCTTGCCTGGAAAATCCCATAGACGGAGGAACCTGGTAGGCTGAAGTTCATGGGGTCCTGAGGAGTTGGACACGACTGAGCGACTTCACTTTCCCTTTTCACTTTAATGCATTGGAGAAGGCAATGGCACCCCACTCCAGTACTCTTGCCTGGAAAATCCCGTGGACAGAGGGGCCTGGTGGGCTGCAGTCCATGGGGTCACTAAGAGTCGGACATGACTGAAGCTACTTAGCAGCAGCAGCCAGTGTTCTTGCCTGGAGAATCCCAGGGACGGGGGTGCCTGGTGGGCTGCCGTCTATGTTATCGCACAGAGTCGGACACGACTGAAGCGACTTAGCAGCAGCAGCAGCCCCTGGTCTACGGTACCTCGCTCTCCACCCATCTACAGCCCTTAATTAGTTCAACCAACGTTTGGGAGCACCAGTTTTTGGTCCGCCTCACAAAGTCACTCTGCTATTAAGGCCTATGCGGGCTAAGTCGTTTCAGTTGTGTCCGATTCCTTGTGACCCTATGGACTGTAGCCTGCTGGGTGCTTCTGTCCACAGGATACTGGAGTGGGTTGCTATGCCCTTCTCCAGGGAATCTTCCCAACCCAGAGAAGGAAGCCGCGTCTCTTACGTCTTCTGCATTGGTAGGCGGGTTATCGCTAGCTCCACCTGGCCTAGATTGCTTTTCACCTTTTCAGCTAAGTGGATTCCACAGAGCGCTCCTGTAGCTAGGACCAGGTCTTTACCGCTTAATTAGTATTTTCCCTTTTCAGAAGGAAAAGACACCAGAACTTAACAGTCGCGGGATCTGACCCACTGCATAATCACAGGACAGGTGAGGGAAGCCCCACTAAAAGCTACATTTCCATGAGGGAACGTTCTCCGCGGGTTGTCCAGGTCCTGGGCCTGGCTTCAAGCGGCGCCTGTGGGCGGCGGCGCCCGCGGCCTGGACTACTTTTGGCCCTCTGGAGCCGCCGTCGACAGCGCCCGCGGAGCTCCAAAGCCCTGAGGGAACCGGCCCCCGACTCCAGCTCTGCGGCGCCGGACCCTTGAGTTGGGCTTTCCGCGCAGGTTGGTTTTCCCCGCCTATCCCGGGGCTCCTGAGAGCAGAAGGCGCGCGGAGGAACCAGAGCGCGGTTCCTCTCGCAGGAGTGCCGGGGGGCGCTCGCCCTCGGCGGAGACCCCTGCCGGTCAGGCTCCCGCCCGGGGGCTCCGGCCGGTGTGCCTCTCAGGGGGCCCCACGATGTCCGCCCTGCTCTCGGACTGCAGCCTGCTCACTCTCCCTGCGGCGCCCGGGCCCCGCAGCCCGACGACGGTCTCTCTCCAGCGCTGCCCTCGCGCCTTCCTCAGCAGCCCTGGGCCCTGACCTGTCCGGGGCCCAGAGTCGGCCGCGGGTCTGTGCGTCCCGCCCGGGCGACAACGCCCGTCGGTGCTGACGCCGGTGAGCCGCGGGGAAGGCCGACCGTCCTCCAGAGGGAGTGGACAGCTAAGGAAAGCTGGCTTTCCCCCTTCACTGCACCAGTGTGCCCAGCTCTTGGTTGCCTGATCATAGCTCTCCCCACCTTTGACCCTCCCAGGCCCCGCCATTCTGACCGTATCGGGGACCATTTTTGCCATCATGACAAGCCTATCTTCTCAATTTGTAGGCTGTCTGGGATTTAAACACTATGGGGTTTACTTTAGACTGGTATATTGGTTAAAAGCAACGGGCTCTGAAGGCTGGTTGGGGTTCACAGCTTGGCCTAGCCAGTTTTCTTTCCTGTAAAATGGGGATAGTAACTACTGACCACACGGAACCATTGTTAGAATTAAATGGGAGGTGCACGTTAAGTGCACTCAGCTAATTGTAGCTCCCACTTGAGAGACTTTTCTCCAGAAACGTGAAAATGATCTTGACCAGCAGGTGGCACTGGTGACCGTATAGTATGATGTGCAGTCTCGTCAGAGGAGTCCTGTTGTAGCCTCAAGTGTTTAGAGGTGCCCGGGAAGTCTTGGTTGAGTTGGCAGCCCTAAGCTTTCTTCAAGCTGGACAGTACATTTGAGGTTAAGTAATAAAACTTTTGATTTTGTGACGCACAGAGTCGGACACGACTGAAGTGACTTAGCAGCAGCAGCTGATTTGCTAGCCTGTTGGAATGGCACCTTGAGTATATGTTAGAATTGGTTTGGAAACCCGAGTTAAAATAGATGTCTGCACTCATTCATAAAATATTATCGAACACTGACTATGTGCTAGACATTGTTCTGATACTAGGTATAACATGGTGAACAAAGCAGACACAGCAGCAGCTTTCATGGAGTTTACTTATTAGTGTACAACACCAACAATGTAGATGTAAATGAATATACAGTTACAAATTGCTAAGAAGCAAAAAATACTATTTTGGATTGGATGACTCACCTCCTTGAGGAGGTGAGAAGCTGAGCCCTGAAAGATGTGATAAGGAACCACTTATCCAGAGAATAAAATGAAAAGCTTTCAAGGTATAGCAAACCTAATTTACAAAGCTCTAAAGTGGGGAAAAGCCAAGAAATTAAAAGAAAAGACTAACGCAGATGGAACCCAATAAGTAAGGGGGAGAGTAGCAGCCTGGTGGGCTGCCGTCTATGGAGTCGCACAGAGTCGGACACGACTGAAGCGACGCAGCAGCAGCAAGAGAGGAAGTTGAAGTGGTAGTTGTGAGCAGGACTCAAGGGGGTTTGTGTTTTATTGAGTGATAGAAGCCACTGAAAAACATTAAGCATGGCATACCAAAATCCTATTTTTTATTTTAAAAGTTTACTCTTGCTCTAAGCAAAGAAAGAATTGGGTGTTGGAGATGAGCAGCAGGGAGATAACCAGTAATCTAGGTGATAGATGATAGTGTCTTCAAATAGCGTAGTGGTGGTGAAGATGGAGAAAAATAGATTAAGATATATTTTGGAGGTAAAGTCTGAAAGAATGATAGATTAGAAGGGAAAGAAGGAGGAATCTAGGGTGATTTGCAGGTTTTGGGGTTGAGCAATTGGCTGTTTGCTGAAATGAAGAAACCTGAAGGAACAACAGATGAAGGGGTGAGATGATAGAATAGAGAATTCCATTTTAGACAGACTAACTTAGGTATCTTTACTATACCCAAGTGGAAATATTTGATTAGCAGTTGTATATAAGAACTTGTGTAAATGGCCGTTGTATATAAGAACTTGTAACTCAGAGGAGAGATTTGTGTTGCTGATAGAAATTTGACAGTCATCAGCATATGGATAATGTTTAAAACCAAGGGAATGGATAGAGTGGCTGAGATTTTCTGGTTTGATGGTTATCATCACCATTGGACCTGTGGCAACCAGTGTGATTCAGTATCTTTTAGGATTTAAAGCATTAGATTTCAGTAACTGGGTAAGTTCAGTTCATTAGCTCAGTTGTGTCTGACTGTCTGCGACCCCATGGACTGCAGCACACCAGGTTTCCCTGTCCAACTGGATAAATGAATTGTCATTACACATCTGCAGTTGATCATGTATTTGTCACCCTGTATTGCCCCCAAATACTCCATCCTATGGTGGAGCGAGGAAAACAGGTGCTCATGTCCACAGGTGTTCCCTTGATCTGGCCCAAAAGCTTGTGGTTTCTACTGTTGTTTTCGGTAGGCTGAGGATCATGTCACTTTTCTGTCACCTACAGGACAGACCATGAAGCTGAAGGAGCTTGAGCGACAAGCTGTCCAAGTGTGGAGCCCAGCCAGCCAGTACCCTGTGTATCTGGCCACAGGTATGGTAGTACTGTAGATGAAGATCCGTTGGATAGGTTGAAGGGAAACTTAGTATTCAGTGCTCTTGATTGTGCTTCAGAGAAAGTTTCAGAGTCATGGAAAGGTGGGGTTGGCTAGGAGCATAAGCAAGGGGATATTAGGAGTTTTGGTCCCTGGGGACAATCTTCAATTATCGCTCAAGGCTAAGCACCTCATGCTTTCTTGCTTTTTTTTGGAGGTACCACTTGAAAAAGGGTATATCCAGTTTTCTCCTACTCCTCCTTTTCTCTACTGCCTAACCATTTATACCCCAAATCCATGCATATATTGTTGCTCACATGCTGCCTCTTCCTGACTTTTCTTGTGCCTAGGAACATCTGCCCAGCAGCTAGATGCCTCCTTTAGTACAGATGGCACATTGGAAATCTTTGAGGTTGATTTCAGGGACCCCTCTCTGGACTTGAAACGCAAGGGAGTCCTTTCTGCCTCCAGCAGGTACTATGTCTGAACTATTGATGGGTATGCAGGGCAGATCCTGATATAGACCTTGATGGGGAATCTCAGGAGCGTTGTGTGCTTCTCAGGGCTCATGAGGGGACAAGTGAGGGGAGAATGATCTTTAAGTTGGAGAGAAGTTAATTCTGGGTTTATTTTGCAAGGTGAAGGTGAAGTCGCTCAGTCGTGTCCAACTCTTTGCGACCCCGTGGACTGTAGCCTACCAGGCTCCTCCGTCCATGGGATTCTCCAGGCAAGAATACTGGAGTGGGTTGCCATTTCCTTCTCCAGGGGATCTTCCCGACCCAGGGATCGAACCCAGGTCTCCCGCATTGGAGACAGACGCTTTAACCTCTGAGCCACCAGGGAAGTTTATTTTGCAAGAAGATTTTGAAAACTACCAGTCGCACCTTTGTGGGGAGCAGCAGGATCAGGCAGAATGATGTGATAGAGACGCCTCACATAAGCCTGGACCCACGAGTACCTGATCTCTCTCTGGAACCCAGAGATGTTGGCTCCTTCCTCCCTTGGCTCTTGTGAAAATAACAGCCTTACACAGTATCTCCCTTTTCTGCCAATGAGAGACGAATGAATGACCCTCCCCTCGTTGCTGTCAGGCACCGATTGGGCACTCATGGATTTCACGGCTCTGGCAGACTTATAGGGCTGGATATGAGCATTCACTGAGCATGTGTACACATGCCAGGCACTATGCTGGGGCTCTGTATATTGTATTCATTTCTCAAAATGAGCCTAGCCAATAATACCATTATTCCCATTTTACATAGGAGGAAATTAAAACCCCAGGAAGCTGGAATTTAAGTCTGCTCCTAGCTGACTTCAAGACCTGCTTTCTATTATTCAACTGTTCTTTTATTAGTTTTGTAAAGATGAGACTTATAGTCTGAATCAGTGATCCCCAGATTTTTGCACCATCAGGAGAAATGTGAATATTCACTGCACTCAAGTATATTTTTAATATAAATAATATACATGTATTACTGTATTATTTTTTTAATATAAAAATATAAATCCTTTTCTTACATCCCAGAGGATTTTCTTGCCATCCCCCTTAAAAGATTGCTGGTCTGTTATGTAACTTTTTATCTTACACCTTTTTTGGTTTGTCTGAGTGATTAGATTAAGATACATAGAAGTACCCTCCTCTTTCTTTTCATGGCTTAACTTAATAATGAAAATTAGTTATTCTTCTTACTTTCTTGAGCTCGTATATCACTTTATCACTGCTTTATCACTTTATTACAGTATCCCTTATTTTGCAGTTTTTTATGTTTCTATTTCCAGTACCTGTATCTTTTGAAGAGAGGCCTTGGCAGTTTTACCAGTAATGATGAGATATTCTTAGCCTGTAAGTAGGCATTTCAGAAAGGGCTTCTGAAAGAGGAGAGCTAATTTAATCATGTTTATACTCCTGAAGATAAGCAAAGGGGCAGAGGGCAAGGGCTCTTTTCTTAAACCAGCCAAGTAGCAGCTCCAGCATGGTAGTGGCTCCTTAAGGCCAAGAATTCTTAACAAAGAGCTAATTGCTTAAGAAACCTTGAAACTGAATCCTGAGAACCACGTAGGCAGAGATTTTTGTCTGTTTTATTTATTGCTGTATCTCTAGTATCTAGAATAGTGCCTGTCATTAGGTAGTTGAAAAAATATCTGTGGAATAAATGAGTGATATTAGAAACTTCTGGATTACCAACCTGAGCATTCATATCCACCACTTCAGTTAGTTATGGTCAGTCTTCTGTTGGTCTTAGTGCCTGAAGAGCTTTTCAAGGGTAACAACCTGTTTTGCAGTCAACTAGGTTGAAGCAGCTTCCTTTTTTCATGTCTGTAATTGTGTCTAAAGATTGATTCTCATTCTCGAAGACCTAGGGGATTACCTTTGATGCAGTTCTGTTGCGGCCTTTCTGAAGAAATCATCTTAGATGCTCCAGGGTCCAAGGCACTCACTACTTTTCATTCTAGCCTAGGCTAGGTCACTTACTCAAAAGTTAGCATCACAAACAATTGACCAAAATGATCAGGGTAGATAAAGGTCGACCCACCCGTTGCTTTATGCTTTCCTCTTTTCTGTGTCATCTTCTGCAGGGTTTAGTGGGCCAATGGGTTTTAAGGGCCTGACTCTGGACATTCTGCTTCAGAAAGCCTGGGAGGGAATCAAGGAACCTGTATTTTCTTCAGATGCCTCCTCTCATTCTGTGATGCTGTGTGGTCTCCATCACTGCCATCATTATCCTGGGAAACTCTTTAGCAAAGAATTCCAGCTGTATTTTCATGTTTTCAAAGTTCCCACCTTTCTATACAAACTCTTCTCCCTATACCTTCTCCTTAATCTTATAGTTCCTATTTTCAGGCCATCTTTTTTTTTTTTTTTTTTGGTCTGTTTTATAACTTTTTGTTTTCAAACATAGAAAAGTTGCAGAATATTACAATGATAAAGGCTTCCCTGGTGGCTCAATGGTAAAGAATCCACCTGCAACGCAAGAGACTCAGGAAACACAGGTTCGATCCCTGGGTCAGGAATATCCCTTGGAGAAGGAAATGGCAACCCACTCCAATCTTCTTGCCTGGGAAATCCCATGGACAGAGGAGCCTAGCGGGCTACAATCCATGGGTTGCAAAAAGTCAGACATGACTGAGCGACTAAGCACACATACCTTCACTTAGACTCATCAGTTGTTAATGTTTTAACACTTACAGATGTCACATTTGCTCACATGCTGTGTGCTCTGTTTATACATAACACACACACGACTAAGTCTTCTTTGCCGGACTCTCCCAGGTGTTGTCTATCACAGCTATTCAGGCTCCAGTTCCACTCTCAGTGAAGTGTTAATAGGAATGTACTTTCTACATGCCTCCACAAAGAGGAATGATTTTGTCGCACCCTGTAGTCTGCAGTTCAGCCACTCTAAAGTAACTGGGCCCTCTTCTCTAACCCTGTGGTGACTCCTTTGAGGTCTCGGGTACCTTTTCCTCTGATTCGTATGTCATCTGCTATGACCATACTGAGGGCGCTGCATTCCCATGTGAGTTTCGCTGGGTGTACCTTCCTCTGCTTCTTGTGTGAACTATTTCAGGCTTCTCTGGGTAATCTGCTGTCTTGCTCTCTGCCCATGCTGAGCTCTAGCCCCTGATGACATGGCCTTCTCTGGAGCCAGCATGGAACCGTTCTTCTGGCATGGTGATATCAGCATAACTTTAGAAAACAGCCTTTCTGACAGTAGCTTTAGACCCACTGTTTGTTCTGCTGTGCTGTTTCTGTTCAGATGCTGGCCTTGTCTGAATTAGTGCTCAGCTCTTCACTTCTGAGAGGTTGGCTCTGATCTAAGGACTGGCTAGACAGGTTCCTGCCTGGTTTCCCCATTCAGTTTCTTTGCTGACTGTTCCCAGAGTATGGAAACATTTAATTTCAGTTGGAGATCTTACATGACATCATTCAGTGTGAAATCTGCCTTCTCAGAAGGGCTGTGGAAATACCCTCGGCTAACAGCTGTGAAATGGAGGGAAGACCACCTGTGAGGCATTGGGGGTTTCACATGCCTTCCCTAGGGGTTTTTCAGGGGACCTATTCTTGACCAGGGAGCCCAGGGTCCATCTCTTTCTTGTGTGCCAGAATGCAAGATGCTCAGAAAGCCAGAAAAGTGTTTCCCAAACAGTGCATTTATTCTTCATGCCTCTGTGTTTCTCTAAGGCTGGCCCACAGAATACATATGGCAGCTCCAGTAGACTAGTCACATGAGCATGGCATGGGAAAGGAAGGTCAATAGATCTTTTCTCACTTCCTGTTTAAGCGGGGACAGCAACTGTTGGCCTAGGGAACCTGCTTCTATTCAGGTGTAGAAGAGTTCGGATCTTCCTCTCAATAGAAGACCATATTTTATGATGGTTAACTGCTCAGGCTTTGGCATAAGATGGGTCTGACTTTGAACCTTGAGTCTGTCATTTCCTAGCTGTTGCTGCTGCTGCCAAGTCGCTTCAGTGTCCGACTCTGTGCGACCCCAGAGATGGCAGCCCAGCGGCTCCTTCGTCCCTGGGATTCTCCAGGCAAGAACACTGGAGTCGGTTGCCATTTCCTTCACCAATGCATGAAAGTGAAGTCGCTCAGTTGTGTCCGACTCCTAGCGACCCCATGGACTGTACCCTACCAGGCTCCTCTGTCCATGGGATTTGCCAGGCAAGAGTACTGGAGTGGGTTGCCATTGCCTTCTCCTTCCTAGCTGTTTAGTTCAGTTCAGTTCAGTCGCTCAGTCGTGTCTGACTCTTTGTGACCCCATGAATTGCAGCACGCCAGGCCTCCCTGTCCATCACCAACTCCCGGAGTTCACTCAAACTCACGTCCATGGAGTTGGTGATGCCATCCAGCCATCTCATCCTCTGTTGTCCCCTTCTCCTCCTGCCCCCAATCCCTCCCAGCATCAGAGTCTTTTCCAATGAGTCAACTCTTCGCATGAGGTGGCCAAAGTATTGGAGTTTCAGCTTTAGCATCATTCCTTCCAAACAACACCCAGGACTGATCTCCTTTAGGATGGACTGGTTGGATCTCCTTGCAGTCCAAGGGGACTCTCAAGAGTCTTCTCCAACACCACAGTTCAAAAGCATCAATTCTTCGGCCCTCAGCTTTCTTCACAGTCCAGCTCTCACATCCATATATGACTAATGGAAAAACCATAGCCTTGACTAGACGGACCTTTGTTGGCAAAGTAATGTCTCTGCTTTTGAATATGCTGTCTAGGTTGGTCATAACTTTCCTTCCAAGGAGTAAGTGTCTTTTAATTTCATGGCTGCAGTCACCATCTGCAGTGATTTTGGAGCCCCCCAAAATAGTCTGACACTGTTTCCCCATCAGATGGGAGTAAAATTACTAGCTGTATAACAGAAGCTTTGTAACTTCTCTGTGCCTCACTTTCCTCAATTGAAAATAAGGTAAATACCTCATGGGATTGTTGATCGGCTAATACATGTAAAGCACTTGAAGCAGTGCGTAGTACATAGGAAGTTATCAATAAGTATTGTTATTTGAGTTGGGATGATTAAGTGAAGTAATCTATTTGAAGTATTTTTTTCAGCCAAAGGGCAGGGCCAGGCAGAGGAGACTTCTGTTCTGCATCTGGGAAATGAAGGAGACAGGAAGATCCTAAGGTTGGGGATGCCTGCATAATGGCAGAGGCTGACAAAGATGCCCATTCTCTACTGACTGATGTGGACCTGAGTTGTTGCTGATGCCAGTTCCTCCTCTTCGTAGGTTTCACAAGCTGATCTGGGGGAGCTTTGGCAGTGGGCTTCTGGAAGCCTCCGGGGTCATTGCAGGCGGCGGGGACAATGGCATGCTTACTCTGTACAGTGTGACCCACATCTTGTCTTCGGGAAAGGAGCCTGTGATTGCCCGGAGACAGAAGCACTCTGGGGCTGTCAGAGCCCTTGACTTTAATCCTTTCCAGGTACTAGCATCTCAGTTGATCAGACCTGAAAGGCACGGAGCATCAGATCTGAAGGGAAGCATTTACTTGTGACCTCTGGTCTGTAACTCTGAGCCTTCCCAGGTTGTTACGGGGGTGGCTTTCAATCCAAACGTGGGTCTCTTTCCCCTTTTTCTGCTCTCATCTCTTCCTGGGATGGTGTGTCTCCAAAGGCATATTCCTTCATACAGGGAAACCTCCTGGCCTCAGGGGCCAATGATTCTGAAATCTTCATTTGGGATTTGAATAACCTGAGTGTGCCAATGACCCCAGGATCCAAGTCACAGGTGAGGAGGCTCCTGGTGCTACTGCTTAAAAGAGTGCAGCTGATTTTCCCAGGGAGAATTAAATTCTGGAGGCAGCCAGGGCACAGATTTCAGTCTTCACCACTGGAGGGCAGTAAAGCTCCACAGACTAACATGTTGCCTACCAGCCAGATAATAGAGGGATGGAGGTGGGTGGGGACTGGAGGGAGGTCAGGGAATAGGGGTAGGGGTGGAAGTGGCTTGTGGTCATTGACTGTTCTAGAAGTTTCTGGAAGGCAAAAAGAGTGAAGGAGATAAAAGACACTGAGAGAAGGGGTGGCTGTACTGTTTATCATAGTAAAATTTAAGAAAAGCTGAGCCCTGGGTTTAGCCAACCAGGGGCAAGAGCAGGACACCCAGATACACCCTTGTCCTTTTGTGGAAGGGTCAGCTTTGTCCCTGTGTCTTGTTCCGCCATGTAGCTGAGGGTCTCCTGTATCTCTGTGTCTGAGTGTTCATGTCTTGTCAGTCTGTAACTGGGCCCCCATCTTTTTCTTCCTGGCTTTTCTGTCTCGTGCATACAGTATCGTGAGGTAAGTTGAGTATGAATTTGATAGCATCTTGTGCCCTAAAGTATCAATGGCTTTTCTCTCTGCCTCATTCTCCCTGGGGGTCTTGGGTGTCTATATTTCCCTCCTTCCTACCCTCACCTTTTTCCTCTCCCTTTCTCTCTTGTCATCGTTGAGAAGGCTCTTTTTAAAATCTTGACTCTGTCCTCTCAGGAGCATCTTGGGATAGGAGTAAAACCCAAGTGCACCTGTCCTTCTTTCAGCTTCTACATCATTTTCCAAAGGATCCTCTCTGGAAAACTTCCCTTCCAGCTTCCTGAGACTGGCATGGTTTGGGTAGCCCCACGTCTACTCTTGGCTTTTCTGTGGGTGGTTGGGATCAGTGGCAGACCAGCTATCTCTTGGTCCAGGGGTGACAGGTTGTCCTCATCCCGCTCCCTGCCCCATTCTGCCTTAGCAGCCGCTGGAAGATATCAAGGCTCTCTCTTGGAACCGTCAAGTTCAACACATTCTGTCTTCTGCTCACCCCAGCGGCAAGGCAGTCGTGTGGGATCTCAGGAAGAATGAACCTATCATCAAAGTCAGTGATCACAGCAATCGGGTGAGTTGAATACAGGCAGAATATAGGCTCGGGCTCTGCTGTCTCTCTCAGGCCTAGCATTGGAGCTGCTCTTCCCCAGGCCAAGGTTCTGCTTTCAGCTGTTACAAGTATAGATTCAGCCCTGTAGTAGATTTCCTATTGAGAGTGAAAGCTCAGAGAAGCCAAACTGAGCTGATCTGGAGGCTTCTAGTGCTCCTTGCTTACGGTCATCACTTGTTCCCCAGTGGCTGTGGTGTTCCCAGTTACATAAGAAAGGCACAAAACACAAAGACACAAAACCCTCAGAGAGGTCCCATTTCAGCTAGACAAAAAGGGTTCATAAAAAGAAGAGTAAGGTTCTGTTGCCCGTTGGGATCTGCTTTGTTCACAGATGCACTGCTCAGGCCTGGCCTGGCACCCAGATGTCGCCACCCAGTTGGTGCTCTGTTCAGAAGATGATCATCTTCCAGTAATTCAGCTGTGGGACTTGCGCTTTGCCTCCTCACCCCTAAAGGTGCTGGAGAGTCACAGCAGGTAGCATGTCATCCTTGGTGGAGGGCCGGGCATAGCTGACCTGGGTAGAGGGCAATACGTGCCTCACTTTGGCTATCAGACGTTCTCCCCAGCTTCAGAGCCGTCCTGGTGAACACACAGTTACGCAGTTCTAGCCCCACCTCCACACAGTTACGCAGTTCTAGCCCCACCTCCAATCAAGAGGGGTTCCTGTAGACCCTGAGGTTATAGAAAAGAGCCTGAGATTCCATGTAACCTCCAGACATACGAGTGGGGGTAGGGTCATAAGAAATATTGGAGCCAATGTTTAGTTCCTCTGGGAGAGCCCCCAGGCTCTGATCTGAGGACATGCTCATTTCTTAGGTAATTAAGTTGCCTCCTCCAAGACTTCTCAATAAAAGAACCTTGGCTCCTGTTTTTCCTGTGAACAGGTTTGCCTCTGAAGCTCTAGCTCTTGGGCCTACAGCAGAAGCAGCAGCCCCATAGTCTGTTCTTTCTAACTCAAGGGTCATGCCTTTGTACCTCCTTGGGGACTTCTGAGAGTTAGGTCTTCACTACCCTCCTGGGCTAAAAGCACCCATAGGAATGGGTGCTTCCCTGATTCATGCTGACTCAGAATTTCTACCCACCCTTCAATCAGGGAGGAGAAGCAGGCCATCCTGCAGGGACCTGTGGGTGGCAGAGTGGTTATAGCACATCATGCCCACACTCTGAAGTCTGACTTGGCTTCTGGCTGCATGACTGCTGCAAGTTCCTCAGTTTCTTCCCGAGCCTCATTTTCCTCATTTGTAAAATGAAGCCACACTGCTTATTTTGAGGAGATGACATTTACCCAAGATACATAAGGCACGCTACTTGTAGTAGGCATTCAACAAATGTTAGTTCCTCTTTCCTTTCCTTTTTAGGGGGATCCTGTCAGTGTCATGGAGTCAGGCTGATGCTGAGCTGCTGCTCAGTAGTGCCAAGGACAACCAGATCTTGTGCTGGAACCTGGGGAGCAGCGAGGTAGGCTGGCCCTTCTGTGGGTACGCTGGGATGGTGGGGCAATCTCAGCTGCACCTCTGTGCTCTAGTTGCCTTACCTAAGTCAGGGTTTCCCTCTTGGTTATGTTCCCTCACAACAGGTGGTGTATAAACTACCCACGCTGAGCAGCTGGTGCTTTGATGTGCAGTGGTGCCCTCGGGACCCTTTGGTGTTCTCCGCTGCCTCCTTTGATGGCTGGATCAATTTATACTCTGTGATGGGTAGGAGCTGGGAAGTCCAGCAGATGAGACAGGCTGACAAGGTTTGAAGGGCTTGGTGGAAAATGCTGGAGGGAAGGGACTGTCTCTGTTCAGTGGGAGAACAAAGGACATAAGCCTGGGGAGAAGTGGGGATTCCTGAAGACTTGGGAGACTAGGGCCCTGGGTTCGGGAACCCTGGGTTTGTGAACTTTTGCACCAGTGTCCATCCCCCTGGAAGGATGTCAGTTCCTGTCCAATACAAAGGAGGCCTTTACCTTGACTCTTGTTCTTGGATGTTCCTTGTGGTATTTCAGGGGAATTGGACTCCCATGCTGGGACTCTCTACTATTTTGAAGAATGAACTTACCCCCCTGTCTCCTATAGTTACATTTTGTGTCACCCTTCACTGTAGACATTGGATGCAGTTGGCTTTCCAGGAGCCAGCTGCACGGGCATCCCATCCTTACTACCAGCCCCCTGAAACATGAGAGTCCTGACTTTTGTGGGCCAGATTGGGTATCTCAAGGATCCCTCCCAAAATGGACTTTGTAGGTGGAGTTCCTGGCTAAGCCACCACTCCACACTGGTGATGCAGGTGTCCTTTTGTCCCCAGATCTCATCTTCCTTCAGCAAAGGCCAGCCTCTCCCACCATTGCAAGTGCCAAAGCAAGTGGCCCAAGCATCACTGATACCTCCCCTGAAAAAACCCCCCAAATGGATGCGGAGGCCAGCAGGTGTTTCATTTGCTGTAAGTGTAGTGTGTGTGTGTAGCGTACTGTGTCCCCAGCATGGAGCTCTATTCTGTAAGAAGTTAATTCTCACTGCCTGAGTCTCAGATCAGGTCCCATTTTATTGCTCAAGCAGTGATTTGCTAAGCTTTCTTCTCAACCCCTTTACCCTGCTTGCAGTGCCAGTCCTGTCTAAAAGAACTGGTTGCTTTTGAACTCTCACTTATGGGGAATTGCCTGCCATTCCATCTGATTTTCCTGCATACCTGGACTGATAGAGTACAGGCATGGTTAGAATACAAAGCAAGAACGGAATGAATAGAAAGCAGAGGAGAAAGAATGTAAATCTCCTCCTCTTCTCTGCTCAAAACCTTTGGCCCTCCCCACTGCCATTGCCTCATAGACTCAAGGCCAAATGTACACAGAGCCCCATTTACCTCCAGGGATGGTTAGGGGGTGGGGGTTGTTCTTATTGTTCAGTTTCTAAGTCATGTCAGACTCTTTTGCAACCCCAGGGACTGTAGCACACCAGGCTCTCCTCTGTCCTCCACTGTCTCCCAGAGTTTGCTCAGACTCATGTCCATTGAGGCAGTGATGCCATCCAACCATCTCATCCTCTGTCACCACCTTCTCCTTCTGCCCTCAGTCTTTCCCAGCATCAGGGTCTTTTCCAATGAGTTGGCTCTTTGCATCAGGTGGCCAAAGCATTGGAGCTTTGGCCTCAGTCCTTCCAGTGAATATTCAGGGTTGATTTTCTTTAAGATTGACTGGTTTGATCTTCTTGAAGTCCAAGGGACTCTCAAGAGTTTTCTCTGGCACCGTAATTCGAAAGCATCAATTCTTCAGTGCTCAGCCTTCTTTATGGTCCATTTCTCACATCTGTACATGACTACTGGAAAACCATAACTTTGACTATATGGACTTTTATTGGCAAAGTGATGTTTGTGCTTTTTAACACTCTGTCTAGGTTTGTCATAGGTTTCCTTCCAACAAGCAAGCATTTTTTAATCTTGTGGCTGCAATCACCATCCACAGTGATTTTAGAGCCCAAGAAATAAAATCTGTCACTGCTTCCCCTTTTTTCCCCTTCTCTTTGCCATGATGGGATGGAACCAGATGCCATGAGCTTAGTTTTTTGAGTGTTGCATTTTAAATCAGCTTTGACGCTCTCTTCCTTTACTCTCATCAAGAGGCTCTTTAGTTCCTCTTCCCTTTCTGTCATTAGAGTGGTATCTGCATTTCTGAAGCTGTTGATATTTCTCCCAGGAATCTTGATTCCAATTTGTGATTCATCCAGCCCAGCATTTCGAATGTACTCTGCATAGAAGTTAAATAAGCAGGGTGACAATATATGGGGGTTGAGGGACACTACCCTAGACATTGTTTATTGTACTGTTCTCACATTCCAAACCCAACGCCTCTCCCAGTGGGGGACAGCAGAGGGAAGGATTTTCCTGCATGTCTCCCACCAACATCCCCTCTTAACCCTTAGTCCTTCTGTCTGTGATCCACTGAGACTCAGCTAGGGACTAGGGCCAAGGAGAAATGGAAATCTCTCCTTAGGAAGAACAGGAGGAAGAGGATAGAGAACTTGTGACCCCCCACGTCTCCTGCCCTGGGAGAACAGAGGTTAGCAAACAGTCCGTGCTGTCCAACATTCAAAAAAGAATACATATAAGCACTGTGTAAAACTATTGAGTATTATACAAATCAAAAGTTAAGATGGCTGTGTTTAGCACTGACCTGTAGTGTAGATTTTGTGCTGTAAGAATCACGAGAAGAATTCTGGCTAGAAGCACTCATTAAAGAGAGAGAGTAGTGAATGGTTGGGGAGTAGAGCAGTGGTTGTCTAGCATGACTGCAATTGGAATAAACTGAAGAACTTAAAAAAAATTACCAGTGCCCGGGTACCACCTCCAGAGGTGGTTCTTCTTATTTATTTATTTTTGGTCTGGGGTATAGCCTGGTGACTTTGGATAAATACCCAGGTGGTTTTAATGTGCAGCCAAGGTGAAGAACTGCTGGAGTAAAGGAACTTGACTGGGCTCTGCTTTTGTGCCAGGTGCTTTATACAATAAAGTACCTAATTTGCTGAGAAGGATGCTCAGGTGGGAGTGTTGTGGTGGATGAAGGCATAGAAGCAGGAATGTACTGGGTACTTTGGAGACACAGAGTGATCACATGAATGAACAGAGAGAACGGTGCTAGAGAGGCAGGTCTGGTCCTGATTTTGAAAGATTTTGTGCATTATAGGCAGAGGAGCTTAAACTCTCTCCTGTGGCCTTGTGAAACCAGTACAAGCTCCTGGATGGCCGTAGGAAAAGGGTGGTAGTCTAGGGCTTGGAATGGAGGAAGAAAATGCTAGCACAGGGCATGGGAGACACTGAACAAGAAGGGGGAAGATTTTATTGTTGCTCAGCTACAGTGGGTAAAACGACTGTGATAATGATGAGCAGTTTAGTCCAGAGTTACCTGGGATAGTGATAACTATCAGTTGTGTCCAATTCTTTGCAACCCCATGGACTGTAGTCTACCAGGCTCCTCCGTCCATGGGATTTTCCAGGCAAGAATACTGGAGTGGGTTGCCATTTCCTTTTCCAGGGGACCTTCCCAACCCAGGGATCAAAACTGGGTCTCCCGCATTGCAGGCAGATGCTTTACCGTCTGAGCCACCAGGGAAGCCCCCTACCTGGGATAGTGATAACTATTGTATAATTCTAGAATGATGGTGCCAGAACAGGTGAGGAAAGAATGAGTACCATGGACTGTACCTTTTAAGTTAATGGTGCTGAAAGTGCAGGGGTGGTTTTAGGATGTGGGCACATTTACTACTCAATTCCTGATTCTTTCCACCCCCAGGAGTTTTTGTTTTTTTTTTTTTTTTTTTTATTGCTTTCCTGTCTTTTAGGGTTGACCGACAGACAGCCTCCCATGTAATCCTGACTTGGTGTTAATTTTTGCCCTCCCCTTCTTGTTTTTCTTTATCAGTTTGGGGGCAAGCTGGTGACCTTTGGCCTCCCCAGCACCCCGGTCCATCAGGTGCCACAGCCTTGCCTCCGCCTAGTCTTTATCAGTCAGGTCACCACAGAACCTGAACTCCTGACACAGTCAGCTGAGCTGCAGGAAGCCCTGGGATCAGGAAATCTCCTGAATTACTGTCAGAACAAGATCCGCCAATCATCACTGCAAAGTGAAAAGATGCTCTGGCAGTTCCTGAAGGTAGGAAGCCTAAAGGCTGGCTGCTCAGAAGTGTCTCCCCAAAGCCAGATACCTCAACCTCTGTCAACTACCACCCTATGGCCCAGATTACAGAGGCCTTAACCCTGCTGGGTTTTTTCCTATACAGCACCCATCCTGGGAACAAAATCTTCTTTTTACCAGAGGCTCAGAGACTCTCTGTAGCTAGGGAAACTGAGGAATACAAGTGACGTTGGCCTTTTTTCTACTATTGCTGATGTCCTGGGTACTTTACCAGAGCCATGGTGAAGGCTTCTCCAGTGCCGTGCCATGGGGCAGTAGGAAGGGAAGAGGATCAGCTGGCAGGAGTCTTCTCACCTAGCCATTTAGATTCACAAGACTGCATCAAGTGGTTCTCTCCTGCGGGAGTCCTTGTTGCAGTCCATGCAGCAGCTTAGAGTTCTCCCCTTCAGCTCCTCAGAAGATAGCTCAGGTGCAAGAAGATGAGATATACATCAAGCTGGTGTGTTAGCTGCCCTAGCTTAGAAGCCTCAGGCCCACAAGGGCCAATAGCTGTTTTATGAACTCCAGAAGCATAGCTTCTAGGGTTCCTGCAAGGGATTTGTTTAGTACAAGAGTCCTTGCTCTCAGGGAAGCCCATAGCATGTTGTCCACATCAATTATTAACAGTTTACATAGTTCTAGTCCAGATGCAGTTTACCAGTCACAAGCAGTCTTGCCTAGAAACATAGCTGACATTTTACTCTTATCAGGTTACCAGCATAGTAGATCTAGGAAGTCAACTTGAAGGTCCAGTTCTCATGCAGAAGGGAGAAAGGATTTGTTAACACATCTACCCACAATCCCACAGGAATCAAGTCTGCAGAAAAGAGTGGAGAGATGGTGTTGGTCTCGGGGGCACTTCTAGAGCCACATTTGAGGATCCACTATCACAGATGTCCAGCTGGTGCAGGAGAGAGTTATTCACATTCATTTAATGGACACGTCTGTGTTCTGTGGCTTCTAGGTGACTTTAGAGAAGGACTCCAGGATGAAATTCCTGAAGCTATTAGGATATAGTAAAGATGAACTTCAGAAGAAGGTAAGCTGCTTTCACATCAGAAATACATGTTTGTTGTAGAAAAAGAGAATCCTGCTGGTGGAAACCATCTCAGAATACCTCTTCCTGGGCTTCAGTAATGCATATATGAGCATTTTACCTCCTGGAGTTATTCTGTTTCCCAGGAAAATAGCACAAGGATCCTGTGCTATCAGTTGGTGGAGTATGAAGGTGGGAAGAAAAGCTTAATATTTATTTGATCTCGTGTTAGGAAGAGTAGTATTCCTATGTTTCTCCCTGCAGGTGGCCACATGGTTGAGGAGTGATTTGAGGCTGGGTGAGAACCCTCAGTCCAAGGGAGATGACCTCAACAGTAACAGACAACAGGCGTTCTCCATACAGGTATGGAAGGAGCCCAGCCAGCCCCATCTAGAGTAGCATAGAAAACCTGCCCTTAAGGAATTTTCCCCTTCCTAGCCCTTCACTTTGTTCTCAATAACTGCTCAACTTCTGTGGAAGTTTTCAAACTCCTCACTCATTTAGAACCAGAGAGAGACATAGACCCCATAAGCTTTGGAGCTAGGAGTGGAGCTCTTTTAACCATGAAGTATAGCACTTCCCAAACTTCACCTGGTTATTCTTTTAGCTTTACCCATTAAGGGCCAGCTCTTTTTTTTTTTTTTTTTATTGAAATATAGTTCATTTACAGTGTTGTGTTAATTTCTGCTGTACTACAAAGTGATTTAGTTATGTATTCTTTTTTATATTCTTTTCCATTATGGTTTATCACAAGATACTGAATATAATTCCCCATGCTGTACAGTAGAACCTTGTTTATCCATTCTATGTACATTAGTTCAAATCTGCTAATCCTACACTCCCACTCCATCCCTTCCTCACCTCCCTCCACCTTGGCAACCACAAATCTGTTCTCTAGGTCCATGAGTCTGTTTCTATTTCATAGAGAAGTTCATTTGTGTCATAATTTAGATTTCACATATAAATGATATCATATGGTATATTTGTCTTTCTTCAGCTTGCTGCGAATGGCACTGTTTCATTTTTTATGGCTAAGTAGTATTCCCTTGTGTATGTATCACATCCTCTTTATCCATTCACCTGTCAGTGAACATTTAGGTTGTTTCCTGTCTTGGCTATTGTAAATAGTGCTGCTGTGAACATAGGGAGGCATGTATCTTTTTGAATTATAGTTTTGTCCATATATATGCTCAGGAGAGGGATTTCTGGATCATATGGAAACTCTAGTTTTTTAAGGAACCTCCATACTGTTTTGGCTACACCACCTTACATTCCCACCAACAGAGTAGGAGGGTTCCCTTTTCTCCACACCCTCTCCAGCATTTATTTGTAGACATTTTAATGATGGCTGTTCTGATTAGTGTAAAGTAATATCTCACTGTAGTTTTGATTTGCATCTCTCAATAATTGAGCACCTTTTCATGTGCCTGTTGACCATTTGTATGTCTTCTTTGGAAAAATATCTGTTTAAGTTGTCTGTCCATTTTTCAGTTGGGTTGTTTTTTGTTGTTGTTGAATTATATGAGCTGTTTTGTATATTAAGCCCTTGTCAGTCACATCATTTGTAAATATTTTCTCCTATTCTGTTTATTGTCTTTTGTTTTTCTTTGCTGTGCAAAAGCTGGCAAGTTTGATTACATCCCATTTGTTTATTTTGGCTTTTATTTCTGTTGAAGGGACAACTCTTAATAGTACTCCCAGAGAGAGCGACTAGGCCAGCTCTCTGTCTTCTAGACTCATTTCCCAAGTAGCCACTTTTGTCCTTCTTTGTACAGACCTCCAAACATACCACCTGGGAAGCCTCGGCCTCCTCAGCCTTCTTTGATGAGCTGATCCCTCAAAACATGACTCCGTGGGAGATCCCCATCACAGAAGGTACCCTGACCCTGAGGGAGAGGAACCCTCTGTGTGGGGGTAGGTGGGCTCAGAGTTCTCGAGACTTGAAGACACTGCCTTCTTGTCCCCGGCTTCCTACTTCCCTTCATGATCGCAAATGCTGGGTGGTCCTGTACCAGTCAGAGCTCTCTCTGGCTAAAGATTTTCATGGATGGATCCTTCATATGAAAGGCCTTCTACCAAGGTACTCTTCATCCTTCTATCTTCCTGCTTAAAGAACTGTGACCCTCTTCTTGTTGAGCAAACACATGGCACACCTGTGATGCTGCCACGAGTCCCTCTCTTGTCTTGGGTTCTGTCCTTAGAGATTTACCACTGGACCTGGGGACCCCTGGACACCCCTCTGTATTTTGTTATGAGGGAATGAATCTTGGGGAGTTTGGGATGAGGGAGACTCAGGGAGGCAGGGTATAGGAGGTGGGGACAGAAAGCACTGGTCTGAGGGCAGGCTGATGCAGAGGGGATGCTCTGCCTGCAGACACGGAGGGACTCCTGAGCCGGGCTCTCCTGCTTGGAGAACTGGGCCCTGCCATGGAGCTGTGTCTGAAAGAAGAGCGCTTTGCTGATGCCATCATCCTGGCCCAGGCTGGAGGCTCAGATCTGCTGAAGCAAGCACAGGAGCGCTACTTGGCCGAGAAGAAAACCGGAATCGCCCCGGTAACTGACCATCATGCAGAGAGGAGGAGGAGGGGATTACTTGGACCTTGTCAAGAGGCTGTCTGTACTACGGGACTGGCGTTTAGAGGATTTGCCTCTCTCTCCTCCTACTTCAACCTCCCTTACCTTACCCCGAGCCCCTAGTCAGTGGTCAAATAGGAAGGCTGCTTAGGAGGGGCTTGTCATCCCTGTGTGACTCCTGCTGCCTATGCTGCATGAACAGCTGATGGCCTCCTTCCCTCACTGCCCATTACAGCTGCTAGCCTGCATTATACAGAAGAATTGGAAAGACATGGTGCATACCTGTAGCCTGAAGAACTGGAGAGAGGCTCTGGCCTTGCTGCTGACATACTCAGAGCCAGAGAAATTCCCCGAGCTCTGTGGTAGGTGGCCCTTGGCTCCAAGATGGAGTGGTGTGACTCTAGCGTGGAGTCATTGGACACACTGCGGGAGGAGACAGAGGCACAGCCTGAACTCTGGGAAGCCAAGCCATGTCATCAGAGACTACAGTGCATCTCTACTTTCTGTGGAGGGCATTTATTGTCCTATTTTACTTTTTCTTGTCAAATCTCAGTGCAAAAGCTTTGCCCAGCAGGATTAGCCTCGGTGTTGTCTTTAAGCCACTGTGGCTACTTGTCCCATAGCTCATGGTCCCCTACCTGTTTTCAAACAGAAGGAGGAGAAGCACAGGGAAGCTGTGCCATTTTAAGAAGCTTCTATCTCTCTGCAGACAGGCTGGGAACTCGTATGGAGCAGGAGAGTGGCTGGGCACTCACCTCTGAAGCCAGACTCTGTTACGTATGCTCAGGGAGTGTGGAGCGGCTGGTGGAGTGCTGGGCAAAATGCCAGCCGGCTTCATCCCCTATGGCTTTACAGGTACCCCTTCACTTCAGGGCCCTGGTCCCTCCATACCAGGCCTTCAGGAGAGGCTAGCAGTGGAGATTGCAGGGACATCAGAGGCGGGTCTTCTAGGTATCCAGGCTAGAATCAGTTTTAGGAAAGAGGGAAGGGCCCTCAAAGTCTGGGACCTTTGCCATGGATAAGCTGTCATCTTACCTCCTTCTCAGTCAAGGGAGATTGAGTAGCAGCTGCTTAGATATTAACTTCACAATTTTTTCCCACTTCAGGTTTGAGTATATAAGTTTACTCTGTATTTGAATAATACCGAGTTTGGGCCTTCTATTAGCGTCTATGAAAAGTCCTATGACTCTAAGTTGTACCAGATATTCTGTGGGTGCCCACAGAGATGGGCACAGTCACAGGGAGACAAAGTCACATATGAAATAAATGGATAACAGAATCTGAAATTAAGATGTATTAGCATAAAAGGTAAAGAATCCAAAATGAAGAGGCAGAGATGTACAAGAGTGTAAGACCCAAACAGCTTGGGAAGTGAAGCCAAGTGGCCCTTCTCTGGCTGTCATGTCTCTTACATATCATATGTCATCACCTGCTATCCATAGCAGGGAAGTCCTTGGTTGAGCTGCCTGAGCTAAGAGAGCAGGGTGTGCGTTGATGAGGACTGACTGCCCTTTTCTTTGTCCCTCCAGGACCTGATGGAGAAAGTGATGGTTCTTAACAGGAGCTTGGAGCTACTGCGGGGTCCTGATGGGATGAGCCCAGGCCCTGCCACAACCTACAGAATCACTCAGTATGCCAACCTCCTGGCAGCCCAGGGCAGCCTGGCCACTGCCATGAGCTACCTACCCAGTGACTGTGCTCAGGTGAGTGGGAGCATGTGGAGAGAGCAAACCATTTCTTTGAGTCATCTTAACACTGGCTGAGCACTTCTGTGTTACAGGCACTATGCTAAATGCTAAAGCTCCTGGGATAAATAAGACCTAGTCCTTCAGGAAGTTCACAGTCTCTTGGAGGAAAACCAGATGTCAATAATTTATCCTGCCATAACAGAAGCTTATACTAAGCACTTTGGGACTTCATAGGCAAGGGGCTGGCTTTGTTTGGAGAAGCTGAAGAAGGCTTCTCAGTGGTTTAAAACAGTTGGACCTTCAAAGAGAAATAACTAGTAAAGCAGATGTCAGTTTGGCAGGGGAAGGCAATGGCACCCCACTCCAGTACTCTTCCCTGGAAAATCCCATGGGCGGAGGAGCCTAGTAAGCTGCAGTCCATGGGGTCACTAAGAGTTGGACATGACTGAGCGACTTCCCTTTCACTTTTCACTTTCATGCATTGGAGAAGGAAATGGCAACCCACTCTAGTGTTCTTGCCTGGAGAATCCCAGGGACGGGGGAGCCTGGTGGGCTGCCGTTTATGGGGTCGCACAGAGTCGGACATGACTGAAGTGACTTAGCAGCAGCAGCTGCAGCAGAGATCTTTTGAGTTCTCTGAGATGGCTAAAATGTGGAGGGTCAGCTGAGGTTTGAAAGCTATGTGGGGCTAGGCTTGTAAGAGAGGATATTTGCTTGTTTTAATTTTACTTAACACAGTCTTTCATTATTGTAACTTTTATAGCTACCAGTTCAGCAGCTGAGAGATCGACTTTTTCACGCCCAGGGTTCTGGTGTCTCGAGCCAACAGTCTCCCCCTTTCCCTTTTCCCCGGGTTGTCGTGGGAGCTACCCCCTACTCTCAAGAGACATCCTCTTCCAGACTGAAATTCCAGTCTTCTCACCAGGTAAGACCCTGCTTATTCAGTCATTCCAAAATGCCTATTAAGTGTCTACCAAGTACCAGGCATGATTGGAATATATTAATTTTAAAATGATGAAAATTCCTATCTTCATAAAGCATCAGTTCAGTCGCTCAGTCGTGTCCGACTCTGCGAACGCATGAGTTGCAGCACGCTAGGCCTCCCTGTCCATTACCAACTCCTGGAGTTCACTCAAACTCATGTCCATCGAGTCAGTGATGCCATCCAGCCATCTCATCCTCTGTCGTCCCCTTCTCCTCCTGCCCCCAATCCCTCCCAGCATCAGAGTCTTTTCCAATGAGTCAACTCTTCGCATGAGGTGGCCAAAGTACTGGAGTTTCAGCTTTAGCATCATTCCTCCCAAAGAACACCCAGGACTGATCTCCTTTAGAATGGACTGGTTGGATCTCCTTGCAGTCCAAGGGACTCTCAAGAGCCTTCTCCAACACCACAGTTCAAAAGCATCAATTCTTCAGCACTCAGCTTTCTTCATAGTCCAACTCTCACATCCATACATGACCACTGGAAAAACCATAGCCTTGACTAGATGGACCTTTGTTGGCAAAGTAATGTCTCTGCTTTTTTTTTTTTTTTGTATCTGCTTTTGAATATGCTATCTAGGTTGGTCATAACTTTCCTTCCAAGGAGTAAGCGCCTTTTAATTTCATGGCTGCAGTCACCATCTGCAGTGATTTTGGAGCCCAAAAAGATAAGGTCTGACACTGTTTCCACTGTTTCCCCATCTATTTCCCATGAAGGAATGGGACTGGATGCCATGATCTTCGTTTTCTGAATGTTGAGTTTTAAGCCAACTTTTTCACTCTCTTCTTTCACTTTCATCAAGAGGCTTTTTAGTTCCTCTTCACTTTCTGCCATAAGGGTGGTGTCATCTGCATATCTGAGGTGATTGATATTTCTCCCGGCAATCTTGATTCCAGCTTGTGCTTCTTCCAGCCCAGCATTTCTCATGATGTACTCTGCGTACAAGTTAAATAAGCAGGGTGACAATATACAGCCTTGACGTACTCCTTTTCCTATTTGGAACCAGTCTGTTGTTCCATGTCCAGTTCTTACTGTTGCTTCCTGACCTGCATACAGATTTCTCAAGAGGCAGGTCAGGTGGTCTGGTATGCCCATCTCTTTCAGAATTTTCCAGTTTCTTGTGATCCACACAGTCAAAGGCTTTGGCATAGTCAATAAAGCAGAAATAAATGTTTTTCTGGAACTCTTGCTTTTTTTGATGATCCAGTGGATGTTGGCAATTTGATCTCTGGTTCCTCTGCCTTTTCTAAAACCAGCTTGAACATCAGAAAGTTCACGGTTGACGTATTGCTGAAGCCTGGCTTGGAGAATTTTGAGCATTACTTTACTAGCATATCAGATGAGTGCAGTTGTGCGGTAGTTTGAGCATTCTTTGGCATTGGCTTTCTTTGGGATTGGAATGAAGACTGACCTTTTCCAGTCCTGTGGCCACTGCTGAGTTTTCCAAATTTGCTGGCATATTGAGTGCAGCACTTTCACAGCATCATCTTTCAGGATTTGAAATAGCTCAACTGTAATTCCATCACTTCCACTACCTTTGTTTGTAGTGATGCTTCTTAAGGCCCACTTGACTTTACATGTCAGGATATCTGGCTCTAGGTGAGTGATCACACCATCATGATTATCTGGGTCGTAAAGATCTTTTTTGTACAGTTCTGTGTATTCTTGCCACCTCTTCTTACTATCTTCTGCTTCTGTTAGGTCCATACCATTTCTGTCCTTTATCGAGCCCATCTTTGCATAAAATGTTCCCTTGGTAGCTCTAATTTTCTTGAAGAGATCTCTAGTCTTTCCCATTCTGTTGTTTTCCTCTATTTCTTTGCATTGATTGCTGAGGAAGGCTTTCTTATCTCTTCTTGCTGTTCTTTGGAACTCTGCATTCAAATGGGAATATCTTTCCTTTTCTCCTTTGCTTTTTGCTTCTCTTCTTTTCACAGCTATTTGTAAGGCCTCCCCAGACAGCCATTTTGCCTTTTTGCATTTCTTTTCCATGGGGATGGTCTTGATCCCTGTCTCCTGTACAATGTCATGAACCTCAGTCATAAAGCATAGATTCAGTTATTTTTAAATAGCTGTTTATTGAACAACGGCTAGGCACTTAGAACAGGAAAGTATACAAACCATGATCCTTGCCCTTTATTTGCTCATAGTCTACTAAAAAGATAGATATGTAAAAATTAACTACAGTAAAATTCATAAATGCCCTGATTGGGATATGATAAAAGAGCCCTGAGATCATACGGAAAGCAATTTACTGATATTTGATCTGAGTCTTGAAAATTGAAAGTTATTTAAACAAAGGAAGAGGGAAGAAAGGTTATTTCAGGCGGAGGGAATGGCATCTGCCAAGGCAGTAAAGGGAAAGTAAGCAAAGACTGTTTGAGGAATGACTAACATTTTAACTACTTTACAAAGCAGGTGTTTGTGGCAGTGGAATGAGTTAGTTGAGGCTGGGGTAACAGTATGTATAGTTAGATCAAGAGAGACCTGGTATTTCTGTGTTCAAGAGTTTAGACTTGACCCTGAAGGCATTCTGGAGCTATTGAGTGGTCTTATGCAGGGGAAGGATTAGCTATGTGTCTAGGAAGGGCAAAGCTAGAGACGGTTAGGAGCATAGCAGGAGATGATGAAGGAATGAAAAAACTAGAAAGTGAGGTTGGATTTGAGATGTTTAGTAGGTAGAATTGACAGAAACTGATGATGGTGTAGAGGACAGTGCCCAGATGGATAGGATGCTGTTAATTTATGAGACCAGGAGCCTACCAGAAGGGAGCAAAATCCAGGAAGATTGTAGATAAAGGTATTAGGCAGGAAAATTCTGATAATTTATCCTGTCCCATCTTTTAATTTCCACCCACAGATTTCACTGGTTTTACATGTCCTCATATGTGTGTATGTGTGTATAACTGTGTAAGAATTTTTCTTTTCATCTTTTTAATAGTCCTTCACAGAGCAACAAAATTTAATTTTATAAGGTCCAATTTATAGTTTTCCTTCTGTGGTTCATGCTTTTCATGTCAAGTCAAAGAACTGTTAGCCTAGTACAAGGTCCCCTAAATTTCCTACTATTTTTTTCTAGAAGTACTTTTAAGTCCATGTTCCACTTTGGATTAATTTTTGTGTAAGTGTAAAATTTGAGTCAAGGTTTATTTTTTTGCCAATGGATATCCAGAATCATTTATCAAAAAGGCTATCCCTCTTCCTTTTTCCCCAGATTACATGCCTTGAATTTCTCTTGCCTTTTTGTAGTATTAAAATGAGAATGGTGAGTGTGAACACCTTCTTGTTTCCAGTCTTAGAGGGAGAACATTCAGTCTTTCAGCACCAAGAATAATGGTAGCTGTAGGTTTTTGTAGATGCTGTTTGTGAAGCTAAGGAAATTCCTGCTTTTCCTGGTGTGCTGAGTCATGAATCAGTGCTGAATTTTGTCAGATGTTTTTTCTGCATCATTTTGTATGATCAAATGATTTTTCTTCTGATATGGTGGATTGCATTGATTGATTTTTAAATATATCATGATACACATTCCATGACCAGGAATAAATCCTATTTGGTTGTGGTATATTATTTTTATATACATTGCTGACTTTGATTTACTAAAATTTTGCTGAGGATTTTTGTGCCTAAGATTTTTGTGCCTAAGTTTATGAGAAATATTGACCTGTAGTTTTATTTTGTGGTGTTGGTATCAGGGTAGTACTGACCTCATAAAGTAAATTAGGAAATGGTCCTATATTCTGGAAGAGATTATGGAACCTTTGTGTCAATTCTTTGAGTGTTTGGTAAAATTTCTCCAGTGAAACTATCTAGGTCTACCTAGAAACTTTTGGGGGAAGGGGGTGGGAGGAGGTTTTTAATTACAAGTTTAATTCCTTTAATAGTTACAGAACATTCAGGTCTTTGGTTTAATTTTGGCAGAGTTTTGGTAGTTGGTGGTTCTTGAGGAATTGGTCCATTTTTCTAAGTTGTCAAATTATTTGTAAAGTTGTTTGTAACATTCCTTATCACCTCTTTCATGGATGCAGGGTCTGTTGGAGTATTCTCTGCTTCATCCTCTGTCTTGATGAATTGTGTCTTCTCTCTTTATCTTTGTCAGTCTTTATAAAGATTTATCCATTTTGTTGATTTTTTTTTAATTAGCCTTTGGTTTCATTTTCCCTGTTGTTTTTCCATTTTCAGTTACTTAGTAATTTCTTTTCCTTTCCAAGATGCTGATCCTTTTTTCACTTCCTACAGGTTCCAATTCTACCTCCAAGGCCAAGGATTTTTACACCTCAGTCATCACTAGTGATGCCCTTGACACCTTCCCATCCTAGCCCTTATCAGGGCTTCAGAATGCAGAATACAAGTGACTACAGGCCATCTGGGGTCCAGGAAGCACAGCCTTTGCCTCTGGGCCCTGGGGTAAGGCCTGGTGAGTGACCAACTAAGTGGAGATCTGGCTAGACAGAGTAGAGAGAAAAACAGCTGGCATGGCTGGCATGGATTTGGGAAGTAATATGTCCATATAGTGGAAAATCCCATGGATGGAGGAGCCTGGTGGGCTCTAGTCCATGGGGTCGCTAAGAGTCAGACACGACTAAGCGACTTCACTTTCACTTTTCACTTTCATGCATTGGAGAAGGAAATAACAACCCACTCCAGTGTCCCTGGAGAATCCCAGGGACGGGGGAGCATGGTGGGCTGCTGTCTGTGGGGTCGCACAGAGTCGGACACGACCGAAGCGACTTAGCAGCAGCAACAGCAGCATGTCCATATAGTGGGAGGAGCTTGGAGTCTGAATTCTTAATACTGTCAGTACTTGGCTTTGTACTTGGGCATTATACCTAGCCACTTTGTTTCTTTTGAAAATTGAGAGTGATTGTTATATTGTTCATTTCAACCCCACAGGATTGTTTTGCGGGTCAAATAAGGAATATAGTTAAAAATAGTTTGTAAATGGTAGATCTCCTTATACTTATATTATTAATTACTATTATAGTTTCTTTTTTTAAAATTCCTCTGTGATTCTAATTTCTCCGTGATTCCACTCTGATGTGGTCTGAATCTCCTCTCTGTCCCATTTCAGCTTTATCTCAGCCTCAGCTGTTAGGAGGGCAAAGGGCGCAAGCTCCTAACCCCGTGGGATTCCCTGGAACATGGCCTCTCCTGGCTCCACCCATGGCACCCTCAGACATTATGCAGCCTGGCTCTGTCCCCCTGTCTAGGGCTCCTCCAGTGCCCCCTCTGTTTCCTGTGAGAGCACCAGGCTTCATCCCTATGAGCTCCCAGCCACCAGCCCCTCCTGTCAGCTTCCCTGCGGCCCACCTTCCAGGAGGGCCAGGTGCTCCATGCGCTGGTGTCTTCCCAACCACTGGCATCTTGATTCCTCACCCAGGTCAGTCTTCTCCTATGGCCTCCCTCTCCTCCCCTCCCCACTACCACCTTGGGAGTCTCTTTCATCAAGCCAGTGAACTAGGGTTAGGAATGTCAACTGAGAGTGTGGCTGGTCTGCAGAGGGTATGTGTGGAAGACTCCAACTAAATCAATTTTACTGATCTTCAGACCAAAAATTTCAGTGTTTCTGGTCATGCCCCCAATTACCCCTATGTTCACACTATGCAGGACCTCAGGATTCCTTGAAAAATGCTCCAGTGCCCAAGGGAAACCTCCAGAGGAAAAAGGTGAATACATCTCTCCCCACTCAACCCCATACATTCGCCAATGAGCCACGCTCTAGTTCCTTACAGAAGCAGCCTGGTCCTTCCCATGCTCAAACGGGCACTCTGTCCCCCCTCTCTCCCCACTCACTCTTCTCCCCTCAGCCACCTCCTCTTTCCTTCTTATTCACCATCTTCTGACTTCTAGGTTCACCACTCACTGTTCTGTGCCCTTGTTCATTCATAGTTTCTCCACTCCCTCAAAGCAGGGTGGAAGGGGTCTTTCAGCTTAGACTCATGTGCCTTTCTTTTCTCTCTCTTTAGTTGCCAGAGACATTTACACCCCCAGCACCAATTACTGCTCCAGTTATGTGCCTTGCCCCTGAGCCTCGAGGGGTCCTTTCCTCACAACCCGCTGTCCCCAGTGTGAGTCATGCTCCCCCCAGAGCCCCATAAGAACTCAGCTGGCAGATGACAGGAATGATGTGTTTTCCTTCCTCTTGGAAACCTTCTTTTCTTGGGTGTAGAAAAGCAGGGAGCATGAAGGATGGCTTCATTCCTCAAGTTGGAGGCAGACTCTGGGCTGAAAGAGATGGGGTGGGGGGCAGATACCAAGTGTCCCTACTTCAGAGAAGGGGGATGCCCCTCCCCAGCTCTGCTCCAAAGGGAGCAGCATGACCCCAAGTCACAGAGGACTAGTCCTGAGGGGAGCCATAAGCAGGACAGCTTGCCTGTCTCTCCTGTCTCCCTGCTCCCTCCTCAGCAATGTCAGCAGCCACTGGAGAAGATCAACAGGAAGGAGCTGCCCCCTGAACACCAGTCCTTGAAGATCAGCTTTGAGGCACTTCTGCAGCGCTGCTCCCTATCTGCCACTGATTTAGTGAGTCTGAACCTTCCCCATGATGCTCCCTTCCGACCCCAGCTGGTCCCAGGATCCCTTAACTATAAGACCAGTTCCTTGTGTGAATCTTCTTACTGTCCCTGGACATGCTGTCTGTAGCTTATACTTATTTGATATTGTTGGTGTGGCGTTGGGGAGGACTTGTCTGGTCTGGAGTTTAGCTCCTTGGTAGCAGGACCCAACAGCACTGAGACTTAGCTCTTGGAAAGGCAGCAGGGAGTACTGGAAGGAGGGTGAGATCAGTAGTGAGACCTGCCATTCAATCCTGGCTGAGTCAACTAGAGCAAGTCACTTACCCTCTTCAGGTCTCCATTTGTCCTCTGTCAAATGAAAGAAAGAGCACTGAGCCATTCTAGCTCTAAGGTACCATGATTCTTTACGGTCCTGTGTAGGATTAGGCTTAGGGCCTGGAATTAGAATCCATTTCCCTCCCTGCAGAAGACAAAACGGAAGCTAGATGAAGCTGCGCAACGTCTAGAATGTCTGTATGACAAGCTCTGCGAGGGGACAGTAAGTACACTCAGTGGTGCTCGTCTGCCTCCTGCTTTTCCACCTTCACCCATGGCCAAAGGGCACGCACTATCCCTTCCCATAAGCCTCACTGACCCTGGGTTCCCTACAGAATATAGACATGTTGCCTGGACTGGGCTCCAGAACTCCAGAAGGAAGTCCTCGCTTCTCCCTTCCATGCCTCCAGCGTAGGGGTGGAGTTGGGCTTACTAACTCTGGGCCAATCCCTCCACAGCTCTCGCCTCCTGTGCTGGCTGGACTCCATGAGATTGCCCGATGTGTGGACGCAGGAAGCTCTGAGCAGGGCCTTGTGGTGCATGCCCAGGTGGTGGGCTGCAGCAGCTTCAGTGAGGTCTCCAGCTTCATGCCTGTCCTGAAGTCTGTCCTCACCATTGCTCATAAGCTGCACGTCTAAACCAGGCAGCTCCTCCTGCCAGACCACTTTTACTGTTACTTAATTCCTTCCTGCAGGAAGGGACTTTTGGGACAGATTCTGTTTGTTTTTCCCAGCCTTCCTCCCTTGCTGCCAGGTATATGATGCTGTAGACTTGGCTCCAAACCAGCAGAGTGCCTGCTCTCTACCCCTTTATGCCTGCTCTCTACCCCTTTATGCCTGGCCCTCTGGGATCTGCCCAGGGCTCAGTCAGCCTGTTCTCCCTCACTTCCCCTAAAACTATACTCCAACAGGGGCTGGCACAGTGCGCCTTCTCCCCCAGGGGCATTCTGTCCAAGTGGTTTCTGAGAGGGTGAGCAGGATCATCTTTTCAAGTCTACCTCTGCCGTGCCCATCGTGTGGGTCTTTTGTCTTTCCCCTTCTGTGGGTTATGAGCCTGACTTTACCTTCTCCTTGCCTCTGACTTCATGTTTCCATACTTCTCTGAGCCCCAGAGACTGGAGTAGAGTTGACTGTTGCTCAGCCTTTCAACAAATCCTAGACATGAGTGATGGGTGCTGAGCAGAACCAAGAGAAGGAACTCAGGCCCTTTGAAGAAGGGACTTCTCCTCTGCCAGCATTGTTAAGGGTGAACTAGGTGAGGTGGAGGGTGGAAGGGGTGCACTGCCTTTTGCTGAGAGTTGTCTTAAGCTATGGGATAGAAGCAGAGGGACCACTGCCCATGGGGAGCAGCCCCTGACTCAGCCTGCCTGAGTCCTGGCCCAGGCAAGATATAGACCCATTCATTCTGTGATTAGAAGCCTGGTTCTGGAATAGGAGCCATATTAATGAAAGACTCTTCTGGCACTCTTCTTCAAGACTTGGAGGCCCTTCTTCCCTACCCTCTCCGGCTGCACTTTCATGGTTGGACTCTGCACTGAAGCCCTGATGTACTTTATGTGCAATAAAGCTGCTTTAGTTTGGTTTCCTCAGTCATCTCCCGATTATTATCTTCTCTGGGTCCTCGTTTGCTCTTACCTGTCTTCCCAGTCCTTTGTTCGTGCTCCGTGTACCTCAGTAAGGCAAGGGAAAGGCTTGGGGACAGATAGGAAGTCAGGAGAGTTGAAGAAAGGAGGTGGCACTGAATTAAGCTCTCTCCTTGCAGCATTTATAGCCACTCGGAGGAGTGTGTGTGTGTGGTGTGTGCGTGCACGTGTCTCCATCTGTGCCTGACATTCAGCTCCAGGGTTTTCCCCACATCATTTCGTGTGTGTGTGTGTGTGTCTCCATCGGTGCCTGACATTCAGTTCCAGGGTTTTCCCCACATCACTCTGTGTGTGTGTGTATGTGTCTCCATCGGTGCCTGACATTCAGCTCCAGGGTTTTCCCCGCACCACTCTGTGTGTGTGTGTGTGTGTGTGTGTGTGTGTATGTGTCTCCATCCGTGCCTGACATTCAGCTCCAGGGTTTTCCCCGCACCACTCTGTGTGTGTGTGTGTGTGTGTGTGTGTGTGTGTGTGTGTGTGTGTGTGTGTGTGTGTGTGTGTGTGTCTCCATCGGTGCCTGACATTCAGTTCCAGGGTTTTCCCCGCACCACTCTGTGTGTGTGTGTGTGTGTGTGTGTGTGTGTGTGTGTGTGTGTGTGTGTGTGTGTCTCCATCGGTGCCTGACATTCAGTTCCAGGGTTTTCCCCACATCACTCTGTGTGTGTGTGTGTGTGTGCTCCAGGGTTTTCCCCGCACCACTCTGTGTGTGTGTGTGTGTGTGTGTGTGTGTGTGTGTGTGTGTGTGTGTGTGTGTGTGTGTGTGTGTGTGTGTGTGTGTGTGTGTGTGTGTCTCCATCCGTGCCTGACATTCAGCTCCAGGGTTTTCCCCACACCACTTCAGGGCTGAGCTCAGCTACACAAAGGGACCGGGTGTGAAGCCAGGGGTACGATCTCTAATCCTGTTGTAGATCCCATCATGTCTGCAGGCTAGATGTGTGTGTTTGGGAGGAAGGGATTGTTAGGCAGTATTTGTTTGTAAAGCCACTTGCTCTTCAGATAATACTTGCACTAACTTCTATTGATGAAGCAGTGTGAGCCCCAGCAAAGTCCTTTCCCAAAGTGTCTTTGAAGCCAAGAGCCCATTGAAGGGAAGAAAGGCCGGGAGAAGGGATTAGTTTGTTCAGCAGCTGTGAATTTCAGTGGGAGGTTGATGAACTCCGAAGTCTTTGTTTAAATTAAAGGGGGGGAGAAAAAAGCCGCTGCTGGAGCGAGAGCCCCACTTGGGGCCCTGAACTAACACAAGGAGAAGTCTGAGCTGCGGGGAGCTGTGTACTGACTGCGAAGACTTTTCCCAAACACTTTCGGAAAGGTGTTGTGAGAAGGGAAGGGGGCGGAGTGGGGGATTAGCATGTGAAATGAAGTTTTCATTGACTCCGGTGGGGGTAGAAGGCTATTTTAATGGCATTTTGTTCTCTTATTTTCTCTTCTTGAGCTCTTTAGAGATATTGTTTTGCTAAGGCCGGCTTTCTTCCCCCTTCTTTCCAGTCTGCAGATTGCCTCTATGGGAGCCAACATAAATATTTCTCCTCCAGGAATGCGGGTTAATTAAAAGGAAATGAATGAGTGGAAGCATCCAATCCAGACCCACAATAGGCGAGTGCCCTGGCCTGCCCTTCCCTCCCACCACCCCCAGCACCGCCAGCACTGAGCGCGACCCTGTCTCTGTCTTGGCCCTAACCTGCTGCTAAGGCCAGTTGAGGCTAAGATTCTTTTCAAGGAAAGCAAGCCCTGCCTGTGTGTAGGCTCACAGGCCAGGGACGAGAAGGAGACAGTGTTCTGTCCCCTCCACCCAGCATCCTTGTCACTTCTCAGGACCTCCCTCCACTTCTGTCCCCTGGCTGAGACAGATGGACTCCTAAGGAGCACACAAGAGGAGGGGAGGGGCCTGGGTTCCAGAACTCACCCCGTGGTACCTTACTAGTTGGTGGAACAAGCCAGACATCTTTCTCAGCATCAGTTTAAATCTGTAAAACAAAAGATTTTTCACTTGCTGACCTTGAAGTTGTCTTCCCAAGCAGCCAGTCTGGTTGTCCACATTTATAAAGGGGAACATAGCAGTGGTGATTGATTATAAGAGAGAACTTAAACTCCATGAACGCAGGAGGTCAGTATGTTGTTCACCACTGTATTTCTACTGTGGTGTTTGTTGAATGAATAAATGAATCAATGGATAATGTAAGGGGCAGAGGGAAAGCAATCCAGATCTAAGGTAGCTCAGTATTGTTTTCTTTATAGACACAAATGAATGTGGTGTCAATCATAGCCATTTGGGAATGTAAAATAATAACCTGTGAAAGAACTTTCTGGCAGCATGACATGTTTCGAATACCGACCTGGAGTTGTCACACATGAAGCACGATAGTTCTCCTACTAGTATGCTGAGAGACCTCCTGGGGAATGTCACTTCCCTTTATAAGATTTTACTTTTATATTTTCTAGCTGCCTTGCCAGATTTTCTTACTGAACACTGTCAGGCAATTCTGCCAAGTGGGACAACCAAGTTAGTGCATGCTACTGCTTGATTAGGGACAAAGGGCTAGTTGGGAGATCCATGAGGCCCAGATCTAAGCTGAGGAAAGGAGCAAAAGGCCTTTGCTGATAGAACTGGAAGTGAAGCACTCCAGCACCCTGAAGGGCAGCATGTACCCTGCACAGAGGGAAGGTGAGCCTCTCTCCTCAGCAGGTGTTAGTGGGACCAGAAGACATGTAGGGATGAGGCCAGGGATTTGAGGTCTGCCCTTGCTGTTGTCTCAGTTTGGAGCATGGGAGCCATTCTGCTCTCACTGATCGACCCTTAGAGCCTCCTCCCATTTTACCCACTTGGAGCTATTCTTCCTCTGTGCTCTCCTCTACAAGAGATGAGATGAAGTCTTCTAGCATTTGACCCATTCTGCTCCAGAGGGTTGCCTGGCACCCAGATCCAGGACCAGCCTAGGGGAAGGAGATGACTGGGAGGCTCCTTGGGCTGTAGAGGGTCTTTCAGGAGTTAGTTCTTCCCTTCCTGAGCCCCATTCCATCAGCAAGTCCCTGCTGTACTGCTTCCTTCTGAGAAGGGAATGAGAAGCACCACAAGTAGCAAGGTCTTAGCCACTGAGTGAATGTATCCGTGGAAGATTTATGGGCATGATTTCCTAATACTTGGCAGATGAACCTCAGTCAGGCCAGGATAACTACTTAGGCCATCAGGGAAGTGAGGCCCACAGAAGGATAGTATCCAGGCAAGGTGGGAGGGAGGAGAGGGCCTAGAGGTTACATCTTCCATGCACCCTTCCCCATAGCCCCAAGAATAAGTTCAATACCTGGAAAAAAAGACAGATGTCACAGTGACTGCAATAAATTAAGGTACTGAACTTCCTATTAACAGTTTCATTGCAGGAAGTTTACATATTGAAGGAAAGTATCCAGTTCCTGAATCCTGCCTATTTGAGAATCAGGTTAGTGAAAAGGAGGGATCCCAGCTTCTCATTCCTCATGACCTGTCTTCAGAGGTGCAAACCAGGGTCTGAAGGGAAATTAGCTTTATTTATCTCAGTCTTGGCTCAGATAAGATCCTTTAGGGAAGAGTAGAGGTAAAGTTGGTTGCTAGGAAAATGTAGGTTAGGAGCACAGAGAAGCTTATTTGAAAGCGTAGCAAATAACTGGCACTCTCCCCTTAGGGCACCTTGGATGATTGTCTAAGAAGGTCGTTGCCCCACTGGCAAAGTCCATTAGAGACACGACAGGGGTGAGTGGCACCCTTGGTTTTCATCAAATCAGCCCTCAAGGTTCTCACTTCCTCCATCTTCAACTTCCACCTCTAAGAACCAACCCCTAAAGACATGCTTTTTCTTGGGTCAGTTTCCCCAGTATCTCTTTCAGAGAAAGAAGGAGGGATAAGGGGAGGGAAAGTAGAGATTCTTGGGGAGTCTATGCCAGCAGTTAGGGAATCAGAAGCACAGGAGGGCTTCTGCCCAAGGAAGGTGTGGCTGTGGCAGAGAGCTGACAGCAGGACATAGGGGAGTAGGGATAGAGGGGGGAAGATGGGGTTAAAAAAAAAAGCCATGCTTTCTCTGGGCCCTGCATAACTCAGGAGGGTTCTTCCAGTTCCAAAGTTCCACAGGCTAGGTCAGGCATTATAGCAGGCAGGACCGGGAGAAGGAACGCCCATTCTCTTCGAAGTCCTGGGAAGATCAGTAGCTCAGAGTCTCAGAGCGCTGTCAGACCTCAGCGTGGTGGGGCCGACGATGCCGACAGCAGAGAAACTGTGGAAACAGGTTGGAAAGTGGCGAGCTCCGGAGAGAATGCAGCAGCTCTCTCCCTCGGGATCCCTGGCCTTGGTAGTGTGGGGTCCCTATTCCCTAGATTCCTCACTACTGGGGTCTCTAAAAAAAGCCAAGGACCAAAGGGGAAACGAGAGAGGGGAGAGGAGTCGCTTAGGGTTTTCTCCCGGGTTCGTGCGCCGCGCCCCCCCGTGGCCGGTCCGCGCGGCTGCAGAAGTACTTGGTGACTCGCCGGCGGCACTGCTCGCAGCGCACCGCGCAGCACCAGTGAAACTTGCAGTTGCAGCTGGACACGGTCTCGGCGCGGCGCTCCTCTACCGCCAGCCCGCAGTCCCCGCAGAGTCGGCGGCAGCTGCGGCGCTCCCAGCGGCCCAGGGCCCGGCCGCGCCGCAGGCACTCTCTGCCTTCGGTGCCCAGCAGCCCTAGCGTCTTGTTCTCCAGGCAGTAGTCCGGGGAGTCCTCCAGGTGCACCAGCTCCCACGTGGAGATGGAGCGAAAGGTGTCAGCGATGGCGCCGCGGCCCGCCGCGCTGTTGCCTGCACCCTGCAGCAGGTCCACCTTGAGAGCTGCGTGGTACTTCTCTTTCAGGTGCGCGCCCACCTCTCGGAACTCCGGCAGCTGCAGCCAGCAGGTCTGCGTGGTGCAGCTGCCAGACACCCCGTGGCACTTGCACGTGCGTTTCATGGTGCCCTTCACCGCCTGGGGAGAGAGCTAGGAGTGAGCGGGCCAGGGATTGCGCCCCTGGGGAGTCTCGCCGTCTGGCGAGTTGCGAGGCTTCCTGCAAGTCTGCCTGGCCAGCCGGCTTGGTACCACGTTTGCCCAGTCAGATAAAAGACTTGACGGGCTGTCCACACCTAGGCCTGGTAGTGGATGGAGCCAGGTGCCTGATTCCAGGGGCTGCAGGACTCACCTTGCGGCCGGCCTCGTTGTTGTGCAGGTTCATAGCTGCCCGAGCATCCTGTCCTGTCTCCAGGGCATCGACGAACTGCTTGGATATTGCCTCTCCGAAGCCCACGTTGTCGCTGCAGCCTCCCCACAGCCAGCCTTGGCCCCCTGGAAAACGTGGTGGGAAGAAAGGCGGTTGAGCAGGCTGCAGGGAGCTTCCTGGGCTGCTGGTTCTAAGTGGGTTAGGGGGATTGAGGGAGGATTCAGGAGGGGCGAGTGCACCCGGTCCAGAATAGTTTCACCCCAGATTTATTTTTGACACCTTTGTACTCCTAGCTTCAGCCCATCCCCTGCTCAGGACTCCATGACAGAAGTAGCTACCAGGGGAGGCAGATGCCTGCTCCCTGGGCTATGTTCCTGGCCTTCCAGCAGAGTGTACATGTGCTCTGCCAGAGACTGACTTCCGAAAGGCACAAAATGGTGTGGAAAAGGTGAGGAAAGTGCACACACTGACGGGGAGAGAGGCCAATTGAGATAATATGGAACAGCAGTTGGTAGTTGAGGTGGAGGGCAGAGGCTTGCAGAGGACAGTGGAGGTAAACAGGAAATGAGATAGGGATGGGTGTAAGGTAAGGGAGTTAGAGAAGGTGAGGTTCGAGAGAAAAACACAAGACTGGCACTTCACAGGAACAGATCACCTTTAATGAGGCAAGAAGGAGCAGCAGTCAGATTAGTGGGCTGCTGTGCTAAGTGGCACCCCACGCCAGTACTCTTGCCTGGAAAATCCCATGGACGGAGGAGCCTGTTGGGCTAAGAGTCGGACATGACTGAAGTGACTTAGCAGTAGTGCTAAGTCAAGAAGAAAGTAGGTATATATAGAAAACATATATATGCGGAGATACATTGTTTTGAGGGGGTCTGTTTTTTCTCATGATTATTTTTGACTAGTTAGCTTTCAACAACTGGGGCAAGGAATTCCTGAGACCAGCCAGAGACTGGGGTTGGCCAGGAGCTGAACGTAATCAATCTTAATGTCCATTCCTTTCTTCTGGGAAGAAAGTGCTTTATTCTGTATAGAACAGAGGGGAGGTCCTGGAGGGGAATTTTAACTCCAGGCTATTTTGAGCCTTGTAGCTTTCCTTCATTAGGCAGTGTGGAAGGGCCCCCCTCCCATGGTTGAGACAGTAATAGGTTAGAATCTGAAGGGACTGTTCTTCTTTTATTATTGTATTTAAATTAAGGGAACCACCCAGTGAGAGAAGGGCTCCCAGCTACCTATAGCCTTATTTGTCACTGTAGCGCTTGGGCTCAAAGTGGTCCACCTTGATTTTCCTCAGATGTAGAAGACTACCACCCTTCTTCACTCCACCAAGTATCTGCCCAGCTTTTCGTTGCCTGAGTGAACACTGGGCTGCCCTACCCACCCCCAAGGTCACTGCTTACCCAGTTGCCCATTGCGGGAGTCATCACAGCCACAGTTGTCAAAATCCCCAAGGCTGCAGTTTCTAGTCAGAGTGTACATGACCCCGGCAGAACTGATGGCGTGCACAAACGCTGTCTCCCGATTAGCTGACAGGAACCAAAAACTGAGTTAGAGGGAGGAATTACAGCCCAAAGACATACCTTTAATACCATCACTGTACCCTCCTCACTCCGCTCTGTTCTGTTGGGTTGGCCAAAAAGTTAGTTCAGGCTTTTCCACAGGGTGTTATGGAAAACCCCAACAAACTGTTTGGCCAACCAAATATCTTGCCACCTTTATAATGTACCTCACTCTCTTCCAGGATCTGCTCCAGTCCTGGTTTCAGCTCAGCTCTTCTCTCTTCCCATCTTTTCAGGTTATACATTTTATGACTGAGTGGTTAGAGTATTGTTAATATGGGTGGCATTTAGGTGGGAAAGAAACCAAGAAAGAAATGGGGAAGAATCTGAAGGTCAGGGTGTAAAGAACCCATCTCCACTTTCTCTTGGAACATGGAAGTCTGAGAGGCTTCTGAGAGGCGCTAGCTAGTCCTCAATCATTTCCTGGCATGGCCACTTTTTAATCTTCTGTATGGGAATCTGGTCTCCAAGTCAATTCCCACTTGCCCTGTACCTCTCTACTGAGCCTGCTAAAAGAAGAGGCTAAGAGGCATGAAAATATATGACCTCTACTTACCTACCTATTTATATTTTGAGGAAGCTAGGAGGCTGCAGATGGTATAGGATTGGGGATGAGGCAAGGGCCATTTGTTGAGTAGAGAGGGTGTCAGTTAAGAAAAAGAGGAGCTGGAGCAAAAAACAGAAGATACTAGAGAGGGAGATGACCTGAGACCAGAGACCAACAAAGGGAAAGAGGAGGCTTGGTTCTGTCCCTGGAGAGTAGGGCTCTGACCTGTGGCCAAGGGGTCCAGGGACCTGTAGCTGAAGCTTTCCTTACCACTGCGAAGGCCACCATGGCTGGACAGCTGCAGGGCTCTCTCAGGGCAGTTCCAGCGGTCCCAAGCAAACTGGTATTTGCATTCTTCAATTCCACTCTGGGCACCAGCTGCCACGCTGCTGGAGTAGATCAGGTAAGCCTGCAGGGACACAGGGGTCAAACTTCAGACTCATAGCAACTGAACTTGGTAGGCATTTGCCTTAAAGTGGCCAAGCACGTCTTTTCCTGCCCACTTTCCCACTCCTCCAAATTAATGACAGAGTAAGCACTTTCAATATGCTGTCTCATGTAACATCACAAATAACCTTGTGAAATTGGTACCCCCTGGTGGCTCAGAGGTTAAAGCGTCTGCCTGCAATGCAGGAGACCTGGGTTCGATCCCTGGGTCGGGAAGATCCCCTGGAGAAGGAAATGGCAACCCACTCCAGTATTCTTGCCTGGAGAATCCCATGGACGGAGGAGCCTGGTGGGCTACAGTCCACAGGGTCGCAAAGAGTCAGACACTACAGAGTGACTTCACTTTCACTTTATAGAATAGAAACTTAAGGCTCAGAGAGGTGATGTAAAACAATTTGCTCAAGGTCCCACCACTAGCAAATGGAAGTAGGAATGAAACTGGTGTTTCATTAGACTCTAGATCTCACTCTATTCACTGTACTCTGTCACTTCAAAGTGAGACTCAATTACACGATTCATGAATTTTCAACTGTTTTCATCCTATGAAGAGAACATTTTGTAGCTGGAAATATTCTTAGAGATCATGTAGTAGAATGCCAGCATTTTAAAGATGGAGAACAGCTTGCCCGCCCTGTGCTAACTATATGGCTAACTATAGCGTGACACTATGAAAGAAAACTTTTATTCTGGTCATAAATTCAGAGTCAGTATTCCTGAGTTCTTGTCCTGGCTCTGACATTAGTTTGCTGTGTGATTTGGGGTGTATCCCTTTCCATGCCACAGTTTTTCTGCCTAAAAGATACACAGTATAATAAAAGATGTGGATATAATGACAAGAAATTGACATGTATAGTCTTCAGTCAAGAAGCTAAGTGAAGTCCAAATAAATCAAAGGAATTTTTTTTCTTACCTTTGGACCAGTCATCAGGAAATTGTTCACTGACCTAGAAGAGAGAAAAACCACAGCATAACAGAGATACACCGATTCATTTCTGATGCCAAGAGTTTTAAGAATTACTTCAGCAAATATATAGGCATACCTCAGCGACATTCCTGGTTTGGTTTCAGACCACTGCAATAAAGCTAATCACATGAATTTTTTGGTTTCCCAGTACATATAAAAGCTATGTCCACACTATACTGTTGTCTATTAAGTATATAATAGCATTGTCTTAAAAAAATACAATGTATGTACCCTAATTTTAAAATACTTTATTTTTTCATGGGTTTTACAGCCTTGGCATTTATTTGTTTATTTTTGGCTGTGCTGGGTCTTCATTGCTGCATGCGGACTTTCCCTAGTTGTGGGTGGAGTGTGGTCTTGTTGCCACCGCTTCTCTTGTTGCAGAGCACAGGCTCTAAAGCGCTGACTTAGTAGTTATGGTGAACAGGCTTAGTTGCCCCATGGCATATGGAATCTTCCAGAGCAGAGACTGAACACAAGTCCCCTGCAGGTGGATTCTTAACCACTGGCCCACCAGGGAAGTTCTAAAAAAAAAAAAATAGCTTATTGTTAAAAAGTGCTACCCATCACCTGAGGCTTCCTGAGTCAAAATCTTTTTGCTGGTAGAGGGTCTTGCATTGATGTTGATGTCTGCTGACTGATCGGGGTGGTGGTTGCTGAAGGCTGGACTAGATATGGCAATTTCTTAAAATAAGACAGTAAATTTCGCCATATCGATTCGGTTTTCCTTTCATGAATGATTCCTCTGTAGTATGCAGTGCTGTTTGATAGTATTTTAGGGTAGAACTTCTTTCAAAATTGAAGTCAATCCTCTCAAATAGTGCCACTGTTTTATCAACTAAGTTTATGTAATGTTCTAAGTCCTTTGTTGTCATTTCGACAATCTTTACAGCCTCTTCATCATGGGTAGAGTTCATCTCAAGAAAACTGTTTTCTTTGCTTATCCATAAGAAGCAACTTCTCACTCATTCAAGTTTTATCATGAAATTGCAACAATTCAGTCACATCTTCAGACTCTGCTTCTAATTCCAGTTCTCTTTCCACCTGCAGTTATTTCCTCCACTGAAATCTTGAACTTCACAGTCATCCATGAGGATTGAAATCGACTTATTCCAAACCCCTGTTAAACTTGATGTTTTGACGTCTTCCCATGAATCCTGAATGTTCTTAGTTATCTAGAACGGTGCAGCCTTTTCAGAAGGTTCTCAATTAACTTTGTACAGAGGACTCATTCATGGCAGTTATAGCCTTATAAAATGTATTTCTTAAATAATAAGACTTGAAAGTCAAAATTATTCCTTGATTCATGGGCTGCAGAATGAATGTTGTGTTAGCAGGCGTGAAAAATAGCATTAATCTCACTGTACATCTCCATCAGAGTTCTCAGGTATATTGTCAGTGAGCAGTCATAGTTTGAACCGAATCTTTTTTTTCTGAGCAGTAGTTCTCAACATTGGGCTTAAAATATTCAGTAAACCATGTTGTAAACAGATGTGCTATAATCCAGGCTTTGTTGTTCCATTTATAGAGCAGAATTAGCATAATTCTCAAGGGCCCTGGAATTTTCAAAAGGGTAAATGGACATTGATTTCAGTCTATATCACGAGCTGCCTTAGTCCCTAACAAGAGTCAGCCTGTCTTTTGAAGTTCTGAAACTGGACATTGACTTTTCCTCTCTAGCTATGAAAGTCCTAGATGGCATCTTCTTTCAGTAGAAGGCTGTTTCTTCTCCACTGAAAATCTGTTATTTAATTTAGACTCCTTCATTAATTATTTTGACTAGATCTGGAATCTGGATAATTTGCTGCAGATTTACATCAGCATTTGCTGTCTGCCCTTGCATTTTTATATTATGGAGATGGCTTCTTTTCCATAAGCCTCATGAACCAATCTCTGATAGCTTTAAACTTCTCTTTTGCATCTTCCTCACCTCTCTCAGAGAAGGTGATGGCACCCCACTCCAGTACTCTTGCCTGGCAAATCCCATGGGCGGAGGAGCCTGGTGGGCTGTAGTCCATGGGGTCGCTAAGAGTCGGACACGACTGAGCGACTTCGCTTTCAATTTTCACTTTCACGCATCGGAGAAGGAAATGGCAACCCACTCCAGTGTTCTTGCCTGGAGAATCCCAGGGACGGGGGAGCCTGGTGGGCTGCCATCTATGGGGCCGCACAGAGTTGGACACAACTGAAGCGACTTAGCAGTAGCAGCACCTCTCTCAGGCTTTACAGAAAAAGAGTTAGGTCCTTGCTTCGGGTTAGGCTTTGGCTTAAAGGAATGTTGTGGCTGGTTTGGTCTTCTATCCAGACCACTAATACTGGTACTGTCTCCATATAGACTGTTTAATTTATCACTCTTTTTTTTTTTTGGCTGTGTTGGGTCCTCACTGCTATGCAGGCTTTTCTCTAGTTGCAGAGAGCGGGGGCCATTCTCTTGTTGCTGGGTGCAGGCTTCTCATTGCTGTGGCTTCTCCTGCTGTGGAGCACAGTCTCTAAGGTGCGTGTGGACTTCAGTAGTTGCAACACATGAGCTCAGCAGTTGTGACTTCCAGGTTCTAGAGCACAGGCTCAGTAGTTGTGGCACACAGGCTTAGTTGCTACATGGCATGTGGGGTCTTCCTGGGTCAGTGATCGAACCTGTGTCTCCTGCATTGATTGGCAGGCAGATTCTTCACCACTGAGCCACCGAGGAAGCCCCTCACTTATCATTCTTGTGTTCGCTGGAGCAGCACTTTAAATTTCCTTAAGAACCTTTCCTTTGCATTCACAATGTTTGGGAAAGAAGCCTAACTTCGTCACTAAACTTAATAATTTATAGCTTTTGATTTAAAGTGAGTGATTCTTGTTTTTATTGGAACACTTAGAGATCATTGTGGTGTTTTCAACTGGCCTAATGCCAGTATTGTTGTGTCAGGGAATAGGGACACCCGAGGAAGGGGAGAGATGAAAAGGGCTGGTGGGTGGATCAGTCAGAACCCACCCATTTATTGATTAAGTCTGCAGTCTTATATGCCCTTTTAGGGAGTGACATAGAATATGGATTATAGAAGGCATAGTGAGTGTGTAATGTGAGGAGAGCCAAAGAGGAAGGAATTTAAGTGTATATGTGTGCCACCTAGGGACAGTAATATGATTCAAGGAAAGATGCTAACAGACAGTGGAAGATGGAGACGGCTCTACAGAATGCGGTTTAAGCAGCATGCTACTACTACATGGAGCTGTACGCTTCCCATTCCCTTTACATACAGTTGCTGATGACGTGACCCAGGCTGGTGTCAAAGGGTTTGTGTCTTACTGGACCCTCTCAGCTCTTCTCAGACCTTTCGTTAAACTCCAGACTTGCATAAATACATATAATATATAAAACTCAGTTGTGTCTGACTCTTTGTGACCTCATGGACTACAACCTAACAGGCTCCTCTGTCCATGGAATTCTCCAGGCAAGAAACCTGGAATGGATTGCCATTCTCTTCTTTAGCCGATCCAGGGATCGAACCTGGGTCTCCCACGTGGCAGGCAGATTCTTTACCAACTGAGCCACCAGGGAAGCAATATATATATAAAGGAACTAGGGTTTGAGACATAATTTATTTATTTATTTATTTATTTATTTATGTTTTGGCCATGCTGCATGGCTTACAGGACCTCACTTCCCTGACCAGGGACTGGACCTGGGACCCCTGCAGTGGAAACTCAGAGAGCTAACCATTGGACCACAGGAATTCCCCCAACTATATTCTTGACATCACTTCAGGCTTTAATAGGCAGCTCAAACTTAACATGACCAAACAGTTTTGATCTTTGCTGTCACCATTCCAAACCTGTTCCTCCCACTGTCTTCCTCATCTAAAGAAAGGACAGTTCTCTCTTCCAGCTGCTGGGTGTCATCTTTAACTCCTTCCTTTCTCTCACACCCTGTGTTCAGTCTGTCATCAACTCCTGCCAGCTCCAGTTCAAAATATATCCAGACTCTAACCAGCTCCCAGCACCTTCACTGCTGTCACCCTGGTCCAAGCTGTCATGATCTCTTGCCTGGACTGTTGTTATAGCCTGCTAACTGAACCCCTTGGTTCTACCCTTATTCTTCCCATAATCTATGCTCAAGATGATTGATCCCTTTCAAAAGTGATCCATTTAAAATATAAATCAAATTTTTGCCACTCTGCTCAAAATCCTCTAGTGTTTTATTTTGATTCTTAAATCTCACATAGAACGATAGCCAAGTTCTTATTGTGGTTTATGAGATTCTATGCAATCTGGTACCCAGTTATGCCTCTGGTCTAATCTCCTGCTACTCTCCCCTCACTTAATCTGCTCCAGCCAGACTGGTCCTTTTGTTCTTCCAGCACACCAGGTACTCTCCAGCCTCTGGGCTATTGCATGGGCTATCTTTTCTGTCTGGAATGGTTTTCCCATATAAACATATAGCTTGTTCCTTCACTTGCACTGGACTTTTAATCAAACGAGTTATTTTCCCTGAAGCTTTCCTGGATCATCTGTTTAAAAATTGCAACTTCTTCCACCCCCTCTCTCTGCTCCATTTTTCTCCAGGGTACTTTTCATCATCTAAATGCCATGTTTTACATCTTTATTTGTATATTCTCCTTCCACTAGATTGTAAGGTTCATTAGGCAAGGGTTTCTTTTCTTCCCCCTTGTTTTTTTCTTTTGGTCTGTTTTGTTCACCAAATATTATCAATGCCTTGAACAGTACCTGAGGATAGTAACCATTTAATAAATATTTGTTGAATGAAAGAACAAAGGAACTCACATTTAGGGGTGGGAGCAGGAAGAAGTATCATCTGAGGAAACTCAGAAGGAACAGCAATCTAGAGAGATGGGGAAAGGAGAGAATCCTTGATTCATGCGCAAGGTCTTACCACCATGAATATGCAATATCTCCCAAATCTTTACCTCCAACCCTGACTTCCATCTTGAGATCCAGAGCTACGTTTTCAAACAAATGCTAGACTTCTCTACTGGGAATGCTTCAAATTGTGATGGCAATGTTTATGTTTATTTTTTTAATTTTTACCATTTAATATGAAAAGCACACCTTCCAAATAACTTCAGTTTAAATATTAACATTGAGAATATCATATGAAGACTCATGGGATGGATTAAAACTTGAGTTTTTTTCTTACAGGGGGAAACACACAGCTATTAGCAAGCACTCTCAAAACAGTATATTCTTCATAGGTTGGGGTGGGATAGGCAGTTGGTGCAAGGGACAAGAGAATAATAGATTATCTGTGAAAAAGTCCTCCTGGAGATTATAATTAGCCTGCCTCCCCATTCTCATGCTGGTTAAAAGTCGCTATTATGTTAAGAGAAAAACTCTAAGTACTTTTTTTTAAGAGTTAAGAAAATTTTGCTATGTGTTCTTGAAATCAGCAAAGTGAACATAAGAAAAATTGGGAGCTATAATAAAAAAGATAAGAGCAAAAGTCAAAGAATTAGAAGCCAGAAAAACGGTAGTTTTATAGGGCTGTCTTTGAAAGATAATAAGATAGCAAATCTCTAGCTAGAGCCATCAAAAAAAGAGAAACACAAATACATACAATTAAGTTGGTGTGTGCAAAGAAAATACTATAAAAGATTTAAATATATCCTATTTTCTTTAAAATTTTTTTAAAGTACAGATGATTATCTAGGAAACTATTACTAAATTTGCCTTATTATGAGGCAGAAAACCTGAGAGAGGAAGTTCTAGAGCCAGAGGGTCAGTGTCTCAGCTCTGCTACTTATTAACTATGTGACCCTGGGAAAGAGACTAGTCTGTGCTCAGTTAACCTCAACTATAATTAATGGGGTTATGATGTGGCAACTTCAGAGGCTATTGAGAGGGTCAGATGAGATAATACTTATATAGGACATATGACAAATTTGGGGAAATGCTTACAATATATGATACATGAAGAGCTCTTACATATTTAAAAGAACAAACAACATTTAAAAAAAAAAAAGGACATGAAAGACATAAATCCCAAAAGAAATAGAAATAGCCAGTAAACAGTGGAGGACAGAATGTTTAAAAGTTAACTCATCTTCCCTGCCAACTAGCCACTTCTGACTTCACTGTTCCCCGCCCCCGCCCAGTCTCTCTCAATCCATTCTCAGAATCCAACCAGTTATTAAAACCCAAGTGTATGTTGCCTTTGTAATATCTTTCACATACAAGCTCCCTCTTTTCTTCCTCATTGTCTCAGTGACTCACTGTTGCAGCCTGAGTTGTGGCCCCCGACCTAAACCACTACAGAGCTCTAGTGATTAACCTCTCTATTTCACAGTTTTCATACAATTCCTGTCAGGTACAGTCTGAGCTAGATCAGCCTTCCAAAAGCCTGATTCCAATGTCATCCTACTCAAGAATCTTTTGTAGTTCTCCAACTCTGGCCACTTAAGGCCCTCCATTATCTGACCCTACATCCCTTTCCAGCCTCATTTCCCATTAAACACCGCTACTTGTCTAGTCCTCTAGTCAGGCCTCTGCTGTGCTTAGTTGCTCAGTTCTGTCCGACTCTTTGTGACCCATGGACTGTAGCCCACCATTCTCCTCTGTCCATGGGATTCTCAAGGCAAGAAGACACAGAGTGGGTTGCCATGCCCTCCTCCAGAGGATCTTCACAACCCAGGGATCAAACCCAAGTCTCCTGTATTGCAGGCAGATTCTTTACTGTCTGAGCCACCAGGAATCCCCTAGTCAGGCCTAACCAGTTGCTATTCTTGGAAATCCATGCATTCATGCCTCTATGCCTTTGATTATGCTGTTCCATTAATCTTACCTATTCTTAGCATTGTCAGCCAATAGTGCTGGGACAACTGGATAGCCACATACAAAAGAATGAGGTTGGATCTCTACCTCATAGCACATAAAAATTAACTAAAAATGAATTACAGACCTAAGTGTGAGAGCTAAAACTACAAAAATGAAACTCATAGATGAAAACACAGTTTTAATTTTTCATGACCTGGAATCAGGCAATGGTTTCTTAGATATACCAAAAGCACATGTCATCAAAGAAAACATAAATAAATTAGACTTAATCAAAATTAAAATTTTTTATGCTTCAAAAGACACCATCAAGAAAGTAAAAAGACACCCCATAGAATGGAAGAAAATGTCTTCAAGTCATATATCTAGTTAGACTCTACCCAGAACATATAAAGAGCACTTCAACTAAAGAGTGTAAAGGCAAATAGCTCAATTTGAAAATGAGCAAAGGACCTACTGTATGGCACAAGGGACTCTACTCAATGCTCTGTGGTGACCTAAATGAGAAGGAAATCCAAAAAAAAAGGAGTTATATGTATACACATAGCTGATTCACTTTGCTCTACACTGGAAACTAACACAACATTGTAAAGCAAGTATACTCTGATAAAAATTAATTGAAAGAAAAATAAAATGGACAGAGGATCTGAATAAAAATTTCTCCAAGGAAGGTGAACAAATGGCCACTAACTACATGATAAGATGCCAGACATCATTGCACACGTCCTAAGGCACTTCAGTCGTGTCTGACTCTTTGCAACCTTATGAACTATAGTCTATTCATGGGATTCTCCAGGCAAGAATACTGAAGTGGATGCCATGCCCTCCTCCAGGGGATCTTCCCAACCCAGGGATCGAACCCACATCTTCTGTGGCTCTTGCACTGCAGGCAGATTCTTTGCTACTGAGCCACCAGGGAAGCCATGTTGTTAGTTATAAAAATACAAATAAAAAACACAACAAGAATTCACACGCACTAAACTAAAAAAACTATAACAAGTATTGTCAAGGATGTGGACAAATTAAAACATACATTTAATGTATGAAATTTAATTTCATACATTGCTGGTGGGATTACAAAATAGTGTAACTACTTTGGAGAATAGTCTGGCAATTCGTCAAAAGGTTAAACATAGAGTAACTATATGACCCTGCAATTCCACTCCTAGGCATTTACTCAAGAGAATTAAAAGCATGTGTCCAGCAAAAACTTGTAATACATGAGTGTTCATAGCAGCATTATTCATGATGGCCCAAAAGTGAAAACAACCCAAATGTCTATCAAGTGATGAATGGATGAATAAACTGTGGTCTGTTCATACAATGGAATATTATTTTGCCATAAAAAGGAATGGAGTACTAATGCTACATGAATGAACCTTGAAAATATCATTCTAAATGAAAGCCAGACACAAAAGGCCATACATTATATGACTCTTTTTATGCACATGTCCAGAACAAGCAATTCCATAGAAACTGAAAGTAGATTAGTAGTTGCCAAGGACTAAGGAATGTGAAGTCAGGTGGGCCTTAGAAAGCATCACTATGAACAAAGCTAGTGGAGGTGATGGAATTCCAGTTGAGCTGTTTCAAATCCTGAAAGATGATGCTGTGAAAGTGCTGCACTCAATATGCCAGCAAGTTTGGAAAACTCAGCAGTGGCCACAGGACTGGAAAAGGTCAGTTTTCATTCCAATCCCAAAGAAAGGCAATGCCAAAGAATGCTCAAACTACCGCACAATTGCACTCATCTCACACGCTAGTAAAGTAATGCTCAAAATTCTCCAAGCCAGGCTTCAGCAATACGTGAACCGTGAACTTTCTGATGTTCAAGCTGGTTTTAGAAAAGGCACAGGAACCAGAGATCAAATTGCCAACATCCGCTGGATCATGGAAAAAGCAAGAGATTTCCAGAAAAACATCTATTTCTGCTTTCTTGACTATGCCAAAGCCTTTGACTGTGTGGATCACAATAAACTGTGGAAAATTCTTCAAGAGATGGGAATACCAGACCACCTGACCTGCCTCTTGAGAAATCTGTATGCAGGTCAGGAAGCACCAGTTAGAACTGGACATGGAACAACAGACTGGTTCCAAATAGGAAAAGGAGTACGTCAAGGCTGTATATTGTCACCCTACTTATTTATCTTATATGCAGAGTACATCATGAGAAACACTGGACTGGAAAAAACACAAGCTGGAATCAATTTTGCCGGGAGAAATATCAATAACCTCAGATATGCAGATGATACCACCCTTGTGGCAGAAAGTGAAGAGGAGCTAAAAAGCCTCTTGATGAAAGTGAAAGAGGAGAGCGAAAAAGTTGACTTAAAGCTCAACATTCAGAGTACGAAGATCATGGCATCCAGTCCCATCACTTCATGGCAAATAGATGGGGAAACAGTGGAACCAGTGTCAGACTTTATTTTTTTGGGCTCCAAAACCACTGCAGATGGTGACTGCAGCCATGAAATTAAAAGACGCTTACTCCTTGGAAGAAAAGTTATGACCAACCTAGATAGCATATTCAAAAGCAGAGATATTACTTTGCCGACTAAGGTCCGTCTAGTCAAGGCTATGGTTTTTCCTGTGGTCATGTATGGATGTCAGAGTTGGACTGTGAAGAAGGCTGAGTGCCAAAGAATTGATGCTTTTGAACTGTGGTGTTGGAGAAGACTCTTGAGAGTCCCTTGGACTGCAGGGAGATCCAACCAGTCCATTCTGGAGGAGATCAACCCAGGGATTTCTTTGGAAGGAATGATGCTAAAGCTGAAACTCCAGTACTCTGGCCACCTCATGCGAAGAGTTGACTCATTGGAAAATACTCTGATGCTGGGAGGGATTGGGAGCAGGAGGAGAAGGGCACGACCGAGGATGAGATGGCTGGATGGCATCACGGACTCGATGGACGTGAGTTTGAGTGAACTCCGGGAGATGGTGATGGACAGGGAGGCCTGGGGTGCTGCGATTCATGGGGTTGCAAAGAGTCAGACACAACTGAGCGACTGAACTGAGCTGAACTGAACTGAACTGAACTGAAGGACTAAGGGGTGGAAGAATGGGACATGGCTGCTAATGGATAAAGGATTTCTTTTTAAGGTGATTAAAATGCTCTAAAATAGATTCTGATGAGGGTTGTACAGATTTTTTAATATCCTGAAACCCACTGATGTGTACTCTTTAAGAGGGTAAATTTTACAATGCATGAATTATATCTCAATTAATATGTACAGAAAGAATAGCGAGGAGAGATAAGAAAGCCTTCCTCAGTGATCAATGCAAAGAAATAGAGGAAAATAATAGAATGGGAAAGACTAGAGATCTCTTCAAGAAAATTAGAGATAGCAAAAAACTTTTCATGCAAAGATGGTCACAATAAAGGACAGAAATGGTATGGACCTAACAGAAGCAGAAGATAGTAAGAAGAGGTGGCAAGAATACACAAAAGAACTATACAAAAGAGATCTTCATGACTCAGATAATCACGATGGTGTGATCACTCACCTAGAGCCAGATATCCTGGAACACAAAGTCAAGTGGGCTTTAGGAAGCATCACTACAAACAAAGATAGTGGAGGTGATGGAATTCTAGTTGAGCTATTTCGAATCCTAAAAGATGGTGCTGTGAAAGTGCTGCACTCAATATGCCAGCAAATTTGGAAAACTCAACAGTGGCCACAGAACTGGAAAAGGTCAGTTTTCATTCCAATCTCAAAGAAAGGCAATGTCAAAGAATGCTCAAACTATTGCACAACTGTACTCATCTGACACACTAGTAAAGTAATGCTCAAAATTCTCAAAGCAAGGCTTCAACAGTACGCGAACCATGAACTTCCAGATGTTCCAACTGGATTTAGAAAAGGCAGAGGAACCAGAGATCAAATTGCCAAAATCCGCTGGATCATCAAAAAACAAGAGAATTCCAGAAAAACATCTACTTCTGCTTTCTTGACTATGCCAAAGCCTTTGACTGTGTGGATCACAATAAACTGTGGAAAATTCTTCAAGAGATGGGAATACCAGACCACCTGACCTGCCTCTTGAGAAATCTGTATGCAGGTCAGAAAGCAACAGTAAGAACTGGGCATGGAACAACAGACTGGTTCAAAACTGGGAAAGGAGTACATCAAGGCTGTATATTTTCACCTTGCTTATTTAATTTATATGCAGAGTACATCATGAGGAACGCTGGGCTGGATAAGGCACAAGCTGGAATCAAGATTGCCAGGAGAAATACCAGTAACCTCAGATATGCAGATTACATCACCCTTATGGCAGAAAGCAAAGAAGAACTAAAGAGCCTCTTAATGAAAGTGGAAGAGGAGAGCGAAAAAGTTGGCTTAAAACTCAACATTCAGAATACGAAGATCATGGCATCCGGTCCCATCCCTTCATGGGAAATAGATGGGGAAATAGTGGAAACAGTGACAGACTTTATGTTTTTTTTTGGGGGGGGGGTGCTCCAGAATCACAGCAGATGGTGACTGCAGCCATGAAATTAAAAGATACTTGCTCCTTGGAAGAAAAGTTATGACTAGCCTAGACAGATTATTAAAAAGTAGAGACATTACTTTACCAACAAAGGTCCATCTAGTTAAAGCTATGGTTTTTCCAGTAGTCATGTATGGATGTGAGAATTGGACTTTAAAGAAAGCTGAGCACCGAAGAATTGATGCTTTTGAATTGTGGTGTTGGAGAAGGCTCTTGAGAGTCCCTTGGACACCAAGGAGATCCAACCAATCCATCCTAAAGGAAATCAGTCCTGAATATTCATTGGAAGGACTGATGCTGAAGCTGAAACTCCAATACTTTGGCCACCTGATGCAAAGAATTGTCTCATTTGAAAAGACCCCGATGATGGGAAAGATTGAAGGAGGGAGGAAAAGGGGCCGACAGAGGATGAGATGATTGGATGGCATCACTGACTCGATGGACATGAGTTTGAGTAAACTCCAGGGGTTGGTGATGGACAGGGAGGCCTGGCGTGCTGCAGTCCATGGGATGGCAAAGAGTCAGACACGACTGAACAACTGAACTGAACTGAACTGAATATTTTTAAAATGTTACTTATTCTTAAATTAGTATCTAACTCAAAACCCACAACCAGTTTCTTGAAGACTCTCAGCAACTTTTTTCTGCCTCATATAAAGGTTTTTTTTTTTATTCCCTTATACTCAACTTGAAGTAGAGGCTGTCTTAGTTATCATTGTATCCCCTCCAGCTCCTAATATAGTACCTTGAACATAGCAAGTACCCGATAAAAATAAATTAAGATTTTGCAAAAATAATGAGAGGATCATCAGAATCAACAGAAAATTCTAGGATAAAAAGGACTGAAAAAAGATTTGGGGGGATATGAGAAAGAAGTTTGTGGCAAGCCTGTGCTCCCACCAATTTTCCAGCATGGTGAGCAGATGAGCGTGGTGCATTAGCAGATCATTCCACAAGAGCATCAGTGAACACTGAGCATATGTACACAGAGGTTGATGTTATAATCAAAACTTTTAGCACGTTAATCTGACACACTTAATGTTATGTATAATTGTTATTGTGCTTCATAGCAATTAGGCATAAGTAGCAAGCAATTTACATAAATAACTATAGTTAGTTTTGCTTTTACACTGCCAAATAAAAATTTTACAGTTGTTTCCTCTCCTTTAGTTAGTCCTCCAGTATATATACTGCCTGCCTGCCTGCCAAGTCGCTTCAGTTGTGTCCGACTCTGTGCGACCCCATCCCTGGCATTCTCCAGGCAAGAACACTGGAGTGGGTTGCCATTTCCTTCTCCAATGCAGAAAAGTGAAAGTAAAGTCGCTCAGTCGTATCCGACTCTTCCGGAGGAGCCTCTTCCACCAGGCTCCTCCGTCCATTGGATTTTCCAGGCAAGAGTACTGGAGTGGGGTGCCATTGCCGTCTCCAAGTATATATACTAATCCCATATAAAGTTTAATTTTTATCACACAAGTAATGAGAATTTATTAGATATATAAGGAACTCTTTTGGGTGCTCTACCTGTGTCATTGTTTTCAATTTTTTTATAACAACCCCATGGAATAGTTACTGTATGACTTATTGGGTGTTTATTCTGTGCACACAAAATATTCTTTTTAGTGCTTTACATGTTTTAAGCTCACATAATTATTACAACAATTATATGAGGTAGAAGCTAGTGCGTCTTCCATTTTACAGTCACAGAAAGAGAAACAGATTGTTAGTCAGTGTCCCACAGCTAGTTAAATGGTAAAGACGGAGTTGGAACCTAGTCGGTCTGATTTCTGGAGCATGTACTCCCTTACTGCTGTGCTTTTCTGCAACTCATATTTCTCTTGCTCTTATTCCCACATGCTAATTGAGGACTCCCGATCCCCGAAAATTTCTTGGTATTTCTTGGAGGTTTTAGGGGTTTTTGCCCACAGTCATAAAGGGTTCAGTTAACTATCACCCTGTCTCTGCTGCTTTTCTATTATTCCATTGCTCTAACTATTTCTTTGGCTTCATGCCCACCAGGCACCCATATCTGCCAGGTTCTGCTTTATCTACCACCACATCCCCTGGATACATTTTGGAGCTATGTTGCTGCTCACATTGGGCTCAACAGATGAAAAAGCAGGGACAAACAAATGTACCACACTAATGCAAGATATTAATAACTGGGAGAACTGTACAGGGGAGCAGGGGAGCAGATAGATGTGAATTCTGTACTCTCTGCTCTAATTTTCTGTAAACCTAAAACTTCTCCTTTTAAAAGTCTATTTTTTAAATGTCAGAGCAAATATCTTTTAACCTCTTTTAGAGTTTTACTTTTCCACTTCGTATCAAAACTGCTGTTTGTGTACAAGTCTTACAGGGTGTCATGAAACTGTTCTTTTGTTTTTCCTTATAACCCCCTCCTGGTCACCCTCCCACCTCCTTCGCTGGACTGAAACTGAGGGGCTTGCTAACAAATTCCAGTGACAAGATTTAAGAGCTGATCTTCTCAATTCCCTTCCTTTAGAGAGAATGCTCTCTTAGGAAGACTCCATAGTTACTCCTTTAGATAAACTTCTGGGGCCTGAGCCCTCCCAGTTTTCCTGACCTGCCTGCAATATGCTGAACCCAAGCAGTGATCCCAGCCTGGAGCCCCTTCATATGGTGGCCCTTTCAAAGGGTGCCATCTTTGCAAGGAAATGGAAATTTTTTTAAAGTATTAGACTCTGTAGTGTTCTTTCAGTACTTTCCTTGGGATCAATGTTTAGGGATCTCGTGCAAATAGTGCTTTGCCCACCCAAGATAAATGTGCTTAGTCTTGGCATCTGGCCATTGTTGATTTACCCACCCTGGACCACTTCCACTCCTATAACAACCCTAAAGAATTTCTGATTTTACGGAAGATTATTACCTTGGAAGCTAACAGTTTCCAGTGGCTCAAAAGCAAAGACATGGAGACTTGGATTTTAGCCAGAGAAGCAGGATGATCCTCAATAAGACTCCAACTGAAGCTCCAGCCCTTCCCTTGTCTTCAGATGCCTGAAGACAGTGAACTTGATGAGAGCATCTCCTCAGACCTGCCCCGGCTTCACTGTTAGTCCCAGTGGAAAATGGTGTAAGCCGCAGCCACGCTGCACCAATCCCCTTTAACTGTCACGCGGCTATAGTGCCTGACCTAGACAGGACTTGATTCTTTCCCAACCTCTTTTATCCTCCTGTCTGTCTTGCTTTGGTGATCTTTTAGAGGCATTCCATTAGTCTAGGACAGTGAAGTGACTGTGGGGTATGTAAAACTGGTAAAGTCTGAATAAGCTTTATGGATATCACACTACAGTTGAAAGATGTTAATGCTGGGGGAGGCTAGGGAAAGTGGGCATAGAACTTCCCTGTACATTTCTTTGCAACCTTCTGCAAATCTTTTATAATAATTATGCAAAAATCACAACATGTATATATACATAATCTGGAGTGCCAGAGATTTGGAGAATGGACTTCATTACAGGCTTTGAAAATCAATCCAGATATATTATCTGTAAAGTGCATGAGAATCTTCTGGGGAGTTTATTAAACATGAAGGCCCGCAGCTCCAGAGACTCTTGTTGGGCAGTAGAGTGTTGATGGGAGAGTGGGTAGAATCTGTATTGCTGGTGATCCTGAGAATCCACTTTGAAGCACTGGTCAGGGGGAGAACGGGGAGGCGCCAACAAGCATCCCATGCCTAGGTATAATTTGAGGGCCTGGGAGACTCAAATATTGTCTCCATCTGGAAAATGGCTTCTCCAACTGCAACAGTAACAAACAGGTGGACATTCTCTTTTTTGGTGACTGGATGGAGCACCTTCTGGACTGGGCGGTTCCCAAAGCTCTCGCTGGTCCCTGTCTTGAGGGGCTGAGTCTCTAACTGCACTGAGAATGAAAACCATGGATCTCCTTCCTTCCCTGCAGTTTTTTCTTGGTATCAGTGTTTTCCTGGCGATTTCAGCTGCCCTGTTTATGCCCACCTTCCCCATACTGAGAGTAAAATATTTATTTGAGGAGGGTGGGATATGCCCACAAGGATTCTGGATCTTTATCTAGGGGCCCCCTGTCCTCTAAGAAACATGCTAACTACTTTCACTCAGAGAAGTCTTTAATGCCAAAGCTAGTATTCTATATTCTCAGGCCACCTCCACATTCTTGTCATTAACCCTGAAGGGAGTCTGTGACTTATGTTTTGCTTTATGCTTTTTCCTACAAAAAGCTATTCCTTCTAAAGCTATTTCATTCTTATTCCAAGTTAATTTACCAACGGGACACATTTGAAAGAGCAATCAGATCTTCCCCCCTCTTACTCTCTCTCCATCATTCATTCTGAGATCTCTCAATGTTTCACTGGAAGTGCCTCTGCTTTTACTTGCTCCCATCTGGACTAACTGGCCACATTATGTCCTTTTGTCTTGTCTTCACTACCTTTTGCCACAATCCCTGTAATATCGACATTAACAAGTTCCTTCCCCTTCCTTTTAATGTGAGTTTAGGTCCTTGCTATTTTCTCCATCACTAAATATCTTTTCAACCCTTGTTAAGCAACCATCCATAGATACAGATACATTAGCAGTTCTGAGGCTGTGAATAACTGCTGAAGCAGAGCCCTGTGGACTTTTTTTTTTTTTTTAATCATTTCCCCATTGCTTCTCTGCTCTGGGGAATTTCTAAACTTGCAGTACCTCAGTAGCTGTAATCTGCCCACAATCTAACCACAATTCAAAATTCTTTGATCTAGAGCATAAACACCCACAGCTTCTAACACTACACAGCTTTTTTCATAGGCCATCTGGCCTCCTGAATTGGCTATTCCAGAATCAGCCTGACCACCAGCAAAATTTTCCCAGGGAACTGGTACAGGACAGGAGGGACTTTGGATCAACCCAAATACAAATGCCACAGCTTCTCTTTTAGCTCTTGGAAAGCCTCCAAGTTTGTTTGTTTGTCTTTTCTTACCTAATATTTATTATCCATAGAGCCATACACTCAGATTTTCAAAGCCCTTCTTCACCTGATACTATTTGAAGAAATGTACTTTATTTTATCTGCTTAGGAAGTTCTAGGGTCTTCCCAGGTGGCACTAGCGGTAAAACACCCTCCTGCCAATGCAGGAGACTTGGGAGATTTGGATTCAATCCCAGGGTCAGGAAAATCCCCTGTAGGAGGGCATAGCATCCCACTCCAGTATTCTTGCCTGGAGAATCCCATGGACAGGGAAGCCTGGCAGGCTACAGTTCATGGGGTCGCAAACAGTTGGACAGGACTGAAGCAACTTAGCATTCATGCATGCAGACATATCTAATAGAGAATGGGAACCTGCAATTTTGTAGAACTTCCTACGTGCATGTGTGCTCAGTTGCTCAGAAGTTCTAGAGCCTGCCAGAACTCAGGCGTGTCCAACTGTTTGTGACCCCATGAATCGCAGCACGCCAGGCCTCCCTGTCCATCACCAACTTCCGGAGTTCACTCAGACTCACGTCCATCGAGTCAGTGATGCCATCCAGCCATCTCATCTCTGTCATCCCCTTCTCCTCCTGCCCCCAATCCCTCCCAGCATCAGAGTCTTTTCCAATGAGTCAACTGTTCGCATGAGGTGGCCAAAGTACTGGAGTTTCAGCTTTAGTATCATTCCTTCTAAAGAACACCCAGGGCAAATCTTTTTTAGAATGGACTGGTTGGATCTCCTTGCAGTCCAAGGGACTCTCAAGAGTCTTCTCCACCACCACAGTTCAAAAGTATCAATTCTTCAGTACTCAGCTTTCTTCACAGTCCAACTCTCACATCCGTACATGACTACTGGAAAAACCATAGACTTGACTAGACGGACCTTTGTTGGCAAAGTAATGTCTCTGCTTTTTAATATGGTATCAATTGTGGGCAAACACTATCCAATTAGTTTTACTTATTTTTCCCTGTTTGCAGGCTTTCTCCAAACTAGCGTAGCCCATGAGGAGGTCTGTAGCCCATCACCTCGTGCTCTGAGTGGTGTGGCAGCCCTCGTGAGGACACATGCCTGATCCTATACAGCCCCACAGCACAGACCAGCGCAGGCCCAGGAAGGAGCACCCAGCATGCTACCTGCAGACTTACTCATCCCTTTGCGTGACCAGGACCTTGTTACTGTGCCAAGTTTGTGGGCTCGACTCACTCTCCCCTCAGTATGAGAGTCCCTCCCAAGAAAGAACTCAGTCTCATGCAGCAAGGCTAACAGGCCAGCCTTACTGATCGGCAAGTGTAACCAGATATATTGGAACTCCAGTGGTTGATATAGCTTCACTCTAAGTTAGGATTCCCTTTTCCCCTTCCACACACCTATTTTTTTTTTTTTTAACAAAGGTTCTAAACAGAATTTTCCAGGATTTGGTGTTTTCTTCTCAATGCCCAGGACTTTCATCTCTATGCCCTCTGATCCCCTCCTTGGTTCACTCTCCCCACGAGTCCTTGAATAACAGATTTGGCTTCTCTTTGCCATTTGAAGTCCACAGAGAGTCTCTGGGTCATGAAGCCCTAGTTGGCCCACTTCAGGAAGACAGTCTGATAATAATAACTTTGGGTGAAGCCCAGGGAAGAGGAAAAGTGGCGGTAAATGAATGTAGATACAGATCTTCAGCTGAAGCTGGTGATTTGGCACAGAGAGGGTATAGGGGAAAGGAGGAGAAAGGTTGAGGGGAGGGTCCAGACCAGCAGAGCTGCTGGCAGATGCCTCAGTGAAACAACTTTCTCTTAGAATGTATGTCTAATGGCCAGGTGTTTCACCCCATGGAATTCACAAAATCCACTGGGCCGGGGAAAACCCAAGGATAGCTCTTCCTGAGCAAATTTTATTGTGACTCTAGCCTCTGCAACATTGGACCTGCAGAGCATGCACAGATATGTACATACACACAATTATATACATAGAAAGCAAGCCTTACTGGTGACTGAAATAATATCTCATTGATCCAAACATTTTCACTTCGTTTGCTGATAGTACCTAAGGAGTTTTGAGCTAGAAACAATTCACTGTACAATTAGACAGAGTTAAGTTTAAAATACAGACTTTTCCAAGAGTGACCAGCATGACTAATTCTTATACATTGTAAAGTAGAAATAATTGAAATCAAGCTCTTTCCGATTTAGTCATTGGATGGGATTAGAAAGTAGAAGGCCCAAGATATTTAACGTCTTGAAGGGAAGAGAAGGATTCAGGATTTCAAAGATAACCTTCCTCCAACTTAAAAGTTTGTCAGGAGGGAACAGAGGTGATATCAATGGAGAGATCTATTTCAGTGGAGAAATAGATCTATTTCAGAGGCCAGATTACAGCAAGTAAACAGTTGTGAAATGAAAGCAACTAGCATAGATTCATTGAAGGAGTGTGGATGTGAAAGGAAAGAAAGAAATGATTGCTGTGAAGACTAGAGCCAAGGGTTTTTTTTTCAAGATCTGTAGGAAAGGAAAAAGTAACAAATGTGTAGTTTTGGCCATATCCCCATTATCTCTTTCATGGTTTTAAACTCCCTCTCATTCTTCAAGAGGAATTCAGCTCTATAAATAATTCTCAAGCTGTTTTATATAAATGTGAATTTTCTATATTAAAATGCAGTGCCCTAAAGTACTAGGAAAAAGTGTTATAAATCACTTGGCTATAAAGAAAGAAATGTTAAACAGATGCTTCAGTTTTAACAGTTGTCCTTAACGCTTGTATTAAAATCCCGTGATATCTCAGATCTAGCCCTTGCCAAGCAACTACTGGCAAAGGCAAAGATAATATATAATAGCCCACAGTAATAGCCCACAGGCGAGAATATATCATGCGTCTCTGCAAAACAGTCTCAGGCAGATTCCTTTCCCAAAGAAATCGGAAATTTTCAAGGGATAATCTTTTCCCTTGAAACTGAAAAGGCATTTGTATTCCAGGATATTTTATAGAGCAGTCTTTCTGTCCTCATATCCCTCCTTCTTTATGTATTGTAGCAAACTCTGCTGAGAAACACGGAGCTACAAAAAAGCACTTCAACACTTAGCATGTAAATGAGGACTCTAACTGGGAATAAACTGAACTCATTCTCTGTTCTGTGGTCTCTAAGTGAAAGCTGCTAAGGTACAGCTCAAACCACTCTTCCCAGGAAGCCTGGGATTGCAGGAACCTTTTCCAGGACTGTTATGAAGGCAGAAAACTTTGTTTTGTTTTATGATCTTTAACATTGGTCCCTGTAGTATAGACTTTAGAAAATATTCATGTTCTCAGTTGCATTGATGGATCAGTCAATTGGTTTATGTCAGGATCAAGGAGGAAAGTATGTATGGTAACTGTAAGAATTATCTTACAACACAATTAGGTGACCAGTTCAAGGTGGGAAAATTGACAAGCGTTGGCACTTTGGTACCATTTTCATTACTTAATGCAACTAGATCCAAATGGATGGTAAAAGTTTTCTTTCCTCAATCTGACCCAACTATCATTTTCTGTTGCCTTTGCTAACCAGCCACATCTCAAATAGAAATAAACTCAAATATCTGTTTGAATAAATTTTCTCTTTTCACTAATTTGTGTTCTTGATTTTCCCCCAAGGGCAGTCATATCTATATGATGTTCCCCAAGACTTACTCTAATTGGCTATCAAGATCTCTCAGGCAAAAGAATCCTTTTCCTATCCTTCTTTTGCCTATTTTGAACCATGGTAGTATTTACCATGGAAGGTTTAGACAAAGAGAAATATATGCAGTTGACAATAATACAAAAAGTGTAGATGAAGCAGGATGAACCAGCAGTTGATAACTGTTGAAGCTGAACTATGGCAGGTCATTCTATATGCTACTCTATGTTTCTAAGAAAAAGTTTATTATATAGAATTAAACAACAGAATAAATAGTCTGAACAGAACCAACCATCTGTGCAGTCTAGTCTCTCCCAGATGCCTTAGATTAACATGAAGAAATGCCAGACAGGATAAAACAGTTCAACTATCACTATTTATTAGCCTGGATATTAGTATGAAGTGAAATCTTCAAAGTCTGATACGGAGGGCCCGAGTAAAGCAAAAGGACTATGATTGATGGTAGCAAAAAAGAATTACAGTTTTGAATAAAGGGGAATTTCTCCTTCTGAAGGATGGGTTAAGCTTGACCTAGTAAACGTAAGAATTTCATTTAGGGAATTGCATAGAAAGATTGAACTATTGTCTCACTTACAGGGTCTTTCTGAGGCTGCTGGCACATAGCCTCACACTGTGCTGGTACCGGAGGATGCTGAAGTTGGGAAAATATCCTATTAAGAAGGGTGAATTTGAACTGGTCAGACAATAGTGGATTTAAATGATCCCCTTATGGTTTGATTTCTCTTGGTCTGGAGAAAGCTCTGATCTTAGAAGCATACAGTGAAATGATATGATCAATAACAAGAGCCAACAATAAAGACTGAGAAAAACAAACCGTAAAAGTTTGGCTCATAATGAGACTAGAGAGTCTGTCCAAAATGGATGGTAGTTTCTTTCGAGAGGCCCTCAGAGTGTAGGTATATTTCAAATGGGAGGCAGTGGGGAATGTTGTTTATGTGAACCAGGCTCAGAGTTCCCCCAACTATTAACCCAGCCTGATCTTTTACCTAGGAAGAAAAATCTGCTTTCTGAAAAATGAGAGTTTATCCTAAGAAAAATTGTATTGCTCCATCTCTCTAAACTCTATAAAATCTCCTCTGCCTTTCTGATGGAAATAGGGAAGAGTTTTTTGGGTATGTCTGGTTTAACAACACTATATATTTATTCTATATGTCTCCTTGCCATGCAATTAAATTAGGAATATTGGGTAATCTGTTTTCACTATTGGCTAGTTACTTTGATAACCAAAAGGCAAAAGAGCTCTAAAGATTCCCAAGTGTTTATTTAAAAGCTGTTAAATGAAAAATGATGAAATGGAGGATACCCATAATCATTCTTGGACTCCTGGAAATTCTAACAGATGCTACAAATATATGTCTTTATTCTTAGGAGAATATAGTCAGAACTAGCTTCCTTATGTTGCAAGTAAACTTTTAATATCAGAGGCAGTAAAGATAGCACAGAAGTTTTTGCGCTGATCTCCATACAAACACAAACCTGCTATCTTGAAAAGAACAGGTAATTTGAGTTTTGGGACAAAAGCCAGTACTTCATATATCTAATTCAAATCAAGAGGTAGACGATAGTTTTCAATGAGATGAAAGGAATGAAATAAAAGTGCATTCTATGGATAATTAATGTAAGAGACAATTTAAGTAAGCTAACAGAAGAAATACTTTTTTAATTTTTTTTTAAGTTTTTATTTTTACTTTATTTTACTTTACAAAATTGTATTGGTTTTGCCATACATTGACATGAATCCGCCACGGGTGTACATGAGTTCCCAAACATGAACCCCCTCCCACCTCCCACCCCATATCATCTCTCTGGATCATCCCCATGCACCAGCCCCAAGCATCAAAATATTAGCCATGTATAAGGTTTTGTTTCTCAGTGCTAGACCTCTGCATGTTTGTCAGACTAAATTTAATATCATTAAAAATTCCCAGAAGAATTGGAGTGCCAGACAGAGAAAAAAGTCTGGCCATAGCATGAAGGAGCACGGTCCAGTATTCTGGCTGCTGAGCTACAAATCATGGGCAGAGGAGACAAAGCAGTCCTGTCTGACACAGGATGGTTTGGTGGCTCAGTGTAGCAAGTGATGTTGAGTCAAATTCCTGTCTCATTACTAACAAGCTATGTGTTTTTGGCGAAGTTACAGAGTGAATGCTCACCAACTATTGGTTCACATCATTATTATTCCTGAGTATAGATTGTGTCCCAAGACAAATCTAGGACAAAGCCAAAGCTAATCATAAGTTCCCCTTTCTCAGGAGCCTATAGCTATACAGCAGTAAGAACTTCAGTAAGCCAGGCAACTTTCTATTTTTAAACTACAAAATATGAAAAATGGAGGCAGAGGTAGCTAATTCAATCTAGGAAGACTTCCTGGAGGAGGGATTAGCTGAGCTAAATCTTTGAGGATGAGTAGATGGCAAGGCTCTGGTGGAATCTTTGGAATCTTTTAGCCAAAAACCCATTTCATCCAAATGTGAGCAAATGAAATCCTTTAGAAATGCCCCGATTTATAATAATAATAATCAGCCAGCAGATTAAGAGAAATTGATTATATGAGTTTGATTTTTAAAAAAAGCAAATGGAGTCCAGGAAAAAGGGATTTTATTAATAGTCCCGGAGATAATAGCATTGCCCAATATAGAGTAGTATTAAACCAAGTGTTCCACCTGGGAAAAAGGGGAAAAAGTAAACTCTTTCCATGGAAGAGAAAGGGTTTGGTTTGAAATCTCTTTTCTTCTGACCCTTTTAAAAAATATCCTGGTTTGCTTATTATTACTGTTGTTTAGTAACTAAGTCGTGTCTGACTCTTTGTGACCCCATGGACTGTAGTCTATCAGGCTCCTCTGTCCATGGGATTTCTGAGGCAAGAATACCAGAGTGGGCTGCCATTTCCTTCTCCAGAGAATATTCCCAACCCAGAGATCGAACCCTCGTCTCCTGGACTGGCAGGCAAATTCTTTACCACTGAGCCACCAGGAAAGCCCAATTTTCTTTCTATAATGTCATAAAAAGAAGATCTTTCTTTGTATCACATTATCATCCGCATACACAAAAATGAAGATGTATCATGGAGTAGTGTCGTCATCGCTTCTACAAACTGGTTTTGCAAGAAAAGCTGTAATGAAGTATCTCCTCCAGACCTCACAGCCTTTGTAGATAGTAATAGTTATTATATTAATATTATTATATGGGGCAAGAGACACAGAGACTCTGAAAGAAACAATGCGTGGCTCCACTGTTGAGAAATCAATGACAAAATGGAAATTAAATTTCAGTAATCGTGTTGCAAGCCCCTAGAAGGACTTCCTACTGTGCAGCTGCCAACCTAATCCACCTCCAAGTTACTCCACAAATCTCAAGCCATTTTTTTTTAATGGGCTATAAACCTTTTTTTATTGAGCAGGAAAGCTATTAGGTATGTGAATCTTTCATATTGGCATATTATTTTCCAGATTCCAAAGCAATTTCACACACCTTACTTTTTATGTCCCCAACTTTGAAAATCCCCAACCTCTGTGGGGATGAGAATCCTCTTAGTTTGACGAAATGGAATGGGTTCTCACCCGATCGCACCTATTCTTTTCATATCTATCAGTGGGAAGAACTCTACAAAAACTTAATAGGCAACAAATCACCATGAATTCAATCATTTTTAAATGAGTGTGTGTTTTATGATTCATTATTTATATGAAAAATAGTTTCACATACATGCAAAAAATAATAAACTATAGATGATGTTCAGTGAGAGTATGGACTCAAGGCCCCCTACCACAACACACACACATAATCTCAAATCAGGGGTTTTGCATGTCATTATCAGATGAAATTTCAAGAGCCATAGAAAGGCTACCCAAAAAAATACACATGCAGAGAACCAAGGAATTATATATTTCAAAGCTGCCTTAAAACCCTAAGTTTCCAGATAAATTCTTTCTCTACTGCAGAAAAGAGACTGACCCTGTTTAACTCCTTTGTAAAGAAGGAGAGGCAGTTAAAAATCTCCCTTAAAGCATGAGAGCAGAGCCAGGGCTAACATCTACGTCCCAGTGCATCTTTCTGATTTGGTGATTGAGTAGAGCAGAAAGAAAGAGAAGTGGATAGTACTGAGCAAGACCTAGTATCGTTATGAGACATCATTTGGAGTAAAATGAAGGTAAAAGTTAAGAAAAAACATGTTCTAGGCCTGTTCACTCCAGAAAAATACAAGCATTGGAAGTGAAAAGTCAAATTGGCTTATCTCTGGCCACCATCATAACCATCACCATCTGCTTGGCTATGTCATGCCCTCGTACATTCCCCTTCTCTCTCTTTCTTAAGGCATTAGGGTTAAGACAAACAAATTCAAAGAAAAGATTTTTCTTAAGTTACTAAAGAAAATTATTCTCAGAGAAGTCCCAACAAGAAGGAACTGTGGAGAATGCTTTTTTCCTCCTAATTATCTTGCACTGAGATATCTAGTGAAACTGCAGATTGTAGGTGAATGTCATCTTTATTCTCTCCTTTTCAAGCTCAGGAATTTCTGTTGATAGACTCCTTTAGACAGCAATTTCAGGAAAGCCTACAATTGAACAGCCAAGCAGAAATTGTGATTCTCTATTTGTTAAATGCTTCTGGGATCCTTACATAAAAGGTTGATAATGAAGTATTAAGAGAAACTCTGAAAGGCTGCGGTTGGTCAAATTTCTCTGCATGGCACAAAGGGAAGGATGACCTTATGTAAAACCCTGATAGTTCCATTATAAGAATAATCAAGATTTAATGTGAAGCTTAAAAATCACTTTCAAATGCTACCCAAATCAGACTCTTGGCAAACTATAAATGTTGCATTCAAATTGGGGCTTATAGGGGAAAGGCAATTAAAATCTAATTGCATTATACAGGAGGTTTGTACATTTTCTCCTCAAAGTCAGGCGAGGCAAGAAGGGGTTCTTAAACCCTGTTTTTAAATTAGAACTTTCTTTCACATCTCTTTTTTTCTTGTCTCTTTTTGAATCCAGACACTTGAATTTGGACAGACAAGCAACCCAGCCACCTTTCAGTGTGGCTGTGTCAGTTTCGGAATGAAATGAACATGACCCCCTCCAGCAGGGAAGGAACACACAGTAAAGGTATTTTTATAGAACAATTCTTCACACTGCCCTGGTGACTGGGGAAAGGAATCTCGTGTTTCTCTTTTGCTGATACTGAATCAGCTGAAGAATACCATGAACGTCAGTAGAAATGCTCTGAAATAGTCTCCTCTCCCTTTTGTCTTTTTGTTCTCATGAAGGAGAGAGAAGACAGATTTTTTTTTTAACATGACATATTTAATTAAAATGCCAATTAAAAACTGACCGGTTATTTGTTGGTTCAGTTCATAATCATCGATGTTGCAAATTATTGTGTTAGCTTGCAAGTTGTTGTACTCATTTGACACACTTCTGATCGACTCGCTAATAAAGATGGCTTTACTCATTTAAAATTAGAATACACCCTCAACCAGTGTAGGAAGCTGATTTTAGCAATGAAATTCCTATTTTTGTTTTCTCAATAGTTTATGCAGCAATTGGATTTATATCTTGATTACATAGATGGGCAAAGCTAAAACTGATAAAGAGAGAAACTGAGTTTATATTTTAATTGGGGAGAAATTCCAAACACCTAGCGACATGTATCTCCCAGGTCTTTCTTCTGTACGTTATTGCATACTTGCTTGTTAACATTTCCTTATATAGATATTTATATGGTTTCCAAGAGCTAAATGAAAAGGATGATAATATCATCTATGATTTGTGTAATGGTTTATAGATTACAAAGCATTTTCAGACACATTTTCTCATTTTCTGAGCAATTTAGAAATATGTGTAAGTGGAATAAATTAAATACATTTTTAGAGAAATTTATGTTTCTAAAACAGTTTATTTCAAACATGTTTGTTAACCTAGTACCAACTCAGTACCTTGAGTAAATTTTTCAGTGTCTAGGAAGTGTCGATATGAGCAGTTACTTAGAATATTCTGAAAAAAAATATTTAAGTCAGAAAGTGCAAAATAAGATTCCATTGAATTTTGTCTCCCACCTCCACCTCAAAGATCAGATTCAGCTTACAGTAGATCTTGCTCTGAAACACCTCTTCTTCACCACAATGCTGACATCAGAATTTGGTAAAAAGGGCTACTGTCCGTTTCCCCCAAAATGACTTGAATATATGCGGTCCAGCAATTTACAAACGTAAGAACCCCCCCAACTTATAATCCATTTCTATATTGCCAAGAATCTTAAAGATTTACTAAAACCAACTGTAAATTTAGAAAGAGTCCTACTCTGTGGAACAATTTTTTTTCCCTAGGAGAGATCCCAAGGCTTCCTACAGTTCTAGAAATGAAAATAAGCTCTCTCCAATAGATCACACACAATTACCTATTCCCAGTTCCAGGTAAGAGTCCGGGTTACTTACCAGGTATGGCTGAGTTGGAAGACACAGGTGAAAAGAAAGATGCACGCAGAAGGCTTCACAAGCATCCTAATCCTTTGGAGTAATAAGGATAGAAAATTCTAAACTTTGGGAGACAGAGAGGTAAGATGCAAAAGTATTCTCCTCAGTGGTAGTGGGGTGGAATTCCCCTCAAACCCCAACTTCCTTGGTGTGTAAGTGATCCCAAACAGAGTTAAGGGGAGGTGAAATGGAGCTGCCAAACTTCCAAAGAAGAGATTATCTCCTTAATTAAAGTTTTTTTTTCCTCCCTAAGTCCTTCAGCCAATCAGAACTCAAGTGCCAGAGAAAGATTGATTCGATCAAAAGAACACTCCAGGATCCTCTCCCAGACAAATGCAGAAGAAGGGGACGAGGAAAAGGGGACAAAGAGAGGAACACAGAGAAAGAGGACAAAGGAAGGGGGGGGGAGAAAAGGGACATAGCAAATCCCCTCCACATAATCACTGCATGGAGTCTTTCCCCTCTCTCTGCCTCCTCCCACCCTGCCCCAGCCTCCCCCACCCAGGCATACTCACCGCAGACACAGACACACGGAGAGGGGAGCCTGGTCCCCAAAGGGATTTAGAAGGAACTGCGTTTTCCCGACTGTACTTTGTAGGGCTTTGAGACTTCATTTGCATTCAGTGTAGCTTTCTTCAGAGAAAAATATACCATGTACCGGGTGAACCTCAGCGCTCTGATTTGAGAATGCAGGGATATGACTCAACTCTGTATTCTTCAAGTTAGAATGAAGCTTGGGCACCTTTTGGAGCCTGTTGGTTTCTTCCTTTCAACTTTTCCATTAAACACTTACTTGAACACATTACTTTCTCAACCCAACACTAGACATTGTGGACATTTTTTAAAACCAAAATAAGATTTCTGCCCTAAAGATACCTACAACCTAGTAGGGTGATAATACAAGAATGTCATTTAATAAGGTATTAAATTGCTACAAACTGAGTATAAATTATGTAGGCTTATTTGGGGAAGGTTTTCTGAAGAAGGTAGAATTTGAGCTTCAAAGAAAGGATGAGATTTCAAAAGGCAACCAAGTCCCTAAGGTGAAGCCAAGAGGACACCCAAGCTTCTTGTTCTCACATCTTAGAGCTGCTTTCCCTTCTGTTCCACTTAGGAAGGAAAGGTCACCTGAGTCACAGCATAGGAACACAAAGGGCCCCCAACACACTTCCATGTGGTCACATCTGCTTCAGCATCTGCATCACCTTTCCTCAGGGCTCCCCAGAAACAATGGTCTGTCTTTGTTTCCTTCCCTTCATCTTTATTTCTCTTGCTTCAGAACCCTCTCTGGCCATATCTACACTGGCAAAGGGAACTGAAAATAAAGAATTATTAGATCCATTCATTATTGGATTATTCAGGCCAGAAGACATATGACTCTTGAATTGAATAGTTTGACCATGAACTTTGTTGTCCATTTTGAATCTTCCAGATCTTCATTTGAGATCTCTTAAGATAAGGGATCTCAGTGAGATAAGGTCAGTCAGTTTTGACACCCACACAAACAGCTTTAGGTCCTTCACACTCCCTTCTTTTCTCCTAGGCTTTATTGAAGTATAATTAACAAATGAAAATTGTAAGTACTTAAGGTGTCCAATATGATAGTTTGATATATGTCTGTATTGTGAAATGATTACCACAATCAAGTTAATTCATACATCCATCACCTCACATGGTAACAGTGTGTGTATGTGTGTGATGAGAACACTGAATATCTACTCCTGTAGCAAATTTCAAGTGTACAATACAGTATTATTAACTATAGTTACTATGCTCTACATTAGATCTCTAGAACTTGTTCATCTTGTAACTGAAAGTTTGTACCCTTTGTAGATCTTTCTGTCTTTCATCTTTCAGAAAGGGAGCCACAGAGTCTCTTTAAGACCCAGAGTTAAGTCGTAGGAAAACAAGGCACGATGCCTCATGAATTTCAATCCTAACTTCTTCCCTGACAACAGGGACAGAGTACTCTACAGTTACTTGACTAGGAAATTCCCAGGGAAGGGAAAAACTTGTAGGAAGTAGAACAGACTTAGGTGAATTTTCTGTGAAGAGGGACACCTGGTTTAAAACAACTTTTTTGATGTGTTCTCCCACTCCCTCAGAATTTTTTCCCACAAAGATTTCATACCCATATTGTTTTGAACAAGGCTAATGCCTTTTCATTGTGAAAACTTAAGCCTAACAGAAACATATGAAGTCGAGAGGACACGTCCCCTTGCTGAACTGCCTTCTTCCTACTCCAGGATAATCACTAAATTTTGGATAGTGTTTTGGGTTTTTAAATATATATATATGAATATAAACATGTATGTTAACATTTTTCACAAAAAGGAGATTATATAGATTATATTTTGCAGGTTGCTTTCCTCATTTAATATTATACAGCTTACTATGCTAGGGCCTAAAGACCTCTCGCTTATTTTAAGACCACGATAATATAAATTGTCATCACACTTACTTTGCTGAATCTTTGGGTTGTTTTCAGTCTAGCAAAGAAACTGGAAACTTTTTGATTTATTTCAATTTGGAGTTGAGGAGCCCAGCAGGCTACAGTCCATCGAGTCACAAAGAGTTGGACATGACTGAAGCAACTTAGCATACCCTCACACAATGCTGTTTTAATCACTTTGATACTGGAAAAAGGAGTTATTTCAATGTCTGAGGTACAATGGATGATACATAAAGTTATGAGTTTCACAGTACTTTTGTGTTTGTGCTCAACTTTTTAATCTTCTTTTCTTAAGTGATATATAATTGCCATGCAGCATTGTGTAAGTTGATCTGATACATGCTGATTTGAAACATGGCAAGATGATTACCATTAAGGTGTTAGTGCTTTATCATGTCACATAACTACCATTTTTTTTTTATTGTGAGAACAAAATCTTAGTCTTTTAGCAATTTTGAGGTTTATATTACCTTCTTAATCTCCTCTCATCTTCTCCAAATTTTAGGTTTGGAGTTTCCACTTGATGTCCTCAAATCAGGGGTCTGAGTTAAAAATGAACTACATTTGCATTAAAAATGAAATATATTGCATTATTCCATAACTTTTCAATATGATAGATATTTGGAAATAAGATGTTCTTAGGTCTCCTGGAATTTTATAGCAGCACCTGACATATTAAAACATCTTACAACTAAGTTTCTTAATTTCCTTCAATTCTAGCTTATTGTCTGAAGATATTTGCTTGATAATATTCTTTTAAGCCTAAAAATGTGGAAATTAAGGCATATGCAAAAAAAGCAACATAATGAGTACTCTAAATGATATGAACTGTACAAATGATTGCTATTAATGTCCTGAAGCTCTGCTGTATTGCTTAATCCCTATTTAAAACTTTGACATTGGCACACTTGCTTTGTGTAAGACCATGCATTCTGAGGAGAGAGGAAGCTTTCACCACATTGATGGTCTTCTGGGAGAAACAGACTTCTAGACTTAGACCCAGAAGAGTGCTGTGGCAGCCTAGAGGCCATCTCCATACAGGAACAGGAGAGGGAGGTAGGAAGACTTCCGAGAGTATACAAAGACTTGTGTAGGTCTTAAAAAAATGAGCGAGTTCATAAGTAGTGACTGAGAGTAAGGGGGTTCCATATAGAAGAAATAACAGAAGGTATTGCAGATCTGTGAAGCAACAAGGTATGTTTGGAGAACTATAGTCTGTTTGGCTGCAGTGTTTGTGATATGAAGACAGAAGGAAAGCCAGAGACATTTGGTAGGATGCAGGTGAGGAAGGGCCTTGTGCTAAAGTTTGGGTTTTATAATGAAGGCAACTAGAGCCCATCAAAGGGGGTTAAGCAGATGTGTGACATGAAATGCGTATATCAGAAAGATTATTTGGGGGCAGTGATGAAAGATGGCTTGGCTGAAGCTAGTGGCAGAGACAATTTAGGGCCAGGTGAAGAAATCCAGGTGACAAGAGACAAAGACTGAACTATCACAATGATTAAAAGAGGACGGAATTAGATCGCCATTAATATAACAGAGACTTCCACCAGTGCATATTTGCTTGGCACCTTATACTCATTAAGTATTCAAGATTCACTTGTTAATATTTACTCTATTGTTCTCCACAGTATTTTTAAAAATCAATTATTCAAGTTGATCTGAGGCCAATTCATATGTAAGTAAAATCATCTTCTTAGATATAACCTGCCATCCAAAAAAACCCCTCTCTATAAACAAAAATAAAAATAGAAATATTTTCATAATAGATCTTAAAAAATAAATGTCATATATTAATATATAAAGAGCTATTATGAGCCATTAGGATGAAAAAAGTAGCTCTATTTAAAAATGGCTGATTTATATAATTAGATGCTTCAAAAACATGGAAGTAAAAATATCCCCAAAGCAAATAAAATATTCAGCTTTCTTGATTATAAGAGAAAAGATGGATAAAAACAATGAGACATCAGCTTCATTTATCACATTGTCAAAGGTTAAGAAAAATGAGACCCAGTACTGACAAAAGAATTGCATATTATCAAGTAGTTATTTTGTAATACTGCTGATAGGAGTGTGAATTAACCCAATGAAAAACAATTTTGATAACATGAATTTAAAACTTTAATCATAACAATACATTTGACCCAATAATTCTACCTTTAGGAATTTGTCATAAGGAAGTAATCAGATAATGTCTATCAGTTCAGTTTAGTTTAGTCGCTCAGTCGTGTCTGACTCTTTGCGACCCCATGAATCGCAGCACGCCAGGCCTCCCTGTCCATCACCAACTTCCGGAGTTCACTCAGACTCACGTCCATTGAGTCAGTGATGCCATCCAGCCATCTCATCCTCTGTCATCCCCTTCTTCTCCTGCCCCCAATCCCTTCCAGCATCAGAGTCTTTTCCAATGAGTCAACTCTTCGTATGAGGTGGCCAAAGTACTGGAGTTTCAACTTTAGCATCATTCCTTCCAAAGAAATCCCAGGGCTGATCTCCTTCAGAATGGACTGGTTGGATCTCCTTGCAGTCCAAGGGACTCTCAAGAGCCTTCTCCAACACCACAGTTCAAAAGCATCAATTCTTCAGCACTCAGCCTTCTTCACAGTCCAACTCTCACACCCATACATGACCACTGGAAAAACCATATCCTTGACTAGACGGACCTTTGTTGGCAAAGTAATGTCTCTGCTTTTGAATGTGCTATCTAGGTTGGTCATAACTTTTCTTCCAAGGAGTAAGCGTCTTTTAATTCCATGGCTGCAGTCACCATCTGCAGTGATTTTGGAGCCCCAAAAAATAAAGTCTGACGTTGTTTACACTGTTTTCCCATCTATTTCCCATGAAGGGATGGGACCAGATGGCATGATCTTCGTTTTCTGAATGTTGAGCTTTAAGCCGACTTTTTCACTCTCCTCTTTCACTTTCATCAAGAGGCTCTCTAGTTCTTCTTCACTTTCTGCCATAAGGATGGTGTCATCCGCATATCTGAGGTTATTGATATTTCAATAACTGGCAATCTTGATTCCAGTATCTTTCAGGGATCACAATTGAGCCTATCACACATGACTCCAACAAGCCTCCAACACTTATTCAAATGTATAATCTCATATTTAACTCTTTGGACCCTTTCACTTGGGTGATCAAATCCCACGTATCAGATGAGGGAAAGTTCTGTGACTCTAGAGCCTGCATTTTTCATATTGAACCTTTGAGCCATTTTTCTCCTTGCACCTTTTGGTTTATTTTGAACACTCTTCATTTATTTGCCAGCGGGACATATACTTGACTGATGGAGGGAGAGTAAAACTGATGGCTTAACTCTTGTGTAAACAGACTTTTAATTAATAAGCGCCACATTTCACTTATTCCGTCTGTTGAACCTGGTGCTTCCCAGCTAAGAGCTTCTCCGGGATTCTGACAGACTGGTTAGTGCCCTTGGCTCTATCTCTCTCTCTGTACTCTGGGCAGTAACTGGCTTCATTAATTACCCTTTCTTTATCCATTCTCTAACTTCCAAATATTGGTTGAAATCTTTCCTTTGCTTATAGACTCCCTCAGTATTTGTACCATTTAATTTATGTGTATTTCCCTGTCATAATATTTTTTAACCCAAACTTTAAACTTTTTATTTTGTATCAGTGTGTAGCTGATTAACAATGTTGTAGTTTCAGGTGAACAGCAAAGGCACTCAGCCATACCTATTCGTGTATCCATTCTCCAAACCCCACTCCCATTCAGGCTGCCACATAACATTGAGCAGAGTTCCACATGCTATACAATAGGTCTCGTTGGTCATCTATTTCAAATGTAGCACTGTGTACATGACCTTCCCAAAGTCCCTAACTATCTCTTCTCCCTGGCAACCATAAGTTCTCTGTCACCATTTTAATGGAGTGTGGTGCCAATAGGGAATGGGGAAAACTATGTGTTCACAGCCATCTAAAACTTGTGTATATACATACTTAGTTTTCTGGTAGATACTACCAAATTGCTTTTCCTTTTCAATATTTGTATTTCTTAATTATTTTTCTTATTTTATTGCTTTGACTAAACTTGACTATAATGTTGATAGTAGTCATTTTTATCTTATTCTATTTAGGTGGAAATGCTGCTAAATATTTCATCATTAAATATGATTTTTGTTGTAGATTAGTATCCTTGAGACAGAAATTTTCTTAATATTTCTGTTGAGTTTTAAAAAATCTGTTATGGGCTTTGATCTTATTAAATTATCTTCGTGGTGTCTATTGAGATGATAGGTTTTCCTCCTTTACTATGTTAATGGAGTGAATTATATCAACATAGTTCATAATTCAAAATCATTCATGGATTTCTGGGATGAACGTTTCTGGTTCATGATGTATTATTACTTTACTGCATTGCTGGATTAATTTGTTAACATCTCATTTCAGATACTTCATCTATGAACGTAAGTAAATTTAGCCCTACCTGCCTCCCTTTTTAAAATGTTAAATGTCATCCTAGTTTGGTATTGGTAGCAGGATTATGCTAGATTTTTGGAACAAACTGAAGGACTTTCATCCTTTTCTAAGTCCTGATACAAATAACATAAATATTATCCTTTCTTTAAGACTTGTTAGAACTCATATAAAATTATGTGAATCAGATGCTGTTGTCTTGAGTAGAACATATTCATATCTTTTATAAATATCAGTCTTTTCAGGTTTTCTACATATTCTTGAGTCATTTAAAAGTATTTAAAATATTATAAAATATATCATTTGGAGCTGAAACAACAAACATCTGTATTCATCTTGCTTCCCTCAAATCCAAACATTTTGTTTTACTCACTTCATGGTGGTTTAGTTGCTATGTCGTGTCCGACTCTTGCAACCCTATGGACTGTCAGATTCCTCTGTCCATGGGATTTCCCAGGCAAGAATACTGGAGTGGGTTGCCATTCCCTTCTCCAGGGAATCTTCCTGACCCAGGGATTGAACTCGGGTTTCCTGCATCGCAGGCTGATACTTTACCAACTGAGCTATGAGGGAAGTCGTAATTTATTTGCTTAATTTTAAAAAAGAAATAAAGGATAGCAGATATACTCGAAGTCTCTGACATACTACATCCCAATTCTCTTCCCTTCACTTTTTCCCCAGGCATATCATTATTCTCCATTTGGTGCGTATAATTCTCAAGCAAGTTTTATACTTTAATAAATATGTATTCTTAAATAACGTGTAGTATTGTTTTGGATGTTTTCAATATTTCTACAAATGCAATCATATGCCACATAGTTTTATGTCTTTCTTGTTTATTTTTTCTTCTTTAGTTATTTATTTAGGTAGATTCATGTAACCTAGTTTCTTCATTTAAACTACCACATAACATACCTTTCATGAATATACTAAATTTATTTATCCATTCTTTCTTGGTGAATATTTAAGAATTTTTTACACAGATATTCATGTGTCTTGGAACTCCTTTATCAAAGTTTCTATAAAATATATAGCTATAAATATAATTGTTAGTCCAAAAAATATGCTTTCTTGGCTTTGCCAGATTCTGCCAAATATTTTTCCATGGTATTCTTACCAATTTATATTCCCATAAGCAATATGAAAATTCTTGTTTCTTCACATCTTCATCCACATTTGGTATTTTCACAATTTTTTCTTTTTCATTTTTACTGGATGAAGGAGTCTTTCGATTCTATAGTGGTTACTTTCACATTTTACATTTTTTCAGTCTATTGAGTGTGAAGTGGCATCTCTTTTGTAAAAATCGTATCTCATTTTAATTTGCATTTTATTGATTACCAATGACAGTTATTCAGATTGTTATTCCATGAGTTGATTCTTCCTATCATTTGTCTTCTATTTCATTTTGACTTTTAACTTTACTAATTTCATCTGCTTCAATTGAATTTATTTTATTTTTTAGAGCTTCTTGCATTATATGCTTTATTCATTTTCAATCATTACTTTCTAGTATATGCATTTAAATTTTTTCTGTGAGAACTGCTTAGCCACATCCCATATTTTTAAATTTCTGTCTTGATTTCAGCTCTAATATGATTTAATTAGGCATTTTATATTTTCTAAATGGATGCATTTTAAAAAATTATTGTTAACCTTTAACTTTATTATATTGTGATCAGAAAGTGTAGCTTGTATAATCATGACTTTTTTGAAGTTCCTTGAGATTTTCTTTCAAGTTACGTGACTGTTTCATTTGTGTTTGAAAAGTAGGTGTAAATCTTATATGTACTATTATATCTAGCTTTTAAAATTGTCTTTAGATATTAATTAATATGAAAATAAAATTTACAAGTATACATTAAAAATTTAAAGACAAGATACAATGAACACTTATGTAGCTTAATACAAGTAATAGACTAATTCTGTTTGAAATGCAGTTTATATCTCATCCCAAGCTTATCTCCTTTATTCCCTCTTCAGAGATAGATAATATCTTGAACTTTTTTCCTTTAACGTGCTTTTGCTGTTCACATGTTTAATTCCTAAACAATGTTTGACTTGTGTTTTTGTTTTGTTTTTTTTCTAGTGTTTGTTTATTTCACGGCATCAGTTCTTAGTTGCAGCATGCAGGCTCTGTACTTGTGGCACAGAGGCTTTGTTGCTCAGTGGCATGTAGGGATTTAGCTCCCCAACCAGGGATCAAACCTGCATCCCCTGCATTACAAGGTGGATTCTTAACTGTACCACCAGGGAAGTCCCCTGGTTTTGTGTTTTTGAACTTATATTAATGAAATCATACTGTATGTATTTTTCTGCAATTTGCTTTTTTAACTTAACTTTACATTCCTGAGATTATCCATGCTGTTAATGTATAGCTGTAGTGCATTCATTTTCACTGTGATAGACTATTTAATTAGTTTACAATTTATCCATGTTACTGTTGATAGTATTTGGGCTGTGTCATATCTTTTGCTAATCCGTATCAAAGGTGCTGTGAATGTTCTTATAGATTCTTTTGTACACATTCACAGCAGTTTCTTTAGAATATATACCTAAAGTGAAATTCCATGATCGTAGGGCTAGTTCATCTTCCACTTTAGAAGATGATGTTAAATTATTTCCCAAAGCAATTATACTAATTTACATTCCAACTAGTATTTTATACTCTGTTGGGTACTTTATGATGTGTAATTTCAAATCTGTCACCTATTTTTTCCTATTGGCGTTATTTGTCTTTCCTCTTTTAATGAAGTATATAAATTCTTTGTATATACTGGATATTGAATATTTTAATCAGTCTGTTTCTCTCAAATTGTCTTTCTTATGCATGTACATATATAAAATCTATGTTTAAGTAAGTTTATAAAATATAAGGTTAAAAATCCTGATTAATAAGAAAACTGTCCTATAGTTTAATTGACATATTTTTCCTGTTTTAAAAGTAGTGGTGTATAATCATTGGCACCTGACATTCTATGAAATTTAGTGTTTCTGTTGTTATTATTATCATTATTATTAACAACTTGTAGCTTTTTTGCTTGTTTAAGAAATTATTTCCTATCTATAGGTTATAAAGATAATCTCTGATATCACGTTATAAAAATATTATAGTTTGCCCTTTATATTTAGATTCTGAATTCACTAAGAATTGATTTTTGTTTATGGTGTAAGGTAGGGGTCCAATTTAATTACTTTTCGTATGGATAACCAAGTACCTATCAAAAAAAGCTATCCTTTTTCCTCTGCCATTTTTTACCAGCTCTATCGTAAGTCCAGTTTTCATTTATTCATGGGTCTGTTTCTGGGCCATTTTATTTCAGTGGCTACATTTTAATCTCTATATTAGTAAGATATAGTTTAATTATTTGGGATTTATAATCATTCTTTATATTTTGTATGACAAGTCCTCCTATCTAATTCTTTAGACTCACTTTGTGAATTCTCTCCTCCTCCCAAAACTCTCTTAGGCTTTTGATTGGAATTTATCAGATCTGCAAATTAATTTGGGGGGAATTGGCACCCTTGCATCACTGAGTCTTCCAGTCCATGATGGTGATACATGCCTCCATTATTAGGTGATCACTCATGTTCCTCAGTGAAGTCTTATGATATTCTCCTCCAAGATCTCAGGTATATTTTGTCAGGTTTATTCCTAGGTACTTCATAATTTTTATGCTATTGTAAGTTGAAAGTGAAAGTAAAGTCGCTCAGTCATGTCCGACTCTTTGTGTCCCATGGACTGTAGCCCACCAAGCTCCTCCGTCCATGGGATTCTCCAGGCAAGAATACTGGAGTGGGTTGCCATTTCCTTCTCGAACCCAGGTCTCCCACATTGCAGGCAGACGCTTTAACCTCTGCACCACCAGGGAAGGCCTTAAATACAAGAATCCAAGTACTAACATCAAAGATTTCAAGGGAGGAAAGGAAGCCAGGAGGGAGGAAAAAGGGGGAGGGGGCGGGAGAGGGGGGTGCGAAAGGGGTGGCCTTACAAATGTCTCCTGCCACCTACAGATATCCAGGCATTATGGGACTTTTCCCTGGGCCTCCAGAGAAGGGAGGACTGAAACTCGGCCCTACCAGAAATCAGACCAGACCAGAACCAGAATTCGAGTTCTCTGCCAAGAGGAGGTGATCAGTCTCTAATCCTCAGCTCAGGCTGAGGGCCCTTTGACCAGATTCCTGCTTCCAGGACTGGGAGACTAGAAAAACAGGGAAGGATAGGAAGGGTTAAGGAGAGGAAAGAGAGAGGGAAGGGGAGAGAGGTCAATAAAGTCTCTTGCTCCTTACTGGTCGGGGCACTCTGGCCAGTTGTCCGTGTCAGGAGGAGACCAGGGACAAAAGGGTCCCAGTTGCGGCCTCTGGGTCTGGTCCATTGGTAGGCAAGCTGGCCCCTGAGTTAAATCATCTTTTAAATTGAATTTTCTAACATTGTTGCTAATGTGTAAAAATTCAGCTGATTGGTACTTCCTGGGTGGTCCAGTGGCTGGGGCACTGCACTTCCAATGCAGGGGGCCCGAGTTCGATCCCTAGTCAGGGACTGGATCCTGCATGTGGCAGCTAAAAAAAATCCCGCAGTCCTGCAATCCTGCATGCTGAAGCGAGGATCAAAGATCCTGAGTGCTTCAACTAGGCACTGACACAGTCAAATACAAATAAAACAAATGCTTTTTTAATTTAAAATTTTTAAATGGAATTTCATAAATTGATTTTGTATCTGGAAACATGGTATATTTGTTTGTTGTTTCTTTGTTGATACATTATATGATCTAAAAATAGTGACTGTTTCTTCCTTCTGTTTCTTTTTCTTGTTTTTCTGTATCAGCCAACACCTCTAGTTCCATACTGAATAGAAATGATGATAGTGGCAACCTTTGTCTTGTTTGTGAAATTGCAACACTTTGAATGCTTCACCACAAAACATTTGTCATAGCTTTGTGATAACCAGTCTTCAGGATGGCTTCATATGATTTTTGCCTAATGATATACTCAACCCAATGCTAAATAAGGTTGACCTGTGTAACAAGATATTATGGAAATGACACATGGTCATCTAGCGACTTCTGAGGCTAGATTATGAGATACTGTTGCTTCCACTTTGCTCTACTTTGGAAACCGGATGCTGTGTTGGGCGCCTACTCAAGCAGCCCAATGGCGGGGTCAGTGTGGCAGAGGCCTCTTGCCAGCAGCCAGCATCAATTTGGTAGTTCTGTGAGTAAGTCTCCTTGAAAGTGGGCCCTCCGGGCCTCGTCAAGTCTTCAGGAAACTGCAGTACTGGCCAACATTCTTTTTTTTTTTTTTTTCTCATTAAACTTTTTTTAATGGGTCTCAAATTCTGTGACAGATTTTTGGTCAAGTTGTTTTCATTAAAAAGTACTGATTTTAAAAACTAATAACTTAAACTGCCACACACAAAACATATGGTCCACAAAAACATTCTCCTTTCCTTCTGAAGGTTTTACGATGCATTGTTATCATTAACCAGTCTTTTACTATTAAACTTAAATGGCCAATTGAGACAAACAGTTCTGAGACCGTTCTTCCACCACTGATTAAGACTGGGGTGGCAGGTATTGGGGATAATATTCATTTAGCCTTCTGAGCTTTCTGGGCAGACTTGGTGACCTTGCCAGCTCCAGCTGCCTTCTTGTCCACTGCTTTGATGACACCCACAGCGACTGTCTGTCTCATGTCACGCACAGCAAAACGGCCCAGGGGAGGATAATCAGAAAAGCTCTCGACACACATAGGCTTGCCAGGAACCATATCAACGATGGCAGCGTCACCAGATTTCAAGAATTTAGGGCCATCTTCCAGCTTTTTCCCAGAACGACGATCAATCTTCTCCTTCAGCTCAGCAAACTTGCAAGCAATGTGAGCTGTGTGACAATCCAGTACAGGTGCATATCCAGCACTGATTTGGCCTGGATGGTTCAAAATAATCACCTGAACTGTGAAGCCAGCAGCTTCCATGGGTGGATCATTTTTGCTGTCACCAGCCACATTGCCACGACGGACATCTTTGACAGACACGTTCTTGACATTGAAGCCCACATTGTCCCCAGGAAGGACTTCACTCAGTGCTTCATGGTGCATTTCTACAGACTTCACCTCCGTTGTTACATTGACTGGAGCAAAGGTGACCACCATGCCGGGTCTGAGAACACCAGTCTCCACACGCCCCACAGGGACAGCACCAATACCACCAATTTTATAGACATCCTGGAGAGGCAAACGCAAGGGTTTGTCAGTTGGGCGAGTTGGTGGCAGGATGCAATCCAGAGCTTCAAGCAGGGTGGTTCCACTGGCATTGCCGTCCTTACGGGTGACTTTCCATCCCTTGAACCATGGCATATTAGCACTTGGCTCCAGCATGTTGTCACCATTCCAGCCAGAAATTGGCACAAATGCTACTGTGTCGGGGTTGTAGCCAATTTTCTTAATGTAGGTGCTGACTTCCTTAACAATTTCCTCGTATCTCTTCTGGCTATAGGGTGGCTCCGTAGAATCCATTTTGTTAACGCCAACAATTAGTTGTTTCACACCCAGGGTGTAAGCCAGAAGGGCATGCTCACGGGTCTGCCCATTCTTGGAGATACCGGCTTCAAATTCACCAACACCAGCAGCAACAATCAGGACAGCACAGTCAGCCTGGGATGTGCCTGTAATCACGTTTTTGATGAAGTCTCTGTGTCCTGGGGCATCAATGATGGTAACATAGTACTTGCTGGTCTCAAATTTCCACAGGGAGATATCAATGGTAATACCACTCTCACGTTCAGCTTTCAGTTTGTCCAAGACCCAGGCATATTTGAAGGAGCCCTTTCCCATCTCGGCAGCCTCCTTCTCGAACTTTTCAATTGTTCTCTTGTCGATCCAGCCACATTTGTAGATCAGATGGCCAGTCGTGGTAGACTTCCCTGAATCTACGTGCCCAATGACAACGATGTTGATGTGGGTCTTCTCCTTTCCCATTTTGGCTTAGGTTTAACGGTGGTTTTCACGACACCTGTGTCCTGGCGGCAAACCCGTTGCGAAAAAGCTGGCCAACATTCTTGACTGAAATCTTCTACGAAACCCTAGCTTCTGAATTTCTAACCCACAGAAATCATGTGAAAGCATGAATGTTTATTATTGAGCGAAGCTATTAACATTGGGGGTAATTTATTATATAAAATGAATAACAAATACAGGGAGATTTTGTAGAAGCTTTATCAGATTAAGGAAGTTCCCATTGATTTCTACTTTCATAAGAGTTTTTTACAATTACAAATTGATGTTGAATATTATATGAATTTTATCTATCTAGTTAGTGAACGTATTATCATTCTTTAATATGCCAGCACGATTAGTTATGCTTCCCTGGTGGCTCAGACAGTAAAGAATCTGCTTGCAATGAGGAAGACCTAGGTTTGATCCCTGGATTGGGAAGATCCTCTGAAGGAGGAAATGGCAACCCACTCCAGTATTCTTGCCTGGAGACTCCCATGGACAGAGGAGCCTGGTGGGCTATAGTCCACAGGGTTGCAAAGATTCAGACACAACTGAGTGACACAACACTACTACTGTGATTAGTTATATTGGTTGATTTTCTAATGTTAAAACAAACTTGTATTTCTAGGATAAGCCCAAGTTGGTCATAACATATTTACATTATTGGATTTAGTTTTTTAATACTTTATTAGGATTTTTGCATCTATGTTATTGAGTGAGTCTGACCTACAATCTTCCTCTGCCCGCCAGGCTCCTCTGTCCATGGGAGTCTCCAGGCAAGAATACTGGAGTGGGTAGCCATTCCCTTCTCCAGGGGACCTTCCTGACCCAGGGATCAAACTTGGGTCTCCCGGATTGCAGGCATATTCTTTACCGACTGAGCCACCAAGAAAGCCCCCTTTCTCATAATGTCCTTGTCAAGTTTTGGTGCTGGGATTTTGCTTTTCATTAGTTGGGGAGTAATTTATTTTTTTCCATACTCTGGATTGGCTTATGTAAAGTGAAATTGGCCCTTCGATGTATATTTTAACTCACTGGTAAAACAATCTGGACCTGATTTCTATCTGGGAAGATTTTCAACTATTGTTTCAATGACTTAATGATTATAGAATTAGTCAAGGTTTTTGTTTATTCCTAAGTCTGTTTGAGAAAGCTATATTTTTTTTCTGGAAGTTGGTTCATTTCATGCAAGTTTTCATTTATGTTGCTTTTTATCATAATATACTCTTATTACCTACTTAATCTCTGTCATTTTTATACTTATTGCTATTTGGAGCCCCCCTGCCCTTACTTGATCAGTCTTGCCAGAGATTTAAAAATTTTAGTATTTTTCTTCTAAAAATGAAGCTTCGATTTTGTTCATTCTTTCCGTTATATGATTTTCTTTCTTTTTAAATTGGAGTGTAGTTGATTTACAATTTTGTGTTAGTTTCAGGTGTACAGGAAAGTGATTCAGATACATACATTTCAGATTATTTTCCATTATAGGTTATTACAAGACATTGAATATAGTCCACTGTGTTATACAGTAAATCCTTGTTCCTTATCTACTTTATGTATAGTAGTAGTGAGTAGTCGGTAGTAAAGTCGCTCGTAGTTTGTATCTGTTAATCCCATACTCCTAATTTATCTCTTCTCCCCATCCCTTTCCATTCTGGTGACCTTAAGTTTGTTTTCTATGTCTGTGAGTTTGTTTCTGTTTTGTAAACAAGTTCATTTGTATCATTTTTTTTTAAGATTCCACATGGAAGTTATACCAATATTTGTCTTTCTCTATTTGACCTACTTCATTTAGTAAGATATTCTCTAGGTCCATCCATGTTGCTGCAAATGGAATTATTTTGTTCTTTTTATTGCTGAATAATATTCCATTGTGTATATATACCGCATCTTCTCTACTCATTCATCTGCTGATGGACATTTAGGTTGCTTCCATGTCTTTCTTGGCTAATATAAATAGTGCTGCTATGATGATAGGGGTGCATGTAACCTTTTGAATTAAAAATTTTATCTTTTCTAGATATTATCCAGGAGTGGGTTTACTGGATTATGTAGTAACTCTATTTTTAGTTTGTAAGGACTCTTGATACTGTTTTTCATAGTGGCTACACAAGTTACATTCCCACCAACAGTACAGGAGGGTTCCCTTTTCTGCATACCCTCTTCAGCATTTGTAATTTGTAGGCTTTTTGATGATGGCCATTGTGACCCAATGTGAGTTGATACCTCATTGTGATTTCTCCATTAACTAATGATGCTGAGCATTTTTTCATGTTCTTCTTGACATGCCCAAGAATGTTTTGTCTATGTTCTTTTCTGTTTTGCATGGTTTTGTTAATAAGTGCTAAGAATTTAGAACACTACCCTGCATGTGGAAAGTACTATGTAAAGTCTTACTTTCTGAGGTTATCTTAATTATTTCCTTCATTTTAGTTACTTTTTTTGGATCTATTGTTTCCCTTTTCTTAACTTCTTAAGCTATATGCCATTTTGTTCTCATTCTTGGATGACTTGCTCTGGGAGAAGCTAACTGCTGTGTTGGGGGAACACTTACCAGCCCTAGTATGATCATCCTCTTTTCAAAAGCATTTAAATGTTTTTACTTCCTTTTATATGTTATAAACTTCCTTTTAAGTATTGCTTCAGCTATGTCACATATATGGTATATGTCACTTAAAGTATTTTTTAATTCTAAAGAGTATATACCTTATAATGTTGGGTATCTTCTAGGTCTATTAGATTAAATTCTGAATTATGTTGTTCAGAATTGCTAAACTTTCTGGAATTGATCTGCATTATCTCAAGTAACGCTTTTTGCTTTAACATTGATTTGTCCGATATTGATGTAACTAACCAAATTGTTGTTGCTAGTGTTTTCCTGGTGTATTTTTTCCATCTTTTTACTTGAAAAATTGTTATGGTCTACGTCTCTCTTGTAAAACTTCATATAGATAAACTTACTTTTAATCAGTCTGATTAAATGGAACCATTTAACCCGTTTACATTTATTGTGATTACAGACATATTTGTATTTCTATGTGATTTCTCTTTGTCCCACCTTCCCGCATGTTTCTTTTTCTATCTTTTCTTGCCTCTTTTAAAGCGATTGACTATTTTTTCATTCTTTATTTCCCAGTAGTAACTTAGAAATTATACACTTTCTCTATTTTTTTAGTGTTTACCCCTGGAGTTTTATTATCCATATTCAACTTTTCAAAGTCCAAAGGTAATCAATGTTTTTACCACACCTGACAATAAAAAAGACTGTAAAAAACTTTGCCTCCAAAGGTCTCATTTCCAATTTATATGCTATTGTTTTCATGCATTTTAATTCTATCTTGTTTTATTTAAACCCCATAAGACATTGTCATTATTTCATCTAGTTATTGCTTTTTTAGAGTCACTAACATATTTACCACTTTCTTTGCTAATTATTTTGGAAGAAACAGATCATTTTCCTTTTACTTGAATTATAACTCTTAGAATTCCTGCAGTGTTGTGGCCAACTCTCAATATTTGTTTGAAATATTTTTATTTCATTCTTGTTTTTGAAAGATATTAAGTCATTCAGTCATGTCTGACCCTTTGAGACCCCATGGACTATACAGTCCATGGAATTCTCCGGGCGAGAATACTGGAGTGGGTAGCATTTCTCTTCTCCAGGGCATCTTACAACCCAGGGATCAAACCCAGGTCTCCTGCATTGCAGGCAGATTCTTTACCAAATGAGCTATCAGGGAAGCCCCTTTTGAAAGACAGTTTTACTAAATATACATTTCTAGTTTATGCTTATTTTATTTGAGCATATTGAATACGTTACTGTTTTCTAGCTTCCATTGTTCCTACTGAAATGTCACATGTAAATCTAATAATCTTTCCTTTGAAAGTAGTGACTTTCTGTCTGATTTTAAGATAGTTTTTTTTTTTTGGTCTTGGACGTCCTGCAGCTACACTACACTGTTTCTAAAGATGGGTTTCTTTTTTAAAAAATTTATTTTATTGATGTATAGTTGATTTACAATGTTGTGTTAATTTCTGCTGTATATCAAAGTAATTCAGTTTTACACACACACACACACACACACACACACACACATTCTTCTTTATATTCTTTTCCATTATGGTTTATCAAAGGATACTGAATACAGTTCCCTGTGCTACACAGTAGGACCTTGTTGTTTATCCATTCTCTATATAATAGCTTGCATCTGAGAATCCCGAACTTCCAATCCATCATTCACATCCTCCCTCTCCCTTGGGAACCACAAGTCTGCCCTCTATGTCTGTGAGTCTGGTTCTGTTTCATAGATAAGTTCATTTGCGTTATATTTTAGATTTCATGTACAAGTTATATCATACGGTGTTTGTCTTTCTCTTTCTGACTCACTTCACTTAGTATGACAATCTCTAGGTCCATCTATGTGGCTGCAAATGGCATTATTTCATTCTTTTTTACAGCTGATTAGTATTCCATTATATAAATGTACCACATCTTTCTTTAACCATGTATCTGTTGATTGACATTTAGGTTACTTGCATGTCTTGGCTATTGTAAATAAAATTATGCCACATTCTTGAATACCAGCTAGTTTAAAGATTCCTTTTAAACAGATAGTTTAAAAGTTCTGTTTATCTTTTCTCCCATCTCAACTTTGAATAGATTCACCCCTAAAACTCACTTTTAGTCTTAATAACTTCTCACTGAAGTGTGCTTTCACTGTTATCCACTCAACCTTCCTCTGGGTTGTTGGAACCTCAGACCTTGTGCCTGTAATCTGCTTTGTGTGGAGTTTAGGCTAAAATACAGATGAATCAGTCAAATTGAGGGTCTTTTCTAGGATCTGTGTCCTTCAGCTATTTCAATTCTCATTTGAACTTACAGATTCTTATAAAATCCAAGCATTTTCATAAAAGCCTCTTATAAAAACACATATGGAACCTGTGGAAAAAGAGATTAAGAAAGAGGTGGGATGACAATGAGAACTACTCTTTTTTTAAGGCAGGTACTTATAAGCCGAGGTTTTCTTACGCAGGCATTATTTTAAGCAGTAATATTTGGGTCCAATATTGGGCTCACAAAGTTTAAGACGGAGAATTTGACAACGACAGATGAAGACAACAATGTTAGAAAATGTGAAGAGTAAAAGCAGTGTTGAGAGGACCTAATAACAAATTTATGACTGACTGTAAGAAGACAGTTTAATGATTCCATTGAGAACCAAATAGGAAGAGACAGAAATTGCTTTAGAAAGGATTTAGGTTGGATATTAGAAAGAACTTTCTGACAACTTAAAGTTATTGGATGCTGGAATTCATTTTCAGAAAAATGGTGGTATCATCTCTGGAGATGTTTAAGGATGTTTCCCTTTAGTCTGCTTGGAAGTAGTTCGTTCATTCATTCAACACATATTTAACGAGTGCCTCTGTTCTATGCACAAGATAGACAGCTGTGAAAACGTAGAAATGAACTTATGTCGTGGAACTTCACATTACAGAGGTGGTGATGGTGGAGGAGACAAATAACGAATAAATGACAGAGCAACTTCAGATGATACATGCTATCAAACAAGATAATTAATAAGAAATGACTGATGACTAATAGGACAGGGAACTATATTCAGTACCATGGGATAAAGCATGATGGAAATGAATATAAAAAAAGAATGTATATATGTGTATAAGTGAGTCACTTTGCTGTACGACAGAGATTGGCATAACACTGTAAATCAACTATACTTCAGTTTAAAAAAATAAATGACCAGAGACCTACATTAGATCAGGTGGTGATGGAAGGAATTTCTGAAGAGAGGAATATATGAAATGAGACATGAGAGACAGGAAGGAGCCATCAGGCATGGATTCACAGAGGAGCATTTCAGTGAACGGAACAGTAGATGCAAAGGTCCAGAGGTAGGAACAAGTCAGGCAGATTTATGGAACCAAAAGAAAACCTGTGTGGCTGAAGCCTAGTAAGCAGAAAGGGGAGAATAGTTGGAGGTAAGGTCAAATAGATGGAATAAACTAGATCGGGAAGAGCCTGCAAGATATTTGGATTTGCTTCTAAGACAATGGGAAGTCATAGGAGGATTTTAAGCAGTCATAGGAGGATTTTAAGAAGGGGAGTAGTATCATAATATGGTTAACATTATTGAAAAATGTATTCTGGTTGCTGTGTGAAGAACACTTTAGACAAATGATTGAATAGAAACAGAGAGAAACATTTAGGAGACTTCTGTGGAGGTGCAAATAGATGATGGTGGTTTGGCCAAAAGTGGTAGCAGTAGATGAAAAGAAAAGTAGAGAGATATGAAGACTTTTTCCAGTACATTGGTTCTACGATTGTCCAAGGAAATTATTTTTATTTCCAAAAGAAAAATAATGTAGGCATGCAAGAAACGTGAACATATAACTTTTAATGCCTATGATATCACAGTGGCTTGTACACTTACATTACACGGAGAAAGGGAAAGGCATTCTTTGAAACAAGAGCGCTGGTGAAATTGGTGCCACATGCTGTTATGGAGTGGTCTCGATGAAGATGTGTTCTCTGCTTTGTACATTGACAATGGTTCTTTTCTTCTCAGTCCTCTGAAGTTGCACCATGCTTATTAGTGAAGAGGCTAGAAAGATAATTTATGGCACATCATGCAGACCCTTGTATGATAGGCTAAGGACACCATATGTTATTTTATAGAGGAGTCATGGAAGATTTTTCTGAGCAGATGAATACTAGGCTTAAACACTTTTATTAAAAATGTTAATTTGGTGAAAGTGAAGTCGCTCAGTCGTATCTGACTCTTTGCGACCCCATGGACTGTAGCCTATCAGGCTCCTCCATCCATGGGATTTTCCAGGCAAGAGGGCTGGAGTGGATTGCCATTTCCTTCTCCAGGGGATCTTCCCAACCCAGGAATCGAACCCTGGTCTCCCGCATTGCAAGCAGATGCTTTATGGGGAGAGATCCTGGAGATAAGAGAATCACTTATAAAACTCTTAGTTATCCAGGCAAGAAGTAATAAGGCTTTAGACTAGGATAGAGACAGAGATGAGAAAGGAAGGAATTGATGAGATGAGAAAGTTAGGAGGCTGACTCACAGCCTCTAACACAACTTACAGATGGAACTGACTGGAATTAGTAAGTGGAATAGAAGTAGACAAAGGTTGTTCCTGAGATTTTGAATTGAAAAGTAGGATGCTTATTAAGGGAAAGTGGAGAATAGAAAAGGAGATGGTTTGGGGCAAGAGGAAATAGAATGGATCTGTTTCACAACAATGAGAATTATACTTAACATTTCTGAAATATACCATTAAAAATGGTTAAGATGGTAAATTTTATATATTTTTAATCACAATTTAAAAAAAAAGAGGAAATAAAGGAAAGGGTAATAAAGGCAAGCTATTTTGTGTCAGCAGCTGCAATCTGCCAAAGGACAGGCTGGAGAGAGAGAAGAATGCCTTAGTACAGTCAATTACAGGACAAGTCAAGGAGACCCATGGTAACTATTCAGCTTAAGTTCTGCAAGACTGAAACATGGTATCTAATGGTCTCTGCCTGTCCAAAAGCCAGCCCTCCAAGAAACCCTCTGGTGTTTTATTTTACTCTGGACTTCTTAAGAAATACATTTCATATTTATTAAAAAAAAAAAAAAAGCACCAAGCAATACACGAAACTGTTCTCACCCAAATGCCCATACCTTTGCTAATGTGCTAAGCTTTAGATGCCTTTGGCCTGGCCATTGCCTGAACTGCTTAACTACTCAGGTTTTCTGAGCACCAGCCTTGCTGGCTCCCTGTGAGGGTGATTTATTGATGCGTTTCCCACTAGTCATGGTTATCCCTTCTTTATCAGTCATTTCCCTAGTCTTTCTCTCTCTCTCTCTCTGTAATTCAGCCATATTGAGGTATAATTGACAAATAAAATTGTAAGATATTTAAAATGTACATCTTGATGATTTAATATACATGTACATATGAAAGGCTCCCTCCCATTCGTTAATGAACATATCCATCACCTGGCATATTCGTTTTTTCTCTTGTGTGTGGACACTTACATTCTACTCTCCTAGAAAATTTCAGTTATACGATACCATGTCACCAACTTCTACTCCCCACCCCCGTTTCTTATTACATTTTCCAAGCAACCACTCATCTTTCTATCACTCTAGATTAGTCTGCATTTTTTATAATTAAAAAGAAATTTATTTATTTTTGGCTGTGCTGGGTCTTTGTTGTTTCAAGGACTTTTCTCTAGCTACAATGAGCAAGGGCTACTCTCTAGTTGCAGTGCGTGGGTTTCTCATTGCAGTAGCTTCTCTTCTTGTGGAGCACAGGCTGTGGGGCGTGAGGACTTCAATAGTTGCGGCACATGGGCTCATTTGTTTCGGCTCCTGGGTTCTAGAGAACAGGCTCAATAGTTGTAGCACACAGGCTTAGCTGCTCCATAGCATGTGGGATCTTCCCAGACTAGGGATCAAACCCATGTCTCCTGTGTTGGCAGGCAGAGTCTTAACCACTGGACCACCAAGGAAGCCCTAGAATTTTTTATATGGATAGAATCATATACAGTATGTACTTTTTTTGTCTGTGCTATTTCATTCTATATAATGTTTTTGAGGTTTTTCCAAATTGTTCATTTACCAAGTTCATTTCTTTTCTTTTCCTTTTGCTAAGTAGTATTCCTTTGCATGAATGTACCACATTTTGCTTACCTATTCACCTGTAGATGGTCATAAGTGTTGTTTCCAGCTGTTTAATTGCAAAGTTATGTCCGACTCTTTTGCAAAGCCATGGACTGTAGCCCACCAGGCTCCTCTGTCTATGGGATTTCCCAGGCAAAAATACTGGAGTGGATTGCCATTTCCTTCTCCAGGGGATCTTCCCAACCCAGGGACTGAACCTGGTTTCCTGCATTGCAGGTGGATTTTTTACCACTGATCCACCAGGGAAGCCCTTCCAGTTCTTAGTTTTTACAAAGAAAGCTGCTATTAACATTTAATACAAGTCTTTGTATGAACATATACTTTCATTTATTTGGAGGTAAATACTTAGAAATGGAATGACTGGTTCACATGATAAGTCCCAGGAAAGGGGGATTTGGGTTCTAATCAATGAAAAACTTCAAAATCATTGAATGAATTTTAATCCTTTTTAGTTTACGATAAACTAAAAAACTAAAAAAAAATTTTTTTTTAATTTAAAAATTTTAAACACTTATGTTCCCAATTTAATTGGGATCTCTCCCAACTATGATAGTATAAAACTATCATTGCAATATTGGATGTCCTTAGTTTTTCTTTTGGGGGCTTCCCTTGTGGTTCAGTTGGTAAAGAAACCGCTCGCAGTGTGGGAGACCTGGGTTCAATCCCTGGGTTGGAAAGATCCCCTGGTGAAAGGTAAGGCTACCCACTCCACTATTCCAACCTGGAGAATTCCATGGACTATATAGACCATGGGGTTGCAAAGAGTCAGACATGACTGAGCGACTTTCACTTTAATTTGCCTTTAATATTTGTTACTTTCTCTTTAATATTTTAAATTTCTTTTTTATTTTAAAGTTTCCTTCTTTTTCACCTTCTATGTCTGTTATGGTGTTTTCTGTTTGTTTGTTCACTCTGGTGTTCCAGTCTCTAAATTTTTTCTTTTATTTCTAGTTCTTTTATGAGTTCTGTTACTTTATTTCAAGTACCTCTACTTCTGATTTCTACTATTATTTTATGTCTTGTATCATTTAAAAGTGTTTTTCAGTTCATTTTGGAGCAGAATATAATAGCTTTCATTTTCACTGTTTGTAAAAATGTTACCTGCTTCTCATTCTCCTTTTCCTCATGATAACCTTTATTGGGTTTAATCTTGATGCTTTTCTGTTGCTTATTTTTATGGGATGTTGGTTTTCCTGAAATTATATGAGACAGGCGAGTCATGTGTAAAAATGCCATGTCTTGCTTTCTCACAGTTTCCTGACATTGCTCCCTTCCCCAATTTAATCAGACTCTGTCTTTCCTCGGCTCTATGACCACCATTACCAGGTGGACACAACTGAGCAACTAAGCACAGCATACACCAGGTGGAGAGTTCTCTCAGGAAGGAGACAAGCTGCTTCTGGTTGCTTTGAAAATAAACATTTAAGTAGTGTTAAAGTCCATTAAAAATAATTGATGGCACATATCTCTCTGCAGTTTGAGAGGTCTTGGCACTCAGGAACACTGGGTAAAGACCTCCTCTGTGAACTCTAGGCTTCTTTGCTTAAAAAAAAAATGGTTTATTTAGGGGAACATCCTAGGCTGGAGTCACCCTCTGAGCTGTGCTCTCTCAATGCTGTTTTTCCTTTTCTCCAACTGGATATAAAATTTAGTCTCAGGCCAAAAAAGAAGGACACTATTGAGTTCCACTCAAGAGGCTGTCACCATGGCACAGTAACCAGGACATTCACAAAGTGAGTATTGCTCCACCACTCCTCAATGATAAAGAGCAAGTCATTTTACCTTCCTATGTTCAGAGACAAATTCCTTTCGTCTAGCAAATTGTTTCCAAATGCATTGTAACTTAATTTTTAAAAAGTAAAGAAGATAGGGCATGGGCTTTCCAGTTCCATTTGGTAAGCACCACACCATTTTTACCTGACACCCTGTCCCTTCCTGTACATGCACAATCTGCTTGGCTTCTGGAAGGTTTTGAGTTTGATACCCTGGAACTGGGTAATTTTTCCCATTTTATTGAAATATAATTGATATATAACATTGTAGAAGTTTAAGGTGTACAACCTGATTCGACAGACATATATATTGCAAGAGGATCACCACCCTGTTTTGTTAACACCCATCACCTGGGACTAAGTTATTTTTAAGGCCATGTTTTCACAGTGCAAGTGTGAGGACTGTTGAAGTGATGATGCCTGGCCTCCGTGCCAGGTTAACTTAATCAAGAATCATGAGCCATAGCCTAGGAAACCGCACTTTTAATATGTGCTCTGGAGGATTCAATCACTCACCAAAACCTGAAAACTCCTGCTAAGGTAGGTTCCAATGGTATCATTCTAACATGAATGATTGGGGGATTAAGGATTGCTAAAGATATTCATTTTGTCTATCTGCTATGATTCAGAGAAGGGAAGGACACTTTCCTTACTTTTTAAACAGGTTATTAGAAACAAGGCTGAGCAGTCTTTCTCAAAACAGGTCATTAGGATGCAAAAAATATCATGTATGTAGAGAATTCTTAGATTGTACGGGTGCTGGAGAGAAGTTCCAGAGATCCCAGGTAGCATGACTGCTACTGCCAGTAATAAATACCGTTCATTAACCATCCTGTGCCAGGCAGGATGTATGGACTTTAAAGCACCTCATTTGAGTCTTCTACAGCCTTCAGAGGCAAGTATGACTATCTCCTATTATAAATAAAGGTTCAGAAAGGTTAGGTAAAATTGTAAATGCCCCATAGCTGATCAGTTGTTGGGTTAGGATTCAAACTCAGTTCTGAATGATGCCAAAGTTAGCCAGACCACCTCTGGTCTCTAACTGGGGTGATCAGTGCCTGGAAAGGAGACAGTGTGGTCTGGTACTAGGGAGTTATGGTTCTGTTGGGTCACAGTCTTTGCCCATGGTGAGAGGAAACACAGAATAGAGGTCTGTTTAGTAAGCACTTCAAGGAGACAGATGGACATCGTCAATCAACTGTGCTCTGATTTCCTAGAGAACTCAGGAATACATTCTCGTAACCACAGAATAGATTCTCGTGGCATTGGTTGTTATTGAATTGAGAAATGGAAACGGTATGCTGCAAGAATTGATTCCTCTTAAAAATTCTGTTTTCCTCTCTAAAACTCGTATAAATGAAACACCAATGATCTCTGGGAGAGCTTTTTAAAAACACAAGTGGCTGGGCTCCTACCCAGATTTATGAATCAGAGTTTCTTGAGGGTAGAATCTGGGGATCTACATCTTTTTAAAAAAGTTCCCTGGTGATTCTGTTAGTCAGGAAGGTTTGGGAACCATTGGATTAAATGATCCAAAATGATTTGGGTTCAGGGGTAACTCTAATTGGAATGGGTCTGATTTGAGTTGCCAGGCAAGCCCTCTCTGGCAGAAAGAGTCTGCTTTCTTCCTTAGCCAATCTCTCCTCCTAATGCGCTTGTACTTCCCACCCTATATCTTCACTGCCCCCATCACCCTCTTTCCCACCCAAAACTGGCTGAAAAACGACGTTTAGAACAGCAGCGCCACATTGTGGAGAGAAATAGTATTGTACTACAAAAAGCACGACGCCGTCCTCAAGGGTCACTGGGGCTGCGATTACCATTTTGTCCTGCAGAGAGCACCATTTCCTCACATTTTTAGGTGAGGCAGTTTTCTTTCCTTACATGTATGGGGTGACCTTACTAAACATCCTTATAGAAAGGCACGAGGTGGAAGGAACATTGCGCCGGATAGAAACCAAAAGTCTCCTCGTTGTGAAACTAGAATAAGCTGGGATGACTAGGTACGCAGGCATGGCCAAGCCGTCTGCTGACGTTAAATGCCAATCTCTGTGACAGTCTTGCTCAGGAAAAGACTAGAATGGTCCCCATTTCCCAGTATCTATCTCAGGTAGTACCTGCTGTAAGGTAGATCTTGGAAAGATTTATTTTTTATATGATAATTCAAGCATTAATTAATATATCAGACCTCTTAAATGGTGCTATTTCTCCACAGTGACACATTGGCTATATTGATGGAGCAGGTTGGGGTACATTGTATTCTGATTATTCACCTTTTGATTGATTCCTACCTGGCTAAGTCTCCCTCCATCTCTGTCTGTCTATTTCTCACACTCACACACTCATGTTTCTGATATTTATGGATACCTTTTTCAATGGCCTGATCATCTTTAGTGATCCAGCTAACAAATTAATACAGCTAGAAAGAAGATGCTAAAAGTGTACATAAAATCATAGTCTATCTGGTTGCCTCCTCTTCTTGTTTTGTAACAGTTCCATATTGATTCAAAAGCTGGGAAGTCACACTGGGCAGGGTCTGTGTCTCTGCAGATTTGTGTACGATTTCTTGGCAGATGATGGTGCGGATTTGTTTCTCTGCTTTGCAACTTCAGGCTGCTTGGTTTTCTGAACTCTAGAGCTCAGATCTGGTAGCCAGATCACAGGGTCTAGTGTCCCGGTTTCCTTGTGGTTTTGTTTGCTCCGATATGCTTGCTGTCTCCCTAACCAGACTGAAAGCCCCTTGACTGAAGGTTCCAAGCCTAGATCTCTTCTAGCCTTCAGACGCCTACATTGTTGGATGTGCACTGCCTGGTCAACATGAATGTTTGGCCTGACTGAATAATGAGAGGTGTTTTAACAGAATGAGAGGTGGAGAACCAGGAAAGAGAAAGGGATAAAAAATAATGTTTCTAAAAGACTGATTTAACTGACCAGTGGAAGGAAGTAGTTTCAGAAAAGGAAAACAGAAGAGAAGGTCTAATCAGAGGCAACATGAAGGGAGGAAATTAGTCTAGTTTTTTCAAAAAGTGGAAATGCTATTGTGGACAATAACTTCTGAGGAGATATGATTCATACATGAGGAAAGTAAGATTTCTTCACTGAATGATGACCAAGATGAATGTTTCAAAAGGTATCCTATGAAAGAAAGTTATACTTTTGGAATGCGTGACTTGTAAATGCACCCAGTTGGTGAATGAATACAGCTTTAAAATAATAGGCCAGACTTCAAATTCTCCCTGAATGTTATAATCAAATATTGAAGACCAAAGCCATTTTGAAATCTAAATTTATTCTTCTATAAGAATCAAGCCAGTATACGTGTCCTTTAAGATTTCAAAGAATTCTGGCTGTGCTTTAGCTTCTTGCTGCTAAGTCACTTCAGTCGTGTCCCATAGACAGCAGCCCACCAGGCTCCCCCGTCCCTGGGATTCTCCAGGCAAGAACACTGGAGTGGGCTGCCATTTCCTTCTCCAATGCATGAAAGTGAAAAGTGAAAGTGAAGTCGCTCAGTCGTGCCCGACTCTTAGCCAACCCATGGACTGCAGCCTTCCAGGCTCCTCCGTCCATGGGATTTTCCAGGCAAGAGTACTGGAGTGGGGTGCCATGGCCTTCTCCGCTTTAGCTCCTTAGATACCATGAATTGAGGAGGAGGACAGTCTTGCCTTTCCAACACTCAGCTTCATCAGTGAGGCATGTTTTCCATCTGTCCGTCCTAAGTCGCTGTGTCATGACCGACTCCTTGTGACCCTATGGACTGGGGATTCTCTGTCAGGCTCCTCTGGCCATGGGATTCTCCAGGCAAGAGTACTGGAATGGGTTGCCATGCCCTCCTCCAGGAGGTCTTCCCGACCCTGGAATTGAACTGCGTCTCTTATGTCTCCTGCCCTGGCAGGTGTGTTCTTTACCGCTAGCGCCACTGTAGATCTTCCAACACTCAGCCTCATCAGCGAGGCGTGTTTGCCAGAGATCCTTATTTAGCATATTTTAATGCTTAGAATTTAGAAAGGATTAAGATTTATTGAAGTAAAAGTATACTTGGAAAATAGATGTTTTATTTCTTGTTTTCACTTTCTTTTTAGTTGCACATATACTTGATAGAATACATCTGGAATGTTGTAAAAACTCAGAACTTTATCACTTTGCTCACATTTTTTCTTTCTTTCTCTCTTTCTTTCTTTCTTTCACATGGAGAAGAGGAATGCATGTTCTTTCTTCCTACCCAGGCCCCTGACAAGATACTCCCTTTTCCTGCCTCTTTAATAAATATGTTTTCATACTCCAGCCCTTGCCTCTTTAAATGTCTTCCAGGCTTGCTTCTAGTCTCTCTGAAAAAATGCCCAGCTCTCCTGAGCACCTACCACTTTATATGCCTTCTGTCTACTGAGCTGTCTCTTCGTGTCTGTTCTATCTCAGATGCCTGTCCTTTAAGTGTCTAACCTATCCCGGGCCTTGGCCCCTTCATTTAAAACACACACATACACACACACACAACTCAGAATCACTTCACGCAATCTGTTTCTTATTTAACATAATAAGACTTATATAAGTCTTATATAAGTCTGTTTCTTATTTAAATCCTTTTTTTTCTGCCTCTGAAGTGATTGTTTTGGTGGTGGCGGTTGTTCAGTTGCTCAGTAGTGTCTGACTGTTTGCAGCCCCACGGACTGCAGCACGCCAAGCCTCCCTGTCCATCACCAACTCCCGGAGCTTGCTCAGACTCATGTCCATTGAGTCAGTGATGCCATCCAACCATCTCATCCTCTCTCGTCCCCTTCTCCTGCCTTCAATCTTTCCCAGCATCAGGGTCTTTTCCAATGAGTCAGCTCTTGGAACTGAGCCAACAGGTGGCCAAAGTATTGGAGCTTCAGGATCAGTTCATCCAATGAATATTCAGGGTTGATTTCCTTTAGGATTGACTGGTTTGATCTCCTTGCGGTCCAACGGACTCTCAACAGTCTTCTCCAGCGCCACAGTTGAGAAGACATCAATTCTTCAGTGCTCAGCCTTTTTTATTGTTCAGCTTTCACATCCGTACATGACTACTGGAAAAACCATAGCTTTGACTATATGGACCATCATCAGCAAAGTAATATCTCTGCTTTTTAATATGCCTTCTAGGTTTGTCATAACTTTCCTTCCAAGAAGCAACTGTCTTAATTTCATGGCTGCAGTCACCATCCACAGCGATTTTGAAGCCCAAGAAAATAAAGTCTGTCATTGTTTCCATTGTTTTCCCATCTATTTGCCATTAAGTGATGGGACTGGGTGCCATGATCTTCATTTTTTGAATGTTGAGTTTAGGTCAGCTTTTTCACTCTCCTCTTTCACCTACAAGAGGCTCTTTAGTTCCTCTTTGCTTTCTACCTTTAGGATAGTATCATCTGTATATCTGAGGTTATTGATTATCAGTAATTTTGATTCCAGCTTATCCTTCAACTGATATTTTTCATGATGTACTCTGCATATAAGCTAAATAAGCAGGTTGACAAATCATAGTCTTGACGTACTCCTTTCCCAGTTTGGAACCAGTCCATTGTTCCATGTCCAGTTCTAACTGTTGCTTCTTGACCTGCATGCAGATTTCTCAGGGGCAGGCAAGGTGATCTGGTATTCCCATCACTTTAAGAACTTTCCAGTTTGTTGTGATATACACAGTCAAAGCATAGTCAGTGAAGCAGAAGTTTTTCTGGAATTCTCTTGCTTTTTCTATGATCCAATGGATGTTGGCAATTTGATCTCTGATTCCTCTGCCTTTTCTAAATCCAGCTTGTACATCTGGAAGTTCTTGGTTCGTCTCATGTAGTTTGAAGGAGACATAATCCACTGATTTTAGTGGAATCAGTGTGAAATGGCCGGGATCTGGATCAGTGACTTGGTCACGGTTGTAAAGAAGAATAAAGAAGTCTGAAAACTGTCAACTCTTGGACAGGAGCATACTAGTCAATTGGGTTTCTAATTAACTATGGGTTATGAGAAGACAATTTTGTTTGAAATCTCTCTATATTGCCTTAGTCATTTTCTTGCTTTAGTAGGTAGTCTAATGAACATAATTAAACCTTGTCTTACTGACTCAGCATCATGCAATGCCTCAGGATCATTACTCTGAACATAAAATACACTTCTACACCATACTGTAGCAACAGAAGGTAGAGAAGTTTAAGATGGCTCCCAGACATTTCTGTACTTTTGAAAAAGATATCTCTATAATCTGTGCATTTCACTGTATGTGAATTTACCTTAATCAAGTAAATGCCTGTTACATATTATAAAATAATAGACTATTCACTCCAGAAGAGACTCTTGAGATTATGAAATTTAATGCCATTATTTAATAGATGAGAACACTAAGACCCAGAAAACAACAAGGAAAATGAGTATAGGACGTCTATGATCAATGTCGCCTGATTGCAAATCCAGAGGCCCTTTGACTCTGCCATGCTGCAGCTTTCAAATGATTTGGGATTACTGTCATTTGTCTCCCTTCCTCCATGAAAAGTGGAGTCCCTTCTCAAAATTGGCTGTTCGGGGATTTTGGTCAAATGAATGTAAGCTCCAGTAAAATGAGCTCCCTAGGGGAGCCTGTTTTGTTCACTGATGTCTTTTCAACACCTAGAACAGTTCCTATCCTTTGGAAGGCCCTGAATTAATGTGTGTGAATGAAAGAATGAAATGAAATTGGAGTATTTATTTTCTACAAGATAACTTGATTTCAAGTTCATAGGTTACCTCTGCTGCTGCTAAGTCGCTTCAGTCACGTCCAACTCTGCACGACTGCATAGATGGCAGCCCACCAGGCTCCCCCGTCCCTAGGATTCTCCAGGCAAAAACACTGGAGTGGGTTGCCATTTCCTTCTCCAATGCATGAAAGTGAAAAGTGAAAGTGAAGTTGCTCAGTCATGTCCGACTCCTAGCAACCCCATGGACTGCAGCCTTCCAGGCTCCTCTGTCCATGGGATTTTCCAGGCAAGAGTACTGGAGTGGGGTGCCATTGCCTTCTCCAAGGCTACCTCTACCTCTGGGTTAATCTACTCAGCATTCTTTAAGACTGATTGTATATAGATTACAGGTTAGAATCATTTGAGCCAAACTTTGAGTTAATAATTAGAAAAATGAAAGGTATACAATAAATATTAAATAATTATGGTGAAGCATCATGAACTTTTGTTTCACTTTAACTGTGTATTTCAATTTCAAGCCCCACGTGTTTGAAGCAAGAAGCCCAGATGCTAAACTGTAAAAACACTCTTTAGATGGTAAAATGGATCAGCAAAAGAGAAGATATCACAACTCAGCTTTGTAAAGCTGTCTGTTAAATATGAGTTCTACATAATAGTCAAATATCTCTTTGAACAAGGCAAACAAAGCCATCAAAGCTAAGGAGAACAGGAAATTCTTGAACACTGTACACTGTACTTATTTTCAGAGTTGGCTTTTGACTCTCAAAATTTGTGAGTATGTTTAAATCATCCGTGCTTCAGTATTAAGAAATACCTCAGAAACAAACTCAAAAATTAATGAATTGCAAAACCCCTCTATTTAAGGACCAGTTTAAAATTTAACTGTGTAAACATCTAAGGTTACGTGCGTACACAGGTGGATACTTGGAGTCATGATTTCAATAATACAAAATCAGAATATGTTAACTTATCTACAAAACAAGATACAGATGTTATCACGTTATATTTCTAAAAATGCTTTTAGATCTCCAGAGGTGTTTGAATTTCTTTTTTCTTGAATCACCACTAAACCATAAGCTCCTCGACGTTGAGGATCATGTCTAATTTCCGTTTGTATTGGCAGTGCTTGGCTCAGTGGTGGAAAATAAAAGGAAAATAAAAATAAGTTGAATGAATGAATTTTAGGGACAGACTTAAGGACCTTCTTGGAAATTATAAAGATATGTGGAAACATTAATAGAAAAATGTTTATGGGGTCCAGGAACACTTAACTGGAGTAAAGAGATGGGTAAAGATTAAAGGAAACACAGACTTATCTTTTTGGACTCCAATCTCCGGTATTTGTGAGCCTGCCTCTAAGCCCCTTAATCCTCATTATCACATATGTCCACTGCGAGAGCTTTGTGAAAAATATATATGCAAAAACATCTTCACTGTTACTGAAGTACATTGAAAGGACAGCTTTCTTATAACTTATTTCTAATTTTGCCTGATTTCTGAACTACTGTGCCTATTAGTAAAGAATCTCATACGTGCCATGGAGATATTGCTTTCTGAGTAGAAATCTGACTTTCTGTACTCTCTTCTCTTAGCTTTCTTTTCAACTCAACTTTAACCTGTCCAGAACAAGAAGTTATATGGTAGGAGAGATTGATTACAAGGTGGTGGAAATGGGCATAGAGAATGCAACGAAGAAGAGGCTCTTTCTGAACCTTAAACAAGGAATGTACAGCCTTTAGGAAGCAAAAGAACTGAGAACAGGCTACCTAGGCAAAGTTGGTGGAATGTGGTTCCTCCTTACTGAAGGGCTATTAGGATCCAGTGTCACGAGGAGGTTGGTCTGAGACCTCAGGTGTCAGGGCTGTTGTGAGGATCTGGTTTTCTGTACTTAAGGCTTGGAATGTCATTGTTCATGCCAGCTTTTCCAAAAAGCTGGAAATTTTGGCTCAGGAAATTTCAAGATCAGGGCCAGAATCTATACCTTATCTTCCCATTTTTCTAGTTAGCAACTGGGCTGAATGTGTAAGCCTCCAGGAGTAAGCGGCACTTTAGGCTAATGTTTAATTTATTAACCCTTAAGGAAGGAAGTATCTGCTTGTATTCTTATCACTGATTTTAAGGTTGCTTAAGGTTGAAGCAGTTCACACAAATGTTTTTATTAGTTCTTCCCAATATCAATTTAACAAGGTAAGGGGCACAAATGATTATACACAACAAATCAAATTCTTGAACCACAAAAAAATGTTCAGTTCAGTTCAGTCGCTCAGTCATGTCAGACTCCTTGTGACCCCATGAATTGCAGCACGCCAGGCCTCCCTCTCCATCACCAACTCCCGGAGTTCACTCAGATTCACATCCATCAAGTCAGTGATGCCATCCAGCCATCTCATCCTCTGTTGTCCCCTTCTCCTCCTGTCCCCAATCCCTCCCAGCATCAAAGTCTTTTCCAATGAGTCAACTCTTCACATGAGGTGGCCAAAGTACTGGAGTTTCAGCTTTAGCATCATTCCTTCCAAAGAAATCCCTGGGTTGATCTCCTCCAGAATGGACTGGTTGGATCTCCTTGCTGTCCAAGGGACTCTCAAGAGTCTTCTCCAACACCACAGTTCAAAAGCATCAATTCTTCAGCGCTCAGCCTTCTTCACAGTGCAACTCTCACATCCATACATGACTACTGGAAAAACCATAGCCTTGACTAGACCAACCTTAGTCGGCAAAGTAATGTCTCTGCTTTTGAATATGCTATCTAGGTTGGTCATAACTTTTTTCTTCCAAAGAGTAAGCGTCTTTTAATTTCATGGCTGCAGTCACCATCTGCAGTGATTTTGGAGCCCCCAAAAATAAAGTCTGACACTGTTTCCACTGTTTCCCCATCTATTTGCCATGAAGTGATGGGACTGGATGCCATGATCTTCGTTTTCTGAATGTTGAGCTTTAAGCCAACTTTTTCACTCTCCTCTTTCACTTTCATCAAGAGGCTTTTTAGTTCCTCTTCACTTTCTGCCATAAGGGTGGTGTCATCTGCATATCTGAGGTTATTGATATTTCTCCTGGCAATCTGGATTCCAGCTTGTGTTTCCTCCAGCCCAGCGTTTCTCATGATGTACTCTGCATAGAAGTTAAATAAGCAGGGTGACAATATACAGCCTTGACGTACTCCTTTTCCTATCTGGAACCAGTCTGTTGTTCCATGTCCAGTTCTAACTGTTGCTTCCTGACTTGCATACAGATTTCTCAAGAGGCCGGTCAGGTGGTCTGGTATTCCTAATCTCAATTTCTCAACAAAAGGAAGTTTAGTTGTTGTTTGACATTCTTTGCTCTCATCACTGGTTAGCTTCTTTGCAGAGGAGAAACTGAGAAGCTGAGTGAAACGTCCTAAAATTTCTCAGCAGAGCTTTATCTTCTTGCTGCTTGAGTGAGGACCTTAACAAAATCTATTTGTGAGAGGTGGTATTCCATCAGCTAAACCCTGGTAATAAGTCCTTTGACCTTTTTCCTCAGGTAATTAGGTGAGGATTAGGGCTGACCTCGGAGAAGGCAATGGCACCCCACTCCAGTACTCTTGCCTGGAAAATCCCATGGATGGAGGAGCCTGGAAGGCTGCAGGCCATGGGGTTGCTGAGGGTTGGACACGACTGAGCGACTTCAATTTTGCTTTTCACTTTCATGCGTTGGAGAAGGAAATGGCAACCCACTCCAGTGTTATTGCCTGGAGAATCCTAGGGACGGGGGAGCCTGGTGGGCTGCCGTCTATGGGGTCGCGCATAGTTGGACATGACTGAAGTGACTTAGCAGCTTAGCAGCAGCAGGGCTAACCTAAGGCAAAATGATGAACTAATCAGAGGGAAGAATCCCTTGGGGAGGGCACAGCAACCCACTCCAGTATTCTTGCCTGGAGAGTCCCCTGGACAGAGGAGCCTGGAGGGCTACAGTCCATGGAGTTGCAAAAGAATCAGACACGACTGAAGCAATTTAGCACACACAGGGTGAAATGAGGAACTAACCAGAGTTTTCTATGCTACTCTCCTCCCCCTTATAGGCATGCACCCCAGAGCCGCCTCCTCAGTCCTAGCCTCACCTCCCTGGTATTCCCCTCACCTACCTATGAGAGGTGAGGCTTGATTACAGTCAGACTCTATTGTCCCTCTCTGTCTCTTTTTTTTAAATTCAAGTTATTCATTTTATCCTCTCTGAAATCTAAACTGATTTTAAAGATGACAGTGAACGAGTCTGATAAGTGAGTTTGAATGAGCCACTTACATTTGCTAAATTAATTTTCTTTCCACTTTCACCTTAATTCACTCTGGCATTTTTACCCATCACTGAATTGACCCTGATTATTGGTTACCTTCCTTGCTTGAGTTCCTAGATGGAACATTGGACATGTTGACCCCTCCTTCTTTCTTAAAATTCTTCTCTTAAACTTCAGACTCCAGTTTCTCCTGGTTTTCCTCCTATCTAGAACACTCTGGCCATTTCTCTATGTCCTTTGTCAATTGCTACTCTTCTGCGCAATCCTTAAATATTACTTCCTCAGAGTGCTCTCCTAGGATCTCTTTCCTTATTCTAAGCTTCTGGTTTGTGTGATTAGTTGCTCAGTCATGTCCAACTCTTTGCAATCCCATGGACCGCAGCCCACCAGGCTCCTCTATCCAACAGGATTCTCCAGGCTAGAATACTGGAATGAGTTGCCATGCCCTCCTCCAGGGGATCTTCCCAACCCAGGGATTGAACCCAGGTCTCCCACATTGCAGGCGGATTCTTTACCATCTGAGCCATCAAGGAAGCCCAAGAATACTGGAGTGGGTAACCTATTCATTTTTCAGGGGATCTTCCCAACACAGGAATCATATTGGGATCTCCTGCATTGCATGTGGATTCTTTACCAGCTGGGCTCGCTTCTGGTTTGGGTGTCTCAAATCCTCCATGACTTCGACCATCTTCTCTACACTCCTGACTCCCACATCTCTCCAGCTCATCTGTCTCTCCCAAGGTTTAGACATGTATTTCCAATTGCTTCCAGGACCCTTCCCCTGGGATGTTTCACAGGAACCTGCAACTCAGCATGGTCAAAACTCATTCTCCACGTTTCCTCTTCTTCCTCCATGCCCTGAACTTGGTGAATGATGCCACCATAAACCCATATGCTTATAACCCAAAATACAATTTAACCAATAAACAGTTTTTAAACACTGTTGTGCGTCACATGCTATGCTAGCACATGAACACAGAAATAAGATGTTGGATAAGACTGGCCCCTGTCCTCGGGTTGCTTATAAGCCAGAAGGGAAGGCAAGCATTAAACAATCACACAAATACCCAATTCATCATAATTGTTGTAAGCACTACCAAGGAAAAGATAAGGAAGGAATCATCTTTGATTCTTTCTCCTTTCCACACCTATCAATTCTATCCTCTCAGTTATAACTCCTAAGTATCTCTTCAGTTTGTCCTCTTCCCTCTTTTCTGTTGCCACCAGTAGCTTTCCTTTGATCTGAAATAGTTTCCTAATAGTTTCCTGTGTCTGCTCCTGTGCCTGTAATCTATTCGCCACACTATATCCACAATGATCTCTTACAATGCACATCTGCTTGTCACTTTCCTATTTAACACCCTTCAGTAGAATAAGACTGTTTATATAAAAAAGATAATAAAGTTGATAAATTAATAAACAGAGGTGAAAGCATGATCTGGGGTTATTGAGGAAAATTCTAGGTGTGGTTCAGCGAGGGAAAATGATTTGACTTCCCATTATAAACTCATCCTTACCATTTGATCTGCTTTATATATATGTATCACTTTAGTAAAAATGAGTAAGTGGTGACCATTTTGTAATGTATAGAAACATCCAGTCACTGCGTTGTGCACCAGGAACTAATATCATGTTACAGGTCAGTTATCCTTCCAAAAACACACAAACTCATAGAAAAAGAGATCAGATTTGTGGTTACCAGAGGTGATGGGCAGGAAAGGGGAAAACTGATGAGTATGGTCAAGAGGGACAAACTTCCATTTATAAGATAAACAAGTACTAGGGATGTGCAACGTGAGAAACATAATTAACATTGCTGCTTGTTACATGTGAAAGTTGTTAAGGGAGTAACTCCTAAGAGTTCTCATCACAAGGCAAACATTTTTTTCTTTAATTTTCTGTCCACATGAGATGGTAGATGTTCACTAAACTTACGGTGATTATCATTTCGTGATGTTGTTGTTCAGTCGCTCAGTTTTGTCTGACTTTTTGTGACCCTCATGGACTGCAGCACGCCAGGCTTCCCTGTCCATCACCAACTCCTGGAGCTTGCTCAGACTCATGTTCATCGAGTCGGTGATGCCACCCAACCATCTCACCCTCTCTCGTCCCTTTCTCCTCCTGCCTTCAATCTTTCCCAGCGTCAGGGTCTTTTCCAATGAGTCAGCTCTTCCTAACAGGTGGCCAAAGTATTGGAGCTTCAGCTGCAGGATCAGTTCATCCAGTGAATATTCAGGATACAGCATACTGATTTGACTTACATCACGAAATGTATATAAGTCAAATCAGTATGCTGTATACCTGACGTGTACACAGTGCTGTATGTCAACTATATCTCAGTATAACTGGAAGGAAAAAAATAAGGCAATACCGCTCTGTAAAAAAAAAAAGTATTGAAAATTAGTATACTTGGACCAAGTAGTATACTTGGGCTTCCCTTGTGGCTCAGTTGGTAAAGAATCCACCTGCAATATGGGAGACCTGGGTTCCAATCCCTGGGTTTGGAAGATACCCTGGAGAAAGGAAAGGCTACCAACACCAGTATCCTGGCCTAGAGAATTCCACAGACTGTATAGTCCATGGGGTTGCAAACAGTCGGACACAACTGAACGACTTTCACTTTCATACTTGGACCAAGGGGAGAGGAATCTCTGTCCCAAGTCCCAGGTTTTAGGGCCCCTTAGATCCTTCTTTCAATAAGGTGGAAGCATCCGTGGGACCAAGCAGCTGTGTCCACCCTGAATCTGTATTCACCTCCTTTTCCACTAGGTTTTGGGGACTTGGAACCCTAGCATGTCTTGCCCAAATGGCCTCAAACCCACTTCTGGAGCCTGTGTGGGCCCCTTCCCAGGTCTACCCTCTAAGGGTGGACTGCACCCCCTGTGCACATGTCGCCGCATCCCTGGTGCGGCTGTTTGAAGGGCACAAGACTGGAACTGAAATGTGGGGATTAGAGAGTTAGCCTGGAGGAGCACGAGGACCTCTGAGAATGGGGAGGCCTGGGGAAGGGTCTAGAGGCTGGAACTTGGGAGCCAGCTCTCACCACAATTTCTGGTGTAGAACTCTGTGGCATTTGGGAATTCTAAATCCAGATCTAGGCTTTAAAATATGGAGGCATTTATGTGTTGCAACAGAAAGAAAGATGAAATCTCTGTCCTCTTTTAACAGTTTATCAAGCTCATTTGTAAACTGTAAATATCTGAACACAATATGTGAGCATTTGTTCTCTTGCTGTAGCTCTGCAAATATTAGGGCCAAACCTGTTGAAAATCCTCCTGGTAACTTAGGAAAGGGTGGTTTTAAAGCCTTCTGGATATATTTGTTCCTTTTATCATAATATTTAAAACTGCTTGTAAACATTTCACAAGCCAATTTGGCATGGGTGTAACTCAGCTATGGGAAAACCCAGCCTGGGCCAAGCAGCCACTTCAGAGATCCCAACGGTCAGTGACTGAAGGTGACATGATCTGGGCAGGCCAGCCACAGCTCCCCCCAGCATCCCAGGATGAACATGTGGCCGTCTTAACTCCATTCAGATTGAACCTAACTGCACTGGTTGCATGTGACTTTCCATATGATTTACCTTGTTCTTGTTACCAAAGCAAAGAATTCATATTCACTTTATGGAGTGTTCATATTTTCAAACTGGCCCAAGTTTGTAGTTTTGTAAAAAACTGAAACTACTCTGATTCTCTTTCTCTCCTTTCCTTTCTTTCTTCTTAAAGACAAGACAAAGTCCCCAAAAGAAAGTCCCCCCCAAAAGAAAGTCATTGTGAATTTCTTTAGTAAACAAGCTTTTCATTGGGAAGAAAACAGACCAACTTATGGGCCCAGAGTGCAGGACTGTGACTTTTCATCCTATTTCTAAGAGGATCCCATCATGTGCTCTTCAACAAATGCTGTAATTTCTTCATGCCTCTTTTTCTTCATCTCTAGCTACACGGAACTGAGGTTTCTGTCCTACTGCCCAAAGGAAGTGGCTATCTGCATAAACTGAATAAGGAAAGAAAAGTACAAAATGTCCTGTGAATATGTTTTATTCATGAGCAACAGTATGAAAGCAGAGTACAGTGATGAAAGAACTATTGGTCACAGAGGGTATTTTTCCCCCAGCCACACCCACATACTGACAACGATCTCAGCCACTTGCGTTTTCTCTGATTACAAAGAGGTATCAGAAAAAATTCTGGCTGCACCAGAGTTCCACTTCACATAAAGTGGACATTTTTGGAGGCAAGACTCATGAGTAGCAAGACTGAAGGGTAGTCACAAGGACAAAGGTCTCTACCAGTTCTAAAATTCTAGAATTTTAGATTGTTTGAGAGTAGGCATGCTCAGCTGAACAGAACTACTTCTCTTTTCAGTGTTAGTGTCAAAATTTTGGCATTGCCTGGTCTGTCTGAGGTTGAGTTTGATACTTTATCTTAATCTGAGATTAAGTCAGTTGAACTCACAGACTAAGAAATATAGGATTAGAAAATTTTATTAGCTTTGTTGGATGAATCCAAAAGGTAGGAAGGTATCCCTTTTACTGACATCTGAAAAAGGTTGACCAACACCTTTTCCTTTTATTGAATCACTCGCTAAGTTGCCAGACTGAGGGGAAAGGAGTATGGATGTCCAAGCTAAGAATAATTGAAGGTAAGCCCTTCAGTAGTAGACCAGGAACAGGGCTGTGCAAGGGCCTGGTGTCTTTTTCTTCCCAAACAGAGGGTAGAGTGGAATGAATATATGGGACAGTGACAGAGAAGTGCATGTCTCAGAAAATGGAAAGAAGAACTGATGACAGAAGAAGCAGAGATACCTCCTGTTGATTCCTGCCTGAAGCCATCATTCTGCCCTCTGGCTTCTGCATCCTGGCACCACTGAACGTTAGACCCTATGCCTGACATGGGTTCTCTTTATCCCATGCACCATTCTTTTTTTTTTTTTTTTTTTTTTTATTTTTTTTCATTTTTTTTTTTCCATGCACCATTCTTATAAAGTCTTTGATTGAATATAATGTTGTGAAGAGGTCCACTTTCTTCATACAAGTCTAGTAACTGCAGGAAGTATTATATACACTCACCTTGAAGTTTGGAGACATTACTGTAGGTCTTGTGTGCTGGTCCTCCATCACCAAGTAAGATGAGTGAATTCCTGTGTGTTTCTTCCTGATTTTTGTGGCAACTAACTCACTGCAACAATAGCTTTTTCTGTGAAATGTTCAAAGAAGATAAAAACATTACACTTGATTTTGCAAATGTCTTCACGAAAAGAATCTTTTTTTTTTTTCCTTAGAATCTGCAGAAGGCTAGATGCAAAGGGAATTTCCCTCATGAAGGAAAAGCTAAAGATTCTCACTACGATAGGCAAGTACTTATCTCTTATCTTCCTTCATGAAAGATTATCAATTCCCAGTCCAATTCTTTGTAAGGTAAACCTGTTAATAGATTTTGGCTTCAAACTAAGCTTCCATTGATATGTCCAAGTCACCAGTGTAGCTGAGTTGGCAACAAAGAGTCTATGGGTATGGATATCTTTGGTAGCTGCTGTATCTCTTTCCCAACCTAAAATCTGGGAAGGTTGCATATTAGTCTTTTTAACACAGAGGATTTACAAGCCAATATGGAATATTCTCACCTATGTTTAAGACTAGAGACCTCTTTAAGAAAATTAGATATACCAAGGGAATATATCATGCAAAGATGGGCTCAATAAAGGACAGAAGTAAGGACTCAATAAAGGACTTAACAGAAACAGAAGATGTAAAGAAGAGGTGGGAAGAATACACAGAAGAACTATACAAAAAAGATCTTCATTACCCAGGTACCTATGATATGTGATCACTCACCTAGAGCCAGATATCCTGACATGTGAAGTCAAGTGGGCCTTAGGAAGCATCACTACAAACAAAGCTAGTGGAGGTGATGGAATTCCAGTTGAGCTATTTCAAATCCTGAAAGATGAAGCTGTGAAAGTGCTGCACTCAATATGCCAGCAAATTTGCAAAACTCAGCAGTGGCCAAGGACTGGAAAATGTCAGTTTGCATTCCAATCCCAAAGAAAGGCAATGCCAAAGAGTGCTCTAACTACCGAACAATTACACGCATCTCACACGCTAGTAAAATAACGCTCAAAATTCTCCAAGCCAGGCTTCAACAGTACATAAACCGTGAACTTCCAGATGTTCAACCTGGATTTAGAAAAGGCAGAGGAACCAGAGATCAAATTGCCAACATCCGCTGGATCATGGAAAAAGCAAAAGAGTTCGAGAAAAACATCTACTTCTGCTTTATTGACTACGTCAAATCCTTTGAATGTTTTGGATCACAACAAACTGGAAAATTCTTAAAGTGACAGGTATACCAGACCAACTGACTTTCCTCCTGAGAAATCTGTGTGCAGGTCAAGAAGCAACAATTAGAACCGGACATGGAACAACGGGCTGGTTGCAAATTGGGAAAGGAGTATATCAAGGCTGTATATTGTCACTCTGCTTATTTAACTTATATGCAGAGTACATCATGTGAAGTGCCAGGCTGGATGAGGCAAGCTGGAATCAAGATTGCTGGGGGAAGTATCAATAACTTCAGATACGCAGATGACACCACCCTAATGGCAGAAAGCAAATAAGAACTAAAGAGCCTCTTGATGAAAGTGAAAAAGGAGAGTGAAAATGTTGGCTTAAAACTCAACATTCAAAAAACTAAGATCATGGCATCTGGTCCCATCAGTTCAGTTCATTTCAGTTCAGTCGCTCAGTCGTGTCCAACTCTTTGTGACCCCATGAACTGCAGCATGCCAGGCCTCCCTGTCCATCACCAACTCCTGGAGTTTACCCAAACTCATGTCCATTGAGTTGGTGATACCATCCAGCCATCTCATCCTCTGTAGTCCCCTTCTTCTCCTGCCCTCAATCTTTCCCAGCATCAGGGTCTTTTCAAATGAGTCAGCTCTTCGCATCAGGTGGCCAAAGTATTGGAGTTTCAGCTTCAACATCAGTCCTTCCAATGAACACCTAGGACTGATCTCCTTTAGGATGGACTGGTTGGATCTCCTTGCAGTCCAAGCGACTCTCAAGAGTCTTCTCCAACACCACAGTTCAAAAGCATCAGTTCTTTGGTGCTTAGCTTTCTTTATAGTCCAATCCTCACATCTATACATGACTACTGGAAAAACCATAGCCTTGGCTTCGTTGACAAAGTAATGTCTCTGCTTTTTAATATGCTGTCTAAGTTGGTCATAACTTTCCTTCCAAGGAGTAAGCGCCTTTTAATTTCATGGCTGCAATCACCATCTGTAGGGATTTTGGAGCCCCCCAAAATAGTCAGCCACTGTTGCCACTGTTTCCACTGTTTCCCCATCTACTTCCCATGAAGTGATGGGATTGGATGCCATGATCTTAGTTTTATGAATGTTGAATTTAAAGCCAACTTTTTCACTCTCCTCTTTCATTTTCATCAAGAGGCTCTTTAGTTCTTCACTTTCTACCATAAGGGTGGTGTCATCTGCATATCTGAGGTTATTGATATTTCTCCCGGCAAAATTGATTCCAGCCTGTGCTTCTTCCAGACCAGCGTTTCTCATGATGTACTCTGCATAGAAGTTAAATAAGCAGGGTGACAATATACAGACTTGATGTACTCCTTTTCCTATTTGGAACCAGTCTGTTGTTCCATGTCCAGTTCTAACTGTTGCCTCCTGACCTGCATACAGCTTTCTCAAGAGGCAGGTCAAGTGGTTGGGTTTCCCATCTCTTTCAGAATTTTCCACAGTTTATTGTGATCCACACAGTCAAAGGCTTTGGCATAGTCAATAAAGCAGAAATAGATGTTTTTCTGGAACTCTTGCTTTTTCGATGATCCAGCAGTGTTAGCAATTTGATTTCTGGTTCCTGTGCCTTTTCTAAAATCAGCTTGAACATCTGGAAGTTCACAGTTTACCTATTGCTGAAGCCTGGCTCGGAGAATTTTGAGCATTACTTTACTAGCGTGTGAGATGAGTGCAATTGTGCAGTAGTTTGAGCATTCTTTGGCATTGCCTTTCTTTGGGATTGGAATGAAAACTGACATTTTCCAGTCCTGTGGCCACTGCTGAGTTTTCCAAATCTGCTGGCATATTGAGTGCAGCACTTTCACAGCATCATCTTCCAGGATTTGAAATAGCTCAAATGAAATTCCATCACCTCCACTAGCTTTGTTCATAGTGATTTTCCTAAGGCCCACTTGACTTCACCATGTCAGGATATCTGGCTCTAGGTGAGCGATCACACTATCCTGATTATCTGGGTCATGAAGATCTTTTTTATACAGTTCTGTGTATTCTTGCTACCTCTTCTTAATATCTTCTGCTCCTGTAGGTCCGTACCATTTCTGTCCTTTATCAAGCCTATCTTTGCATGAACTGTTCCCTTGGTATCTCTAATTTTCTTGAAGAGATCTCTAGTCTTTCCCATTCTGTTGTTCTCCTCTATTTTTTTGCATTGATCACTGAGGAAGGCTTTCTTATCTCTCCTTGCTATTCTTTGGAACTCTGAATTCAAATGGGTATATCTTTCTTTTTCTCCTTTGCTTTTTGCCTCTCTTCTTTTCACTGGTATTTGTAAGGGCTCCTCTGACAGCCATTTTGCATTTTTGCATTTATTTTTCTTGGGAACGGTCTTGATCCCTGTCCCCTGTAAATGTCATGAACCTCCATCTATAGTTTATCAGGCACTATGTCTATCAGATCTAGTCCCTTAAATCTATTTCTCACTTCCACTGTATAATCAAAAGGGATTTGATTAAGTCATACATGAATGGTCTAGTGGTTTTCCCTCACTTTCTTCAACTTAAGTCTGAATTTGACAATAAGAAGTTCATAATCTGAGCCACAGTCAGTTTCTGGTCTTGTTTTTGCTGACTGTATAGAGCTTCTCCATCTTTGGCTGCAAAGAATATAATCAATCTGATTTCGGTGTTGACCATCTGGTGATGTCCATGTGTAGAGTCTTCTCTTGTGTTGTTGGAAGAGGGTGTTTGCTGTGACCAGTGCGTTCTCTTGGCAAAACTCTATTAGCCTTTGCCCTGCTTCATTCTGTACTCAAAGGCCAAATTTACCTGTTACTCCAGGTATTAATGACTTCCTACTTTTGCATTCCAGTCCCCTATAATGAAAAGGACATCTTTTAAGGGTGTTAGTTCTAAAAGATCTTATAGGTCTTCAGAGAGCCATTCAGCTTCAGCTTGGTCCCATCACTTCATGGCAAATAGATGGGAAAACAATGGAAACAGTGACAGACTTTATTTTGGGGGGCTCCAAAATCACTGCACATGGTGACTATAGTCATGAAATTAAAAGACGCTTGCTCCTTGGAAGAAAAGCTATGACCAACCTAGACAGCATATTAAAAAGCAGAGACATTACTTTGCCAACAAAGGTCTGTCTAGACAAAGCTCTGGTTTTTCCAGTAGTCATGTATGGATGTGAGAGTTGGATTATAAAGAAAGCTAAGCACTGAAGAATTGATGCTTTGGAGAAGACTCTTGAGAGTCTCTTGGACTGCAAGGAGATCAAACTAGTCAATCCTAAAGGAAATCAGTCCTAAGAATTCATTGGAAGGACTGATGCTGAAGCTGAAGCTCCAATACTTTGGCTACCTGATGCGAAGAACTGACTCCTTGGAAAAGACCCTGATGCTGGGAAAGATTGAAGGCAGGAGGAGAAGGGGATGACAGAGGATGAGACGGTTGGATGGCATCACCGACTCAATGGACATGAGTTTGGGTAAACTCCAGGAGTTGGTGATGGACAGGGAGGCCTGGTGTGCTGTGGTTCATGGGGCCGCGAAGAGTTGGACATGACTGAGCAACTGAACTGAACTGAAGTTTATGAAACTTTCTGTTTTCATCTGTATAGATAATGTCCTTAAGTGGGTGCCTTCCCATGTGGCTCACATGGTAAAGAATCTGCCTGCAATGTGGGAGACCAAGGTTCAATCCCTGAGTTGGGAAGATCTACTGGAGAAGGGAATGGCAAGCCACTCCAGGACTCTTGCCAAGAGAATTCCACGGACAGAGGAGCCTCATGGGCTACAGTCCATGGGGTCGCAAAAACTTGGACACTACTGAACAACTACACTTTCACTTAAGTGGGTATTTATAAAAAGTTATGAGAATTTCTTCATATAGGTTTGTTAGTTAATAGCTAGTATATGTTTCTCACAAAATCCTGGAACAAAATCAAACTGTCAGTTTCAGTATGAGGTGGGAACTCAGGTTGGAAGAGAAAGAGGAAGACATTCTATAGAGAGTATAAAAGCCACTAGCTTCCAAGTCCTAAATTGCTCCAACCTCATTTCTCCAGTGCTATACCAAAAAAATATGCCAACATTTTTCATTCTGCTGATGGGTACAGTGATAATAAACCAATGTTGGCAAGATCTTTTGAAATGGGCATATAGAGTTTATTAAGGAAGCAGGAAACAAGACTAGAGAAAGTCTTTTTGATTGGCCAGATTTTATAAGGTTACATAATATGTTTTTTTGCACCAAAGGAATTGAGCAACTGACTTTGAAAAATATTTTTAATTAATTAATTAAATTTAAAAATAAATGTTTATAAAGGGTTTTTTAAAAAGTCTTCCTGTTACTTGGATAATAGCCCCAAATCAGTCTGATTTAGTAATTAGTTAAAATGTTTCAAAAGTCAAGCATTTGAAAGAAAGGAAGCCAAATGATTTAGCTACTACTCTTTTGTTTTAATCTTTCATTCAGCAACATTGACTGAATTTACAGTGTATGTCAGTAATCTTCCAGGTTGGGTGGGAGACAGAAGGAGGTCTGAGACAGAAGGAGGTCTAAGGCAGAAACACCTCCCACAAATAAATTTATAATTTAGTAGAAGAGGTAAGGCATACGTATACAGATATCTACAACAATATAAGATGGTATAATGCTGGCTGTAAGGAAAATGCAAAGTACTTCCCTTGGGTGATTGGAACATTTTGTGTGGAGTTGGCCTTGGAGCTGGTCATGAAAAGAACAAGATCTTCCAGAGTGAAAACATGGGCTAACTATTTCCTCTGGGAAGGCTCTGCTGACCGTCTCTCCCACTCCCCTTCCTTTCCCTGCCCCAAATGGAGGAACATTTGTGTGCTGCTTCTGCCTTACTGTCTACTGTAATTTATACAGACTTTCATGATAACAATTATATTCTAAATTCTACTTGCAAGTCTTGTCCCTCCAGGGAAGTAGAAAGTCTTTTAGGACAGGAGCTATGTCTTTTCATATTTGTTTCCTAATATTTAGCTGGGCCTCTGGCATAGTATACTTACTCAATAAATATTGAGGGAGAAAGGAAGTACATTACAGGATATATTCAGGTATCAGTGTGTACTATAATTTAGCTGAAATCAAAGATTAATGAAGGCAAGCAGGGGGAATTAAAGCTACAAGAGTACGTTGGAAAGTAGGTCTGAAACTATCAAGTGTTGGTGAGTAAATGGAATAGTGGAAACTCTTCTGTGCTGCTAGTGAGACTGTAAATTGGTACAACCATTTGGGGGGGAAATTTATTAGTATCTAATAAAGTCAACAGACTGGTTCCAAATTGGGAAAATAGTACGTCAAGGCTGTATATTGTCACCCTGCTTATTTAACTTATATGCAGAGTACATCATGAGAAACGCTGGGCTGGATGAAGCACAAGCTGGAGTCAAGATTGCCAGGAGAAATATCAATCACCTCAGATATGCAGATGACACCACCCTTATGGCAGAAAGCGAAGAGGAACCAAAGAGCCTCCTGATGAAAGTGAAAGAGGAGAGTGAAAAAGTTGGCTTAAAACTCAACATTCAGGAAATTAAGATCATGATCATAGCATCCGGTCCCATCACTTCATGGCAAATAGATGGGGAAACAATGGAAACAGTGTCAGACTTTATTTTGGGGGGCTCCAAAATCACTGCACATGGTGACTGTAGTCATGAAATTAAAAGACGCTTACTCCTCGGAAGAAAAGCTATGACCAACCTAGACAGCACATTAAAAAGCAGAGATATTACTTTGCCAACAAAGGTCCGTCTAGTCAAAACTATGGTTTTTCCAGTGGTCATGTATGGATGTGAGAGTTGGACTATAAAGAAAGCTGAGTGCCGAGGAATTGATGCTTTGGAGAAGACACTTGAGAGTCCCTTGGATTGCAAGGAGATCAAACTAGTCAATCCTAAGGGAAATCAGTCCTAAATATTCATTGGAAGCTGAAGCTCCAATACTTTGGCTACCTGATGTGAAGAACTGACTCTTTGGAAAAGACCCTGATGCTGGGAAAGATTGAAGGCAGGAGGAGAAGGGGACAACAGAGGATGAGATGGTTGGATGGCATCACTGACTTGATGGACATGAGTTTGAGCAAGCTCTGGGAGTTGGTGATGGACAAGGAGGCCTGGTGTGCATAGTCCGGAGTCATAAAGAGTTGGACACAACTGAGCAACTGAACTGAACTGAATAAAGTCAAAGTTGCTGGTGACCCAATCTTGTGACCCAAAACTTCCAATTCTAGAGTAAATCTTGCTCATGTTTACAAGGAGACAGATGTAAATATTAATAGCAAAAAGTTGATAACAAATGTCCATCAGTATCAGAATGGATGAATAACTATAGATTTATCAATAATGAATAGCTATAATATTACATCTATGTTGCATGTATTATATTAATATTAGTCACTTGTTGTTGTTTAGTCATTCAGTTGTGTCTGACTCTTTGCAACCCCATAGCCCACCAGGTTCCTCTGTCCATAGGATTTCCTAGGCAAGAATACTGGAGTGGGTTGCCATTTCCTTCTCCAGAGGGTCTTCCTGAACCATGGAGAGAACCCGTGTCTCATGAATTGGCAGGTGGATTCTTTACCACTGAGCCGTCAGGAAATATTACTCATATATAATACATAACGACTACAGATATATCAACATGAGTGAATAGCATACTGGTGCTTCACCTGTTGACACTCACAACAGCCTGAGAAGACAGCCTCCTGGAGTTGCAGTTCAGAATGTTTTATGGAACATTGGCACTATACCACCCACTCTTCCAGGTGTCTAGCTTGCATAGATAATAACTTCTGCAGGTGTTTGCTTCTCAGCTTCCATCATCATGTAAAGCAATTCCTTATAGTAAACCTATCCATTTGTTCATCAGTCAATAGATGGCAAGATGGGTAGGTAAAAGTCTCTTTGGTTCTTTCTCGGAAGAACCCATAGTAATATACCTACTAAATAAAATGGGGTTTTTATTTTCTTGTTAATTTGCTCACATTTCAAAAACTCTACCATTCAGTTCTTACTTGAAATTAGGGCTAGAAACTTATGTCTCATCAGACTGTTGTGAATATCAACAGGCAAAGCACCAGCATGGTACTGGGCACGTAAGCACTCAAAGTTAGTTCCTTTGATTGGGACCCTGGATGGAAGAATATTGCTTGGCCAATTGATCATGAAGTCAGCCGCAAAACTGTGGGTGGGAGCTTGAGGGGTGGCTGAGTGGGATTGGCAGGGTCAAACCAGCTTACGTCAGTATACCCCACAGTAAATCTAAGTGAAGGGAGAGTCCCTCTGTTGTGTCCAACTCTTTATGACCCCACGGACTACACAGTTCATGGAATTCTCCAGGCCGGAATACTGGAGTGAATAGCCTTTCCTGTCTCCAGGGGATCTTCCCATCCCAGGAACTGAACCCAAGTCTCCTGCACTGCAGACAGATTCTTTACCAGCTGAGCCACAAGGGGAGCCCAAGAATACTGGAGTGGGTAGGCTATCCATCCTCCAGCGGATCTTCCTGACCCAGGAATCGAACCGGGGTCTCCTGCATTGCAGGTGGATTCTTTACCAACTGAGCTATCATGGAAGCCCCTCGTAAATCTAAAGTCCAAGATAAGTTCAGTATTTTCTCCCTGCCAAAAAAAAATGTGAGTTGTGTCTCTCTTGTCATCAAAGATGTCATGCTCATCACATAATTTTTATTGTGCTTTTATTTTTCTAACCTTAGAAGAAATAGGTACTAGCTTGCAGGTAGAGAATGAGGCCGAGTGATTCACCATCATTCCCACATACAAATGGAAAAACTGAGATTCAGGAATTGTGTTTTACCCAAAAGAATATGGCTGGTTAGCCCCTAAGTTCAAATATCTCTCCAGGCATACAGGCAGCTAGTGAGGATGGGTTCTCTGAAGAGTTGTTATAAGCCAAGTACAGTGAGGGTGCAAAATAAAGAGAAGACTTTGGTCTCCCTTTAAGCTAAGGATAAACAGAGGCTAAACTTGTGGAAAATATGTGGAAATCCATCCAACAAGAAATATACATATTTATGATTCCAATTCCTTCAAGTCTTTGCTCAAATTTTACTTTCTTGATAAGACCTACACTGATCATTTTATTATCAATAAATACTGCAACCTTCCCCCCTGCCAATTACTACTGATTCCTGCTGCACTTTCTTTAAATCGAAGTATAGTTGATCTACAGTATTGTGTTAGTTTGAGGTATACAGCAAAGTGATTCATATTTATATGTGTTCTCCAAATTCTTTTCCATTATAGATTATTACAAGATATTGAATATAGTCCCCTGCATTATATAGTAGGTCCTTGTTGTTTATCTATTTTCTGTATAGTGGTGCTGCTAAGTCACTTCAGCCATGTCCCACTCTGTGCAACCCCATCGATGGCAGCCCACCAGGTTCCCCCATCCCTGGGATTCTCCAGGCAAGAACACTGGAGTGGGTTGCCATTTCCTTCTCCAATGCATGAAAGTGAAAAGTCAAAGTGAAGTTGCTCAGTCGTGTCCGACCCTCAGCGACCCCATGGACTACAGCCTTCCAGGTTCCTCCTTCCATGGGATTTTCCAGGCAAGAGTACTGGAGTGGGGTGCCATTGCCTTCTCCGATGTATCTATTAATCCCATTCTCCTAATTTATCCCTCTCCTCCTTTCTCCTTTGGTTACCATAAGTTTGTTTTCTATGTCTGAGTCTAATTTGTTTTAAAAATAAGTTCATTTGTATCATTTGTTTAGATTCCACATATAAGTTATATCATATATTTGAATTACTTCATTTTTAGTATGATAATCTCTGAGTCTAATTCATATTGCTGCAAATGGCAGGTTTTAATTCTTTTTATTGCTGAGTAATATTCCATTGTGTATACATACCACATTTTCTTTGTCCTATTCATCTATCAATGAACACTTACATTGCTTCCATGTTTTAGCTGTTGTAAATAGTGTTGCTATGAACATTGGGGTGCAGGTATTTGTTTGAATTAGTTTTTGTCTTTTCCAGACATATGCCCACAAGTAGAATTTCCGGATCATATAGTAATTCTATTTTTAGTTTTTTAAAGGACCCTCCATACTGTTCTCCATAGTGACTATACCAGTTTACATTCCTACCAACAGTGTAGGTGGGTTCCATTTTCTCCATACTCTCTCCTCCTGATGCACATTCTACCTTACCTATATAATACCTAATATATACTCTATGGATTTAGGGTTATTTTTATTATCTCTCCTTACACACACACAGATATACATACAAGCACACAAGTGTAAATTCTATAAGTACAAGGATATTCTGTTTTGTTCACTGACGCGTCCCGAGTGCTTAAGCAGTATGAGTCACTCCATGAATCTATGTGGGATAAATAGGTTCTGAGAGACTACAGGAAAGTTTCCAGATAAGGAAGACATTTTGAATACATGCATTTGCTCCCTCCCTAAACCCTAGTAAAATAAGAGTAAAGGAGGCATATCAAGCTGGTTTTAGAAAAGGCAGAGGAACCAGAGATCAAATTGCCAACATCCGCTGGATCATCGAAAAAGCAACAGAGTTCCAGAAAAACATCTATTTCTGCTTTATTGACTATGCCAAAGCCTTTGACTGTGTGGGTCACAATAAACTGCGGACAATTCTTCAAGAGATGGGAATACCAGACCACCTGACCTGCCTCTTGAGAAACCTATATGCAGGTCAGGAAGCAACAGTTAGAACTGGACATGGAACAACAGACTGGTTCCAAATAGGAAAAGGAGTACTTCAAGGCTGTATATTGTCACCCTGCTTATTTAACTTCTATGCAGAGGACATCATGAGAAACGCTGGGCTGGAAGAAGCACAAGCTGGAATCAAGATTGCCAGGAGAATATCAATCACCTCAGATATGCAGATGACACCACCCTTATGGCGGAAAGTGAAGAGGAACTAAAAAGCCTCTTGATGAAAGTGAAAGAGGAGAGTGAAAAAGTTGGCTTAAAGTCAACATTCGAAAAACTAAGATCATAGCATCCCATCACTTCATGGGAAATAGATGGGGAAACAGTGGAAACAGTGTCAGACTTTATTTTTTTGGGCTCCAAAATCACTGCAGATGGTGATTGCAGCCATGAAATTAAAAGATGCTTACTCCTTGGAAGGAAAGTTATGACCAATCTAGATAGCATATTCAAAAGCAGAGACATTACTTTGCCAACAAAGGTCCATCTAGTCAAGGCTATGGTTTTTCCAGTGGTCATGCACTGATGTGAGAGTTGGACTATAAAGAAACCTGAGCACCAAAGAATTGATGCTTTTGAACTGTGGTGTTGGAGAAGATTCTTGAGAGTCCCTTGGACTGCAAGGAGATCCAACCAGTCCATCCTAAAGGAGATCAGTCCTGGGTGTTCATTGGAAGGACTGATGTTGAAGCTGAAACTCCAATACTTTGGCCATCTGTTGTGAAGAGCTGACTCATTTGAAAAGACCCTGATGCTGGGAAAGATTGAGGGCAGGAGGAAAAGGGGATGACAGAGGATGAGATGGTTGGATGGCATCACCTATTCGATGGACATGGGTTTGGGTGGACTCCGGGAGTTGGTGATGGACAGGGAGGCCTGGCGTGCTGCGGTTCATGGGGTCGCAAAGGGTTGGACACAACTGAGCGCCTGAACTGAACTGAATCTCACAAGGTCATAAAGAAGAGAGACAAGACCACAATAAGAGTTCAGAAGCTGGAAAACAGATGAAAAAATGATCACTGTCTTAGTAGAACCTGGAAAGCTAAAGCTTAAGCCAGCCATTGGGGAGAACCGAGAAGCATTGTGATTTACACTCAAGAAGCCACTAAGGTTCAAGATTTGGTGGTACCTCAACTCAACACATAACACTGGAGGTTTATTCATCGGACAGGGTAAAATGAAGGGTCTCTTGACCAGATTCAGTTAAAGGAAGAGTTATTATATCAATCTGGGTCCATTCAGGAGACAGAAACCACACAATATTATACAAAATATTCCCATGCTCGGTAGAATATTTACATATTGAAGGTCAGCCTCTTTTGTCTTCCAGCTTCTAAATGCTGGCAGCCAAGCTGAACTATGCAGGCAGGAAATTGAAGGGGGCTTCTTTGCAGAGGCTGATAGCCTAAAAGGAAAACCCTACAGTAGTGAGGATGACTCAAAGAAAGAATCCAGTCAGAAACACAGAGATCTGCTTATGTCCACTGGAAATCAAATGTGTCCAACACATGCTCAGAGCCTCTGATTGGCTCTTTGGTGCCCTACGCTTGTATGTAGAAAGAGAACTAAGGATCATCAGTTATCTGTGGAAACATATCTGCCCAAAAAAAAACCAGGAAAAAGAAAATACTTGGAGGACAAGAGACTATGCAAAGAGAAGGAAAATATTCCCTCACATTATTGTTAATATTTTTAAAGGAATAAATGAAAATATTGCATCCATAGAACAAGATAAGAGGCAATAAAAAGGAAAACTCCAAAAGAACTTTTAGAAATTAAAGTATCATAAGATCTTAAAAAAAATGCAATAGAAGTTTGTAGGGTGAAGTTGAAGAAACCGCCTAGAAAAGCAAAAGAAAAAGACATGGAAAATAAAAGAGAATGATTTTTTTTCTAATAAAGGATCAATTCTGGAGACTCTAGAGTGAGAGAATAAAGAGTGGATGAGGAGGAAATAATCAATCAAAAAATTTATCAGAATTGAATGACAAGGATTTCTAGATTGAAGAATCCACCAAAGTCCTTGATGTTGAACGAAAATGGATCCAGACCAAGGCACAGCATCATGAAATTTTGGAAAATAAGGACAAAGAGATTATCTTAAGAACACTCTTTCATGAGATTAATACAGAGAATGGGTTTCTTCAGAAAAAGAAGAAACCAAGAAAAAGGGTCACACAGGATACAGGAGCAGGGAATCCAACCTAGAAAAGAAAAGGGAATCTCTACGATGATGCCAAAGAGAATTCCCAGAACAAGAGCTCTGCACCAGCTTAAAGAGTAACCAGTCTAGGTTGGAGCAGATGAGAGGGCTCCAGGGGAGATTTATTCAAGAAGATGAAACTGAGAGAATACCTAACATGACCAAATTTATTGAGAAGAGATGTAGACAATTAATGAGGAGTTT